>NC_140581.1:673107045-674335359 GCF_964204655.1 Triturus cristatus | reverse complement strand
GTCCTCGTGATCAGGCGACCACCGAAGGCCCCGTATATCCGGGTGCCAACGTATCCACGCAGCCAACGGTTCAAGGGCGAGGGCGAACAACAGAGGCGACAGGGGGCAGCCCTGCCGAGTACCCCTACCAAGCTGAAACGGAGTAGATGCCCGACCATTCACCACAACATTCGCTAGTGGCCCCTCGTACAGCAACCGAACCCAACTCACAAAACCGCGACCGAGACCAAACTTGGCCAGCACGGCCCATAAATATGCCCACTCCACCGTGTCAAAGGCCATCGTGGCATCAAGAGATGCCACAACAGCCGGTTCACGCAGCGTGCCCGCCCTGGCGATGACGCCATGAAGACGCCTAAGGTTCAATGCTGTGTTTCGGTGCGGGATAAAGCCAGATTGATCCGGGTGGACCAAATCGCCAAGTACCCTAATCAAACGGGTAGCCAGGAGTTTGGCCAGAATTTTCGGCTCAGCGTTGAGGAGGGAAATGGGCCAATAGGAGGTGCATCTATCTCGGGGTTTACCCTCTTTATGTAT
This sequence comes from Triturus cristatus, assembly GCF_964204655.1. NCBI lineage: Eukaryota > Metazoa > Chordata > Amphibia > Caudata > Salamandridae > Triturus > Triturus cristatus. The sequence continues at coordinate 674,334,822 of NC_140581.1, read as the reverse complement.
GGCCACAATCGACGCCAGCCGCTGGTCCAACGGAAGGATCCCATCCCCCCGCGCCTCCAAAAACATGGCGCGCAGGTGAGGGGCGACCCTATCCGGGAACAGTTTGTACAGGTCGATCGGCAGTCCATTCGGTCCAGAGGCCTTACCCGAGTTCAACGCGCGAATCGCCCCCGCCACCTCGTCAACCGTGATGTCACCATCCAAATCGTCCCTATCTATGTCAGAGAGGCAGGGCAACTCGATATCACGGAGGAGATCAGACGAGTCCTCGGACGGCCTGTCCGACACAGAGGAATAAACCCTATTAAAATACTCCGCGAAGCACTTCACAATCCCCTCAGGTTCCTCAATCGCCTCTCCCCCCTCTCCAATCAACTCTGGCACCACTCTATTGACCCGTTCTTTCCTGTCCAACCACGCCAGGAGTTTCCCTGCCTTATCCCCAACGTCATACAGGCGGCCCTGTTGTTCCCTGCTGAGGGTCTTAGCGGCGTTCGTCACCAGGTCCCTATACTCCGCCTGCTTCAGGCAAAGCTCATGCAATGAGGACTCTGTAACCTCCTCCTCCATATCCCCCTCAAGGGCCGCAATCTCCTCCTCCATTTGCCGCACCTCGCCATCCCTCCGATTCTTGGCAGCCACCACCAGGGAGAGGGCTTCCCCCCGAAGCACGGTCTTAAAAGCTTCCCACAGCGACACCGCCGAGTCCACGGTTCCCAGATTGTCCTTAAAGTAATTATCTACCTTCTTTACCAGGGCGCTGCGCATCTTGGGGTCTCGGAAATACCATGGGTTGATGGGGGCCACCCTCCCTCCTCCCTCCCGACCTAGATCCAACCGGATCCATACTGGCGAGTGATCAGAGATACCGCGTGCCATGTGCCTCGCCTCGAATATCAACGAGGCATGTGCTGCCAGAGTGAGCAGGTAGTCAATCCTGGAGAGGCTACCATGCGCCCCGGAGTGAAACGTGTATTGACTCTGTGTGGGGTGCCGGAGTCTCCAGCAGTCGATCAAACCAAACGTATCCAGGAAGTCTGGAAGCCATTTCTGAGCCCCCCCTGTGTCCCTGGGCGGGTATCTATCCAACAGTCCTGAACCCACAGCGTTGAAATCCCCTCCCACTACCAGCATTCCCCCCGGGAGAGTCAGCAAAGCCCTGCCCAATTCAGCAAATGTGGAGGCCTGCAGGGCCGGCGGGACATAAACCGAAACCAAAACCAAAGTCCTTCAGTACCACCGCCCCGCCACCGCCACAAACCTCCCCCTATCGTCAACAATGGTGGAGTCCACCTCTAAAGGCAACGATGCTCTAACGAGGATGCCCACACCCCTGGACCCAGAAGAGAATCCCGAGTGTGCAATGAATTTATACCCCTTCCTATTCAGGGCATAGCACGTATTGCCTATGAGATGCGTCTCCTGCAGCAGGACAACGTCTGGCATTGAGCGTTTCAAAAATTGCAAAACAATCCCCCTCTTGATGCGATCCCCCAAACCATTAACATTCCAGCTTATAACACTTAAGCCTCTACCCCCCATCCTCAAACGGAAAGAGGCCCACCCCACACCCGAGGCGCCACCACGGAACAGCCCTGAGGATAATCATCATGCCTTGCAGAAATAAACCCCCCAACAACAAACTCAAAATCCCCAAAACTCCCCCCACCCTGCACCCCTGCTGCAGCTTAAAAAGCCCCCCCAACTTGCAGTGTGCCTGTCGCCCTACAAAAACAAAAATCTACAAAAAGTACCCTAAGGGAGGAAAAGAGCACCCCTCGTCCTCCCGCGACCCTCCACAGTTACTGCACTCTGTTCAAATCTTCAAATATGATTAAATCAAGTCAGGCCGGCTTTGAGATATCAGCCCTGTCCATCCCGGCCACTGTCTCCATGCTCGGCTGTGTCGTCCCCGGTCCGTCGCCGAGGCAAAGCGTCCAGCCATTCGTCGGCCATAACAGGAGAATCAAAAAAGAATGTCCGGTCTTCATGCACCACCCGGAGTCTGGCGGGGAAAAGCATGGCATACTTCAGGTCCAGTTCCCGAAGTCTCCGCTTCACCCCCAGGAAGCTCTGTCTCTGTCTCTGCACCTGCTGGGTGAAGTCCGGATAAAAATTCACCGACGCATTCTGGAAGGGGACTGGGCCCGTCACCCTAGAGGCTTGCAGGATAGCGTCCCGATCTCGAAAATGAAAGAGCCGGGCGACAATCGGCCGCGGCGGGGCACCCGCCTTGGGCCGCCCGCCCGGCACCCTATGGGCCCTTTCCACCGCAAAAAACTTTCCAAGGCCCTTAGGCTTCAGATGATTGAGGACCAAATCTTCCACCAGCAGGTCCGTCGAAGCCTCGTCCGAGGACTCCGGGACCCCGATGACGCGCACGTTGTTGCGCCTGGACCGGCTCTCGAAGTCCTCCAGCCGGCGGGCGGCGAGGTCACTCTCGGCCCTCAGCTTCCGGACCTCGTTCTGCAAATCCGCGACATCATCAGTGAGGCCCGTGGTCCTGTGATCCAGGTTCTTGACGCGTTCGTTTGTCTTGCCCAGGTCCGAGCGGATCAAATTGACATCCACCAGGATGGCATCCACCTTATGCGCCAGGGCCTCGAATTGCCTCCCCATCGAGGTCTGCATCCCATCAAGCGCGCCCATGACATCCTGCAGGGATAGCTCCGGTGTCCCAGGCGAGTCCTCCTTCTGGGCATCCGGCGCCTGGCCCGGTCCACCAGGCGATGTTTTCAGGAGGGCGTAGCGGTCCATACTGTTGACTTGGGAGTACGTTCCCCGCCTGGTGGACTTAGTCTTCAGCCGATCCCCTTCTGCCTTGCCCGACATAATGGACTCCAGGCAGTCCAATGCAGTGAAGACCGTTCGCTCTCAGAAAGAGGAATAAGGAGTGAGCAGGTCCGTCTTGTGCTGCCAGAGTAGCCCGCCGAGCGTCCTTGGGGTTATAAAGCCACCCAGAGCTCTACAGTGTCCGGGCAGACAAAGGGAACGAAACCGAAAGTGAAAGAGCGAAGGCCTCCGTCCGACAGTTCACACCTCACCAGGCCGTTGTTGATCAACTAGGAGTCGGGCATCCTGCCAACTCTAGCCCCTGGCATCTCCGGGAGTTAGGCCGCAATCTTTCGCCAGTCGTAAGTCCGGTTCCCGATGGGCGATCCGACCGCGGGTGGTATCAATCGCCTCCCTGACAACTCAGCTACACAGTGCCATGCATACCATCAGGATTAGAGCCAGGATAGTCGACGGAGGGCGCGAGGGTCTCGGGAGCTCTAAGCTCACGCGGCCATCTTGGTCAAGCGCTAGGCTCCTCCCCCATTTGTTAACGTTCTTGATGATTAATGTGTACGTTTTGTGTCGACGCTAGTGCAAGTTACCAAACTGCATCTCTGATTTTAAACTGCCATTAGCATAGGTCAGATGATTGACATTTGACTGTAGTACACTCATTTAAGTGCAATGTGCCAAATCATTTTTAAAGGGCTGTTGAAATAGGAAACTCACTGTGAAAGGCTGAACACATTCCATTTTAGAGGAGTTTTAATGTGTAATGAACAGAAATGTTAGGTCAACGAGCCGTGTGAGTACATTAGCCACGATCCTTGTATTACCTTTTGTTACCTTTGTGAAATATATATTGAAATTGTCAAAGTGCTTTGGGTGAGTTTGGATTTCTAGTCCCATGTGGGGAGCAAAAGGCTTAAGTATTCTTAGATAAAGTTTAATTAAGAAATAACAATAGGCATAAGGTTATAACAAGGTATCATACATTTCAGAAAACATTATAAATAGAAATATAATATAGAAGTAAAATAAAACTGAGTACAGAAGGTGATGGCTGGGAGGAAGGAGAAAGAAAGAAAACAAAGCATCATATGATTGTATCAAAGTAAACAACTGTATTAAACGTAAATACAGCATAATATGAATACAATTTAAATATAGCATACTAAGGAAAATAATAAAATATGCTACAGAAGATAGCATTAATAAACGAATCAGGGAGGCTTAGGAACCTCTTTGGTCTGTGGGTTATGCGAATTGGCAAATTTTTCAGAAATGTCTGGAAAAATCATCACTGGTGACCACAAAATGTCTCTTTTGATGGCGAGAGAGAGAGAAATAACATATGCTGTACCAATTCTGTGATTACAACAGACACCATGTATACAATAGTAACCTCTTAATCCGACCTATATTTCTTTTGGTATCAATAAATGTTAGCCAGAAAAAAAACGAAAAAAAAACGTCATATGGATATATCAATAGTTCCCCATATGCTAAAGACTCATTGTCTCCAAAACCATTTTGCTTTTTGTTTTTTGTTTTTATTTATCAGAAATATCAAAATACATGAATTTTTCATTACTATATTTATAAATACAGTAAGGAAAAATTCATGAGTCTTTAGCATATGGGGAACTATTGATATATCCATATATTAAGTTTTTTTTCTTTTTTTTCTGGCTTACATTTATTGATACCAAAAGAAATATAGATCGGATTAAGAGGTTACTATTGTATACACGGTTCCTTTTTGTCCCCCCTCTTGGACCTACAAATAACTGGGGATTACCTTCCTTTCAATAGAAGTAGTAGTAGTACAACGGACACCATACCACCAGGATTAGAATTAAATGTAGGCGGCCATCCAAAATTTGGTTATTTTCTGAAAGGCCACTGCATGTAATAAATCTAGGATGTCAAGCTTTACTGTGTAGCAGGATCAATCTTACGACAGACTGCCTAGAAATATATTTTTAAAATGAAAAGGTACTTGAGAGTGAAATATAGTTTTTATCTGCTTCCAAACCTTCAACCAAAACTGATAAGTATAGGGGAATTCAAATATTATATGGTTTAGGTAATACGATTTGGCATTACACGACCATCAAGAGCGTTAGGAATATTAGTGTTTATTTTATGTTGAGTAACTAGGTAACCAGGAGTCTATTGTAGATAAAAAATAGTGTTTGAGTTGTATTAGCTTTCCTAGAGGACTTTGTAATTTAAGCCACATTTTGCTCCATAAAGTGATTGAGAAAGCGGTATGCAAGTCGTGTTCCCATTGCAATTGTTTATTAGACATCTCGGGCAAACTGTGGGAGCGGTGATAGTTGAATAAGGACAGGAGGGGGAGGGATGAGATAACAACAATGTTGATAAATGAGGAATAGTGGTATTGGTTGTGCAATTGGGCTGAAATTGGTGGTAGGAGAGGGGGGTTTTAGAGATCAGTGAAATATATTTAGCATTATAGGAGGTATGGAAGGAAAAACATAATTGACCTTGAGCGAAAAAAAGGTAGGAATCAGTGTCAAGAAGTTAATGTACCCATAATAAGCCTTTTTCATGCCAGGTTTACCGAAAAAAACTGTGGTTATTTATTTTGATATATATTTGTTAAACCATATTGAGGATTGAAGAAATTTGTCTTGATCAAAGAGATAGGATACAAATAAAGGTTGTACAAGTTTACAACCATGCTTAAGGATCGTAAGGGACATAGATAAAGGTTTTTCAATAAAATATAAGAATTCTTCAAAAGAAAAAGGATGGATAACAGAGGCTTCAAAGTCCAACCACTAGGGGGTAGAATCAAAATCATCTTTGGAAAAGGAAAAAAAAGGCTGTTTTCAGAAAATATGCAGTGTGATATGAAATCAGAAAAATGTACTCCTTCCATGTCATTTAAGTTTTTGAAGGGACTTGTAGTTTTTTTTTGTTATTCCACAAGAACGCAAAGAGGATAGAATAGCTTTTTTTTTTTTTTTTTTTAAATAAGAAGAGAGGGAATTTTAGTGGGAATATTAGAAAGGTAACATAGAACCACAGGTACTATTATCATCTTAAGTGTATTCAGTCTACCCCACCAGGATCAAAACAATGGATTCCATCGAGATGTAAGGGAAGTTAACGTCATAACAACTATTTTCATATTGAGAGAGACAGCTTCTGTTATGGTGTGAATAAACCAAAGACCGAGGTATTTATGTGAGAATTTCACATTTATCAGCTTTTAGTTTATATCCTGAAAGAGGAGTAAAATTAGGAACCTCGAGAAGAAAAGCTGGTAAAGATGTATGTGGATGAGACAGAACAAGAGAATATAATTAGCATAGGCTTCAACTGTTTGTCTCCATATTGGAGTCCAAATATGTCTGATGTCTGGTGATTTTTTGATAAAAAAGGCTTTAAGGCTAGAACAAACAATAAAGGTGAAATAAAGGGAAAAAAAGGCAAACTCTGTTTAACTCCACTATGCATTGAGAATGATGATGATATTAAGCCATTATCAAGAATAGAAGCTTTTGGGGAGGAGTATAAAAGAGAGGCTAAGTTAATGAATTTGGACCCAAAACCAAATCAAGAAAGGGTAAAAAAAATTCATAAGGTCGAATGCTTTTTAAGCGTCTAAGAAAATGGCTGCCAACTAGTGTTTTTATGATTTAGACTTGCTTAAAACATTAAAAACAACATAGTGTTGTCAGAAGTTTGAAGTATTTTATTGAAGCCTGATTGTGCTCTACCAATTAATTTAGGGAGAAGAGGATCAAAATGCAAGGCAAGTATCTTTGCAAAAATGTTATAGTCCGAATTAACAAGGAAAATTAGTCTGTAGTTTCTGCACAGTTGGGGATCTTTATTTTCTTTGGTGGTGAGGCAAACTAACGCATCTTAAAAGTAGCCACCAGTTGAATTTGAGACTGTGAAATATGAAAAAAGATTATGTAATTTGGGGTTACAATTTTGGAAAATGAAGATTCAATTGGAAAACCACCAGGACCTGGGGCCTTTCCTCTTTTAATAGATTGCATTGCATTAAGAATCTCTTGAATGGTAATATCAGTGTCTAAAGAGGAAAAATCCACATCTATTTTAGGGTCTATTTTAATGGAGGATAAATATTGACCACTATTCTCTGAGCAAGGGTTGGAATCAGGAGTTTGTTTTTATGAACTGTAACTTTATTATCACATAAAATAGAATCAATATTCGTGCGTTCTTTCTTTATTTTAAGGTAATTAGCTAAAGGTTTTCCATCTTTGCTTTGTCCACCATAATATTTAGCACAAGATCTTAGAAAGTAGGAGAAGGCGTCTTCCGTAGATAGTATATTGAATTCAAATTAGACATTGACCAACCCATCTAAAGCGGCTTTTGAGTTAGAGGAGCAATATATATGTTCTAGGTTCTTAATATGATTCATAATTTGTAGTGATTTTTTGGAAGAGTGTCTCTTTTTATTAGAAACTAAGGAGATAATAAAATCTCCAGAAGGAGCTTTGAGAGCATCCCAGATAGTCTGGGGGAGACATCTGAGGCTGTATTACATAAAGTGCCCCGGGTGCGCAACGGGCATTTGTGCCTGCTTTGCACGCCCCATGGCACTTTAGTATTACAGAAGGGCCGCAGACACTTGTAATACCGACAGCGCTGGCACACATTAAGCGCCAGCGCTATCTTCAGGGGACGTTCCCTCATTTGCATTGGGGTGCGCCCCATGCAAATGAGGAAATCCCTTTGCCTCTGTTCCTGCGCCGTATTACAGAAGTGGTTGCAGAGGCAAAGAAGCTCTCAGGAGGCGCACTTAGAGTGTGCCACCTAAAACATGCTGCACTCAGTGTGCCCCCAGAGAGCAGCCCTCAGCAGGGTGGGTGCGGGGTCCTATGGACCCACCAGACATCCCCTTGCAGGCAGGTTCAGTCATTGACTGAACCCATGTGCAATGGGATCTCTAATCCACTTTAAAAGTGCAGGTGAGATGCCACCTGCACTGTGAAAACACAGAGCGGCTGCTCCGTTTTTCATATAAATGCGCTGCCCCCAGCGCAGCCCAAGTTCGCGGCTGCTCTGAGGCCAGCACATTCATCATAATTAGGGCTCCCGGTTTTATGGTATTTATTTTTTTGACATTTCCGTCTGTTTTTATCCATATTTATTTTTTGCAAATTTTATCTGTATTTATGCATATTTATTTTGGGTGTTTTGGAGAAATGAAGCTGAAATTAGTGTATTTCCACATTTATTTAACCAATAAACATGCAGTCATGCTTGAATGCCTGTCAGGTTTCAATACTGTGAACATCCGCATAAGATAAATCAACGCACTTATATAAAAATATGCAAATTACAGTACCAACCTTCGCATATCTACTGCTGTTAAATCCTCTTTGCTAAAATTCCTTTCTTTTTTAACCCCCTTACCTATCACTCCACACAACTATTGGCCTGGCAGACAGTATTTAGAATTACTCAAACATCAACCCAATTTCCTTGTTTATCCATATTTAATAATAAATACAGGCAAGAAAACAAATGTTTTCTGTCTGTATTTATCTGTTAAAATCAGTAAAAATGGAAAACAGGGAGCCTTAATCTTAATACGCCGTGTTTTTTTCCCATTGCGCTGCATGTATAATGTGGCCCATGGTGTTTCATTGAGTTGAAAAAATTATATCATGAAGGTTTCAAAGCTTTGTCTAAAAGTGGGATCTATTAAGAGAGAATTATTAAACCTCTATCATTTAGTATGATGAGCTGCTGGAAGAAGATCTAAATCTAATATGCCCGCGGCATGCTCATATATTAATATAGAACTGATATCCACATGGAGAATGTGTTGTGAGAGGGGGAAGGAAACAAATAAATAATGAAGTTGGGATTGGGAAAAATGAACAGGAGAGAGAAAAGTGGATAGTAAAGTCTCCAGGGACCTACTCAATTCCATTTACCCAATATATGTCTTTTCTGTAACACAACTTTCAACTGAGACAAATGTAATAACACCCTTTGTCTTTTTATTGGGGAAACAAGGCCATTAACATTCTATGTAATACTCTCAACATCATATTGGACGAAAAGGAAGATAATATGTAACATATTGTACAAAACAATAATAGATATCGCCAATAGCAAAACAGTAATTAGCTATTGTAAAGAGTAAACAATGACAGAGTAGTAAGAAAATATATTGAAGAAAATTGGTTAAAGTGCAGAAAGGAGAAAGTAAGAAAGAACAAAGAGAAAAGAAGGAAAACAAGATGTAAAAAATAGAAGAAAAAGAACATATAACATGGAATTAATAGTAATAAAAAGGCCAAAAAAGACATACTTACAAAACAGACAATTCAGGGTGGTGAAGCCACATGAGGAAGATGATGCAACCGGAGCCAAGAACAGCCAACAGGAGTTGGCTACATAGAAATTCTATTTTGTGAATTCTTCTACATATAGCAGAAGAAAATTGAGGAAAACAAGAACACGTTAACAAAACAGAAGCCCATAACTTAAGAAGACAAGAAATAACCATTGTTATAATAAGTCCAAGTAAAATATTCAGAAACAGTAGAATAGAATTACAATGAGTCAAGTGACGTCAAATTTTGGGAGGTCCATGGCTTCTCCTTTACAGCTGTCTATAAATTGTTGCAAACGTGATGGATCCTCCTAAGTGGTAGTCTTATTCTCATATGTTACTTTAAACAGACAAAGGGCAAAAAGTAATCCGGCATTCATGGAATGAAGGGCCGACTGCGTAGCAAGGAACCTCTTACACCGGTCAACTGTAGATTTAGCAAAGTCCTCAGTTAAAAATACATTAGAACCAGACCATATAATTCAACCTTTGGCTTTAGCTGATTGGGTGAATTTTGAGGAGGTCAGTATACTCCAAGAAGAAGAGGATGACACCTCTAGGTGTCTATGAAAACGATGGAGGGGAAGGAGGGTGACCAAGTGTGTGTGCTCTTCGTATTTTTAACATAGTGCTATCTGGCATGTCTAGAACTTTGGGGATGAAGGTTTGAAAGAAGGAGATGGGATCTGATCCTTCCACTCCTTCTGCCAGACAATAAATGCAAAGATAATTTCTTGTATTCCGACTTTCAAAATTCTCCGCATGTTTTTCTGTTTTGACACTTCAGAATGTAGCCGTTGAGTAGCCAGTGAAGTGTCTTGGAGTCGCTGACATTTTGTTCTGCCTATGTAACTCTAACTTCCATATGAGTCCATTTAGCATTTTAAAGTTGAAGTTTCTTATTGGTTTCTTCCATATAACGCTTAAGGGCTCGAATTACATGGATTAAAAGCTCCATGAAGATAGCAGTAGGAGTATTTATGGGAGAGGGAGAATCTTTTTCTGCCATTTTATTAGTAGGGGTATTTAGTTACATTTTAAGGGCGTTTTAACAGTGGAAGTTAAATTGGTACTTACTGAGCAAGAAGAGGATGTCGAGGAAGTAGCAAGAAGCGCCCAAGAACCCTTCCATGGCATTATCCAAGGCGGAGAAAGAGTTGTGATTGTCAACTGCAAAGTCTTTCGAAGATACAGCTGTAGTAGTAGTATGCAGCTTCAAACATTTTAGTTTTCCCCATTACGTTGTTACAGCGAGTTTCAGTAGGACAGCAGTAGTCAGGTACGGAATATTAATGCCCTGTCATAAACTGCATCAAAGGAATGCCTAAATGTCAAAGAAAGTTTATTGAAATGCTGTAATGAGGGTTCGAAAAATAGGAGGACTTATGAGAGAGGAACAAAGTGAAGGACCATCATTGTTTGCAAAAACAAAATGGCAGGCGTGACATTCCTGTCGGCACTTCTGCTGTTAATAAAAAGAAGATGCCTCCAAACTTCAAACGGCAATCCCAATGTTGTACTGCGGTATGCTGCAAAGATTCCCCTTACATGTTAGTGTGCGAAAGAAAAAGTATAAGTATTGTATGAGGAAACAGTCTGGCCCTCGTCCACACCGTAGATCCTTAAAAGGCGCCCATTTCCAGACATCAAGGGACGCCCCGGCTAAAGGAGTATTCTGAACACAGATAAATAGAAAGAGGAGTTGACATTTACAGAAGTACAGACTAATAACATGCTTGTCAACAGAGCCACTTGTCTCCTTACTTCATCACAGTAGCCGGGGGTGGGGGGTGGGGAGGGGTAGAAACACACACACACACTTGATTGCGTATTAATTTCTCTTTTTTAGCACAGATGTGCAAGTCCAAAAACTGAAGGCTTTCTGGGAGTCTGAGACAGCTGAGTGCTCTTTGAAATTACTCTCCGCACCTTGACGGCTACTAGCGGTTTTCAGGTCTCAGTTGCTTGTTGGAGGTCTGTTGTTTCCAATATATTGCATATACTTAGAGTGGCTTTGTGTAAGCCAATGATCACAATTGGATGGCTCTGTGTTCTGTCTCACTTTCCTGTTCCTTATTCGATGGCTTCCCTTCCAGTTCTTGTGTTTGTCCTACCCATGAACATTTCGGTCTAACAATGAGTTCAATGAATAAAGTATCATTCTGCTGCTAACGCCAAATCTAGATTTACAGTGAATGGCGGAGACTATTTAATTTTAACAAATCCCATTCACTGATGGTCTGCTTTCACAGTGGCCATATATGAATAAGATTTGTTGAAGTAAAGCAAAAAAAACACTTACATTTAGTCTCTGTAGAAGTGCAGACATTTGTTAAATCATAATAAAATGCATTCAAAGATGGTCACCATTGATGCATGTTAATCCATAGCAACCAACTTTTAGTGCATTTTTAGTGCATTCTAAGATAGCCATAGCAGATGTGCATTCACAGTGGCTTTCTATGATAAAAAAGCAGTTGCAAAGCTAATCAATCAATCATTTGTAAAGCGCGCTACTCACCCGTGAGGGTCTCAAGGCGCTGGGGGGGGGGGGGGAGCTACTAATCGAACAGCCAGCTCTTGAGAAGTCTCCTGAAGGTCCTGGGTTTGTCGCAGGTGGGTCGGGAGGGTGTTCCATGTCTTGGCGGTGAGGTGGGAGAATGATCTGCTGCCGGTGGACAATCGGCGGATGCGTGGGACGGCGGCGAGGGCGAGGTCAGCGGAGCGAAGCTGGCGGTTCGGGGTGTAGAAGGCGAGTCGTTCGTTAAGGTATGCTGGTCTGGTGTTGTGGAGAGCTTTGTGAGCATGGGTGAGGAGCTTGAAGGTGATCCTCTTGTTGATCGGGAGCCAGTGCAGGTCTCTCAGGTGGGCGGTGATGTGGCTGTGGCAGGGGATTCCGAGGACGAGGCATGCGGAGGCGTTTTGTATGCGTTGAAGTCTTTTCTGGAGTTTGGCCGTTGTTCCCACGTAGAGGGTGTTTGCTGCTGACGAGGGCTTGGGTGACTGTCCTGGTTTCGGTGGGGATCCATCTGTAGATCTTGCGGAGCATGCAGCAAGAGGAGGAGACCACGTTGACTTGCTGGGTCATAGAGAGCGTTGAGTCCAGGATGAACCCTAGGTTGCAAGCGTGGTTGGTGGGTGTCGGGGCAGTTCCCAGCGTGGTCGGCCACCAGGAGTTGTCCCATGCAGAGGGGGTGGAGCCGAGAATGAGGACCCCCGTCTTGTCAGAGTTCAGTTTTAGGCGGCTGGTCTTCATCCACTCGGCGACGACCTTCATTCCCTCGTGGAGGTTGAATTTGGTGGTGGCCGGGTCCTTGGTGAGGGAAAGGATCAGCTGGGTGTCGTCAGCGTACGAGATGATGAGGTGGTGTGCTCGGACGATGTTGGCGAGAGGTGCCATGTAGATGTTGAAAAGGGTCGGGCTGAGGGATGATCCTTGGGGACACCGCAGGTGATCGTGGTGGCTTCGGATCGGAATGGGGGAGGCGGACTCTCTGGGTTCTGCCGGTGAGGAAGGAGGTGATTCAGTTCAAGGTTTTGTTGCAGATCCCTGCGTTGTGGAGGCGTGAGTGCAGGGTGTGGTGGCAGACTGTGTCAAAGGTGGTCGAGAGGTCCAGGAGGATGAGGGTCCAGGTTTCGCCGTTGTCCAGCAGGGCCCTTATGTCATCGTTGGCGGTGATGAGGGTGGTTTGGTGCTGTGTTTGCTACGGAAGCCGGATTGGGAGGAGTCCAGGATGTTGTTCTTCTCAAGGAAGTGGGTCAGTTGTCTGTTGGCGGTCTTCTCAATGACTTTCGCCGGGAACGGGAGCAGGGAGGAAGGTCGAAAGTTCTTGAGGTCCTTTGGGTACGCCTTGGGTTTCTTGAGTAGGGTGTTGATCTCGGCATGTTTCCAGCTCTCCGGGAAGGTAGTGGTCTCGGAGGAGCTGTTGATGATCTTCCGGAGTTGGGGTGCGATGATGGAGCTGGCTTTGTGGAAGATGTGGTTGGGGCAAGAGTCGGCAGGTGAGCCGGAGTGGATGGTGTTCATGATTTGGATGGTGTCCTCGTCATTGACGTTGTTCCAGGAGACCAGGAGGTCAGTGTGTTTGGCGGGCGTTGAGTCGGCGGTGTCGGCGTCTGTCCTGGTGTCTGTGTGTCGAAGCTGTCGTGGATTTCTGCGATCTTGCGGTGGAAGAAGGTGGCCAGGGAGTTGCAGAGTTCTTGCGACGGCGGGATGTCATTGGAGCTGAGGGCGCGAGTTCTTTCATGATGTTGAATAGCTCTTTGCTCTTGAGTGCGTTCTTGTTGATGCGCTCCTTGAAGGAGGTCCTTTTGGCGGATCGGATGAGTTGGTGGGGCTTGCGTCTGGCGTTCTTGAGGGCTGCATGGTTGTCTGGTCGTGGTGCCACTGCTTCTCGAGTCTTCGGCAGGTTAGCTTGGAAGTCTGGGGGGTCGGCATTAAACCAGGTGGCTCTTGTGCCGGTGCGCCTGTTTGAGGGCTTCCTGATCGGGGCAAGGGTGTTGGCGCAGTCGCCGATCCATTGTCTAAAGTTGTGGGCCGCTGCGTTGGTGTCTGAGGGCTTGGATGGAGGGCCTCGGGCGAGGGTGATGATAAGCTGGTCTTCGGTGACTTTGTTACAGATGCTAATAGGTTTATTACTGAAATATATTTGGTTTGCCATTGCTTGTTTAGCAGGTATGGAATCCCTATGCTCGAACTATTATAATATGGGGATGAACAAAGTCAAAAGACACAGGCACAAAAGTTAACTGTTTGGTGCACCCATAGGTGATAACAGCAAACTTGTTACTTTCTACTGATGGCAGTTACATAGTTGAGATAGTGCCCTTGTTGCCAGGGAAAGCACATTGCTGAAAGTGTGAAACAAGATTGCGGAAAACCTAGCATTGCTACATGTCTATTTTTTTTTCACTCCTTTGATTCTGTAGGTCAACAACATGCATCTTGGCCTGAACCAGGTAGCTGTATGTACGTAGGCACATGAGCAGAGGGTGAATAACAGCTTGCTGATTTGATTGAGGACGTATAGCAAAAGTTTATTCTGTCAATCAATCAATTAGGCATGTTAAGCGCGACTACTCACCCGTAAGGGTCTCAAGGCGCTGGGGGTGGGGTGGGGTTAGCAGGCTCCAGTCCATCAAGGGGGGGGGTCTGTCACAGAGCCAGGTTTTGAGGTTTCTTGTGAAGATGGGGAGCGATGTTGTCTGTCTGAGGTGGAGCGGCAGGGCGTTCCAGGCTCGGGCTGCGAGGAAGGAGAAGGAGCGGCCCTCTGATCTGGTCTTTTTGGTGCGGGGGACCACAGCGTAGGAGAGCTGGGCAGATCGTAGGGTCCTCTGGGGTGCGTGGAATTTGAGTCGGCTGTTCAGGTATGCTGGTCCGGTGTCATGGAGGGCCTTGTGGGTGTGGGTGAGCATCTTGAAGGTGACTCGAGCTTCGATGGGGAGCCAGTGGTGTGTGTGCAGGTGCTGTGAGATGTGGCAGTGTATTGGGAGGTCGAGGGCCAGTCTTGCAGCAGCATTCTGGATGTTCTGTAGCTTGCAGGTGAGTTTTTTGTTTATTCCGGCTTAGAATGCGTTGCCGTAGTCGAGTCTGTTGGTGACCAGGGCGTGAGTGACGGTCTTCCTGTCTTCAAGGGGGATCCATTTGAAGGTCTTATGTAGGAGGCGGAGGGTGTGGAAGCAAGAGGACGAGACAGAGTTGATCTGGCGGTCCATTTTGAGCTCTGAGTCCAGGATGATTCCCAGGTTGCGTGCGTGGTCCGTGGGGGTAGGCGGGCTTCCGAGGGCGCGGGGCCACCAGGTGTTGTTCCATGCGTCGGGATTTGGGCCCATGATGAGTACTTCTGATTTGTTGGTATTTAGTTGTAGGCAGCTGTTTTTCATCCATTTGGCGACGGCTTCCATGCCTTATTGAAAATTTTGTCTGGCGGTATTGGGTTCGTTGGATAGGGAGAGGATGAGTTGGGTGTCGTCTGCATATGACACATTGTTGGGTCCGTAGGTTCTGACGATGGGGGCGAGCGGAGCCATGTAGATGTTGAAGAGCGTAGGCCTGAGGGAGGACCCCTGGGGACTCGGTAGGTGTAGGGTCGGAGAGGAAAAGGGGGGGGGGGGTGTCTGCCGGAGAGGAAGGAGCAGATCCAGTTGAGGGCCTTATCTTGGATCCCTGCGTCGTGGAGTCTGCGTATTAGGGTGCGGTGATATACTGTGTCAAACGCCTCTGAGAGGTCGAGGAGGATGAGGGCTGCTGTTTTCACTTTTGTCCAGTAGGGTGCGGATGTTGTATGTTGCAGCGAGGAGGGCGGTTTCTGTACTGTGTTTTTTTCTGAAGCCGGATTGGGAGGAGTCGAGGATGTTATGCTCTTTGATGAATGTGGCGAGTTGGCTGCTGATGGCTTTCTCGATGACTTTGCTGGGAACGGGAACAGGGAGATGAGTCTGTAGTTTCTGAGGTCAGTGGGGTCTTCAAGAGGGGTTTGACCGTGGCGTGTTTCCAGTCGTCGGGGAACGTGGCGGTTGCCAGGGAGCGGTTGATGGCAGAGCATGGGTGCGATGGTGTCAGCGGCTCTGTTGAAAATGTGGTGGGGGCAGGGGTCTGTAGGGGCCCCGGACTGGATTGACTTCATCGTCTTCAGTGTGTCTTCGGTGGTGAGGGCTGTCCAGTTGTCGATCGCTGGCTTCAGGGTGTCGGGGTGGTTGGTGAGGGTTCTGTGTGTTGGTGGTCTTTGAAGTTGTCGTAGATGCTCTTGATTTTGTGGTGGAAAAAGGTGCTGAGTTTGTCGCAGAGGTCTTGTGAGGGAGGGATGTCGGTGGACTCGCTGGTGGGTTGGGCGAACTCCTTGGTGATGTTGAAGAGTTCTTTGCTGTTGTGTGCGTGAGTGGAGATTCTGTCTTCAATCACTTTTTTCCTCGTTTTTCTGATGAGTTGTTGTTGGGCGTTGGTGGCGGCTCTGAAGTTGTTGTAGGCTTCTGTGGATTTGGTGTTCCTCCAGGCCTTTTCGAGGCAGTGGCCGGTGCGTCTGGACTCTCAAAGTTTGGTGGTAAGCCATCTGGCTTTCTTGGTGTGGGTGTTGTTTTTCTTGAGGGGGGCTATGGTGTTTGTGCTGTCAGAGATCCAGCTGTGCAGGGTTTGGGCTGCGGTGTTGGGGTGGTCGTTTTCCACAATGGTTGGGGTGGAGTTGCTGAGTGATGAGGTTAGCTGGTCGTCGGTGATTCTGGTCCAGTTTCTTCTTGGGAGCAGGTGCAGGTGTCTGTGGATGGTGGGTTTTCTGAGGGTGAAGTGGACGCATCGATGGTCAGTCCATGGAAGTTCGGTGGTGTGGCTGAAGGTGATGGAGTTATCTGTTGTGAAGTGGGAGGTCGAGGGTGTGTCCTGCTGAGTGCATGGGTTCGGTCACGATCTGGCGGAGTCCAATGTTGTGGAGGTTGTCCAGGAGGGATGTGGTGCTGGGTTCCAGTTGGTTGTCGAGGTGGAAGTTGAGGTCTCCCAGTAGGGTGTAGTTGGTGGACGCGATTGAATGCGGGGAGATGATGTCCGCGATGGAGTTGGCGAAAAGTCCACGGGGTCGGTAGATGAGGGTTCCTCGGAGGGTGGTTGGTAGGGCTGGCCAGTATCTTGAAGTGAAGGCGTTCCATCAGGTCTGTGGGCTCGTCAGGGAGTGTGCTCAGGCGGAGGTTGGATTGTGGACGATGGCGATTCCTTCCCCCCGGGGCGGGTGGGGCGGTCCTTCCTGGAGATCTTGTATCCTTGGGGAATGGCGATGTTCGGTCCCGAGGTGGTGTTGGTCCATGTTTCAGTGAAGAACGCCACGTCCGGGGTGATGCTGTAAAGGAGGTCCCAGATTTCAATGGCGTGTTTGTGGAGGGATCGGACGTTGAGGAGGATGCATTGCAGGGTCTTCGGTTGGGTAGTGGTCTTGCGTGCAGGTTGCCCCGGGTCCGTGGTCTTGACGGTGCAGCAGGTGTGCCGGCAGCGGAAACAGCTGAAGGGTCCGTGGGTGTCGGCTGGTGATGCTAGCTTGCAGTTGTTGTTGCATACTGGGTTGAGAGCGTGGAGTGCCGCTGGGTCATAGCGTTGGCATTGAGGAGGTCCAGGGTTCCTGGGGCTGGTCCCGGTCAGGCCGCCCCCGTGGACGCGCAGCGGCCGCCATTAAGTAGGGGTCGGGGAGGGCTGGACAGCTGGGAGGCGGGAGCAGGGAGGAGAGCTGGATTGGGCCGGTCGCGTTGGTCGTGCTGGGCGGAGGGGCCACGGGGGCAGCAGGGAAAAACGGGCAGAAAAGGCAAAAAGAGAGGAAAGAGTGAAAATGAGGCAGTGAAAGGTGCGAAAAAAAGTGGGGGAGTGAAAGGGAGAGATTGAAATCAGTAAAAAAACGAGTGAAAACGGAGGAAAGACACTGAAGGAGAGTAAAATCAGTAAAAACGGAGAGAAAGAGCGGAGCGAGAGAAAGGAGACAGAGGTCCAATGGACCACCAGGGATGAGGCACAGGTAAAACCTGCGGGAGGAGGAGGGCCTCGAACACCAGCACTTGAGAGTGCAGGGGCTCGGGGGAAGGCCACGCTCGATGGTGGAGCTGCGACGAGGGGGGGAGCTATTTTACTGACATTTTGTCGAAGACCTGCTCATTTTAACAGTCTTAAATACAAAGTCTGTGAGTTCATGTTTACTTTTGACATCTACAGTATTCTGAAGGTAACAAATTTGATCACAATACCATTAAACTGGACAACAGTTAAGAACTTTTTTTATAATGCTTACAGTCGCACCATTGTGCTATGATCCGCTATATAAAAATATATTATGTCTGTTCATCTGACAAAAGTCATCTGGGCAGTGCAGAACTCTACATAAATGTAATATCAGCTATCCTTACCAGAAAGTAGGAAAGACCCTTCATTTTAAGAACCCATTATGACAATTCATTGAGTAAATTGAGGTGAATGGAGGATTGTAGGAAGACGGCTCTGTATATACTATACCAAAGTAAGGTATAGTGTGCACCGAGTCCAGGGAATCCCCAGAGGTATAGCTGAGGCTAAATTAGGTAAGTACTAACAGCTCTCTTTGTGGTAGTGTGGGTGAGCAGTTACCATTATCCCGAGAGTGTGTTAAGCATTTTTTGTATTCACTCACTCAAGAACTGATTACACACACTCAGACAGAATACAGACCAATTGGGTAAGTATAAAAGAGGTCCTTGTGGTGTTAGGCCACTCGAACTCGGCCGTGGGCTTCAGGTGCAGAACCGCGGAGCCGCCTGGGTCCGGGTTCTCTCTTTGGAGTCTTTGTTGAGCAAATACGGTGCTCACGGGAGACAAAGTCTGTAAGGTGAGTGCAGAGCAAGTCCTCTTCTGTCCTTCTTTCTTCCTCGAATCTGAGGAGGCAAGGTTCAGGGTTACCCCTAAATACTAAATTTAGGGGTATTAAAGGGGTCTGTAAGTCGGGACCAATGGGTCCCTTACTTGGGGTGGGTATACCCCTATTATGACACCATCCAGTGGGAGGGGGCATGTTGTGATCACGCTGCCCGAGCTAGGTAGGAAGGGGTTCCCTACACATACACATAGGGCTTTCTTCCCCTGTGTGCATGAGGCCATGGCTGTTGGGAGTAAGGCGTAACCATCAGGCAGATGGTGGCGCCCAGTGCACTTCATATCCCAGAATCCATTGGGACGCATTGCTGAGAGGTGGATAAGGAGCCGCCGGCATATCCGCCTCTATAATGCCCCTCCCCTACCTGGGGTCGGGGCTTGACAATCCCGCCTTTTTCCTGGAGAGCGCTGGTCTGTGTCTCCTCTTTGCGCTCCGCCTCCAAGAAGCAGGCACTGCCATCGGATCTTCAACGCCGGGAAGGACGGTAATGTTCCGGAACCCCAGAGGCTTTCCTGAGTCCATCTCAAAGACCCCAGATATCGTGCCCATAGCCGGGAGGGAAGCGCAGGAGCACTCCCCCCCCCCCGCATACACGACATTTAGTTTCAGTCCAACTCCGCTGTGTTTGGTAAACAGCAGGAGTGCGGGGACGGTTCTTGCCGCGTCTTGTGAATCCTTGGCCCGACTCCGTTGTGCAGCAACAATGGGAGTGAGAGGGGCCTTTTGATTTTCTCGCTAGTGATCGGACTCGGAGCCAGCCTAAGCAGAACACGTTTATTTCCATAAACCTGAGCAGAGCTTTATGTTTTCTTCAAAGGTTGCTGCCACTGGCTCCGTATTGGTTGCTGTTTTTTGACTTTGCTATATTAATCAAAGGTGAAATTAGTGTGTTTTACCACTGAACATTTGGTGACTCTACAACCAAACAAGCATACTGCTGTTCCATGCCTCAGGTGCTATGAGGGTTCACACTGATGTATCCTGTTAAAGTGCGCTTCCAAGACTGTGCTGCAGAAGTACGTGTGAGTAAGCTATTCTGTTATATGCTGTTGACTTGTGGTACATATGCTACTCCCCTTATTGCCTCTCACATCCCTCTCTCTTCTTTTGCATGCAGTGCATACCATTGGGGTGGCTTCTAGAACTCGACCAAAGCTGTGAGGCCAGACTTAAACAGAGAAGACACCCTCCCAGCAGCAATATTTATTATTTTATCCACTTCCCTTTTCCCCGGAGTGGTTCCTAACATAGTAGTGTCTTCTCACTCTGTGGGAGGATGCGCTCTGGGGGGTAGGGGGGATCCTCTGTAATCCGTCGTCCCCGCTGGCAGAACTGAGAGGTTAGTGTCATTAACTGTTTTGCGCTACTGACACATCACAACAGGGCATGAGCCTCTCCCTAATTGGCTAGGTCCCCTCATCTTCAAGATGGAGGGGACTGAGATGTCTGCTTCACCTCGCTGCCCCCCCCCCCCCCCCATCTGAGTGGTAGGATTGGCAAAGGTGGGCACACCTCTCCTCCTAGCTTGTTCTTTTCCTACCGAGTCTTCATCCCGAGTGGGGTGATGAACCAGTGGGAGCCAGTTGCTGGGGTAAACAAAAGACAGCTCAAACTCGGTAGGCCTTTGAAACTTCCCCTCTCGTGGACCCAGCCCATCCTGGGGGAAGAGGCATGACACCTCTGCCCAGATGGGCTTTGTTGCTGGACCCAGAGCGGAGGCTCTCTACCCAGGGGTCCAGAAACATGCCTGGTGGTGGCAAATGGCGGGCAAATGCAAAAAGAACTATTGATGGACAGAATGCAGAACAATGTCATACATTCACCCCCGTACAGAGATCTGGGCCTAAATCCATTGTTTTTTTGCTCACCGGGTAGCCATTCAGGAACCACACCACGGCTGATCGTTTTTCAGGAGGCATCTCTAAGATACCCCCCCGGTGTACATTTTACAGTAAATCCAACACTGGCATCGGTGTGGGTTTAATGTGCTGATGAGTTTGCTACCAAACTTCCCTGGTTTTAGTAAAGCCATTATGGTGTTGTGGAGTTTGAAACTCCCATCAATATACTCCTTATGGCTTTACTACACTTACCATGTCTAATAATGGACTTAGACACTGTAGGGGTACAGGGCTCATGCCACTGTACCCTCACCTGGGGCTAGAGCACCCTGCTAGAGGAGTGCCTTACCTAGGCCCCAGGCAGTGGGTTGTAGGTATGGCACACAGGTATGTGTGCCATGCAGAGGCTTCACTTTTCTCTGCACCAAAACACG
The DNA here is from genome assembly GCF_964204655.1 of Triturus cristatus. Classification (NCBI taxonomy): domain Eukaryota; kingdom Metazoa; phylum Chordata; class Amphibia; order Caudata; family Salamandridae; genus Triturus; species Triturus cristatus. The sequence continues at coordinate 674,314,037 of NC_140581.1, read as the reverse complement.
CAGCCTGCAATGGCAGTGTGTGGGTGTTAGACTTGGGGGTCTCTAGTTGGCACAGGTGTGCACTTGTGACAAATAGGGACACTCGCCTCTAGTCAGGGTAAGGGGGTACACTCCTAAAATAACCCCTGCTCACCCCCTTGGTAGCTTGGCACGAGCAGACAGGCTTCTCTCAGAGGCAGTGTGTGAAGCATTTGTGAACACATACAGTAACCAAGTGACAACACTACAGATGGACACCACACAGGTTTTATATCAAAAATAAGTATTCTTTATATAGATCTACCACAAGACCATTAAACGACAAAAACACACAATACTGTTACTTTAGATGGTAGAATTTTGCTTAGTTCTCTTTAGTTCTTAGATGCAACACTTTTAAGTCAATGTACCTTTTTAGATGCTACACGCAGGGCAACGAAAGTGTTGCAACGATGTTGATGCAATGAAGTTTTTGGTGCAAAGAAATAAAGACGTGAAGATCTTCCAGATGCGGCACGCTTCTCCGATTTTGCGAGAAGACTCGACTCGATCCTTCAGCTGCAGCGGCGACACACTTTACACGATGCGACGACAGCAGCCTTGGCAGCGACACTCTTCTCCGATGTTTGAGAGACGCTTCCACTCGATGCGATGTTGCAGCGGCGACACCTCTTTATGCGATGCGACGACAGCAGCTCCGACGGCGGCAAGCTTCTCCGTGGATGCGAGGCGCTTTTCTTGATGCGGTGCAATGCGTCAGCTACGATGGCGACACGCTTCTTCGGCGTTGCGAGACACTTCCTGGATGATGTGAGACGCTTTCACTCGATGCGATGCTGCAGCGGCGACACAATTTACGAGATGCAACGACAACAGCTCAGACGGCGGCACGCTTCTCCTTCTTGAGTCGCGCTTCCAGCTCCTTGCAACACGCAGTGCCTCAGAAGGCCCAACAACAGCAGCAGGGACTTCCAAAGAACTCTGGGAAGTGGGGGGGTGAAGTCTGTTGTTCCTGAGACTTCAGCAGGAGGCAAGCTCTTTTCCAAGCCCTTGGAGATCCTTCACAAGTTGAGCAAAAGCACACACAAAGTTCCTTTCTCCTCTCTTTGGCAGTAGGCAACCCCTGCAGGCCAATCCCCCAGTTTCAGGGATAGTCTCTCCTCAGTTTCTTCTTGGTTCCTCTCCTCAGCAGAGTTTCTTCTTGTTTCCCAAAGTGATCTAAATTCTTGGGATCAGGGTCGCAATACTTATACCCCAAAATCCTTTGTCCTCTGAAGGCAGAGGGGCCTTTGCCTTGTTTAAACCAGTTCTGGTCAGTCCTGGGGCACTTTGTTTACCTGACTCTTTCTTTCCTTTCAGAGTGCAGGGCAGAGACATCAGACGCACCACAGGAGGTGAAGCCAGCATTGTGGAGGGAAGGCACAGCCCTATTCAGGTCCCAGGTGCAACTCCTCCCACCCATCTAGATGCAGATTTCTCTATTCACCACTGGGACACCTCACCCTGTCTCCTGGAATTCCCCAGCCCTGTCACTCAAACTCCAGACAGGGAATTCACAGCCTAGCAGAGGCAGGTTTGAATGGTTAGACAAGAAAATACCTACTTTCTAAAAGTGGTATTTTCAAACACATAATGTTAAAACCAACTTCACTAAAAGATGTATTTTATCATTCTGAGTTCAGGCATACTAAATTCGAATTTCTACCATGTTCCCCGAGTCAGTTAGGATTATAAAATGTAATAACCAAACTGCCCATTTTGGCCTATGGAGAACAGGTAGCCTTGCAACAGTGAAGAACGAAAATGGCTGTAATTCACTAATAGAACATGCCACACACACCAGGGCATGTCCTACCTTATCCTTACAATGCACCCTGCCCTTGGGCCTACCATATGGGTGTCTGATATGAAGAAAAGGGAAGGTTTAGGGACTGGCAAGTGGGTGCCCTTGCCCAATCAGCATGGCAGTACCAGACTGCCTGCAGGCTCTGCAATGGCAGACCTTAGACACATTTTTACAGGCTGCTTCTGTGGGTGGCACAACCAGTGCTGCAAGCCCACTAGCAGCATTTGGATTTACAAGCCCTGGGAACTTCTGGTGCACTGTACTAGGGTCTGACAAGTAAACCAAACCAACCAATCATGGAATCACAAATCATACATTAATTTACAATAAGGAGAGCATATGCACTTCAGCACTGATCAGCAGTGGTAAAGTGCCCAGAGTCATAAAACAGCCAACAACAGGTCAGAAAAAATATAGGAGGAAGGCAAAAAGTTCAGGGATGACCCTGCAAAAAGGGCCAAGTTCAACAGTGGGTGTTAAGGGAAAGGGCCTCTAAGGGTGGCACAATATTGGTGCAGCCCTTAGAGCTCTCCCCTGGTCTCAGTGCCCTTGATACCTATGGTACTGTTTACCAGGGGCTTACCTGTGGCTATGGATGTGCCAGTTGTGGATACAGCTGTGGGAAAGAACACAGGCCCTGGGAACCTGATTGGCAGGGACCCAGGGCACACCAAGTCAAAAGTGCATCGTATGACAGGCAAAAAGTGGGTGGTAACCATGCAAAAAGGGGTACTTTCCTACAAGGACCAAATAAGAAAACTAAACACTAAGGTCCTCGTTCTAAAAGATGATATTTGTTAAAGCCACATACTTTTGTTTATTTTGCAGAAAACATGGTACTACTTGATTCTTCTTTTGATTCTACAAGTGTAAGGGTTGTGGTGGTAGACTTGAGAAAATCAGAGAGTGGTTGTCATGTCATGTGATAGTGGATGTGGGGCATGAGAGTGAGTGGTGTTGGGACAGGATGTGGGGTATGAGAAATTGGATGTAGGGCATGAGAAAGTGGATGTGGGGTATAAGAAAGTGCATGGTATCATTCTGGAAAAGGGATAAGAGACCAATTCATATTTCGAAACTAACATTTTACTCCTTACTTTAGGAAGTTGGAAGTAGAATGATTTCTAAGGTTTTAAAAAGTAATTTGAATGCATGGACAGAGTATTTTCAAGCTGGTGCATATTTAAACATTGCTTTATTTAAAGCTGTGGGCATTTATTAAAGTGACCTTTACAAAGTTTGCAGCTGGAAATTCATGTACAGGAAAATATATATTTTTTTAACTTTAAAGCCCCTTTCCTGACCAGACTGTTATAACAGTAGGGCGCCTTCTTGTGGCAGGTCATTGATGTGGACTTGTTCATAGAGCAATGGGGCTAGAAGCTTGGATGGAGGTTATGTGTGTAGATATGAGGAAAGAGAGGGTGCGAGAGACCAAATGAAATGGTAAGAGTTTAAAAAGGGGAAGAGATTGGTTGAGGGTTAATTATCGAGGAGGCTGGTCAGTGAAATAATCTTTTAAGTTCTGCAGAACACACTGCAAATGATTCAGCTTTTATTTATGCGGCTATTTTTTAATTTTGACTAATCTGAAATTATTGACTTCTAAAAATTTGAATGGTCTTCTACAGTGTTTATCTTGGGAGCTTTGATCTCCCGTGGCATGTTAGTTTTGATGCCAGTTCCTTGACCTCTTTTTCTCCCTTCCCGACTTCTGCTCAACGAGGGCAAGATTTACTCTTTTTTTTTTACGCAGATCAACACAGCACAATAACTTGCAGTGCTGCGTAGTGTGAAACAGAGGGAACAGGTATGCGCCATATCAACTACGATATGGCGCACTTCCGCTCTCCACAAGTGCTGGCACACTGTGTGCTGCCTAGCATCAATGCAGGGTGCTGGTGTTACAAACGGGACTGTTTGGTGCAGGGTGGAATACCTACCTGCACAACAACAGAAGAGGCATATTCCTCTTTTCAATGTGTGTTGTAGAATGTAGCACACAGGGAAAGAGAATGTTACGAGGAGAAATAAAGATATTTCTCATGTTACGCCTTATGAATAGGCTCACTACTTTGAGTAAAACCAAGGTTTACAAGTTTTTGTAAATCTGGGTTTACGTCAAAATACATTGGTGGATTTATGGGAATGCCCATGCTCCATCCATGTAATGCCTACCCGATACAAAGTAATGCAAGCTAGTGCTATGCATCACTTTGTATTTACTAAACAAAACAAAAAGCCACGCAAAGTGGTTTTCCGTGGTTTATTAAATACCAAGGGGCCAATGCCGATCCGGGTCGGAAGGGCACCGAACGAGATCCGGCCGGAAAAACTACGAGCCGTACATGTCTTTTCCACCCGACTCGTACAGCTGTAAGAGTGAGCCAGTACAATGCGAGCTACATGAAAATCAGCGACCGAGTCGTTTCCGGGTCCGAACCGCTCTGTACGTCTCGGTCGTAAGCTAACCGTGGTGTGCAATGGATGCGATTCACGACCGAGCCAGTACAATGCACGCGTCGGACAGCCTGTGCGAGCCGGAGTGTCAGGCTCGCAAAAGCTCCCAGAGTCGGACTTCGGGGTCCGCGTCGGACCCCCCCCCCGACACCCGCAGCCGTACGACTTGCACACAGGGGGAGACACATGGGACTCCCCCACACAGGCATGTACAGCGCGGATGGCACCGACTCTTACCCACTGTAGGGGGCGCACTTGTTCAAGACGTACCCATTCAGTCAATGGGAGCGCATGTACGCATCGTACAACTGGCTCCCATTGACTTCTATGGGAGTCCGACCGAACCGAGTTCGACAGCATACGTGCGTTGTACTTGCTCGGTCGGACTGTAGGGGTCCGGCTCGGTCGGAAAACACTCCGGATCCGACTCAGTCGGAGTGCTTTCCGACCCGAATCGGCCCCCAAGAAGGAATTTGGATTGGGCTGTGCCACGAAAATAGTGACACAACCCTGATGCAAAATCTTACGAAATCTGGGCCCTATACTCTATTCTAACAGTCCTCACTTACCTAACCTTGGCTTCACACTTCAGCACTCCTTCTGTTTTAATGCAGACAGCTGAGTTAAATGTATTCCCTCCTCACTATGTCTCATCCTATTTTTACACTATCACATGCCAGCGGTAATTTCAAGAAGCTTAATCTGGTGTAGTTGTTGTTACCCTTCATCTTCAGCCCTCTCTCCTCGCATATCTGCTGCACTTGGGTCTTACTGCATCTACTACTTCAAACTTATCACTTCTCTTCAGCTGTTAACCAAACCACGACCATTTTGTAATCTAGTTTTACTCTCTAAGATCCGGGACACTGAGCTCTCTACAGCTCTGTTGTTCCCTGGAACTATGTAAATTAATACATTAAAACCTTGAAATCATTATTTCATAATTCATAAACAGGAAACATTTTAGAGGTATTTCAGCATGAATATATGTGTTTGATTCAAATATTTAAATTGTGTAATACAATGATTGTACAGTGCTTACATTCAATTTGTTGTTTTTGTCTAGATTAAATAAGCATGGAAGTCCTTCCCGATGCGACTTCTCTCTCTGCCAAATTGGAAAAAACTCTTGTGCAATACCACAGCGTTGAAGACAGCGAATGGCGAGTAGCGAAAAAAGCGGTAATACTTTTGTGGTATTTTCCCTATAGATTAGTAGCAATACAAAGGTTTAAAGTTTAAACTAATGCTGCTGGAGATTTTTTCTTGGGTTACTTACTAATCAAAAAGGGTTTCTAACTGGTGGGTTTGCAGTTTGTTTTGTATTGGGAGGGATTTTAAAATGTTCATGTTTATTTCCTAAGGGTTTGATGTACAGAGGTACTTTGCAGTGACAAAGCTTGCAATTTGCATAATCACGGGGTTAGCGACTCCAAAGTACCTTTTTACTTTTTGTAAAAACAGTCGGAAAAACCTTTCCAGCGTATAAAAGGGGTGCTGCAACCCTGTTCCAATAGCAAGTGGCATGGGGCACGAAAGGGGCCGCTGCTCCTATCTGCAATATAGAGGGGTATATATCAATGGTTTGCGACTGTAACTTTAGTCGCAAACCATTGATTGTATGCGTATGCCTTAAAGGGGGTGGTATCTGATTCACATATGGGGAAATGTTCTTGGGTACAACTTACTGCTCTCCCCGATGTCTTCCCAAATGGGAAACTTTCTTCTTACCACAGCACCAGTCCCTTGTGTGGACACGGGCTGCTTTAAAAAATATATTTCATTTTTTTTGTAACGTTAATGAAGAGACCAGTGGTTAATTTGTTAAAAAAAGAAGTGCCGGGGCTCTCGTCAGAAGGCAGCTTCGACCGGCCAATTCCTCCTATTAGCACTGCCTAACACATTGCCAACAAACCCTACAAGTGGAACGGGGAAGTGGCGTAATGGCCAGAGCTGCCGAATTTGAGGCTGGGAAATAGGGTTCGAGACTCGGCGTCGACTCAACATCCTGTGATTCTGGGTGAATCACTTAATCACCCTGTGCCCACCAAAAATTAATGTGTTCTTAACTGGTGCTCAAGCACCGGAGTTGATGATTAGGTGCTGGTGTTCAGCACCGGAAACCGCCAGCTCAAATAAAGCACTGCCAGGAGGTCGAACATTGTAATAGCAATTGGGTAACCCAGTATCCCTCGGAACCTGGGCAATCGTATACAAAAATAACAGTTGGTTCTGTCGGCTATAAATTATTTCTTTAAACCATTGAACCAATCCTTGATTTATTCACCGGAAAGACAATTAATCATAAGTAATACACACAAAGAGACCATAAAGGGTATTTAAGATTTTTATAAATTGTGTCATTTATAAATACCCAAATTAAATTGCATGGCTGTCAAGACACAAAAGTGAATTAAAATTTGTGACAAGGTGACATGTGGTGCTCAGTGATGTAGTGATGGTGCGTAATATATACAAAGTGACTGTGAAAGTTTTGACGATTCAAGAAGGCCAGAAAAACAGAAATTTGTGTAGGTGTGCAGACTGAGTGAGTAGGTCTTTACGCAGAGTCTTTCAATTGGTCCGGGGGATGTATATGTCGACGTTTTGACCCAGGAAGTGCACTACTATCTAGTCAATGCGGGTCTTCATCAGGACAGGGACAGGGAGGTGACAGTCTAAGAATGCCCAATGCTGCTTACAGGGCGTCTTACAAGCTCTTCGTTTGGTTAGGCAAATGCTCATCCAGGAGCATAGGTCTCCTGTACCATATTAATTCTTCCTCTAGTCTTGAGGTGTGGTCGTTCTCTGTTTTTCAATGGGGGTTCTTAAGAGTCTCAGGATACTTAAAGAGGGGCTCAGGCATTCGTCCTGTCTCCTCCGATCGTGTTGATCACTCTTTGTGTTCTCAAAGGTTCTTAAGATTGGACCCAGAGTCTCAGGTTACTCGAAGAGGGGCTCAGGCATACGTCCTGTCTCCTCCGATCGTATCTACGAATGTTCCTTTAGGTGGCTTGCTGATAAACTGGTTGTGGCGCGTGTACGTAGCGCATATCATGGGCAAATGCGTCAGGGGCGCGTTGCTAGGTGACGCGCTCGGCGTGCTACGCGGCTACGTCAGCCCAAGCTTATGACGTAGCCGCGTAACACAAAGAGTGATCAACACGATCGGAGGAGACAGGACAAATGCCTGAGCCCCTCTTTAAGTATCCTGAGACTCTCTTAAGAACCCCCATTGAAAAACAGAGAACGACCACACCTCAAGACTAGAGGAAGAATGAATATGGTACAGGAGACCTATGCTCCTGGATGAGCATTTGCCTAACCAAACGAAGAGCTTGTAAGACGCCCTGTAAGCAGCATTGGGCCTTCTTAGGCTGTCACCTACCTGTCCCTGTCCTGATGAAGACCCGCATTGACTAGATAGTAGTGCACTTCCTGGGTCGAAACGTCGACATATACATCCCCCGGACCAGTTGAAAGACTCTGCGTAAAGACTTACTCACTCAGTTTGCAGACCTACTCAAATATCTGTTTTTCTGGCCTTCATGAATCGTCGAAACCTTCATAGTCACTTTGTATATATTACGCACCATCACTACATCACTGAGCACCACATGTCACCTTGTCACAAATTTTAATTCACTTTTGTGTCTTGACAGCCATGCAATTTAATTCGGGTATTTATAATTGACGCAATTTATAAAAATCTTAAATACCCTTTATGGTCTCTTTGTGTGTATTACTTATGATTAATTGTCTTTCCGGTGAATAAATCAAGGATTGGTTCAATGGTTTAAAGAAATAATTTATACCCGACAGAACCAACTGTTATTTTTGTATAGGAGGTCGAACATAGCAGAAGGAAACAGACTAAACATTATTCCTAATTTATTTGCGCATTCATTCGAGGCTAAGAGGAAGATTAGATATTTTTGTGCTATGTTGTGCTACATACTGAGCTTCATCCACATGTGCATCCTCTTTTTTTGTTTTCTTTTTTTTTGTTTAAGCTCAGCTCGATGTTCGGAATACAATTCAAGTTTTGCTTGTTTCACGATTAGGGTTTTAACTTGTGGCGGTGGTACTTATTTCATCCAAATGTCACTAGACTGCAGGTTAGCAACTTGGGATGAAACCAGGAATTCACGCGCCTTGTGGGGATCTTGTTGACCTCCAGCCACAGTAAACGCTTCAGTGTGTTTCTGGAATTGATCGAAGTTTGGCGAGGTATGAAATGTGTGAGGCCTCAAAGTGAAATTAGAGTCACTCTTGCGCCTGTCTCGTGCTATCAGATAAATAGATAACATTAGTCTATGTTTGGCATTCGCTGTGTTCACCCACTTTATAAAACTGATGAACTAAAACTGGAGTGAGGTTTAAAACGGAGCTCCTACAGACTACGCTACTTATGCATATATGGTGCCCCGTTATCAGAAATGCTCTTCCCTCCCCGCGCCCCACTCCTCTCAAAGTTTCCGATAGCAGGGGTGTACGTACCTCGCACCATTGTAAATGTGGTGGCAAAGGGAGTGTGATACAATCATGGTATTATGAGGTGTACCCTCAGAAATGAGGAATAACGAGGGGGGGGGGTGAGATTAGCGCACCTGATTCCGCTGATAATTAACTACTTTCTACCATTAGTTTCATCTGAACATTTTGCTGCTTTGGGCTCCCGAGGAGTCCTCGTGAAATGCTCCTGATCTCATAAGGGGGCCCAAAGATGTGTCCTGGATGTGTTAAACTTAAAGCGAAATGTTTAGGCCACGAGGGAGAGGAGAGCAGGAGGGGCTGCCCGTGTAGAATAGGGCAGTATCCTGCCTCATCAACAGCTCACACCCGGAGGTCCAGGGGTGATTTAAAACTGGGCTAGACAAAACACAGATCTCTCCAGCAAACACGTTACCTCCAGAATTATTTTACGATTATTTTAATTTCCTGAGATTTAGTTGACAATCCATAAGTGCTTCGCCTTCACAGTTCACACACTACTACTAGCAGCATCATGTTAAAAAATCGCTACTTACTGGGACAGCCTTTTAGTTTTATTTCATCCGAGGCCCGCTGCGCAACACGCTGCTTGCTTCATGTCATCGGTTGAAAAGCGCTGCGGCTGCGCAGAATGCCTGGGCGGGCTGCAGAGAACACAGTGATCCCATTGGTCCAACTAAAGACACACTTGATGATTTGTCAAGTAGGCACGGAGTGGGCTAATAATATAGTTTGCAAGGGCTCATCATTGGTAGCGCGTGATTGAAGTGACCTGTGATTTATGATAAGGCAGAGACCCTGGCAGTTTCTAAGCGTGTGCCTCATAAGGCGGGCTGCTGGCGTGCGATATCAGCTCTTCACCGGTGAGCAGCCAATATCGCTTGTAGACCCGGCCATGAAAATTAAGTGCCGGTGCTTAGCACCGGAAAGCACCGGCACAAATTAAGCACTGGAAGAGACAGAGATCTTGTTTTCCCTTGCAGGTCTGCATCCCTGTATTTGCAGGGAATTAATCATAGGGCATTTCCAACGGCAAATGGGTAACTAATATTCATTTGGCGGTTCTTTCCCCCCCCCAATTTCTTTTTTTTCAATTTGTGATACAACATATTGAGACATAATGCACATTGCAAATTGCATTCCCACATGCAAACAAGCCAGTGTGCAAATTGCACATTTGTGGTTTGCGAATGATATGTCAGATGCTGTATTTTGTCACTGCTCAGCTTGCCTTAATTTGCATAGATGAAATTTTAATGTTATCTGATACCAACTGACCCTCTAATCACAGCCATCAAAAAGGGGGTAAAGCAGACAAGCAATCAGACAAAGCAAAACGTTTCAAAAAAGGTTTCTTAGCTGCTATCTATAAAAAATCCCTTTGTTCCTAGAATATTTTGCTGGAATTTTGGAGAGACCTCAAACCAAACCTATTCACAAAATGTATATGTTCTTAAATGCAAGAAATGAATCCTGAGAGACTAGGGGAGGATAGCAAGACGAAGCTATGGCTAAGCTCCCACAACGGTCTTGCTAAGGATACTCTCTTCAGGCAAACCAGAGCCTCTTTAAACGGATCCTTGGCTCAACCTTCAGGAGCACGGACCAAATACAAGACTTATCTGGAAGAAGGTTATTGGAAGTGCAGGGATCTAGAACTCAGATAACCAATAGCATGAAAAGATATAAAAGTATAAGGCCCAATTCATGCTAATAAAAAGGAAACGTGTAAAATTAAGGAGGAAACAGTACAAGAAGGGTAGGTTTTCCTGCTTAGATGAAAGGCAAAGGGAGCAACCGATTAAATGCTACTGTGGAATGCAAATTAACTAAATGGGAAGAGGTAAAAAAGTCCAAAGAAACGGCTAAAGGCCTGATTTAGATTATGGTGGTAAAGGAAAGCCCTCCAATTTGTGGAGTAAAGTTAATGCCGAACAGCAGAGAGTACTGGCCTGAGAGAGAGACGAGTGAGTCGACAGTCTTGTCCTTGGGAATTGCTGATTCCATCTTGACCAGATTTTGGCAGTCTGTTGGCTGATACTCCTATCCCTTTCCCTAAAACAGAAGAAGGAATGTGCACCGATCTATGGCGACTGCAGCCATTGTGGATTCTGGAACTGAGACTCGTGTAGGAGACTCCTTTGAAGGAAAAATGGTTAAATAGACAATCAGAAGTGGAGAAATTGTAAAGGAGGGACAGACAAAAAATTAGAGTGAGAGACAAAGATTTTGAGATAGACCTAGAGTGGGAGAGAAAGCGTAGGTGCTTAAGGGTGGCAGGAAAAATAGAGTAGAGGACAGTGTAAAGCTATGCAAGTAAGAAAAGGGAACAGGGAGGGGAAAGCGTGTGATAGAGGGTTAGGGTGTGACTAACTATGCATCCACATACTCCTCCACCTTCATATTCTTCTATCCATAGACTCATCAATCAGTTCATATATGCACAGTAATCTGTTTATTCACTCTTCATCCGTTCATCCGTTCATCCACATAAATCTTCCATCTGCATACATTTCTGTTCATGCAGCCATCAGCAGGCTCACTCACCCATACATTCATCCATCCATTCTGTTTATGTCTTGTGGTAGATCAGTCTGTGCTCAAAGGTGACTATAGTGGTACCAGGAGAAGTGAATTTAGGGTATAATTTTAATTTGGGAATCTGTTGACTAGAATCTGAACTGTGTTCCTTATTTTCCATTGTCCAGTACAGGGAACAGGAATACCGGACCCATAATTAGCATTTCCAACAATTTGTCTTTAGGCTTGGAACGAGGAAATAACACGCACATTCTAGAATTTCTTGCATGCTTTTTCCTGAATTATGGCCTGTTTCTGTTGGTTAAAATGTGACCACTTGAGCTTGTGAGTTTGAGTAGTAGCCTTTATTTTTGACACTTTGCCCACACAAATCTTGGTCTATAGAGAGGGCCAACATGTTTTGGGTTTCTAAAGTTTTGCTGCCACCTTGCTCTAACGTATGAAAAATCGGTTTTAGGGAAATCCCACCCGTGATGCGTTTTTTCTTCCTTGCATGAATGTTATAGGGTATTGTAAGTGTCTTTGACTTTGGAAAGCCACATTTCTCCCAACAATGGTTAGCTGAATGCTGCCAGGCTTTGCTTTTCTCAATGAAGCTGTATACCATCTATGTCCTGGCATCAAAATGGCGTTGTTTGGCCATAATGATTAGGGCATGGTCACCTGATCTAACATGCAAATAGGAAGAGCCTGGTTGAAGTTGGGCAGCAGAATGTAGAGGCTCAAAAATAAATGTTCAAAAATATCAGTAGTTAAATTCAAGAGATATATTTTCATCTCTCGTTTCATTGCGGTCTTTGTTGCAGCCACCCGGTGAGGTAGTTCAATAAAACCTGTAATCAGTGAGTGGATAACCAGACCAAGGCTACAGGTAGATTGTCTGATGCCAAAAAGGAGAGCAGTGTCATTCCTTTTTCTATGGGTTAGAGCTTTGACTTGTTACATATTTGATTAAAAACTCTGCTCCAGCATCAGAGACCTTAGAGACCTCAACTCTGATAGTAAAACTCTCCACAATCAAGATTTGCAATAAATGTAATAAACCAAGGGGATTGAGCCATCACCACAGATGCAAAGCATCTAATGGATGCGTTTCTCTAAAAGAACCCATTACCTTGTGGGAGATGTAGTCATTTGGATTAAGTCAGTTAACTCTACTTCCTGTGGCCTTTACAGGAATTCTAGGGTATAGGAGTTTTTCTAAGCTACTGCTGCTTTGTATGCCAGTGCTTTAAAAAAATATATTAACCAGTGGGAGTGGTCTTTGAGGAGAACTTGAAGCCACTAATATGGAGGAAGATGAAATGATCTAGAATCATGAGACTAATTTCTGCAACAGAATCGGCTTTACCCCAGGTTTCGGTGATTCCTAGGGCATTGGTGTTACCCTGCTGTAAAATAATAATACAATCTGTAGCACGAGCAACTGCTGGAAGGGATTTTTTCAAGAAAACGTCGACCAAAGATGAGTCAGCTTGACTGTGCCTGGATAATTGAGTTATAAAATTAGCTCCAGTTTTAACCGATGGCCTATCTGGTTCATAAATCTATAAAAAGAGGGACAAGGGGTGAATGAAGGTCCAGCATACACGCCCCTAATTAAATGAGTCCAGTCAGAAGGCATGCAGTTCCTAAGAAAGGGGAGGGGAAGGTATGAGGCACCTGAGGTGTCAGATCAGAGGATCTGATCCTTCAGGAGCAACAGCCCTCACGCACCCCGAGGGGTGTCATGCTTCAGCATCGGGCAGCTCCTCATTGGGCCGGTGCTTCAATGTCCAATGCACACCACAGGGGGGCTCTTTGCCGGAGTTCTTTCATCTTTTGTTGATGTGAAGAGTGAGGTGCAGTGTGAATGTGATGAAGTGAGTAGGCTGGTGTAAATGAGTTCAAAATAACTAAAGTCGTTCCAAAAGACAATTTAATATCTGTATTGCTTTGTTATGTTTAAAAATAGGCGATGGCCAGAAATGGATATAATGGTCCACGTTGACTCAGATGGTTAAATAAAGGTAGACATGTTTCCTGCCTATTAAATGTCAAAATTATCACTGCAATTCTTCAGGACCAAGAAAAGGCTAGACTACTCAGGGGTGGGTCGGTCAACTTGTGTGATGATTAAAACCGTACTCTACACCAATCACAAAGGATATAATACACCTTGGGTTAATAAACCAACCATAGAGGGGAGGTACTATATCCCCACAGGAAGTAACGGAGTCTCGCTCATTGGTGTCGGGCCACAGTTCTTAGCAAGCGCGCCTGGCATGCGACCTACCCGTACCAGTTTTCTACCCATTGGTCAGGCTGGATGTTCATACAAATGAGGCAGGCGTTTGCCTTGGATCTGCGTGGTAAGGTGCACCAACCTGGTGGGGCCCTCTCTCACTTCTGATGTCTGAGCGGTGATTGTAAACCTGTCTCATCATTATGCAGGTGCATTTATTAGCCTGAACCCATTGCAGCTTGACTTGCTCACTTTTTGCTTATTTAAACCTTAAAAAGCATACCATGACTCACTGGCCCATTCACTAAAGATGTATCTCGTATGTTGGATATGGAGGAGGCATTTTTGTGGTTTGCTATGAGAAAAGAATTGGCAGAGCCAGTGGGTCTTGCCTTTCAAAGGCATTAGCCGATGTTTTAACTTTGCCAATGTTTGTTGCCAATACCGAACTTAAAAACCATTTGAACTATTAAAATTGAATTCTGTAATTATTTCACCTCTAGCAGTATAATAAAATGAATTTACTCTTTAAAGCCCCTACGCTGTCGAGCTGTAAATGAACAAACTTCAGCTGTAAACTGCGCCCTCCCAAGACAGAGACATTTGATTTGTTATGACTGGGGTTCTTAGAACTAGTTGCGGTGCTTTACTCTTGTGAAACAGAGAACTAAACGTATTCTTTACCTATGCAATAGTGCAAGCTAAAGAATATCACATCTCAAATATCTGCCCAACAGAATATCGTACTCACAATATTGAGGGATAAAATGTAGAGCAGTAAGTGCAAAAAGGAAGGTAAGACTTTACTATTCTTAGCTCCACATCTACGTACCTTGAACATATATATTTTACCTGATCTGCACTGGGTAGTAATAGTTAGGACAGAGTTTCCATAGGAAATCGAATTTTTGGTTTGCCAATAACTTTAACATCACTTTTGCAGTACTAGGATTAACTGTGGCTAAACTACGTATACCAATACACTGGCTGAGCTCACGAGTGCTCACCGTAGACAAATGGGAGGGAGATTTAAAAGAGTGGCGACCACAGAGGAGGATCACGAGAAACACGAGGAGGGACGTTAAACTGCCGAAAGTGTTACTGGCCTGGGGAATGATGATACAGGAGTTACTAGGCCCAGAGTTCGCAGCAGGAGGCAGGAGATGGAGAGGCGGGAGGGACGGGACAATGAAGACAGCTCTGAGATGGAGGTCCCTACTGATAACACCCCAGGCCACCTCTGATGGAGGGAATTCGACATGGACTTGCAGTATATTATAAAAACACTATTTAACCCTTGGAATTATAGATAACTGGAAGCAAGTTGGCATGGGAGGGAGGGGATGTTAAGTGTTCAGTTTTTTTCTTGGTTAAAAGAAATGGATTGCAGAGATGCATGATACGGTTATCGCTGAAAAGCGAATGGGATATATCTTGCATGTGAATACTAAACGTGAACAAAACTCAATAAGGATACATCCAAAAAAAACCTTTAACGCCTCTTGCCAAAACTTCATAAAACTCAGCGTCTTGCTGGAAAGTTTAGGGGTGATCCATCAAGTGGGAGATGAGAAAAAATGGGGTCCCAAAACAAGTTTTTGCCATGCAGTTTCCCACAGGAATTTTGAACAGCACTACAGTCAAAATAATTGAACGGAATTACACCAGATTTGGCAGAATGCTAGATCTTTACCCAGAAAGCATGCTTTTTGTGATTTTATGTAAATCCGTTCAGTAGTTTTTGAGAAACTAAGGTTCAAAATGTATAGATGTATCAGGCTGCAGGAAGAACCATGAACCAGCAGATCAAAAGAAAAGATTGGGTTGCTTGCCTCACATCAAGAAATATGTTTGGAAGCCATTTTTAGTCCCCGTGTCCTGAAAAAAATAAATAGGGTAGGGATACCCTCAACCTCTAGGCCTTGTGGGGGGAGGGGGTCTCTCTCCCAAGGGGCCAAATCAGATTTTGTTTGAGCGGTATCACAGTAGTAACAGCGGTACCATGGTAAAATGTTTTTAAAAAAGACTGCTTCAGCCTTGTTCAATTAAAAGACCCTTGGGTGGGCCAGGGCCTAGGGTCTCAGCTCATCATTTGTTTTAGGTTAAGGGGCATTCAGCTCCCCCTCTTGAGTCACTGTGACCCAATCCCCCGGGGCCTGTGACACTATGTATTTGTTTGGATAGGGAGGCTTGAGGCCCCCTTGCTGAGCCATTTCATGGCCCCAGGGACCCTTATTCACTGGGGTCTGATCTCTTATTTGAGGAGGGGTCTTGGGCGCCCCTCTTCAAACCATAAAAAAAGCCCCAGGGACCAGATCCCTGTGGCCCAGTGTTTATTTGGGGAGGGGATTGGAGGGACAGGACACAGATATTTGGTTTTGCCTGGTGGGCGCAGTTAAAATATGCTATTCCCACCAAGGCAGGAGCAAAGAAATGGTGTCGGATCCCACTAGCACCCAGCCCCAAGGCCGACAGCCCCCAAGGTGCCATGCATTGTGAGTGCCCTGGAGCGCACACCTAAAATGTTTAAAAAAATGTCTGTCTCCTGCCATGGGAGCCTACTGGAGCCACAGGGGACCTAGAACACTCCCCCCGACCCTCAACAAAAATTGAGCAGTGGGTGCCCCTGGCCGGCACTTGGGCACCCACCTAAAATTAAAAAAATGTCCTTCTCCCTCCAGAGGTGCCGAGTGAGACTGCTGGGCCCTAGGTCTCCTCCTATAACCCCAACCACAATTAAAGATGTGGGTGTCCCGGGTGGGCATCTTTTTTTGAAAGAAAGATTAAGTGAATAATAAATGAGCAGCCGAAGCAGCTCCTTTATTATTCACAGCTTCAGCAAGGAGCACCCCAAAATGCCCTACCAAATATGCTCTTCCTCGTGGTGCCCCTAGAAGAGGCAGGGGCACCACCAAACATTTTTTAATATTGTGGAGAGCTGCAGGAAGTGCAATATCCTCCAGCAACATACACAAAAACGGTAAGTCGCCTGGGTCATTAAATCCATGACCCCAGGAGAATTTACCATATTTTTCTAAAGCATTCCTAGCTGGACCTCTGTGCTCTTAGGTTGCATGCAAGGCTCTCATGTGGTTGTATTTATTATTGCATTATGGGCTGAAAAATGACAGACTCAGCAACATGTTGATTTTTTTTTTTTTAAATGAAACTTTAGTAAACATTTTTTTACAATCACTTTTATTATACATTACATTGTATGAAATAGTAGAATATACATTTGAATATTATTATTGGCGATTGTTGGACAAGGATGCTTTTCATACGATGACATGTCCACCCCTTGATAAAAGCTAGTAGGCCCACTTTCTATATTTTGGTGTTGTGACCCCTTGACAAAAATCAGTAAGTATGCCTGATTTAAAATAACACCTTTATATTGTAACATCACATAGACAGCATTTGTGGGTTCGGTGAATGGCCTGGCCAAAGAAATCTACCTCATGTCATCACCATGTTCTGCTAATTACCTCTCATATTACATCACCCATGGCATGACAAATCTAACAGATTATTCTCCAGTATTGTCGTCATGGTGGAAGTCCCACGGTAACAGTAAAATAGCAGTATCAAAGTTAAACATTCACTTGCATAAAAAAATTCAGTAGCCATTAGCAACCTATTATCAATATTTTAAAGCATCCAAACTTCAGCCAATCAGAGAGTCTCCATCCCCTGCAGGGCCACCATACCTTAGGGAGTCTCCCTGAGCTCTACTCAGTCACAGTGTTTCTACTATTGCCCTTTTGAACGTCCTCATTGCAGTTCATCTCTTCTTCTGAGGTACAGTTCAGGAGTGTGAGTACCTATTTTTCCTCATTATTTCTGAGTCTAAAAAAGGGTTGTTTAGACCCTGCAAGACTTGTTGAATGTCCAGACTGTATTCTGAGGACCCACATAAAGAGTGCCTTTATTGTCTGTATCCTGACCACAAGCCCAGAGAACGCAAGTACTGTCATACATTTTCCACAAAATCCCTCAAGGACCGTGAGGGTAGGTTGCTTCTCTGGCCGCGAAGAAAAGAATTTGCTAAGGACTGACTCTGAAGGTGAGGAGAAACACCATACCGCCTCTAAGAAAAGGAAAGGAAGAAGGGTCTTCCTCTTCGTATAAAGATCCTAAAAAATCTAGATCTCAAAGTAAGGAGAGACCTGAAGAAAAGAGGGTTAGAAAAGATCAGCCTGGTCCCTCTTCCTCTCATCAAAGAGCTGGCTCCGCTCCACCGTCCGCTCCTCATATTCCCTTCAGGGATCCTTCATCTACGAAAATCCGCTCGTCGACGACACGGTCAACGAAGAAATCGCCTTCTATGACCTCCGTTTCCACAGAATCAGGCGCTCTGTCGACAGTATCGTTAGCGACTTCGACAACGTTGACGGTCAAGACGCCAACGGCAGCTTCGTCGTTCAAGACGGAAGTGGTGGTGTCACCGTCGATTATTATAAGACCGCCTCCATCGACGGTCCAGCTTGTCACCTCACCGTCGGCGAGTCTCTCTCTTCAGCCGCAGCAGACGATTCTACTGTTGACAGCGTCCGTGATCCTGTCAACGAGCCGTTGACAACTCTGTCAGCGAAGGAAAAGGATATGGTGCTTTCAAAGGCGATACCATCTCTCCTACAGGACTTGGATTTCCAGGAATCTGAGGATGACGGTCCGTATGGCCCTGCATAAAGCCCCTCGCAGGTCAGTGTCAAGTGCCAGGACTCAGAGCAGAACAAGGCGCTAGATGATCCTTCTACTTATTTGGAGGGTACATATTCCTTCTCCGATACAGGGGGTCCCAGCACTCAACGCTTGGACACATTTCAAGAGCACTACCCATACGAGGAACAGGAGGATCATGCAAAAGAGCCTTTCATCAATATTCCCATTTTGTTGGTCTCCGACCTTCATAAGATGCTTCATGACTACTGTAAGCGATTTTGTGAGGCGAACTCTGCTTCGCAATCAACACCTACACAGGAGTTCCCATGTCCATGATGAATGGGATGATTTTGTGGCACCTACTCTGCCCTTGCCTACTCCGCTTATAGCCGACTCTCCACCTGCAGATCTCAGCGATTTCCATGATCTATTGGAACGCGCTTCGATTTCTCTATGCCTGCTAAGCAGATGGAGTGTTTTTTGTAAGATTTTAACCCTTCAATGCAACGCTTCACTCGGGCCATACCCATTGTGGACTACTTATGGAAAGAGGGCCTTAAGTCAATGAAAACGCCAGCCTCTATTCCTGTGGTGGTTCTGAAACAAGATAAAAAGTACAGGGCACCTAAAGACTCTCCTGTGTGCCTTATTAGTCATCCTCTGACTGATTCTGGTATTATGCAGGTTGCTCAAAGAAGATTTAAAAATCTTTCTTCTCCGTGTGCATTTCCACCTGACATTGAAGGGTGCCGTCTGGACAAAATCGGCAAAAGGTTCTCCGCATTGGCAGCCACCGCCATCAGGGCCTCCAACGCCATAGCTATCCTCGGGAGATATGACAGACAGATGTGGTCCATCATCTCTTCCTTATTGGAGTATTTTCTCGAGGACAAGAAGGAGGCGGCACAGGATGTTTTATTGGAGGGGGAGAGAGCCTCTTCTAGGATCAATGATGTGGCTCTAGACATCTCATCGACCGCCTTCAGACAGATGGCGAGAGCGGCGGTGTTGAGGCAACAGGGGTGACTAAAGGCTACAACATTTCGCCCTGAGGTTCAGGTCAAGGTGTTGGATATGCCATTCAATGGTGAATCCCTTTTTGACAAACGCATGGATGACGTCGATAAAGTCAGACACGGACACAGCTGACAAATCGGCAGCAAAATACGTTTTTGTCTTTTCAGGGAAGAGGTAAAGGCCAATCTCTCTCTCAACCTCAACTCCAACAGCGTTTTCAACCCTATTACCAACAGGGATTTTGATTGCAGTACTCTACACAGCCCTTTCGTCAAACCTCCACACCAGCCTACCCTAGAGCAACAGCACATTGACAGCCAGCGTCAAGAGGAAGAGCTTATGATTCACATGCCTCTGCTACCGTCGTCCCACTTCAATTCGGCCCGCTTGCTCCAAATTCTTTAATTAATGGAAGCTCATATCTTCACACAAATCGGTATTAGACGTATTCCGCCATGGTCAAACCTTGGAATTTGTTTAACAGCCTCCGGATCTACATCCGTGAAGAACTTCTCATCGTCACCTGGCAGTTCTCAAGAGGGAAATCAATTGCTCCTCTCCAAACAGGCAATCCAAAAAGTGCTGCACAGTCAGCACAATCTAGGGTTCTACTCATTTATTTTTACTACAGAAAAAGACAGGAAAATAAAGGCAAATAATGGACCTCATGTTGCTGAACGAGTTCATCAAAAGTCAACCTTTCAGGATGTTGTCGGCTAAGGAGATTTTGCTTCTCATGGATGCGGGGATCATATGTCCTCCCTCGATCTTCTGGCCGCGTATTTCCATATTTCCATGCATCCAAAGCATCAATGCTTTCTCAGGTTCGAGGTGGCAGGGTGCCATTACCAGTTCAAAGTACTAACCTTCGGGTTAAAGTCGGCTCCAAGAGTCTTCACCAAGTGCTTGGTGACAGTGGCGTGTTATCATAAACAAGAGAACCCAAGCATATGACAGGGACCATGGGAGAGTTTATTTACAGAGGATTAAAGGGTCCCTTCCAGAAGCGTTTTTTTGTAATTCACATACAAAACAAATGATTTCTATGACAACCTGAAATAGGATCATATATTCAATTAGTAAAACAGGAAAAAGCAGTTAAAAAAGCGAAACCTCAGACATTTGCAGTGTGGTTATAGGATTACTGAATTAGCATCACATTTTCTTAGTACACATGCTATTCATATATTTAATAAATCACATTTGGGATAGTCATGATGCTGTTTGGTCGACGACGTTTCAATTCCTCATTGGAATATGGGGACCATCATCAGCATTTAAAATATATGCCTGAGGAAAAGAATGCCTGCTTTAAAAGGGTCAAATGAGGCAATTGCTAGTATAGGGGATGGCAAGTCGCCTCAAGGGCTGAAAAACATGCAATCAGCTCATAGTATTTGTAAGCATATCAAGAGCTGGGATGAACCAGTGACAGTTCGTCTGCTTGGCAATAGGCTTCTGGGGAAAGCAGTATTGGACAATCAATGTATCCTATACCGTGCACGGTAGGGCACTCAGTTCGTGGTGAGCGGATGGCAGTAGACGGAACTGTGAGTCTGCTACCGACAGCAAGGTAATGATGCGCCATACATTGGTCGCCAGTGGTGCCCTTTCTCCGGTGATCCGGTCACCAGGTGTTCCCTTACCTGGACGACTGGTTGGTCAAGGCTACATCCTTCCTTTGTTCATTAAAATATATTTTTGTGTTTAAATATATATGTCTGTGTCTGTGTGTGTAATTTATTTTGTATTAATTAAGGATAGGGAAAATTAAATCTGTGCTCTCTAAAGTTTAATAATATATTTCCTACTCTTGCTTACGCTAAAGTGGAAATATTAGCTCCCTCCCCTCCAAAATCAAATACTTTCCCTACTGTTGCCTATGTCAGAATGGGAATAGTATATTTAACCCCTCAAAAGCCCAAAACTTTACTTACTATTGCTCATGTTGGAGTGGGAATAGTGCATCAGACCCCTCCAAAGTCAAACTCTTACCATACTGTTGATCAGGTTGAAGTGGAAATAGTATATCAGGCTCCACCAAAGTCCAACACATGTTCTCTACCATTGCTCAGATTGGAGTGGGAATAGTAAATGTAATACCTCCAAGGCCCAAAGGGTTCCTTACGATTTATCACGGTGTAGTGGGAATAGTAAATTTGCCCCTTGGAAAATCCAGCACTTTACCCACTGCTTCTTATGTAGGAGTGGGAAAAGTAAATCTGGGCCCTCCAAAGTCTTATGTTTAATTCTAGTTTTCAAATGGAGCCAAGGTAATATGATCTGATTTCTTGGATCTAGTTACTGATCAGCCTCAGCTGTTTAAATAGCGCAAACTTTTTTCATTTCAAAAGACTTTTATTATTTTAAAAGCGCAAATATGAAACATAAGATACAAGCCAAAGTGATACAATTGACATCGGACAATAAGGTAATAAATACATTAAAATCAAATTAATTAATAGAAGAACAAATCATTGTCATTCATTAATCTGCAGACATCAGATAAATAAATTACATAAGGAGGGAAGACCCAAAATGATATCTGGCAAAGATATATATCAAAAGTATCACCCACAGATGGCAAATTAGGGAGAAGAGGAAAGAGAAGAAAGGAAGAAAGAAAAGACGGAAAGAGTAGGAAAGAGAGGAGGAAAGAAAAAGAGAGACAGAGAGGAGAAAAGAAAGAGGAGAGGATTTCCAGAGGAATCACCCAACACACAAGACAACACTAACCGGACAAATCAAAAGGATATTGCTCCACCAACCCTTCAGAGGCCAACTCCATGTATGAATCTAATGCTTTCCAAACACCAGAGGAAATAGAAGGAGAAAGATGAGCGTGGTCCACTGACGTATGAGCACTTCGTAGAAAGGAAACCCAAGCCCACCAAGTATGGTAAGAGACGGACGAAAAGGATTTCCACTCCATGAGAATTACTTTGACTGCAATAGTTAACAAGAGGTCCAACAACTGTAACTCCATGGGATCTAAAGGGAGAGGGACTGGGGCCGCCAACGGACCCAAAAGAATTAATGGAAAAGACAGTTGGAATTTGATGTTAAAGATGAGCATGAGGTGTTTGTGAACTAAATCCCAAAAGGGTTGGAGAAGGGAACAATCAAGGAACATATGTTGAAAATCGCCTGGTAAAAGCCCACAACTCCAGCACAAATTGTCTTCTTTGAGATTGAGTGAATACAGACGAATGGGAGTCCAGTGAAGAAGATTAATAGAGAAAAACTTAGATTGCGTTAGAGAGGGGGCAATTTTGTTACGAAGAGAAAATTTACCAATATCTTGCCAGGTATCAGAAGAGATATGAGCAGTAACACTATGATCAAAATGATGTAACCATTTTTGCTGTGTGACAGTTTGGGAAGGGAGTGTAGAGGACGATAAAAATTTGTAAATCCGAGACGCAACATGACCAGTCCTGATCCAAAGCTGAAAAAGCGTAATCATAGGGGAAGAAGGATGAAGGTGTACTTTAGCAAGTGCAACCTTAATCTTAAGAAAAGTATAAAAATCTAAATTAGATAAAGAGAATTGTTGAGCAAGGGATGAGAAAGGGAAAGGATCATTGTTGGAATCATAGAGATGTTTAACAAGTGAGACACCTTTCCCAGCCCAGTAAGACATCAACTCAGGGTCAATATTAATTTTGATTTTAGAATTGCGCCACATAGACGACCATCTAGTTTTATGTAATGGAATGGCTACTCTCTTATCAACCTTACGAACCGCAGCAATAGTGTCTAAAATAATAGAGCGAGAAAATGGAATAGAAAGGGTGTTTGTGGTTAAAAAAGATGCAGTCGGCAGTGGGGAGGCCAGTTCCTGTTCTATTGTCAACCATGCTGGAGCATGAATAGATGGAGAAGAAAACCAAAGGGCACCCTGGGACGCCAGAAAAGCAGTTTGATACTTCCCCCAATCAGGAAAATTACAGCCACCCATATCATAAGATTTCCGTAAAAATGTATAAGCAATCCTAGCCCTTCTATCATTCCATAAAAATTTAGAAGTAAGCAAATCAAGTTCATGAAAGAAGGAATCAGAAAGCCTTACTGGAAGCATAGAGGAAACAAAATTAATAATAGGAGTGATCATCATTTTAAGAGTCTGCAAACGACCCCACCAAGAAATATGCTTCGGAGACCAATTTTCTAAAAGACGTCTCACCTTAAGAATAGTTTGGGATTCATTATAAGTAGCCGTAGCATATAAGGTGGAACAGAAATAGATACCCAGATATTTTAGCTGTTTAGATTGCCACTTAAAGCCCGCCGAACCCATATGAGATGAGAAGCAGTAAGCATTTAAAGGAAACATCTCTGTCTTATCTTTGTTCAGAGTGTATCCTGAAACTTTTGAAAAAAGAGCAATCGTATCCGAAATAGCAGGGATGGCCAGTGCAATATCATCAGAAAAAATGAGAACATCATCTGCATATGCAGCTGGTTTTATCTGATGAGACCCAAAAGAGAACCCCTTAATATCTGGATGCGAGTCAATCATTCTGAGGAGAGGATCAATGGATAACAAAAATAAGAGAGGGGACAAAGGACACCCTTGTCTAGTGCCCTGACAAAGGTTAAAAAAGGAAGACGTAGCACCATTCACCCGTATATTAGCCCTAGGTCGGGAGTAAAGAGACATAACCATACGAATAAAGGAATCACCAAGATTATGTGCACATAGAACAGCTCTTAAAAAAGGCCAAGAGACCTTATCAAAGGCCTTTTCAGCGTCAAGGGCCAAGGCTGCCGCCGGAAGATTAGATCGTTTAGCGGCACCAAGAATATGACAAAAAGTACGAATATTATCCCGTGCAAGACACCCCTTTACGAAACCTGTTTGGGAGGGATGAACCAATTGAGGAATAAAGGACTCTAAACGTTTAGCTAAAATTTTAGCAAAGATCTTGGCTTCCATGTTAAGAAGGGAAATGGGACGAAAATTTTGGGATCTGCGTGATCCTTCCCTTCTTTGGGGATAACTACAATAGTAGCATCAGCCGCGGAACCAGACACAGAACCATCCTTAATAAAAGCATCAAAAACGGATTGGAGTTTCGGGACAAGCACGGGAATAAAGGTTTTATAAAACGCAATAGGATATCCATCAGGACCAGGAGCTTTACCAGACCGAGTAGCTTTAATCGCGGAAATGATTTCATCAGAAGTAATCGGGCAATTTAATGATTGATTGTCTTCCTCCGAAACAACTTTCAAAGGAACCGACTTCAAGAACTCCTGACATTGTTCAAAAGAAGCTTGAGCCGACGGGGTATATAAATTATTATAAAAATCGCGGAAAACCTCAAGGATTTCTGCAGTTTGAAATTTTTTCTTACCAAGCTGGTCAGTAATAGAAGAAATTTGGAAAGTGTTACAAGAAGATTCCTGGAACTTTAAAGTGGCTGCAAGAATCTTACCCGCACGATTTTTTAACAGCAGTCTCTTAGATTTCTGAGCCTGCAGGCCAATATGAGCTCTCTTAGTGACTATAGTATTGTACGAATACTTTAAATTCTTAATAGATTGGAGGCAGGTCTTCGTGTTGAGAATGTCGAAAAAGGGATTCCTGACGTTTGATCTCATCTGCTAAGTCCTTGAGTTCCTTTTTAATGGCTGCGTTTCTCCTTGACATACATTTAATGACCTGACCACGGAAAGTACATTTAAAAGCGTCCCAGAGAACAACAGGGGAACTGACTGACCCAACATTCTCAATAAAAAAAGTCTCAATGTCATTGGAAAACTCCCGCACCAAGGACTCATCATGTAAAATTTCTGTGTTGAGTCTCCACGAACGAGCTCGTGCCCTAGGGACAAAGGACGTAAGAGTAAATGTCACTGCGGCGTGATCAGAAACTAAAATAGGGTGAATAAGCGGAGAAGAAGAAGATTGAACCAGAGAAGAGTGAACCAAAAGATAATCAATGCGTGAAAAGGACGAATGAGGGGAAGAAAAAAAAGGAGAAGTCACTACCATTGGGATTATGAAGATGCCAGACATCCTGAAGATGGGTAAGAGAGCACATATTAATCATTTGTTTGTGTGCTTTAGGGGGACGAAAGTTAAAGGCAGAATTCCTATCCAAGATAGGGTCCATTGGCAAGTTAAAGTCACCACCTACAATAAGATTACCAGAGTGAGGGGTATCCTCGAGCTTTTTGGTGATCGCATTCCAAAAGGACGGGTCATCCTTGTTGGGGGCATAAATATTCATGACAAATAAGTCAGCATTACCATTGGACACCTTAGATAGTAACCAACGACCCTCTGTATCCTGTTCAGAGGAAACGATAGATAACCCAGAGTGTTTAGAAACTAAGGTAATTACCCCATTCCTTTTACCACAAGCATCTGAACAAGCAACATCAAAGACCCACTCTTTCTTCAGGAATAACGCCTCCTTGGCAGAGAGCTTTGTCTCCTGAAAAAGGACGAGATCCGAAGAAAGAGATTTACAGTAGTCCAAAATCTTTGACCTTTTGACTGGATGATTTAACCCTTTAACATTAAGGGAAAGTATATTTAGTCCAGACATAGAACCATTATCAGGAAAAAAGATATTCCATATGTGACAAATGAAGCGCAACAACCAGGAGAGCTAACCAGCAGACATCAGCAGCCAACACAAAACAGGGTGAGACCAAAGAGGAAATCCGAAGAGAAAAAAGGAAAGAAGAGGAAAAAGAAAGCAAGAGAATACACAGAAAGAGAGAGAGTAGGGCCCATCCGGCAGGTCTGAAAGAGACCAAATTCATACAAGGGGGGACATGGGAAAAAGAGCGAGGGGCCAACAGGAGGAATAACAACAACAGCATAAGAAGCCCCAGAACAGTGCATAGCTGATTATACATTTTAAAAGAAAAACTATCTAAAAGCTAAGAACTGGAATTAATTATAACTTTTTAGAAAACAAATCAAAATGAGCGACTATAAAGGCAACACGTTTGACCAAATTAATATATAGATAACCACTAAAATGAATCATAGAGAACGGTAAGAGCAGGAAAGAGAGAAAAAGAAAACACGTTCAGGCAATAAGAGATGGTGGAAAGTGAACTAAAAGATAACATTACGATAGGTAGAACCAGACCAAAGCGGACTCCAT
Source organism: Triturus cristatus (assembly GCF_964204655.1). Taxonomy (NCBI): domain Eukaryota; kingdom Metazoa; phylum Chordata; class Amphibia; order Caudata; family Salamandridae; genus Triturus; species Triturus cristatus. The sequence goes on along the minus strand of NC_140581.1, from coordinate 674,287,681 downwards.
CAAGAGAAAAAGGAACATAATGAAGAGAAAAGAAGAAATACAATCTGAAACAAACTATATGATACAATATGGGAAAAATAAGTGAAACATAATAAAAAAACGGTATATAGCATCCTATCAATATAACAGTCAATGAATCCCTATGGCAGCTAAATAAGAGACCTAATACTATATATAAATATGTAAAATCTATATACAAACATATAGATAAGTGGCCATGAGTAAATAAAGCCATATGCACACAAACTGGCAGAATAAATGTGCTTGCCTAAGTAAGTGAACATGTAGGTAAGAGAGGCATAAATCTATCAAGTACAACGCATCTATAAAAAACTAACCTACTCGAAAAAGACAATTAATAACACAATGTAACCAAATCATTCAATGAAAAAATCAATAAAGTAGGTATAACTAGCAAGTATATGAACATCACATATTGACTCTAAATATAGCCATAAATAAACACCTAGTAAACATATATGATTAAACCACCTAGACAAACCATACAACAACGCGTTGATAACGCAGAGGAAAAAACACTGACCTACTCCATAAAATACGAAATAACAAGAAACAAACATGAAGCAAACAGACCGACCACAAAAGGATAAGATAAACCAAATTTACCACAAAAATCGACGCACATACCGAAGACATGCAACGGGAAAGGAAAAGGACCATGACCTAATACGTCGAGAGACAAACTGGGGAGGCAAGGAGTAACAGGACGACACGCGAACAGGAGTGAAGTCAAGCCAACAAGAGATACTACCACAAAAAATTAAAAGGTTTATACAATAAAACTAACAACACTAAAGACCAATACACCATAACGATAATAGGGGAGCACCAAGAGACGACAAAACTACGTCAAAACCAATGGACTTAAAGACCACCGCGCAGACCTAAAAGCAGCTAGACTTAATAGATCTGACAAAGACAAAAAACAATGCATTATGTATAGCCGCATCAGGTGCCAGAAGAACCAGGAACATGTGAAGCCCCCGTTTGAAGATCCATCTGCAACTCCATTTGATTATCCAAAAACGAGGCCAAATCCGCAGGTTCGTCAAAAATTCTGACACGACCTTTGAAAGTAATGCGGAATTTTGAGGGACCAGCAAAAGAGAAGGGAATATTCATCTCAGACAAACGCTTCCGGAGATTAAGGAAGCCCTTTCTCCTTATCACCGTGTCCCTGGCAAAGTCTTGAGAAATTGAGATACGATGGCCATTCCAAGAGACAGCTCTAACCTTCCGCATATGAGCCAAAATCTGCTCTGTATGTTGATGACGCAGCGGTTTAAAAATTATCGCTCTTGGTTGCGTAGCAGACTTGGGGCGAAAGGAGGGGACACGGTGTTCCCGTTCCAGTTCAAAATCTTTATGGAAAGAAATTTGTAGTGTAGATGGAATCCATTGATAAAGAAACTCAATCATGGAAGATGCATCTTTCTCAACATCCTCTGGAAGACCAAAAATACGCAGATTGGATCTACGATTACGATCCTCTTGTTCAGTGAGGTCTTTCCTCAATGCTGCCATGGAACGCTCTATCTGCGTGAGAGATCTAGAGTGCTTTTGCATGGTATCCTCTGCGCCACTAATCCGTGCTTCTGTACCTGAAACACGAAGGGAAAGGGCCTTGAAATCATTCCTGATGGCTAATACCTCCACCTGCAGTAAATCTGTATTAGTCTTAGTAGACTGCGCAATTTCATAGACCTCATTAAGGCGCGTCAGGATGGACTCAAGAGTCGAATTAGTGTCTTTAGGAGCAGACTCAGGTGTTGGGTATACCTGTTTGGACCTCTTAAGAGATGCTTTAGAGTCCTTAACGTCTTTAGCATTCGGTGAAGGGGCCATATTCTCAGCCATAGGGCAAACCACCTCAACAGGAACAAAATACACCTCCTCAGATAGAGTGAGAGCAAGAAATGCCAGGGGCTGTAAAACACTCAATGTGCGAAAGGAAAAATGAGCAGGAAGGAATAATGCACTTGCATCAAAAAGAGCCGAACAGAGAATATGGCAGGCGATCCCAGTCAGAAAAAAAAACCTCACAAAAAATATCATGTGCTGCAGGCGCAAGTAGGCACACACCGACACTGAAAACAACCAAGATCAAGCCAAGAGCAAAGAAGCCTCACATAAGGAAGTGGCAGTGCGTCTGACGAATAATATAGTAGCAGAAACCTCAAGAAAAGTCACACAGTGGGCAGCACTGCAATAGGTGGCAGAAAAAAAATAAATAAATAAACTCAAGAAAAGTGAAAAAACGTCACCAGCTCCTGTATGCCTCCATTCCTGACAGGATAGTCCAGTAGCGTCGTCGTGTAGAGGCGAGAGTAAAACTCCCTCACAGAAGAAACAAAATGGCGGCCGCTCGTGAAGACATGAAGCGCCACCTCAAAATGCCGATATATGGACTCTGGCCACTCTCCACCAGCAGAAAACTCCCTCGTAGCGTACACGGCAGATTCCCAGGCAAGATGTCATCCTCTGCGCTGAGCGGGGCATTCCTCAGCGGCAGCAATGTCACCGTCGGCCCTCGCTCTTTACGGAGCTCAAGCGCGATCCGCCATCTCGCAGCGGCGCGCAAGCCACGCCCCCTAAATAGCGCAAACTTAACCCGAATGTATTGGCGTGATTTGCATGAGTGCCAATTGTATTAAACAAGGGCGCGTTCATTCTTTTTTTAAGGCATACAAAATTTCCTCAGTCCAGGTGAGAGAACACTAGAGATTGCAGTTCTGGCCTGAAGTTGGTAACAGAATAAAAGTTTTCAGGTTTCTCAGTAGGTGAAGTTAAAAGAAAGCAAAAACCAAAGGAAATGATGGACGGAGTGTTGAACATTGCAAGCACTCACCCCCAGTCAACTAATCTGGGTTTAATCCATCACCGTTCTTTAGCCCACTCTGCCACCCCAGTTCAGACATGGCCATATGCAAATCAGTCTGACCCTGTGCCTCATGTGAACAGTCCAGCCCGAACTACCAAGCCATGTCTTCCCTGGACCGGAAACAAGCTTCCTAGGACCGGTTTCTGGCATTTCAGCCGTTTTCAGCCAGGCTTGCTTGAACCCAGTGGCAAAGTGAGCAAGGGACTCACGTCTGTGCATACCCTGCCAACTTATGGCGAACAAAGCAAAAACCAAAGGAAATGATGGACGGAGTGTTGAACATTGCAAGCACTCACCCCAGTCAACTGATCTGGGTTTAATCCATCACCGTTCTTTAGCCCACTCTGCCACCCCAGTTAAGACATGGACATATGCAAATCAGTCTGACCCTGTGCCTCATGGGAACAGTCCAGCCCGAACTGCCAAGGCATGTCTTCCCTGGACCGGAAACAAGCTTCCTAGGACCGGTTTCTGGCATTTCAGCCGTCTTCAGCCAGGCTTGCTTAAATCCAGTGGCAAAGTGAGCAAGGGACTCACGTCTGAGCATACCCTGCCAACTTATGGCCAACAAAGCAAAAACCAAAGGAAATGATGGACGGAGTGTTGAACATTGCAAGCACTCACCCCCAGTCAACTGATCTGGGTTTAATCCATCACCGTTCTTTAGCCCACTCTGCCACCCCTGTTCAGACATGGCCATATGCAAATCAGTCTGACCCTGTGCCTCATGGGAACAGTCCAGCCCGAACTGCCAAGCCATGTCTTCCCTGGACCGGAAACAAGCTTCCTAGGACCGGTTTCTGGCATTTCAGCCGTCTTCAGCCAGGCTTGCTTGAATCCAGTGGCAAAGTGAGCAAGGGACTCACGTCTGAGCATACCCTGCCAACTTATGGCGAACAAAGCAAAAACCAAAGGAAATGATGGACGGAGTGTTGAACATTGCAAGCACTCACCCCCAGTCAACTGATCTGGGTTTAATCCATCACCGTTCTTTAGCCCACTCTGCAACCCCAGTTCAGACATGGCCATATGCAAATCAGTCTGACCCTGTGCCTCATGAGAACAGTCCAGCCCGAACTACCAAGCCATGTTTTCCCTGGACCAGAAACAAGTTTCTGTTCAACACTCCGTCCATCATTTCCTTTGGTTTTTGCTTTGTTCGCCATAAATTGGCAGGGTATGCTCAGACGTGAGTCCCTTGCTCACTTTGCCACTGGATTCAAGCAAGCCTGGCTGAAGATGGCTGAAATGCCAGAAACCGGTCCTAGGAAGCTTGTTTCCGGTCCAGGGAAGACATGGCTTGGTAGTTCGGGCTGGACTGTTCCCATGAGGCACAGGGTCAGACTGATTTGTATATGGCCATGTCTGAACTGGGGTGGCAGAGTGGGCTAAAGAACGATGATGGATTAAACCCAGATCAGTTGACTGGGGGTGAGTGCTTGCAATGTTCAACACTCCGTCCATCATTTCCTTTGGTTTTTGCGAAGTTAAAAGAAAGTCTGTTTTTAGGTTGAGACTACTGTCTGTTGTGAGGCATATTGTGGCTTAAGAAGAACAGAGAGCTTGGAGCCTGCCTATTGCTTACCATTTGTCACTCCCTTTTGCCTATTTTTTATTCAGTATGATGAGGGGTAATACCCCGAAACCAGTCCCAGGATGCTTTTTCCCTGTCCAGGGAGGACCTGGCTTGGTTGTTAGGGGCTGGACTGTTGAGGAGCAGGGTCAAGACTGATTTGCATATTGATAGGTATAAACTGGGGTGGCATGGTGAGCAAAAGAATGATGGATTTAATCCAGATCTTTTCACTGGGAGTAAATGTATGATATATTCAGCATTCCATCCATCATTTGTTTGCATAGCTTCTTATTCATGTCGCACTTTTTCAATTTTGTGTTTGTCTCTTCCATGGAGCACTGTGACTTTATAATCTATTTGATTGCTGGCATCGCTGCTTGGTTTTCAACACTATTTTCTTTTGTGTGAATCACCATATTAGAGTGCGTGTTAGATCGAGCTTTCTCCCTCAAGTACACTTTTCCCCGTGCTCTGTGTTGTTGTCTGTTGCCTAGCTGATTCTCCCTGCCTTCTTCCCTATTGTCCTCGGCCATGTGCTTCGCCCCATCAATGCTTCCCCCCACACACACACTGTGTTACTTTACTTGAACCTGTGCCATCCTTTCCTGCTACTTTCATGTTTTTTTTCTTTTTAGTTACATTTTCAACTTGGATCGATAACTAAAAGGAATAAAAAAGCACCCGAGTCATTTTGTATGCATGCACTTACCTGCAAAATGACATGGGCGGCCACGTCAAAGGCTTGTGCCTTTATTTTTATTTTTTTACTTTAACCAACTTTAACCATGCTGCGCAGCATGACGCTGATGCTATCTGTGCAGCGGGGCTAACAACCACTGGCAAATCTAATAGATAACAAATGTGAGACCTATTGGCTTTGCAAGTGCTTGTTGTTAGTTTGGAGACATGTTCAGACTTAGGAACATTCAACATTAACTTTTGTTCTACCAGCAAACTTTGTTCACATACTTCATCAGTTGGTGCACTAATTAACTAAAAACATTCATATTCAGTTTTCCTCAGATTTATTTTACATTCCTGTGGAGAAAAAAAAAATCATCATTGGTGTTATGGGAAAGTTTCTCCTTTGGACCTTCGTCCATAATAGTGCTTGAGAAAAATAACAATGCAGTCTGTGCTGCTTCTTATCAGAACACCGGGCGTTTTGTTATCTCGGGCCTAAGTATAAAGTGCGAGGTATCACTAGACGTGAGCTTCTTGGAAAATAGTAAATACGAACCTAACGAGACCCAATTCAACAAGATGTGGCCTCGTGTGGACTGGTTTTCTCGCTGCTGCACCTTGCCTTAAAAAGACGTGTGCACATAGACACAATGGAAAGTGATCTCATTAAAGGTACTATTGGGTCAGTATTTTAACAAATAGTGCCCTTTATTAGGCTGTATAAAAGTATTTTGTTTTAGTACTTGTTCTTTCAATGGGCGTGAGCTTGTTGTGGCTAAATACGTACCCTGTGTTCTCCCAAATGTAGAGTTAGCAACGTGTGATTATCACATTTTAATCTCCCATTGTCCTATTTTTAGAGCGATGTAACAGTTTGGAGGAAGCCATCAGAAGAATTTAGTGGTTATCTGTAAGTATATACTTCCTCTTTCCGAAGCAATACTAATTGCAAAGTATTTTTTTTTAATTCCTTTGCACTGTCAAGAATAATTTGTCCGCGTTTTTCAGTCGTCAATGCTTGGAACTGATAAAATTGCTAAAGCCGTTTTCTTTTATAGTATTGCAGATATACATGACTGCAAAGTGTATGCTATTTTGACCAAGCAAACTTGTACAGGCATTTTTTTTATCTTGCTTTAAATTAACCATTGTAAATACCCTAGAAAGTTGTGAATGTATTTGTATATATTTGTTAACAGTACCTGGCTGACTGGAGGTATACTGAAAAAACTATTAAAGCATTGGTAATTCTTTAAAACCAGTACCTCTTAAAATAATCAGATAAAAAACAATGGAATTTTAATGATGGCTTGTTACCACCCCTCAGCCGGGGGTAGTGCGATAGGAGTTAGGACAAGGAAGCAAAAAAACATTTTAGCGAACATCTGCTCTGCCGACACAGCACTAATATTTTAAAGTGTTTCTCCACATTATCAACACCTCGCTAACCCAGGGCACCATCCCAGAAGTTCTCCAGACTGGACACGTCCTGCCCATGCTGAAAAAAGCTACACTAGATCCATCTGACCTCGCTATCTTCCATACTATAATCCACCTTCCATGTGTTGGAAAAAATCATTGAGAATGTAATGTAATGTAATGTAGGTGGTGTTTGTATAGCGCGGGTTACACTCCACGGAGCATCTTAGCGCTTCTGAGTGTAAAAGAACCAGGTGACTTTGTTCTTGTGGTCTATCATGGTTGGAGTGTTATATCATGTTTTTGCATTGTACCGCGGATAGGGTGTAGATCCAGGTTTTAAGGGTCCTTCTAAAAATGGTTTCTGTAGGGATATGTCGGAGTGGGAGCGGCAGTGAATTCCAGGCTTTGGACCCCAAAACTGCCAGGGCTTTGCCTCCTCTGGTTTTGAGTCTAAACTTGGGGATGGTAAGGAGATTCTCACTTTGGGACCTCAGACATCGGGAGGGGACGTAGCGTTGGAACATGTTTTCGATGTATTTGGGTCCTGTTTTATTAAATGCCCTAAAGGTGATCAGCAGGATTTTAAACAGCACCCTTTTATAAATTGGCAGCCAGTGCAGGGTGCTCATAGCTGTTGAGGCTGAGGTCCTTCTCTTCCATCCCAACACTAGTCTGGCCGCTGCATGCTGCACCATTTGTAGTTTATGGCAGACTGTCCTATTTGTTCCTGCGTATATGCTGTTGCAGTAGTCGATGCGGGAGGTAATGAGGGCTACAGCCACCATCTTCCTCGCTGCAAGAGGGATTAGGTCGAAAAATTTCCTGAGCCCTTTTATTATGCCGAAGCATGTGCCTGCCACGGCGATTGCTTGTTGTTGGAAGCTCAGGGAAGGGTCACATTTAATCCCCAAGTTTCGTACTGCGTTGGCTGTGTTTGGGGGGACGGTAGCGTCTTCTGGCCACTATAGTGTTGGGTTAAAAGAATTATCTTTTCCAAAAGTAGGATCTCAGTCTTCCCTGAATTACATTTAAGGTGATTCGTACTCATCCAATGGAAAATGGCCTTTAGGCAGTTTTTGAGACTGACTTCTGCTTCGCTGGTTTCACCCTCCATCACTAGGATGAGTTGTGTGTCATCCGCATATGAGATGGTAGCTATGCCGAAGGATGATATGAGGGTAATCAGGGGGGCCATATATACATTAAAGAGTGTCGGGCTCAGGCATGAGCCCTGAGGTACACCTGAATTTAGTGGGATCTCTTCTGATCTGAACTGGCCCAGGGTGACCACTTGTCGTCTGTTTGTTAGAAAGCTTTTCAGCCAGCTCAGTACCTTTGCAGTTATCCCTGCCGTGGCTAGTCGATCTATCAAGATGGTGTGGGACACCGTGTCGAAAGCCGCGGACAGGTCTAAAAGTATAAGGACTGCTTTTTTGCCCTGGTCTAGCGCTGCTCTGAGTGTTTCCAAGGAAAATATTAAAGCTGATTCCGTAGAGTGTTTTGCTCTGAAGCCAGCTTGGTTTGGGTGCCAGATATTATTTACCTCTAAAAAGGTGGTGAGCTATTGGTTTACTTCCTTTTCTGTGAGTTTACAAAAGGTAGGGAGCAGGGAGATTGGTCGTAGATTAGTGAGGATGGTGGGGTCTGGTGATGTTTTTTTTTGTAGGGGTCTTACCGCTGCCAGTTTCCATTCCTCAGGGACTACTCCTAGGGAAAGTGAAGAGCTAATAATATTGTTGATTATGGGGTTTACGATCTCCACCATTGTGTGGAGAACATAGGGGGGGCAAGGGTCGAAGGGGGAGCCAGATCTGATTTTTAGGATTTTTCTCTGTGACACGTCCTGCCCATGCTGAAAAAAGCTACACTAGATCCATCTGACCTCGCTATCTTCCATACTATAATCCACCTTCCATGTGTTGGAAAAAATCATTGAGAATGCAGTCACCACCTAGCTACAGGAGCACATTAACTTACTTCAGGACTGTCAATGAGGCTTTAGACCATGCTGCAGTATTGAAACTGGCCCACTCCAAGTAGTCAATGACATTGTCTTCTTCAATTACTAAATTTATCTTTGCATCCTGGTCGTGCTTAACCTATCCATAGCTTTCAACATCATCAACTGTCCAGCATTGATTCACATCCTGAAAATGTGCATGGACTTGCCGTCATCTGTGGAGTCCCGGGACTCTTTCCTGTCACCCATCATTTTCGACCTTTGTATGGAAACTTTGGGAGCCAACCTTGCTGACAGCCACATCCAAATCCACCAGTTTGCTGACAACACTGAACTCTGGCTCAATATCTCCTCAACCAATGACATGTCGAGAGGCAAAGCATACCGCTAAAGCATCCAGCCCCCTGAATGTCAACAAATTACCCGATACTAAACCTCACAAATACCGAATTTCTCCTGTTTGTAAAAACGCCTATCTTTCTTGGATTTAGTCATGGGTCACCTTCTTAAATCTATTGGACGTCACAGCCCCACTTACCGAATAGGCCAAATTCCTTGAAATCACCTTTGACTCAAACCTCTTACACATTAACTAAAACAGCCTGAATCCAACTCTGTCCCCTGAAAAAATTAAAACCCTTTCTTGGAAAAGAAGATTTCAGAATGACAGCTCTAGCTATAGTCCTCTCCCACTTAGATGGAGGCAACACCCTGCTCAGTGGCATTCCAGAGGCCATCCTTGTTCTTCTGAAAAGCATCCCTCATGCAGAAGCATGTTTCATCAAGGGGCTAAAGAAATCCTAAGTAGTATTCACACTGGGTATCATGGTATCGGCCTAACCAGTTACGTACTAATCCCACTTTTAAATTAAATTCACACGTAATTACGTCTGGTGTAGTAATCTTAAAAGGGCTAAAGGCTAATGTCCTTCCTAAAGATATGCCCTGTCAGAAACAATAAGTTGGTGTGTGAAGTGGTAATGCTGTTTCTCTGGAAGGAGTCCTTTTTAAGGACGAGAACCTTCACTCACCCTAGGGTGACATGCTTCATCATTGGGTCCCCTCCTCACACTCGGACTGCAAGGTCCGTGGTGTGGGCTACAACTCCCAAAGTGGGAGGAGCAGAGGTGTTTTTTTGATGAGCGGTGGAGTCAGTGAGAGAGAGTGCATTTAGAATTTGTAATGAGTTGTATAAGTTAAAACTACTTCTGGAGGGCCAAAATCTTTTTATTCAGTAGGTCCAAGGGAGTAGGATTTAAAAGACTACTGGGGTTTTCAAACAAATATTCCCCTCTTGGTGGTCAACATGTTTCTGCCTGTACGTGGACCCCAAAAGGGGTTCCAGAGAATTCATCAGGACCTTTGATGTTGGAGTCACTCTGTGAAATGTGCTCTTAAAAAATACAAATAAATATTCTTTATACTGGCCCGTCAGGGATCAAAAAAGCCAGGTAGTTGGCCCGAATATATGGAAGGGTCCACCGTTGTTCTGTGGAAATAAAGCGAAAGGAGAGAAAACAACAAATAAACGTATCTTTGTTACACAATGTTTGTTCAGTTTAAAGGGTTGCACAATTATCTATCTAGTGATTTAACTGTTGTCAGTTCCATTTGTCCAAGACTTCATGGTGTGCAGTCAAACATATATCCATTCAAAAGTACTGATTCATCCTTACAGGTCTCTACTATACTATGTGATGGATACCTTACCTCCTCAAGGAGTCAGTTGTATCTACCCTCAAGCCACTAGGTACATCCAGGAGCGCCCCACTGGAAAGGAAATCATGATAAGCACTAGGACCTGGCTGGTTCTCTGTTGAGTCATTCATATTTATGGCATAGGTTTAGCATCACCTGTCTGTGAACTACCTCATGACTATCAGCATTGTTAGGTGCTACGACTAGTGTCTATCAAACAAAACTAGCTTGCCGTGGCATTAAAGATGTGTTGCTACCTGCCAGGTAGATAAAACGCTGTGCCTATCTGTCCATTGTTGTGACGTCGCAACAGAACTGAGTTGATATCATCAACAGCAGAGATGCCAAGTCTGATACCTAAATCATTATTGGGAAGCTTCCATGGTGGCAAAACAGCAGTAGTATGGGCAGTCAAGTGATCCTACCCCTCTAAAGAGATTATAATAGCGTATTAGAGAGAGCGGGACTGCTGCCTATTAATACAGAGGGTCCCTACGGTGAGAAACTTTGTTGTCTCCCTGTCCAGGGACGAGCATGCAACATGTCGCTAAGATGGGGTGTGAGCTCTCTGGGTGGGGAGCAAACGGGTGCATGTTTAAGCCCTCCGTGATTTTTACACAAAAGGTATCGTGCAAAGTTACTGTCCGGGATTAGATAAATAAACCTACGATATAACCGCTCCCCCACAGGTGGGTGAAAAACCGTATGGGTATTGCACCAGGTACAAAGAGAAGGAGAAACGAGCGAGTATATCCCGCAAGTTGGATCTTACCGGTCACAGGGTATCTTAGTCCTTCCTGGAGTCAGGGCGAGGGTACAGCCTGTCCGTGCCGGCCGTCATAATTAACACGGGGGAAAGAGTACGCCCCCAACGCGTAATACACGTTGCAGGCCTCTTGTGTGTGTGGATCACGTGATACGTCTGACGTCCACGGATTAATGGGAAATGTATAGGCCTGGGCAAAAATTTCGTTCCGTTCGCGGAAATTGCGATATTTTGACATTTTTGCGTTCCGCGGAGAGCGCGAAAATGTCAAAAATTCCGGTTTCCGCAGCTTGGCGATAATTTGTTTCTTGCTCGCGCTGTAAAATGATACATTCTCGCGCGCGCGCGATCGCCTTACCTGAATCCCTGCGTTCGCCGACAAGTTTTCTTGATCCGGTCGCGTTCTCCATGAGATGTTGTATTGTTTTTAGCCATTTGCGCTGTCTCGCGACAGTTCGCGCCCGCAGTGACGTCATGCGTCGCGCGATCACGTCTTTCTTCTCGCGATCATGCACCGCGAGAACAACTCAAAACAAGATGGCCGCGCCCGCAAGCAGCCACATGGGTAAGTTGGCGACCCGCAACCATGCAGAAAATCGCGCGAACATGCCGGAAAAAAACTTCCGCATCTTCGCGATATTTCTGCTTGTTTGCGATAATTTTAAACATTCTCGCGATAATTTGCGAAGGTTAATTCCGCAAATTCCGCCCACCCCTAGAAATGTAGTAGCATGAAGCGGAGTCCCTCTTCAAATCTACTATATCGCAATATGCCTCACGTAGCGGACTGCTTCCAGTGACACAATGTCAAGGCCCTCTACAGCAAACTCATTGTCTACCTAGCTAGCAAACTAACAATATCTATAGTTCACGCCATATGAGAAGCTCCGACATCACCAGATTAGAGACTAAACACTGCAGGAAAGAGAAAACAAGAAAACCCTTCTCAGTTTATATGCCAAGGATCTGAACAACATCTCCTGCGACATCAGAATAACAGCAACCTTTTTACAATACAGGAAGAAATTAAAAAGTCACCAGTTCAAGAATTTTATCTCAAGTGAGCTGAATTCTCACTCCGTCCACTAACTTTACCTCCTTCCCCTGCACTCCTCCCCATGTAGTCAGCTAAGTTTGTGCTTTAGCAATACCAAACCATACATGCAAAATGTTGAAGTCTTGCAACCATAAAGAGCATACTGTGGTTGCATACTGTGGTTATTCTAATTTGAATTAATGTTTTGAACCCAAGAAACATTAAAAAAACCAAAGTTAACATATCATTAACCACTTAATGGCTCCTGCTCTATGGAGGATTTAATACAAATCGCTCTTTGGCTTCCCAGATATTTACAAACTGTGCATCCTGTCTCATCCCTGCAAGCTGTTTTTCTGTACCGTCTTGACTCCTGACCTAAAACTATGTCATACTTTCTAACCTCATTTAACAGTTGTCTGTATCAAGAGTCAAAGTAATTATTCGCAGGTGCGGTAAAAATTATTCAGCTTGGTAATTCTTATAAAAAGAAAACGCAATTCGTGTGCTCGTGTGCAATTAAATTAAAGTTCACTACACATTCTTTGATATTATTATCCAGCTGTTATGACATCTCAACTCATTTTGTTATTAGTACACGGTGGATCCACATACTTAAAATATTCATGTGTTCTTTAAGAAAGAAAACTATAAACATTCAGCAGTTGCCACAGAAGATGATATTCATTTAATAATCTGGTCTTTAATGGACTTTCTGAAACACCATTTTATTACATTCTGTGCTCTCTACCTGCCTCAGTAAAGTAGTTTGTGTAAAACGTAACACAGTTTTGCACTGGGTGGAACACGGCCCTGCATGTAAACACTCTCTGCAATAAATGGTGTCCTCAAATCCTGTGCATGCCAAACCCGTTTCAAATCGTGACTCTCATAGCTCAGTCTTTATTTTATGCTCAAGTCGCTGTTTTATAAACACTCGTTTTCTACAAGAAACAGACATGTGGGACAGATGTGTATTGCTTTTTAGGTCTCACCTACGCAGCGCGCTTGCGCTGCGTAGGAAAGAGACCTTTAGCAATCGGCACAGCTTTCCCGGCACAAACGTGCACGCGTTGCATTGCTTCCAATGGCAACGCGTGCACGTCTGGCGATTCACTTGCGGGAGTGAGCAGCTGGCGCCATATGTTATCAATTATCGCGCCTTGCTGCTCGCTCCCGCAAGGGAATCGCGCAGGCCCCCTCCTCTCTCCCCTCCCCCTGCTGCCACGCGAGGCGCGCGCTCTTGTGCTTGTTTTTTTGAGTAGCCGACATCAAACAGTTTTAATTTCAATAAAAATTGATAAACATTGAGAATACATAGCTAGCTCGTTAATGTAGTCTCGTCAGGTACATCCCGTAATGGGAGGCTGCAGCGATATAGGTACTCCTAAACAAAAATAAAAGGAAAATCTGAGGTTTGCATATAGCTTGAAAAATCTATTGTTTATAATGGTCCTAGTCTAGGCTGCCATGTATGTCGGCTAGGTATGAAACCTGCTGATATGCTTGGAGTGGGCGGGGAGGGGGATGTGTTATAGTGCGCACAAAAAATATCGGGCAGCTCTGCTCCTGATGTAGCAGTTGTGTGTACAAATTAGTGAACAAACCTACTACTTCTGTTGGGCAGTAATGTGGCGAATTTGAAACTGAGGTGCGGGCGCACGCGAAAAAAAGGCAGCAACCGGCACAAACTGAAATTGCCTTTATATAGCGCTGACCAGGCCAGACGTTATATAGTTAGGGAACCTACAGCTCATCAGTAAAAGAAAAAATATAAGAAGCCACTTTCTGCTTTAAATTAAGAAAATAAACAGTAGATGAACATTTCCGGGTGCGCAGTTTTTAGGGGTAGGGCTATTTCATCTGAAATTAAAGTGAAGACTCAGTGGCGACATTCTTCGCTAATTGGGTTTTTTGAGTGATTACTGCAGCGGGTCTGATTAGACCTCAAAGGCACGCAGAACACCTCTATAGTGGGCGCACACAAAGGAGAGTTGTGCTCAGAAGAATGGGGCACCGATTTCGCCTCATTTCAGTGGGGTTGACCCCCGTGACTTCTGTCAGCCTGGCGCTATTCTCGAACGGAGGGGGAGCGGGCCTCTCCGTGCTGTACTTCACGGATGTGCTGCAATTAACCATTTACCCCACAAATAACTCCAACAGTCCCAGGAGACGGAGCCAGGCAGAAACTTTTTCAAACCAATTAGGCCCTCCAGAGGCCTTTTTAACGTGGAAGCAAATTAGTGGCAGAGCAAGGTGTCCGTCACTTTCAATTTGCGCAAGTAGAGGGCACGCACCCTTCAACCCACGGCCTACTTTTCACACATCTGTGACTCCTGCTTAATTGAGGAACAAAGGGAACTTGCCACCATGAGCAAAAGCGTGCTCTGAAGTAGTAAAAAAACGAGACATCTAAGTTACTCGCGCAACCCTAAAGGGCAGCGAAAATGAGACGCCGTGCCTCATTCTGAAGGGATTGTGGCATGTGCATGTGCAACTAAAACTACTTTTTTTTGAGGACTAGGGGCCGGGGTAGTGGGGTCCGGGAAGTTTGGGGATTCATGCATCAAATCAGCAAGTGGCAACCCGAATAGACTTGAGCAGCGGTGGAAACCGAAAACAAGCATTGGCATAGCCAATAGGTCTCGCCATTTTAACATCAGCAACGCCAATATAGTTTCGCTGCAATGCCAATACATTTATCAGTACAAAGAATTGTTCATTTTTTTAGACCTAGTTGCAAATACAAAGTTTTTCTTCCTTGACAGAACATAAAAACTCATCCCCCGCTGGTAATCAAGTGTTCCCAGTACATGAATAAAACTAACACCAATTTAAGGCATTTTGGCTGATTTAATACATGAATACAATTAACAAGTGACATGTGGCCAGTTCCTGATTGATAGGAGCTGTATTGCATTACATATTTGAGCTGCATAATCTGTTTGTGGAATTTAAAAGATTATGCAGCAGATGAAGGATTTTATGGTAAATCCAGCAAATTTAGAATTATACAAGATTCTCCTCCATCGTGTGAGTTGCAGCCTACCTGTGCCCCAGATTGCAGTGAGCAGAGTCCAGGAAGTGGTAAGGAGGCAGACTAGTGCTCTCTCTTTCCTAAAAAAGTAAAAAAACAATTTCCCCTATCTGTGATTACTGTCTTTGCCTGTGGTTGTTACAGTTAAAAATTGTAGTTTTAACCTGCCCGTGATTGCATATTTTATCACCTGTTTTGTGTTTAAACTTGTGGTTTTTCCTGCCCATGATTGCTTCCATTTAATGTGTTGAATTGTGGGATTTGCAGTCCAAACTCTGTTGTTTTTCCCTCTCATTCCCGGTGACTATCAGTTTTTCCCTCCAAATTTTCCCTTGACTCTGTGCTAAGACCTGTATGTTAAGCAGTGCACCCCCAGCCACAATTTTGCGTTAACAAGTCAGTGGAACCAGCCCCCCCTTTCACCTCCCATCAACAAGGATATTCTACATCAGAGGGTGCTCTGAGGCAGCAGTAATATTTCTGTGAGCTGTTTAAACTGTGTTTAATAGGGACTGGGCACTTCATGTTTTGGCCATGTGAGGGAGTACAGTTTTATACAAACACTATTGTCAGAGGACAAGTTAGTTAGGCTCTTACCTGCAGAAGTCCAAACTGTGGATTGAGCCTGTCTGTCTCCTAGGAGATTTCTGAACAAGAGAAGCAGCTCACAACTCCTGGCCAGCAAACCTTGTCTGAGGTCACTGGGACCTTATATAATCTGCTAGTGGTTGGTACATGTGTACACTGATTGGTGTTTGTATCTGGTGTTTCTATTAGATTAGGGTTAGTGTCCTCATTGGTTGGGTATTTGAGGGTTCTCATTGGTTTCTTGGTCTGTGACTCAATCCGTGCAGGGTTGGGACTACGGGTTGGGCTAGGGCCTCTATTGGAAGTAGAGATCAGGGTTTTTGAAAGTTATAGGGTGCTTGGACTAGGGCTAAGTTTGGCTGGCTTGATGAGGTCCTGGTCTCCTATTGGTTATAGATTTTAGGGCTAGTGTTGTGATTGGATAGGGTTAGGGCTAGGGTTCCCATTGGCTGATGGGGACACCTGATTTCTAGGGCTATAAAAGGCAGAGGCTTAGGGCATCTCAGCCAGGGGTCAAGGCTAAGGGCGGAGAGGACAAGGGCAATTGCCTGTTTGAGCCTGTTCGAGACTGGTCAGGATCAGGGCCAGAAATGCTGCCTATGTTTGCATTCAGTAATAGCCACCCCACACCATCCACAAGCATAGTAACACATTAACACAAAATGTACACCACACACAACCCTATGCACAGATCAATGTACCAGCATGCACTACAAACCCAACCAAACCACATCTATACACCCTTCTATCCCAACTACCACGCATACCCACCATCACCTACAAACAGTACACAACTCTATCCTATACCACTAACCAATCCACTCATCACTCACACAACCCCATTCAACACCATACATAACTACATCCCATCCAGACACACGCTCCCTGCTCTAATTACACCTAACAGACCACCTTTTATCACTATTCATCATTCCATCAATTGTCCAACCAACACCCTCCTCTCCCTTCTACCATAATAACACTAACGCACAACACACACACTGCACACCACCACACTTTTGAACTCTTGCAACAAACCGGTCTAAGACAAACACTCTTACCTCTACTTCATTACCTCCGACACACAACATACACTCTATTCATAAACACATCACCACCCCCTCTACCTTACAACCTCCTCTTACAAACAATACTATACAACCAAATCCATTGCATGAAACAAAAACACCAGCACCCCTTTTCACTATTCCTCAAAAACAAAACATATCACACACACCAGCACAACAAGATCTTCAAAGCGCAACACCTCAAAATGCTGACCATCACAAAATACAAACATGCACCCACCTTTCAAACCACACAAAGGAACAAACTCCAATGCCAAGCTTTCTCTCTTCCACCACACCTAACACAGATACAACAACACGGCAACTCTCTTCTAACCGCCTCTAATCCATTGGACAATTTAGAACCTTACTACATGACCCACATGCTGCACCACCACCCCTGACTCCTACACCTTCCTCCATAAACACACACAAACAATATAAGCGACATGCCACACCTCACAACTTCGCTTCCCCATGTCTACTGCACAACAATGTTACACCACGAAAACAACACAGCACACCAACTCACTCTCAAACACCATCTCCACCACATACACACGCAGACCCATCAAAATGCCTTCTTAGCATGCTGGGTGAGGAACATGATACAGAACAGCTACACGATTGATATACTAATACAGCTAATGCCAGCACTAAAAACACACCTGCTACAAACCCACACAATACTGATCACTCTTCTACAAAACAAAGTCTCACTATCACCAAAGGCCATTCTGTAAAACTGTCTACTAATAAATGCTCGATCCCTCTCTAAAAACAAACATCACACCTACGACCTTCTCACAGATGCAGAACCAGACATACTATTCAAAACTGAATCATGGTTGGATGATGATATGGCTCCAGTCCTGCAACAAGCCATTCCTCTAGGCTATCAAATGATCACCCAAAATCGTATAGGCAAAAAAGGAGGTGGTCTAGCTGTTCTGTTCAGGCAAACATTACATATCACTAAAGTTGATGACATCTCCATAAAGAATTGTGAGGCTCTTCTAACAAGATGCAATACTACACCTTCTTCATCCTGTAACTTCCTGCTCCTTTACAGACCTCCACCTAGCAAGGCGACATTCCCAGACGCACTTCTAGACACCATTTCAAACCTGATAACAATACACTCCAACCAATGCATTCTGGGTGACCTCAACATTTGGTTTGACAAACCCAATCTGATCCAATCAAAAAACAATAATCACTGGCCTAGACGCCTTGAACCTGCATCAGATTGTCCACAAACCCACACACATCGCTGGACATATCCTAGATGTCATTTTTGCTAATACTGAACTAGTTACCTTTCAAACTATAACTCCAGTCACATGGTCAGACAACCACTTGCTTGCTTTCCAACATAAAACAACACTAAGGTACTCACCTAAAACTACCTTACATCCATCCACCTATCAGCCTTGGAACAAACTCAATTTGGAACACTTAGAAACACAACTAACATCAAGTACACATCTGGAAACAATAACTTCTGTTCAAAATCTATATGAGTGGCTACAGGAAGCTTTTGATATCCTGATACAACTCAAAACCACACAACAGCACAAAAGACAAGCATTTGCAATGCAATAGGTCTCGCAATTTACGCGAGTTTAAGCTATTGGCATTGTAAATGACAATGTCTTTTATTTATGTTTTCGTTTTTGAAACCTAAATAAAAGACATTGTCATTTATAATGCCAATAGCTTAAACTCGCGTAAATGCGAGACCTATTGCATTGCAAATGCTTGTAAGTACAGGAAGAAGGTGACTCAATCATTCTCTTTACTCACCCAAAAGCGCCTTAATAGCACCAACAATTCCTCAACACAGAAAAATACCTAAAATCTAATAAAGCACCAAACACTAATATTCTGATGGATACATCTGCCAGTGGATTCCTCACCTTGTGAATATCCCCTGCGCCAGCATACCACGGAACTTTTTTCCCCAGCACTCCACGCCGACGTGGACGACGTCATAATACATCAGCTCCGCTCGCGACTCCATATGACGTCACCGGAGCCATAAGAGAACCACGTCGGCGTGATGACGTCAGTTCCCTTTTTTCCGCGCCGTTGACGCGCAACCGTTTTCCCAGTACTCTCCTGTTACTTTGTAGCTGTTGGGTGTTACTGTTAGGGAAATCTGTAATGTCTTCGACGAGGAAGTCAGGCTTTAAGCCCTGTAGGGAATGTGGGGGCCACATGTCTATGACGGACCCCCATGAGGACTGCTTGTGGTGCCTTTCATCCGACCACGATGTCGAAGATTGGTTATGCTGTAGGAGGATGAATCCGAAGGCATTGAAGGAAAGGAAGGCTAAGCTGTTTATGGCCAAGATCGGAAAGGAGAAGAGAGGGAGGAAGAAGGAAAGGTCGAGGCCGGAGTCATTGACTTCGAGGTCATCGAAGTCGAAGAAACATCACAAAAAAAGGAAACATTCTTCACGACGCCGGACTTCAAAGAACAGGAGGTCGAGATCGGCTTCGCCTCGACGACGTCGAAGTAAGGACTTGTCACCTTCTCCTTCTCCTTCTAAGTTTCCGGGAGGATCTCCTTCGCCGAAGCGGACTCCAGCGCGATCACCGGCACAGTCACCGGCGCCATCTCCGGCGTCGTCTCCGGCTCCAGTGGAGTCGCCTGTTTCTGATGGTGAGCAGGAACAAAGGAAGGAGTCTTCTTCGGGCCTGAAGATTCTACGGCTCCAGTAGAGGACACTGCAGCGCCGCTGCCAGGTACTGCGCAGAGGGATACAGGTTCAGTACCTTATCCACAGTTCCCGGCTCCAGGTACTGATTCTTCGCATTTTTTAAATGCAATGTATGGAATCTTTAATCGGGCGGCCTTCCCATTCGGTGCACCGACTGGTCCCGTGGGTCCCATGGCGTATACATTAGGGGTGCCGCAGCATTACGCTCAGGCCCCCTTTATGCCCTTTCTGCCGATGGCGCCTTCGTGGCAGTTTCCGGCGCCGTCTGGGGATCCATCCAAACTTCGGCTGGATCGTCCTGCTTTGGAGCCTTCCTCGACGCCGTTGCCGACTCCATCGGCGCCGCGTCCGGCACCTCCGACTCCGTCTATGGCGCCGCCGACTCCAACTCCTCTGGCTCCACCGACACCGCGTACGACGTCGACGACGCACGCTCCCAGGATTCGATCAAGAAGGGAGGCCCAAAGGGTATTGGAAGAAGGAAGGTATAGAGCGGAGGTAGAGGAAGGTGAAGTGGACACATCCTCTGATGAATTTGAGGGGATACAAGAGGCTAGTGGCCTGGATACAACCCCTGAGTGGGAACATACTTCGGCTAGATCCTCTGCACTGCAGGAGCTTGCACCTTACCATACAGTGATTAAAAAGGCCGCATAACTGTTAGATTTGCAGTTACCTACTGCAGAATATAAGTCTAACCTGCTGACGGAGGTGCTGCACTCTCCTACTTCAACTACAGAGCCTTTACTACCTTTTAATGAGGCAATTTTGGAGCCTGTTTTGGAGGAATGGCGAAAACCACTTTCTTCTCCACCGGTTTCCAGACAGGTGGCGAGAAGATACAGGGTGGCGCCTGGGGATCCGGACTTTCTATCTAAGCACCCGTCTCCAGAGAGCCTGGTTGTACAGGCATCCTGCTCAATGCACTCTTCGGGGGCTTTCCCTCAGTCTCCTGCAGATAGAGAGTCCAAAAAAGTAGACCAGGCGGCTAAGAAGACTTTCTCTTCAGGAAGTATGGCACTAAAGTCTTCCAATGCCACGTGCTTGTTGGGTGGTTACGTGCATGCCTTAATGGACTCAATGAAATCTTTAGCCCCTAAGCTGCCTGAGGGTGATAAGGCGTCCTTCATGGAGGTAGTTGCAGACACTCAGGCTGCTGCCAAACAGGTGATCCAATCAGGGCTCGATACGGCAGATTCGGTGGCGAGGATAATGGGCTCATCCATAGCCACAAGAAGGCAGGCATGGCTCCGTTCCTCTGGATTCTCCACGGATTTTCAGGCCACATTAGTGGATTTGCCGTTTGATGGGTAGAGGTTATTTGGAGAGAAGGCTGACTCTTCCCTACAAAGAATTAAAGACAGCAGGTTAACGGCTAAGTCTTTGGGTCTGCAAGCACCTGCTAAGGGATCTGGTTTTAAAAAATTTAGGGGTTTCGGAAGATCATCCTTTCGCTCCTTCCGACAGCCTCAGCAGCAACCGCAGCAGCAGCAGCAACAGCGGAATCCCCTCTATAGGTCCTATAGAGGGAGACAAAGGGGTCGTAGAGGTTCTGGACGCAACTCCTCTTCTTCCTCCTCCTCTGCTCCCAATGAGGCTTCAGGGAAGCAGCCCAAGATCCCCCATCCCGGATCATGTAAGACCTGTGGGGGGTCAGGTGTCCTACTTTCTGCAGGGTTGGAAATCTGTTACAACAGACCTTTGGGTTTTGAACCTTGTGGAGACTGGGTACGCCCTTCCCTTTCGGGAGTTTCCTCCCCCTTACCCTCCTTGCCAAGGTTACTGCTCAGAGGACCATCTGCTTCTCCTGCAGAAGGAGGTTCTAGCTTTGCTTCAAAAGGGTGCAATAGAGGTGGTTCCAGAGCAGGAAAGGGGTCAGGGATGCTACTCCCGGTATTTCCTGATTCCCAAAAAGGATGGCAGATTGCGTCCGATACTGGACCTCAGAATCTTGAACTTTTAACTGAGACAGGAGAAATTCAAGATGCTGACCCTTGCGCAGGTTCTTCAAGCGTTGCAGCAAGGAGACTGGATGGTGTCGCTCGACTTGCAGGACGCGTACTTCCATGTCCCGATCCTGAAGTCGCACAGGAAGTATCTCCGTTTTACGGTTGGGTCGCAACACTACAAGCGCATGCTATCGAGATGGATCATCCTTGCCATCAAGATTTGCTACGCCCTGGCTGGTAAGACTCCTCCTGAGGGTATTAGAGCTCATTCAACTAGAGCGAAATCATCTACATCTGCTTTGGCCCGGGGTGTTCCTGTGGCAGATATTTGTAAAGCCGCGACTTGGGCCTCCCTCCATACTTTCGCAAAGCATTATTGCTTGGACTCTGAGATGAGGAGGGAGGGCCACTTCGCGCGCTCTGTCTTGCAAGACTTTCTGGTATAGGAAGGTGGACACCCTCCTTCGGGAGTGGGGACTGCTGTGGGAATCTATTCACAAGGTGAGGAATCCACTGGCAGATGTATCCATCAGAAGAACAAGTTACTTACCTTCGGTAACGCTTTTTCTGGTGGATACAGTATCTGCCTGTGGATTCATCACTGGCCCACCCGCCTACCCGTTGTCCACCTTTGTATACCGTGAAAGAGGCCTTGTTTTGAAATGTTGTTATACTTTCTTGTACATTTGTAGGAAATGCTGGGTTATTTAGGATACCATTTCTTCGTATACTATGTATATGTGGTTGTATATTGTATACTGTGTATACTTTGAGTCTGTCGTTGGTTCACCTGTTCGCCTCGGGGGCACGGCGGAAAAATGGGTGGAACTGACGTCATCATGCCGACATGGTTCTCTTATTGCTCCGGTGACGTCATACGGAGTCGCGAGCGGAGCCGATGTATTATGACGTCGTCCACGTCGGCGTGGAGTGCTGGGGAAAAAAGTTCAGTGGAATGCTGGCGCAGGGGATATTCACAAGGTGAGGAATCCACAGGCAGATACTGTATACACCAGAAAAAGCGTTACCGAAGGTAAGTAACTTGTTCATCGGCATGGCAACAAAATTGCACTGACTAAAAAAATTCCACTCAACCCAGAGACTCCCAAAAATCTCAAACGTCAAAAAATCCCTGAAATCAAAACTCTCTCTTTTTTAGCACATTGAGGCAAGGGCAGCGTGCTGTAATAATACATTTACCATAGCACAGACTAAATGTTTAGCACTTTTAATCTCACAAGTACACTAACTACAGCCTGCTAAATGACCACCAGCAAACAGTTGAAATCATCCCAGGGTCTTATACTAAATTCAATGTTTCCCTCAACTCAAAAGTTAAATATGATTGTTTTATATTTAGAAAGCGTTTGGTTATCAAAGTCAGGCAATGCACACTGTTAAGGCAGCATTTTCCAAGCGTACACTTAAACGTACATTTCACCACAGGAAGAACAATCACTGAAAAGCGCGTGCACGTAACCGGTGCTCATGTAAAGCCTCCAACACCTTCGGGTCGAGTTCACGCTATATAAATCTGCATTTAAAAAAAAAAAGCATCCCAATGCCACCTATAACACCTTTAGCTAGTCCATGCATTTAGAAAATAATCATTTGCATTCTGGACGTGTAGTTCAGTTTTTACCCCTCCCAGTATAAGCTTGAAAAGGCAAAGTACTGTGGGCGAAGAAAGCCCGGCCTGGTTGCAGGTACCTTACGCGCCGAGGGAACCAACGCTGACCATGCCAGAACTGAGGAGAACCAACATTCTGTAGTAATTAGAACTTTCGTGAACTACAGGTGGCGCTCATGCTCTCTGAGAGTTGCAGTCTTTGGTTCCTGCGCTGAGGTGAGGGCCGCGGTTTCTTCCTGGGAGGGGTTTCCTTTAAGTCCCGCCAATTGAAGCCCTACATGCATGTCGAGCATTGAATTACATTGTATGCATTTTCACTTTCACTATTTACTGCGGGAAGATCGCTTCCGCTCCGGTTGTGTGTTCCTCGCTCTCGAGGGTTGTCATTGAAGATGGAAGGTAAGAGCGTGGGGGGGTCCCGAAGGCATGTTAACTTTTCACCTTTGGACTCTAGTGAGTAGGTCACGGGGTGGATGAGCCGTTTACCTCACAGTGGCTGCAGCCGTGAGCAGCAGAGGCGACGAGAGACTGTTTTATTCGCTGGTCGCTGTGGCGGCCACCTTGAAGAGTCATAGTGCAGAATACCCAAAGGCGCTATAAGTGCCATACTAGTGACTGATTGTGCGCTAGACCAGTGCCAAAATCTAACAAAATATTACCCAGAATGTCTGAGTTCTTTAAATTGTGCTCCTTCCTCTTTGCATAGAATGGTGAAGTGTTTACTTGCTTCCTGAAAACTCACGAGCAAGTCTGAGCAGGGTGGGTGGGGCCTAATGCCGACAGGGCGGACACCAACCCCGCTTCCACAGGCCCCGGACACAAAAGCAACAACAATAGATCTCGCTGAGGCAAAGCAGCCCATGCGCGCTGCATTAACAGGCGAGACCTAAAAAAAAGCGCCTTGGAGAAACATAGAAATAATAGACATAAAACAACAAATTAGAAAGCTGCAATGTACCTGGCTCAAAACAAACGCCAAACAAGACAAACTTCACCTACAAAAAATTAACAGATTATGTAAGTCAGCTATCAAAAAAGTTAAGAAGAGGTACTATTCAGACAGAATTCAAAATGCTAAATGTGCAAATAAAGAATTCTATAAAATACTCAATGAATTTCGCAAACCACATTGCCTAGAAGGAACTCTTCCTGTTACTCAAGATTTCACAGACAAACTGGCAAATCATTACACAGACAAAGCAGACACATTGGACTCGTACTTAAAACAGAAACAAAGCACCAGCACTAACCCTTGTACAAAACAACAATACAAGAATACTCTAACCCAGACTCTCCGTTCCTTCCAACACATCTCACACGATGAATTTATGGACCTGGTTAAAGCAAGCAGGCCTGCCGGCAGCCCTTCTGACCCCTGTCCACCACAAACTTTCAAGAGAATTCTTTTAACAACGGGTGCTGCCACTCCAGTAAGAAGAATCATCAACGATTCCTTAACTACCAGAATATTTCCAGAAGAACTCAAAAAATCACACAAACGCCCTTTACTGAAGAAAACAAACTTGGACCCGCTGAACCCTGACAACTACAGACTCATTACAAATGGACCTTTCCTGGGCAAACTGATAGAAAGAGCAGCGTTCGCCCAGATGTCACAATCCTTTGAAGAGAATGACATACTCTCAGACTTCCAAACAGGATTCTGTCTGGGAAGACCTGAAGAATACAGTTGACCGCAACGGGACTGGATTGCATCCTACCTTCAAAACAGAACTAATGTCATCCATACCCAACCTTTCTCAGCCAAACCATACTCCACAAAAGCAGGGGTCCCTCAAGGTTCTATCATCTCGCCCATGCTTTTCAACATCTACATGAAGTCATTACCGGAACTGATCAATCAATTTTACCTCACGTGCTATAACTATGCAGATGACACACAAATACTCCTTCAACTGGAATGCCCCAAAGACATTGGAAAATCCCCAATTTTCAGCTGTCTCAGAGCAGTGGATCAGTGGATGACTTGTAGCCATCTCAAATTGAATGCTTCCAAAACGGAAATACTCACGTGTGGAGATTGGAAACATTACGACCCGCTTGCCGCTTGGTCTGATGAACTGGGATCACCGACTAAAGTATCAAAGGAAGTAAGAAACCTCGGAATGACCATGGACTCCAAGCTGTCGATGAATGTCCAAGTGGACAAACTAGCAAGATCATGCTTTGTCACTAAAAAAATGATGCAACAAATTTTCCCTCATTTGGGATTTCCACACATGGTCCAAGCTACCATCTCCCTTGTTATGTCCAAACTCGATTACCCCAATAGCCTCTACCGCGTATCACCTTTAACGATCATGAAAAGACTACAACGGATTCAGAACTTGGCTGCCAGACTACTTTTGCATATCAAATCACGAGACCATATCTCACCTGCCTTGAAAGCCCTGCATTGGTTACCGGTTGCCAGAAGATCCACGTTCAAACTACTTTGTATCACCCACAAAGCAATACATGGAATGGGACCGCTCTTCATCAGGAATAAAATAACCAAACACATTCAACAAAGGAAACTACGCTCTAAAGGGGTATCCCGCCTCAAAATCCCAAGATACAAGAAAAAAACCATGGGTGGCACATCCTTCTCTGTTCAAGCAGCCAAACTATGGAACTCTTTGCCCCCCAACATAAGATTCACAGACAACCATGTTATCTTCAGAAAACTACTCAAGAATTGGCTCTTCCCCACATAAGCACCATAAGCAAACAAAAATGTACAGCATATCCCTCTGTATATAAGCATTTATTTTCACTATAGATATGTACCTATCTTTGTGTATTACTTTGTATAAACATGTAGAATAATTATGTTGTTGAGAATAAATAAAAATCATCTTTGGTCTACATGTACTTAATTCCATTGTGCATCTATGTACCTTGGATCTGTGTGTCTGTTACTTTTGTCCTGAAAAAGCACACCCAATGCACTACCCCATTTCTCATCCTGTACCTCTATCAATATCTTTAATCTACATATACTTACCTCCTTTATGCATCTATATACTTTCAATGTACTTATGGGTCTATATATTTATCATTTTCTTCTAATTTAGCATTTCAAATTCACTACCCTATTACTCAGCCTATACTTCTCTCAGTATATCTTCTAGCCCAACCTTCTGACTCATTTCAAACTTCTTTCTACTACTCTTTCTAATGCACTACCCTATCTCTCACCCTATTAATCTATCAATATATCCTCTACATCCACTCTCTCATTTATCCCAAACTCCATACCACTACTATGATCCCCAAAATAACCCTTTCTAGACTCTCTCCTACTCTACCCCTCCTTGCATCATCTGACATCTCTTTTACTATACCGATCCCCCAAAACAAACCTTTCTAAACTCTTCCCTCTGACTCTGCCCCTTTTTACTCATCCAAAAGCCTCCTCCTACTGCTATGACCTCAAAATCATTCACTCTTCTATCCCTCCACTATCCTTTTCAATCAAAATAACAGACTAACATGTTCACTTCTCAAATTACATATTCCACTATACTAATTCACCACTAATCCTTTATGGGTTTCAGAGTAGCGTGCTACTCGCCAATAAAGCATTTCAACACCCCATCTGGGTTACCAGCGCTATATAAATGCAAACCTTTTTCCCTTTTCCACCCCTCCCCAACTCTTCTCAATCCAAATAACTGACTAACATATCCACCACTCAAATCACTTTCATGTTTCACCATACTAATTCAACACTAATCGTTATGGGTTCCAGATTAGCGTGCTACTCGCCAATAAAGCGCTTCAAAACCCATCAAGGGGTAGCAAGCGCTATATAAACACAAACCTCTTTCCCTCTTCTATCCCGCAACCTACCCTTCTCTATCCAAATAACTGAATAACATATCCATCACTCAAATTACTTCATATTTCACTATACTAATTTTCAACACTAATCCTTTATGGGTTCCGGAGTAGCGTCCTACTCGCCAGAAAAGTGTTTCAAACCCAGCAGGGGTAACAGGTGCTACATGAACGCAAACCTTACTTCCACTTTTATCCCTCCGCTATCCTTATCACTCCAAATAACTGACTAATATCCACCACTCAAATTACTTTCATATTTCACCATACTAATTCAGCACTAATCTTCTATGGGTTTCCGGAGTAGCGTGCTTAAACACCCCATCAGGGGTAACAAGCGCTATATCAATACAAAATGTTTTTTTTTTCCTCTTCTATCCTTCTAATATCTTTCCGTATCCAAATAACTGACTAACCTATCCACCACTTGAAATTTATTTGCATGTTTCACTATACTAATTAAAAACTAATCCTCTATGGGTCCCGGAGTAGCGTGCTACTCGCCGAAAAAGCGATTGGACGCTTCGTCTGGGTTAGTAAGTGCTATATAAATGCAATTACAATTCAATACAATACAGTGAGAACTGAATCCTGTAATTAAAGAGGCCCTATATAATGCAGGCAATCTGGATATGAATTAAGGGCCCGAGATGGGTATTTTTCTCTCACCATGCCAACAGAGGGGCATTCCCGTATTTAGATTTTTGCTTTTAAGTGGAATTTCCAACAGCATTGGAAGATACTTAAAAATCATGTCTTCAGAAGCAGTACATTGCCCCCCTTTCTCAAATGACATTTTCGTCTGCATGTGATGAACCTCCTAGATCTTTGTATATGCTCAGAAAGGGGCTTAGCGCTCATTCCCAATCAGTGGTAAGTTGTTGCTTTTAGCATCTGGCGACCTGGGTTCCAGTCCATGCATGAGTTTACCTGGAACTTTTGTGATTCTCTTCACGTACATATCCCAATGTTACATTTTAAAAATCTGCTTACTTGTTGAAATGTAAATAACTGACAACATTGTGATATTGTAAGGCAACAGTAGAAGTACACACTGCCCTCTATGGTTACATATTAAAAGTTTATGGACCCATGCAGGATTATGTCAATTTCGACAATTTGGAAATAGGTCTTTGTAAACCAGAGTGTGTTTTTAATGTGATTTAAATTAGGGTGTTAACTTCAGAGGGCGTTGCAAGCCAGGGGGACCATTTAAACTGTTTTTAACTGCAATCCACAAGTAAGGAAGGTCCTCTTCTTTTAACAGTGATCCACTTTAGGTGTGGACGCTCATTTCCTTATTTTACGCTAATGTGTCTATAATTGATGCTTGTTGGCATTATAGCCAGATAAATTCTGTGCAGTACATTCTTGGGGAGATTCACTAAGATTGTATGCCGTTTTGTGATGCAAAACGGCGCAAAATCTTTTTTTTTTCGATTTACTTTCCAGCTCTAAACTTGCTTAGCATTCGAAATAATGTGAAACTAAAGCAAAGCTTCACATAGCGCTGCTTTGCATTACTTAGCGCCAAGGGGGCATGCCATGGGTGTAGCATGGGCGTTCCCATGCAACCACCCAAGGTTTCCCACGCCAAACCCAATTTACTAAATCAAGTGGGCAGGGTGTGGCTTCAGGAAACTGTGCCCTTTTGAAGTAGGTGCAAGGAAGGACAAATGCTTTAATTTCCCCTTCCATTTCCGACTTTGTACGTGTGCTGCACTGTACAGCACACAGACAAAGAGGGAAAATAGTTAAAGTCGGTCTCTACATAGGATTTTGACCTGGAAGGGTACCCTTCCAGTACAAAATCTATGCTAGACTCACAGAGAAACCCTTGCACCATGGCGCAAAGGTGTCTCAATGGCGCACGGCACCTGATTTCAGCGCCTGCGTTAGAGAAAGGGGAGGAGAGTGCTATTTTTCAGTAATTTGATGCTCTCCTCCTCCTTTTCACGCAGCACAGCATTTGCGGCTGCTGCACTGCGCTGCGTGAAAAAGTGGTAAATCTGCCCCCTGTAAATAAAATGGCCTGCTCTTGTGACCAGGGATTGCCCCCTAGAAATAGTTGGTGAAATGAAAAGTAACAGAGAAAGAGCACACCTGTATTCACCATACACTGAAACTAAAAGCACACCAACAGACGTGCTGAAAATAAAGTATTACATGTTTAGTCCAGTGCTACAGGTAGCGGTGAATGTATTCTCTTAATTCTGCTTTTTTCAGATGCACCGTTTTTCTCTGTATATCTGATAGGTAGGACTGGTGTCTGTCACACCATAAAATTCCCCGAACATTTTTAGACCTTTTTTTTTTTTTTTTTTTTTTTTTTATGGTCAACTAACAAACACGCTTCAAAGCCGGTGCGTCCAAAAAGACGGGCCAGCAAATTTGGCTAGTTTTCACTGGGTTGCAACTAAGGAATACTAGACATGTGAGCAGAGGTGCAGTATCCCGTCTTGTTACTAGAGGGCGCTTCACTGCCATACTAACAATAAAGTACATTGTCTGCATGAGAAGTGTAGCCCAGTAACGGGCTCGTGTGCTGTTCCCTCACAACAAGACCATGTACGTGCTGAAAAGGGAATGGTTAACTAACGAGATGCTGCATAATTCCCTGTAGAACTGCGGGGTCCGTGTATTTGCTCCAGGCAGTGAGGAGAGCTGTACATGTGCACTGAGCCAGGAATCCCCACATGTTATGTTCGAAGGTGCAGGCACACTTTGCAGAAGCAGACGCCAGATTCACTGATGCATGTTGGGCAGGGTATCCTTTCTCCCGGTCAGAGGGCACGGGCCCGGTGTGACTGGGAGGGCTCCTGTAAGGAGGGTGTTTACAGGACATCTGCATACCCCCCATTCTGTGTCAACATCCGCTTTCCCAGAGCGTCTGACAAAGCCGCGGGCACCTGTTTAATCCTCGTGAGTTTATGGGGCGGGAGCTTGGCAATGCCAGCTGTGCCGTGCAGGTGTGGTTTTCAGCCAACTGTATAAAGCCAGTGCATTTTCTGAACAATTCTGAGATGGAATTTGTTTCTAGAATAGTTACCAGTATATAACCAGACACTTAAAGATGATTTAAAATTATTATTAATGTGCCTGTGTGCTAAGTTAATGGGCTTGTGGCAGCTGCATAATATTATTTATTCATTTGAATTAATTATCAATGAAGAAAAGAGACATGTAAACAAACCAGGGTGTGTACTCTATTGTCTACTGTGTATCAGAGGCAAAAAGATCAACGTGCTTGCATTGGTCCCCTAAACATAACAATGGCTTTAGAGAGGGCTGCTGGTAAGTAGATTTGCTTCCGATTGTCCTTTATCAACCTGCCGTCAATTTCATAGGAAGCTGAATAAGACACAGCTGCAGCGTAAATGACGTAAGTGTGGTCAAGGAGACGTGCTGCGTTAGAATGTATGAATTCCTCTGCTCCCATGATGCATCTGTACACTTTGGGGCAAATTTACAAGTCCCTTGCTTGACTTTTGCGCTGCAGTTGCGTCACTTTTTTGACGCAACAGCGGCGCGAGCAATGCAGCCTATTTACAACGTGACGCTTCTAGGGAGATGCATCACGTTGTAAAGCCCTGCGTCACAATATACCTCCATCAGGTATAATGTATGCAGGGTGGGCGTCCCCACGCAGAAAGGCCTCGTAAAAGTGACTCAGTGAAATCTACAAGATTTCACTGCGCCACTTTTAGGACGACACTGCGTCAAAACCTTACGCCTGCTTCAAGCAGGCGTAAGTAGTGACGCAGTGTAGTGGGAATAGGCCCCAACACGCATTGCTGGAGTTGCGTCGTGCTTGCGACACGACTCCAGCAAATACGTGACTTTTCCGCCAACAGATGCGTCAGAATTTCTGCCGCATCTGTCAATCCTTGCGCCATAGTGCGCCGTATTGTAAATACGGCGCTGTATTGTAAATACGGCGCATCTATGGTGGCGCAAGGGTTTCTAAGGGTGGCGCAGGGAAAGTGACGCATCTGTACAGATCCGTCACTTTCTTGTAAATCTGCCCCTTTGTATTTTGTCTGTGTGCACATGCTGTTCAGGGCACAGTATTTGTGAACCCAGGTGATTGCCCCGGGCTAGAGCCTGGAAGGATCATAGGGCCTCGTTAACGGCTGTGCCAAATTGAACGCTGTCCGCCAGGGGGCAGAAGTTTGTAGAGCTGCCAGCAATGGTTCATGCAGCTGCTCAGCAAACTATTCTGTTTTTCAAAAACTAACTCTAAACGCAGTAGTTTGTTTAATAAAAAATACTAATGACCCTGACACAGAGTTTTCGCCCAGGCCGTGGGGGGCATATTTCTTTTTTTCCCTGTTCTGGAGCCTTTTCGGGAGGTCCTGATCTGAAAAAAGTTCCTCGGAGCTTCTGTCCTAACCTGGGTGAACGGTCTGAGGTTCTTACACCGATGACCCCAAATCAGGTCGGGTCGTTAGCGTAAGATATCTGCAGGCGCAGCCAGCGGGGCCTCTGCCAACAAAAACATACGTGACCGTCTGCCCGACTCAAATAAAGGTGACAGGCCGTCATTTTGATGCACAGGTTGTTCCGCGACATGTTTGCCAGAGTACCGTGTCAGCCGAACTCTAAATGAAGCCGTTGTTTCCAGTGCCGGCCTGGTGACCCAGCTTCGTGTCAGTCCTGCTCTACAGAAGCTGGGAGGCACTACTGTCCATCTACCATTTTATGCAGGGCATACTGGTGCGGAAACCTGTCCAGGTCAAAATCTGACGGTTCAATAGCAAAATAACAGAAATAGCCAGGGACAGAGAATGTTGTGCTGTTAGTCCTTTCGACAGCCCCACATGAATACTTATAACTGGGTCAAGAGAATGCGGGAGCCCACCTCAAAAAAAGCATAGTAGAATATTATGTCGGATTTGGACTAACATCAGTTTTGTTGTCTCACTAAATAATTTGTCTGTGCAGTGTTATAATTTGCGTTTTCAAGCGAGTACCAATAGCTAACACCAGCAAAATAGCTACAGGCTCTTTACCTAGTTAACTGGTTCAGTTCACCGACTTAACTGTGTGCATTCCAATACTAAGTTTACCCTCATAAAAGTTACCAAAGTTAATACGTTGACTCTGGAAAAGTGTATTCACTATGAAATGGTTCCAGATTTCTGACTCTAGGAATACAGGTCAGGATGAGGATACATAGGATTGGCCAGTCCTGCCCGCCCGCATCAAATATTTTATGTGGTTACCATTCGGACAATACACTTGAGGTTTTAAAAAACTTGCAGGGAAAAGGCGAGCCAATAAAGGCAATGTTGGGAAGCCAAAATAAAAAAATTCGGACTTGCCCATGGACAGACCATGGTTTCGAGTGAAACACATAGAGCAGGTTCTTCCTTATTGTAAGGGTCGTGGCCCTAGGACCCCAATCAGGTATAATGACCACGCAGACACAGTGCCATACATTCTGGACTGGCCTAGGGCATGTGGCGCCCAGCCCCTTTTATTAGCAGGGTCACATGACCTGTGACACCTGTGATGGATGGGTGTGGGGTGAGTGTGGAAGCCAACCCTATAGGAGTGGCTGGTGGAATCACATTACTTAGAAACACTAGAACGTACCCAACCGCTCACTACATCCCTCCCAACCTTTATTAAAAATGGGACAAGTCCAACCTGTGGGAGAGAACAAAATGACAAAACAAAAACCCCACTGAGTCTATTCAGGTTGTTTGCCGGACAGGGTAAGTGGACAGGTGCCACTGGGACCACCAGGCATCACGACACGCCTCTGTCATTTTAACCAGACTACTCTGGGCACGAATGGCAGTGTTAACTGAAGTCCAGATTTCTCGCTTGCCAGTCCAAGTTGTCACAGTCTACCTAGGCACTGTGGGTCCTGTCCCACCTGGACTCATTGCGTGAAAGTCTCTTTACAATGTTCGCTGTGAAGGTGTGTTTGGAACAACAGTGAATTATGTGGCTGATACGTCTTCAAAAGTGCCCTGGCTCCACGGATAGCAAGCCTCCAAAGACAGATAAAGTCCAGCGACTGTTAAAGATTCTTCCTCGGATGCCGCATGGCTTCAAGCTGCCCTTTAGTGGAGCAACTTCTGGCTTCCCTCTCTCACCTGGATTTCCCTCTTACCAGGATTCCCCTCTCACTGGAGTTCCCTGAGGTCCTCTTCACCGGGCTTCCACAGGACTGTGTGGGCTGCGCGGTATCCCTCCATGCCACACCTTAAGGTCATGTAGGCAACGCCACCAGTCCCATCGTCAAGTTGCTCGCTCCACCTCAAGGACTGATGTTTCCAGGGTCGGTGTACTCCTGTCATCCGGACTCTGGTGCACAGGTATCTACGGAACAATTTTTGGGGTGACCCTGTCTTCATGCATGCTTTTGTTGCTTCCTGATACCTGTCGTGGAGCACACACATCCCTCTTGGCAGGACTCCCTCTCACAGGAATCCCTTGAGGCCCTTGCCCCTCGATTACAAGGGGACAGCGTGGGCTGTGCAGGCCTCTCATAGGCATCTCTAAGGGGTCACTCAAGAACTCCCAGTCCAAGACTCACGTGCAATCCCAAGGGTGGATGTTCCAAAGGTCGAGATTGCTCTCACCAGCAGGTGTCAGGTTCACCGGTGCACACAGCTGATTCCTGGGCGGCCAGCCTCCCACAGCACCAAATATGCCTCATTGACCACCGGGTGCTCCATATGCACAGGGCAACACTCCAGATGTCCAGTGCTCCCTTGATGTTCTTAGGGATGCCGTTGATTGCGATAACACTCACAGTTCTTATTCTGTACTTAGCAGTGTGCCAGGTGTCTACTACACACCATCCTCTTCTTCTTTTCTTTGCTCTCTAATACTGTGGCCACATGCCACACATTTCTTCTCCGCTTTCAACTTCTTTTCTTCCCTTCTTGTCCTATTCCTCAAGACCAGGCCTCTCCATGTGACGTGCACTTCACTTGGACTTTCCTGAACACGTCCTACCCCCTAGGACTGACTCTCTTCTCTTCTCTTCTTTCTTGCCTGACCAGGCCTCTTGCTGTGATCTTCTTTTCTCACAGGGACCTCCCTGGTCGTGTCCTGTCCTCTCTGTAGGACTAGACTCTTTCCATGGACCTCTCACAGGTCTTCTCTTCGTGGACCTGTCACCGGTCTCCTCTTTGTGGACCTCTCCCAGGCCTCCTCTTCATGGACCTCTCACAGGTCAAGTCTTGATTGACCTCTCACAGGTCTCCTCTTCATGGACCTCTCACAGGTCTCTTCTTCACTTGAGGATGCACTCCTTGTTCCTCAAGGCTACACCATAGTTGCGCTCGCTCCTGCCTCCACTCAGGTAGACTTTGCAGGGTCTGTCACACCCTGTGACAACATGGGTTTTCTTCCTCGGAGGGCGCTCATGCCTGTGCTGTCCGATCTCCAGACGCCGCCCTCGACGCCTCTCTGACCTCATGCCCTTTCTTTCTTTTCTTGGGTGCTCTCCACTGACGCCTTATGCTCTCATGCTCCAGAGTTGCGTTAGAGCATGTTCATCACTAGAACCTGTCTCCTTTCATCAGGGACTTTCCATATCGATGGGTGACCTCTGCACTCTAACCAAATGCACTCTGCGCAGTCTCTGCTACATTGCTACATTGACAGGGGTTCTCAGTATGGGGACACATAGCCTCCCCCCTTTACCAGTTCATGTCCCTATGTGCTACCACCACTTCAGCTCTTGGCCACAGACACCTCTGCTCTGTGTGCTGGTCTTCCATACACTGTTCACAAAAGCCTGGTGCAGTAGCCACCTATGACCATTAGGTGGTCCTGCTGCACTATTTAGAGGCCCCAGCAATGTTTCCCCATGCTTGTTCAGCACACCCTCTACAAACAGTCTTGTGCAATCTAGAGTTCTGTGTTCTTAGGAGCCATGTACCACAGGTGATCCAGTCTTTCTTTAGTCCAGCCAATAGGCTGGGTGCAGTGTAGGGGGGGCGGCCACTAGGTGGCGCTGCAGGCACCTAACGTGGCAGTCCCTTTCATGCAGGAGGGCATGCTCCATTTCCTGACCGGCTCGGTCCAAACATCTGCAGGGGGTACACTCACTATGGAAGCAGCGTGGCCAGTCCACAGTCTCTCCCCCGCTGCTGTAGACACCGTCATTAGTCCAACACAGGTGCACCTCCCCCGTAAACTGTGCGCCGCAGCAGCCGTTCCTGTGCTGCTGTCCGTTTCAGTGTACACTGTTCCTTTTGTTTAATTTTTAGGTCTCGCGAGCCAAAGGCTCGAAGAGACATTTTATATGTGGGATTTTCAAAGTGCTACCCACAGTCTTTTGGCTGGCCTAAACCTTGAGTGCACGATCACATGCACGTGCACAGCTGCTCCTCTGCTCATTGCATTCCCCCCTCCCTTCTCACCCAGCCCTTTGATGCTCTGCTCGATTACTTTCACTTTCGCCGCTTGGACCCTTGCATTCCCCCCTCCCTTCTCACCCAGCCCTTTGATGCTCTGCTCGCATCTCCCTCCTCCCTGGGCGTGAAGGGAGACAGAGCCATCCTGCTTGATTAATGGCTTTGCATTCCCATGTGTTCCCGTAGTAAACATGCCCGAGGCGCCAGCCGAGCACAAGGCTCACGGAGACATTCTCTTTACCCTCGTTAAGAGAGGTGCCTGCTGTTCATATGCTTTCTCTTCAAATTGTTTTTTTCGTTCTGACTCGAAAGTCATCCCAACTTGTATTATTTTACTGCAAAGAGTTTCTTTTTAAAAGACACTGCCTGATATATGTCCAGTTTTATTTGGTCAAGTTTCTTTGTCAGTGGAGCCTCCTTGTGGAATTTTTTGTCATCATACGGGAATTAGTAAATTCTTTTTGTTTATTCTTTTGTGTCCTCCGGAATCTTCCCCATGGCTGTTTATTTCACGTCTCCTGTTCCACAGAATGCGCCTGTCACCGATACAGCGGGCTGCCATGTTAGGAATGTTAATATGTGAATTAAGGTGTCAGGCCAGGTGAACCGTTTAGCGTGACAAAACGCAACTCGCTGTATCCGATTTTGCCATGTTGGAGGGCAGTTTGTGTCTCTTTCATGACCTGCCTATGGTCCACCCCAGTGTATCCCGTACTATTGCTGCCGCTGAAGCAATTACTCACGCCTTTTCGTCAATGGCAAACATTAAAAAAAAAAATCCTTTCGCACAGAAGCATTCTGAAATGCTTTTCTTTTCAGCCCTCACATATTAAGAGATTGGACTGGGCGCTCTTGTTTGCATTGTAATCTGTAAACT
This sequence comes from Triturus cristatus, assembly GCF_964204655.1. Lineage (NCBI taxonomy): Eukaryota > Metazoa > Chordata > Amphibia > Caudata > Salamandridae > Triturus > Triturus cristatus. Next base: position 674,251,536 of record NC_140581.1, on the reverse strand, counting down.
GGTCGTTCTTGTTTATAATATAATCAGAATGAACAATTTATTTAAAAACATTGTGGACGCATTTTCATCCTTCGTCTTTCAGAAACAAGTCATTACAATAATTCGTTTATTTCAGTCTCAGCTCATTCACCCTCACGCCCCCCCCCCCCTCCCGCAGGAGTTGCCACTGAAACACAGAAGACTTTAAGTGGTGCAAAAGTAAAATGATGGTACTTTCATACAAGCACCTGGGCGCATATATGTATGTGTGTGGAATAGAAGAAATGCGTTACTGATGCAAATTGAGATTGTACAGTCTTCAAATTTGCCACCCCGTTTTTCTTACAGAGTGGTGTTGAATTTAATTTCGTTTTCAAACGCGTTGTAAAATGCATTGTGAGAACTTAAGCTCTCAATGTGACCACTTGTGTCCATTTTGGGGAGTATGGCATTTCAGTAAGCCCTGTGTCTCACAATAACGCTTCGGTGTACTAACCTCAGGAGAACATAGACCGGCATGTTTAAGCTAATCTTCGTTAGGTCTGGCATGACAGCACAACTGTTGCATCTGCCTATTGCCATTTTTAGGTTTCGCTTGCACTGTGCTTGCGAAATCTCTTGCAGGGGTGTAACAAAGGCCCCCGCAGCCCCCTAAGCGCACAGTACACCTACACTCATAGACTGGGTCCGTCTGTTGATGCCTCCCTGTAAAATATTTCACCGATGACTTCGCTACCATGAGTGTTCTGCAGACTCTTTACCATAAAAATCTGCCTCCCCTCCGTACTGCCAGCCATGGGTTGTTGGAGTGTCACAGTTATTACCCAGCACCACTGAGTGACACGCACTGACAGTCCTCATAGTATTAATACTCTGTGGTTCGTATAGCGCTTTCTGCCACATTCTAGCAGATTTGTTTTACTGTAAATGCCAGCTATTACTTCTATCTCTTTCTATGATAATACCCACCTCAGAATGATGAAATGCTGAGCCCGCACACCAAAATGTAAAAGGTGACTCGCGGGGTGGACAGAGTCGCTGCAGAGAGATCGGCAGCAGGTGCGCTGACCTCCTAAACGATCTTACCCTTACCTAAGCGTCCCATCACTCCCAAATATACCAGAGTCTCGCGCGCTTTTTCCCTCAGCCAAGGCACCACAGAAGAGTCTTCCGGTTACTGTAAGTAAGCGCACCGAAGCAACAAAGACTTGACGTATAACTGTAGTGCTTAAAAAACCTCACAATAAATAAACGTATATGTAGGACATGCACCGCCTTCGTTCTTATATGAACTCTGATTCTAATGCAAACAGTTCCCAGCTCGGCTTCGGAGACCAGCATTCACGCACTGAACGAACTAATATGATCTTCCCTTTGGGTTGACACGAAAACTTGACAAATGGGATTTTTATGATTTCAGTAATCTACAGCAAACAGATAACAACACTGACACAAGGCAGGTTCTATGCCAATACCGGTAGCCTGGAATTATAAAAATGTAAGCCCCGGTTTATTTTCTCCCTGTTCAATAATTTTGCCGGAAAAAAACAAGTCTAAATTGTAATAACTTTCTTTTGAGTACCAAATGCTACCACGATCTCGAGATACCCTAACAATAAAAAGTAATGGCGGTACTATTTACCAACCAATGACATTCATTTTATAGAATCTAGGAGGATGAAAGGCTGAGTGAGCCCTGCTGGGATTCTAAAGGGTGGCCCAAAGACTTAAGTGGCATTTCTACAGGTGCGTACACTAGCCCAGCACTGATGATAGCCCTTGGCGCTAGGTGACAACTCTCTGTACTTCAAGCCAGGGTGGAATATTCCAGAGCTCATAACTTTATCAAGCCTCCCAAAAAGTTTACACTGCCCCACTACCAGAAACAATAAAGGCGCATATATATATGTCTCGCGCTCCCTCAATAATATCCTCTTGCCTCCCTCCCTAAAATGTTTTTTTCCTGCCTCATTCTCCTTCACTCCCTTTACCTCGGACCTCAGTGCGTGCTTCACCCCGCTCCCGCTTCTTGCCAAGCTCCAGCTGTCCTCCCACCCCATAACCCACCAGGATCATGATTCCCCCGCCAGCCCCCACCGCTGTACTTCATCCATTCCCGATCCTGCCTCATCAGGTTTCTTCTATAAGGACAATGTTCCACCCTCCTTCATGCCCTCCCTGTTCATTCCCCCCTCATTCTCCTTTGCCGTATCTCCACTCACTCCTCTCTCCACCATACTTTGTCCTTCATTCATTTCCATGCTGTCACTATTTCTCCCCCTATCACCCCATCACCGCTCTCAGCCTTTCTTCCTCACAAGCCCCCCTCGTGCCCCTTCTCTGGCAATTCCTGTCACCTCGCCGTCCCTGAGTGCTTAATTTGTGCCGGTGCTTAGCACCGGCACTTATTTTTCAGGGCCGGGTCTACACTCTACACAAAATATTGATAATTGGTTGAACTGCACGTTGCTTACTAAGTTCTGACACGGGTCCCAGTGTCCCCGGGGAAGAGCTCATATCTCATGTGACTGCGTGTGTTTAAAATATTTCAAATTGGATGCCGCTGCTTGCTGCGGCCCAGTTGGCCGCCTTATTGTGAGCCATACAGTCGGGGCCGGCTTTTGGGAGGTGCGACCGGTGCCACCGCACCGGGTGCTGGCTTCCTGGGGGCGCCGTGTTTGAAAGTTTATTATGCTTTTGAAGCACCTGCTGCAGCGTTTCTTTCCCCCGGCAATTACCAGGCCTCACATAAATGTCAAGATAGCTCGCGTGATTATCTTCCTGGAGAGAGATGAGCATTTTGTATAGTTGAGGTTTTGACTTTTAGGTGAAGTTAGTGCAGAGGGTTAATATGCCTGCTGCAAAGAACGTGTACCCAGTAGATTACAGAGTGTTGTATGATGTAAACAGATCAGCAGGTTACTGCTTTCAAAAGAGAAATCCTTTTGTTACTTGCAATTTATAACTTAAAGTTCTAATATAGGATAGTGAGATATTAACTTTCATCCTAGAACTGCATACACACTGCAAAGTATACATTATTAGAACATTGATTAATGTTGCAAAAAGGGTTAATTTGGCTAGAAATCGATTCTTATTATTAAAGAAAACTCCCAACTATGCTGTTTCTTTTTCGACTCTGCGTTTGTGCTTCTCCACACCAAGCACTCTTAAACTATACTGCCTACCAGTATGTATGACATGTGACTCCTACACTTTTGGGGGCATCTTATCAAGAAACGGCGTTAAAATTATCTCCGCTTTAGCGGCAGAAAACTGCTGCTAAAGCGGCGATAATGGGCTTGATAATATGCACTAGAGAATTCCAATAGAAGCCCATGTTCTGTCAACATGGGCTTCTATTGGAATTCTCACAGGCATATTATCAAGCCCATTATCGCCGCTTTAGCGGCTATAATTTTAACACTGTGCTTGATAATATACCCCTTAGTCCTTTGGCTTATGTAACATTTCCTATACACTGATTTACACACGTATGATTGATTGTCTCTGTAATGTCTGTGTGATGCAAAGTGCTCGGTCACCCTTTACTGGTATGAGTGGCGCTATAGAGCTAATTCAATGCATCTGAGAGAGTGTGGTTATGGAGACTTGGTCACTGTTAAAGGGTGCTAGTGAGAGAATCCGTGGTGGAGGTGGTCATTGGGGGGGCGCCAACAAACATTGTCGCACAGGGCGCCACCAGCACTAAAGCCGGCCCTGCATACAGTACTGCCAGAAACTGCCTGAGCCCCTGCCTCGGCGTAATTTAGGTCACACCCCATTTTGAAATTGTTCAATCAAAGGTGAAGGGTTGCAAGTTCGTCCCTGCTTGGCGAATCGTCAAATGAGTACCCGGAGTGGCCCAATGAGCAGTGTTTTTGCTCACGGCCCGCCCAGCATACTGCGCAGCCGCAGGCCTATTCATCCGACGACAGAAGTAATCATCGTGTCGAGCAGCAGGCCTCCTTCGTAAATCACTTAAAACTAAAAAGGCTGTCCCAGTAAGTAATTAATTTAACTTTGTAACATGATGGTAGTGGTAGTGTATACGTAACAGAGCAGTCAGAGAGTCTGTTTTTAGACAAACTGTGGTATTTACAGTTTATCACTCTCATAGTCATTCTTTAAAGCTAGGTTTTATTTTATCCTGTTATTTGCTTGCACTGTATAAATGAAAATCAATATGACACTTCTAAGCTGCACTGTTTTCTATCGAGATAGCACATGTGCTGGAGTCAGCATTTGTGCATCTGTGCAGAGCCATGATTATGTGAAATACATTTGCAAACTAAGATATTTCACCATTCATGTTTGAACTGCTCTTGTGGAAAAGGGCAAGAGAAGGTCTGATGACAGAGACACCATGGCTCGGAGACAGATAGCTTGTGATTCCACTTTTGAGCGTATGTGGGACATTCTGTGATTTGGAATGTATCCTACTTTGTGAATGTATTTTAATGTCAATAACTCATATTAAACCTTTAATAAACATATCCATCCATTGGTTGGATTAAATAATGTAATAAACTGTAACTGGTCAGTGAAATACCAAACAAATACTAAAAATTGGGATAGTTTGCTCTTTCTGACCACACCTCTGACTCCGTCCACTGGCCCAATCCTCGGGTTATTCCCGCCCTCTGATTCTCTGCCTACAGTTCCCCTACTTTGTTTCCCCCACTTCGACCACGGGTTGAGTTCAGTTATGTTCTCTCTTCAGTTCTCTTCAGTGGGTGCTGCTTTTATTCAGGGACCTGTGCCCCGGGTTTGCTTGCATGCCATTTGCAAGACTCTAGCCACCACAAGCCATACACCCATCATAAAATAAGCCTTTCTTTCGCGACATTTTGCAGATGTCAGCCTGCGGCCCTACAAGGATATTTGATTTATTAATGCTTCTTTATTGGAGGGTCTGGTGCCTCCGGATGGGGTGTGACATATGAAAAACTTGACAGATAGCTTTTGCAACAGATATTCTCCATTACAGCCTGCTGGGAACTATGAAAGCGGACAAACAGCAAGTCCCAAATGTCTTGAACCCCATGCGTCCTCTGGAGGAGCAGTGTTCTGTTAATATGACAATGTTAATTTTTCACTTTGTTGAAAATACCCAATCGTGCTTCGCATCCACACATTCAGAGTAAATTGTGCATGCCCCTAATTCTTTTTTCTGCAACGTTTGTATGTATATTAGGCAATACTTCAGTGATTATTTTTCCTCAGCAGTAAAATAGCATAAGCCCCCCGAGTGCAGAGCTCCAGGGGACCCCCTCAGCAAAAGTGGTAGGTGTTGGAGAAGGGGCCCCCTCCCTAAGCTTTGCTGGGGGGCCCCCTCAAGTTTTGTTACGCCGCTGATCTCTTGTAAATAAAAACAAGCATTTGCAGTGCAATAGGTCTCACATTTGCGTGACTTTAAGCTATTGGCATTGTAAATGACAATGCCTTTTATTTATGTTTTAAAAACGAAAACAAAAATAAAAGGCATTATTTTTTGCAATGTCAATAGCTCAAACTCGCGAAAATGCGAGACCTATTGCATTGCAAATGCTTGTTTAACAAGCTGCCACCACTCTTCACTCTTGGCCGGAAAGCTACAACCTCCGCCTAAGTGTGCTGCTGTCAGAGCTCTTACCTTCCCTGGAGGCACTCTCTCCACCTTCACAGGCCGCTCGGGGGCTTCACTTCATGCTGGCGCGGCCCTGCATCTAACCCTAAACTTCTTACTTGCGGCTTTACAGCTCACTTCGCAGGATGTCCTCCACCGCCCTTATCTCTGCTCCCTCAGTGGTCCAACCCAGCGCACGTGCGACAGGAAGCCCTCGCTGCACTGCAGCACCTAATTTTTCTCACCGTGCAGAGCTCCTCAGGAAGGTCTATGCGTGGTGCACTGTTCACTCGCTGGGTCGCAGCATATCTGTAGCTGCCAGCCAGGCCACAGGCGTTCTAAACGTCGTCGGGCCACCATCCTCTGCTGTTACCTATGGCCCCAGATCAGTGCAGCCATACACATGCAGCGCAACAGGCTTCAATTGCAGACCCCTACCAGCCACTGGAGATGCATCACTGCAGCTATACGGGGATCACCATGTCAGTGCCTCGCTTCTCTCCACACAGGCACTTCAGACGCGGGGTGGACTTGGGTTCAGTGGATATGTGCATTGCACCTCGCTCACTCACGGCCCGTGCACCAGACCCAGCAGTCTATCTCTTATTTCACTGCGAAGGCCACGTCTCCATTGTTCCTCCTCCAACCCCGCGAGTTCCCCTCACACCTGATGGGTCTGAAGTCACTTTGCCTGATCTGCAGCGGCCTCACAGGGTCACGACAGGCAGGACACTTGGGCAGCTCGTCCCTCCTTATCTCCGGGGTCGCTACGCTCTATGTGCTGCTGCAGGCTCACCATCAGCATCTGCTGCACGGACATGCACAGGCGGGTGTCATCTCCTTTGCCCACCTCGTGTCGCTTGTTGGCAGGGGCGCCCTCGACGCAGGCTGTACTTCTCCCTCGCCAACCTTCAGTGCAGCTACATGCACACACACAGGGCTGGCCCACTCGTCTCCAATGTATGGGTCGGGGCCCGAGGCCCCCATGCAGTTATAATGACCACGCAGACACAGTGGCATACATTCTGGAACTGGCCAAGAGTACCTGCGCCCGGCCCCTTTTATTAGCAGGGTTTCATGTCCTGTGATGGATGGGTGTGGAGTGAGTGTGGAAACCAACCCTCTAGGAGTGGCTGGTGGAAGCAAATTACATAGAAACACTAGAATGTGGCCAGCCGGTCACTACACTTATAGGCAGTCCACTGAGTCATCTAGTAACCACAAGACCATAATTATTATCATTAACGCAGGGAAAGTGAAAGCATTGCAAACACAGATCCTGTGGTTGCCAGGATGGTAGGACACCCCGGAACAATTTGCAGTCTGCTTTGGAGGTTTGGGACAGAGATTGTGAGTTGATTTGAAATAGTGGAACATAAAGTAAGAACCGTAATCGGGGATCAAAATGATTTTTCAAATTTTCCTGAATTGTTTGTAATGTTTAATTCTTATTTCTTTGGTTAATGGTAGGAAGCAACTAGACGTTATGTAGAATGCTTCTATATGCCAACTTTGTTGTAGTTTTTAATATTGTTTTTGTTTATTCAGCTACAAAACTCAAGGGGTTGTGGATGATGTCACTAACAAAATCGTGGATTACATTCGCCCAGGGCCTTATCGACTTGAGTGGGACAGTTTAATGACTACAATGGACATTGTTGAAGAGTTTGAACAGGTAAAATCTTATCCAAGTGCAAACACAACTTACGATCTTTGTAAATGTATTTGTTTGATTAAATAACGTTCCACTTCTACTTCTCCTTGATCTCTAGCAAGTTTAAAGTTAATATGGAATTGCTGTTGAGTTGGGCTGGTACTGACAAATACCTGGAGAAATGGGTCAGTACAGTCTCGCTTGGGTAGGTAGGAAAGCAGCTGAGGCTTGCCTGGGAGGTGCTCACCCTTGCAGTTTGAGTGGGTCAGACTGTGTGCCTCTGACTTTGAACTATATTTCTATATCACACAGGCCCAGATTCCGCACCATTGGGTACACCCAATGCCATCCCTACCACATATTGTAGTTGTAACGGCGCAAGCCCACACCCGGTGAACACTGTGATCGGTTCCTCCCAGAAATGCCACAGGCGATGGTCGACACTGTTGGCAGCATGGTATGGGCTTGGGTTCGGTTGTGATGCCAGGCTGAACTGGACTCTATATTCCAGCCACTTATCTCTTGCTCGCAACCCGATGCTGATGGTGCTCGCGACCGACACACAAGTGTGTTAACATCTGAGATGCTGTGTAGGAAACTGCACAACACATCCCCAAAGCCACCTCCCCAACTGCATACTTGTCCTCTCCTCTCACTCACCCAAATGAATGATCACTCGCTTGTACTCTACTGTATAGGAGAAAGGGCCAGTGGTCAGTCCGAGGGCAAAACGTGCATGGCAGACAGACTTTTGACTCTGAACTCTCCAATGAGCAGTGGCGTTTCTGCTGTGCCCAGACTGGAGCCTTGTCCCAAATTATAGCCTGCACCTGATACTTGCCAAAAACCACCACAAAATGTATTGTACCCTTGAGGTGCTATGTAAATTGGGTTTGTTGCAGGACTCATGATGTTGGGGCACTGTGGAGCTACTGACGTAAACTTTTTGCAGTTGTCCTGAACGTGTCCTGCTGTGGCTGGATTCTGGGCACTAGTCTGTACTTGCATCGACAAAGTAACAGACTATACCTTTTGTCATTGCCCCCTGGTTGTGCTGTTGGGATATGTTAAAGATGTCCCGCCTCGTATGCCTAAACCTACTTCTTTGATGTTGCTGTTGGCCATGCGCCATGTGGCTATGCATTGGAACTGTGGCACTCCTCCTCTGGTGGAAACTTGGCTGAAAGATGTTGCTTACTGCCAGAAACAGCTAAATTAATATTGGACACTAATGCTGATCAGATCCCGCCAGAGAGTTATGTAGGGAACATTTAGGGCCAGATGTATGACCCGCCAATTTGCGAGTCGCAAATTGCGTCGAATTTGGGACTTGCAATTTTCGACTTGCAATTTGCGACTCGCAAAATATAATTAGTAAATGGGCCACAGGTTTTTGGCGGGCGCAATAGGGTCTAAAACCCATTTGCACCTGCAAAAAACCTTAGTACATCTGACCCTTAGTGCGTATCTGATCCAATGTACTGAGTGGGACCAGGAGCTGAATAGACTAGTGGGAGATGGTACCACTGACTCCGGCATCATCTGATAGCACTGTGATGCCGCGATAACACAATATCTGACTCTTGCAAGGAGCTGGTGCACTGCTGCAGCGCTAAAGGGCGATGGTTGCCTTCAATATTAGCTCCTGTTTGAATTAGCGCAGTGTGCTGTGTTGGCTATTCAGATTGTAATACTAGAATATGCTGTGTGACAGACACATTAAGTAATGTTGAAGACTTGTGCTAGACTGTCCGCGGCCACACTATGGCATAAACCTTTTAATGTTCCATGTAATTGTTGTCGCCGAGATTGGTGATGCTTCTATTATTGCTTGTCACTTTCTTTAAAAAGCTCAATAAACAAATAAATAAAATATTCCAATACTACAGGTAAATAGCAATTTGCTTTAACAGCAAATATGATGACTCTGGGAAGAGAAGGATCATTTGTAAGGTGCAAAAATTCAATTTCACTTTAGAGAAGCGCTATTCTATCGTGCTTAAGTCGAAGTCAATTTTATTTAAACTGTTTTCTCTACATTTCTGCGTAGCGCAAAAGTATCAAGAATAAAAATGTAGCAGGGCTTTTAGGTGTCTGATCACATTTGCATTTAAGGGGTAAACATCCGCTCCTCGGAAGCAACAGCTAAACGCTAACTCCATCTTGGCACCCAGCAGGGACCCACCAAACCTCGCTGCTGGGTAAATAAGTACATCTTCAACTGCGAAACACCATTATATAGGAAACAAATGGTCATGCCGACCTACAACAAAGAAACAACTTGAATGAGAGTGAAGATAATCTATGTCAGCGTCTTAACATTTTCCTTCATGCTCAGCACATGCGGACTACACCCTTCAACACCCTCCAACTATGGTATATATTATGCAGTGTAATTTTTTCCCTATCCACCTGTGATGGTGCCTACTCCTTCATTGTATTACATTCCATTAGGCATTGGAAGTTATCGAAAGATATGGACCAAACTCCTTTTAAGACCTCCTCGTAGTTACACTTACAATGTCCTCTGTCGGGGAATGTCCCTCGGGCTTGTGTGAGCGGCCCTCAACACTGCTACTTTTTTATACATATAACATGGCAATTCCTGCAAACTAAGTCCATGGCTCTGGCTACAGCTGTAGCTTATTGCTCTCATAGTGCATTGGAGTCTGCTGCCCATACCTCAGTGCCTGTGCTCTCTCCCAAAATTGTTACTTTCGACTTGGTAATCCCAAATTGACAAATACTTTACCACCTTATAAGTCGCTAGTATATGGTAACAGGGGTACCCAGGGCATAGGTGGTAAAGAGGTCCCCAGGTCTGCAGCACAGTTTTGGTCCACCCTAGGTGACCCAGGAAAACTAATGACAGCAGGAAGAGCAGTGCAAAATGCTCGAACACAACTGTGCCCTCACAATGTGTAGCACAGTCAAATGCACTATCTTTTTTTTAAACTAATTTTATTGTTACAAAGCATGTCATAGAACATAGCCAATGAATACAAAGAAAAATCAGCATACTGAAGCTCCATTACATCTTCATACAGAGGCGCGTCCCCAGCCACCTCCCAACTGATCCCCTCCCACCTCCAACTTGACATTAGGCCTCCGATGAATCTTGTTGTTCCGGAAACACAGTAGTAATATCTAATATACCCAGGGGGTTGCACAACCCATCCCAGTATTCATTCCACTTGCTGCAAATGTTGTCCCATTTCTTTGGGCACCCTCCATCCTCATAAACCACCGTCTCTGCCAGCAGTCACCAATCCATGTCTCTTTTCCAGTCCTTGAGCTGCCGTGCTTGTTCAGCCCTCCACAACCGCTCTAAGTTGCGCTTTGCGACCACGAATCCCAATGTCATCCACAGTTTATCCATTCGAGGATGGTCAGTTGCATCCCAAATATTCAGCCAACGTCACTTCTCAGTAGCCTCCATGTCACTTCAACACACATCATTCATGCAGTCACTTCTAAACAGTATTTCTGGATTGCAGGACAGTTCCAGAGCATGTGAAAAAACGTGCCAGTTTGACCACATTTCCTGTCACAGTGCATCCACTGCTCTGCCCATCTTCACCATAGTGGTATATGCATATTAACATTGGTGCAAAATGTTTCATTGGCCCTGTCAACATCTGGATTATATGGTCACCTCCCAGGGGGATGCTGATACATTGGTGCAAAATGTTTCATTGGCCCTGTCAACATCTGGATTATATGGTCACCTCCCAGGGGGATGCTGATGCCTCAGGCCACTCATCATCCTCTTAGCCCTCGAGGTTGTGATCACACCACTTCCTCAACTTAGTCAAGGCATCAGGAGTATTATTAATCAGTTTACGATAAGTGAGGGAGGTAGCCTGCTTAGGCATGTGGTCAGCTAATAACCTATCCTCTAATGGTGATGAATCAGGGAGATCCTCACCTCTTGGCAACGCCTTCTGAAGTGCATGTCGGATTAACAGGTAGGGGTAAGTTCAGTCGGTGCCAATTGGTAGTCGGTTTGCAGGTCAGCAAATTAAAGTACTCCGTCCTGCTTCCACAGGTGCCCCACCCGCGAAAGGCCAAATTAGGTTCCATTTATCGAAGCCCATCTGGGCCCCTAGAGTGGCTAGCTGCACAGTGTCCCACAAGGGTGTAGCTTGAGGAAGTCTCCCACTCCAACCCAAAGACCTTGACGCTGCATGCCAAAGAGCGACTGTAGTGGAGGTTGGACTAGGAAGTGAGGTGGTACGTGTCCCCCTGTAGAGTGCCCTGTGGTATCCCCCCAGCCACATTGCCTGCCTGTCCAACTGAAGTGCTGGCTCATCCAGCCGGAGATGGACCCATTGATTGATAGTAGTAAGCAGTGCCACCCAATAGTACTTCTGTATATCTGGCAGGGCTAGTCCACCATAATACCTGCCCCTCGTCAGTTTTTTAGGGGCTATTCGGGTTGGGCCCCCATCCCAAAGCAACGCATGGGTGGTATTCTAGATTTCCCCCAAATAGGACGCTGACACAGGGAGTGGTGTGTTGTGAAGAGCATAAACAAAGCGAGGTACCCCTAAGGTGGGCCTCCTCAGCTCAGGATGCAAAAAGAACTGTTGATGGACAGAATGCAGAACAATGTCATACATTCACCCCAGTACAGTGATCTGGGCCTAAATCCATAGTTTTTTTGCTCACCATACCATTCCAGTTTGGACCCAGCCATAATCAAATCAGTCTTGACCCTGTGCCCCATGGGAACAGTCCAGCCCGAACTGCCTGGCCAGGTCCTCCCTGGACTGGAAACAAGCATCCTCGGACTGGTTTCGGGGTTTCACCCCTCTTCAGCCAGGATAGCTTGATTCCAGTGGCACGGAGAGCACGGGATTCACGTCTAAGCATACCCGTCCCACTCGGGGTGACAAATGCAAAAAGAACTGTTGATGGACAGAATGCAGAACAATGTCATACATTCACCCCAGTACAGAGATCTGGGCCTAAATCCATCGTTTTTTTGCTCACCATGCCATTCCAATTTGGACCCAGCCATATGCAAATCAGTCTTGACCCTGTGCCCCATGGGAACAGTCCAGCCCGAACTGCCAGGCCAGGTCCTCCCTGGACTGGAAACAAACATCCTAGGACCGGTTTCGGGGTTTCACCCCTCTTCAGCCAGGATAGCTTGATTCCAGTGGCATGGAGAGCATGGGACTCACGTCTGAGCATACCCGTCCCACTCGGGGTGACAAATGCAAAAAGAACTGTTGATGGACAGAATGCAGAACAATGTCGTACATTCACCCCAGTACAGAGATCTGGGCCTAAATCCATCGTTTCTTTGCTCACCATGCCATTCCAGTTTGGATCCAGCCATTTGCAAATCAGTCTTGACCCTGTGCCCCATGGGAACAGTCCAGCCCGAACTGCCAGGCCAGGTCCTCCCTGGACTGGAAACAAGCATCCTAGGACCGGTTTCGGGGTTTCACCCCTCTTCAGCCAGGATTGCTTGATTCCAGTGGCATGGAGAGCACAGGACTCACGTCTGAGCATACCCGTCCCACTTGGGGTGACAAATGCAAAAAGAACTGTTGATGGACAGAATGCAGAACAATGTCATACATTCACTCCAGTACAGACATCTGGGCCTAAATGCATCGTTGTTTTTTTGCTGGAATGGCATGGTGAGCAAAAAAACGATGGATTTAGGCCCAGGTCTCTGTACTGGGGTGAATGTATGACATTGTTCTGCATTCTGTCCATCAACAGTTCTTTTTGCATTTATCATCCCGAGTGGGACGGGTATGCTCAGACGTGAGTCCCGTGCTCTCCATGCCACTGGAATCAAGCTATCCTGGCTGAAGAGGGGTGAAACCCCGAAACCTGTCCTAGGATGATTGTTTCCAGTCCAGGGAGGACCTGGCCAGGCATTTCGGTCTGGACTGTTCCCATGGGGCACAGGGTCAAGACTGATTTGCATATGGCTGGGTCCAAACTGGGGTGGCGTAGTGGGCAAAAGAACAATGGATTTAACCCAGACCTTTTGACTGGGGGAGAATGTTTGGATTGTCAGCATTCCGTCCATCATTTGTTTGCTGTAACACTTTTCGCCCTAAGTGGGATGGGTATGCCCAGACGTGGATCCCTTGCTCACTGCACCACTGGATTCAATTTAGCCTGGCTGAAGAAGGGTGACATACCCTGAAACCGGTCCCAGGATGCTTGTTTCCGGTCGAGGGAAGACCTGGCTTGGCAGTTCGGTCTGGACTGTTCCCATGAGGCAAAGGGTCAGGACTGATTTGGATATGGCTGGGTCCAAACTGGGGAGGCGTAGTGGGAAAAAAACCGATGGATTTAACCCAGGTCATTTGACTGGGGTAGAATGTTTGCATTGTCAGCATTCCGTCCATCATTTGTTTGCTGTAACAATCCTCAGCTCAGGAGTCAGGTTGCAGTATATTAAATGTGAGGACAAATGAGTGCAAGCCTATATGTTCCTATACTGGTGATCCCCATTGGAAACTACTATAAGTGTTTGCGGTCTATAGGATAACATGGGATGCCACCCGGGTATTCTAAAGGTCCGTAGCTCCATTATGGTACAGCCAAAATATGTCATGTTTGGTATCAAACAACGTGCCGTCTCATCCCTGACATGAATCACATGCCCTGGGTGACGTGACATGCACCCCGGCGGGGACCTTAGAGATTGCTCACCTGGTTGCCCTAGTTTCTCTGTGCTCTGACTGGTAAACCCACACTTTCCCATGCCTCCTGCTGCCAATACATAATTCTGACCTCCTGCCAGGCAGTGTAATCACTCCCAGGAGTCAAGAACAAAAGCTTGGGCAGGAAGGAGGTCACACCTCCCTCCTTTCAAGCAGGCTAGTGAAGAGGCACATCAAGGCGGTGAGCTTCAAAGGCTGCACCGCCTATGTTATGCACCAGGGCTGACTCCCAGTGGAGGAAACAGCTCTCCTTCTGCCCCAGGCACATTTGCACCCAGGCATGCAGCAAATTAACTATGCAAGGAGGTGTACAACCCCAGAAGGCTAGCCACACCTCTAGGGTGAACAGCCTGGTCTATACAATTAGATGTTTGTCCATCTTTAGGAATGGCAGAATAGATAGAAGGTTATAGGTAGAAAAGGTGACCTACAGCCCGGATGTGGTCACCTCAGGGGCGGGGTAGCTGCATGGACTAGCTGCCCATTAGCTACTAGCTCCCACACCACTAGCTCCCCTAAATCTAGGATTTGAGTGACCCCCCGACACCATAACCTTAGTTCTGAACAACGTACATCAAAGAAGGACCAAGAGGAGACCCACGTCGTTGACAAGTGGACTTTGCCCATAGCACCAAAGCAAAAGAGAGATACTTTGTGCCTGAGGCAGCAAACTTGGGACTGCGTGATCAAGCCGCGTCCTTGGCTAAAACTCACCACTCCCAGAGAGAGGGACCACTGTGGAAACCAGAAATACCCTCAGGCTCCCCTGGATAGTGTCACTAGTCCCCTGCAAACTGCAGTTAAAAGCACTCACCGGATCCAGAGAATCGCTGGCCATCAGGCCCTCTGTGGGATCGCCCAAATCCAGGAGGTTGAGTGCATTGTGGGAGTTGTAGTCTTGCCTGCCACGAATTTTCAGGCCGTAACCTTGTGCTCCGGGACCCAGTGCTGTGCCAGTACCTTTTCGCTGGGCTTACCGCTGCCAAGGCTTATTGGTCGCCATTCCGGCAATTGACCCCCACACTCAACGCTGCATCTATAGGGAACACCATGCAACCTTCATCTGATGTCAGCAGCTGTGCATATGTAGTGTTTTTGCATTCTGTGTTCTTGCAGCACTGTGTAAGCAGTAAAACCAGCATCCCTGTTGCTCCGGTTCAGCACCACGGACAGCCAGCACAAATCTGCACCCAGTCTCCTCAGGCTAGATAAAATTGATCTGACTGTCGTCTGTCCATCGGCCTGCATGACCTTAACCCTGTAAGGGTTCCACATACCTCGTCCTGCAAGTGACCGATTGTCACTAGGGTTTTTTCCAGTGACCGGGATGGTATATCTTCTATGTATTATTTTGCACTGATTTAATATTGCTTCATAAATCTATAACTCTGGCTACATGTATGCTATTTTGTTCGTTTTGGTGTCAAAATTAAGATAAAAATGCACTCTCTTTATAAATTAGTGTCAGATTTCTCTTGAGCTGTGTCAGTTGATTATAGTCCATGTTTGTTCTCTGAAATGCTTGCTTCTCTAGTAAAGCCTTACTGCTCTTTGCCACACTATCAGGACTGAGCTATGGATTTTTTAGTGTGAATCCAAGGACAGTCTTTGGGGCATTGTGATAGTATTACATGGTGAAGTCTATCCCCCACACCACATAATACTCCACCTTCCTGCAGTTTTCTTCCCCCCATGGCCTGGAACCTACAGGTTACAGGACAAATCCAATGTGACACATTGTTACAATAAGTGAGTGTTGCAAAATCACTTTATTTGTTCAGTGGGCAAGTAAATATTTTATAGGATAATTGCATCCTAATATCCCATCTGACACTTTTGTAAATAACAGATTGTCTGTGGACTTTCTAGTGGTAGTTTGTATGATCTGTTTTTTAATAATTGTCAGAGTAAGTCGTACTGCTTTCATTTAGAAACTCCAATGAGGCTGTCAGGTTAGCATAGACCTGTTCCACTCTTCGCTTATGGATTTCTTAGTGTTCTCGTAAAAACACATAGGAATATGCTAAGAATCATTTGAAAATCAATGTAAATAATGTGCAGGAATGTGTATGTTGGTTCTTCCAGACGTTTGTTTAATTCGTCACTCTTATCTCTCCAAGACACCACTCAGTCTGGGAAAATGTAATCTGAGGACTATATTCCCTATGCAGAAATATAATTTGTAGACTATTGAAAGTGAATGACCCTAATATAAAAGTGACCCAGGCTCCAATAGACGATCTGCTTGCACACTCATTCAGCTCATCTTTATAAGTTGGTCATATAAGAAACAAGACTGCCACCAAGTGACCCCATGTCAAGGAATATTTGCTTTTCATGCAGTTATTATTGTACCTTACACCCTCAATGTTGCAAATGTGCAAAGTGTAAATACCCAAGTGCCATATTTCGTATTAGGACACATAAAACATGAAGAATCCTAAGTAAAACTCTTTTAATTGTTGTCGTTTCTGAGGCCGAATTATATTTAGAGAAAAGTTGTAAATTTAGGCAGCCATTCATTATGTATGATTCGTTAACTATAATGCCTATATACCCACCAGCAATATAGCTTTCTTATGCATGCATAGTGATCTCATGTAGCTATTCAGTTATCCTAAAGTGGACAGTTTTACGTTTTTTAATCTTTAACAATATGCCATCTACCAGAGTCAATAAACAAACACACCTGCTTCTTACTGATAATGACCATTTTGGGTTCTTTAATTACCAGCACAGCCCCCTGGTGGAAGGAGCAATGGCCCTGCTCAGTATTACTCCTAATGTACACAAGAGAGAGAGAGAGAGAGAGAGAGAGAGAGAGAGAGAGTGTGTGTGTGTGTGTGTTGTGTGTGTGTGTCTGTGTGTGTGTTTGTTTTGATCCTCCTGCTCCCAACAGATTGCCACCAACAGCTTCACGCAGCTGGATAAATATAATTAATCTTTGATAAGTTACTATGTGAAGGATGCATACAGAAATTCTGTGCGGACCAAAGCTTGGTTGCCCTCACTGCTTAACGGATGAATTTTAGTAGTTCTTTCAATTCTGAGATTTTTAACTAATTCTAGCAGAGCCACTAGTAGAGAACTTCACATGAGATATACTCTTCTACATTCCAAAATTGGGAGGTCTGTCCAATCTCAGTTATGAGAATGGTCTCTCCTAGATCATAGTTTGCCAGGAGATGTGATATAGAACGGTGAATACTTCAGAATTGTATTTGCTGATGATAATCAAGGAAACATCTTATATTTTATGCTACACCATTTGCAGCAAATAACCTCAATGACTTAACAACACATTTCTTTAATCATCTCTGACTCGTAAATTGAAAGAAGAACCTTTTGATGGTTTGATTTAATTTGCTTGTACTTAATGAAGGCAACATTTTACAGTGTTGAAATGTATTTTGTTTTCTTCACACCCACTGAATTGTAATTAACTTTAATATAGATCAGAATATCTGGATATCACCTTAGATATCACTATAGATACATTTTGGGGGTAGCCAAGCTGCTTGTTGCATCTGAAGTCTAAGTATCTCTAGGAGAATATAGTATGATTACCTCGATAATTTCTTTGTTTAGTTTATAAACACTTAGCCAGAAAACTGTGCAACATAGCCAAGAATACTCGCAGTGTTTTCTTTCTGTGTAGAGTCCAACTGACCAGGATGCAACCCTCTAAATGTGCATTTAACGGGTAACTGAGGTAAAGAGATCTGTACAGACAATCAGTGGCAAGCAGGCAAGTGAGGTTTCAATTCAACAATGAACGCAGTGAGGTTAGAGGTGGGACTTGCTCACTCACTCATAAAAGATTCATAAACCACAAAGCTGGTTTCCTTTGCGAAAGTTTGTTTTATTCCTGGAAATTATGATTTTGTTTATTCATGAATATGTATGTAATATTCAAACAAATTTGTCAATATGTATTCAGGCGTAATTCACACTTGGCACAGAAGTAAAAAACTCTTGTTCCTGTGTAAGATACACTTAAATACATAAAAAGCTTTGCTCCTAGGCCCAGTATGTTCAATTGTCATATGTGCCGTGTGAAATGTAAGAAAGAGTACAAAGGTAATTCACAGTTTTTTAGTTTTACCTTTAATCTTATAGACTACATAGACTACAAGTGTACAGTGTCTTGCACCTGTTAAACAGAAGATCATGACATGAATTGTGAGAGCGTA
This sequence comes from Triturus cristatus, assembly GCF_964204655.1. Taxonomy (NCBI): domain Eukaryota; kingdom Metazoa; phylum Chordata; class Amphibia; order Caudata; family Salamandridae; genus Triturus; species Triturus cristatus. Next base: position 674,233,404 of record NC_140581.1, on the reverse strand, counting down.
TATTTGTGTAAACTGTAATATATATCATTATATATAGTCACTGAAAAAAACTAAGCTTACAGGGACATTATAGCTAGGAAATAGAATAAAAAACTTACAAATTCACTGAAAAAACTAAAGGTTACAGGAGTGTTATAGTTAGGCTCAGAATTTAGTCTTAAAAGACCAGTTAAATCAGTGGTTACAGCTCCCTGAGCTAACAATAACTTATGCCTCCGCAATGCACTGCTTATGACCTCACACGTTACATCACTGATGACATCTCAAATGACATCACTGATGACATCAAAAATGCTTTTTTGCCCTGCCGGGGCCCCTCTAGAGACCCAGGACCAAGGCTTGGTGTTAAGGTAATCCTACCCTGCCCCCTTATCTTTTTTGTGTGTGTTTTTTGGGACTCGACTGTAGCTGAATCCGAAGAAAGCTGTCAGCACTTCCTGGTTGAAATGTTGGCAGCCAATCAGAGCTCTGTAGATCTCTGCACGAGCTCATCATTATATGCGAAGGCTTCTCGATCGTAGATATACAAATTTAAATTTATTTTAATTTCTCATAAAATACTGAACGAATTTACCCCAAATAACAAAAAAACGTAATCTGCGACCTGAAAGCAACCTTTCTGCCAAATTCGGTGTAATTCGGTCCAGTGGTTCGGGCTGCAGGCGCGTCTAAAGACTCTATGGGAATTAACATGGGAAACGCACTTTTTTGACCCCTCTTTTTCTCATCCAACTCTCCATATAGAACTAGAATTAGTGGTCCACTTTTTTTGAAAAATGTAATGAAGATTTGTCAACCGGCGTTAAAGGCAAGTCAAAAAACGCTTTTCCTATAGAAACATGGTCCTAGTATGGGATGAGGGGTGAGCTGGAGGGTAGGCACAAATTAAGCGTTAAAGGCAAGTCAAAAAACGCTTTTCCTATGGAAACATGGACCTAAATACAGCTTTGAATTGGTAAAATACCAACCAAGCCAACCAGAAATGTATAAAAGCAACCCCTGATGTGTTTCGCTCTCATTAGAGCTCTTCAGAGAGGTAAAGCTTTGTCCAGACACAAGGGAGCACCCAGTATAAGTCAGAACAATACCCTTTCAGGCATAGAGTGATGCATAAATTATGCAAAAAAGAAAAGCAGATAACTCTGGGTAGTTCTTAAGTTCCGGTGGAAAGCAGCTTCTGTCTAGGGCACCCTCAACACCAGTGACACTCTAGACCTGATCACCTCAAATGTCTGCTTTTCTATCAAAGTCTATAAGCACAGGATTAGCACAGTACCATCCACGCCAAGATAGATAGGGACAAAGTATTTTCCCATTTCTACAGCAAAGTCTTTAATCATAGGACTAGTACAGTGCTGTCTAGGCCCGGCTGTAAAATGACAAAAATCTACTGGCCGTCAGTAGGTAATATATATGTATATATATTCTTTCCATTTTTTCCTTTTTTACGCGTGCAGAGTGCAGTTAGTGCAGATAGAGACAAACAAACGACCTACACGTTTTGGCCAGAGGCCTTCGTCCGGGTATATATATATATATATATATATATATATATATATATATATATATATATATATATATATATATTCACTAAAAAAAACATAGGTTCCACACACGTTATAGTTAGGAATTAGCATTTAAAAAACCTTGCAAATTCACTGAAAAAACTATAGGTTTCACACATGTTATAGTTAGCTGGACATTTCACTCGTAAAAAACCATTGAAATTCCCCCGTTATAGTTAGTTCAGCTAACTATAACTCGCGCGACCGCAATCCACTGCTGATGACGTCACATCACTGTATTCACTAAGATACTGTTAATAAGTCAGTTATACAATTAATTTTACAAAAAAAACATCCATTTAGACACTTATTTAGCAATTTATTCTTCCATTAACCTTTAGATATACATATATAAAAAATATTTTTTTTTCAGAAAGACAAATATTCACTGGATGATGTCATCAGTGATGTCATCAGTGATGTCATTTGAGATGTCATGAGTGATGTCATGAGTGATGTCACTGACCATGTCATGAGTGATGTAATATGTGATGTCATCAGCAGTGGATTGCGGTCGCGCGAGTTATAGTTAGCTGAACTAACTATAACGGGGGAATTTCAATGGTTTTTTACGAGTGAAATGTCCAGCTAACTATAACATGTTTGAATTTGCAAGGTTTTTTAAATGCTAATTCCTAACTATAACGTGTGTGAAACCTATGTTTTTTTTAGTGAATTTGTAAGGTTTTTTAAATGCTAATTTATGTATGTATTATTATATTTTTTATATATTTTATTTACAATAAACTACCTATGTATATAGTTATAGATTGACTGTATCCTTTAATATGGAATGGCTCAGCTCTTTTATTTTGAATTTGGATAAGTTGAACAGCATAGTTAATATCTTCTATAAACTTATAAACAGTTTAAAATGTTTTTTTTTTTAAGGGTTTTTCACCGTGCGCGCACGGTGCGTGCACGGTGCGCGCACCCCGCGATTTTTTGAAAAAAAATAAAATATTTTTTTCACCCTTCGGGGTCCTTCAGGGACCCCCTGACAAAGGCTAGGGGTCAGGAACTCTCTACCCTGCCCCCTTTTCACGTTCTCCACCTTTCTTTTTCACTGTCACACACAAAATGGCGTCCGACACTTCCTGATTTCGACCGATTCGAATGTTGGCTGACATCTAACCACCAATCAGAATTATGCTCGCGGACATTTGGTGCGCGCACGGTGCGCGCATATAGATATTTATGTACTTTTAACTGCAATTTGCTCAGGAACTACTGAACAGATTGACACCATATATGCAAAAGGCACATGCCTGACCTGAGGACTACCTGTTTGCCAAATTTCAAGTAATTCTGTTCAGCCGTTCGGGCTGTACCTTCGACTAAAGGTCCTATGAGAAAATGCATGTGGAAAACGCGTTTTGGGACCCCCCTTTTTTCTCAGCCCCCGCTTGACGAATCACCCTGAGACTTTCAGGGTAGGAGCTGAGTTTTGAAACTTTCGCGAGGATTCGTCAACCAGCGCCAAAGTTATTCAAAATAGAATTTTCAGATTTCCTATGGGAACTCGGTCCTAACTATAACTATCTACTGGCGACCGCCAGTAGATTATATATATATATATATATATATATATATATATATATATTATCTACTGGCGGTTTCACACATGTTATAGTTAGGTGGATATTTCACTCGTAAAAAACCAATGAAATTCCCCCGTTATAGTTAGTTCAGATAACTATAACTCGCACGACCGCCACTCTATCACAAGGATGATGTCATCAGTGATGTCATGAGTGATGCCACTGACCATGTCATGAGTGATGTAATATGTGACGTCATTGAGCAGTGGATTGCGGGCGCGCGAGTTATAGTTATCTGAACTAACTATAACGGGGGAATTTCATTGGTTTTTTACGAGTGAAATATCCACCTAACTATAACATGTGTGAAACCTATGGTTTTTTAAGTGAATATATATAGATATATATATATATATATATATCTATATATTCCACTTGCTTGGTTGAAACGTATGCGGGGACCCAGGTGAGGCTTCAGGACTTACTACAACCGGGTTCACCACGCCTCGCCCTGCAGTTCACCAGCCACATTGGTTCCTACTTTGTTTCCCCACGCAACACCTGCCCGAAAATAATGCATCTTGGGAGTTGCAGTTTTTACAGCGCTGCACTTGGTGGGCGATCACATGACTGGGGATGGAGGGTGCTCCCACCAATGGGAGACTGCAGTACCATTTAAAAGAGAAGGCGTGGCTATGTACTTGGTGAGCAGCGGCGTCTGAGGAAGGCCACACGGCCGAAATGCATCACGCTTTTTCTGCTGTCCAATAAAGCCCTTACCTGGATTCCTTGTGCGGCCTCTTCCTTTCAGCATGCAGGAGGGGCTCTGGGATATTTGTCGCGCCAGCCAGAGGCGCGTTAAGAGGCCCCGTTTCGCAAGCTGGCAGGTGTCCACACTGGCTTCTGCATCTGCAGTTTTCGGCGTTTTCCAAGGGATTGGATTGACACCAGCACACCTCGCAGTGTTTGTTCAGTATGGTTTGCTGCCAGTTGGCAGCTCGTGACTTCACGTAGTTATTTGACTTATTACAGTCAACTTACAGCCGTACTGACTTCCACTTGCTTGGTTGAAACGTATGCGGGGACCCAGGTGAGGCTTCAGGACTTACTACAACCGGGTTCACCACGCCTCGCCCTGCAGTTCACCAGCCACATTGGTTCCTACTTTGTTTCCCCACGCAACACCTGCCCGAAAATAATGCATCTTGGGAGTTGCAGTTTTTACAGCGCTGCACTTGGTGGGCGATCACATGACTGGGGATGGAGGGTGCTCCCACCAATGGGAGACTGCAGTACCATTTAAAAGAGAAGGCGTGGCTATGTACTTGGTGAGCAGCGGCGTCTGAGGAAGGCCACACGGCCGAAATGCATCACGCTTTTTCTGCTGTCCAATAAAGCCCTTACCTGGATTCCTTGTGCGGCCTCTTCCTTTCAGCATGCTGGAGGGGCTCTGGGATATTTGTCGCGCCAGCCAGAGGCGCGTTAAGAGGCCCCGTTTCGCAAGCTGGCAGGTGTCCACACTGGCTTCTGCATCTGCAGTTTTCGTCGTTTTCCAAGGGATTGGATTGACACCAGCACACCTCGCAGTGTTTGTTCAGTATGGTTTGCTGCCAGTTGGCAGCTCGTGACTTCACGTAGTTATTTGACTTATTACAGTCAACTTACAGCCGTACTGACTTCCACTTGCTTGGTTGAAACGTATGCGGGGACCCAGGTGAGGCTTCAGGACTTACTACAACCGGGTTCACCACGCCTCGCCCTGCAGTTCACCAGCCACATTGGTTCCTACTTTGTTTTCCCACGCAACACCTGCCCGAAAATAATGCATCTTGCGAGTTGCAGTTTTTACAGCGCTGCACTTGGTGGGCAATCACATGACTGGGGATGGAGGGTGCTCCCACCAATGGGAGACTGCAGTACCATTTAAAAGAGAAGGCATGGCTATGTACTTGGTGAGCAGCGGCGTCTGAGGAAGGCCACACGGCCGAAATGCATCACGCTTTTTCTGCTGTCCAATAAAGCCCTTACCTGGATTCCTTGTGCGGCCTCTTCCTTTCAGCATGCTGGAGGGGCTCTGGGATATTTGTCGCGCCAGCCAGAGGCGCGTTAAGAGGCCCCGTTTCGCAAGCTGGCAGGTGTCCACACTGGCTTCTGCATCTGCAGTTTTCGTCGTTTTCCAAGGGATTGGATTGACACCAGCACACCTCGCAGTGTTTGTTCAGTATGGTTTGCTGCCAGTTGGCAGCTCGTGACTTCACGTAGTTATTTGACTTATTACAGTCAACTTACAGCCGTACTGACTTCCACTTGCTTGGTTGAAACGTATGCGGGGACCCAGGTGAGGCTTCAGGACTTACTACAACCGGGTTCACCACGCCTCGCCCTGCAGTTCACCAGCCACATTGGTTCCTACTTTGTTTCCCCACGCAACACCTGCCCGAAAATAATGCATCTTGGGAGTTGCAGTTTTTACAGCGCTGCACTTGGTGGGCGATCACATGACTGGGGATGGAGGGTGCTCCCACCAATGGGAGACTGCAGTACCATTTAAAAGAGAAGGCGTGGCTATGTACTTGGTGAGCAGCGGCGTCTGAGGAAGGCCACACGGCCGAAATGCATCACGCTTTTTCTGCTGTCCAATAAAGCCCTTACCTGGATTCCTTGTGCGGCCTCTTCCTTTCAGCATGCTGGAGGGGCTCTGGGATATCTATATATATATATATATATATATATATATATATATATATATAGCTACGTTGCTCCTTCCATCTCCCCTCGCCCTAGGCGTGCCGGGCATTTTCTCCATAAAACAATTCCAAATAAAGCGATAACTCAGAGTTGTATTCCTCATCAGCAGATGGTTGATAAATAGAGTGAAAACATAAACATAGGACTACTGTGGGTAAATCCACCTACATATCAATGTGGCATCCATTTTGGAGTGGTCAAAACTGCATTGTGCCTTAACAAAACTTTATTTTTCCACTCATTTACAAATGATTTATGATGCTGTCATTGCATTACCATGAAAGTAAACTTGAAAATAAATACATGGCTGTTACTCGCACAACAGAATAAATAATAAGATTATGAGATAAGTTTTCGGAAAACAAAAAAAAAAAAATTTTTTTTGTTGAGAATATTGCAGCTCATCTCCTATAAAATGCCGAATAACCTGGTTGTCATATAATCATAGTATCACTAAGTTCTCTGGTATGACAATCAGTCTAAAGCTTCCCCTATGATTCTAAACGGCCAGTGTCAGTTGTGAGTTGGGCTGTAGCCCGATTAACAGCGTCATCATTGATCAACCCCAATGCCAGTACACTAATGTGGTTGGCACTCTCCCCTGCTAGGAGGATAATCTCATAAAGATATCAGGGCATAGTGCAGTACCAGAAAGTGGAATAGCTGGATGGTATGCGCAACTAAGCCACAGTTTCACCACGGAAAATACACGGCATAGTGCCAGTATGGAATGTGGGGTGAGCAGGAGTGTAGGCACAAATTAAGCCAACGTATCACCAAATGACTGTAATGGTCAGTTCTACTAGGCATCACTACGGAAAAAATCACGGCATAGTGCCAGTTTTAGATGCCTGTTGAGCTCAGGCATAATACTCGGCTAGTGCTCAATGTGATTCGTTGGCTTAATTTGTGCCTACCCTCCAGCTCACCCCACATCCTATACTGGCACTATATAGTAGGTAACAAGGGTTTCTAAAATGTTCTAAATGTAAGGCATGTCTTCATGGAATTAATACTACCCAATATAGACCAGGGTTGTCCAATGTAATGAAAGATATCAAGGGCAAATTCAATTGTAAAATGGAGTATGCTGTCTACGTGCTTCAGTGCCCTTGTGGCCTGAGGTACGTGGGCAGCACTATCCTTGAAGTGCATAAAAGAATTTTGCAGCATTTGCAGGTAATCAAGAATGGCGATCGCACTTATCCAGGTGCGTGCTATTTCGAAATATTCCATAACAATGACAGCAGAGGTCTCACTGATTATGGGATAGATGCAGCGGCAGCAGATAAATGGGGTGGACATAGGGAAAAGAAACTTAGAAAGCTAGAGTCCCGTTTTATAATAGAATTGAATTGTAAATACCCAGAAGGATTGAACGCAGAAGAAGACCTGTACACTCATTGGTAAACATTGTGACATTAATTTCTGTCTTATATTTGATGAAAAATAAGAAGAAGATGAGGTATTTACACAAGTTCCTTTTATTAACTTACAGGTGGAATAGATAGCCCACATGGGTTTAATACTGACATACGAATTGTAACTGCAGTGACAGTGCCCACTTGGGCTGCATAGTAACATAGCACATGTCAAAACAGTATATTTAAATAGAGTATACTGTATAAAGTTTATTAATTTGAGAATATACAGTTTACATGCATTAGCAATATGCCATTTACATTAATTTTGTATTTACATTTGCCAAATACTGCACATTTTTCTAAAGTCTTAATCTTATAAAAACTATTTTTTATAAAGATTTTATATTGTATTACAATTCTGCCGCAAATGTACTATGTGAAGGAAAGCAAGTGTTTTGTTCATTTAAGAGGATTATCATCTCAATATCAAGTTGAGTTGTGGAATAACATGGCCGCTGTCAAAACTATTGTTGCTGACTGAGGCCGAATAAAAGAAATGTTGGGCACGACACATGGCGTCGTCATTCCTTGTTTGAAAGGAGGAGTACACAGATATATATATATATATATTCACTGAAAAAACCATAGGTTTCACACATGTTATAGTTAGCTGGACATTTCACTCGTACAAAACCATTGAAATTCCCCCGTTATAGTTAGTTCAGCTAACTATAACTCGCGCGACCGCAATCCACTGCTGATGACGTCACATATTACATCACTCATGACATCACTGATGACATCTCAAATGACATCACTGATGACATCATCCAGTGAATATGTGTCTTTCTGAAAAATAAATATTTTTTATATATGTATATCTAAAGGTTAATGGAAGAATAAATGGGTAAATAAGTGTCTAAATGGATGGTTTTTTTTGTAAAATTAATTGTATAACTGACTTATTAACAGTATCTTAGTGAATACAAGTATTAGTAAGTAATGTTTAAATATTTAAATATCTGTATCAGTGTCTCACTTTGTGTATAAGTGGCTCCATGGGTTGGTGAGTAGCTACATGAGTGTGTATATGGGTTATTAGTTTGTTTTTAGAGTATCAGTATGAGTGTCTGTATGGTTCCGTGGGGGATGTTACTTAGCGTATAGATGCATGAATGAGTGACTCACTGTTTGTATGTGTTTTGAAGACAGTATGTGAGCAGGACAGTATGGGTGGATGAGTGTGTGTATGGGTGAGTAAGAGAGTGAATGACTGTCTCAATAGTGTCTTTATGAGTAAGTCCATATGTTTTAAACTAGTATATGTGAGTATTGATGTATATAAGTGAGGTTATATGAGAGTCAGTGATTGGAAGAGTTCCTGTATAAATAAGTATGTGTTTCTATAAGTGATTGTTTAAGAGAGTAAGTATCTGTACATTTCTGTAGAAGTAAGTGTAGTGGTGTGTGTATAGCTGTATATGCAAGTAAATGGATGTTTATTTGCATGTGTGACTATGTGTGTGAGTAACTCTATGTATGAGTGTAGGTGAGTAACAGGATGTATAGGTGTATGACTACATGTATGAGTGACTATATAGAAGTGTTGATGAATGAGTGGATGCGTATGTAGATTTTGGAATTACTGAATAGGTTGTTCTAACTGGTATTGGTATCTCTATAGTTTTCAAAACTTTAGTTTGTATTTTTCAATGTGTGTATCAAAGTTTATATTAGGATAAGAGGAGGTCTGCCACTCTTACACAAGGATGATGTCATCAGTGATGTCATCAGTGATGTCATTTGAGATGTCATCAGTGATGTCATGAGTGATGTCTCTGAGCATGTCATGAGTGATGTAATATGTGACGTCATCAGCAGTGGATTGCGGTCGCGCGAGTTATAGTTAGCTGAACTAACTATAACGGGGGAATTTCAATGGTTTTGTACGAGTGAAATGTCCAGCTAACTATAACATGTGTGAAACCTATGGTTTTTTCAGTGAATTTGCAAGGTTTTTTAAATGCTAATTCCTAACTATAACGTGTGTGAAACCTATGGTTTTTTCAGTGAATTTGCAAGGTTTTTAAAATGCTAATTCCTAACTATAACGTGTGTGAAACATATGGTTTTTTCAGTGAATTTGCAAGGTTTTTTAAATGCCAATTCCTAACTATAACGTGTGTGAAACCTATGGTTTTTTCAGTGAATTTGCAAGGTTTTTAAAATGCTAATTCCTAACTATAACGTGTGTGAAACCTATGGTTTTTTCAGTGAATTTGCAAGGTTTTTTAAATGCCAATTCCTAACTATAACGTGTGTGAAACCTATGGTTTTTTCAGTGAATTTCAAAAGTTTTTAAAATGCTAATTTATGAATGTATTATTATATTTTTTAAATATTTATTTTACAATAAGCTACCTATGTATATAGTTATAGATTGACTGTATCCTGTAATATGGAATGGCTCAGCTCTTTTTTTTTTGAATTTGGATAAAGTTGAACAGCATAGTTAATATCTTCTATAAACTTCTAAACATTTAAAAAAAAAATTACAATACGTGCTCCGTATGCGCATGCGTACGTGCTCCGTGTACGCATGCGTACGTCGTGCGTGCTCCGTGCGCGCGTGCTCCGTACGCGCATGCGTGCGTGCTCCGTGCGCACGCACAGTCATGTGATTACGAAACAACACTTTTCATTGGTTCATAGTAGTTTCAGTTCCAGAATCTTCCAGAACACCACACCCACTCCCCTCATTTTTTCTTCTGATTCCCTGGGAGAAGGAGCTGAGCAGCTTTTGCAGTACTCCAGTACTTGAAAATGGCAGAGCAGCAGTCATCTTCTGGGAGTGAGGAGGAGACCTTTGTGCCACCAAGACAGAGGAAACAAAAAGACTCATTTATTTGGAAATATTTTACTTTTCCAGAGGGCCAGAAGAAGGTGAATGCTCCTAAAGTCACCTGCACTGTTTGTGGAGTGGTCTTATCAAGAGGAGATGCTAAAAAAAATTCTCTTTTAGTATCTACTCTTTGCTAAGGCACTTTAGTGGAGTACATCCTGTGGCTTATGCTCGGGAGTGTACTCGAGCTGCAAGAGACAACCCTCCAGCAGCTCAGCCAGCAGCTCAGCCGAGCACTTCATCTGCGGCCGCAGCTTCACCTTCTTCTCGACCTCTGGATATCCACCCTCTGTTCCAGAGGGTTCAAATATGGTGCAATATGTGCAATGCTGTTCTCTCTTATGGCGACACCAGCATTAACCTAATAGAGACCAAGATACAGCAGCACACATGCCCCACCCCATAATTTTAGGGTTTTTGTGTTCCTCTGTTCCTCAATTAACACAACGGCTCTCTTTAGAGCCAACCAACATCTAAACACTTACACTTGATTTTTAATTCTATTTTTTTTAATGATTTTTTTTCTGCCGTGCGCGCACCCTGCGAATTTAAAAAAAATAAAAATGTTTTTTTCACCCTTCGGTGTCCTTCAGGAACCCCCTGACAAAGGCTAGGGGGTCAGGAACTCTCTACCCTGCCCCCTTTTCACGTTCTCCACCTTTCTTTTTCCCTGTCACACACACAACACACAAAATGGCGGCCGACACTTCCTGATTTCGACCGATTCGAATGTTGACTGACATGTAACCACCAATCAGAATTACGCTCGCGCACGGTGCGCGCACGGTGCGCACTTATAGATATTTATGTACTTTTAACTGCAATTTTCTCAGGAACTACTGAACAGATTGACACCATATATGCAAAAGGCACATGCCTGACCTGAGGACTACCTCTTTGCCAAATTTCAACTAATTCTGTTCAGCCGTTCGGGCTGTACCTTCGACTAAAGGTCCTGTGGGAAAATGCATGGGGAAAACGCGTTTTGGGACCCCCCTTTTTTCTCAGCCCCCGCTTGACGAATCACCCCGAGACTTTCAGGGTAGGAGCGCCCCATTAGATGTGAAATTTCGCGAAGATTCGTCAACTGGAACCAAAGTTATTCAAAATATAATTTTGAGATTTCCTATGGAAACTCAGTCCTAACTATAACTATCTACTGGCGACCGCCAGTAGATTAGATAGATAGATAGATAGATAGATAGATAGATAGATAGATAGATAGATAGATAGATAGATAGATAGATAGATAGATAGATAGATAGATAGATAGATAGATAGATAGATAGATAGATAGATAGATAGATAGATAGATAGATAGATAGATAGATAGATAGATAGATAGATAGATAGATAGATAGATAGATAGATCGATCACTGTACTGGTCCTATGCCTATTGCTGTAGAAATGGCAAACGACTTTGTCCCTTTCTATCTTGGTGTGGATGGCACTGTGCTAATCCTATGCTTAAAGACTTTGATACAAAAGCAGACATTTGAGGTGAGCAGATCTACAGTGTCGCTGGTGTTGAGGGTGCCCTATACAGGAGCTGCTTTCCACCGAAACTTGAGAACTACCCAGAGTTCTCAGCTTCTCTTTTTTGCATATATATATATACATGTGATCAAGGCACGGACGAGCCGAAACGTTATGGCGGCACCGCAATAAATTAATTTTGCACCAAATCAACGGTCCGTGTCCGGGTGTCGGGGGTGCTCATGAAATGCCAGGGCGTATTTACATTCAAATACTTCCATCACTGATAACAACAGAACGGCACTCCGGGCGATGCTGTGAATTATATTTATTGAAATTCCAATATTACAGCGAACTTGCCAGATCATAATGATGGTTTGCAAAAGATTTTCTGTAGGGAAAGAAATGAAAAACACCCAACATTTTTTTTTTTAATCTAAAATGTAAATGAGACACATAACCAATGGTTAACTTATATTTGTTAAGATTTGTATCTCGTTGAAAATAAGGAAAAAACACACATTAGTTTGCAAGTGTATTCTACATTGTTATGAATGTTCTTAAACACGTCAATAAAACTGAATAAATATTTCATCTCATTTTGTCTTATCTTCAATTCAGGGTTGCTGCATGATGCGTTACACTACTGCTGGCCAGCTTTGGAACATCATTTCCCCTCGAGAATTTATTGATTTCTCATACACCACGCAGTATGAAGATGGTCTTTTATCATGCGGTACTTATTCAGTATTGAGAATTGTTTACCTTCATGCAGTCCTTTAAATGATTGGTTTATCTGCGGCTTATTTTGTGTTACCGGACCAGCAGTTCAATCACTCAAAATCAAGTACTAAGTCCCTACTATTGCTAACCAATGATCTTCTACCACCTGGATATCTTAGTGGAAAATGTTTCTAAAGCGTTAATAAAACAAAGATTTGTACAGCTGGTACATTGTATACATTCACAGTTTCACCACTCTCACGCTCAGTTATATACTCAGGGCCATATTTATCAAACTTTCCCGCAGTGCAACGCAGCAAGACACCTTGCTGCTCTGCGTGAAAGAGGGAGGGCTGGAATGCTCCATATCTATCAAGAGATGGCACGTTCCTGTCCTCTGCCTGCTTGGTGCACAATTTGCAGCCTAGCACCAACGCTGGCACGCTTGCGTCATGGTGCAAGGGTGCCTGTATTGTAGGCAGGATTGTTTTTGTGAAGGAAGTGACACCTTTCTGCACAAAAACAATCCTCAGAGGTAGTGTTCTCTTTCTGTGTGTGCTGCAGAATGCAGCACTCGTGGAAAGAGGAAACAATGGGGAGAAGTAAAGATATTTTTCCTTGTTATATCTCACTTGGGGAGGCATAGCATTTTGACGCATTCCCAGGTAAATCTAGGAATGCGCCAAAATCCATGGGTGGATGCTTGGAAACACCCACGCTCCAGCCATGGAACACCTCCCTGGGGCAAAGTAACACAAGGCTGTGATTTGCACTGGCTTGGGTTACTCCATTTTTATCAAGTCATGCAGGGTCTCGCAAGGTAGCCTTGCGTGGCATGATAAATCTTACTTAGGTTGTGCATCATCCTTCACCCCCTTGCGTGGTGCAAGGGTGATGCAAAACTTTGATAAATCTGGCCCTTACTATTTTCCCCATTTTGCTCCTAACTGCTTTGACCGTATTCACCATTACGCTTGTGTATGGGTATTTTTTAACTCTCCCCTGAATCAGCAGCATCTTGTTTTCTTTGGTTCTCCTTTTCATTTGTTTTCTTTTTCTTTCTTCCATCACACACCCTGTGCACTACACTCAGGCTTCATCCGCTGCGATGACGTACCATTTGCTGAGTTCCTGCTCTCTCCATGCCAAGATTGCATTAAAATCCTTCTTCAGTAACCTTCCTCAAATTCTAAACAAGGTTATTGGAACAATACTTTGGGAAATATTGGACATCACTTAGAAGTTTCAGGTGTCAGGTTGTAGTTGATAGCTGTTTAGGGGGATAAAACAGTAAATAAACTAATTACAGTTTTCCCTAGCACCAGGTGTCTTGTTTGTGCTTAAGCCGGCTTTCTAAGTACTGACATGGAATAGTTTCCCAGAAACAAGCTCCATTCATCCAGTGTTTGTTCAGGGTCTAGCTAAATACTACAGCTTGGATGATATGGCTCTGTCCAAATCCCTTGATATGGGTCCCATTCAGTAGTTGGTAATTACTGAGTCTGGAGCTGAGCAAGGTATCCGCTCTACTCTTAAATGCCATTTGCTTTTGCTTGTTTCTGGGGATTCTTCGTGATTTTACATAAAGGTTTTCTCTGCCCCTCAACACTAATATATGTATTAATATGTAGTGTGCAGTGGGTTGTCCTCAATCCCTAAGCTTTTTATAAGCCCAAAACGACTACATGCGTGAGGTGCCTGCCACATGGTTCAATAATGAACAGGGGGGCACCATAGGTGCCCCCTCTGCACCCAACCGGCGGCCACTGGCTGAAGGTGCCCCTGCCAGGAGCCCTCAAAGTCAAACCCTGTCGGAAAGCTGGGCATGGAAATCCTGCCAGAAATAAACAGCGTAATCCGGTCGACGTAAAACGCCGTTCATAGGGAGTACGTGCCGGTTCCGACTGGCAGACTGGCTCCTTGAGCCTGTTGGAAGCCAGCCGGAATGTCCAGCTGGTTTCAAAACTGACAGCCTCCATTGTAGTGAGGCTGTCGGTTTTGAAACCGCGTTTGGAGGCTTTCTGAGCCTCATCATAATGAGGCCCAGTGTGTGTTCTACCTCCCCATTAGAGATTGTTGTTCCACCATAGAGTATCCACATAACAACCAGGTAGCCTATCCTCGGGCGAAAGAGACGCAAGACTGAACCATTTTGTTTGAGGCTTTACTCACAAAGAAAAGGTTTTATGATGTTATAGTCACTGTTTGCCTTCTCACAATTTCCTTGGCATGATGGGGAAACAGTTTATGCTGCTGGGAGACCAGTTGAACATCCTCACCCTCCCAACAGTCCCAAATGCTCTCGAGCCCTTGTAAGTAATTTTCAATATAGTGTGTGTTTCGGTCAAATTGAGAATATTTTTTTTAAATGTGTGAATTTAAGAACAAATGCCTTGAAACTGGTCATTAAGGGCAGGTTATGCATAGAAAAGAATGGAGCACCACCATCGACTAAAACATGGCATAGTTTACTTCTGCACTTGAGAGCCTAATTGCCATTAAACATCCTGCTATTGCCTATGTACCTTGTCCTATTGAACGCAATGTTGCTTAGTGTACTTCATAGTACAGCTGTGTCTGGGACGTGTGCACTTTCATTTATTTATAGCTCAAAATGATCTCAGTTGAAGGGGACATACATTCTTAAATACCACTATTAATGTTCCTGTTTCAGTCACTTTCATGATTTACTTATTTTCTAAAACGAAGACACTTAGAGATGTTTGTATCCTAGAAAAACATAAACAATTGATTCTGAATTGTTACCATGAACATACTGTGGTCTTTAATACAGACATATGTTGAAAATAAATATAAATTCTAGCAGTATTCTCAAAATGTAATTTAATCACGGCTCTACGCACTCTTTTTAGAGCATGTTACAGGTTTTCGTCCACCAGTTGTGCCAGAATAAATGTAAAGAAGCCTTCAAAGATGCTGGGATGTGTTATCCTTTGATATTGTGATTTTTCAGCTCATTCCTGGACAATAGGCAGATTAGTCGTTCTGAAGGTATCAGTGATGTAGTACCAGATCATCCTGAGTGCATAGATAGAGGAGGTTTGTTTCATGTTTTTTTCTTTCTTATATTTCTTTGTCTCCAGCCTGTTGATGTCCTGGCTCAGTGTGTGTTGAGAACCACCAGAGATGTTTAGTTTCTTAGTGAGATAAGCAGGATGCTATTTGTAGAGGCTTTGTAGATTATGCAGCTTGTCCTGATGATGATACAGCCTGCAAAGGGACCCAGGGGAGTTTCATAATGTTTTAGATGATGCAGTAAAGTATATTCAGATCATCAAAGAGATGTGCCATGGTATGCAGAAGGTCTTTCAGGGGGCGGGGCGGCATTTCAAGGTGATGGAGCAAGGCAATACCTCTATCCAAATATAAGAGTTCAAAGGCTTTGACAGCAGTTCTGAAATCACTTGGAGGGATGAAAGCTTTCCCTTTTTTCAAGAGATGGAGCTGATACCACATCATCTTGGTCTTCACGGCAATGTGTTTCTTCAGGGGAAGTAATTGTCATGGGGTAAACCAAGTGGCTTCCCATTGGTTGCTAGTTAGGTGTTGAAGTTATTCATGTTGATGTTATTCTGGGTGATGTTGTTGAGCCAGTTTTTATCTGAAGTAGCGTGGTTAATAGCCCACATGCATCCTTACACAAAGCATTATATAATTGTATTCCAGAGTACTGATATAACTAGGAATGTATTACAGCGTTATTTGTTTTTCACTTATTGGGTTATGATTTGCAGCAACTATGCCTTAAGTTGAAGCTCAATGTTGCCTATTGAAGCCAATTAATTATAGACCAAATTAAATTGCACTCTTATAAATCAAATGTACTGGAGAGCAGTTTAAGAATGCACTTTCAAGGGTATGCAGAGTTGTGCCTAATTTACGTTTGCATCCATTCAAGAATTCATGCATTTGCAATTCTCTCACATCCATGTGCATTTATTATGAAATTTGCTTCCTAGGAAAGTAACTTGGGGATATAGCCCAATTTCCCACTGAGCGCGCCCAGCGCCAGAACCCCTGGGCAAAAGTCTGCCCATAAACATAGTCAACAACAACTGTACGTAATACAGACCGAGAAGTGCCTCGCGTGTATCCGATGGCGGGGGGATGGTGCCTGAAACATACAAATGCACAAGCTGCAGTTTTCAGTTCACCCCACTATTGGGAAGTGAGGGGCATGACTCGGCCGTATTGTCTACAGGGAACAAGTATACCATAATAAGTGACAAATGGAAAGTTTCAGGAAAAACTCCCCCCTGCAAGTTAGATGGAAATAGTGGCCAGGTTAGGGTACATGCAACAAAAATACAAGTTCAAACCCTAACATGTATTTTACTTAATATGAGATCTCTCGCAAAACACAAATATGAACTTGAATGCCTCCTGCAAATAGACAAACCAGACATCGTCTTTTTAACGGAGACGTGGACCGATGCTAGCTCAGATCCTGACTGGAACATAGCTGTTCCACCAGGATATGCAGTGGTGCATCAGTATAGAACAGAGAGAAGAGGAGGGGGCATAGCGTTGCTCTACCGAGATGATCTAAAATTGCGTCATGAGGTATCGACGTTACTTCCAGCCGAGGCGCTACAGTTCTCATTCAGATTAAATGATTATTTCACATTTCAAGGTCTACTCGTCTAAAGGCCCCCTGGACCTAGAACTGTTTTCTCACAGGCCATATTGAATTTTTTAGAAGTCAGCTCGGAGTCAGATTTCTTTACCATCTTAGGAGATTTTAACTATCACCTTGAACTTGAGAATAACCTAGACACAATAAGGTTAGTAGATAACCTAGCAGCCTATGGGCTCTCCCAGGTGGTTCAGGAACCCAGCAAAACCAAAGGAAACCCACCCATCGGATAGGTCACACCCTGGATGGCATTTTCACAAATCAACCAGACATAACGGTTATAAAGACAGCAGCACTACCCTGGACTGACCACAGAGCCATTTACTTTGAGGTGTCACATACAAAACCCAGTTTATCTCTTCCAATGTATAATATAAAAGAGAGATTTCGTAAATGGAATCAGATAAAAAAGCTAGATCTGGAACAAACTTTAGAACCTGGGCCACCCCTCCTACACAAGGACAATGACATAGCTGTCAATCAGTTTGATAGCTGGGTGAGAGTAGCTGTGGACAGTATTGCCCCAGAAACCACCAAAATAGTTAAACGAGCATCCAAAACTGCGCCTTGGTACAGTAAGGATCAAAAAATCTTAAATATGGAATGTAGAAGGAGGGAGCGAACGTGGAGGTCAGATTACAGCACTGAACATAAGCAAGCTTATAATTGTAGTTTGGACGTCTATGAAAAAGCCATCATTGAAGCTAAACGTGTTTCCTTTATGACTAAAATTGGGGAGGCGGAACACTCCTCTAAGGAACTCTTTAGAACAGTATACACCCTAGCTAAACCTCAGCATACGGCCCAGTTTAAACCAGATCAAACCCTATGTAATGAAATGGCCAAATTCTTTCAGAGCAAAGTTCAGTTGATTTATAATGATCTGTTAAATACAGCCATTACTATCCCAGTAAATACTACCAAAAATGTAAAAGAGTGTGCAACATCCAGGAGACTGTCACACTTTACAATTTTGAAAATGGAGGAGGTTTATGACCACCTGACATCCATAAAATCAGGCTCGCCATCTGACCCATGCCCACCAGGTACATTCCAGATAGTAGCTAATATCATCAGCACACATCTTACCCCTCGTCTGAATCAAGTTATAGGCGCGGGTAGATATCCCAGCATATGGAAAATAACCTCTATAAGGCCCATCCTAAAAAAGCCAACTCTGGACCCCCTAGAGCCGAAAAAGTATCGGCCAATCTCTAGGCTACCCCTGGCAGCCAAAATATTGGAAAAAGCAATGAACAAAGAGCTGATTCATTACTTAGAAGCAAATGTATTGCTGGACCCCACTCAACACGGGTTCAGACCGTGTCACTCTACGGAGACAGCCCTGGTGCTAGCTACAGAGGGGATGCGGAGGATAGTAGATGGAGGGGCAGAGCGATCCTGATCCTATTGGATCTCTTGGCGGCTTTTGATACCTTGAACCATACAGTGCTGGTACAGCGGCTGAGAGACGTAGGGGTGGAGGATACTGCTCTGCCCCTCCTTTCCTCCTTCCTAGAAAATGGGGAACAAAGCATTTACTGGGAGAATCTCCAGTCTGACACCTTTCAACTTCCATATGGTGTGCCGCAAGGATCTGCCTTGTCACCCACTCTTTTCAACATCTACGTGTCCTCATTGGCTACATTAATCAGAAAACATGGCTTTTCTTTGATTATGTGTGCTGACGACTCGCAGCTTACAATCTCGGTTTCTCAACCAGCCAAAGTAGTGGCCAACAGCTTCTATGTATGTCTGAAGGACATTATGAGTTGGATGAGCTCAAATTTCCTAAAAATAAATACAGATAAAACTGAGGTACTTGAATTTGGTAGGGGACCCCCAGTATGGAACAATAACTGGTGGCCTACGGAGGCGGGAACCTGTCCTAGTCCAGGTACCAAGGTAAAGAGCTTGGGGGTGATTCTAGATGAGCAGCTAAATCTGTCAGCCCAAGTTAATCAATTAACTTCCTCCTGTTTCTTTCTCCTAAAATCATTGAGAAAAATCTTCCCTTTTATCACCCACAAACTTCAGATAATCATAGCGGTAGCACTTTTTTTATCTAAAATTGACTTCTGCAATGCGCTCTTTGTGGGCATTGATAAAGCCCAGGTAAGGAAGCTGCAATCACTCCAAAATGCTGCTGCCAGACTACTCATGAACATCCCTAAGGGACGTCCAACATCAGAGGCTATTAGAGCCCTACACTGGCTGCCTGTCCAGCAAAGAGCAAATTTTAAGGCTTTTTGTATGGTACATAAGGCCTTCTGTGGAGGAATATCTGGGGAGATGCGTAAGCTTTTCACAAGGTACTCCCCGGCTAGACCTCTCAGATCCTCAATGAAGGGCTTTGCATATATCCCAAAAATAAGTAAGGTAAGATGGGGTGGCCGCATGCTGTCATTCTGTGCGCCCAAACTTTGGAATCAGATGCCACCTACTTTGCGACTCCAACCAAACCGGAGGATGTTTAGGAAGGAGTTGAAAATATTGGTTGTTCTCTCAAACCTAAGGCATCCAATCCTCACGCTAGTAACACAGTCAGCGCCAAGACGACACGGCATTCATGCGCTTAACAAGTAATATTTCAAATCAAATCAAATTAAGTGACTGTGTTTCTTCTTTGCTACTAATGTCACAAATGCTAGCCATATTCTGTTAATCTGTCCTACCCTATAAGAGCTGAGTAAACCCTATTGTAAACCAGAACTTGGGGCAGCGCTGTAAAGAAAGCCCTTTGCAAATTTGCCCCATGGTTTATTCAACCCAACAAATGAGCTTCACAAGTTTCTTCATTATTCTATACCCTCAAATGAGAAACATGTAGGCGTTCTTCAGGACCGATCCCCTTTCTGCTAACAATACTCTCTATCTGGGTGGAAAAAAAATATTCATGAAATGATACCATACCAATGGAAGTCTGTCTGGATTTAGTGCCAATGGGCTGGAGTACCAGCACTTGTCAAGCAATAAGAATACAACGATTCCACATTGAAGAATATAAGACGTAACAATTTAGAGATTTAGGTGTGGAGGGAGTCTGCTGTCAGATTGGGGAACTTACACTTGTGATACAGCAAACTTTTAAAAGTGATAAACACAGTGTCAATGTCAAGTGAAGTGAACACAGCAAACATTTTCCCACTCATGAAACTGATGCAGAGCTCCTACCCTTATTGAAGTTAGTTAGACATCAACACTACTTCCAGATGAGGCATAAGCAATCTGTCTTTCCGAGAGATAAACATCACACCAGATTTATAAAGTCATCTGCGGTTGATGCGGACTTCAAGGAAGTAACAGGAGGTTTTGACCCCTCACAGTCTGGTTTTCGTTCCAAGTTTAGTACAGAGTCAGCACTTATTGCAGTCACATATAACCTTAGGCACTTCCTGGACAATGGACAGGCAGCATTATTGGTGCTGCTGGATCTGTCAGCAGCGATTGACACAATATCCCCTTCCATCCTACTAACTAGATTATGAAACGCTGGTATCTAAAAGTTTGCCTTTCAATGGCTGTCAAACTTCCTAACCCATCGTACCCAAGCTGCCAATATCGGCACCTTCCACTCTCCAACGTCAGAGTTGACTAAAGGTATGCCCCAGGGATCCTACCTTAGTCCCACGCTGTTTAATATTTATGTGGCTCCTCTTGCAGATCTCCTTGGAATCTGGGCTTCATCCCCATTTCATATGCTGATGATACCCATCTCCTAATGGCAACAAAAATCTCATCAATACTCAGTCTGCCTTCTCTGAAGGTATGGCAGCCATCTCGGACAGGATGAGGAACAACTTTCTCCAACTAAATGCTAGTAAAACCGAAATCATGCTCTTCGGAGAGGCGCCCCTACTCTAGTCCCTAGGGTGGTGGCCCACTAACCTAGTTCCTGCACCGATCCCGAAAGCAGTGGTGAAAAATGTAGGTGTACATTTAGAACAGAAACTCACAATGAAAGAGCATGTCACATCCACCGTGAGCTCCTGTTTCCACACACTAAGTCTTTTGAGGAAGGTTTTACCTTTCCTCCCTATGACAGTCTGGAAAACTCTACTTCAGGCACTTGTAATAAGTCGTCTTGACTATTGCAATGCCCTCTTGATTTCAGCCAATGAATTTTCTCTTAACGGACTCTAGGTGGTCCAAAACACCGCGGCCCGACTAGTTTCTAACTCTCCTGCCAGGACCGCTTCCTTGCCTACTCCTGAGACTACACTGGCTGCCTATACGCAAGCGGATTCATTTTAAAATCTGCTGCATAGTACATAAGGCACTACACGGCAACGCCCCCAGCTATCTCGCCGACAGACTCATACGATACCAGCCTTCCAGAACACTCCGATCTGGATCTAAACCGTTCCTCTCGGTTCCTCGTGTAAAGAAATCCCGCATGGGGGGAAAGCCTTTTATCATTTGGCTCCCTCCTTCTGGAATCAACTACCTTTACACCTCTGCGAATGTACCAACTATCTGCAATTATCCTGTATGATCTGGAAAGGGGAGTTAAGGACTATGAACAATTAATGGGCTTCTCTACCTGTAAATATCCATACCTATAAATATCCAGACTAAGTGTGTGTTCTGTATGCATACCAGAAATCCCATACAACAGCCTAAAAGTAGTTGGATAACACATCACACATTATGGTTATACAAATGTGGTCACTGTGGGATGTGTAGGTGGGCATTAGATGAGACCAAAAAAGGTCAGAAAGGGAGATACAGAGGAATATAAAATAAGATCAAACATTAATTGTGATACTAAATTTGTAGTGTACATTATTCTATGCAAATGAAATCATATCTTTGTAAGGAAGCACGATAAGAGCCTTAAGAGACAGGGTTGGAGAACATATGAGGGCACTTTAATCAAATGATATACGATACCCAATAGCAGGTCATACCACGGAATGAACTTCTCAAGCACAAAATAAGAGCTTTAAGTTCTTTGGAATAGATCATGTGACCAGGGACCCCCAAGGGGGAATAGAGAGTTGTGCTTCAGACTAAGTGAAGCTACATGGATAATAGTGAGATTGAGAGTGGTTGACAATAGTTTAAACAGCCACAAATTACAATATTTTCTGCGGGATTAAATGTTTGTGTTAACATATGTAATGTGGCATTGGCACTATTGCCCCTCCATCACAAGGTTCGGGTTGTGTTATATAGATTGTTGAGTATGGTGTAATAGCCATATCTGATCATAATGTCCTTGGAATTGAATCAACCGTTCATTTTAAGGTTACTACCCTTAATTTGAAATAGGTTAATACCAGTGGATCTTTGGGTAATAATGGCATCTTATTTGACTAACCATGAGGTTCTTAAATAGCATTTGTCAGAATATGCCACCATTTAAATATAATATGTGAGACTTTGTTATGATGTACATAAAGCTTAGTAGAAATACAATTTATTATGCCCCAATATGATTTTGAGCCCACCTTAACAGAATGTATTTCAAATTAATATAGCTATAGCCCAATTAATGCCGGAACCTGCAGAGATGTATGCGGTTGTACCACTGGACAAATACAAGAGAATGATGATATGGAGAATCAAGTTGGCGATTAGGCAGAGTGTGAATATGAGTGGAGTCCTTCTTTGCGGGCTAGCCTGTTTGTGGTATCCAGGGTTTGCAGGCTGGTTGTGATAACTTTGTTTGCCGATGCAAGCAAGCACTCAAAAATGGCTCTAATAAGGAACACTGTGATTTGTTGACTATTGTATGAAATGGTTTATATCTTGTGCCAGTGAAGAAATGCGAGCTGGCACATTGTTGATATCCATGTTAATGAACTGGTATGTTTGCTGATATAAGAAAGCATACAAAGATGGCGCCTATACGGGACTCTGCGTTCCAGTATTTTTGGATTGGATGGAATATAAACACAGTTTGATCACTTACAGATGGTGGTGTGTCATTGTGTCAGGAGAATCTCACTTTAATGCTAATGATTCGAAAATTGGCTAGTCCACTTTCAAGATCTAATTTTGCCGATATATAAAAGCATTCAAAGATAGCGCCTCTATGGGAACGCCATGATCCGGGGCGTTCACTCTATGATTATCTTCTTCACACAGTGTTACCGTAATACGGTGAGTGTAGTAATGTTATGGGGGTACGTTTGGATTTAGAAGTACCCGTGTATGCAGATTACCGATGCAGGGCTTTCAATTGTGCTTTTAGATTCAGTGCTTATAATACACAGAGCTGTTGGACGAGTGATTTTCACCGCAAGAGAACCAAGCGCGATTACGTTGGTGAGTGTAATGCAGTTCTGGTCATGGCATGGGTTTAATGATAGAGAGGGGAAGAACGGACACTTTGACTTCCTGTGGTGTTCTCTTTTCAAATAGGGTTGCAAATGGCACAATTCTTTCGTTATAGTACCAGATGCGAACCCTATTACGGATGGCTGGTAGGAAATATTTCTTGGTGAGAATATACAAATCTATAGGATGAGATTCATTTGAATTCTGAGTTTGATTTATCTCTTTTCACAGAACTAATGGATACTACCCATAGATAGGGCAGGTACCATATATATAAATATATATATCATATCACACCGTCAATCCTCAGCTTCACGCCATAGACGGAGACGGACCACAAATACGTGCCAAAGTGTATAATTTATCAGCCTGTTCGGTCCTGACGCATTTCGGTTCGAAAAGAACCTTGATCACATGACAGGGGTACAAAGCGTCATTACGTTTTTAAAGTGACAATGCAATGAAGGTATGTATAAACATAGTAAAAAGACTGTACAAAGACTGCGGCAGCTTACAGCATTTCGAATTAAAAGACAATTCAAATCACTGGTCATACAAATGTGTCAACATATTGCGGAATGTATATGGATAAATGCCAATACATTAATGAACTCAATATTGTAAATAATGAAATTTACATCAACACAATTTGTTATGTAACGCTGCCTGCTGTGTCATAAATATTCAACTTCTCATGTTTTTTACTCCTTCAATGTCGTGAAATCTATATATAAGATAAGAGAAAGTGCAATAGTGAATAAAGTGCAAGTGCTGTGTAGTGCATAGTCAGATACATTCTTCTTTGATTTCCTAAGATTCACCTCAAGATACATCAATTTGTTGAGTCTTAGTCTGAGTATTGGGGTTTTAGTACCATTCTTTTGTATTTGTATAAATACATTACCAAGTGCTGTAAACGTGCGGTGTATAGAGTCACAGTGTTATTATATTAGAGAAGTCACAGTGTTATTGTATTAGAGAAGTACATAATATTGTTCATCAATATTAGTATTAAATAACATGGTATAATAGATAACAAATTAAAATCTAATAAATTAATTCCATTAAATATCCTAAAATTCCAATGTTATAAAATTTAATACCATAAAAAAGTTCTAATAAATATCATTATAAATAATGTACGCAATGCTGTACTTCTCATATCAACTTTTAATCAAAATAGAGATACTGTTGCTGACTTGGACACTTCGATATATGTATACAACTCTGTAGTGACCGCATCTACTGGAAAATAGATATTCTATCATTATATTATGTAAGAACTTGCTGAAAATGGCCCCTACATTAACAGTACCTTCATAATTGTTACATATTATATCTTTGGGTTGTTACATAGATTGAATTTTTAAAGGCAAGTGTACAGGTCCTCCGTAATATTCAAACCATTAGGTTGTTTGGTATCAAGCTCGAGAATATATTGTGTTTCCAATCGTCTCAGGGCACTTTCTCTATTGCCGCCTCGTCTACTTGGTGATATAGCATCGATAACAAAGTATTTAAGTTCTTTGTTATTGGATGAGTGATGATCTTTAAAGTGGCGTGCAACTGGATAAGTATTATCTTGGTTGTTGATTGCCCTGAGATGTTGCAAAATGCGCTTGTGGGCTGGAAGTTTGGTACTGCCCACATATGACAGATTGCATGGGCATGTAAGTACATAAATTGCATGATCAGTTTTACAAGTCAGCAATTTGTGTATGATGCGTTTTTTATCGCTAAATGGTGTTTTATATTCTGTCATATTAATGCCGTGTTGGCATGCCTTGCAAGTTTTGCAACGAAAAAATCCTTTATGTTTAGAGAGCCAACTAGAAGATTCGATTGTTTCTGGATTTGTTGTAACTAATTGGTCTCTCATGGACGGACCTCTGCTGTATGTTACCAACACCCTGGGCGGTAGTTCAGGTCCAATGACTGGATCATTTAGTACCAATGGCCAATTCATCTGTAGAATTGTTTTGGTTGTGTTGATTACTATACTGTAGAACAACCCTCAATGTATTTTGTTTTGTTGTTGTATTCTCAGTGTCTAATATAGTGTGATTCTCCAGTATGTTTCTTTTCTTTTCTTTTAGTAATTCAGCTCTCGGTTGAAGCATAGATTTGTTAATTGCAGCTTCAATGATTTTGTGGGGATAGCCTCTCGCCAAAAACCTTAATCTACATTCTTCCTGGGCTTGTCTCAAATCAGTATCATTACTGTGGAGTCTTCTCATCCGCAGCATCTCACCATATGGAATACTGTTGATGAGGTGCTGCGGATATGCGCTCCCTGCATGGAGAGTTGAATTTCCTGAAGTGGGTTTCCTAAAAAGTTTTGTCTCTATTTTTTCATTGTTAATGTATATCTGAGTGTCGAGGAAAGTTACAGACTTCTCGCTAATAGTGGCGGTGAAGTGTAGATTAAGGTCGTTATTATTAATGTCTGTTACAAATTGTAAAGCCGACTCTTTTGTCCCTTTCCATATGACAAACAGATCATCAATATATCGTAGCCACGATATCACCCCATTGTTGTTTTGCAGTAGCTTATTGAGGACCAGCTCCTCCCACTTGCCCATATGGAGGCATGCGTAGCTTGGAGAGAAGCTGGCCCCCATAGCCACTCCTCTGATTTGGCGGTAAAGAACATTATTAAACATAAATATGTTATTGTTAAGACAAAAAAGTATCATATCAAGTAGCATTTTTTGATGTTTCTCACAATGATCCTGCTCTTTGTTCAGGTAATGTTCAATCGCTGTAATGCCATCATCATGTCTTATACTGGTGTATAGTGAAGACACGTCCAAAGCCATCATAACATAGGTCTGTTCCCATTCAATATCTTGTAGTTTGTTGAGGAAGTCACTAGTATCACATATATATGATGGTAGTGACTTTACATGAGGCTGGAGAAAATGATCAACATATTGTGATGTATGTTCAAGAAGACTATTGCTTGCCGATATGATAGGTCGCCCAGGTGGCTTTAAAGGGTCCTTATGTGTCTTAGGAATAAAGTAAATCGATGGTATTACGGGTTGTTCATTTTTTAGAAATTTGTATTCCTGAGACGTTATTAGGTTCTGTTTTAGCCATATATGTAGCATCTGTTGATATTGCGCATATATTGTTTTTAAGTTGGTACTGCTAATTCTTGTATAGCATATATATATATACATATATATATATATATATATATATACACACACAAAAAAGACGCAGAGAACTCAGAACTCTGGGTAGTTCTCAAGTTTAGGTAGAAAGCAGCTCCTGTATAGAGCACCCTCAACACCAGCAACACTCTAAATTTGCTCACCTCAAATGTCTGCTTTGCTTTTCAATCAAAGTCTTTAAGCATAGGATTAGCACAGTGTCATCCACGCAGAGATAGAAAGAAACAAAGTCATTTGCCATTTCTACAACAAAGTCTTTTTAGGATTAGCCCAGTGCTATCCATGCCGAGGTGTAAAAAGACCAAGGTCTTTTACCACTCCAGGCACAGTATTACAGCTTTGGATTGGTAAAATAACATCCAAGGCAACCTGAAATGAATAAAAGCAACCCCTGACACATGTTTTGCTCTCATCAGAGCTCTTCAGAGAAGTATATATGGTGAAATTTGGAGTGCAATAACAGAAACTATCACAAAACATTTAGGTGTTTTAAATTTGGGCAAGTGTACCATTGGTGTGGAATGGCATGGATTAAATCAGGATTGGAATCTAATGTAGTGGACTCAATGGAGAAGTGATATGTAATATTATAATTATAAATTATGTTTACTTCATTTGAATGAATAATCATCTACTCTCTCATAGAGGAGGGTGTTGTATTAACTTTTAGTTGTGTTTATTTGTTGCATGGGTTATCACAATGGGCTCACTGCTTCTTTGTATGATGAAACACACAGTTGAAGTCACATGGTGATATTTCCTGTGCTGTGGATATACTGTTTGGCCTGTGTAATATTGAAGCTCTTTTGATTGAATTTTACCCCTGACGAAGTCGTGAATACAACGAATCACACGTTGGCTAAAGCTAAGAGACTAAGAATAATATGTGCTTGAGGCTGTGTAAATACATACCAGAAATACTTTAGATACATTTATATGAATAATGTTGCATCAGTCATTATACAAAAAGGTGTTTACCGAGAATAGTAGTATGGCATAATGTCCCATATGGCATCATTTGTAACAATTCCAGCTATCCCCATGCCAATGAGGTCCTATCATCTTGTCTCATACGACTGGCCTGCTGTGCCATCTGTGAGGAAGTTGAGCCAGCACAGATACGGCAGCCAGAATTTTTTAATGAGTAGTGGGTGTCTATCAGTGTTCCTTTTGACTCTGTCTGGGTGCTCGAGTGTTGTGACCCGGATCATATACAAGGCGATATGGGAGTTTTAGTTCCAGTATTGTGGCATTACAGAAGCCACAAAAGCAAGAAGCTTAGACCTGTGATGGGGATAAAGTAAAGTGTAGTCTTGGCCACACTCATGGTAATAGTTTCATAAGCTAAAGCTCAAGTCCCTAGGATGCTGAACACTTCATCTTCAATCAATCAATCAGGGGTTTATATAGCACGCTACTCATCCGTGAGGGTCTCAAGGCGCTGGGGTGGAGGGGGGAGCTCCGGATCATTCGAAGAGCCAGGTCTTGAGGTCCTTCCTGAAGGTGTGCAGGGTTGGAGAGCGTCTGATGTTCAAGGGGAGCCCGTTCCAGGTCTTGGCTGCGATGTGAGAGAAGGCTCTACAGCCTGTTCTACTTCTGCGGATGCGGGGGACCCCTGCCAGGGCGAGGTCGGAGGAGCGGAGGTTCCTCTTGGGTACGTAGAAGGATAGTCTCTCGTAGAGGTATTTGGGTCCGATGTTGAGGGATTTGTAGGCATGGGTGAGGAGTTTGAAGGTGACTCTCTTCTCGACAGGGAGCCAGTGGAGGTCTTGTAGGTGTTGGGTCATGTGTTTGTGGCGTGGGGTTCAGAGGACGAGTCTGGCGGCGGCATTTTGGATGGTCTGGAGTCTGTGTAGGAGGGATCTGTTGATTCCGGCGTAGAGGGCGTTGCCGTAGTCCAGTCTGCTGGTTATGAGTGCGTGGGTGACGGTCTTTCTGCAGTCGGGAGGGATCCATTTGAAGGTCTTTCGGAGGATGCGTAGGCAGTTGAAGCTAGTGGAAGCGACGGCATTGACCTGGCGGTTCATGGAGAGGGAAGAGTCGAGGATGATGCCGAGGTTGCGTGCGTGGTCTGTAGGAGTGGGTGGGTTTCCAAGGGCAGAGGGCCATCAGGTGTTGCAGGATCTGAGGATGAGGACCTCGGTCTTCTCTAAGTTGAGCTTAAGGCAGCTGTCGTTCATCCAGGTTGCCACATTCTTCATTCCCTCTTGGAAGCAGTATCTGGTGTCTCCGGGATTTTTCGTGAGTGAGAGGATGAGCTGGGTGTTGTCTGCGTAGGATACGATGCTAAGCCCATGCTGTCTGACGATGGCAGCGAGGGGGGACATGTAGATGTTGAAGAGCGTGAGGCTCAGTGATGAGCCTTGGGGCACTCTGCAGTTGATGTCGGTGGGTTCAGAGAGGAAGGGAGGGAGTCTGATCTTCTGGGTTCTGCCGGAGAGAAAGGATCGGATCCAGTCAAGGGCAGCTCCTTGTATCCCAGCGTCATGACGTCTGGCTGCGAGGGTGCAATGGGAGACGGTGTGGAAGGCAGCGGAGATGTCTATAAGGATGAGGGCCGCGGTGTGTGCTTGGTCGAGTAGCAGGCGGATGTCGTCTGTGGCGGCGAGGATGCTGGTCTCGGTGCTGTGGTTGCTGCGGAATCCGGACTGGGAGGCGTCTAGGATGGAGTTCTCTTCAATGAAGGTGGTCAGCTGGGTGTTCACGAGTCTCTCGGTGACTTTGGCTGCGAAAGGGAGGAGAGAGATGGACCGGTAGTTTTTCAGGTCCGTTGGGTCGGCCGTGGGCTTCTTGATTATGTATAAAGAGGTATATGAATTTTTGTAAACAGGTTGGCTGTATATCCTAATGCAAGTTTCATAGTACATAAAGTGACAAGTATATGTGTATACTAAACCTCAATTACTGCTCACGAGCATCATCTCACTAGTGTCCATCCATAATGTTAATGGAATAGACTCTTTTAACCAAAAAAAAGTACAGCTTATTTAATATATATTGCTCTAAAGAGGAAGGAAAGAATACGAAGTCTCTCGGCATGTAAAGCACATGGTTGGATGACACCGTAAATGTGGAGACAGAATTGTAAGGTAATCCAGTGTATATCGTCATTCAATATCATCGTGTGGTTCTTGAGTTTTTTCCTTCAAAAGGAGGACATGAGATGTCTCACTAGAAGGGCAGCAGAGGTAGACTTTTTCAGTGATGGCCCACCTTAAATCATCTTCGTGATGTCCCAAGAGTGAAAATTGGGTGATCCTTTTCCTGTTGGCGCATTTTATTATAAACCATATATTCAATACAAAAAACATTCTTGGCTAATCCTCCTTCTTTGAAGTTGGTAATGGACATTGGGCTTTTATTTGATACCAGCCAGTTCTTTTGTGCAAATAGAAGGTGCATTCTAAATGCATACCATCCTTGATAATGCAGTGATATTTCCCACTCTCAAATAATAATGTCATCCTGCAAACCTTGGACATCCAAACAGCTCCTCAACTATGCTAGAAATTACCAAACCATGCTGCCTGATTGATCACAATCATCAAGAAAAGAGATCATGTCTGCCAAGTGCATAAATTAGTGCACCGATTAACAGACTTTTAGAGAACACAAATGAATGGCCTGCATCTCATTGTAACACACACGCACAACAGGTAAGATGGTGCTACTTTACTGGTATAGTGCTTCCCCCCGTTTTTTTAAACAAGACACATTCTATTCCATGACGAGGGTTATAACACATTTCCGTTCTTTGATAAAACAAGTAAGATAGTAGTAAACTTTAAATATGGAAAAATACAAAGACGAAGTAATAGACATTATGCAATTGATAGAATCCAAAACATATCAACATGAATACTAAAACAAATATATTTGATATAATATAAATGACTTATCTACATGAACCCCCAAAATCCTTAAAACTAACTGAGGGTATCACTTCCTCCCACTGGGAAGCAACTGTATCACCTACTGAGTCCATAACAGAATCCTTCGAAACACTACAGTTATCACCCAACAATACACTAGACTGACTCAGATTCATTAGTATAACACGGTGTGTCATGATTGGGAAAGGGCAAAATACTTTCATAACTGTTATTATCATTCACCTTTCTATTCTGTCTACCAGACCATTGCATTTGGCTACACGTTTCACATTCCAAACTCTTCCATCTTCTGTGACAGCACTTTTAGAGTTAACTCCCACAATCTGGTTTCCCAAAATGGGAATCCAACATTGCCCCTAGAATCTGTTTACCTATCCTTACCCATTTACACACAGTAATATTGGGAACCTCTACTCTCCTCTCCTTGTCAAATCTGTTTATCATAACACTTTATTTTTCTCAATTTTGTTTTAGCTTCATTCTTGTCATTAGAAATAATAGAATTGATATGTTTCATTAGCCACCATGGAAATAGATCTGATACAAACTCATGACCTTTCTGAGAAACAGATGAACAGAAACGCTGCCGGTTACCGAGCCGAAATCATGGAAACAAACACTGTATAAAATTTCTCTGAACATGGGAATCGTGACATCTTGTTGAACTACTTATCATCGATATAATGCGCCTTTTGTGACTTGGAAGAGCCCTGAAGAAGTCTCAGTGTGAGACGAAACGCGTTGGCTATGATCGTTTGAATTTTAAACTCAATAAAGAACAACTTTGAAAAAAGAAATACATTGGAATCTGAATATCCATTTCATGTGCTCACTGCTTTTGACATTGTTTTATAACTACACTATAAAGTGCTGAACCTTTTGCTTTCAAACTCATGACCTCTAAGCAATTTGAAACTACTCATTTCTGTAGTGCTGTGTTGTATGATATTATAATACCACAACTTTTCCTGAGCAGTCTTTCCAATCAAAGCCACTCAAATGTCTTGCATCCTTAATGTACCTCTTCCCCTTAAGTATCATATAATGGGCCATATAATGCAGTGATGATGTGCTTTCATTTCAGTCAAATTGAGTTGAAAACCGTTGTCAATGGCAATTAGGCTAGGGAATCCTTCCTTAAAAAGAATTTCCTGTAGGAATTTGATAGCTATATGCGAAGTGGCTCTTTTAACAAATTCAACCTTCAACTACTTGGAATAATAATCTACTAGTACCATAGAAAACCAGGAGTCTTCAGGCAGTTGGTCAAATGAACCACAAATTTAAAATCCCACTTTCTCCCATGGGTGCTCTGGCCCTGGAACAGGACACATCGGAGCATACAAAGTTTCAACACAAAGTCTGACTTTTTATAATCAACACACTATCTGACTCACCTTTCAGCCGATAGATCATCAGAAATGTTCTTGAAGTAATTTCTTCATGGAAGGCATTCCCAGATGGCACCTGTGAGACAATTTCAAAATCCTGTTTGCAATCCCTCTGGAACCAAACATTTACTATCTTTCAACAAGCTCTCATGTCTACTTCTACTTTATCACAAACATTCCAAAAGGATAAAATTCTGACCCAACGTATTTCTTTCCGAGTCAATGTTTGAGCACCAAATGACATACGTTACCATACAAAGTATCCAAACTCACACCCTCTTTCTATTCTTCTTCTGACAACTCCTTAAATGATGATGTAAAGTGATCAGATATCGTGGATACAACATCAACATCCTTACTATGATTTCCTTCCACTTGTATGGGTAATCTAGATAGACAGCCAGCAGTAACATTGATTTTACCTGTTACATATTTAACTTCCAAATTGTATCCTGTAATTTGGGCAATAACCTTGCAATACAGCTGTAGCAATTCATCCTCCCCCTGGGGGAAAGTATGTTCACCAAGGGCTTGTGATCGTCTTCAAGACAAATCCAGTCCCCTAAATGTAATTACGGTAGTGTTGTACAGCCCATGAACAGGCAACTCAAGTTCTATTTCTGCATACTTAGTCCCCGACACATTATGAGTGCGAGAAGACAAAGCAACATTCCATTCTTACCATCACTACTTCTGAGATAGCACAGCACCTATGCCATACAAACTGACATCAGTGGTGATTAAACATATCTTCCTTACACAAAAAATCTTAAGAGTGGCAGCATTCACTATATCAGTTTTATCTTAAAGAGACAATTAGTTATAGATTCCTTACCTTAAGAATTACCCCCAGGCGTCAGACCGGATCCAGATAATTTTTCGTCAGCAGTACCCCTGCATGTCGAAAGGTGACGTCGGTCGGCTCCGCGTTGTGGTCGCTGCGATGACGTCACGGAAGCTATATAGACGCCGCCCTCGCATGCTGACGTCAGTTCTTTCTTTTTCCACGCCAGCCAGCGCAGATCCGGAGAGAGCGGTACCTCCAGTCACTTTTTGACTGACTTTTTTTGCGACTTTTGTCAACACTGTTTTTGAGTCAATTGACTCCTGGTGTACGTTAGGGATGCCCGTTTCAAGGCTTGCGGGTCCTGCCGAAAACTGATGTCGGTGACGGATCCGTACCGCGTGTGCCTTTTGGTGCCTGGAACGCGACCACGATCCTGTCGTGTTCTGACTGCCGGACCATGAGTCGAGGGACCGGTCGTGGAGCCGCCGGCGCCGCCGCCACCACCACCGCCGCCACCACCACCACCTCGAAGCATCGTTACTCTTCGACTTCTTCCCGTTCGTCGGCCGACTCGACAAGGGATGCGAATGGTACCCCTTCCGCGGCTCCGGAGCCCGTAGGGTCGGCTCTGAGTTTCCCTCCCTTTCTGGGACGCGGAGAGACCCCTGCCCAGCTTCGAAGCTTTGAAGAAGTTATGCATGCCATCTTTGGGCAGCCCGACTCCGCTGGCGCCCCTTCGGACCATGTGGACTCGGCCGGCCCCAGGCCTGGATCCAGTTCGGCGCCGGTCGACCTCATAACACCTCCACCTGCGCCAATTCTACCAGGACCACGTCCGCAGCCTACGCCGGTTGTGTCCCTAGCTGGCGTTGACCCCGGCCTCCACCCCGACATGGACACAGAGCTGGACCGATGCTGGATCCGACGCCGACAGGTACTTTTGTACCCCTGTTCTACCCTGGTTCTTTCAGGCCACATTGCCAACCAGAGGAGGGTGAGGAGGACTGACCAGTTGGAGTATGATTGGGACTGGGGAGAGGAGTTGGGGGAAGCCAGTGGTCTGGATACCTCCCCAGACCTTGGCATGTTGTCTACTCCTACCATGGCTACGGAGGAGGGAGCTTCATACACAGTGGTGTTTCATAGGGCGGCCGAGGCTCTCAACCTCGAGCTACCTACGGTGGCAGTCAGGACTAACCTCCTGACAGAGGTGTTTCAACCGGCAGCAAGCTCTTCGGAGCCCCTGCTGCTGTTTAATGAAGCCCTAACTGACATCCTTTTTGGGCACCTGGTCCAGGCCCAACACAGGGGCTCCTGTGGCTAGGATGATTGCCCGACGCGACCGCTCTGGGCGACCCCACTTTCCTCTCCCAACACCCCACCCCTGAAAGCTTGGTGGTCCAAACCTCAACGTCCAAAGGCGCATTCCCTACCGCACTACCTGATAGGGAATGCTGGACCATCGTGGGTAGGCCTGGGCGGTAAATCCGTTCCGCTCGCGGAATTTGGGTAATTTTGCGTTCCGCGGAGAACACAGAATTGGCCAAAATTCTGAGTTCCGTGGCTTTGTGGAATTTTTTGCTTGTTCGCGAGATATTTCCCCCCGAGCACGCAAACAGCGTTCGCGAACAGAAAAAAAACACCGCGAACAAGTAATTCCGCGTGTTCGTGGAATTTCTCCATGCTTGCAGAGATTTTTTACCATTTCGCGGAGCTGTGCATAGCGCGACTATGCCAATTCCACCCACCCCTAATCGTAGGAAGATGTTTTCTTCCTCCAGCTTGGGACTGCAGTCGGTAAAC
This sequence comes from Triturus cristatus, assembly GCF_964204655.1. Classification (NCBI taxonomy): domain Eukaryota; kingdom Metazoa; phylum Chordata; class Amphibia; order Caudata; family Salamandridae; genus Triturus; species Triturus cristatus. The sequence continues at coordinate 674,199,089 of NC_140581.1, read as the reverse complement.
ACCGCATGTCTGTTGGGCCGTTACACACACTCTGTGTGGTGCTGCCCCAGTGCCCGGAGGAGGCCCGGGCTGTGCTCTCCCGTGCAGTCGCCGAGGGGAGAGGCGTAGCCAAGTTTACCATACGATGTGGACTGGACACCGCCGACTCGCTAGGCATGATGATTTCAATGTCGGTAGCCCTTCGACGCTACGCCTGGCTGAGGTCGACTGGTTTTTCCGGGGATGTCCAAGCTACCCTAATGGACTGTCCCTTTTTCGCCTGGTTAGTGACAAAGCAGACAGCGCTTTAGAGCGCTTCAAGGACTCTCGGGCTACGGCCAAGTCCTTGGGCCTCTCCACCACCCGCCCTGCGCAGTCTGTTTTTCGCCCCTTTCATGGCTGCGGAAGGGGTGCCCAGCCACGTTCCACCCAGAGCCACAGGCCGGCGCAAGCTGGTCAGCCCCTGTGTGGCCAGGGACGTGGGACCCACTGCCGTGGGTTTGGGAGCCAGCTAGCTGGCCAGTCCACCACGCCCCCTCTGCAGCAGCCTCCAAACCCTCCTAGTCTGACCTTTCAGGGCCATTAGTCGCCAGTGGGCGGCAGGATTCACCAGCACCTCCCCCACTGGTGCACCATTACGTCAGACAGGTGGGTTTTGCAGATAGTCCCCCCCCTCATCCCCCCCCCCCGGCCATGCCAATTCAGTACCATCGAATGTTGGAGGATCATCTGGCCCTTCTCCAACAGGAAGTAACGGCTCTCTTGGCCAAGGGAGCCATCAAGTGAGTTCCTACCCCAGAAGTATGTCGTGGTTGCTATTCCCACTACTTTCTGGTGCCAAAGAAGGACAAAGTCCTGCGTCCTATCTTGGATCTCAGGAACATCAACCGAAGAAGGAGAAGTTCAAAATGTTGACGCTAGCTCAGGTTCTGTCTGCCCTCGACATTAACAAGTTTGGAAACCGAGCAAAAGGGTTTTCTAGAGAGTCAACAAACATGTGAAAGTGCAAATGCACATCGAACAAAATATTTCAAATTAAATTCCAGGTTTTCGTATTTTCTCTTTATTTCACGAAAGAAACTTCTTGGATGCAAACCCACTGCCAGCCAACACGTGTTTCGTCCTGACTATTAGGTCATGGACTTCATCAGGGCTGGAAACAAAGAAATAACCGAGTTTCATAAATGAATTTAACAACAGAAGATAAATGAACATAGTGACATCTGACATTAAGGCAAAATAAGGAGCTGTTAGGGCATAACAAAACCTAATAGGGAAACATCGTGGTTGGAGCAAAGATGTAAAATGAAATGTCAAATTACATTCAAGTTACGCAAATTGTGTGCAGAGGAAAGAAGGGAACCTGCAGAGAAAAAGGTGCTAATTGTAAGAGGAGAGAGCGAACCCAGTGATCCGATTACCATAATAAGATAAATTGTAGACAGAAATAAAAAGAGATGAAATAAGGTGCAAAGAATACCAGTGACGTTTGATAACCGTGCTATAATCCAAGCACAAATGTAAAAAGGTGTCTCTTAAACTTGAACAAACCATATGAGGAGAAGTTACCAAGTTACAGCTAACCACCAGTGTGACAAACTCACCAAAACCTGTACTCGAAACTTATGTGGCTAAAGACTCACCATGTCGGTATTATCAATCTATAAGTATAATTAGTCCAGGAGCCAAGGACTAAACGATCACAACCTGCATGTAAAATGATATTTTCAATCAATCGAACTCACTAAAATGTTGTAAACTACAACAAGTAGGTATTAAAGACATACCATTTAAACTTCGAAATAAAGGCTCCACGATATCCAAGAGATTCAAATTAAAGTAAGGTCTGTTGATGCAATTATTCAGTAGAAGGTGTCATTCAAGTAACCTAGAACGAAAATTAAACTAAATATCACGATGTCAGCCAATGTACAAGCATAACGGTCTACCGATCTCTACAGAAATACTAAGGGAGCTGCTAGTGAATTAGATATAGCAGCAGAATATGTGACCTAGTAACAGGACTCTAAGACGGCATACACTAATATATCTGCAAAAAGGACCTTAAATAAAATGAACCAACGTCTAAGGACAAATATTAAGCTAACATTCTAGTTTCACAATCAAATTGAGTCATCATACGTACACACTCTTAATTACCTGAAAGTGAAGCGAGGGGTCCTATATCATGACCACTCGTATAAAGTACCGGCGTCTGCAATGGGCGCCATGTTCGTATGGGATTATATAATCTAATTGATGACGGACTACATGTTGGGTGCTAGCTCCAAGTATGGACGCCATATTGAGCTGGTAATAATGATAACTCGTGAAGATACCGGCGTCTGCAATGGGCGCCATGTTCGTATGGGATTCAATAGCCAAACCGCAAAGTATTAGGATCACTCAAAGTCATATAAAATCATATAAGCTGACTGATAACAGACTACATGTAGGGTGCTAGCTCCAAGTATGGGCGCCGGCGCCATGTTCGTATGGGATTATATACGCTAAATGACGAACTACATGTTAGGTGCTAACTCCAAGTGTGGGCGCCATCTTGGAAAGGGATCAAACTACTATGAATTCAACCTAAGTACATGCCATCTTATAGAAACTAGGAAGTCCTGTGTGTGTGTGCTAATGTAATTTGTTTCTATTATATAACGCTGAACCGACCCCAAATAAGATGTAAAATTAAATAAGAGAAGAAAGAACAGTAAAAGGAGCCTGATCAGCGAAAAGAAGTTAAGAAAACCATAGCAACCCCACCTCATTAAAAATTATGTGACAAAGGGCATACATATACAAGATTCAAGTAGTGTACAGTACTTAATCAACTGGTTAATATTGCAAATTTATAAATTATACAATTATCTGGTAAAACAAGGTTAGGCATAAGGAGAGAAATGCATCATAAATTTTCAAAAACAAGTTGCATTATAAATGCTGGTATTCTCAGAAACAGATAAATTCAACTTCACAACCTTAAATTATCATTATATGGGAATGATTGGATTATAACCATAAAATTAAGTACCCAAAAAATACTGTAATTCATTTTCAATGTTAATTCCCATCTTAACCGCATGTAACCTCAAGATCCATCGAGCTTCAGTTTGCCGCAGCTTTAGTTCACGGTTACCACCTCTAATGTCACTAGATACCGATTCCAGGGCATGAAATTTAAAACTCTGTTGTTGATTTTGCTCTGAACATTCTAGTGCATGGTGTACTATTGGATATCTATCATCCATATTTTTCAACGCTCTAAAGTGTTCTGCAATACGGGTTTTGAGATTTCTAACTGTGCTGCCCACATAAATCATAGAACATTTACAAATAATAACATAAATTACATACTTCGTATTGCAGTTGATGTACTCTGTGATGTGAAACTTTCTTGACCCATTATAAGAAAATTCTTTTGTTCCAGACAAGGCGTATTTACACATACTACAGTCTCCACATTTATGGAACCCCAAACTTTTACTATGGAGCCAAGACATTGTAGCCACATTTTTCTTTGGATAACTTGGGCTAACCATATTTCGAAGAGTTAAACCCTTCCGATAAGCAAGACTAGGGTTATTAGTCAATATTTTGCTTAGATCAGGATCTGATGTTAGGAGTTTCCAATGTCGTTTGAGGATATTGAACACTTTGTGAGACCAAGGGTGAAAGTTTGTGATCATCCTCACTTGATGTACTTGTTTATCATCAGGGTTATGATATGTTTTCAAAGTGTCATTTCTATTCAGTTGATTAGCTCGTCTTTTTGCTCTGTTGATTATATCTTTATCATATCCCCTGTTTAAAAATCTGACTTCTATATCATTAACATTTTTAATAAAATCAATGTCCTTGCTACAGTTGCGACGTGCTCTGTGAAATTCTCCATAGGGAATAGAATTTATTTGCGTCCTAGGATGAGCACTCGCTGCGTGCAATACTGAGTTGCAAGCTGTCTCTTTTCTGTGCATACGGCTATAAATACACATGTCTTCAACAAAAAGTTCAACATCTAAGAACACGATTCTATGTTTACTATAAGTCATCGTGAATTTCATGTTAAATGGGTTGTTGTTTAAATATTCAAAAAAGCTATTAAGTTCATCAATGCTCCCTGTCCATATTAATAGACAGTCATCTATGTAGCGACCAAGGAACACTATGTATTCTTGCCAGCTGGCACCGGAAGGGCCCCAGATATGCCTCGCCTCGAACCACCCCATGAAGAGGCAGGCAAAGGATGGCGCAAATCTGGAACCCATCGCAGTACCGCACGTTTGTTGGTACCACTCTCCCCCAAATAGAAATACATTATGTTCTAAAATTAGTCTTGACATATCAATAATCATTTGTGAGTGTTCTAAGAATTCAACTGGTCTTTTATCCAGGTAATAGCGTAATGCTTGTAGACCAAGTTCATGTGCAATATTGGTGTAAAGAGACACCACATCTAATGTAACTAGAGTCATAGAATCATCCCATGTAATGTCCATTAGTGTGTTAAGAATATGTTTGGTGTCTCGAATCGTAGATGGTAAATTGTGGACATATGGTTGCAAGAAAGTGTCCACAAATTCTGAGATACGTTCGGTTGGTCCACCAATACCCGACACAATTGGTCTGCCGGGGGGTGAAGTTGCATTTTTATGTATTTTGGGCACTGTATATAAACAAGGGAATTTGGGTTTGTAGATAAAATAGGATTATTAGGGAGTTTCTTGTACCAAGTTGTATTATTAAGTTGACTGAGGTACAAGAAACTCCCTAATAATCCTATTTTATCTATTAAGATAGTGATCAATGAACGACTCAAAGAGTGGAACACTGAGGGACTCTTAAGTGATGATGAATTCCGTTATCTTTTGATTGACAAACCCAAATTCCCTTGTTTATATACAGTGCCCAAAATACATAAAAATGCAACTTCACCCCCCGGCAGACCAATTGTGTCGGGTATTGGTGGACCAACCGAACGTATCTCAGAATTTGTGGACACTTTCTTGCAACCATATGTCCACAATTTACCATCTAGGATTCGAGACACCAAACATATTCTTAACACACTAATGGACATTACATGGGATGATTCTATGACTCTAGTTACATTAGATGTGGTGTCTCTTTACACCAATATTGCACATGAACTTGGTCTACAAGCATTACGCTATTACCTGGATAAAAGACCAGTTGAATTCTTAGAACACTCACAAATGATTATTGATATGTCAAGACTAATTTTAGAACATAATGTATTTCTATTTGGGGGAGAGTGGTACCAACAAACGTGCGGTACTGCGATGGGTTCCAGATTTGCGCCATCCTTTGCCTGCCTCTTCATGGGGTGGTTCGAGGCGAGGCATATCTGGGGCCCTTCCGGTGCCAGCTGGCAAGAATACATAGTGTTCCTTGGTCGCTACATAGATGACTGTCTATTAATATGGACAGGGAGCATTGATGAACTTAATAGCTTTTTTGAATATTTAAACAACAACCCATTTAACATGAAATTCACGATGACTTATAGTAAACATAGAATCGTGTTCTTAGATGTTGAACTTTTTGTTGAAGACATGTGTATTTATAGCCGTATGCACAGAAAAGAGACAGCTTGCAACTCAGTATTGCACGCAGCGAGTGCTCATCCTAGGACGCAAATAAATTCTATTCCCTATGGAGAATTTCACAGAGCACGTCGCAACTGTAGCAAGGACATTGATTTTATTAAAAATGTTAATGATATAGAAGTCAGATTTTTAAACAGGGGATATGATAAAGATATAATCAACAGAGCAAAAAGACGAGCTAATCAACTGAATAGAAATGACACTTTGAAAACATATCATAACCCTGATGATAAACAAGTACATCAAGTGAGGATGATCACAAACTTTCACCCTTGGTCTCACAAAGTGTTCAATATCCTCAAACGACATTGGAAACTCCTAACATCAGATCCTGATCTAAGCAAAATATTGACTAATAACCCTAGTCTTGCTTATCGGAAGGGTTTAACTCTTCGAAATATGGTTAGCCCAAGTTATCCAAAGAAAAATGTGGCTACAATGTCTTGGCTCCATAGTAAAAGTTTGGGGTTCCATAAATGTGGAGACTGTAGTATGTGTAAATACGCCTTGTCTGGAACAAAAGAATTTTCTTATAATGGGTCAAGAAAGTTTCACATCACAGAGTACATCAACTGCAATACGAAGTATGTAATTTATGTTATTATTTGTAAATGTTCTATGATTTATGTGGGCAGCACAGTTAGAAATCTCAAAACCCGTATTGCAGAACACTTTAGAGCGTTGAAAAATATGGATGATAGATATCCAATAGTACACCATGCACTAGAATGTTCAGAGCAAAATCAACAACAGAGTTTTAAATTTCATGCCCTGGAATCGGTATCTAGTGACATTAGAGGTGGTAACCGTGAACTAAAGCTGCGGCAAACTGAAGCTCGATGGATCTTGAGGTTACATGCGGTTAAGATGGGAATTAACATTGAAAATGAATTACAGTATTTTTTGGGTACTTAATTTTATGGTTATAATCCAATCATTCCCATATAATGATAATTTAAGGTTGTGAAGTTGAATTTATCTGTTTCTGAGAATACCAGCATTTATAATGCAACGTGTTTTTGAAAATTTATGATGCATTTCTCTCCTTATGCCTAACCTTGTTTTACCAGATAATTGTATAATTTATAAATTTGCAATATTAACCAGTTGATTAAGTACTGTACACTACTTGAATCTTGTATATGTATGCCCTTTGTCACATAATTTTTAATGAGGTGGGGTTGCTATGGTTTTCTTAACTTCTTTTCGCTGATCAGGCTCCTTTTACTGTTCTTTCTTCTCTTATTTAATTTTACATCTTATTTGGGGTCGGTTCAGCGTTATATAATAGAAACAAATTACATTAGCACACACACACAGGACTTCCTAGTTTCTATAAGATGGCATGTACTTAGGTTGAATTCATAGTAGTTTGATCCCTTTCCAAGATGGCGCCCACACTTGGAGTTAGCACCTAACATGTAGTTCGTCATTTAGCGTATATAATCCCATACGAACATGGCGCCGGCGCCCATACTTGGAGCTAGCACCCTACATGTAGTCTGTTATCAGTCAGCTTATATGATTTTATATGACTTTGAGTGATCCTAATACTTTGCGGTTTGGCTATTGAATCCCATACGAACATGGCGCCCATTGCAGACGCCGGTATCTTCACGAGTTATCATTATTACCAGCTCAATATGGCGTCCATACTTGGAGCTAGCACCCAACATGTAGTCCGTCATCAATTAGATTATATAATCCCATACGAACATGGCGCCCATTGCAGACGCCGGTACTTTATACGAGTGGTCATGATATAGGACCCCTCGCTTCACTTTCAGGTAATTAAGAGTGTGTACGTATGATGACTCAATTTGATTGTGAAACTAGAATGTTAGCTTAATATTTGTCCTTAGACGTTGGTTCATTTTATTTAAGGTCCTTTTTGCAGATATATTAGTGTATGCCGTCTTAGAGTCCTGTTACTAGGTCACATATTCTGCTGCTATATCTAATTCACTAGCAGCTCCCTTAGTATTTCTGTAGAGATCGGTAGACCGTTATGCTTGTACATTGGCTGACATCGTGATATTTAGTTTAATTTTCGTTCTAGGTTACTTGAATGACACCTTCTACTGAATAATTGCATCAACAGACCTTACTTTAATTTGAATCTCTTGGATATCGTGGAGCCTTTATTTCGAAGTTTAAATGGTATGTCTTTAATACCTACTTGTTGTAGTTTACAACATTTTAGTGAGTTCGATTGATTGAAAATATCATTTTACATGCAGGTTGTGATCGTTTAGTCCTTGGCTCCTGGACTAATTATACTTATAGATTGATAATACCGACATGGTGAGTCTTTAGCCACATAAGTTTCGAGTACAGGTTTTGGTGAGTTTGTCACACTGGTGGTTAGCTGTAACTTGGTAACTTCTCCTCATATGGTTTGTTCAAGTTTAAGAGACACCTTTTTACATTTGTGCTTGGATTATAGCACGGTTATCAAACGTCACTGGTATTCTTTGCACCTTATTTCATCTCTTTTTATTTCTGTCTACAATTTATCTTATTATGGTAATCGGATCACTGGGTTCGCTCTCTCCTCTTACAATTAGCACCTTTTTCTCTGCAGGTTCCCTTCTTTCCTCTGCACACAATTTGCGTAACTTGAATGTAATTTGACATTTCATTTTACATCTTTGCTCCAACCACGATGTTTCCCTATTAGGTTTTGTTATGCCCTAACAGCTCCTTATTTTGCCTTAATGTCAGATGTCACTATGTTCATTTATCTTCTGTTGTTAAATTCATTTATGAAACTCGGTTATTTCTTTGTTTCCAGCCCTGATGAAGTCCATGACCTAATAGTCAGGACGAAACACGTGTTGGCTGGCAGTGGGTTTGCATCCAAGAAGTTTCTTTCGTGAAATAAAGAGAAAATACGAAAACCTGGAATTTAATTTGAAATATTTTGTTCGATGTGCATTTGCACTTTCACATGTTTGTTGACTCTCTAGAAAACCCTTTTGCTCGGTTTCCAAACTTGTTAATGTTTGTGGTTAACTGTTGTTAGCTTATATTACGATGCTAGTGGTCGTCGTATTGTTAACCTGTAGCAAGGGTTTTATTGACATATCAATTTGACTCATCATTTCTTTGCGCAATTGTCCCTACCACTGAGGGTTTAGTCTGTCTGCCCTCGACCCTGGAGACAGGATGGTAGCGTTGGACTTGCAGGACGCTTACTTTCACATCCTCGTCCTGCCGGCCCACCGGCGTTACCTGTGATTCACGGTGGGCCACGAAGGTGATGGCAGTGGTCGCAGCTCATCTGCGCAGATCAGGGGTTCCAGTCTTCCCCTTTCTCGACGACTGGCTGTTGAAGACGGACTTGCCCAAGGCAGTCGTCTCCCACCTCCAGACTACGGCGGACCTCCTGCACTCACTGGGGTTCACTATGAACGTGCCGAAGTCACACCTGACTCCCTCTCAGAAGCTCCTTTTTATCGGAACGGTTCTGGACATGATGCAGTTTCGGGTTTATCCTCCCGAGCAGAGAGTCAGGGATATTCGAGCTATGATTCCGATCTTTCAGCCTCTATCCCTGGTTTCAGTCAGAATGACCCTGCGGCTGCTGGGCCTCATGGCCTCCTGCATCCTGCTGGTAGATCATGTCAGGTGGCATATGCGGTCTCTGCAGTAGGCCCTGAAGTTCCAGTGGCACAGCATCAGGGGAATCTGTCCGATTGCATTCAAATCTTGGAGGGCACTGCACGGCAATTGCAGTGGTGGCTAACGAACCAGGATTGGGTCAACGGCAGATTCCTCTCCCTTCCCCAACCAGAGTACACAGTGGTGATGGACACATCACTTCTGGGGTGGGGCGGGGTGGGGCGGGCACATGGGAGAAGCGGAGATCAGAGTAGTGCAGGTGTTCAGACAACACCACCGCCATATGGTACTGCAACAAACAGGGCGTGTTGGGGTTGTGGACCCTATGTCAAGAGGCTCTCCCTCTCTGGACATGGCTGGAACATCAGGGCATATGCCCGGTGGTTCAACACCTGGCAGGTTCTCTGAATGCCAGAGCGGACGAACTTAGCCGCAGGTGCGTGATGGATCACGAATGGCGTCTTCACTCGAAGTTGGTGCAAGGCCTCTTTCAGCAGTGTGGAGAGCCTTGGTTAGATCTAATCGCCACCTAAGAGAACGCACAATGTCACCAATTCTACGCATTGGAACTTCCAAGGCGGCACTCGCTAGGCGACACTTTTCATTGCGAGTGGAGTTGCGGTCCTCTATACGCCTTTTTGTCTATACCACTTCTGCCCAGAGTGCTGAAGAAGATCAAGCGTGACTGGGCCCAAGTCATCCTTGAGGCTCCGGATTGGGCACGAAGAGTCTGGTATCCCGAGCTGTTACACATGGCCATCGATCCTCTGATACGACTGCTTCTTCGGGAGGATCTTCTGTCGAAGCAGCGGGGGACGGACCTCCACCCGAACCTGTCCATTCTCCACCTCCTTGTATGGAGATTGAGTGGCAACAGTTGACAGCCTTCGACCTTCCTCCCGAAGTCTGTGATGTTATCTTGGCAGCTAGGTGTCCCTCCACTAAGACGGTATATGCCTGCAGACGGAAGAAATTTGGGGCATGGTGCACAGCAAAGGCTGTGGATCCCCTTTCTGCCCCTCTTTCTGAGGTTCTTTTGTTCCTCCTGTGTTTGGCCCAGCAGGGCTCTGCTCTGGGCACTCTCAGTCATTTCAGCCTTTCTTAGGCTTCCTGATCAGCCTTCTCTTTTCAAGTCCCCTGTTGTAAATCGCTTCTTAAGGGCATTACTCATCTTTTTCCTCCTGTTCCCTTCATAATGCCTCAGTGGGAATTGAACTTGGTTCTTACTTACCTTATGTGCGCTCCCTTTGAGCCGCTTCATAACTGTCCTCTCAGACTTCTTACTTTAAAGACTGCTTTTCTGGTTGCCATCACCTCTGCTCGCAGGGTGAGTGAGCTCCAAGCTCTTTCTTCAAAACCTCCCTTTCTGGCTGTTCATCCGGACAAGATCGTCCTAAGAACCAGACCTTCTTTTCTTCCCAAGGTGGTTATTTATTTCCACATTGGTAAAACCATCACTTTGCCCACTTTTTTTCTGCCTCCGCATCCTTCTAAGGAGGAAGAGAGGCTCTTCCATCTGGATCCAAAACATGCGCTTCCATTTTATTTGGATCGCACCAAGCAATTCCGGGTGGATGAATAGCTCTGTCGGAAACGTGGGCGCCAAAAAAGGTTGGGCCATGCACAAACGGACCATCTCTAGGTGGGTTGTTTTTTTCATAAAAGCTTGCTATTCTTTGGCAAAGAAGGAGCCTCCAGTGGGACTGCGCACCCATTCCACTAAGGCGACGGCAGCTACCACTGCTTTGGGACGGGGAGTCCCCCTCAATGACATCTGTCAGGCAGCTATGTGGGCAACTCTGCACCCTTTCACAAAACACTACTGCTTGGACAGCCAAGTCCGGAGAGACGGCTTCTTTGGCCGTTCTGTTCTCCAGGACTTTCTGGTGTGAACTTGGTTCGCAGACCCACCTCCAGGGTTGGTATTGCTGCAGTATCTATTTTAAAGGTAAGGAATCTATAACTATTTGTCTCTTTCAGATGAACAAGTTACTTACCTTCGGTAACGATATATCTGTAAGAGACATAGATTAGTTATAGATTCTCCCCGTTCTGCGAACCGACTTCTAGGGTTAAGAACTTCCTTTCAGGGCCCTAGTTTTGTGCACCAGTGGTCAGTGTCTTGCATGGCTCTGCGATTTTGGCGTGTAAAAGAACTGACCTCCGCGCGTGAGGGCGACGTCTAAGTAGCTGCCGCAACGTCATTCCAGCGACCACGCCACCAACAACGACACAGAGCCGACCGATGCCACCTTTCGACGCGCAGGGGTACTGCTGACAAAAATTTCTCCGGATCCAGTCTGACGCCTGGGGGTAATTATAAATGTAAGGACTCTCAAACTAATCTAGATATATCATTACCAAAGGTAAGTAGCTTGTTTGATTAACTCACAAGTCATTTGTGGCTTGGTCAGCCATTCAAACTTAGCATCCTTCCTCACCAACTTCCTCAACAGTTTAATTTTCGTTTTCTCAGCAAAATTTGGTACAAATTTACTGTAATATTCACACAGCCCAGCATAAGAAAGCAGTTTCCCTTAGTATCTGGTGCAGGAGTCTTCACTATACTCCTTGACCTGTAATGATCTGTCCAAGATACTCAACTTGATTCAAAAACAATTTGCATTTCTCTTCTTTCAATGTTCGCCCCTTTTTCTTGTAACCTGAGACACACTTCTTTAAGATCTTCCACATGCTCATCTTCTGTTTTGAAGAATACTAATATGTAATTTCCTACATTTTTCCGATCCTTTAAAATAATGAAACATAGCCCATTGGAAAACAGAAGTAGCTGACGCTAGTCCAGACTGCATTCTGTTAAATTGAACAAACCTTTAGGTGTTAAAAAGGCAGTATATTTCTTTGAATCAGGTGCCAACATGACTTGATGGTAGGCAAAACACTAATCTAATGTCAAATACAGTTTTGCCCCTTCCAGCATATACACAAATTAATAAATATTAGGTAATGGATGAGAATCAATCAGAATATTAGCATTCAACCCATATAAATCAACAAACAACTGCAATGTACCATCTCCCTCATTTGCCAGCACAATGGAAGAAGCCCACTCCAATGACTCAGTTTCCTAGATAACACCCCCTTTCATCAAACTTTCCAATAACAAGTTCAAATCATTCCTCACACTTAATAGGAAAAAAAACATCACAACTCTTTTTTTCATGGTATAGTCCCAATTGATTTGAAGAGTAATCATCACTCCCCACCAGCAGCAGACTCCATGTGCTTTCTAATTACTGAATAATCATCAACCACCCATACTTGAGCACAATTTGAGAAGAGACGTTACCATATGACTCCAAGACTGCAGAACAGAACTTCATCCAAAAGAACTTTCATTCAGGATTCAGACCACTACGATACAGAACTTTGGGTGATATCAGACACGGCTTTCTCATTGCCTTCGCTGAAAATAAAGAAGCAGTCTTAATTCTCAGGGGCCTCTAAACATCCTCTGATATAGTGGACCATGGCGTACGGTGGGGGACGATGCCAGAAGAACGCAAAGTGTGCCTGTGCACACCAATAGTAGAGTTCCAAATTTAAGCTGATGGTACAAAAATTAATATTACTTTACAAAATACCATTGTTTCACATTTTTGACTTCTGCTAAGACTGAAGTTTTAGTCGTAGAAGAGCCTGCTTTCAAAATGCCTACTAGCTCCGAATCAGGCCAGAAACCTGGGTATTATTATAGTTCTCACCCCAGCTTCAATCCTCAAATAAATGCAATTGTTTTGAATAATTATTTTTATTGTTTTTCATCAGTTACACAGCAGAAGTGTGGAGGAAACATAAATGCAACTATAAAGGGAAAACAAATAACAGTCAAACAAGCACAGCTTAGCAAGATGCTATCATCAGTGCTACACATTTCCAACCTTATTTTGTAATCTTGTGGGGTTGAGATGTACGCACAATCCAATGAATACTGAGGTATAGCTCAAATGCGTGCCAGTGGGTCTACGCGGCGCATCTGTCCATGCCATTAGGTCCCTACCAAGTTGTCCTCGGTGGTGCTGCTGCGCCGCTGTCTCCCAGTGGTGGTCAGCGATCTCAGCCCATGTCCAGCATTGCAGCGGTCCCCAAATGTCCCCGGAGCGTTGGGTAGGCATCAACATAACGCAGTGTAGTTCCAGCTGTTCATTGCAGAATGGCTTGTCTCGTACCCAGTTCCTTACCGTAGGTCTGTGATCCCCTTAACACAGAATAGGCACCCTCCGCTTTGCCAATAGCAGTGCCGGCAAAACAGCGGGCCATGGACAGTATCTCCCCAGGGTAGTTCAGAAGGGCAGTCTTGGGAGTCAAGACTGTAATTTCGACCATCATGCCTGACAGCACCCAATCCACTTCCTGCCAATATTTGGCTAATGCAGGGCACAGGTACACAAAGTTCAAAAGATCTGTCCCGGCACGACACATCTGGCACATCAGGAGTGTGCACACAATTAGTGTGAGAAAAGTTTTAAGGTGGTGTGGTAGATTCTTTGAATGTATTTAAGGTGAATGAGTCAGAGCCTGCCATAGAGAGAGAGTGCTTTTAACTGTCTACAACATTATGTCCCATCCTTGTCCTTGAGGGCAGTCCCTCAAGTCTGTCACCCATTGCAGCCTACACGGCACTAGAAGGCAATAGGGTGGTCTGTGCCTACACGGCAGAGTATAAATTAGTCACCATACATTTGGTCGTGGGGGTCTGCCAGGAACATTGTCAGCATGCTTGATTCTTTAGCCTCTTGGAATGTTGAACAGTGGACCCGGCACATCGCCCTAAGACAATAGTACATAAATGTTTCCAGAGGGGCGGGTGCCTCACCTTCCACTACAGTAGGGCAGTCCAGGAAGTGGCCTGATAGAAAGAGATTCTCCAGAGTGTGTACTCCCCATTTATTTAAACGTCTGAAAGGGGTTATGGTCTGGATCAATGAGATCAGGCGAGAGTGATTCAGAAGCTGTTTGGGGGAGTAGAGGATTGGATGCTTGAGTCATTTGTATATCTAATCCCATGCCAGCTGCAGTGCTGGGGAAGGTATCAATGTATTTTTGGCTACAGTGTGGTGACTGTCCAAGCAGTGCATCCAATGGGACTGGATGGGCATTGTCAAGCTCGAAAGGTGGGTGTGCAATGCATGGTGGGGTGCGATGCCAAAAGAACGCAAAGTGTGCCTGTGCACAGCAATAGTAGAGTTCAAAATCGGGGTGCGCAAAGCCACCTCTCTCGTACGGCATTGTCAGTATCTCCCATTGTACCCAGGGTTGTTAACCAGCCCATATTAAAATTATCGGGTGGGATTTTAGTGTCTTAAAAAAGTGCTGACTCAGCGGTATAGGGATGTTGTAGAACAGGTATAGCAGATTAGGTAGGCTAATTATCTTGACTAACGCAATTCTTCCCATTAGGGATATAGGAAGCAAAGTCCAGCGTCAGATTTGCTCCTTGATGTGCTTCATTGTTCAATAGTTATCCCTAATTACAGTGTCCCTATCATGATAGACCCAGATCTCAAGGTATTTGATGGGTTGTGTTGCCCATGACCGTGGGAAGTCCAGTTTGCGGCGTTTGTAACCAGTGTTAGTGAAAGGATTGTGAATTTGTTGCAGTACATAGCAGTGCTTCAAAATGCACGAAATAGTGGGAATTTTCGTATATCCCAGGACATGTTAAGCGCCGGATTGGATAGGTAAAGAGTAATATCATCTGCATAGAGAGAGACACTCAGATTGCTTGCGGAGAACACTAGACCCCTTTTCTCATGCAATTGACAAATGGCCCAGGCCAGGGGTTTTGTGGCGAGGGCGTAAAGTAATGGGAATAATGGGCATCACTGTCGGGTGCCTCGGCCAATAGGGAACGGCTGGGATAGGAGGCCTCCCACTCTAAGTCGGGAGTTTGGAGAAGAATGGAGGAGCTGCACCCAGCTGACAAAGTTTCTGGGTATGCCCATGTGTTGTAAAACCGCTAACACATACTGCAGTTCAGTGGAGTCAAAGGTTTTAGCTATGTCGAGAAAAATCTCAGACAGTTAGGCTACCTCCTTATTCATCTTCGGAGGTGCAACTGAATTGCGGGGTTCATCAAGGTTCTTTGCTGTCTCTCCACCTTTTCAACATCTACATTTGTCCCCTGATTAATGCCCTCAAACACAAAGAAATCAACATCTTTAATTATGCAGATGACATGCAACTATTATTCATGCTCAGTGATTGCCCTTCATCTCGTTATTTGTTTCAGGATACTATGCGGTTCATCCAAGACTGGATGAACAGCAATCATTTGAAGCTAAACACCGATAAAACGGAGATAATGCAACAAGGTGAAATATTGGTGCCCCTCGTTCTGGCCTAGCGAGATGGGCTCTTCCCCCTCACCCAAAAAAGCTGTAAAAAGCCTGGGTGTCATAATAGATGCAGAACTTTATTTTAAGCAGCTGGTAGGAGCTGTGACTTCCGCCTGCTTCTGCCAGGTACGTCACATAAAGATTTAAAAATTCCTCATTAAGGAGGCTTTGATCCGGGGGCGTGACCAAGCCGACCAAGATGGCGGCAGCACTTCCCTAGCGGTCCGATCAGCAGCCCGCAATATCGGTACCAATATATGCCTTAAACCGACCAAAACCCACCGCGAATGCCACCGCAGCTAAAGCATCCATGAGGAGCACCCGATGAGCCCTAAGGAACGACAGAAGAGGTGCCCCCGGCAACACCAGGAGCTCCGGCAGGGACACGACTGCGACCTCAAAATGGCGACGCCTTATGGATCCTGAGCGCTCACGACGTCTGGGCAAGGATCGTAGACTGGGCCTGCCGATCGCCGAACACAGCTGCAATCAACAATCGAGGTCAAGCAGCCCCCAAACGGTGGAGTGAGAGAGAAGGGGACAGGTGAGAGCGCTGCCGCTCGCGGACCCCGCACAACGCAACTCCCGTGCGAGGGGTGGGTCCCACCTGAGGAGATGCCGCGCCGACACCCAGGCACACCATAGCACTCCCGCAGAGCGCCCTCACAAGACACCCTCCCCCGGCACGGCACCGGGCCTCGAGTTGCGCGGGGGGAGGCAAAATCGGGATCCGAGCCTGGCGGGCAGGCAGGCCAACACTGAAAGGCCCCAGTGGACCACTCCATAATGGCGGGAACGGGAGTATCACCCACGCTGCTTGCAACAGAACCCTAGCAAAGCAGACTCCCAACTCTGCTGTGGACCGGGACCCAGAGCCCGTGAGACACGTTAGAGCGCGGGAGCGCACCGAGATCCTGGACAGTGGGGTCGGGAGCCCTACGAGCTCGGCATCGGAACCGCCCAGGGCTGGCACAGGGCGAAGCCCGCGAAAAGTCCACCCAAAGAAGGGCCTGGAGGAGCCCTATGCAGAGGTACCCACAGGAGTCACTGTTGGCCCCCCCGGGTCTAGCGGGGCACGATCGCGTTCTAGGCGACGACAGGATTGAGAGGCCGACTGCTACTGTACACGAGACCCAGATGCGCTTCTAACACCACATCCGCCGGAGACCCTGGGCATAAATACCGCACAACGTACTTCTCACACCGAGCATCCCTGTACCCAGACAACAAGACTCAGGGCTACGGATGGTGGACCAGTGGACACAGAGGGCATCCCTACCTGCCCCCGACCCCTGAAGACACCGAGCCAAGGGGACCACATGGGGGCGACTGGACACTCCTCACTGCCATCTCTCGGGGTGGTACTCCCCCGGCAGAGTCACCAACAGCCTGGGCAGGGCGCATTCCAAGAGGGTCGGCGAGCATCGCCCATCAGTGACTGGGCGACTGCTGGGAGAAATCACCGGACCAAGAGAGGGGAAAACACGGGAAGTGACATAGGCCTCAACTGACCGCAAGCCGCTTGGCCTCCGCAGAAGGAGAGTGACACAAGCATCCACCAGTGACCATCGGCGAGGGACACAACCACCATAGGGCGCCCACGCGTAACAGGCCCCATGGCCCCAAGAACATCCCCGACCCCCAACACCACACAACTGGGAGAGGAGCCCTCGAACTCAGAGTCCATGTCGAACAAATTGGACAAAGTCCTAGCGGCAATCGAACACTCGAGAGTAACCATGAAGCATAAGTTCGGAGAACTGGCCACAGACCTTAAACTGCTCCGGGATGACCACAGGAAGCTGGCAGATAAAGTTAAACAAGGGGAGAAAATGCTGTATACTCTGGAACCGCAAATACAGCAACAACAGGACACCTTGAAATATCTGCAATCACGGGTGAGGATCCTGGAGAACAAAACGGATGATTTAGAAGGACGGTCCCGCAGAAGCAACATTCACATCCTCAATCTGCCGGAGGGTATGGAAGGGACTAACCCTCTTAGATACATCACCACATGGATCACGACGTTCACACCGGCAGGGGATCTGACCCCCTTCTTCTCCATAGAAAGGGCACACCGGGTACCGGTCCGTAAACCACCACCAGGATCACCGCCCCGGCCATTTCTCCTAAAACTGCTACATTACCAGGATAGAGACACTATCCTCTGAGCCACAAGACGACAGGGAACATTCCGAGTGGAGGACAAACAGGTCATGCTATTCCCAGATTACTCACGGGCTGTTCAACAACATAGGGCCACCTTCTTAGCAGTTAAACGCATCCTGGGCCTAAAGAACTTCCAATATGCGCTTTTGTTCCCAGCCCGTCTCAAGATCATACACGACGGAAATACACACTTTTTCTCAGACCCCGCAGAGGCCAGCAGCTGGGTCGAACAGCAGCTGTCACACCTGGACAATCCCAGGAAGGTGCAGACCTGTCGACCATTAGGCCGCCAGAGACGACAACAGGAAAAAGTCACGCTTACACAATTGAGCCCGCGTTCGGACTCCTCTAACAAGAACTCTCCTGATCTCGAACAAATCATATCAGAACGACGAAAGGCGCTACAAGTGGCCACAGAGATGGGGCTACCCGGGGAACGTTCAGATGGCGAGAGAGGCCCACACCTATTCACTTCAGAGGAAGAGGGCAGTGACGCAAACACTCCCAGAGATGGTTCAATGACACCACCAATAGTGACCCCCCCCAAACGGCAGACACTCTGAGCTGATGCTCCCAAACCGGAATGATGAGCATTACTGGAGATGTCCTCCGGGACCTCAACACCTCCCAAACTAGGAGACATGGCTCGACACCAGAGGGGTGCTCCAGCAACCGGTCCCAACCTGAACACGCCTGAAGATTGAATATAGTATTGAACTGTAACAGAAGGCGGTGGCTGGAATAGACACAGTTGGGCACCACAAAAGCACAGTCAACAAGCGGATAGCTGCAGTGACAACGGCTGGCGAAGGCGGACGACCACTTGACCCAAGCAACAAACTAAAATTAGCACATGACGTGCAGTTTGGACTTATCGCCTCGAGCGATAGGTCCTATGAGTTGGGACTGTTTCCCGTTGGTTCACCTTATTTTCCCCCTCATTTCACATCCTCCCCAATACTCCCAGGGGAGCGTATACACGGAATAGAGAAAAATGGTTCATATACTTTTGGCAGGCATTCTGGCGGAGGGAGGGCACGAGGGACGAAGGGGGTACTAAGCCAAGAGAAACACCACCTAGACGCTAGTCAAAATGGCGGCTAAGATCCCTAATACAGATCTGAAAGTCATTACATTAAATGTCGGACATGCACACAGCAAACAAAAGATACGCGATTTACGCCTACATTAAACGGCAGCAAGCACAAATAGCTCTCCTACAGGAGACACACCTGACGGCGACAAATGTGGAGCGACGGCGACAAATGCGGAGCGCCTATGTAAAAAATGGCGAGGTATTATTTGTAAAAATGGGTGACTCTGTGCACACCAGTTTAACTCAAATGTTTCTCGTGAGGTTTATTCCTTTGTTAAACATTTAGCGTGCAGTCCGGCTTCGTGGTCCACCCTGGTTCCACGTTCTTAAAATACAGTCGAGTTTGAAGCGAAGTATCTCTCCAAAAGTCGGACGCACAGCTCAATCCTTCCAAAAATGTACCATAATGTTAATCCATTTAAATTGATTTTATTCCAAAGTATTCCATATGTTCAACTGAATCAATTTCTTTAATCTTATCACATGAGGCATTTCTGTACTTCAAAGTTTCCAATGCGGCAGATATGCCCATCCGGGCCTTTTTCTGTAGCACGAGGCGTCCATTCATTATCTTTAACACCCAATGCATTTTGGGCTTTTTCTAAGCCCTTCGTCAGGGGTTCACTACAGCTTTAAAAAAACATTAATATTAGACTTTGTATTCAGACCTCCATACATTGATATCTAATGTTACATTAAGCAGTGCATACATTGTCTTAAGAAACCACCTTTTATCAACGTTTTCCCTCTAAATGTGTGAATACACGCTTCAAAACAGTTGCCCAAACAAGCCTTTCCCAAATAACATAACACGCCCTGGTTCTGCTTCTATTGTTTAAAAGAACCTGATGACTGAGGTATTATTTGTGCCACAGCATACTCGGCATTCGCCAGGGGTGCCCTGATTTGGATTCAACCTGGGATCTCCTTCAGAGAACAATCAAGAGTAGTAGACAAAGAAGGTCGGTACTCCCTGCTGGCAGGACTCCTCGAGGGTAGAGAAATACTGTTCGGAAGCATATATGCCCCCAATGCGGAGCAGAATCAATATTGGAACCGCCTTACTGGAGTGTTAGCACAATACACATCAATGTCATGGTGGTTGGGAGGGGACTATAACTGTACCCTAGACATCAGCTTGGATAGATCTCATCCCCCTCCGGCGCAGTCCCCCGCACTGAAACAGACAGAGCAATTTCAATACTGGGTGACCCACTGGACACTAGTAGATGCCTGGCGAGAAAAGAACCCAAACATCAAGAAGTATCCGCCCCACACAATTTAAGGGTGAGACTAGATAGATTCCCCTGCTCCGCAGCACTGCTCCCCCAAATACAACACACTGACTACCTGAGCAGAGTACTGTCAGACCATGACACACATACAGTGATCCTCAGATGGAGACCGCCCCCCGTACCCACGTGGAAATTGCTTAGGGAGTGCCTCACTGATAAGGTGTTATGTAGCACGCATGGTGACCACATTCAGGAATACTTTGCACTAAATGCAGGCACAGCCACATCTAGATTAATAGAATGGGACGCTTTTAAGGTCGAGGCCAGGGGACACTGCATCCAACAAATAGTAGGAGTGAGAAAAACACTAGAGCAGTCACTGCAAACTGCGGAAACAAGATTGGCGGCGCGAACAAAAAGCATGGATAAAGGGGAAGCTACCCCGGAGCAAGCGGCGACAGCTAAAACATCATATGCGGAGACCATGAGAGACCTTCGCAAATATAACTTCAGAGTTTATGCCGCCCGGGTACATCGGGTGGGAAACAGGGTGGGAACTCTCCTAGCCTGGCTTGCGAAACAGGACATGGACATGAAACCAATCACAGAATTGATAGACGCGACGGGTACCCCTAAACAGTCACAAGTAGATATACTACGCATTTTCCACGACTATTACACAGGAGTCTATCGGGCTCCGCCACAGTCATCATGGCCAGTGTTGTCCCAGTTCTTCCACTCATTGCCTCTACCTGGCATCCCGTCTGTGGATGTGAAGGCGTTAGAGACAAAGATAAAATCCCCGGAAGTAACCCATGCAATCAGGGCACTGGCACGACGTAAGGGGCCAGGAATGGATGGCTTTCCCCTCGTATACTATACCACCTTCTCAGGCCAACTGACCCCACGGCTTGTATCCATGTATGAAGACGCGTTACAAAGAGGTGAACTTCCAGGATGGCTCAGGAAATCTACCCTGGTAACATTCCTCAAACCACATAGGGATCCCACACTCCCGTCCTCATACAGACCCATAACCCTACTCAACGCGGACTGTAAAATTTTAGGGAAAATTTTGGCCGGCCGGTACATCCAAGTCCTCCCACAGTTGATCCACCCACACCAAATCAGTTTTCTCCCCAGACGCAACATGTCCCAGAATATACGCAGGCTCTTCCATATACAGTATAGAGCGAAAGATCACTTCCCACACGCCGCATGCCTAATTCTGGACCTCGAAAAGGCTTTCAATACACTACTATGGCCATACCTATTTGCTGTCCTCCATAAAGTACACGTCAGCCCAACCCTGCTAGCATACACACAACTCCTCTATGAGGGACTCACAGCTAGGGTGAGAGTGGGAAATTACATTTCAACCCCATTCCCGGTGGAACGGGGACGAGGCAGGGATGCCCCCTGTCTCTCCTCCTGTTCGCCCTGGCAGTGGAGCCCCTGGCCATTCGCTTGCGTCAGGGGGGTGAGGCCTGGGGCATTCCAATTGCAGACACAGTACATTGCGTATCGCTATACGCCGATGATCTCTTGATCTATGTACCGGATATCACAAGCGACCTTACACCGATATGGACAATATTACAAGACTTCGCAGAGGCCTCCGGACTGAAAGTCAATTGGGGAAAATCTACTATTTTTCCACTAAGCCCCCACCTAGCTCCCTTGGAGGTAACAATAGGACCCCAGACACTCGGTTGGAGTGCTGCGTCACCCCGATATCTGGGAGTGAGGCTGTATCACTCACCAGAGAGCCTCTACGAGGGGAACCATCGCAAGACATTGGCCGTGCTACGTACGGCAGTCGCCTTCTGGAGGACCCTGCCCTTGGCCCCCATAGGGCGAGTAGCCGTAGCTAAGATGATTATGGTACCCAGACTGCTCTACTCCTTTACCAATCTCCCAGTGATACCGCCTCGCTCCTTTTTTCAAGAACTAGACACACTACTTACAATGTTAATATGGGGGGGTGGTAGACGCAGGGTGGCCTTACAAACCCTTTATTTACCCACAACACAAGGGGGCCTGGGTGCCCCCTCCTTTGAAACTTATTTCTTAGCAGCTCAGCTTCAGTGGCTATCCCATTGGACAGCCGAGCACCACATAGAGGAGACATTCTCCAACGATGGCCGGATACCTCTCCCGGCCCTCCGGAGACTACTGATGCCGGGTACCAAGCCTATGCGTACACACCCTCTACCGGCATCAATAGCCCGCAAATGTTTGATGCGTATACACCGTATGTCAAGGGGTCAGCCCCTCTACTTTCCGTTGCTCCCATTAGTAGGATTCCCTCAACGGGAGAAATATTACACCTCCAGCCCCCTCCGGATATGGACTGAGCACGAGGTGACAGAGGTCGAGTCCCTGTTCGAGGATGGGCAGCTGAAAACATATGCCCAGATGAGGGAAGGCTACGATCTCCCCCCGGGACAATTCCTATTACATAGACAATTAGTAGATAGCGACCGGAACTGCTGGGATCTCACTGAGGTAGGAACCACCGACACACCCGGTATTACACACTATTCTGCGTATGGGTACGGGGAGGCACTTAGTTACTTGGCACTACAAAGCGATCCGGGAACTGATCACAGCTCCCTTACAACCTCTACGCTAGAAATGGTAGGACGAGATAGGATGAGTGTTCCATGAAAAGAATGGGAAAAGGCACTGGGGTACCCAAAAAAGGTTTCTAGCAACGCACGCTTCAAAAACATTCAATTCAATATTTTCCATCGAGCATACTTAACACCTCACCGTTTTTACCCTGATATACATTTTGCATGTCCCAGATGCCAGACGCCCGAAGCGAATTTTAAGCACATGTTCTGGGACTGTCCCACAATCCAACAGTATTGGGATAGGGTACATCAGACACTCAGGGCGACAGTCAACCTCATGAACATTTCTACGTGGGAGGCGTGCACCCTAGGTGTCTTCCGCAGGTGGAAGACAGAAAAGGTGCAATGCAGGTTTGCATCCCTAGCTATTCTTTTAGCAAAACGTGGAATAGCCATGCATTGGAGGGCCCCGGCAGGACCCCCAGAAGCAGCCTGGATAGGCGCCGTGAAAAAGTGGGGGGCAGCAGAGGAGGAGACGCTGAGAGACGAGGAGGTGAAGGGGGTGCATAAACATCCCATCTCTATGGAATGGGCACAACTCCTGTTCCAATTTGTTCAAGAGGCAACACCAGAGGAATCACCCACGGCCACGCAATCCCAATCTCCACCCCTGTCCCCCAAGGTGAAAACAAATACTAATACGAAGCAGCCGTGTGATGCGTTGAACCGACTGTGTACTAAGGCTCCCTCAGACTAACACCCCGGTCCCTGATGGGAGATGCACCCCCTCCTCCCCCCCGGGCTCCTCTCTCCCCCCGCTGTCGACACCACAGCACATTAACGGACAAACCAGAATCAGCCACAAAATAGGCAACTACAACAATCCGATCCGTAGGCTCTCCGAACCCCCTTCCCCCCTCAGTTAACTGTTTTAAGTTTTCCCCCCGACCCCCACGTAGTTGGCATATCCGTACTGGGAACACAATCATGGACACTATATAAGAAGGTTTGTGGGGCTAGAGTTGGAGACTGAACATCAACCCACTCCTTGGGGAAACGCACGTATGCAGGCACCAGGCAACCTACCATTGAACGTAATAGTCCACCTGAAGGGTAAATCCCATTTCATTTTGCTATTCCTTACATGTGATGAAAAATATAAGATGGGATGGTTGTTTTGTTATGCAATGATACCATTCAACTGCCTGCACTCTCCTGTCAGCATGTGTAAATAATGATGTGTAACTATGTACCATGAAATGTAAAACTCCCAATAAAGAATTTATTTTTTTTTTTAAAAGGAGGCTTTGATCCAAGTAATTATAGCTCTAGCCATGTCTAGATTATACTATGCTAATGCAATTTACCTGGGCCTCCCTAAAATCCTTCAGCACAGGCTCCAGCTCATTCAAAATGAGGCTGCTCGGCTGATTTACACCCTGCCCAAACGTTGTCACATCTCCCAGGTAATGATGGACCTTTACTGGCTGCCAGTCGTACAGAGATCAATGTTTAAAGCATGTTGCATGGTCTTTAAGTCCCTGTACCTGAGCTACCTTGCCTCTGTGAAGTCTAGAATTATTGAATACTGCCCAACCAGAGCTTTAAGATCTAGCCATTAGCACCTCTTGACAATTCCACCCTGGAAAAAACAAAGGATCAGCGGGCGTAGGTTTGCCGTTATCGCCCCTCGTGTATGGAATAGCCTGCCTTTGGACCTTAGGGCTTCAATGGACCTTGCCATATTTAGGAAACTCCTGAAAACACTGCTTTTTAGACAGCCTTATTACAAAGGGAGGTTGAAGTGGACTGGTTAGTGCCAAGAGACCGTTTGGTGGATGTGCGCTTTATAAATGAGCAGTAACATAACATAACAAAAATGCCCGCCACTTCCTGTTGTGGGTTGAGTTGATGAATGAGAGCAAATAGTGTTCTCAAGTTCTGCGCTGTGGATCTGCCCAGTATAAATCCCACCTGGTCTGGTAGAACCAGTCCGGGCAGAAAGAGAGTTTATCTATTGGCTAGTGGTTTGGCTAATATCTTTTAATCTATGTTTATTAAAATAATGGTCTATATGTGTGCGGGTACTTGGTTGTTTACCCGGTTTAGGCAATGACAATTATTGATTTTTACAGCATGGGGAGCAGGGTCCCTTGCTGCAAGGATTCATTGTAGACCGGCAGGAGTCACGGCATACACCTTATAGAACTCTGCAGGGAGTTCATCCTGTCACTGTCCCAGGTGCTTTACACATGGGATGCCAAACTATTGCGTCTCTAACTTTGTCATTCATAAGGGATTCGTCTAGGAATCACCTCTACGGTACCTCGGTCCAGGCTAGAGCGATGCACTCAAAATACTCTGTGACTTCCTCGCAGATTCGAGACCCACATGATGTGTACAATCTGGAGTAATAATCTGCTAGTTCAGGTATTATTGCGCCCGAGCAGTACAGCATAGTACCGTCTTCTCTCCGCACATTTGTGATGGTCAGGCCGTACCATCACATCGAGGTTTACTGCTCTGCCTCTTTGCCTCACCGTATGTGCTAGCCCTGGCGTATTTATGGGCATTTTTTACCTCTAACTCTGCTGTTTCGATGTATTCCGAGTGTTTGGTCTGTATTTTCTGAAGTTTGACAGATGATGGTGCCATCATGTATGGCCCCTCTAGAGCCTTAACCCCTTCAGTGCCCATGACGAGCTGGACTCGTCATGGGCCGCGGTGGCGCTGTGCCCATGACGAGTCCAGCTCGTCATAGACCCCGCCCGCTAATGCAACGGCCGGCACTGGGCGGGGAAAGGGGCGGGCACTGAAGGGGTTAAGCACTCCCTCAAGTTGCACAAGGCTGCTGCGTAGGGCATTGTGGATGCTATGCTGCTTTGCGTTGCAGATTCCTCTCGCGCAAGCCTTAGAAGCTTCCCTCAGTTTGCTAGAAAACTGTATGAGCCCGTCATTGGTTTGAAAATAATTTTGTATTTTGCTTTTTATGTCCTCAAAAAATTTGAAGTTGAGGAGATATTGGGGCAGGAGCCACCATGTGAATGTGAAGTGTTTTGGAGCGGGGGTTGTTATAATCAGTTTAGCCGACGGGTGGTCAGAGAGTGTGCACTCACGGTGTTCAATTTTCTTTGTCCACCCACATATGTCTGGTATGCCTAGCCAGTAGTCCAATCTCGCCTATGTTCCGTGTGCTGTTGAGACATGGGTGCCCTTGATCAAATTAGGGGATCACATTCTCCAGATGTCTTTTAGACCTTGGGTAGTTATTATGTGGGCCGATGCAGTCGTGGCTGAGTGTGTCACGGTGTTCGAGTAGGTGGATTTCTAGGACCAGATTGAAGTCTCCCACAGTATTGTTTGCGGTGCCAGGGCACAGCATTCGTTTCATAAGGATCTAATAAAGTCCAGATCATCTATATTGGGATAATAGCGTGATGTATTTGCCTCCTATTATTAATTGAAGGCTGTTGTATCTACCCTCAGGATCATTTTCTTCATGTAGTAAGCAGGGGTGGGTGGAGTTCAAGGAGTTGCACTACACAGAATTCCGCGTAGTTGCGGAATACCGCAGAGTTCCGCTCTGCCCTACCCAAATTTATTGTTGCTGTGTAATGAGTTATGACACTGCGTCCAGACTGACGTCATTCGGAAATGGGTCAGCTCGCAGGCACCTTGTGAACCGCACCCCCGCTAGGAGTAGGAGCTTTCTTTAGAGTGCTGAAAGCAAGAGAACACCACACTCTGCATGCCCCCCTCCTCCAGGTACGTGTCTTTCTTTATCCTACGTATCTACTATTGGAAACTTACTGAAAATAAAACAAAACAGTCATGTCCCTTATATTACAAAACGACATTTTAGAAAGCTGCGTAATAGCTGAAGTGCACAGTGCACGCACCGGGCAGGATGTGCCATTCATTTATGTTAATTATTTAACATTTTAGGCTCAACATTATCCACCAAATGGGATGCACATACTCATTACTGGCGCAGTAAAGGGGTTGGCTTACGTCTCTGCATTTAAACAAAGGAATTGCAGTATCGTGTGATTTTGACCTGCCAATGTGGCGAAACAAACCTCTGTGCCCACCCTCACCCACACCTAACTTATGCCCCCCAACTCCCCTCGGCAGCTAAGGAAAAAAATTATATCCTGAAATGATAATAAAACGACCACAGGCGCTGGTTTCACTGACCTCAGAACGTCATTAGTCTTGTCGTCTGAGGAGAACTTGCTGTGGCAGACATTGTCGCACGACTGGCTGGTTTTTCAGTGCCACCAGGACCCAGTGCCAGTCGGTTCCCTTTGTTGGCACCTGAGGGCTCAGGGCAAGACCTGTTTCCCTCCCGCTCTTTACAGGACGTGAAGCACACTGCTTCCTCCTCTGCTTCCGGTGCCCCGTGATGTGCTCACTTTTCCCCAGAGCTCCAACAATGCCTATTAAAAAAATCTCTCTCATCTCCAGCAGGCGCACCCGACAGAGACAGTCCGAGAGAGGTCAGCAGTCCAGTTCTTTAATCTTTATGAGAACTCTTATGGTTCCACTGTGTAGCAGAGACATTAAGGGACCTGAGGCACATAGGGTCAAGTGAGCAGCGTGCGCCGGTAAAATTCCGCTCCGCTGCCGGTAGGCGGAATTGGCCGAACTCCGCTCTCCAAACGGAGCATTGGGGTGGAAAAACTCTGCCAGCTGAGCAGAGTATACCGCCCACGCCTAGTAGTAAGTGGAAGGGCCGTCTGCGTCTAAACAGGAACGCCTGGAATAATTAGAGAATGAGCGATGGCTGCTCTATTTGGAGGCGATGTCAGGACGCGTGAGCGCTGCGATGTGCATCTCCTGCAAGAGGGCAATTTCTAATTTGTGCCTGTAGGCTAATATCTGTTGCGGTATTGAGCCCTTGCACATTCCCGGTCTGTAGACGTAGGGTGTCAGAGTTACCATGTCTATTCGTTAGTGTAAGGTATGCTGACAGTAGGAATCAGCTCCATTGCGTGCCCACAAGGACAGTTGTGGGCACACATGGCAGCACACATGGAAAAAGCAAAAACAAGGAGAAATCATGCATTTCTCCTTGTTTCGCCAAATCAAGACCAGGGTTTTTATTTGGCGCTGCCTTCTATGTACGCCACCCTTGTACATAGGGGGCAGCGTCAAATACAATGGGTGTTGTGGTGGAACCCCACCACAACACTGTGAGAAAGTGGCTCTGTATATACTGTTCCCAAATATGTACAGGGTGTACAGAGTCCACAGTCCCCAGAGGCTTGGCAGAGGCTAAAGTTAGATATAACCTTACTCTCTAAAGTGGTAGCTTGGTCGAGCAGTAAGGCAGTATCAGAGGACAGTGTAAAGCATTTGTTGTACACACTCAGTCAGCAAATGGTCTCACACACTCAATAACTGAACTCTAGGCCAATGGTTTATATATAAAAAAATATATGCTTGTTTTATTTTAGAACCAACAATTGGAATTAAAATATACTTTCTCAGAATGAGATGCTTTATATAAATACTTTTGCAATATGCAATTGACTTTTGTAAACAGTTACAAGTGGTTGCAATAGGCAACTCTATTTTAAACACAATAATGCATTGAGTTCAATGGAAGTTTCATGTTATTTGCCACAGATTACTTTTAGGATTACTTTTGGAATTCCAGGACTGGATCCTAGATTCAGTCCTGGGTCAGTACTTGGAATCCAGTGATAAAAGTCGACTTAATTACTGTGATGATTTTAGACAATATTTTGCTATTTTAAAAGTTAACACTTAGAAAATATTTCATAGAAAACAGTCAATGATTCCCTATGCCAGAAAATTCAAGTTGCAGGTATAGTATGTTCTCGTTACTTTTGTAATCCAGTACTGGGTACCTAGACTCAGTACTGGGACCTTTATCTAAAACAGGTAAGTAATTACGTTTTCAGATAGTATACGATTTTTAAAGATTATTTAAAGATTGCAGAAATTGACACTTAGAAGAAATTTCACAGAAAAACAGTCAATGATTTCCTACGGGAGTGGTGGCTGCTGACTAGCAAGCCACGCGACTGTGGGAGCTGGGCTCCTGGTCACTTACTCAGGGCAAGTGGGGAAGTAGGTAGGGGTAGAGGTTGCACTGCCAGAGCCACTCGGGCGGCTGGGTGCAGGGTGCTTTTGAGCCTTCGGGCGCTCAATTGATTTCAATAGGAAATCTCCAGTTTAGAAAAAGACTGCAAGCTCGGGGACGAGGATTCTTCAGGTGCCACCACCACTTCGAGAGGTAAGTTGGGTAGTTGGAGGATAGGTAGGTACCCCGGGTTTGGGCACAGGGGGCCGCGGGGCTCCGCGTGCAGGGGTGCCTTTTGGTGTCGGGAAATCTTACCCTCTGTTGATCGCGGTAGGGGGGCACCTTGTTCTGAGGCTGCAGGCTTCTTCAGGAGTGTCGAGGGAGGTCCTTGGGTGCCGGACTCGGGGTCACAGTCGCCGTGGGGTCGTCCTCCTGGTCTTTGTTCACTCCGGCACTGGCCAGGCTTGGCTGGTGCAGAGTGTGCTGGGTTTGCGGTTCCGGGCTGCTGCCAGGGATTAGAAGTAGGTTTTGAGTAGAGCCTCTACTCATGGGAGTCCCAGGGGCTTAGAGCCAAAAGGTAGCCAGGTCCTCCGGGGTTTGTGAGGTTGCTGGCCACAAGAGATGCCGGGTTGGAGCAGGTTCGAGGGTCGACAGGCCGGTAGGGCTGGGGCCAAAGCAGTTGGTGTCTTCCTCTTCTTAGCAGCTGCAGGGCAGGTCTTCTTTCTTCTTGCTCTTCTTTGTATTTTGGAATCTGGAATCTGGGAAAGGAAGGTTCAGGGTGCCCCTAAATACTAGATTTAGGGGCGTTACAGGTAGGTGAAGGGCAGGGGCCAATGGGTCCCTGTCCTGGGGTGGGTACACCCCCTATCCTGCCTCTCTCCTGTGGGAGGGGGCAGGAGCCTAGTCCTGATTCGGCAGGGCTTCCCATCTTCAAGATGGCGAGAGCCCGGAGATGTGCTTCACCTCGCCTCCCCCACCTGAGGGGTGGGGTTGGCAGGCTGGCACATCCCCTGTCCTTATTTGGGGTTTCCGGCCAAGCTTCCCACCAGAGTGGGGGGTTGCAGTGGCCCGGGGAAGCTCACAGAGGCGGCATGCCTTTGAAGCTTCCCCCTGCCCATCCTGGGGGAGGAGATTTAGCACCTCGCCCAGGATGTGCATTGTTGCAGACCCAGGAGAGCAGGGGCTCTCCTACCCAGGGGTCCAGCAACATATCTGCTGTGTGGCAGCCTAGGCAGCCTCAGAACAGACGTGGATTGTAGTTTTAGGTTTCAGGGGGCCTCTCTAAGATGCCCTCTGTGGTGCTTGGTACCTTAAATCCCACACTGGCATCAGTGTGGATTTAATGTGCTGAGCAGTTTGATACCAAACTTCTCAGTCTTCAGTGCTGCCATTATATTGCTGTGGAGTTCATGTTTGACAAGCTCCCAGCACCATATACTCTTAGATGGCAGCACTGCACTTACAGGACCCAGGAATGGACCTGAGTACTGTAGGGGCACAGGGCTCCTGCCTCTGTGCCCACACCACTGGCATAGGGCACCCAGCTAGAGGGGTGACTGATGTATGCCAGGGCAGTGTAGGTTGTGGGCATGGCACACAGGGATGTGTGCCATGTCGACTCTCTGTTTTGTCTTGTATCCAGACACTCAGCCTGCAAGAGCAGTGTGTGTGTGTTAGGGTACAGGGCCTCTAAGGGTGGCACAATGAGTCCTGCAGCCCTTAGAGGCCTTCCCTGGTCACAAGGCCCTGGGTACCTAGGGTACCATTTACCAGGGGCTGACATGTGGCCAGGGTTTGCCAATTTGGGTTTTGGCTGTTAGGTAGTTTTTAGAGAAGGAACACAGGCCCTGGGCACCTGATTGGCAGGAGCCCAGGGCACAACAAGGAAAAGCGCATCAGCTATTAGGCAAAAAAAGGGGGGGGGGGCTACTGCAACAGAAATCCACTTTCTTACACACACCCACTGCATGCCACTTTCATGCTAACCATAGCGTGAAAGGGTCTCTTATGTACAAGGCAGCGTTAAGTGGCTTAACGCTGCCTTGTACATAAGGCAAGGCCCCTATCGCCACAGGAACGTCACAAAATGTGACGTTCCCGTGGCGATAGGGGCTTGTACATATGCCCCTTAGTGTTTGCATTTGCTAGAACATAGCAGGCTGTGTAAACTGCCTCTCCCGCACCAGCCTTACTAACCAGACAGTGGAGCTACCTCAAATTAACAAAAAAAAAGCAGCATCATGAGCAAAGAAAGATATACAAACATGAAAGGACTCAACGTATCTAAACATGGTTTCCCCCCTAGAGAGAGTCCAAAGTGCCAACTTTCCAACGCCTCTTCTTTGGGTGTGCTTATCAGTCGTAACAGATAGTGAGTAGCGCTGTTGATCTTCATCCTTGTTGAAGATATGAAGTACTTCCAGCTCCCAGGCGCTGGTGGTCTGTCTACGTTGCGGTCTTTACTTCCATCCTCTGCGTGTAGAGCTGGACTGGACGCTCCAGCAGAGGAGTGGGTGTCTCGCATGTGTTCAAATCAGGTGTAGGGGATTTATTCCACATTGGTCAGTCCCCCTTCTGAGGGGGACCCTTTGCGATGTGTAGTAGCTTGCAAGTCTTTGGTAAGTCTTTTGACAGATGTCTAGGCTAACTTAGGTGAGAGGAAGACTTGAGTTTTATCTCAGTGTGTTATATTGAGGCGTGCCGGGTAGAGCATGGCGTATCACACTCCCACCTGGCGACTTTTCCGCTTGATCTGTAAGTATTCCCAGCAGGCCTCCTGGACTGCCAGTGTAATTTCTGTAAATATTGAAAGTGCAGAGCCTTCTTATGCAAGTGTTTGCTTGTCGTGGGCCAAACAGAAGACTGCACTCCTATTCCGGAAGTCTAGTGATAATGGGACATGGGGGGACTACCGGAGGGGGGTCTGAGTCCCAAGGATCTATGCGCCCTCTCCACTGCGAATAGCGGTGAGATGTTTTCCTCTCCCAGTAGTTGCTTCAAGAGGGATTTGACGACTTCTGCTTTGTTGCCCATTTCGGTTGTCTCTGGGAGACCCACTATGCGCAGGTTGTCACGCTTCGAACTGCCTCTAAGTTCTCTTTGTTCCCTTTGATTAGGTTGAGCACTTTACTCATGTCCAGCAGCTTTTTGCTGTGCCCAGCCATATAGTTCTCCAGCTCAGAGATATGTTTCTTGGTAGTTGTGATGAGTTTTTCTTGCTTGTCTAGAGCGGTGGTGAGCTTGTCCATGTGTATAATTAGAGTGTCGATTTTGGAGGCCATTGAAATAAGGCTTTTTTGTATGTGGAGCAATAGTAAGAGGGAGAGGGTGGGCCAAACAGTCATTGCGCACTTAGGAGTGGGCAAACCACTCCTCCCCAGCTCCAAGAGCAGAGCAGCGCCGCCCAGCCAGCCGCAAAGCAGCAGGACATGAAGCATAAAAGGATAATAACCATAAGTTAATATCATTTTACGTTTCTACTTAGCACTGCTTAAAAGCAGTGGGGCGACGCTCCTCCGCCATAGCGGAGGAGCCACCACTGAGAGTAAGCACAAAAATATTTGACACAATTTGGTGCAGATTTGTGTCTTTTGATGCTATCCATATAGACGTGTAGTTACATACCCTCCTGTTTTGTATGCATTCATTTCATTAAAAAGTGTAAAATCTCTTGAAGAAATAGAAAATAATCTCTTAAATGCAAGAATTAATTTTAACAAAAAAAAAATTTAATGCCCGATAGTTGTCTACATTTTTTTGTTAAGAAAAATAAGAAATATATTTGGCTTATAAATTGCCCGAGTAAAAAAGGTGCTTTTAATAATGCATAGGTGGAGTTTTAGGTCTGTGCCTAATTTACGTTCATCATTTGTACAATCCTAATTATGCAGATCCCTGTTTGAGGCCATTGGACGCCTTATGGGAGAGGTAACATTACATTAACTAAATACGTGCATCTCTCTACTATTCTGCATTTTGATGATCACTTTCAAGATACATGGGTTCAGCTCACATTGATGGAATGATATGTCAACCCCCTTTTCTCTATCATATGATATCCATTTTCCTTGCATGAATTGATCTATTTTTTTATTGTTTTTAATGAAATTCATGTATACATATTCTCTGGTTCATGATCTACCTTTCCAATCGCACCTCTCTTTTAGTATCTAAATGTAATACATGTTTTTCTTTTTACAGGTATTAGTGTGGAATACGGCACTGTGCAACCTAACTGTGTGCGCGGATACAATCATCCTTGTGGTTGGTTCTGCGTGCCACTAGCAAGCAATCCAGATCACAGTCTACTCACAGGTTACATTCAGACGGACCTTCGCGGGATGTTGCCTCAGTCTGCCGTCGATTCTGCTATGGCCAGTTCTCTTGTCGGTTTCTTCTGCGACCTACGAAAGGGTCTGAGGACATAGCTCAACACCTGCCTGCATTTCTGACTGCTGCCTGCATTTCTGACTGCTGCCGTCAGCAGGACTGCCTACCAGTAGTCATATGCAGCTTCGAGGAGTTTGGGCACAGGGAACAAGGAAGCCATCAGTGTCCTCTCTTGCTCCTATTTTTGTGGAATTCGAAAATATTTCCACAGAAAACAAGTGTGTAACAACAGATTATATTTTTGTATTAGCAGATGCGCGAGATGCAGCAGAGTTGAACGTTCTATGATCATTCCTTCAGGCTGCTGGTAAACAGGTCTACCTGCTCTCGGCGGGAGTGTATGCTGTTGACGGTATATGCTGAACATTGCTGAACACAAAAAATACCTAAATAGTTTACATACGACAGCTAATATTTCACCCAAAGTGTGAAGCATGCAATATGAAAGTAACTATTTTGAGTACTCTCTTAGTAGCTAGGTTGTGATTAGCTGTGTTGAATGTTAACTGTTAAAGAAGACATCTGGCTAACTCTTGCCTTCATTGACAGAGTCTGGGTGGTTGTCATCTACAAAGATGCCCTGGTGGTTTTTTAAACCTGTGATGTCAAAGCCCACATCTTCTGCCCTGGAGGCAGCTCATGTGGCATATGTAGTATAATTTAAACGGTCTATCATTTCATATACAATTACATTTTAGAGTGGCTTGGAAAATGTGTGCAGCAATCAATCTGAATTTATTGAGGGATTCACTGTGGAAAGGGATTCTGAGAACAAAATATATGGAAATGTAAGCAATGAGACTAAATCTGGATGAAACTCATTGCAACACAGAATCTTTTGAATATTTGCTGCATGCCAATGTATTGTGAAAACCGTGGTCATTCCGGGTTTTTTAAGGATCGTATTTTAGAGAACCTTTGTTATTCTAATGTGAATTTAATCCGTTTGTAATTTATGTTTTTATTTTTGTTAACATTTTCTATGATCAAGTTCATATTTCTCGAGTTGCATTTGGAGAAAGCAGGTAACTTTCTTCTCACAGAATTTTAGCACATTCGCTCAAAATCAAAGAACCTATTTTTGTTTCTAAAATTGAAGGTGCTGCATTGCACCCCCTAGTGGGGTTATTCATTGCATACATTGAAGGCTTGTCTTTGGAGATTGTCTTGAGTTGTGGTGCAACTCTGAAGCATCTAATTCCATTTTAGTATGATATTCTCAATTATCACAACACATGTTTCTTACAGCAACCCTACAGACTAAGCCCATCGCTCAGGTAATTGACCACATTTACAAAGTCCTATTGACATGGCCCGTTAAGTTATGTTCATACATAATTGAAGGGAACGGTGATGAAAAGAAGAAAAGAAAGGGGAAAGGATAGGAAGAAAAAATAAAGAAAAGGGAAAGGAATAAAGAAACGACTAGGGAACAGAAGAGGAGCAAACAAAAGGAAAGGGCTAAGGACGAGAAGGGACACAAAGAATAAAGGACTTAAAGGGAAGAGAACAGAATGAAAGAAAATTAGTTTCTTTAAAGGAAAATGGTAGATTTTCTTTTTTACATTTTGTATTTATTTTTTCTGTCAAATGGGAATGCCATCCCTGTTTATTTATTGATAGCAATGCATCTAAAATGATGCTGCCATCAAAATCATGAAAGTATTCCTTTCCTTGGGAAACCTGATGTAGTTTGTGATTCATTATTCTTTTTAAGATCACTGTTTTACTGCACCATTATATGTAAATGTAAATGTTGTAGACTTGTAAAGCCCACAGCTGCCCCAGCAACGGGGCGTCCCGGCGCTGTAGACAGCTGGGGAACCCATCCTGGCTATCCCTGTGAGATGGTCCCTTTCTGGGTATCTCCAAGGTGAAACCAGGCATCCCCAGCGTCTGTGGGGGGCCGTTGTAGAGATGAGGCAAGCTTAATGCCCAGAGTTGCCGAGTGTGTTCCTGGTTAGAGTAGGTACCGAGGCGAGAATTATCGAGTCCGTTTTGACCCTGGTCCACAACCCTGCCACGTCGGGAATTGAACCCTGGTCCCTGGCTGATTCTCTGCTTACGGGTCTGCCGCCTCTAACCAGTGAGCCAACGAAATACATTCTGAGAAGTTTTCTGTCAGATTGTGTTTGTGAAGCACTCCTGGAGCACTGAAGAACAATTCCCTGTCTAGATTATTTCACTGGGGTGTCATCGACCCCCGCCATACTGGTATAATTCAGGTCGTAAAGGCATAACTTTTCTAACTGATAAACTTAAGTATCTCCTTACATCCATATGTTTCAGAGACAAGAGATGATACCGAAGTGCTACCAAGAGACTATTAGAGTCATTTTGCACAAGCTTTTCCCCGAAACAAGCCCACGCTAAATGGACCTGGGGGCATATTAACAAGGCGGCGATATGAAATTATCGCCGCTTTTGCGTCCGTTTTCGGGTGAAAAGCGGCGATAATTTCATCGCCTTATCAGCGAAAACACGCTATCGCGTGTCTTGCTGACTTAGCGCCTGTTTCCAGCACGCCTAACTTTGCATCGCTAATGAGAAGCAAAGTAGGCGTGGCTGTGAAACCAACCAGGGAAAATATCGCGAAGGCAGCTTCGCGATTTTAACAAGGAAGGGTAGCGATTTTTTAAAACGCGTTAAGTATGCCTTAACGCAGGAATTTAACGTCTGTTAAATTCCTGAATAACTGCATACTTAACATGGGGGGGTGGATTCTGTAGCTAAGACCACAGGCCCTATCATCTAGGATATCGCCGTTTTCCACCATGGAAAACGGCGATATCCACACTATCTCTGGAATTTCTATCGCTTCGGCGATGCACGTTGTTAATAACACGCTAACCGGGCGATAAATTCCAGAGATAGCCGGCGATAAATATGCAAGCGCTAAGCGCGCTTTGCGATATTTATCGCCGGCCCTTGTTAATATGCCCCTTAGTTGTGTAGTCACAGTTACTGTGCTACACTTTCTGTTTTACAGAATATGAAAGAAATGGCTCAACTCTTGTTGGCTTTACAAGACTCCTTGTGATATTTCCAAAACAGGAGGTTCATCGTTTGTTGGAATGCCTTGCCAACTTGTCCTTCCCATCTGTCACATCTGTGTGTGCTCTTCTCCCTTACACTCCAGTACACACAGCGCATTAACAGGGATGTCTTATCCATGCACTTTGAACAGCCATGTTAACTGACAACAGAGATTCCTGTTTATTTTATTCTACAAAAATATGTCCACATATGACCTTACACTAGGGCTGAAGACAGTCAAAAGGTACATTCAGCTTGATCACACTTATTAAAATTGGTACAAAATGACAGGACAGAGTCAAGTTTGTACACTTACCCAAATTTCCTTCAACTCCATTATTTAATTTGTCAATTGTTTACAAAAAGTAGGATAACTATCGCAGGCCTGGGCTTTGCTACATTTCCATGTTAGCCGGTGTCTCAGTTTTTTTTTGTCTCAGTCTTGTCGGAGGTGGTCAACTGGATTAAAGATGGGCCTTTAGCATCAATAGTGCATATGTTTGTCTTCCACCTGCCCCACCCGCCCCAAATCTTCTCTTTCAGGTTGTTCCTAAACTTGAAGCATTCACTTCACCCTGCAACTGAAAAGGACCAAAAGCGGTGATTTTAAAAATATCAACAAGACGACCTGTTTTCAATCTAAGTGAAGTTGAATATTCTGATCACAACAGTCTTGATTCCACATTCACACTCCACATTCTCAGCATGTGACAACCGTTTGATGTTTCGTTTACTTCTCCAGTTTGAGCTCACTGGAACAAACTTTACACATTCGGAGGGCCAGAGAAATGTCACAAGCATCGACACCCAGATTAACACTCCAGCACTGTGGGGCAGATCTATATTGGAGATGCTCCACTTTTACGCCGCCGTTACGTCACTTTTGTGACGCAGCGGCGGTGTAAACCCTGCGCCACATTGCGCCATATTTACATTGTGACGCATCTATGGAGATGCGTCACGATGTAAAGCCCTGCGCCACGTAAAACCTGCGTCAGGTTTCACGTGGGCGTGTCGACAGAGGGGGGGGCGTTCCGTCGCAGGAACGCCCCTGAAAAGTGACTCAGTCAAATCTATAAGATTTGACTGAGTCACTTTCCCAACGCTGATGCGCCAAAACCCTGCGCCTGCTTGAAGCAGGCGTAAGGCTTTACGCACCATGTTAGGGATAGGGTAGGTTGGAACAGTGCTGGAGTTGCGTCGCACTTGTGACGCAACTGAAGCACTGCGCCAACCTTACACCATCGGATGCGTCACGCATCTGTTTATTCCTGCGCCATGATGCGCCGCATTGTAAATGCGGCGCATCATGTGTGGCGCAAGGGTAAACTTGCGTGACGCATCATTCCTGGCGCATCCTTGCTGATTTGCAGGGATGCGCCAGAAAACATAAATCTGCCCCTATGTTTTTTTAACACACCGTAGGTTATCTAATCCCTTAATTGTGTCCTAGCCACAGGCCTACTTTTATGATACACGTGTGTTTTGTGCACCCTGGATGGGATGTCCTCTGGGTTCGCTGCCCATGTAAGCACTCGTGGCCAGCTGTACTTATGAGTTCAATCTCTAAGAACCCCCTGATGCAGGGACGGTATTTGATATCGCTTTTTGTGTTATTAGTTTTTAAAATAGTAATACTCCGTGGTGCTGTACCCAAATGAGAGACAGTTTTGTATCTGCGTGCAAAGCATCACGTTTCGCCTTGCATTTTTTATGCAAAATAGGTGGTTCACGTTTTTTCTGTTTTGAAAAATTGATGTAACTGTTAGATGTGCATTTGTTTAACTTTGAGGCTCAAATCTTGTACTTTATACTTTCTGACCAAGTAAATATGCAATAGTTAATTCTCTAGATGTAACGAACCCATGGTTCTGATATTCGTTTTTCCTTTTGGGCATTTATTCAGATTTGCTGGTTAAAGTTCATTATTTTCCATAGCAGCAAATGGTGTACCTTGTCAGAAGAGACCTTGAGCGGTATTTTAATGCTCAGTCCCTGATCACTATCAATTCTCTAGTTGTGCACACTGTAATGGGGAATAACGTGCACGGGCAGGACGTTATTCCCAATTACCAGGTCCCAGATATGTAATGCTTTTTGCTCTCAGGTATTGAGGGCCAATGTGACCTGTGCTACGTGTAGCAAGAGAGAGAGAAAGAGGAACAAAAAGAGGGTGCTACAGAGACGGAGCATGTATGTGTGTGTGTGTGTTGGAGAGAGAGGAGTATGCGAGGGAGCTTGTGTTTGTGTATGTGCGTGGTGTGAGTGAGATGGAGAGGAGAGTGGAGACAGAAGAGAGTGTATAAGAGGGACCATGTGTTTGTGCGCTTGTGTGTAAGAGAGGAATAAAGGGAGGAGAGAGAACGAACATGGCTGTGTGTCTGCATGTGTGACAGAGAAGAAAGTAGATAGCTGAGCGGGATGATGTTAGTATCTGTGTTTAGATTTGTGTGTGTGAGCGATGGATACAAGAAAGTGTCACTCGAATGCACTTTGGTATCAACTTCAACCATATTAGTGGGCCTTATTCTCCTTCACCAGTACCTCCCCCCTCTCTGACTCTTTCACACCAACAGGCAGCTGACACACTCCGTGCACTGGTGAACATCCCATGTTTCCGTTTTCCTTGACTGCGGCCTGCAGACAAGGAGTGAAATCCTCCCCTTTTCACAATTATAATGACGTCGGTGAGGACTGATGAGTGAATTGTGACAATCATTGCAAGCCTCCCCGTCATCACTACATAAATCAGAGCCACTACTTTGCACCAATTTACAAACGTTTGCATATGTGTGTGTGTGCGCGCGCATGCACATGGGTCCACATCACTAAATGCATAAATATGTAATGAGCACTGTATGTATTAGGGCCTGGTGATGTTGTGTTCTGGTGATTTATGCAAAAGATTGTATCTTCAGTCTCTTATTAGGTCACCTGAGGCATTATGGGACACGTGATTGTTTAAATCCAGGATGCAGATGTCAGGGTAACAGGGATATTACTAAATCTGCGGATTATAATCTTTTTCTTCCCCACCCACGATATGCCACTGAAGAGGCAGTATTTTGTGTGTGGGGGGGGGGGGGGGGGGGGGGGGACCTCTTTCGTCTTTAATGTAAGACAAAACAAATACTGCATTTTCCCTCTAAACCAGCACTTATTTAATTTATTATGGTTTTCGAGGTTTTTGTTCAATTCATGACAAATGTAAGCACATTATGTACAAATAAATACATCATTGATTTTGACAGTTTTGTGAGTTGCAATATCATTCTTATCTTTTGTCAGTGCAAGAAGTGCTACATAATATACATTTGTAAGGCCCACGTTCACCCAAGGCTATATTGCCGCTGAATAACAGATTTTTAACAGTGAGTCATGCACACGGCTCCACTTCACAAAACATTTTGTGGGAACAAGTCAACTGACAGCTGCAAAAAGATGAGTTTAGAAATGAAATCAGGATTTGAGGAATATTCCGAGCCCAAATTTAATTTGCAATGAAAAATCAACAGGTATGGCAGATTTTCTGCTTCGGTAATTATTGCGTTAGGGAGGGGAACAAAGGGGCATATTATCAAGACAGGCGATACAATTATCGCCGCTTTAGCGGCAGAAAACTGCCGCTAAAACGGCGATAATTTTATCGCCTGTCTTGATAATATGCCCCTTAGTCATTGCGAGTAAGGATGTGAGCATATTGTCATGGATTTAAATAGGATTATGCTTTGCTTAAGGGAAAATTGCAATACAGCAACGATGGAGGCAGAAAATCATCTTAGTCTAGTGGACTAATGTATCCCCTGTGGGGGGCTGTGTTTGTTCTCGTAGTCATACGTTCAAATCTGGGTGGGTCCACTTAGCCTTTCATC
The DNA here is from genome assembly GCF_964204655.1 of Triturus cristatus. Taxonomy (NCBI): domain Eukaryota; kingdom Metazoa; phylum Chordata; class Amphibia; order Caudata; family Salamandridae; genus Triturus; species Triturus cristatus. The sequence goes on along the minus strand of NC_140581.1, from coordinate 674,159,060 downwards.
CTTCTTAGGTCGATAAAATGAGCACCGTTGGGTAACAATCCGTTCAAAAACCTTTGGGGCATATCAACAACAACTGGCGATAATTATCGCTAAGCGCACTTAGCGCTAGGATAATTATCGCCGGCTAGCGTTGATTTTTATCGCTGAGATAGCATGCTATTAGCAACGCCTATCTCAATAGCGATAAAAATCCTCACGCTAAGTGGCTAACGTGAGATTATCGCTGGAAACCCGGCGATAATCTCACGTTAGCTTGTTGATAGGGACAGACAAATTTAGCCATGATATCCTCCTTCCATAGGATATCATGGCTAAGTGAGAAAAATACCAGACGTAAAAAAGCAGCGTTAACCGCGGTTAGTGCTGCTTTTTTTGTCTCTAACAGGGTTAGCGATATTCTTAATGATAGGAGAAATGTCGCTTAGCGACATTTCTCCTATTATTTTACTCTGGAACGCCTCCTTTGCATCTCATTAGAGATGCAAGGGGAAGCGTAGAGTAAAAGGGTGCTAACATGCAAATTTGCGTGTTAGCACCCTGTTGTTGATAGGGTGCTAGTTTTATCTCTGCTTTTTTGGCTTTTAAAGCCAAAAAAGCAGAGGTAACGCCCTTGTTGATATGCCCCCAAATGATTTATCCTCCTTTGGACAGCAATGCTGATTTAACAAGAGAGTAAGACATACCACTGTGAAATTATCATTCCTAAATCAGTGCGGCATGAGGTGCACAAATGTTTCTTCCTAGTCAAAATCACAGTCAGACTTAGATATATTTGATGCATGTGTCCAAAACCCATCTACATATTTGACCCCGATCCTATTAAAGGGTCCCAGTATCTCTGGCACCTGGGATAAAGATATTTGTAAATATCCGAATTTGTCTTGGACAGTGAATAAAAAATAAGCTGGAATTTTGTAATACATCATTATTAGTATTCTGGTGCTGAAAAACCCACTGGGCCAGTTGGAGCACCAACAACAGGTCGAAACGTCTTGTGTCCACAATTTAACATATCTGATAGTGGATTACAGTTCTGAAAGCAACCTTCCATAAAGGCGAGGCAAAGCTTGTTACTCTGTTTAATTAAGTGTATTTGTGAGTGATAGTTACTCCCAATCCAGGAACAGTTGCATGGTTCATTTTATAGCGGGTAGATGAAGAAGAGACAGCACTGCAGGTAAGATGGTGAATATGCTTTATTCCCCTCGCGACATCCGATAGTTGTTCCTCTGCCAGCCTAGCCTCAATTGACTTTACTGGAACTACACCGCGCTCCCAGGAATCTGGAACCTAACACCGGATTTCGCATTCCTCCCTCATACAAGTGCTAGACAAGTATAACACATCTCCTTGCCTTATCACAACCAAATTGATAAAAATGTTCCAAGTAAACAAAATTAAATAGTTAAATAACACATGAAACATAAGCATGAAAAATTGGAAAATCCAAACAGTAACCTGGAATTACAGGTAACAACTGGATTTTAAGTAAGAACATATTCACCAAGATACCCTGGAAGGTGCCGAACTCTCCTACCTCTTGTTCTCTCCACCGTGGTGTCATCGTGACCCCCATTGTCTCTGGTATCTACCCTATCCAAAGGGGATGCACTAGCGCCTCAGCTCATTAGGGAGGGAAGGACAATTTCCTCTTCTGACATCATCATGTGAGCATAATAGGAGGCTGAGTATTGTTTTCCACTACTGCATCACAACTCCCGTTTTTTTTAAACAACGCCACCCTCCTATAGTTCCATCTCTCACCATTCTCTAACACCACTACATGACGTAAAGCCTGTGCTACCCTGAACGGACCTCTAACTTAGACAGGCCACCCCCACACCTACCACTCCTCAGTTTTACCCAGTCACCTCAACAAATGCGCAGAGCAACTCTATCCTCCTGAACAGGCACCTAATGATCTATCCCATTGTTAGAAATGGGGATCTCTAGTTGGCAGAGGTAGGTACCTTCGTCCAAATAGGGACCCTTGCTTCTAGTCAGGGTAAGGGGGATACACACTTTAGATAACCCCTGCTCACTGCCTTGGTAGCTTGACACAAGCAGACAGGCTTATCCCAAAGGCAATGTGAAAAGTATTTGTACCAACCCTCACAGTAACACAATGAAAATGCCACAAATGGACCCCACACCAGTTTAGAAAAATAAAGTCTCTTTATTTAAACTACACAAGACCAAAATGACAAAAATCCAAAATACACAGTTTAAAAGTATGACTTTAAAAAGTGTTCAAGAACTTGTACCATAGAAATCTATGGGTGCGTGACTTTTCACCAAAGTACTTGTAGAAGCGACAAAAGTTCCCAAGCCAAACAGCTGCAGCCTCGGAAAACAAAGAGATGCGACACTCCTGAGACTCTGGGGAGGCAATGCGACCGCCTCGCTGCATGCAGCAGACGGGTTGCGTCGAGTCCAGTCTGTGGGAGAGCGATGCGTCGAGCCTTCGTACCAGTTCCGGTTCGCAGGTGATGCGTCGGGAAAGTGTCACTGCAAAGGTACGATGCGAAGATCTTCGGGATGCGACAGCGATCGATGCGGTGGCGTTGCGCAGCGACAGTCCTCTTCAGCCGCGATCCCTCGATGCGTCGGTTGTTGCAGCGGCAAAAGGCGCTGCAACTTGGCAGTTCGGGCTGGACTGTTCCCATGAGGCACAGGGTCAAGACTGATTTGCATATGGCCACGTCTGAACTGGGGTGGTGTAGTGGGCAAAAGAACGATGGATCTAACCCAGATCTCTTGACTGGGGGAGAATGTCTGCATTGTCAGCATTCCGTCCATCATTTGTTTGTTGTAACGCTTTTCGCCCTAAGTGGGATGGGTATTCCCAGACGTGGGACCCGTGCTCACTACGCCACTGGAGTCAAGCTATCCTGGCTGATGACGGCTGATAGCCAGAAACCGGTCCTAGGATGCTTGATTCCGGTCCAGGGAAGACATGGCTTGGCAGTTCGGGCGGGACTGTTCCCATGAGGCACAGGGTCAAGACTGATTTGCATATGGCCATGTCTGAACTGTGGTGGCGTAGTGGGCAAAAGAACGATGGATTTAACCCAGATCTCTTGACTGGGGGAGAATGTCTGCATTGTCAGCATTCCGTCCATCATTTGTTTGTTGTAACGCTTTTCGCCCTAAGTGGGATGGGTATTCCCAGACGTGGGACCCGTGCTCGCTACGCCACTGGAGTCAAGCTATCCTGGCTGATGACTGCTGATAGCCAGAAACCGGTCCTAGGATGCTTGATTCCGGTCCAGGGAAGACATGGCTTGGCAGTTCGGGCTGGACTGTTCCCATGAGGCACAGGGTCAAGACTGATTTGCATATGGCCATGTCTGAACTGGGGTGGCGTAGTGGGCAAAAGAACGATGGATTTAACCCAGATCTCTTGACTGGGGGAGAATGTCTGCATTGTCAGCATTCCGTCCATCATTTGTTTGTTATAACGCTTTTCGCCCTAAGTGGGATGGGTATTCCCAGACGTGGGACCCGTGCTCACTACGCCACTGGAGTCAAGCTATCCTGGCTGATGACGGCTGATAGCCAGAAACCGGTCCTAGGATGCTTGATTCCGGTCCAGGGAAGACATGGCTTGGCAGTTCGGGCTGGACTGTTCCCATGAGGCACAGGGTCAAGACTGATTTGCATATGGCCATGTCTGAACTGGGGTGGAGTAGTGGGCAAAAGAACGATGGATTTAACCCAGATCTCTTGACTGGGGGAGAATGTCTGCATTGTCAGCATTCCGTCCATCATTTGTTTGTTGTAACGCTTTTCGCCCTAAGTGGGATGGGTATTCCCAGACGTGGGATCCGTGCTCACTACGCCACTGGAGTCAAGCTATCCTGGCTGATGACGGCTGATAGCCAGAAACCGGTCCTAGGATGCTTGATTCCGGTCCAGGGAAGACATGGCTTGGCAGTTCGGGCTGGACTGTTCCCATGAGGCACAGGGTCAAGACTGATTTGCATATGGCCATGTCTGAACTGGGGTGGCGTAGTGGGCAAAAGAACGATGGATTTAACCCAGATCTCTTGACTGGGGGAGAATGTCTGCATTGTCAGCATTCCGTCCATCATTTGTTTGTTATAACGCAACGATCTTTGCAGCGGCACGGCGATGCAATGAAAATCTTCTTGCGACGTCAAGATGCGCCGGTGCAATGTGCCGCAAGAAGAGCGATGCGAAGTGTTCTGCAGTTTTTTTCACGCTTCTTCTTCTTCCATCTCCCAATCAGCAGCAAACAACCTCCAGAGGCCCTACAACTGGGTCAGGCACTCCAGGCAGGTCAGAACTCACACAGCAGAGTTAAAGGGAGCTGGGGGTGAAGTCCTTTTGTTCCTGGGACTTCAAAACAGAAGGCCAGCTCTCCTCAGGCCCTTGGAGATCTTCTTCAAGCAGGGGACACAGCACACAGCAAAGTCCTTCTCCTTTCCTTGGCAGAATAGCAACTGCAGGTTAGCCCCAGAACACACAGCAAGGGCAGTCCTTCTCTTCAGTTTCTCCAGCTCTACTCCTTGGCAAAGGTTCTTCTTAAACTCCAGGATTATCTAAAGTTCAGGGGTTTCAGCTCTCATATTTATACCCCAAAAGTCTTTGTTCTCTAGGTGTAAGGGGTCCTGGCCCCAGTTCAAACCAGTTCTGGGTGCACTCTGCCAGTGCACAACTTCTTACTTTGCTAGTGTTGGCCAGGGTCATCAGACGCACCACAGGGGGTGGATCCAGTATTGTGGAAGGCAGGCACAGCCCTATTCAGGCCCAGGTGTTACTCCTCCCACCACTCCAAATGCAGATCGGCCTATTCATCCTTGTGCTGACTCACCCAGACTCCTGCAGCCACCCCAGCCCATCTCACTCTCAAGCCAGACATTCAATCCACAAATAGGCAGAGGCACACAGAAAGGTTGAACAAGAAAGTAGCCACTTTCTAAAAGTGCTATTTTCACACACAGAATTAAAAAAAAACAATCCTTCCTAAAAGATGTGTTATTAAATTCTGACTTCAGGGATACCAGACTCTAATTTCTCATCTTACTGCTATGGGAAGATATGCTTGTAACACTGTTACACAACCTTCCCCATTCTGTCCTATGGGCAAGATAGTCTTTCAATAGTGAAACACGAAATTGGCAGTGTTTCACTATCAGGACATGTTACACACACCAGTACATGTCCTACCTTTCACATACACTGCACCCTGCCCAGGGGGGTACCTTGGGCCTACCATAGGGGTGCCCTATGTGTAAGAAAAGGGAAGGGTAAGGCCTGGCAAGTGGGTTCACTGGCCAGGTCAACATGGCAGTTTACAAACTGCGCACAGACACTGCGGTGGCAGGCCTGAGACCTCTTCTAGGGCTACTCATGTGGGTGGCACAATCAGTGCTGCAAGCCCACTAGTAGCATTTGAGTTACAAGCCCTGACACACTCAGTGCACTTTAGTAGGGACCTACTGGTAAGACAAATTTGCCAATCATGGATAACCAATCACAATAACAATTTACCCAGGGAGCACTTGCACTTTGACACTGATCAGCAGTTGCAAAGTGCCCAAAGCATCTAAACCAGCAAAAACGAAATCCAGCATGGCATTAAAAACACAGGCGGTAGAGGCAAAAAGTCAAGGGAAAACACGCCAAGGATGCCAGGTCTAACACCCATGAACAATTTCTTTCATCCACGTGGGAACTAACTTTGTAGCTGGTGTTCTCCCATGCATCAATTTGAAGGGTATTTTCGCCCTCACCCCGTGTACACATGTGCAATAGGCCCATACCATCTCAGAAACCAAAATGCCAACATCTCTTGCACTAACTAATGCCATTTGCATGGCCCCTTTGACCATGCGGTCCGCCCTCTCAAACATGCCATTCCCTTGGGGATTGTAAAGAGAGGTACGGTTGTGCTTAACTCCGGAAGCCTCCAGAAATTCGTGCATCTCTTGAGAGGTAAGTTGTGTGCCGTTATCTGTAATGATCACAGATGGCACACCTTCCTCATACCCAATCTCTTTCAACGTGCTTACAGTTGCTCTGGTGGTAACCTTTTTAGTACATTTCACAATTAGCCAGTGGTGTACACATCCACAACCACCATGGCAAATCTACAATCTGCCCTCAACTCATACAATGGGCCAATAAAATCCATGCAGATGGTATACCACGGCTTCACTGGGTCCGCTTGCGCCCCTACTTTCAAAAGTTTTTTACTTTCTTTGCACATACTGCACTTCTCAACCTACCAATCTACACGTAATCTTTTCATGGTTCTGGTTTGTCCAAAATGCCCCTCGTGCTATCTCGATAATTTTACTCCTCAATCCTTGGGGAGGAACAAAATGTTCACCTCTCATTATCACAGCATCACCAACCACAGACAACTCATCCAAGAGTTTTACATAAGGCCTTGCCCTAAGAGAGACAGTACTCTCTCTCCTGCTTCCTTGCATCACCAAATTCTTCACCTCTCGCAGGGTAAGACCTAATTCCATTTCTTTAATCCATTCTTGCTTTGTGATAGCATGGGCACCATAGCACTTAAAACCTCCTGGACTGCAGCCACTGCAACATCACTCTCCTTAGCCAATGCAGAAGGCACATTATTTTGCCATTACAGAGATAGTCTGGACAAACAGTCCGCTTGGATGTTTCTCCATCCCTGAATGTGCTCTACTTTGTAGCAGTATTCTTGTAACCGAGCAACTAACCTGGCAAGTCTGGTGGAGAATTTACTCGTGCCTCCTGGCATTAACACTTTCAACAGAGGATTATGATCTGATCATAACACTAACTTTGTAACCAATAGACAAGTCCTAAAATATTCCCAAGCCCATGCTGCTTCCAAAGTCTCTCGCTCGATTACAGAATAGTTCCTCTCAGAACTAGTCAAAGTTCTGGATGCAAAAGCTACGGTCCTTTCGTGACTACCATGCATTTGTGCCAACACTGCTCCCAGACCCGTGTCACTGGCGTCCACTGTAAAAATATATTTCAACTTAGTGTCGAAAGGTGTGAGAATACCAGCTTTACAAATTTCCTTTTTAATCATATCAAAGCAAGATTTTTGACTCTCCTCCCACTCAAAGACAGTTCCTTTCTTTAAAAGTAGCCTTAGAATCTCAGTTTTCTCAGGGAATCTCTGCATACATTTTGAATAATATTCGATGAGACCTAAAAAAGATATCAACTGATCTTTGTCACTAGGTGCGGTAGCTAACTTGATGGCATCTAACACATTTTCCTTAGGTCTAACCCTTTCTGCGGTGTTACATTCCATATAGGTACCATAATATAGGCCCAGGTAACTTCATTACCCTTCACCTATATTCTTCCCTACATTACACTTATAACGGTTTACAGGGACTGACCTTTTACCCAGATACAACCCTGCATTCAGAACGCGGGTTTTCCCCAGTTTGAAATCTCATACATTATGCATGAGGATTCTTGGAAGCACATCAGGACTACCATCTCTTGTATAATAACGATGTATAAAGTTCATGCCTAACGTCTTCCTTAGGCAGACACAGTAGTACAGCAAGGTAGGACCCCTGAGGAGACTTATGGGTATATATACATCACGTCTTGCTAAGATAGAGAGAGGAGATCAGGACTTCCTGGCAGACACACTGACGCGAGACGCTGAGCTTACTGCATGCGGACACTCCAGCTCGCAGTGGTCTAACATCCCTCGCGGGGTGTCCAACCCGAGACCAGGACGGGGTCCCAGAGTCTTTCACTTCCGGTAATGGGTTTGACTTTATCCTAGAGGGATTCTTGGCTTAACACCTACACACATCCTAAGTACACTTAAGTACATCTAGTTAGGGAGGCATCGTAGGAGTACGCATCTTTTTTAGTGTCATGTCTTTTATATACTCGTATGTATTCATGATTACTGCAAGATGATAGAGCTATACCAGTCATTTACTTTCATAGTACTGCTAATCATTTATATCTTTTACTGTCTAACGGTTGTTGCAGCTCATCTATTTTACACCAGAATAACAACTGTTCAATAAATACTTATTGAAAACGCCCAGCCTGTTTATTCTGTGCATCTCTCTAAGACAAGACTAAGTAAGCACGAGTGACTGAGCGAAAAGTGGTATATTGTTTCCACGGTCCTGAGGGATCAGGGTTGGCATGTTCGAAGGTTGCCAAGAACTATTCTCTCCTTGGTAAGAGGAGATTCTAGTGGCACTGTGAGCTAGCTGATACAGAAGCCCAACATACTCGGTGGGGGTATTCAGAATCAGTCCGACACCAATCCAACAGTGTATGCTGTCCGAACGTGCAGATCCTATATAGATTTTATAGGACCTACACAACATGGCGCCTAACGTTGGTTGGACACTTATTTAACAGTAGAAACTGAGTAGTTCAGCCATGCTAGTCTCAGAGACCCCTACTCACATTTCCCCATAGACGTCTGGATTGGGTGGGTGCAAACTCCGCCACAGCTGAGTAGGCAAAAATCCTATTTATTGGCTGTCGGTTAATTAAGCTTGAAGGACACATTGTTCCTAAACTGTGCAAAACACCTTATCTTAGTTCCCTTGAAAAGCTCTTCTTCTCTATAATAATGACTGAAGAAATAGGAAACGTGGATATAGTTGCGCTAGAACTAAATCTCTCAGCAGACGAAGAAGATGCAGATGCAATTTCCATTGCGGAAAAGTGGTATATTGTTTCCATGGTCCTGAGGGATCAGGGTTGTCATGTTCGATGGTTGCCAAGAACTTTTCTCTCCTTGGTAAGAGAAGATTCTAGTGGCACTGTGAGCTAGCTGATACAGAAGGCCAACATATTGGATGGGGGTGTTCAGAATCAGTCCGACACCAATTCTACAGTGTATGCTGTCCGAAGGTGCATATCCTGTATATGATTTATAGGAACTACACAACAGTGGATATGTCATAACCCAGATATTCCACTCTGTCAACCAAGAATTTACATTTCTCACGTCTAAGTGACAACCCCGCCTCTTTTATCTTATGCAGGGCTTGTCTCAGAATTAAATTATGTTGTTCAACTGTACTTCCAAACACAAGAATGTCATCTTGAAAATAAACTATATTGGTCATGTCTTTAAACAGTTCACTCATTATGCGTTGAAAGACGCTTGCTGCGGAACACAGTCCAAAAGGCATCCTTGTGCACTGGAAAACTCCCTCCATAGTGATGAACGCTGTGAGCGGCTTGGAATGTTCATTCAGTTTGATTTGGTGATATGCATTCTTTAAGTCTAATTTAAAGACATACTTCCCTCCATTCAAGGCCAAAATCAGTTAATTTATATTTGGTAAAGGATACATGTCCATCACCACATTTCGATTGAATGACCTTAAGTCAATGCAAAACCGAACTTTGCCATCTGGTTTTTCAGTAATGACAACAGGAGAAACCCACATTGAGCTTGCAATAGGTTCTATTGCCACAGACGATACCATATATTTGAGTAGTTCTTTAAAAGCCTCTCGAGTCACGAAAGGGATTCTACGCATCTTGTGTTGCACAGGTACTGCTCCAGGTTTCAGTACTATTTTGTGAACGTACCATTCCAAACATCCTTACTCCTCCCTAAGTGCTTCCTTACCTTCTTCTAGTATAGCTCCTAACCCAAAGTCTTCAACAACCATCACTTGAATGGGAGCTCTGGGATTTACCACTATACACCGGTCATATTGGTGCATCCATCCTAAAATGGGTGGACCATCCACTGCCATATTAACCTTTCCTTGTATTGTCCTCCCACAAAATTCTATAGTTGCTTCCATGTAACCCAACAGGTCCATGGCATCCCCTTGATACCCCGCTGGATTTTCAGGGACAACTCCACTCCAAACAACTGCGTGTCAAACTCCACTTTAGGAATGATGGTATACATAGAACCTGAGTCTACCATCAAATCTGTCATTCTCCCATTGATCACAAAATTCCCCATGGGTCTATTTTTCCTTCCCAGTTCCTCTCCAGATCCACCTACACTTAGAATCCTGTCTTCTTGTCCTACAGAAATATTGCTATCCTCCACAATGGCTACTCTCGGTTTTCCTACTTGTTTGCATACTGCTGCAAAATGCTCTTTGCGACCACATTTCATTCAGGTTTTATCTAAGGCCACACATTTGCGATAATCAGCAGTGTGAAAGGCAGTACCACATCTATAACATGACCTAGACGATTGTTTGAATCTTGCCACACTGCGGTTAAATGTAAGTACAGCAACCACATCCGAATCATCTCTGGGACAGTAGAGGCATCCATATTAGTACTCTCTTTTCTGTCCAATTCACACATGCAAAGCTGAGATTGCTCAACTACTTTGGCAATGTCTATTGTATCATTGAGAGAAGGGGTTTTGGCTGCCCACAGACGTTTTTGGGTCTTTTTGCACCTACAATGGATAATCAACTGGTCACAAACCATGTTGTCCGTCATGGCTCGAAACTTACACTTCAGTGAAAGTTCTCTCAGTTTAGAGACAAAGCCATCTATCGATTGACCCTCTACTTGCTGCTGAGTGTAGAATTTATAGGGGTTCATAATTAAATTGACCTCCTTAGTTGGGCTGCCGAATGTGAGTTTCAATGGGGGATTAGGGTTGTTTATGAAGCGTGTGGGTGTGTTAACCGCGTAGCACATAGTGGAATGGTTGTTGCTCCTGCTGGGAGCTTGCGCTGTGCTTCGTTGGTCATCCTCGAGCCCGTGGCTTGCACATGTGGTTCAGCTTTACCGCAGTCCCCAAAATGCCCAAATCCTGCCTTAGCTATGCAAAGCCCTTCCTGTTGCGAATATTTTTGGTCCAATGGGTGAAAATTCAGCAAGTAGATGTAGAATCGACTGCACGCCGAATTTGTGGCTACCGACTCGTCGCAGGGCTCGCTGGCACAACTCGTCGTCAAATTCTTGAAGCAGGTAGATGAAGAAGAGACAGCACTACAGGTAAGATGGTGAATATGCTTTATTCACTTCATAGGTTTTCCCCTTGCAACATCCGGTAGTTGTTCCTCTGCCAGCCAAGCCTCAACTGACTTTACTGGAACTACACCGCACTCCCAGGAATCAGGAACCCAACACAGGATTCCACATTCCTCCCTCATACAAGTGCTAGACAAGTATAACAGTGCATAGTGTTAATTGCTTCGAATAAAGCCCAAAGAGATTTCTCAGACATCATGCAATGTAATTATAAAAATCCAGTGCCTCATTTATGGCATTTTGGCATAGGGCAGCTCAGCAAGGCAACTCGCTGCACTGCCCTACGTCAAAGTGAAAGGGCAGGATCTACCATGTCTGCATTGCCAAGAAGTTTCAGAGGTCCCTGCAGGATGTGAGAGTTGAGTGATGAGAGGAGCGGACATGGCATCAGACCATCTTGTCGTGGCCAGGCTAAAGCTGAAGAAAGCATTGATGGGGCAGAAAAACCAGCGCCCGCGATATCACATCACCCTCCGTACAGAAATGGAGTGAACGCTCTGTCACCCTCAGTAACAAGTTTCAAGTACTGCAAGAACTAAAGGACAGCAGAGACCCAGTAGAAAGTCAGTGAGAGAAGTTTAAAGAAACAGTCATATCAACCTGCCAGGGGGTACTGGGCCCCAAGAAACACCAGCATAAAGAATGGCTGTCCACCGAGACTTGCCACATTATCCAAGAAAGAAAGGAAAAGAAAGCTGCAGTCAACACGAGGCGAACAAGAGCAGAAAAAGTGAAAGCTCAAGGCGAATACACCAAAACCAACAAGGCAGCAAAGAGAAGCCTAGAAACAGACAAGCGAAGATTCATCGATGGTATTGCCACAGAAACCCAAGAAGCAGCAAGCCATGGAAACTTGAAGGAACTCTATAACATGACATAACAATGAAACTCTTCGGCAGAAACAACAAGCTAGAAAGACCTATTCAAGACCAAGCTGGGAAGACAATCATGAGTAAGGAAGGCCAACAATGAAGATGGGTGGAGCACTTTGAAGAGCTGCTGAACCAGCCCGTGCCGCAGTCTCCACCAAACATACAGTCAGCTGACAAGGACTTACCAATCGACTTCAGTAGACCAACCAAGGAAGAAATATGGCAAGCGATCAAACACCTGAGAAATGTAAATGCAGCAGGACCTGACAGGATTCCTACAGAGGCACTGAAGATGGACATTGAAACATTAGTAGACATGCTGTACCCCATGTTTTGAAGGATCTGGGAAGAGGAAAAGGTGCCTTCAGACTGGAAGGAAAGGATGACCTTAGTAACTGCACAAACTGCAGAGGGATAACTTTTCTATCAACCCCAGGCAAAGTGTTCAACAATGTCATCCTGAACAGAATGAAGGTATATGTCAAGACTCAGTTGCAAGACCAGCAAGCTAGCTTCTGCAAAGATAGATCTTGCACAGACCAGATTACAACACTACGCATCATCATTGAGCAGTCGATGGGATAGAACTCATCCCTCTATGTCAACTTCATTGACTATGAGAAAGCATTTGACAGCTTGGGCAGAGAGACCATTTGGAAACTCCTCTGCCACTACAATGTGCCAGATAAATGTGCAAGAATCATCAAGAATTCTTACTAAGGAATGACCCACAAGATAGTCTACGGAGGAAAACTGACTGAAGTCTTTCAAGTGAGGGCTGGAGTCTACCAGGTTTGTTTTCTCTCACCTTTTCTTATCCTGCTGGCCATTGACTGGATCATAAAGACATTCACAGCAAGCAGATGAAATGGGATCCAGTTGACACCTTGGACGCAGCTCGACGACCTGGGCTTTGCAGATGACCTGCCTCTACTCTCCCATACCCATCCGCAGATGCAAGAGAAGACAATTTTTTTTTGTATTTATTGGTATTTCAGACAAAAAGAAACAACCAACAGTACGAACAGCTTAGCCAGTTGCAAAAAGTAATATCACATTACATACATTGTGAGATACGAAGCTGTAGGATGGCACAATCTGGTACTTATAACATCCAGTAATACTACACAAGCACAACACAGTAGTGTGGCAAAGAGAATCAAATTGCACACCAGGCCACAACATGTCATAAGCGGACAATCCTAGTGGAACTTATACCGACAGTCTGGTAGTGGAATCTATCCTATAGTCATTTCAACTCCTGAACCAGGATGTTACCTGTGATGAAGCTTGCGAGCGCCTACCTACGATACACCTGGTGTCACTTGAGATCCCTCCCCACATGTTTTCGTGTGCGCGTCCACTCCAAAAATGTACCCCATATGTCCTTTGGCGTGGATGCCGCCAGCATCAGTTCCCAAAAAGCGGTTAGTTATGTGTGGCTAAAGGTAACGTCTTGGATCCAAGCCTCCACGGAGGGGGCACCCTTCTTCCCCCAATGAATGGCAACTCTGCGTTTGGTGAAAAGTAATAGCATAGCATATAATTTGCAGTTCCCATGCGGTGTGTCTCTGACATACCCAATAATCCAAGTATCAGGTCTAGGTCGTCCGCTGTGCCAATGATATCATGTACTTTGGTAAAAATATTAGACCAGAAGGGCGCCAACCCGGGACAGCTCCATGCCATGTGCAGAAACATGGCTGAGGCATAGCCACATCTCCAGCAGTGGTCATCCTCCCTGACCACCATGCGGTGTAACTGGGATGGGGTCCTGCAAAATCTGTGGAGATTCTTAAAATCAAGAGAAGACAACTTGGTCTCAATATCCATGGGTGAAAAACCAAGATCCTGAAGGCTAACATGGCCAGCACAATTGCCCTCACTCTTGAAGGTGATTGCACTGGAAGAGGTTGAGGCCTTCGCCTACCTGTACAGAGTCATCTGCTGAACCAGCCCATGCCACAGAGTGGCACAGACTAAGAAAGATCTGGAGCTCCAAGGACCTAATGCTGCAAACTAAGATCAGGCTATTTAACACCAATGTAAAATCGGTCCTCCTGTATGGAGCAGAAACATGGAGGACAACAGTGACCACCACTAACAAAGTCCTGGCTTTCTTCAACACTTGCCTGAGGTAAATCCTCCAAATCCGCCAAACACCATCAGCAACAACGATCTGTGGCAGCAGACATTCCAGCTCCCTGCTTGTTATTATTATTATTATTATTATTATTATTAGGAGCTTATAAAGCGCACTTATACCCAAGGGCGTCCTGGCGCTACATACTGACTTCCGAGAGAACATACGAGGATCTAATCCCTAAATAACCAGGTCTTAAGCCCCTTTCTGAAAGAGAGGAGCTCCGAGGCATTCCTGGGATGTGCCGGCAGGCTATTCCAGGCTTTTGCTGCACAGTAGGAGAAGCTGTTTCCTCCCCAACTGGCCTTTATTCGTGGCACCACAACTAGTCTGCCTTCGGCAGAGCGGAGCCCTCTCCCAGGTACATACCACTTAAAACACCAACTCAAAAACTCTGGACCACTGCCCATCAGAGCTTTGAAGGCAGTGCACAGTACTTTAAATTGAGCACGTCTTGTTACAGGCAGCCAGTGTAGTTGCCGGAGACCCTCTCGTACAGAGGCAAACCTAGGGTTCCCAGTCAGCAGTCTCGCCGCCGCATTTTGTACCAGCTGCAATCTGTACCCGTGCTTTTTTTTTTCAAATTCAGGTACAGACTATTACAGTAGTCCAAACGCGACAAGATAAGGGCTGAGACTGCTGTCCTGAAACCATCGGTTGGAAGAAATAACGTAATTTTTCCTAATATCCTAAGGATATGGAAACAAGTCAAAACCACTCCACTAACCTGATCCCCGAAGTCAAGATTTTGGTCCATGATAACACCCAGATTTTTTGCCTTCCCAGTTGGGACTGGTAGCTTTTCCAAGGCCTCAGGTCACATATCAGGGGTCCAGATATTGGGGTTGTTGCCAAATATGATGACTTCGGTCTTCCCTGCATTCAGTTTAAGGCAGTTGGAGGCCATCCAGCCAGCAACGTTTTTCAGACAATCATGGCATCTCGCTGCCATATCCACTTGGGACCCTCGTTGTATGGATAACACAATTTGCATTTCATCTGCATAGGATGTAAGTTGCAGACCAAAAGATCTTATTAAGGCCGCCAATGGGCTGACGTAGATATTAAAAAGCGTTGTACTCAGGGAAGACCCCTGCGGCACCCCGCAAGGGAGGGCAAAAGGTTTAAATTTGTCCAACCCCAGGTCAACTGTTTGCGTTCTGTCGGCTAAAAAGGATTTCACAAGGCTCCAGGCCGAGCCATCCACCCCAGCCCTCGACAACCGGTCCATCAACACCCTATGGTGGACTGTGTTGAAGGCTGCCGACAAATCCAACAGAATCAAAACAGCCACCCCTCCCTGGTCAACTGCCGCTCTAACCTCCTCAGTGGCCGTGATAAGGGCCAGCTCCGTGCTGTGACCTGCACGAAACCCAAACTGCGTGGGGTCGAGTGCCTTAGTCCTCTGAAAGAGAGCGCTTAGTTGCCGATTTATATCCTTCTCCAGCAGCTTGGTCGGAAGCGGGAGGCGAGATATTGGTCTGTAACTGTTACGATCGTTTTCATCCAAAGTAGGTTTTTTTATTAAGGGAAGTATCAAGGCGGATTTCCACCTTCTAGGATACTCACCCGCGTCAATGATGGTGTTAAACATGGGGGTAAGTGTGGATGCGATGACCTCAGGGCAAATTCTAAGTCCCGCAACCAGGCAAGAATCATTGGGGGATCCCGACCGAGCCGCACGCAGTAGGTTTAAGACCTCCGTGGTCTGTAGAGGACTAAAACCCTCTAATCTGTCCAAAGACACCCACGGCCTTGATTCAAGGCTGTTTGCTCTCTATTTGGCAGAGGTAGGTTCCTCTGTCCAAATAGGGACCCTTGCTTCCCGTCAGGGTAAGGGGGAAACACTCCTAAAATAACCCCTGCTCACCCCCTTGGTAGCTTGATATGAGCAGACAGGCTTATCTCAGAGGCAGTGTGTAAAGCATTTGTGAAAACATACAGCAACACAGTGAAATCACTACAAATGGACACCACACCAGTTTAGAAAAATAAGTAATCTTTATCAGAACCAAAACAAGACCAAACAACAAAAATCCACAATACAGCATTAAAAATAAGGCTTTCTAATGGTAGAAATAGTTCAGTTCAATGCAAGTTGTAAATGCAACACTTTTCTCACAAAGTACCTGGGATGCGTCACGCAAAACAAATCAAATGGCCTCAGGAAAGGTGATGCGTCGGTTCCTTACATGCTGGGAAGGTAATGCGTCGGTGCCTTACTGCAGCGCAGGGGAGGTTATGCGTCGGTTCCTTACCCGAGAGGAGGTGATGCGTCGTTTTCTTACTGCATGGGGAGTTGAGGCATCTGTTTCTTACTGCGTCCCCCAATGATGCAACAGTTTTGGCACCTCGATGGGATGCGTCGATCTGGTACGATGCGTGGCTTCACGCAGCCACACAGCAGGCTTGCATCAGGATCGGTGCGGTGATCTCGGACTTCGGAGATCGTTGCACCCGATGAGTCGTGCGGCGATTTCTCAAGCCGCAGCAGGCGCTGCGACGGTTTCTTCGGCGATGCGTCGAAAACAGGTGCGGATGCGTCATGCTTCTTCTGTGTTGCGTCGATTTTCCAGCTCCCAGTGACAAACAGTCACTAGAGGTCCTAAACAGCAGTAGGCACCTCTATGCAGGTTGGAATTCCCAGCAAGGAAATTCAGGGGAGCCGGTGGTGAAGTCTTTGTTTCCCTGAGACTTTAGAACAGGAGGCAACCTCAGTTTCAAGCCCTTGGAGATCTTTTCTTCAAGCAGGTGACAAAGCAAACACCAAAGTCCTTTTCCTCCTTTCCTTGGCAGCAAGCAGCCACTGCAGGCCAACCCCAGACAGCGAACAGCACAGGGGCAGTATTCCTCCTCAGTTTATCCGGTTCTTCTCCTTTGCAAAAGTTCCTCTTGATTTCCCAGAAGTGCTCTAAAAGTCCCTTGTTCTCTGAAGGCAGAGAGTGTCTGTACCCAGCCAAAACCTTTTCTGTGGGGCACTTTCCAATTGCACAACAACCTCCTTTGTCAGTGTAAGTCCTGGCTCCAGACACACCACAGGGGGCAGAGCCATTATTGTGGAAGGCAGGCACAGCCCTATTCAGGTGGAGGTGCTACTCCTCCCACCACTCCAAATGCAGACCAGGCCTATTCAGCCCAGCCCTGATTCATCAGACTTCTGGAGCCGCTGCCCTTCTCCAGCCCCTGTCATCCAAAAGCCATGCACAACACAAACCTAACAGAGGCACACTAGATGGGTAGGCAAGACAATACCTACTTTCTAAATGTGGTATTTTCAAACACAGATGGTAAAAATCACCCTCACTAAAAGATGCATCTTAACATTCTGAGTTAAGGCATATTAAACTTTATTTTCCCATTTTGTTCCCAGGGTCAGTTATGTTTATAAGATGTTATAAACAAACTCCCCATTCTGGCCTATCGGAACAGATAGCCTTGCAATAGGGAAACACAAAATTGGTAGTGTTTCACTATCAGGACATAACACACAAATCAGGACATTTCCTACCTTTCACATACAATGCACCCTGCCCACAGGGGTACCATGGGCCTACCTTACAGGCAATGTTCCCTCTAATTTCTTTCCTCTGTGTGCGGCAATGTAAGGTCTATGTGTGCTGGAACCAAGGCTATGTGTGCCAGTAACCAGACCTCGCGTGTGTGGTGCAGCGCCAAATATCACTCCACACCTTTGCTTAAAAAAGTGAAAGAGGGTGCATTTCCTCACACACAGATCCACGTGAATAGTGTTAAGGCACGTTTGAAACCGTCCCACATATCAATTTGAAACCTTGGCATCTATGTTGCTGCATATCTTTCCTTAATAGAGCTGGGCTGCGTTTGTTCAAGTTTTCATAGTCATTTCAGCTCATGACGGGCGCTGCGATTAACATAAAAACTTTAACAAATGCTCTCTTTGAGCAGGAGAAATAAAGTTAGAATAACGTTGTTATTATACTTTTACTTTTCGCAGTTTTAGGGCTGGGTTAGGGTAGGGCCGCATCAGGCTTTCGACTAACGCATTTTAATGCTAGTGTCCGCATCACCGCATTAAAATGCATTAGTCATGCATTCTAGCGCCCCTCTGACAATACTGTAATTGAGGCACACTGCCAGTGAGGCAGCACAAGCACGCTAAAATTGTCTAACATATGACAGCATGCAACTGCGCCTTCAAATTTAAAATGCTGTGCGTCAGAGATAGAATATTCATGAACAGCGCTGAGCAGGCAGGCCAGAATTTAACAGATCAATTAGCCGTGCCCCAACCAGCCTTCCTGTGAGTCTACTCTGGGGGTACCAGCCATCACGTAGGTGATGCTTGGAGTGAGTCTTGCCTGCTGTTTTCCCACAATCACACCAACCTTTTGGTGACCAGAAGCACACACATGCTTCGAAGATTGGACAAATCGGTGGGTGGTAGCTACACCGGTGACATACTAATCCTGCAGTGACAAGGTAATCAGTCAACCTTTGCAAAGGACCGTCCACTTCGCAGAAACACTAGTCACATTTTTTAGTAACATTTGATCCGTTTGAGCTACAAATAATTTTTTTGTTAAAATCATCAAATTATGCAGCAGATGATGCATTATGCTGTAAATATTGCAGAACCAGAATTATATAGAAAACATTTGCAAACTAGGATATTTTGGCATTCATGCATGAACTGCTCTTGTTGAAAAATGGAGGACAAGTGCTGATGACAGAAAATCCATGGCTGGAGACAAATGGTTTGTGCTTCCACTTTTAAGCTTATGCAGTGGCGGCTGGTGCTTTTAAAAAGTGGTAAGGCAGAAAACTTTGAGTTGAATTTAAAGTGCGAGAAAGGGTGAGAGAGCACAGCGACTGAGCTTGAATCAACCATGGAGATGGGGTTACTATGAGACTAAGTATTAGTTTGGTACTATTTCACAAGAAAAATTTAGAAATATAGGTGTAAATGGTGCATTTTCACCATACATTTCAAGAACCCTTGCAATAGTTTATTGAAAATATGCAAATGACCTCACAAAGACTCACCACCCTCCCTATACTCATGCAGACACATCGCTCCTCTCATCCTGTGTTCACAGATGCACAGCGCTTTGCTCAGTCTACACTCACATAAGCATACCCTTCACCCTGCTCTCACTAGTGCACACCACTCACTAAGTGCATTCACACCCCTCATCCAGTATACTCAAAGTCACACAACTCACTGTATGCTCACACAGGCACATTGCTCACCATGCACCCCCAGCACTCACGCCAGCTCTTACGGAAGCACACTAATGAACCTCCACACACTCACTCACACAGGCACATCCTTCACCTTGTGCTCACACAGTGTGTTAGGTGCTGCATTTCTTTTGTTTTTTAGAGTGCGGCTGCAGGGCAAATTGTGTTCTTTTTGTTAAAGCATTCATGTTAATCGCAGCTCGTGACGGGCTGTGCAATTAACATGAATAATTAAACAAAAGCACAAAATGAGCCCCAGAGCCGCACTCTAGAAAACAAAAGAAATTTAGCAAGTGCTCTCAAATGCCTCTTCCTCTGCAAGTTCGAAAAGCCCATTTTTCGTGCTGCAGCGGTGGCGCGAATGCTCTCGGGATGTGTGTGCGCGCCACACACACAGCACTGCACGCACGGGGGCACTAAGGTGCACGCGCGCACAGGCTCGCACCTTCGGGGGAACACTGCTTGGGGGTTACTAATATGTAGAAAAGGGAACGTTTAGGGACTTGCAAGTGCGTGCCTTGCCAAGTCGACATGGCAGTCCCAGACTGTACACAGGCTCTGCAATGGCAGGCCTGCGTCACATTTTACAAGCTGCTTCTGTGGGTGGCACAATCAGTGCTGCAAGCCCACCAGCAGCATTTGATTTACAGGCCTTGGGCACACATAGTGCACTGTACTAGGGTCTGACAAGTAACTCAAATAAGCCAATTATGAAATCACTAATCCATAACAATACTTTACAAAGGGAGCACTTGCACTTTGGCATTGAACAGCAGTGGCGAAGTGCTCAAAGCACATAGACCAGCAAAAATGGAGTCCACCACACAGCAAAACACAGGAGGTAGGGGCAAAAAATGGAAGGGAGACCCACGCCAATGGTGCCAGCTCTAACACTGCTCATGGAAAAACCTGAAAAGTCGGTAAGGCTGGATAGGTCACACCCTGTGCAAGCCTGCATCAAACACCACCAGGTAAGCCCTGAACTGGAACCCTCAAGGGAAAAGGAAACGAGAAGGGCCAAGAAACCCCTGGCGCTGCAGCCTCAAGGTTGACTGCAAGGAATTGGGTTACACCTGGAGATAGATTGAAAGAAAAGACCATGACAGAGATGGCTGGATAGTCCTGGTTGATGGCCTATACCCAAGGTAGGATATTAGGCATAAGTAAGTGCATGTAGTCACTGATCTTCATTACTACCTGTGGCCATTGAACTGCATTACTGATTGGGGCAATTGAGGCTTTTTACCATCTGGTGCTACTAATGTTTATTACTGTTAGAAATTGATTTCCTGGTTGACTGGAGTATGAGCCCTGGTCAAGCAGCAACCGCAATCCTAGTCAGTATCAGGCACAAGCAAACCCCAAATTAACTTGTGCTCCCCCTGGTAGCTTCATACAAGGCAGTCAAGCTGAACTTAGAGCATCGTGTAAAGTATTTGTGCAACACATCAAACATTAAAACAGTGTAAACACCACACAAGAAGTATCCCAAACCAGGTTAGAAGAATAGATTTGAATTTAATAAATAAAACAAGACAAAAGTGACAAACATCTAATCAGTAGAACCATGGTTATACATTTTAAAGTATAAACTGCAATATAGCACCTAAATGCATAAAGCAACAACCGTGACTATCTAGTCGCGCTGGACCAGGTTAAAGTCAAAAGTTCAGGCAAACCACAATGTAGCATGGGTTGGATAGAATCCTAGATTAGTCCGGCTGAAGGTTTATCTATTCAAATTTTGTGCCAAGAGATCTGTTCACGTTGGAGAGTGTCACAAGAAGCAACAAGGTTGTCGTGGGCGGCAGTTGGCATGGTGCAAAGAGCAGACTGGAAGTTGCAGATGAGCAAGCTGGAGCTTCACGCTGGCAGTCCTCCGCGGGCTGTCAATGCTGCTGTGTGAAGAGATAGGCTAGCGGCAGCTCCTGCTTATTTTCAATGCGAGCTGCTCCGTTCAGGTGCAAACAGGCCCGTTTATGGTTGTGAAGACCTCAAAAGCTTGAATTAAGAGCCCTGAGAGGCACCACTTGGTGGTCTAGAACTTCCTAAAGACGGGTCCAGGAGCTGTTGGCAAGCCTTTTATGTCCCTGAGACTCAGATCAGAAGGACAGCAGATTAGCCCTTTGAGCCATTCTGTGGTCCTGGGTTCAAGATGGGTGACAAGTCCAATTCTTCTTCCCCAGGCAAGAGGGCAGCAGGCAGCGGTCAGCACAGCTGGGCAGCAGTCCAGCAGAGCGGCAGTCCTTGTAGCAGCAGAGCAGTCCTTCTTCCTGGCAAAGCATCCACAGGTTCAGAAGTGTACTGAAGAATTGGTGTCTGAGGTATTTCTTCTTTACACTGGTTCCCTGGTTCTGCAAGGTAGGAGAAGCTTCTAGACAGTGGCTTTGAAGTACATTGAATTTACTGCCTCCCCTGCCCTGGCTCCAAGCTTGCCGAAGAGACAGTACAGGGTTGTTGGGCCCTTTGTTCGAAGGCAGAGCACAGGCTATTAAAGTGTAAGTGGGGCTGTGCTCAGCTCCGCCCCCATCCTTCGAGTAGATGGCCCACTCAGGCATGCCTAATTCCTCTATTGTGTGACTGTCTGGGAGGAATTCACAAAGTCTAAGTGTCAGTTCCACTCAGTCATGATACCCAGACCAGGCTATAGGCACAAAAGGGCTATGGGCAGACAAATGACAACTTTCTAAAAAGTTACATTTTCAAAAACCTGACTTCACCACTAAATAGGGGGTTAACCCCCAAATCCAAAAGCACCAAACATGAACTGGTTATCACTTACCATTTGGAAATTACACTTATAAAAATGTAATTAGGCAACTCCAATGTTATCTTATGTGAGAGATAGCCCTTGCAGTTGTAAAAAACAAGTTTAAGCGTTTTTTACTACCAGTACATGTTAAACCTAAGAGTACATGTCCTGCTTTTTAAATACATATTTTAAAAACATTGCACTCTGTTCTCTGGGCTGTCCAGGGCGTACCCTAGGGGTGACATATGTATTAAAATGGAAGGTTTGGGCTTGCCAGGTCAACATGGCAGTTTAAAACTGCACGCACAGGCTGCATTGGCAGGCCTGAGACATGTTTAAAATGCTACTTAATTGGGTGGCACAATCAGTGCTGCACGCCCTCCAGTAGCATTTAATTTACATGCCCTAGGCACATGCCACTTTACCAGGAACTTACAAGTAAATTAAATATGCCAATTGGGTATAAGCCAATGTAACCATGTTTTAGGGAGAGAGCAAAAGGGCTTTAGCACTGGTTAGCTGTGATAAAGTGCACAGAGTTCTAAAGACAACAAAAACAAATTCAGCAAAAATAGGAGGAATGAAGGCAAACATTTAGGGATGGCCCTGCAGAAAGGGCCAAGTCCAACTATTACTTAATAGGGTCAATGATATACATTATTATGTATTGTTCTTGGTTATCATTACTACTTTTGGCCAATCATGAACACTACTGACTGATCACATTTAGGCTCAATTCTTCTTGGTGCCTTTCATGTTTATTCTTGCCTTTGGCCATTCATGTTTATATCAGTGTGGAGGGCTGATATTCATTACTGCATCAGGCAATAGAGGCTCACTGTTGCTTGTAGCCATCACTGTTCATTATTACATAGGGCTCTTGTTGTATATTACTGCCTGAGACCCTTGACAATCAATACTGCTTGGGCCATTGATGCTCCATCCTGCTTATTGTCACTGAGGCTAATTACTGCTTGGTGTCATTCGTGTATTTTACTGCCTGATGCCATTGTTATTAATTATCACTGGGGCCAGAGAGGTTTATCACTGTGTGGGGTCAAGGACGTACACTGCTATCAGGAGCTATTGATTATCATTACTGCCTGTGGCCACTGAGGCTTATTTCTGCATGGGACCACTGAGCATGAGAGCTCAGAGGTGACTCCAGGAGCAAGCACAGAGCAATTACTGAACATGTGGCCACTGCCCCAAAAGAAGAGATATATCGGGAGATGAAATCCTTTTTGCCAGTGAGACTGCATCACATACTGTCCATTCATTAAAAATGTTACCCACAGAGGCGAGGCGAGGCTGAATAGACTGGTGGGCAGAAACAGGGTCTCTGTGAACTGATGCACATGGCTCCTATTCCTCAATGTAGATATTGGAAATCATTTATTCTTTGAACCAGAATGGAGGCAAAGTGGAATACTGTAAAGTTTGTGCAAGGGGACATGCATTCCCAGAATTCGCACTGCCCCTTAGGCACAATGGTTCTTTGCTATATGCAGTGGTTCATAGGAACGTTTAGATCCCATCCTAAGTGTCATTAATACCAATTATGGCTGGGAGCTAATATAGATTCCCTTTGTGCGATGTTAAACACATGTTTGACTGGACAAGTGCCACAGACAATATTCACATGACGTTCTTACACATTTGTCCAAGTTGGAAGGTGAGCAAATTTACATACAACATGCCCCAAATAACGCTAGGGGTGGTAATCTGGATAAGGGTGAGTATATTGTTAGCATCGAGTGTTGCAACTGTTTGCAGGAGTAACAGATACACAATTATGAATGGGTGACTAGGGCCTGTATCCCTTGTAAATGTGAATGCATCAATGGGGTGAGAATCTTAGCTGCACGTTTCAACATGATTTGGGAGAAGGCTTCAACTGTGTCACTCAGTGTCTCCCGGACATGTCTTTTTTGCCCATCATGCCAACGCACAGGTACACCGGCGCTATTCGATGAACATTATCAACGTGCATGAACCAAGATGTGTGGCAGATGTCACATTCCAAAGATAGAGAATCCTCCCATTGCCCACCGATAGACGGCCTCCATATTGAAAGGAACTGAGTGGTGAGGTTGCTCATATAGAAACTCTGTGCAGGACTCTGTCCTTGATCCATGTCTGCTGGTGGTACATTGAGCAGACCTCTCACCAAGATGATACTGACATAGTACTTGTCATCATAGTGGCTCTACCATGACACTTTCTGTTTCTATGTTGGGGAAATTGTGCTGTGCTTATTTCATGAAATGTCAGACACAGTGGGGGATGGGAAGCAGAATGGGAGTTGTATATAGTGAATAGAGGTGTGCAGTGGCGACCCTCAATATTTTGAACAGAGGTGGGGGGTCCCTCCAGAGAAGTTTGAAAAAAGAGTGGGCAAATGGTGCATTTCCGAGCAAATTTGCCAAAAGCAAGAAAGTCAATAAAGCAATTGTGAAATTGGAACTGTGACTACTCCACATGGTAGCAGCGACATAAATATTATTAGTGCTGAAGGTACTGTGGCACCAGGGCCCTCTGCACCCCAAAGGTGTTTTTGAACTAAGAAGACTGATGATGGGGGCCTATTTTCCTTGCTTGTTTTTTGGCACCGCGGGTCTGGGGCCACTATCATAGACGTTTTAAAACTTTAGCACCCTTGCCTCAAAGCCCAAACTGGTGGCGCCTTCTCGATACCATGCATATGTCCCAATCTGCATTGCTAAAATGTGTTAAAAATAGTTTCAGCCGACTTTCACATAGTTTTAGACAGTTTCGCTTGTAAAGGTTTAGGCCGAGGTATTAAAACTAAACTAGGGAAGGAAATAAAAGTGGGAAATCCAACTCAGAAGGTAACCGTGGATGTAAGCACATTGTCCAGGCCTCTGACCCCTCACCTTCCTCCAGAAGGCTGAAGCTCAGACATGAGAACAGGGCAAATGTGGAATAATGGACAAAGAGTTGCAGCTGTGGGAACTAGAGAACCAGGTTTAAGTCTCAGCATCAGTTCAACAGCATCCTAGTTGTTGTGTGCAGATTTAGAATCCGTATATAGGTTTCCCGATTTATGCCCTTAGATAGGTACAATTCACATTGCCCTTATTTGGACATAGAAATCCGGCCCTTATTTAGACATTGTCCGTACAAACCAAATACAGGCATGGCCACCAACATCCGTCCATCCACGTCACAACAAATTCTTGATAAACCAGACCCTTAAGCCTTTAGGAATTTCCCTCAGCTTGAATATTGATTTCTCCAAGAACTCATTAAGTATGCATGAACATCTATTCCTTAGGGGTTCATTCATGACGTTCCTCTGCCCGACTTTTACGTCGATACTGGCATTCCTAGATACCTTCAAGATATAAATATACCAGCACTAGGGCGTGGCTTGGCGGGCCAAGATGGTGGACGCACCCCGAGAGTGCTCCCGGACCCCTCCACCATCCGCCCGCAATCCTCACATCTACTTCACCCTCCGGACCCGTTACCTGCTGCCGTCTTGGCGCGGCGCCGCAAGCTGACCTCTTGACTGGCAAATCGCCCCGTGGGCCGCCGCCGTGCCGCGTCTGAACGGCCGGACGGAGCTTGCTCCCAATATGGCAGCCTCTGCACCCTGAGCTGCCTGGCCTGCAGACGAAGCACTGTCCCGCTGCATCTCCAGCACTACCTGTTGCTTGTTCCCTGGTGCCCTGGCAGTGCGACCGCGATCTTGGCCGCCAATTCGGGTGGCGGGGGCGGCCGGCTCCGGATTGCCTGGGAGGGGCCTGTCTGCTTGAGGCCTTGGTGTCTGACGGCTCTACGGATCCTGCCCTTTGTTCTGGTTGTGGGGCATGTGTGGAGGCGGCCGCCATTTCGGGCGGCGGGAGCTGTGTGGGCCCTCTGTCTCCCTAAGTGACCCGGCGGTCCGGCTCACCTATTGTTGATGGTGCTGCTCCATGGGTGACGCTGGGCGGCCCCGGGAGAGGAGCCTGACCTGCGCTGGGGAGGCGTCCGAGGCATTGCTGCTGTCTGCACCGTCTGCGGGGTGCCCGTGGATACCCCGCCATATCGGGCGGCGGGAGCGGTGTCGCCCCCCTATCTCTCCCCTGCTGGAGTGTTTGCAATCTCCTGTGCCCGGCCCGCCGGAAGGAGGTGGTGGGTGCTGCTCTTGGTGGCGGGCGGCGGCGGAGGTGACGGCTGAAGTCCTCGGGCCTGCTCGCACCCGCTTCTACTTGGGACCTGCCTGGAGAAGCGGCCGCCGTATCGGGTGGCGGGAGTAGCGGTGATTGGCGTGGGAGCTTGGCGAGGCTCTGGTGGTGCCTGGTGACCTGGGGTGAGTCCCGTGTTGCAGCGGCTGGGTCCTGGCGGCGGTGGGTCTGGGACGGAGGAGTTGGGGCTCCCCGTGCGCACAGGCTGCCACAACCCTGTGTGGTTTCCCACGTTGCCTGGCTTGATCTCTCCAGCTCAGAAAGTGCACGGCTTGTCTCCGTTTGGACAGGGCCCCGGTCTCACGCCTGTGGGCCTGTACATTTTTGCGACCCCAATTCGGCCGTGACATCGAGCGCCGGGGTGCTTGGGGGGGACTCTTTGATGTCCCGGAGGTCCTCCTTGGCCGACTGTTGTGTCCTGTTCGCCTTCTCACCCTTCAGCCGTCCCGAGAGACACCCTTTGCTTACGGCCCTCCTGTTGGGACCTGCAGCAGCTTGCCGGGCCTGTCTGGGCGGGTTTGTTGGTCCGTAGTTACAATTCTGAGCAGTGAGGGCCTTCCCCGCAGCGTCCCCGCGGACGGAGATTTGAACTGCACGATGCTTCGGCGCTCATAGTTTTGCCTGCTTGTCTTTGGGCCGCCCGCGGGGGCAAGGGGTGTTGCCCGCTCTAGAACTTCTTTGCAGCGGGCCTTGGGGTGCTATCATGGGCAGGACGGATAGGTCCTCTAAGGCCCCCGCCACCCAGACAAAAATGGACCGTTTCACCCCCTCGGAGGCAGGTGCTTCTGGGGGGGCGGCAGAGCAGGAGCCGCCACCCTCAGCTGAGTTGTCAACCATCCTGCAAGCTATCCATGCCTCAAAGCTTCGGTGGAGGGAAAGATCGCTGAGGTGCGTGTGGACGTAACCCTTATCCGGCAGGACCTTCGTAACGCCAACGCCCGGATCAAAGAAGCCGAGCCTCGTATCTCCACTGTTGAGGATGACGTCCAGAAACTCAAGGGGCAGGTCGCTCGTCTTCACTTCCAAGTTCAGAAGTTGCACCGCCGGGCAGAAGATGCGGAGAACAGGTCCCGGCGTAACAACCTTCGCCTGGTGCGGTTTCCAGAGGGGGCGGAGCAGGGCCTCATGGTTGACTGCCTCGAGAAATGGTTCAGATCATGGGTTCCCCAAGGTTCGCTCTCCCCCTGGTTTGTGATTGAGTGGGCCCATCGCTCCCTGGCCCTGAGGCCTCCCCCGGGTGGGGCCCCCAGGCCTATCATAATGCGGGTCCTGAACTTCAAAGATCGGGACGCCATCCTGTCGGAAGCCCGCAAACAGGGGAAACTCCTGTACGAGAACCGCACCATTAGGATCTTCCCAGATTATACCCGCGAGGTACAGGGTCAGCGTCGCTCTTTTGATCCAATCCTATCCAATATCGTCTCCTTTTCCCAGCGCGCCTGTGGGTGGTGTTCGACAATAAGACCCTTTTCTTTGACAATCCAACGGAAGCCTGGACCTGGGGGACGGAGCAACGCCCGCGGCGCACTGATGATCGGGCCCTGCGACAGGATGCGGCCGGGGTGATTTGGCCTGCCCCTTGCCCCCCACACCTCAGCCACAGTGAAGCCGCTCCCGCAGGCGCCGTGGGCAGAGACAGACGCGTTCGGGCTCCTCACCCGGCGGCCCCCCTCCGCCGACGTTGCTTTCCGACGCTCCACCATCTGGGATGCGCTCTGGGTCATCGGACAACCTGGCTCCTGGGGCCTCTTCGCCCTGTCCATCCTTGCAGGTCCCCCCAGATACAGACCTCTCCTGTAGCCCAATGCTCCTGAAAGACCCTGTTTGAACTTGTCTCTGCCTGCCGGGCCTGGCTCCGCAGCCGGAGGACATATTTAGTTTGATCTAATTTTCTTTCCTTCTGATGGTTCTCTCAAGCACATCCTGAAATGAGGAGGGGTCCTCCAAGCTTCCCGCTTACCTAGCGTTTTGGTTTGGGTGTTCACTCTTAGGTTTGTTGTTGGGCGACAGATGCTTCTGTTCCTGAAGTGTAGGGAGGAGGTGGGGGTAGGGGGGGTGGGATCATTGTCCCGAGTTTTCTTCTTAGTTTTGTGTTTTAATACGTTTCCTAGTTTGTGTTCATTAGCACCCATGCATCACCTTGCCTTCCACCTGACGCAACCGACGGACCAGATCTCCCTCTTCCGGCCTGTATCTCCAGTGGCACCTCACACACCACGTTCGACATGCCATTAGTAAATGCCCCCTGCGTATCATGTCTTGGAACGTCAATGGGCTCCTGGCCCGCCTTAAACGCACGGCCGTCCTTAAGTACGCGCAGCATATAGGGGTGGACATCTAATTCCTCCAGGAAACCCACCTGTTGGGTAATCATTGTCCCTTTCTGGCGCGTTACGGATTTGATAGAGTGTGGCACTCTCGGTATACTAGGGGTTCCCGGGGGGTGGCAGTCCTGGTAAGACGCTCCCTTCCTCTGGTGACCGTTCACACGACCCTTGACGCTCAGGGTACTCTTGTGGCAGTTAGTGGCACGATCAGCGGCAACCTGCTTAACCTGGTGTCCCTTTATTCCCCCCCCTCGATGCTGACAAGGACTTTGGCTAAATCTGTTGAGCTCTTGGCATCGTTGCCCCCCGGCCCTACATTCCTTGGGGGCGACTTCAATGCGGTCTCATCACCGGACCTCGACACGACAGGCCCCCCATCACCAAGAAGAGTTGCGCAGGCCAAGCAGCTGCGGTCATGGTCCGCCTCTCTCGGCCTGTGCGACGCCTGGCGACTGTGGTATCCCCACGTGAGACAGTTTACACACACCTCGGCGGCCCACCATACACAGGCACGCATTGATGCCATCTTCGTCCCGTCGACGGACTGCCTCCTGATTCAAGAAGTTTCACTTCTTCCGCGAGGTATCTCTGACCACGCGCCTGTGCTGATTCGCACGGGGGCCCCCTCCCGCCTCTGCTCGACAAACATGGAGGCTGAACGCTTGGTTTCTTCAGGACAACGACTTTAGGAAGGCGGTGGGGGTGGAGCTCAGGCAGTACTTTCTCTCCAACGAGGGCTCAGTGCCCTCTCCGGGCACCCTGTGGGAGGCGGGTAAGGCCACGATCAGGGGGGTCGCAAAGGGCCGCCTCAGGCTCCAGCGCCAAGCCCAGCTGGAGCAGATTAGCTTGCGGGAGGCACAGGCCCTGCGCCTCGAACGAGCTGCGACCCGATCCCCAAACGGCTCCAGTGCGCGACTTCTGGCCCGGCTTCGGATGGAGATCAAACAGCTGTCGCTGGATGCGGCTAAACTCCTTTGGCGCTCCTCCGTGGCCAGAGTATATGGATGGGGTGACAAAAACGGTGTACTCCTTCACCGTCTGGCAACGTATCCCAGAGCGAATTGTATAATCCCTGAGATAATGCGCCGGAGGGGTCGCCGTGCCCCATTGGAGATGGCGCAGGCATTTGCTGCCTACTATCGCAAGCTCTACGAGGCCCGGGCCCCGACCCTCTCCCTTGCGGACCTGATGGACGGTGAGGGCGGCTGCCTCCCGCAGCTTGATGCCACAGTCCAAACTGCCCTGGACCGTCCCATTTCCTGTGAGGAAATTGGAGACGCTATCGCTCTCGTCTCTTCTGGCAAAACTCCGGGCCCTGACGGCCTCCCCCAGGAATATTATGCCCACTACCGGGATGTTCTAATCCCTCACTTAGCAGCGTTGTTCCATGAGGCCGTGGAGAAGGGTTCCTTTGCCAAAGAAACGGATATCGCCACCATTGTGGTCATCCCGAAGTCCCAGCCTCCTTTGTCGCAGTGCGCGGACTACCGCCCCATCTCCCTCATCAATACTGAGATCAAATTGTTCGCCACCCTCCTTGCCCAACGACTCAGGCCCCATCTGTCCACGTTGGTCCACCCCGACCAATGCGGGTTTATGCCTTCCCGTGGCACCCGACACTGTCTCCGCAGACTGCACTCCGCCTTGGCTCACCGCCACCTCCTCACTCCTTACCTTGCACTACTCCTGGTGGACTTCGAGAAGGCCTTCGATTTTGTGGATTGGGGCTTCCTTCAAGATGTCCTCGAGGCGATGGGACTCGGTCCCCGCTTTCGAGCCATGGTCAAGGTCCTGTATGCCCTCCCGCGGGCTCGTGTCTTAGTAAACGGGGTTCTGTCGGAGCCCTTCCCGATCCGCAGGGGAACACAGCAGGGTTGCCCCCTCTCCCCCCTGCTTTTTGCTTTAGTGATGGAGCCTCTGGCGTCCTTGATGCGGTCCTGTGACCGGATGCGGGGATAGGAATGGCCCAGCGTCGAGCCAGATAAAATCGCCCTTTACGCGGATGACGTTCTCATCTACCTGGCAGATCCTGCCCAGTCGGGTCCCCATTGTCTTCGTCTCCTGCGATCCTTCGAATAGGCCTCCGGCCTTCGCTTGAACCCCAATAAGTCGGTCCTGGTCCCCCTGCACCTCTCCCGGGAATGCTTTGACTGGCAGTCCAAAATACCCCTGCGCCGTCACTCATTCAAATACCTGGGTATTTGGGTGACCCTACAGCCCGAACTTAGCTGGGCCCTCAATGTCACTCCACTGGCAAAGCGAGCCAAGGCGGATCTCCAGCGGTGGCAGTCATTACCGCTCAACCCCATGGGGAGGGTGGCTCTCTTCAAAATGATGGTGCTCCCCCACTTCCTTTACATGCTTCAGAATGTCCCTATGGGTTTTCCCAGGGCCTGGTTCCGTACGCTGGATGGCTTCATCACCAAGTTCCTATGGGGGAAAAGTAGGTCCAGATTGGTGCTCGATACCTGTAGGATCCCTTCGTTTGACGGGGGTTTGGGATGACTCACCTCTACCTCTACTATTTGGCCACCCGACTCCTTTCCATACATGATTGGTTTAATGGGGGATGGTCGGACCCGGCCTACAGGCTGGAGTTGGGGGAACTGAGCCTAGACAGACTACATTCCTTCCTCTACGGTACCCCGATTTCACCCTCGTCTCTCGGAGGTAACACGTTCGGTGCTGTTGGCCTGGCGAGCCGCACTGCGGCACGTCGGCTGGACACACACACTGACACCCTTGTGGCGCGGGACCTGGCTCAGGGAGGTGTCTGGGCTGCGGGGCTTTGAGGCCTGGGACCGCATAGGCATTTCACAGCTTGGGGATGTTTGCGGGGGAGATCACATGCGTTCCTTCGAGGATCTCCGGGACCGGTACTCGTTGCACCCCTCACAATTCTTTCGTTACCTCCAGCTGCGGCATGCCCTCCACTCACACCTGGCGACGGGCACACGCTTGACTGACAATAGCCCAGCTGAAGCGCAGATTATGTTCGGGGACCAGGGGAAGGGAGGCATATCCCGTATTTATCGCACACTGATTAACAACACCCGACTTCCTTGGACAGACTGCGGGCGCAATGGGAGGGCTGGGTAGGCCCCTTAGAGGAAGAGGACTGGCGGGATGCCCTTATGGCTCCTAGAATGGTCACCGCCTCCGCTCGGCTGCGCTTGGTGCAACTTTACTACCTACACGCCACATATCTTACCCCTGTACGTCTTCACTGCACGGGGCTTCATCCGTCCTCAGCTTGTACCAGGTGCGGCCATGATCCCGCAGATTTCCTGCACATGGTGTGGGCCTGCCCCCCTCCTAGCAGGATTTTGGGGGGGCATTGAGGCTGAGCTTTCGGAGGTTTCTGGGGTGGGAGGTCCCGCACGACCCTAAGCACTTGATCCTGGGCATTACGGATGGATTGGATGGGTCACGAAATGACAAACTGTTCTTTAATACGGCCATGGTGGTTGCTAAGAGAGACATTGCGGCCTTGTGGAAGTGTCCTGACCCTCCCACTGTGGGACGTTGGCGGAGTGGGGTGGATGGGTGTGCCATGCAAGAGAAGGTTATGTACGCAGCACGGGGCTGCCCCAAGAGATACCGTAGAATTTGGGGGAAGTGGCTGGTGGGGGTGGTCTAATCATGAGGGGCTTGATTGGTTCCATCGTTTCCTTGTCTCATTATATCTGTATGCGGGGGAGGGGGGATTCTGTGACTGTCATTCTCGATTGCTGACTTATGGTGTGATATGGCTGGTGTATGTCTTTTGTAAAACGAATAAACTTGTTTATCAAAAAAAAAAAAAAATACCAGCACTTGACCTGGCAAATTGCGGTTCCCGGAGGATTCGATCCAACCCAGACTACGCAGTTCGCCACAGCAAGTTCGGAAGGAGATCGAGTTCCAGCCTGATGCACTGACCTGACGCTGCCATCCTCCTCGCAGAGAATCCAGCTCCAGTGCTCTCTGATTTCCCTTGCAGGGGGTTAGACTATCGAGTCCAGAAAAGAGATTCCAACCTCTCTCATTCTAAGGTATGGAGCTGACTAGAACTTAGAGAAACTTTTGGCAACTCTTGGCTAAACTAAAATATAGCTAGCTATACTTTAGACATGGCACCTACTTCAAACCTCCTCCTGCACTTAGATTAGGTACACTGGGGTAGAACAATTTAAAAGCATCAGATGAGTATCACATTTTTGCTTATGTTATTTATGTATGTATTTTGATTAATATATGTCATAGCTACAAACCATGCTATTGCAGTATTATTTTATCTTACTGCTAACCTCTTACATATTGTACTTCACAGTCTGTCTTACGATTGTAGCAATTCATATCTCTTGCATGAGAAATGCGACTGTTCAATAAACCCTTTTATTGAAACGCCCGTCTCCCTATTTCTGTGCAACTCTGTAGAAACGAAGCATGCACGATTGAGTGAAACTGTTATCTATTGTTTCCACGATTCTGAGACTGTTCCGATTCTAAAGGAAAACAAAGTTGTCATGTTTATGCAGTTGTCAGAGACTAATCCCTTCTTGTATATTCGAGAAGTTTCTAGTGACCTCTGAGTTAGCTGGCACACACAAGTAATTAAGTTTAATATACTCGATAGAGACATACTGACCTTAGTCCTATGTCAAATCTATAGTGTATGTTATTCCAATGCTCAGAGCCTATCAGGGATATAGGAACTAAACTACAATGTGTGTGATGTGACTGGTAAAGCGCTGCAATACGTTCTGGTCAAGTTCGAGCTACATATTAAAACTTCAATCCTGCGAATAAAAAAAGGTATTTTGTGAAGAAGAGCACTAGCGCCTTCAAGTGAAACATGGTGCTCTGAGGGTGGGAGCAGAGCACGGCTGTGGGAGACGCTTGAATTTCGAAAGCCAAATATGGCTTTCATTTATCTTTCTCCCGCGGCCTGAAATTGCTCCCAAGTCAGTACAAGCCATAGGGTGGAAATTGATCAAACGAGCCTATAAAAGAGCCAAATATTTTAATAGAGATTCCTTCTTTGAGAATAAACCAAGTAATCCAGATTCGAATTAAGAATATTATTAATATAAATTGGCATTTAGTGAATGCTCAAAGTAAAGAAAGACTGCCCAAACCAATTTTCTCTTTCCGGTGCAATCGCACGATCAGGAATTGTTTAGTACACACCTATAGAAGTACCAATGAAAATAAACAACCCTGCATAACAAATGCTCTGTTACCCACAGGCACATTTGCCTGTAGTACTTGCAGCAATTGCAATAATATTATTAAAGGATCCACTGTTTCCCACAATGGGGTGACTCACAAATTTAAGAATTTTACTAACTGTCGTACAAAAAATCTGATCTACCTGATTCTGTGTCCATGTAATCAGGGATACCTTGGGGAAACGTCTAGAGAGATAAGGATCAGAATTAACTAGCATAAAACTGCCATTCATACCAATAAACGTACTGCTCCACTAGTAGAACATTGGATGGAAATGCACCACAAAGTTGAGGATGTGAGATGGTGTGTTATTGAAACCATACAGATGAGTGCCCGAGGTGGGGACCCAACAATGAAAAGAAAGAAACTTGAACAGTTTTACATGTCCCGCTTCAATACGGTTAGGAAGAGGTTAAACAGTAAAGAGTACTGGGAAAAATTAATCTAAGACAAAAGGTTTTTTTCTAAGGTACCCATTTAGGCATTGGTTTTCTCTGCCCCATCTTGAGGGTGATATCATAATAATGTAATCTATAATTCACATAACATTTGTTTAAGGCAATTTTAGCACTATGAAATAAGTCAAAAAATTAATCGGATTCTAATATCATGGAAAAACTACTTAAATTAGTCCAAGCGATTATGTGTTGAGATGCCAATATTGGGCTAATATGTATCTCCATTTGATCAGCAACATGGCCGCTACGTTAAAATAGGCTTTTTGTATTTTTTCTGATATTTTATCAATAATGTTGTAATCATTAGCTGACTGACAAAAAAGAAAAGAGCACCCTGGAGTATCAATCACTTTGTTAAGAGTATATTAACCGTTAGCTGACTAATAAAATTTAAAAAAAGCATCTCGGATAATCAATCATTTTTTGACGATTTACCAGGTTCAAGACATTGAGCGCTGAATAAGTAACCCCAATAACTATAGGGTGGACTAGATAAATAAAAGCTTTAGTGATGGTAGGGTAATTAAATACAAGTCGCTTCCGTGCTGAATGAAGAAAGTTACAACAGCATATATAAATATGAATATTGAAAATGATCAAGAGAGCAAACTTTGTGTTAGCCAGTATGCCCACTTAATTTCCTGTTCCAACATGGCTGCCGCATTTATAGAAAGACGTGCAATCTTAATAAAAAAGAATTTTTTTATCGTCATAGCTAAGAAGTAAGACAGATTGGACAACAAATATCCTGTATCACAACTTGCCCCAAATAAGGCAGAGGATTTAGAATACATTTTACACATTTACTTTCAATATGTATCATGTGGTACGCTAAAAATGTATTTAAAGAGCCTTCCAGGTTAGTAATGCTGCGTATCCTGACCAGGAAGCTGTTCGTTGCGAGCAGTGAGGCCGAAGCATTTTTACAAGGTAAAGTTGATATAGAACTGACTATTAGGCCTTCTGTCTTAAATGTATTAGGTAGATGTTATCCCTTTTTTTTGTGGACACGGCAGTTCGACTCTAATGAGTGTTTGCCGTTTTTCTTTATTTGATGTTAGGATTACATTATCTTTGGTTAAGGTACTATAATTTAAACCTTACCTTACCTAGTTTTAGGTCTTCCACCTCCAATGTATTATGCAGATTCTATTTTAGTAATAAAGGTTCCCTTCTGTTCCGTGCACACGGCATTTTGACTGCAGTGCGTGTTTGCTGGTATTCCTCTAATTGATGTAAGTACAGCATTGTTTTTGGTTAAGGAGCTGTAACTTAAACCTCGCTGTTCCACTCTTTCACAGGAGTAGGAGATGTTTGTGGCATGTCTTCTGTAAGAGGACGGTGTTTAAGGCAGCATTGTTTTTCACTCTCAATGTAGTTAATTGGGGATGTGAATTAAGCAAAGACTAACATGGTGTACCTTTAATATTGACATTAGTATTGTTTTTAGAAAATACGACATACGGTGGTGTATTTTTACTAAAATGATAGTCAAACATGGGATGAATAATTGATTTGCTTAGTTATCCTGCTTTAAATTATAATCATGACATCATAAAAAGCAACATAATTTAAAAAGGATTTAAACGCTGAGACGCATTATTAATAATTGTTTTTTGTTTCATTATTACAGATTTTAAATTTTCTCCCGTTGGTTTATTCTCACAGCAACAAATTTCAGGTAAATATTAGAAGTATTTTAATAAATAGCTATTTGAAATCAAATAGGCTTGACGCCACAAAGTTTGCTAAGTAAACTTTGTTGTTTTTCCTTAATGTAGTACCTTACTGCCAATTAAATACGGCGAGATAACTCAGATACCATTCGGACATAATTGAAACTCTAAGTCAGGGCACATTTGGTTGCCTATGGATGTATCAGCTTAGATATGGTAAGCTCCAGTTATAAAAATAGATATTCGGTGGGATAGATACCACAATGAGTATTTAACTTGGGAATGTTTTGTGATTGCTCGCCCAGGTACTTATATTTTAATACTTATCCAGAGGGATCTACCAACGGTGGCTCCAACAAACATATTCCTTAAATTATTAATAATAAGGTATGCAATCAGGTTTAACAATTCAATAATAGTCTTATTTTGTTCTCTTGCCTTTTTGCAGTCCACCTTTTTCATTCTTGAACTTTATTTTAGGTCTCTTTTATCAATTAAAAAATCATGGAGGATTAAATCCCCATTCGTTCTTTCAGCTAATGAGAACGCTGTTTACATTTCTTTAGGTAGGTGTTGATATCATATGCTGCCTTACATCCTTGTGGATCATGTGTGGTTGAATACTGTTGAAATTGGTATAATTCCAAGACAATGTATCAGATAGCGGTCTACACCATGTTGTAGTACGTGTAACAAAATGTTGGTTGAACAGGTTATAAAATGCAGTGTGTTGTATAGTAATAGATTTTTTAAACTAATTGATGTACAATCTTTTATGAAACTGATGAACCATCTTGAGTTCATAGTGTAAATAATACATTGTCTCTTACCATTTAGAAAACTCTGTCCTGAAGAAAGTGAAGGAGATACATCTCACTGAAATGCTGCGTCAACTTTTTTAGTTTTCTTGTGATGTATAGTATAAATCATTTATTAGTAATATGATATGTTTTTAACTTATATGTGATCAAATTGTTTTATCTGTAATACATTTGTTGATATTATTATACTTTCATTTATCTTGGTTATCTTTTCTTGAAAGTATTTTTACTTACAGCTTTTTGTATGCTGCACAACCGTTTTTATTATTGTTATTATTATCATCACTATTATGTAATACCATAGATTCAACACATGATCCAAAGATGTACATAAGCTGTTTAGGGACTCACTTTATTTTTTCAGAAGAGGTACTTTGCCCAGTTGCTCAGGATCCATAGTAGATCGGGACCCAAAACATCAGGAATAAGAGGCCTCAACTCCCACGGTTTGGCCCAGTAGCTCCTACAATAGTACCCGTGGCCCTCTGAACAGGGTTCCAGCACCTGTTCTGTCCTTTTTACCAATAACACTTAAATTGCTGGGATTTGAAACCATAATGTTAGTGTTAAATTAAAAATACGAGCTCCTTAATGTGAAATTCTATTGGCTGATGAGCCAGCAACGTCTGATTATATCATAGTTAGAGTGCCAATTAGCGGACTTGTGAAATGCAAAATGAAAATCCCTGATTTAAATAAACCTTAAAACAGCAGGACATGTAACTGTCCCTAGCTGTATAACAGAACTGAAATAAGATTGCGGACATCATGGCAGAATCTAGACTGCACACCTTATTTTATCAATTGTGGCCTATGAGACAGCAGAGAATCAGGGGGGAGGAATAAGGCTGGCGCTGACATGCCTCCTTTATTGCATTGGCGCGATGTCAGAATTTACCGCAGTTATGACTGACAGCGCTTCACTGGCTGAGTCCTAGGAAGAAATGAGTACAATATTTTCTCCAAAGTACCATCTCTGACTCTGAGCAGCTCTTTCATAAGTCGCAGCCTCTGTACTTGAGTCTGTGTTATCTCAGTTCACTCGCCCCTTCCAGCTCCATCTTTAAAGCCACCTTAGTGCTTGAGAAGGGTAACATGGGGGCATATTTATGGCAGCCTTGCATCGTGTTTGCACCATGCAATGTGGTACATGCATGATGCAAAACTCTAAGTCGGATTTATGAAGCCACGCAAAACCATGCAAAACCACTTTGCATGGCTCTGAGTGGCCTCATAAATCAGGAACTGCGCTACTCTGCCCTGCGCCACAAATGTCATAAATATGCCCGATAGTCTTTAAAGTAGTTGTTGCGATTTTGGACAAAGAGAAGACCATTGGCTCTGATAGCCTCTTATTCTAACATATATATATATATATATCAACACATACTGGGTCTCGAACAGCTGAAACTGTGCACAACTACCCCCATCAACTTGTCGCCCTCCTACCTCCATGTGTAAAACCATGTTGCCCATGTCCAAAATACTGGATAAAATCTTAGTAAACATAATTTTTGACTGTGTATAACAGCAGTCCACCCCATCCAGAACAAGTTCATCCTCTGGTGGACATGATAGTCAACTTCAACCTCATAAGGGGACAGTTTAGGAAACTCTTCCATTGCTCACCTCACTGGATCGCAAAAACGTGCAAGAGAGTATGTAGGTATTGAAAGGTTTTACTGTACCCAAAATTAGGCATTGAGTACTAAACAGAACAATTAAATCAATGTCCTGGAGAATTCTTACCAAATTTGAACAATGGTTATTGTCAAGCAAAAAAAATAAAAACGACTGAGTTCAGACATAGATAAATGACTTATGCAAGGTGTGCTTAATTTGTAAAACAATAAGTGCCATGGCTCTCATCAGGAGTCACTGCAGTTCGAACCACACACTGCCCCTGCTTTGCTGCCAATGATAATGACAGTAAAACTACTAACCATCAGAATTCTACAAGAGTAACAATTCGGACTATTTCAGTCCCCCAAAGCTATAAGAATGGCTTGGGCAGTAGGTAATAGTCATTTAAAATATATATTGTATTAAAAATGAACTGTTGATGTGGTCATCTCTAAATTAGCTACATAGTGCCACCTTGTGACAGACTGTCACAAGCGCCAGTATTGAAAATTAAGTGCAGTTGCCACCCTGGAAACCACCACCTCAAATTAAGCACTGCGCAAGGATATGGAACATCCAAAAGGGAGAGAACATTGAATTCCAATTCAAAGGATGCCTTTGAGGGATGCACTGACTGCACCACCTCTTTGTGGTGCACAGTCAGTGTGCCTCTTGATGGCTCCTTGCCTCTGTGACTGCATCCATGCTATGGCGTGTGCACATAGGCAAAGTATTTCCCTATTTACATGGGTATATGCTCCCCTGCAAATGAGGTAACACCCCCTGAAGATAGCAAAGATGCTGTATGTGCGCCAGCCCTATCCGTATCTCAGACGGGGGCCGCAGAAGCATCGGTGTCCCTTTTGTAATGCTGCAGTGCACCCGCAGACTCATCACTGAGTCATAAAAACCCCTTACTATCAATATTCTCTCACCATGCCTG
Source organism: Triturus cristatus (assembly GCF_964204655.1). Lineage (NCBI taxonomy): Eukaryota > Metazoa > Chordata > Amphibia > Caudata > Salamandridae > Triturus > Triturus cristatus. The sequence goes on along the minus strand of NC_140581.1, from coordinate 674,119,823 downwards.
AGCCCTAAAAATGCCTTATTACCACTAATCAATACCCACACCTCACCCTAAAACTAATTATAAAAATGGTGCAACATCCAATCCTGTGCTCTAAAAACGAACCAGTCACACAGTGCAATAATCATGCATGCACCCAAAAAATTTAGTCTAAACAGGGGGTAGCAATATCCACAGTGGTGCCCTAAAAACTAATCAGTAACCCAATACCACATCCATCCTTGTGCCCTAAAAACCACTCAGGAGCCCAATTCTATACTCATCTCTGCAACCTAAAACGAATCATAATGCCCAGCAACACCCATCCCTGTGCCCTAATAAATAATCAGTAACCCAGTGCAATACTCATGCCTGCGCCGAAACATAAACATTAATCCGTGTAATACCCATTCCTGCACCCTAAAATGTAATTATTAAAACGATGCAGCACTCATCAATCACCATATAAATCCTAAAAAAGACTCAGAAATTACATATTTAGGGGGGAAGATTTTCAAACATGTTGTGCTGGGTTAGTATCACAAAAAAACGCTAACCAGCGCAAAATGGTTTTTTTACCAATTTACTTTCAAGCACAAAACTTGTTTTGCGTTGGAAAGTACCCTACAAGTAACGCGAAGCAGTACGAAGCACTGCTTTGCATTACTTAGCGCCAAGGGGCGTTACATGGATGGTTACATGGGCATTCCCATGCAACCGCCCATTCTTTTGATGCAAAACCCTATCAACAAACGATTGTAGAGTGGGTTTAGTGCCAAAAGTTAACGCCATCTGAAAGGAGGCATTAAGAGGAGAAATGTTTTCATTTCTCCTTTCTTTTCCTACTTTGCATGCGTGCTGTGCAGCACATGTACAAAGTGGGGAAAGTGTTTGAATTTGTCTGGGCTTAGTATTTTGTAGATGAAAGGTACTTTCCCCGTACAAAACCTATAATAAACTCAGGCACACACGTCAGCGCCGGCGCAAGGGAAAGGGGAGGAGAGAGCCATATCTTTGTAGATATGGCGCTCTCCTGTTCCCTTCCTGTCACGCAATGCAGCTCTTTGGGTGCTGTGCTGCGTTTCGTGCCTTTTTGAAAATCTGGCCCCTAATATTTAAACATTCCACCCAAACTCAAAAATATCCACATAACCACAAACAGAATAACAAAAATATTAATTATATTCGAACAATTAAAGCAACTAATAAAAACATAAAACATATTGCTTAAAAAACTAACACTAATAATGTAGTTTAAAAACATACATTTTTAATAATGAACATATTTAAAAATATATATAAACAAATTTAACATTCAAATAAACAATATAAAATTAACAAATAAATTCGTTAGGAGCACTTAAAAACGATATTATTATAAAATATTTACCGCTTTGATATTTAAAACTTCAATATCATTATGTAAAATAGAAAAACCATCTACTTATCAATTATAGAACTTACCGAGAATATAATGATACTCATGATATTCTATATACCTTCGATGTTCAGTACCATCGATATTATGACTTTGATATTAAGGGTGCACACGCACTACAGGATGTGTTTCAACCTATGACAGCCCTCATTATATTGTTCCATGTAGGAAGAAACAAATCAATATTTAAATGACGTGCAATCTATCCATCTGCTTCAAACCCAACTTGTCTGTTGACATTTCAGAGTACATTTTGTATGCGTTGCACCTCTGCCACTGTTAACTTCATAGATTCTCTTCCTAACTCCAAATGGCTGTGTTCTCTGGCATACTGCCTGTACAACTTTGGACACAAGTCACCCTACCCACAAAGGGACAGCACCCAACACCACTTACTGCTTAATTTGCATGTGGCAGAGGTTTGACACTCATTTGCATGGCAAACACAAGGAGATGATGGACGGAGTGCTGAAACTTTTCAAACACTCACCCCCAGGCACAGATCTGGGTTGAATCCATCATCATTCTTTAGCTCACTTTGCCACCCCAGTTCAGACACAGCTATATGCAAATCAGTCTTGACCCTGTGTCTCATGGGAACAGTCCAGCCCGAACTGCCTAGCCATGTCTTCCCTTGACCGAAAACAAGCATCCTGGGACAGGTTTTGAGCTCACAGCCCTCTTTAGCCAGGCTAGCTTGAATCCAGTGGCAAAGTGAGCAAGGGACCCACGTCTGTGCATACCCTGCCAACTTAGGGCGAACAAAGCAAACACAAGGAGATGATGGACGGAGTGCTGAAACTTTACAAACACTCACCGCCAGTCACAGATCTGGGTTGAATCTATCATCATTCTTTAGCTCACTTTGCCACCCCAGTTCAGACACAGCTATATGCAAATCAGTCTTGACCCTATGCCTCATGGGAACAGTCCAGCCCGTACTTCCAAGCCATGTCTTCCCTGGACCGGAAACAAGCATCCTGGGACCTGTTTCGGGCTAACAACCCTCTTCAGCCAGGCTAGCTTGAATTCAGTGGCAAGGTAAGCAAGGGACCCACGTCTGGGCATACCCTGCCAACTATGGGCGAACAAAGCAAACACAAGGATATGATGGACGGAGTGCTGAAACTTTTCAAACACTCACCGCCAGTCACAGATCTGGGTTGAACCTATCATCATTCTTTAGCTCACTTTGCCACACCATTTCAGACACAGCTACATGCAAATCAGTCTTGACTCTGTGCCTCATGGGAACAGTCCAGCCCAAACTGCCAAGCCATGTCTTCCCTGGACCGGAAACAAGCATCCTGTGATTGGTTTCGGGCTCACAGCCGTCTTCAACCAGGCTAGCTTGAATCCAGTGGCAAAGTGAGCAAGGGACCCGTCTTCCCAGGACAGGAAACAAGCATCCTGGGACTGGTTTCGGGCTCACAGCCCTCTTCAACCACGCTAGCTTGAATCCAGTGGCAAAGTGAGCAAGGGACCCACGTCTGGGCATACCCTGCCAACTTAGGGCGAACAAAGCAAACACAAGGAGATGATGGACGGAGTTCTGAAACTTTTCAAACACTCACCCCAGTCACAGATCTCGGTTGAATCATCATCATTCTTCAGCTCACTTTGCCACCCCAGTTCAGACACAGCTATATGCAAATCAGTCGTGACCCTGTGCCTCATGGGAACAGTCCAGCCCAAACTGCCAAGCCATGTCTTCCCTGGACCAGAAACAAGCACCCTGGGACCGGTTTCGGGCTTACAGCCTTCTTCAGCCAGGCTAGCTTGAATCCAGTGCCAAAGTGAGCAAGGGACTTACGTCTGGGCATACCCTGCCAACTTAGGGCGAACAAAGCAAACACAAAAAGATGATGGACGGAGTGCTGAAGCTTTTTAAACACTCACCCCCAGTCACAAATCTGGGTTGAATCCATCATCATTCTTTAGCTCACTTTGCCATCCCAGTTCAGGTACAGCTAAATGCAAATCAGTCTTGACCCTGCGCCTCATGGGAAAAGTCCAGCCCGAACTGCCAAACCATGTCTTCCCTGGACCGGAAACAAGCATCCTAATCCTGGGACCGGTTTAAAGCTAACAGCCCTCTTCAGCCAGGCTAGCTTTAATCCAGTGGCATGGTGAGCAAAAAAACAATGGATTTAGGTCCAGATCTCTGTACTGGGGTGAATGTATGACATTGTTCTGCATTCTGTCCATCAACTGTTGTTTTGCATTTGTCACCCCGAGTGGGACGGGTATGCTCAGACGTGGGTCCCGTGCTCTCCATGCCACAGGAATCAAGCTATCCTGGCTGAAGAGGGGTGAAACCCCGAAACCGGTTCTAGGATGATTGTTTTCAGTCCAGGGAGGACCTGGCTTGGAAGTTCGGGCTGGACTGTTCCCATGAGGCACAGGGTCAGGACTGATTTGCATATGGCTGGGTCCAAACTGGAATAGCATGGTGAGCAAAAAAACATTGGATTTAGGCCCAGATCTCTGTACTGGGGTAAATGTATGACATTGTTCTGCATTCTGTCATCAACTGTTGTTTTGCATTAGTCACCCGAGTGGGATGGTGTTCTGCTCGATTTTCCCGGCCTTCTTGTGAGGAAAAGATGATTAAATGTGACTTCAGTCTCTTACCATTCAAGTCTAAGGGTTAGAGTAGTGAATGGAGCCTATTTACTAGGCACTTCGACATGATTCTGTGCTCTTCCCCATAGATCAGGGCTCGCACACATAGCCTAGGGGATAGATTTGTTAGTATTAGGGATAACCTGTCCTGTAGTGAGGGTATTTCACGGAGCTGTGCTGAATTCAGGCCTGGTAGGCCTCAAACGGGAGAGACTCCATCTTTCTTTCTGCTCCGGCAGCTTGGGATGCTTCTAGGTCAAACGTAATGTTTTAGTTATGAGGTGTTATTCGCTTGGAGAGAACCGGTTCAGGCCGGCCCTTATCGAAGGATTGTATTTTTCTTCATGCCGAAGACACTACATCAGGCCGGCCGGCTGGGAACGTGTCCTTGGTACGGGGAGGTACAAGAATTTGGTGGGCGGCAGGTTACGGGCCGGAATTTTCCATGAGGAAACGCACCTCTATATTAGTGAAAGTCTGAGGCAGTTACATGTTCAGTCCGTAGGCGGCATCTAGCCGTTAGCAGTAAAGCTACTACTTATTCCAGGGAAGACAGACGCCATCTTGAAGGCGGAGAAGAACCGAGAGACAGATGCTTTCCTAGCAGAATAGCCAGAGAGGAGAGAGTAGCCGATAAGGAAGAGGTCCCAGTGACTCGGAGAAGGGTGATTCCAGGCGAGCCGAGGCACAGACGAGAAGGGAACCTAGATGACTACTGAGTGCAGGCTACATACTACTAAGGTGATGTCGACCCTTTCTTATTAGAGTGTACAACTTAATCTTTCACTTTTCTTTGCAGGTTATGTGTTATATCGTAATGTTATGTGATTGTGTATGTAATGAGTAATAAAGTATCCAGTTTGTAGTGAACCAACATGTGCTGCGTGTTCTTGTATAAGAGGGTAGCCTATTCTTCTAGTCAGCTGCGGCTACATGAACAGATGTTAACCCTGATCAGGTAAGTGGTAACTGAATAAGGGAAAGAGGAGCCCCTCGAACCTGAGAACAGGCTATGCTCGAACTGGCAATCCTTGTGTGATCTGATGAATAGTGAGACTGATTCCCTTTTTGTATGTTATGGTAATCATAGGATGAACTGTCGTATGAGACTGCCGTCTAGGTAGAGAGGTCTGGATTCGTATAGGATCGCGAGGCCGCCACTTGTGATACTGTCGTATGGGCAGAGAGGTCTGGATTCGTAGGGGATCGCGAGGCCGCCGATTGTGCTGAGACTGCCGTCTGGGCAGAGAGGTCTGGGTTCGTATGGGACCGCGAGGCCGCCACTTGTGATACTGTCGTATGGGCAGAGAGGTCTGGATTCGTAGGGGATCGCGAGGCCGCCGATTGTGCTGAGACTGCCGTCTGGGTAGAGAGGTCTGGGTTCGTATGGGACCGCGAGGCCGCCACTTGTGATACTGTCGTATGGGCAGAGAGGTCTGGATCCGGGTGGGATCGCGAGGCCGCCACTTGTGATACTGTCGTATGGGCAGAGAGGTCTGGATCCGTATGGGATCGCGAGGCCGCCGATTGTGCTGAGACTGCCGTCTGGGTAGAGAGGTCTGGGTTCGTATGGGACCGCGAGGCCGCCACTTGTGATACTGTCATATGGGCAGAGAGGTCTGGATCCGTATGGGATCGCGAGGCCGCCGATTGTGCTGAGACTGCCGTCTGGGTAGAGAGGTCTGGGTTCGTATGGGACCGCGAGGCCGCCACTTGTGATACTGTCGTATGGGCAGAGAGGTCTGGATCCGTATGGGATCGCGAGGCCGCCGATTGTAAGAGGTCTTGGTATGTATAGTAGGAATCCCCTGTCCTTAGGTGATAGATATATGTGGTTGCAGGATTGTAAATAGGTTCTAGGGAGGGGGTAACGTTCTGGCTGGGTTAGTGAGGCTCTGATGAGCGGGTTCTATCTGATCCGAAAACCCAAGCAGAACAGATGGGTATATCCAGACTTGGGTCTCGTGCTCTCTGATGCCACTGGAATCAAGCAATCCTAGCTGAAGAGGGGTGCAACCCCAAAACCGGTCCTAGGAGGCTTGTTTCCAGTCCAGCGAGGACCTGGTTTGGCAGTTCGGGCTGGACTGTTTCCATGAGGCACAGGGTCAAGACTGATTTGCATATGGCTGGGTCCAAACTGGAAACGCATTGTGAGCAAAAAAACTATGGATTTAGGACCAGATCTCTGTACTGGGGTAAATGTATGACATTGTTCTGCATTCTGTCCATCACCTGTTATTTTGCACTCTCTTGCATGGACCAGACAAACGAGTCTCATCAACATATGTCAATGCTGTGTCACTGCTGATACCCACAATGCTCCAGGAGCCTTCTGAAGCTAACCTCCGGTGCCGTTGAACATAGCATGTCTTCCAGCTGATCCATATTTCATACCGCTGGCCACTCTGCTTCTCTACCTCTTACAGTGTCCTGCACCATGTGAGTGTAATTGTCCTTTTGTTTTATGATGTGGTCTGCTCGCATTGTAGCCAGAGTAAACATTAGCTGCTTCAATTAAACTACCCCGGTTGGACGACAGGTTCATATTCTTGCCCACACCTCCCCAGCATTTGCAAGGATAACAGCATCACCAATTTCCTCAGTATCATGTATTTTGTTCTAAGATGGCGACCCAACAGAACATGCAGATGGAAGCAACTGCTCCACTTTAGAACTTTGCAGTACAAACCCACACCAATATTCTGTGATGTAACCCCGTGACATAGCCAGCCACATTCCTTTCCAACACCATCTTATCAAGAATAGTAGGACTGCCCCTGCCTGGCATAAAAAAGCAAACATCTGGGACAATCAACACAATGCTTGGAACCATAAGTGTAGAGCACGTGATCCAAGAAGTGGAGTATCCTTAATAATACACCATAAGAACCTGATTAGGCTGCCCTGTAGAGCCTAATAAGGCTGACCTGTTAGAGCAAGGGAAGAACAAGGTACAGACATGATAAGAATAGACGATAAATGGCATTGTAGAAGGTAATGCGTGTTAAAATCTATTAGAACATTGGAATTTTGGGAGCTTCATTGCAGACAATGGAGTGCTCCATGCTTCTACGGGCAGGTAAAGGCCCGCAAAAGAACATTCCAATGTTTTAAAAAGGCCTGTCGGAGCTCGAGGGGATGTAAATCCCCTCGAGCTCTGAACATCCCTGAACAGCCTATTTTGGATATTGGATATGGGTCTGAAAACCAATAAAAAGAACGTTTTATATTGAAGCTTTGACGATTATTCATCCTATCCTGTGGAACTTTGGAATACCTTACATTCTCTAAGGACTCTCGTAAATTGTTCATCTACTTATCATTAACATTGGTCCTTATATAATGAGTTGTGTCTAGGACCTTTCTATACTGAGTATGGGTGTGCGCAACTAGCTGGCTTTCTTTGGGTAATTGTACTGACAGGTTTATTCGTCAACTTGCCAACTGCACTTCTGGGTAGTGAGTGCTCACAGCTGTCTCAGCACCCCGCTATACTTATAACAACTGTATATTTACTACGCCATTGACTGGATCTTCATGATATTTGTTCTTCTTTGATGTGCGTTTTTTTCCCAATGTGGGAACAATACTACCTTTTTGTGTAATTGGTTTCGTATTATATTTACACCTTGCGTACATCCTAAGTGATGCCCTGATTTGCAGCTGCAGTGCCCTCCACTAACATGGTCTTAATTCTGCCTTTGATGACGCCAGAACACACATACCCAACTTCTGGTTAAGTAGTTTACTTGTTCAACATGGCAGCCCTGCAGCCTCCCATCCCCATTTACTGTTTCAACGTATCTGGTATGTGTGTAACATTGTTTCTATGGAATGTGCACCCACATGTAGTTGCTACTCCATTGCAACACTTCGGGTATTTAGCTCTCTTCTCTGATGTGGTTGTAACTTGGTGTCAGTTTTTTCACTACATTCTGGCGTTCGCTTTGCCCCCACACTCCCTCCAGTCCCATCAAGATAATGCAACCTACACTGAATTGCCGATCCATACATAAGCATTGAGATGTGTGCATCTCTCAGTGCAGTGCAAGTGACCCGCTCTTCATAACACCCCACAGTTCACCTATCATACTCTTGTCTGTGGTCAGCCCTGCCAAGTGCCATGCATTGGGCGTAAGACTAACACATTTCAGTGTGGTGATCTGCATCACCGCACTGAAATGCAAAGTCACTCATCCTCAGCTGTCACGCAGAGCACTCTTAGAGCTATTAGCACCATTACATAAAGCTGTCTGGCAGTGTGGTCCTTGAAAGCAGTCTTGGGGGATCCTGTCTCAGAGTTGGCTTAGGTGTTCCTCCTTCACCGCAGTCTCTACTTTTCGTTTCAGTTCTGCGGAACGTGATGGGTGACTCCCCGGGTCCGGGCTGGGGCAGGGTGTGGACCGTCCCCGGCCCCAAAGGAGCTGCGAAAATAAAGAAAATCCATAGCGGGCGCCAAGCGACATGCCTGTGCCTGAATCAAGAAAAGAGAGGCTCTGACGAGTCAGGTCATCGCGAGAGGAGATCGCGCCCCAAGGTGGCCGTACCACAGCTGGAGCGAGACTGCGAACTGCTCTGTGGACCAGCTGGTCTCTGCTCACTACCTCCTCATGGACCTTAGACAACAGCGGTGGTCTGATGGCAGGTAGGCCGCCAGGGTCTTGAACGTGTAGCCATTGCTGCGCGAGGTGGAAAGTCGTGATACTGAGTCGAATGTGCGGCCCAGTCTCGCTGTGCAGCTTCGACACTTGCGGGTGCTTCAGGCTGGCAGTGCATGGAGGCCCAGGACAGAGGTGCGAGATTTCACTAGGCAGACTGGCAATGTGGGGCACATCGCCTGGGGTTTTGGTGTTTCTGGGACATAGTACTATTAGCATCCAAGGTGAAGTGAGAACTTGACAACCAGGAAGGTCAGTGAGAACCAATTCTGCAGCGTTTTTAGGGGGTGTCAATCACTTCGCTTTTATTCCTCACTGTGTGACTGGTGTTCTCCTGCTGATGTGGCGCTGTCTCCCCCCTTCTCCTGGGACCTGTGTAGGGGGCCAACATTGAGGAATCAGTAATTTCAGTAATCAGTAACTTCTGTTTAGTCATCCTTGGCCCTTTCTCCCGTTCCTGGCCACTACTAGCCTGCAAGCGCCAATCTTCCTCTCGCTCCATCTAGGTCTGTAGTATCAGCACTGAACACCCCCCCCCCCCCCGCCCTCCTCCACCCTGGAGCGATGGCTGGTAATTATTCCCTTGCGGATGATGGCGCTGCAGGATCCTTGCAACCTCTACCCCATAAATGTCTATCCGGCATGATCGTCTCCCTCTGTAATATGATGAGTACATAGGGTCATAGGTGCACAGTTTGTTCAGGGTTGCAGTGCTGCGCCCAAACACGAATAAAACAAAAGCATTTTTATAGGTAGACAGGTTCTTTCTGCCTGTTGGTGAGGTTACCCTGAGTCCTCTGTGGTTGGTGCGAGAAGTTAGCACCATTACATTGCAGGATTTTGCTCACGAGAAAGTATCACTCATAGTTGTGGAAATGCCACTCATAATTGCGCAGAAATGATCAAAATGTCACGCATAGCAATCTGAAACCTTGGCAGCTATGTGTGGGGCAGGCCAGAGAGAAACCTCCACACAGAATGGATAGGGAAAGTCTTTGTGTACAACACCTGGCTTCCAAGTCTGTCACAATCTGCCCATCAAGAGACAACCATGATGCCTTTGCAGGCCATAGAAACTTAGTCGTAGGGGACTGCACTCTTGGTACTATTCAATAGTTTGGGTTTCTTTAGATTATTGTGCAGGGTCCCATCGGCGGCTTTAAGGAGTATTGCTCTGTCTACCATGTATCCGGAACATGAAGTGAGCCTTGCGGATCTGCTGACGTTTGTTCCAGTCCATATAACTAATTAGTGCAGACAATTCACCACTATGCAGATTGGTGGCAGTACTAAATTATGGGTTTGGGATGGAAAAACTAGTGGGTGTTTCACTGGGTGGACGTGCAAAATGCAGTGAAAACCAGCTAACTCTAAGCTTCTGGATATTCACAAATATTTCGCATTCCCACTCTGGAAATAAATGTCCAACTGTTCATGCAACAAGCAGGAGTAATTACATTTCCAAAGACAAAACTAGAATATTTACCCTCTAAAAAAAGGTGCAAAAGGTTTATAGTTCAATTACACAATGTCGCCACACTTACTCCATAGACTAGGAGGAACATGTTAAGTGCAATAAGGGAAAATGGGGCACTATTCCAACATTTCGGTGGATTTGGATGAGGTTCGAACTAGGAGTGTATGTTGAGTATTTAGGTTTGGAATTATTAACCCTTTATCATAGTCTAAAGGTAATTATTTTATCATCGTCTTCTCAGTTTGGATCTCAAGGCCTAACTTATTTGAAACTCTATAGCAAGTCTATACCGCCTCGGATCCTGGCAAATTGTCACTTTGTCTTTGTCACAAAGCCTTCTAGGACCCGGGTTCTCTATTGATCAGGAAACAGTTTCTTCCTTGCCTACCAACATAGTCAGCCCCTTAGATTCAGAGGTGTTAAGCTCCTCATTGGTCCGAAGTTCCATCAGACCCACTTGGGGGCGGGGACTTCTCATGATTGACGGCTAAAGCTTGGACTGCTCTTCTTGCCCATCACAGATCTCTCCAGAACCATCTTAACTTCAGAAAGAAACTTAAAACAGTGCAGTTCTTCCGCAGCCAAACTTTCCTGCCCTGTAGACCTCCGGCCAAGTCAGCAGCAGGACGCCTAGCTCCCTGTGTATCATCGCACTTTACGTTACTAACACTTGAAAAATACATTGGGGCAGATTTATGTTTCCTGGCGCATCCCTGCAAATCAGCAAGGATGCGCCAGGAATGATGCGTCACGCAAGTTTACTCTTGCGCCACACATGATGCGCCACATTTACAATGCGGCGCATCATGGCGCAGGAATAAACAGATGCGTGACGCATCCGATGGCGTAAGGTTGGCGCAGTGCTTCAGTTGCGTCGCAAGCGCGACGCAACTCCAGCACTGTTCCAACCTACCCTATCCCTAACATGGTGCGTCAAGCCTTACGCCTGCTTCAAGCAGGCGCAGGGTTTTGGCTCATCAGCGTTGGGAATGTGACTCAGTCAAATCTTATAGATTTGACTGAGTCACTTTTCAGGGGCGTTCCTGCGACGGAACGCCCCCCCCTCTGTCGACACGCCCACGTGAAACCTGACGCAGGTTTTACGTGGCGCAGGGCTTTACATCGTGACGCATCTCCATAGATGCGTCACGATGTAAATATGGCGCAACGTGGCGCAGGGTTTACACCGCCGCTGCGTCACAAAAGTGACGCGACGGCGGCGTAAAAGTGGCGCATCTCCAATATAGATCTGCCCCATTGGGGCAGATTTGCACCACCCTTAGAAACCCTTGCGCCACCATAGATGCGCCGTATTTACAATACGGCGCACTATGGCTGAAGGATTGACAGATGCGTCAGAAATTCTGACGCATCTGTTGGCGGAAAAGTCACGCATTTGCTGGAGTCGTGTCGCAAGCACGACGCAACTCCAGCAATGTGTGTTGAGGCCTATTCCCACTACACTGCGTCACTACTTACACCTGCTTGAAGCAGGCGTAAGGTTTTGACGCAGTAGCGTCCTAAAAGTGGCGCAGTGAAATCTTGTAGATTTCACTGAGTCACTTTTACGAGGCCTTCCTGCGTGGGAACGCCCACCCTGCATACATTATACCTGACGCAGGTATAATGTGACGCAGGCCTTTACAACGTGATGCATCTCCCTAGATGCGTCACGTTGTAAATAGGCCGCATTGTTTGTGCCGCTGTTGCGTCAAAAAAGGGACGCAACTGCTGCGCAAAAGACACGCAAGTGGCTTGTAAATTTACCCCATTGTGTTTTCAAAGTGCAGACACTTCCATGCTTTACCAGTGACCTTTGCAGATGAAATGTTCTGTCCGGTTCTTGCAGAACTTCAGTATGAACAAGAAAGACCAACACCCACGTTTATACTGAACCGAAAAATGTATTTGGTTTATTTACTTTAGATTTATGCAACATATTTTTTTTTTACAAGACATTGTGAAATATTCCAAAAATGCGATGAATGAATTATAATGAATGACATGCAGAGCAAAACTCAAACTTGAAGTGGAACTTGAAGGAATAAAATCTAGTGTATTTGGCCCTTCCGTGCACTGCTCAAATAAAGGTTTAAAAAACATGCAGCAAGCGTGAATGACTTTGGCATAATATATGTCTGCCCTATAATATGCTTACAAGTCCTCGTATGAAAAGTTTCTTGAGAAATGAAATGAATCTAGGCGTATGATTTCTCAGTGCAGCATAATTACGGATATGAGCGAGAGGAAGAAAGCAAGGTCTCCGCCACTTGGAACCAGGCCAGTCTTGCTGTAACACCCTCCCAAACGATTAAAAATGTTCATCCTGTTGTCGTTTCTAACTTCGCGATGAGCTGCTAATGTATCTGCGCGTTTTACAAAGTTTAGAATAAAATAGACTTGCATTCAAAAGAAGGTAACTTTTCTCTTTTCCACTAGTTTCTGCGTTCTGTAGCTGTACACACTGACAGGAAAGAGAGTTTTTGGTTGTTATTAAAATACTGTATATAAACTCTCAGCACGGTAAGGCATTCAACGCAGAGGCCGGACAAGCCAGCAGCTTCCTTACCACTGGGCCCACCCATGGATTGAGTCACATCTTACCAGCACTAAGTGGAATGTTTTTGCATATACATTGTAGTACTATATTCTTGTAAACAGTTTTTCAAATATAAGGGTCAGAAAGCAAAAATGTACACATATAACATATAGGAGCTTTAAAATAACATACTAATCAGCATAACTCGTTGAAAGGAAAGTGTTAAAAAGTGGCACTGCTATACTGGGAAAATTTTCATTGGAATTAATCAAACAAAAAATACTACAAGTCAAAAATGTCCTACTGCTCAGACACCAAGCAAATGCATATCAAATAATGTATGAAGTATTATTGGTTCTTTCTCATAGTTCATCTCCTGGTACAGAGCCACCGTACCCTGTGCATGCCTTCCATGGCGAGTGGACTATTTTGATGAGCAGTCACATGCATTGAACATTGGGTCACCACCAGGCTGTGCATTTCGTTCTGCCATAAGGTAGGCCTCTGGATGCCGTGCCTTGAAATCTTTCTCACTGAGCCACCCGCGTCTGTGGCTGGCACTTGAAGTGCTAGGCCCAATCTCGAACCCTGGCAGAGGTGCCCTAGGAGCCCTCCTTTGGTGCTTCTTCGACGGATTCCTGAGTGTGGGCCTCTTCTCGCTCGTTGTCCTGAATTGGCGAAGGGTTTCGGCTTGCCTTATTGCTGTCATGGCTGCTGTGACTTCCAGCACTTCCAAGGCGGGTTGATGCCACTACAGCTTTCACTGCAGCCTGCAGAGGACACAAACAAAACGCTTAGTCCTGATGAAGAACCTTATGCAATGCCCGCAAGTAACTACATTTCAGAGCAAATGTATGTATGGGGCAACTGTTTAGGGGCTCTGCAATGTTTTTTTAAACTATTCAGTACCACTGAATAGTAGAATTAGCACAACATGCCCCTTGACTCTAAGTGACATCACAGTAACTTTGACTACAATGAAGTCCCAGGAAGTGGCATGTAGGACCTTTAGTAAAACATAAAAGAAGAGAAAGTTAATAAGGTATAGTTTACTAAGGATTCATATGTTAGGTAGGGCGCGGCCAAGATATAGTACCGTGATGTGCAAGGAATACAGCCATCACCACCTAATTAAAGTCATCATACACCAAACACAGGCACCGAATGCTAATGTTACCAATTATAGCTTCAAATCCTGTGGCATAATCAAACATGTCTTGACAGAGCTCCGACTACCCTTGCAGCCAACACATGTGCTAAAGTGTCTGGGCACAGACCAAAATACCTGGGTACAGCCCAAAATGCACGGACAGCTCCAAATACCCATTTGCAGTTGCGTGCAGAAGTAAAGCACCAAAGTCCAGCTCCTAACATCCAGACACCACCTTAAATTCATATGACGTAACCACAAACGTTTACACAGCCTCAAATGTCAAGATGCAAACGGGTACGTCCAACCACCGCCCACATGTACCTAGGCACCTGAGATTGACATCTCCATATCATCGGTCACAAATGAAAATGGACCAACCAAAAACAGAGGCACTGCCTCAAATGCCTATGTACAGTCCCAAACACCAAGGCACATGTATCTGCCTTAACTGCCCAGTGCAAGCACCCATGTGAAGGGATAGCCCTTAGTAGCCAAGTGCACTTTCCCTGTTTGTAAACTCCAAACGTACCACTGTGCTTTAAAAACAGAAATGCCATAATGCATAATTAATAAAGAAGGTGTCACTTTTGACAAAATACATGTGTTACAGATGAGTAAAAACACAGCAATGTACAAGCATTACTTTCGGCAGAAAGCAAACATTTTAAAATCATACATGTCAGACACTTCTCATTCAATCACACAATGTATTAAGGAATTTATCTACAAGTAAATTCGTTGGTTAATGATAGTAAAGGTATCTATTTACAGTTATGCTTAATCTCTCGAGATCTTTTGAACACACTGTTTATCCTCGTTTCTATTCAACTATTTTTTTCTTCTATCATTCATCTGCACAGGAAGTGACATCACTGGAATTCCTATCATCCAGCTGCACAGGAAATAACATCACTGGATTTCCTCTAATCCATCTGCAAAGGAAGTAACATCACTGGTCTCCCACCAAAACTGCCTTTCAAACAAAGTACCAAGCAAGAGGAGTCATTTTCATCATCCACCTACACAGTAAGTGATATCTCTTGATTTCTCATCATCCATCTGCATAGGAACCTAAATCATTGGATTTCCCATCCATCATCCATTTGCACAGGAAGTGACATCACTCCTCTCCTACCTATTTAATGGCTTCCAGAGTGTGGATTAGCAGCGGGCGCTCTGCTGGTGCGCCAAAGGCAAGCCCATCTGTGCTCATCCACGTCTGTTCCCTGTCCAGTACTAGGAACCCGGATCCTCCCCTTCCTCGCCGCTACCAGATTGCTACCCTCCATGACCTCAACCTTGGCCACTGCTCCAGAAACTGCTGTCTTGCCACACCACACAACACTGAGGGAGCATTCTCCTGTGCTTCCTGCATGTTTTCATGCACTTACCCACACACAACACTCACCTCTCTGTTAGCACCTAACACCCATCTCCCTGACACACATACAGTTCTGCAACCACCCACACAACACTCCACACTCACATGCATGCTCCTCAAGACCTACTCACTCATCAAACATGCCACAGATATCTGGGACCTGCTGCATGACAATGCCCTGATCTTCTTTTTCTCATGTAAAACTGTCTGAAGCCTGCATCAGCACCTGACATCACCACAGCTATCCCCACTGGCTGCAAGATTACTAGGCAAGACAGAATTCACAAGCCTGGAGGGGGAATCACCATCCTCCACAAGAGCATCATCAGCTGCACCACATCCATAGACACGTCAGCCCCCAACGAGGAACATCTGTCGTTCAAGTTCCACATCAGAGCCAGATTTACCCTAAGAGATACTTTCATTGATAAATCATCTGGACCACGCACCAGTTTCACCAACACAATCACGGACTTCATCGCACCACTCGCCCTTGATGCTAGCAATTATAATTCTACTCAGATACCTAAACTTTCACCTAGAAGACCATGCCGACCCCAACTCAAGAGCACTCATTGAAGACCTTGGAAGTCTCACCCAACGAGTAAAGGAACCTACCCATATCTCCAGACACCTCCTGCACCCTATTTTCACCAACTTCAGCAACATCAGAGTCAACTGGTCTGCACCAGTTTCCTGTCCAGACCACACCCTCATCAAGTTTAACATCCCTGCCCAATCCAGCGCACCACCGTCAGACCAATCTAATGAAACTGGAGTAGCATCAATGACAAGGACTGTCACACCGCTCTCAACACCCACTGACCCAAACAAAGATTTCACCTCATCATTGGTCACCTCCAACTTGATCACTCGCTAGGAGGACCTCTGCAACAACCTCTCAATATTTCAGCAAACAAAATCACCCCCATTTAAAGCAATTTCCTTCCAAAACCGGACCCGACAGACCTTACTAAACACCTCCTGATCTTTTCCAAAGAACTAATGCTAACCACATGGACTATTATCACCCCAGATGAACTGCTGCAATAATGAAGTCCATCCACTAAGGGGCCACATCGGACATCTCCACCGACCACAACTACCCCAGAGGACTGCAACACATCAGCGCCATGCTCACAACTATTCTGAATGCCTCCATCACTTCCAAGATCTTCCCAGATGCTTGGAAACATGCAACTGTCCTTCTTTTGCTGAAGAAACCCTTGATGGACACTTTAACACTTACCAACTACAGAGCGATCTCCCTGCTACCATTCCTGACCAAGGTCTTAGAGAAAATAATCAACTGACCCCTCACCAAACACCTCAATGACCATCAACTCCTGACACCACTCAGTCTGGTTTCAGACCCAACGACAGCATGGAAACTGCCCTCATCATTGCCATGTTTGACATCCGCATGGCTCTGGACAAAGGAGACACGGCAGCCCTCATCCTCCTGGACTTCTCAGCAGCATTGACCCAGTCTCCCAAGCCATCCTCATTCAATGCCTACATGACATCAGAATCCAACAACATGCACTCTGATGGATCTGCTCTTTCCTGACTGGAAGGACCCAGTCAGTAATCCTGGCACCATACACCTTGGATAACCGCGGCCTCATCTGTGGAGTTCTGCAAGGATCCTCTGTGAGCCTGACTCTCTTCAACACATACACGATTCCTCTAGCCAGCATCATCCGCTCTGATGATATCAACGTCCTCGCCTACGCCGATGACACACAACTCATTCTCTCCCTTACGCACAAGATGCACAGTACCCAGATCAATGCATGCATGACTGAAATTGCTCACTGGATGAAGACCAACTATCTAAAGCTGAACACAGATAAGACCAATATAATGATCTTCGGGAAGAGCACAATACCATGAGACTCCACCTGGTCACCAATAGAGCTAACAGCAAACTCGACATGACCGCCCAATTCAATGCTGTCTCCTCCTCATACCTCCTTACCTTGAAGATGCTGGAGAGGATTTTCAAATGGCTCCCAATCACCACCCGGAAAACTGTCACGCATGATTTGTCACAAGCAAGATGGACCATGGAAACACCCTCTATGATGGGATCAACAAAAAACTCACCGGAAGGCTACAGACAATAAACATATGTTATGCAGTGCCAATATGCCCAATGGTGAATGTGCACTTTACAAATACACATGTTATGTAATGTTATGTTATGTTATGTTAGACCATTCAGAACCTGAAGGCCAGAATCACTTTTAACCTTCTATACCACACTCATTACACCACAACTGAAGGAGCTCCACTGGCTCCCCATTCATGAACAAGCACAATTTAAACTCCTCACCCACACTTTCAGGGCACTACATAACACTGCCCCAGCATACCTCAAAAATTGCATCTGCTCTCATAAATCTCCCAGATGCCTCTGCTGTCTGGACTCCTATTCGCACAAATCCCACACATACAGAAAACCAGATCCAGCTCTCCAGCTTTCTCCTACATCACTACCAAAGCATGGATGCATGGAACGACCTGCTGCTACAAATAAGAGCCTCCTTCTCACCTTTTGAATTTTAATGAAAAGCAATCACAGACATGGTACTCTGTGGACCCAGCTGGACACCATTCCTGTGCTGGCCTCCAATTGTAGTAAGTTGGAATTTGGGACCTACCTCATTAATATGCATGATGTAGGTCAGATTCCGATCCACTAAGATTTGGTTTTTAAAAAATTGACCTACTAGTACAAAGGACAGTTCTTAAAAATCTTTAATGGTCACAAAAATATTGGTACAGTTCGCAGTTCAAACTGTCAATTAGCCTGCTCTAGTTAGAGGTGGGCAGACTTTCAGGTTTCCATCAGCAGTGCCCCTCATGGATCTAACCTTACACTGACAACCTGGGGTTGTCAGTGTAAGTACTTCTGACCACCCACCCTATTTAGAGAGGACGGTATTATTTTTATTTCTGTTTGGAAAACCTCTGATTAAAAAGAAATACTGGTGACCACCACACCATAGGAGAAAACTCCCAGGGTGTTCGAAGTAATTACAGTTTTGTTTTTCAGAAACAAACTCCCGCTTCGGTGAGGTTGTTTTTGAAAACAAAAAATTGTGGTCAGCTACTGCCTACAAAAACTGAGGCAGCTCACCAACCTTTCTGTGTCTTCACAAGAGCTGCCGTCGCACCTGTGAAGGCATAGGGGTCACTGCAGGGCTGGCAGTGATCTCCCAATTTGGCTGGCTGTAGTCCATCAGGTTGGCGGATATGATGTCCTTTGCCACCCCGATGGACAGTGGGGTGCACGCCCGATTCGATATCCTCTTGTTGGATTCTAAACATGGGTTTACAAAGGGGCCAAATAGAATTTTACTTTACTATTAATACATCCATCTACATTGAGCTCCTGGTCTGAAAAAAGCACACACCATAAACTGAGGCGAACCAGACATGCCACAAGGGACTGACTTACCTTCAATTTACGGCGTGCATTGAACTCTTGGAGTTTCTTTTGTGCAGTGTCCATGTGTGCAAAATTTGCTGCCTTTCCTGTGACCCATGGATGCTGCAACGCCTGGTGAGTGGTGAGACGCTTTTTAGGGTCGAACACAATCAGCTTTTTAACCTGTAAATTACAAGAGTGAACCAACGAGAAATTAACATATTGCTACTTATGCTGGTGTAAACATATTGGCAATGATGTTCTGTGTTCTGTGTTACAGGGTATCACTGTGCTGCATGAAAACCCATTTAAGTACAAACTAACATGTAAGAGCGGTGAGGGTAACAGAACTCGTGTGCACAGGTGAGTATTCTAAGTCATTACTTCTGGGGTAAATATTCAAAACAAATTTTTGTGCTCACTTCTAATGATCCACCGCCCAGAGGTCATCTGACAAAAGATTCAGGGCCCGATTCACAGAACTAACTTAAGACAAAATCCTAAACTTACTACCATTTTCGTATTTACAGAAGGCACTTACTCATTTTGGTATTCACAGAAGACACTTACTCACTTCGGTATTCACAGAAGTTAGGAGTCCTAACTTTAGGACTCCTAAATGCCTTCTGTGAATACCGAAAGACTTAAAATTAGGATTTTTCTCAGTTTAGGCGTCCTAAAGTTAGGAGTCCTAACTTTACTACTACAAATTGTTCCAGTGTATTCCCTGTTCGATGTGGAGCTCCCTTCAGAGAATCTTAAACATACTCAACAGCTTCTGGCTTGCTAAAGATCCACTTGTTTGTGTAATTTTCACTTGCTTTGATTTATCGCTAAGACACTGTTGTGGATATTTGGGGGCATATCAACAAGCAGGCGATAAAAAATTATTGCCGATTTTGTGGCCATTCTCGGCCGAAAAGCAGCGATAATTTTATCGCCTAATTAGCAAGGTCACGTGAAACCTTGCTTTAGTGTCAGGATTCGTAACGCCCAGTTTTGCATCTCTAATGAGATGCAAAGTGGGCGTTCCTGACCTGGCATGACAGGAGAAATGTCGCTAAGCGACATTTCTCCTATCAGCAAGCCTCACGCTATGAAGCATAGCGTCAGGAAAAGTAGCGATAACCCCTGTTATCGCTACTATCCTTACGCCTGCTTCAGGACTGACTTAGCCATGACATCCTATGGAAGGTGGATATCATGGCTAAATTTGTGAGTCCCTATCAACTAGCTAACGTGAGATTATCGTTGAGTTTCCAGCGATAATCTCACGTTAGCCAGTTAGCGCTAGGATTTTTATCGCTGATGAGATGAGCATGCTACCGCAGCGATAAAAATTGGCGCTAGCCGGCGATAATTATCCTAGCGCTAAGTGCGCTCAGCTATAATTATCGCCGGTTGTTGTTGATATGCCCCTTGGTACTTTATACATTTTTCATTGCTTGGTTACATTTCTTGGCTAGAGTAGAATATGGTCCCAGGCCAGCATTCCAGTACATTTTATTTGACATAAAATGCAACATTCATGTCCGTTTTTACACTGACCCAATATGTATACACTAGGTAATGGCCGTGCGTCAGAATTCTGGTGTCTTCCATAGTAGTCATGCCAAAACGTATTGAGCTGGTTTTTATTTTCTTGTCAGTCACTGGGACAAGTCAGCTTTTTTATTTGATATTTTTTCTGTATTTAGCATGAGTTATAGAGAAGTCCTTTTACTTTCTCATGCTAACCTTCCCTGGGGCTATTGGACTTAACAGGGATGTCCTTGTGTAGTTGAGAAGGAATTTCTTTGATCAAAGCAGATATATTACGTTTGTTTTTGTTGCTTTGGTCTCTTCAGATTTCAAACTTTTTTCTCATTTGTTTCTTTTTCTATATGGTTTCAAATAATGATAGTGTTTTCTCTGATAAGTCTCTAAGGACCACATGTACCAATGCCTTTTGTTGATGATTCTGAATTTGCGAAGTGACCTATGCACTAAAAGGTCATGTCACAACCTCACCATTTGCAGGCCGTCACAGAATGACCTGCCTACTGAATATTAATCAGGCAGGTCACAATTTGCAACCCTCTGTGATTGGCGAAAAAGAGGGATGGTGTCACCCACAGGAGAGCCAGACACCATCCGTGTTTCCATTTTGAAATTGAAAGCTTTTTTTTAATTTCAAGAACCACCAGTTCCATAAAGCAACTGGTGCTAAACTTTAAGAAAATACAGGTTTTTTCCAGGGGGTCCCATTACACTTTGGGAATCAGTTACCACCTCCTTATAGGAGATCAACTGGAATTACGGTAGCAAACCACTGATGCATTCTATACCGAATCACAATTTGGAAGGAAAGTCTCCTTTACACTGTTCCAAACTGCGGACTCTGTGAACCAAGTTCACAAGTCCGAAAAAACGTTCTGACTTGTAAAATGGGTTCTGTACATAAGAAATTGTGTTCGCAAAACAAGCTGGACCCAGCTTTTCTGTAATCGGTTTTGCTAGCACTTTTAATGTATTCCTCACTTTGAGCTTCCTTTGATATGCTGGCTCAGCTGTCCTCACAGTTTTGATCTCCATAGCTTGGCAGCTTTTCTCTGTTGTACTGCTGAACCCTCCTTCTAATCTCCATGTTTTGTTAATCTGCATGTTCTGTTATATGTTTTCAATTGCAAATTAGGATTGAGGATTTGGAGAGGTTGTGTGGGAAAGAAACATAATTTGTTTCTCACCTGACTAGCTTGGCTGAAGAGTGAAAGACTGGCAGATCCAGGCACATAATGTTTTCAATACTTTGTTCTATGTGTTCTAGAAACAAGTTAACAAATCCTGAGGAGAAATTGACATTAATCCGTGTCCTATATCAATTTGGGTCTTAAAATGCTGGCACTTCTGGGGTTATGAGGAGGCTGAGGAACTACAATTGGTGGAAAATAAGTTTCTCAGAAATCTGCTCTCAGTCCTGCAATCTATGCCCTCTTACATTATCCATCGAGAATTTGGTATAGGCTTTGTTTCAGACTTGATCGGACTTGCCTCGCTCCTGAGCTGGATAACGATCTGGACAAACCCAGAACTGGTGGTAAATCGTGGGATCGCTCAGGATTGCTTATCCCTGAATAGAGCAAGTAGTATCTCCTGGATAGGTTATGTTAAGAACTTAACAACAAAGAAATGAGTGCGTCCCAAACCTATTGATTCTCCAAACAAACTTAGGAAAGAGGACTTACTGTGGGTTGAAAAATATTTTTTAAACATGATGCAAACCGAAAGAGAGGCCAGAGAGTTAATGAAATCCATGGTACGAGCCTATCTATGATTGAAAACAGCTCCAACGATAGAACCCTATTTAAATGTTATAACAAAGCCTTACCAGCGCTTTCTTTTAACCAGATTTAGATTGAATCTCCTGCACTTCTTATTGGCTGAACATCAGGGATGGAGAAAGCTGAAAGATTAGGGCCCTTGCTCTTGTGATAATTTCTCTACCCAGGACACTTTGCACTTTACCATGTTTTGCGACCATTATCATCATAGTCGCAAACATTTTTTAATTCCTATTTTAAAGGATAAGGGGTTTATGCAGATAAGGCCTGCGTTAGTATCTTTACAGATGTTAAATATCACATGGGAAAGTTTTAATATTGCTAGTTTTTGTAGTTGTGACGGTCAGGGGAAGGAAAAGAAGAGTCTCTATGCTATGAAATATTTTAGCTCTTCTATAACTGCAATGAAATGTTTTCTAAATTGGACGTCTATTGTGCATAAGAGTAATCTTTTAAATAATTTTGCTTAAGCTTCATTTATAACATCAAAAGGATGGGGATTTTGTCATGTTGAATTATTATGGTGTATAAGTTTATCCCAACTGAATTCTGCATATGTTTTAATGTTGTTTTTATAAGATTTTTTTGTAGTGTACTTTTATGGTTTTTATTAACTGAATAAAGTGATTATGACTGACTGACTGCTGCCGCTTACAAGTCAAGCACAGCTTTTCGTGAACGTATTAGACATGGGATCCAATAGGCATTCTTCATCTCTGGAGACTGTAATATCCATGCAAATTAATATTTATTTATTTTGTCTAAAACCTGTAAATTAGGCCTTGGGGCAACAAACGGGGATTAGCACTTATCTAGGACAACGACAACTAACAGGACTGGAACTCTAAATAATCGGCCCTCCTTATTCACCAAATGAATTATTAATCTTGACTCCTAATTAAATAATTTAATTAAACCTATATATTTAAGCACAAACAGCTCTTCAGTAATGTAATGGAGCCCTAGAAGAAGGTTAATATTGAGATCTGATACAGTGTCTAAACAAGATCTCTTGTTATCAGATCATTCACCCCCTGCTTTGTGCAAGCTTCACTTACCCGCTGCTGCATTTTCAAGTTATCAGCTATGGTCACTATCCACCATGGAGCTGCTGAGAGGTCTACTTAAATAATTCTACCACTCAGACTAGAACTTAAAACATGTACTGCAGGACGGAAGGGTTGTGCTGAAGGTGAGTTCAGCTACAACTAGTTAAGCTGCTCAGTAGTCCAGGGCTGCCACATCCTCCTTGACCTTCTTGCTTTCCCATTCATCTGGTACTTCCTGCTGGTGTGGAGCCTGCATCATAAGTTCACTTAGCTGAGCTGCAAAACCTCCTCCAATAGCTCTCCGCAGCACTGGCTAACTGGCTGCTCACAACCCGGGACCTGCATACTCAAGCCTATCGAACCCACCGCACCCTGTAGAATAACAGGGTTGATTTACGTGCACAGTGCGGGCATTGTGAACTAGATTCTGAAGAGAAGTCCAGGAGCAGTAACTAAAGGTGGTGTTAATACTGATAGAATTGACACCAATGTTCAAAATGATACAGTCGCACTTAAGAACGAAATCGCATCACCATTATGAAATTCATCAGAAATATGTGGTCAGGCAGGCTCTGAGACCTAGCCCTGAGTTTACTAATTGACAGGTCACAGGTGGGGAGGCACGCAGGCAGCAAACAAATGCACGAACATGAAACTCAGGTCCATCCTCCAGATAAGCACAGTGACACCACAATGGTTCAGGGAGATTAGCCCCAATAAAGCACACATGGCTAGAAGGGCGTTCACATAACCAAAACACCATAAAGTCCAATGTCACATGAAGTTAGGGGCACACAGCCAAACAGGATTCAGCACACACAGCACATGCAGTGAGCACTTGCCCCTCAGGCCTGAGGTCTGGACACGTTACCTACTGGCCCACATTGCGTCCACAGAAGGACGAGGCCTACCTGCATTTGTTATCAGGGTCCTTATTTGTGACTCCTCAGACAAGCCCCGCATTCTTTTACCACAAAAGGATTGATGGAAGTACTTTATGATACTCAAAGAAATATGAAACCCTGTTCAGATTGATTGTACTTTGTACAAACCTACTTCTGTAACTGTGCTCCCAGCCGAAGTGTTTAATTAAATCAACTGTTCCTGTTTTGCCAAACGCCTCTTGCCTTTTATTTTTTCAAGGTAAATTCATATTTGAGCAACAGTGACAATAACACAATTTGATAGTCTCCATTTATGAACCGAAATGCAACACTGCTAGCACGATTGGTATCATGTTTAGGTAGAAAATGCATTATGTTTAGGATGGGACTGCTATGCAACTGTACATGTTTATGGGCATGTGGTGGAAACTCCAGTCAGGACCTGAAAGTACTGGAAGACACTAAAACAGTGGTTCTTAACCTTTCAACCTCTGTGGACCTAACTTAATCGTTACTGGAACACGGGCCCTCACGGAATCATTATTGGAACCCAGGGAGCCCTACTGAGTCATTAGTAGAAATAATCACAAAACAATACACAACAAATACAGAAAAAAGTATTCATTAAACAAATACACACATTACGAACCATTTTATTTAACTTGGAAATAAATAAAAATAAATCAACATTTTAATTTTAATATGGGGTTTGGAAGTTTCCTAAATTCAATTGAGGCCCCTCATTGTTCATACTATATTCTGATTGATGTGCTTGCACTACTCCCATGAATCAATTTTGAAGATATTAATTTAATGATTAGCCTCCAGTTTCAAATTCCTTCACATTTACAAAACATTCGAACATTTTCAATTGAACATTTTGCTTCTTTGTTTATATACACTTATTAATCTGTTAAAAATGTTACATTTTCTAAGTAGTTGCGGATCCCCTGACTAGGCTCTGCCGATCCTTTGGGGGACCCGGTTCACTGGTGAAGAACCACTGACTAAAGAGATCATTTTACGGATTGCAGGCTCTGAAACTTCTAGCCGATAAGTAAGAAGCTTTGTCTTCAAGTACCATTCTTTTATAACTACGAATGGCATCTCTTGGAATATGTTTGGATGAGTCAGCATAGCCGGTTCTCCACCTGCGTTCAAGTTTCTTACAATGCAAATTGTAGTCTTTGAATGTATTAGCATGCAAGGGGCGGATGGGTTGCGACAATGGGAGTGTGATGATTTAACAGGAAGGACTGCACCGATCACTGTCCAGACCCAGTCAGTAAAGTGTTGAGCCATTAAATCCAATGAAGCTGAAGGGAGATAGGGGACATGGCATAGGTGAGGAATCTATTTTCAAAGTCACAAAACTTGAGATGGTTCCATTGATGACAAGGCTTAGAAGGATCATAGGTGCTGAATTCATGAAGCTGAGGTGGGGCAAGAAAAAAAGGGATAAAGTGATCAGTAGCTGGAAGAGGGTGACAGGTAATTAAAAAGATTATAGCAAACATTTGCTTGGTTAAGAACCAGGTTTACTGAGTTCTAAAGGTCCTGATGGCGGAGCTCCCATGTCCCAGCAAAAGATGCTGTACAAGTAGGGCCCATATGTCCATCAGTGGATTAAGATACCAGGCCTGGTGTAACATCTTTTTTCTTGTTGTGCGTGCATGTTTTCTTAAAGCCATCAGGACCAATACTGTACATCAATTCTGCATTTTTATTGAGGGGTTGAGTGACTTGAAATTGTCGAGTGTGAAGCCTGAGTTGTTCGTATTGTCACTCAGAACACCCAGGTGAAAAAGATTCCCTTTATTCACAGTTAACTATTTGCAATTTTATATTGTATATGGGATCCGAACCTGTCCACAATTGTGAATAGGCTTTTCAATTTGTTTTATTTCAAGCACCTAAATAAACATTGACAACAGGAGGCATGCTATAGCTTCAGGATTGAGCACTGTTGTGCCATTCCGGTGGAAAACGATGTGTCCCACTACTGCAACATAATTGCAGTGTGTACCAGCATTTTGAAAATCCTTTTTAGGGCGGCCGATGGGATTGGAACCTAACTATATCAAAGTTTATTTACAACTAGAATACTGGTGATCATAATGATAGAAACAGGTTTTAAAACGCTACATTATTTGTGAATTATTTGTTTGTCTATTTATTTGGGAAACTGTAACTCCTAGTATAAGGTAGTCTACCCTCACAACAATAGTTGCATAAACTATTTCACAAATAAAATCATTGAAACATTACATTTTACAAATTGTAAGAGCAATCTAGCCCCATCAATGGGTACAAAAGAATGGGAAGAATTGGAAGAGTTTTTATGGTATCTTGTTGCACTTTTTGTAAAGGCATCTGTTCAATTGGGCTTTGCGGCAGACTGAAACAAGCTTGGGTCACTCTCTTGTTAATTATCCCCTATTTGGACCCGTAATAATGTATTAGCTGTAGTCCTAATCTTTAATGCACCCAGTCAGCTTCATGTCTTTAAAAAAGTGCTCCTGCTCTACTTTAGGTGCTTCCTGCACACCCATGCTATCCTAGGCAACTTGCAGGATGGCTTTGTGCCTGTCAGGAGAGGGCATGCACTCACACTCTACTTGCTGACTTAATGTGGCGGTGTTCGAGCTCAGAGTGCAAAACAAGTTAGTGTCTCATCACACAGGGCCTCATTACAATGTCTGAAAGACGCACTGTTGCGGATTGGAACCGCCCAACCTTTTGTCGACAGTTCTGACCGCAGGATTAGCATGCGACTGCCTATAGAAGGGTAGAAAGCCTGTCGGAAGAGGAGCGGAATCCTCCCGCAGGTTTCACTCCGACCGCCGTCATCATAATACGGCGGTTGGAGGGAAACCCAGTATGTTGGGCGGAAAGCCTCCAACAGACTGTCGGATGGCTATCCGACCAACATCCAAATTGGGCCCTACGTTGGCAGAGGCTGTGCCCACCCCTCTCCCTTATTCCCCACTGTCCCCAGTTTCTCTTCCCCAGTTCTGGATTTCCCCTCTCCTACTAGGGGTAAACAGCAGTAGCGTGAATATAGCACAGGTGCAGTTCAAACACCCACAATGCATATATGCACTCATTTTCAAGTCTCTTACCCTTTCATGGGAAGAGTCAGTCATCACAGGGCGTCTTGCAGGCTGCATGGTGCTCTGAAGACATGCCCGCACTCTTGCAAGAGCAGCGACGCACCAGCAGACTTTTTGGGAGTTTCTTTGACCACGGAGAAGAGCTGCTCAGACCTTTGGTAAGTGTTGGAACTTACGGCCAACACAGAGGCTGGCTGGATCATAGGTATAGCCCCCAACATGACTTTTACACTGGGGAAGTTGCAGCCTCTTACAGGTCAGTCAGGGATTTGGCAGATACTGCTCACACTGGAAGATCAGGAATTTGGCAGATGCAGCCCTTCATTGACTGATCAGCAACAGGTAATTAAAGCCCTGACTGAGCCTCAGCAGTCACACTGTCACAGAGTTTTGATTCTAACTGGGTTCCTTTGGGTAGTTAGTGGGACCATCTAACTCCCAAGACCTGTGGTTCTTTTTCCCTCAGTCTGCTTCTCATAGGCACCCCACAGACGTCGGTGATGCAGTATGCTTAGCTACTTACTGGGCACTCTCTTCTCCTGGAGGGTGGGCAGGTTCCTTTACTAAGCAGGGAGGAAGCATTCTAGGCACTTCAGGACAGGTACACAGCTTCTCTAGCAATACTTCAGGTGATGCCTGTTCACCTCTGGGAGACTGACTGTCCGAAATCAACGCTGGGTGCAAAGCAACCCTCTGAGTACGAAGAATTCTCTTCCTTGGTCATATAGGTCTTGGAATTGTAACAAGTAGGGTAGCTGGGATGCCATTTTCATACACAAGTGGCAGACAGAAGATACAGGCAGAAGATTTGGATCCACTGTCCCAAACTATAGCACCAGTTTGATGTGGGCCTTCTTTCAAGTGTCCTTTTCAGGCTGCTCTCCAGACACAGCCTTTCTGTAGTCATGTTTCTTACAGCTGGGTCATCTCCATCCTAGAGCGCCCATGAGAAGAGGACAACGTGGTGTGAGTTATTTAAATGTGGCTATCATCAACCCACCTGAAGGAGTAATCAGGGAAAGATAATAGGGTAGGCCTCACATAATGGCTTCCTCACCTTTCTTAAGAGTCTGCAGTGCCATTCCTCACCCCTGCAATTCAGCAAAGGGCAGTATTCAGAACACTACTCACAGTTCTTTGCTGGTAAAAAGACCTTATAGAGTATCTATAGGAGCCATGTCTACACTCTATTCACTTCAATGTCTAAGTATCTCCCCTCCACCTACAGGAATGAGAGCAATACACTTCCACTCTCTGGCAACACAGTCTACAATGACTGTGCCATTATTATATTCAATTGGTTTACTGTGCTCATAGAGCAGAGTGATGAAACAATTTGCTGTCAGTAGACTTATGCAAATCTATCTTACATACATGTCAAAGAATTACTTAAAAGAAGACTAGGTAAATATGTATCTACCAGAGATATTGGGCTTAAAGTACAAGCTCGTCATTTGTAGTGCAGCAAAATGCCCAACAATTACTTTGTTACTGCAGGGTAGCTCATCCTTCACTACACATTAGTTGATCTCCACAAAATGTGTGTCTGGAAGATCTTTTACAACAGATTGCCTGTCAAAAGATACTTGGCCACGAAACACAGTCCTATCCATCAGCCCATGCGCCACAAATTATTTACTCCTCAGTTGTTGTCTTGTGCAAGTCCTAGCCATCTGTTACAGGTTAAATGAGTGTCCATTAGACAGAGGGGTAGGTATGGCAATGTACAGCACTAGAAATGCCCATCCACTGGGAAATTGAGATTTCCCTTCAGAAAATTGTTTTTGGAGTAGCCTTGCATCAAGCAATTGATGTTTTGTCCCTCTATTTACCCAAGGGACTACTGTTCACCAGAGAAGGGTTGTGAAAAAGGAGTGTGACACAGATTTGTAATGGGCAACTGAATAGAATGTAACGATATCATTGTAAGCTGTGAGCATGCTTACATTACTCCTGCTTATGCATGATTGACAGTTATTATTGTTCTGCAAGTATATGGGTTTTTATTTCCTGAAATGTCACGAAGGAACACTTTGTTCCTATGATATCCTCAGGCTAGATGCCTTAAAATTGCAGCTCCTATAAGGTCATTAATTGTGTGGGCTCAAAACTGCAGTAGCTAACATATCTATTTATTTTTTGGGTGGTGCTCAAAACCACTTTGCAATCATTACAAAATGCTAAACAGGGTAGTATTTGAAGGGGAGAACATCTAAAATGAACACATAAACCAGTATGATCAGCGTGTCACGGATTCCCTGTGGGAATTACCGCTTCTTCCGTTATCAGCGCCTTTTTTAAAATTACCATATAAACCCAAGTAGGCATGATGGTGCGCAGCAGCCTACATTCAAATGGGGATATATCGTGGTCCATGCTGTTGTGGTGATTCATTTGTTTTGAGTGCATTTCCCAACTGCTTCATATTTATGCCCTGATGCTGTGCTGTAGGTTGGGTTTCCTCACATTGCCAGGGATAGCCATGATTTATTCATGACCTAACCTGCATTTTAGGCCTTGATGAGTTCTACTGTGTCGATTTGCCTTGTATTTGTAAGGAGAACAAGCGTTATTCTAGGATCTCCCTTGATATGTGCAGTAATTATGTTTTTATGATGTGTGCAATCTATGAGTATTTACCTTATTGCACTACCTATGCTGTTATGACCATTGCCTAGTGGCAAAGTGATTTATAATCTATATGAGGTT
Source organism: Triturus cristatus (assembly GCF_964204655.1). Lineage (NCBI taxonomy): Eukaryota > Metazoa > Chordata > Amphibia > Caudata > Salamandridae > Triturus > Triturus cristatus. The sequence continues at coordinate 674,090,065 of NC_140581.1, read as the reverse complement.
ATGACAATCGCCTGGTTGGTGAAGTGATTTATGTGAATGGGGTTTAATGTGTTTTATGTATAATGCAAAGGATATTTTTATATAAACTTGTGTGGAGTCTCTTTTTAAGGTGCGTCTAGTGTGTCACTGGTGTGTGTGTGTGTGTGTTACGCAAACCCTTTACATAGTGCCTCAGGGATAGACTAGAGTGGTGGGTTCTGCCTGGCTTAGGTGCATACCCTATCCAACTAGAAACACCATTTCTAACAGGCCCTCCCATGACTGGCAATAAGGATGATGTACCTGACTTGAACTATGTTCGCTGCTTCACCATTAGCCAGTAGCAGTCCTACAGCTCAAGGTTGATATTTGTAGATCTGTAGCCCAGGATTTATCTGGCAGATGGTTTTCAGCTTTTTTGTTGCGTCCAGACATTTTTCTTAGTAGACTGATGTAGATGGCATTATAGTAATCAGGTTTAGAAATTGCCATGGCTAGCACAAGAGTCATGTGGTGACTGAGTCAACAAGAGTATGTTACTGCTAAGTAGGAGGAGTTGAGTAAAAACTAATTTTACCCCACGTTTGACCTAAGTGGCATAAAACAGATAAGATTCAAACATGACCTTGAGATTGCATACTTTGACTAATGACCATTGTGCAGTTGGCCACAATAGCAGAATTTCGGACTTGAAAGCAATGAGGTAAAACATTTTTTTTAGCCAATGTAGTATTGGATCTTCTATTGAAGGCCAAAAGCTTTACTATGACTTGAGATGGTGCATGAAACCCAGTGTTGGAGAATTCAGATATCTGGTCCAAGGGAAACCTAGTAAATGTCAAATTAGCTAGGGAGAGTGCTAATCCACATGCACTCCACAATGGAGAGAACAGGGTTTTGAAAAGAAAATTCAAAGCTTGACCTACTAATTGCAGTGCTACTAATTAGGGTGTAGCAAGTCAGCAAGGAGCAACTTGTATTGTCTTTATTCAGTGCTACTGAAATGTTCAAGAGAATTAGCAAGCATGGGCTTCCTTAATGCTTAGATGCCAGAAGCCATTTGGATCTCTCATGTTTGGGTTCAGAGCATTCAGGACTAATGGCCACTGAAGTCCCAGGGATCTGCCTCCGTGCTGAAGATGTTTGAACCATCATTGGGTGATGAAGTGTGCAGTTGTGGAACAAACATACTGGTTTGTGAATAGTGGAGGGATAGCGACTGTAACTACTTTTTCGCCAAACGACTTTATAGACAAAATAGAAGACTTTGGGGCTTATTTACAAGCTCCTTGCACCCCCCAGTGAGTCACTTTTTCCTATATAAAAAGTGACGCGCCAGTGGCACAAGTGGCTTGTAAATAAGCCCCTTAGTCCCGTGTTTTCACTGGGAACAAGTTATAATAATGTAATGCTGGCTAATTGATGTGTTTCTGGTTGCCTAGCAGTCCCTCTAACAACTGCCTTAATTTGGGATGGGACAGAGACCTCAGAATGCAGGTAGATTACTGGTCCTTTGCATTTTCTTAAGTTATTTGGGGTGTACTAAGTCTAGGAGGCCAGACAAGGGGCAACAATTTCAGGGGAGCCCATCTGCCACCAGGATTTTGGTTTTGATCTATTGTGAAGAGGAACTCTCCTTCATCTACTGGAGGACATCATCCAAGCATGCAAGTATTTACCTTGTTTCCTTGGCTGGCCTCGAATCTGAAGAAGATTTGGGTGTTGCAAAAAACTTGTGACTAGTTTGGGTAAGTGTGAGTCCTTCCCAAGTATTAAATCCAAACACTTATCAAAGTCAATGTTCAAGTTCAATAAAATAAACCTGGGCTCTACCCCTTGTAGCTATGGCACAGAGCAGGCAAGCTTAATGCAGGGCAAAACAGCTAAAAACACAATGAAAATCCCACAATTAATTTTTAAGGCCCAAGAAAAATGTAATTTTGAAAAAATGACAGAAAATGAGGAAACTCTAATAAGGGAAACAGGAGATACGAATTTTGAAAATTTTAGGTCACAAATTGGCATGAAAATGTAAAACACTGTTTGCAGTTGACCAGGACCTGAGTTTAAATTCAGGCTGACTGCAATGCAGGGGAGGTCGGATACACCAAGCTTGTCACCCTGGTCAAGGTTTTTACTTTCTGACTACTACGGGCCCTATTATGATGCGGTCGGAAATGGCTCCTACCATTGTTTGGAGCCTTTCCAACCACATCGTAATATGCCGGTAGGATTCCTTTCCGACCTTCTCATTACAAAGGAGGCGGTCGGAAAGGAATCTAAACGGTCATTTCAACTAGCTTCCAACAGGATCAGGGAGCCCGTCTACCAGTCGGAATGCGACCAGTAATCCCAAGGGCGGCTCTTTATGCCCATGAGATTACGATGTCAGGTTTTGGCAGCCTTTTTGTGCTGGCCTTTCTGACACAGAAAGGCTGTCGGAACTTTTAAAAACTACAGCAGTCAGGCTAACATGTAAGCCTGAGTCCATGTGTTCCTTGTTAATATACTTGGTGGCAAAACATTGTATGAAATCCACATGTGCCCTTTAACTCTCCATGTCATTAGTATATTTCTTGCATTAAATGACCTTACTGAGAAGTTAAACATGTAAATGAGGGATTAGGCAATGTTACAATGTTTGAAAGGTCAGAGTACATACATTGGGTATTGGACAGCAGTACTCCAGTGTGCAGAGTTCAAAATCCAGCAACAGCAAACAGCAAAGAAATGAGAGCGACAATGCAAAAAAAAAAGGGGATTTTCTTACAAGTATCACAAGTAAATTTGCAAATTCACCTCATATTGCTTGAGGTGCTGATCCACTGGCACACAAAGATTCTGAGGAGAAATCAACAGAGAGGTGATACCTGGTATAGGCACCACTCATGAAGATGATTCCATTGAACCAACTTTAATTTTCTGATTAGGGCTGAAAGGAAAGAATTGATTACAAGCCCAGGCAGTACTAGACATGCTTGCCAAGTTCTTCCACCTAGCCTGCAATATTCCGTGGCCCATCATATTATCTGCATGGGAAAGGTCATTGAGTATTAAGGCTATTTTTTAGTCTTCATTATTGGAGAGGAGGAGAGCTTCTCTGATGTTGGCTAATGTGGATTCTGTGCCACTGTTAGGCTTGAATCCTAACTGGTGATCATGAAATAGTTAGTTCTGTTCCATGTGTTTACGGAAGTGAAGTGGTAATATTACAGATATGAGTTAGTGGCAAATAACTTTATCACAAGTTTCTAAAGAGAAAAAGTATGGTGTGGGAAGTCCCAGCATTCATCCAATTATTTGAAGAACTGAAATAACATATTTCATCGAAAGACAGTAACTATCTTGAACAGACATGGACAAAGGAAAACAGGTGATGTTAAAACTACATACTGCTTCCCTATTATGAGGGAATAAGTGATAGGCTGTTTTATGGGTATTCTTGAATCAATGGAAGGGAGAGTCAAAGTATAGTCAAAGAAGGTACAGTTTATGGAAGGTAGAGTTAACATGGAATCAAGGTATGTAAATCAGGATTATATTAAGATGGCAGAAATATTATGAGGATATCAGAGAAAAATATTAAAATGTATCAATAGTGCTTTCCAGTTCTTGATACTAGAGCAGCAGAGATCAGCAGACTCTCAAGAGAACACTATACTGTATGTGGAATATTACCGGTATGCTGTACTCACCAGATCCTTGGCATTCAGAGACACATCATCCCACCACGGGGACACAAAATCATAATCACAGTTCAGAATTCTCTTGAACATATATTGATCTCCCCGTTCATCATAAAATGGTTCAAATCCACAAAGCCTACAAAGAATCAAGACAGAAAAATTTAAGAGGGTTTCTATTGTGGTTGATTACAATTCTTGTAGCGTAAAGATTCAAACACAACACCAATAAAACTGCTACCATGCTATTCTTTTTATTAGTACATTTTTTGAAAAATACATTAAAGCGAATGTAGACAGTGAGCAGAAATAAGATGTATGCTGTTTAATTCATATTGTTTTTTCATGGCTTACAATGTCTTTGTTGTGATGCATTTATTTATACAGAGTGACAAATCAACAACTCACTACATTTAGTCACTAAAATGCAGATTATAGAAGAATTGACATCAGACATCTTTTGAGCCTTTCTATTGACTGCGCAGGTTTGAGCTTATGACTCATGTTTGGTCTCTGAACAGTCTCCTGCTTGCTCTTCAGGGACACGAGGAAGGACAAGAAGTGGAAAAAAAAACATAAAGAAGATTCTTGAAATCAATTTCCTCACCAGGGAGTGATTTTAATCACCCACTCACACAATATATTTACCCTGATGAAGTTGTAGCCGGCTCATCTCTGTGGTTTCTCGCAAATACAGGTAATCACTAGGCTGGTGGTAAGTACTTGCCAGTTTTGAACATGGTGAATCAGGATGTCGGGATAAGTATGTTACAAGTTTAAGGCAGCAGACCAAAGAAAATACACTACTATTCATGATAAATAACCCAAGCCCTGTTTAAACAATCTGCACAAAACGCTTCATAAACGTTCACGAGCACTTGGAAACGTTTTGTGCGGAAGGCAGGGCCATGGCATCCCTGAAGATGACCGCTCTTGGAAGTGATCTGGCCAAATTGCAGAGAAAGTGTGCCATACCATGACCTGGGGCAGCATGCAACTCTGATACTGAATGCAGGAGAAATCACTCACCAGAGAGATATCTGTGCCACAGAGGATGCCATTCTGCAAACATTGAGACTGGTCACACCACAGCGTGGTTAGGAAATGAGCAGCCGACAGGTGGTGATTACTCCTGAATTCAAGGGTGACGCCGATGCCCTGCATGTCAGCGAGGGTTTCAGGAACAGCCGTGCTCTGCTAACTTACTGCAGTCTTTTTCTTACCACTTAGGATGGTGTGAAATTAACTTATTATGAAGAAACGCCGCACATGAGTAAGAGGTGACTTTAAGCGTATTATCACACCTTAGCCACCACCGAGCAACTGTCACAACATAGTACAGTCACCTCAGGGAGGCTGCCATGGAACCTTGATAACCTTAAGGTTCTGATGGCAGGAGCCAATCCCCACTACCCTTGTTTCTGGTCCTGGGCCAATCCCCAGTGACAACAGACCAGCAAATGCTTCGCCACCCAAGGCAGGATACCACAGCAGGTCCTGGAGATAGCACTGACTGAAAGGGCATGGAGTGCTCAGTCTCAGGCAATAGGTTTGTTGTTGAACTCAGTGAGGGGAGAAATATGCATACATGCCTCCAAAACTACAAGTGAAAGCCCATGAGCAATTGTGTTTTCTGAGGCAGTGTTGGGGGCAAGTCGAAAACGGTGGTAAAGACAAGGTCTGAGCTGAGCATGGTGGAAGTCACACTGAGGACGTTGATGGTAGAATTGGCCTTGATTAAATCATGCATAGGTCAAATGGCAGAGGAAGAGCCAGAAGTGAACTGTAACAATAATAGCACTGGATGCGGGCCAGAAATATCGCACATTCATCAAAAGATAGTTAACTTAGAAGACAGAAGCAGCTGTAACTGGTAGGCATCTTTGGAGTATCTGAGGCCCTGGAAATTAGTGGACATGTTGACGTTTCTGGCAACGTTTTTCCAGGATGTTTTCTGGTGTAACTTTCACGACCTGGTGGAATTTCACAGGCTCTGCTCAGGAGGCACAAAAACAAGAATATACCTCAACAAATCATTCCCTTTTTTGGTCATCACTGACAGGCCAGGCAGGTGAATGTATAAACATAAAAGTCCAGGGGTATGAAGCTACAAGAAAACGACAAACTAAACAAACCAACACAGGTAGACAGTGGAACTCAAAGAACCTGAATAGAAATATACTAAAGCCAAGTAAAGAAGTCCTCAAAAAGAGGACATAATCCCATCACCCACCGAGGTGGCATGCTTCATCATATGGGATCTTCTCTCAACCAAACCTAGTTTGGCTGAGGAGCTACTACTCCCAATGTACAACTAAGGGAGGAGCTTTCGGATGTTTTAATCTACGCTGATGGAAAGGGATCTCCTAAAGATCGATGAGGCTAGCCTAAGTCAGGTGAAGACCTAAAGTGCAGTGTAGAAATAAGTGATTTAAAATTGACTACAGGAACATCAAACGTTTTTTAATGAGGGATATCCCTGTGTCAATATTAAAAGCAGAGTAGTGGGGCAGCCTGGCCAATTCACCAAACGCGCTTACAATGAACCAAAAAACGGTCTACATGTTTCAGCCTAAAATGATCAACAAATAACGATCATAGGTGAATGGCCTGGCCAAGTAGCATAATGGGTCTATTTTGGCAATGGTGTGTCAGCAGGCGTGGAGTTCCCTTCCCTCTGAGAGGATGCGAGCTCATGGAGGGTAGGGAACTCCATGCCCGCCGACACGCCATTGCCAAAATAGGCTGGTTTCTTATTTACCCCAAACTGTAGAAGCTTGTACTCCAAATTGCGGACCAATTGACTATAGCACACAACTTAAAATCAAGTGTGGTAGAAGATGGGCACTATACAGGTGCCATTGATGTACTACACAGTCTGCTCGTGAGTTTCCAAAGACTCTTAATGACATTGCCGATCTATACTTGGACAGATACGTATGGATTAAATCAGTACCAGCATAGTGTGGAGACTTGTGTTCTGTCCTATCAAGTGAGAGTAAATGAGATCTGACGGATATTATAGCCATGGACAATTAATTCCCTAGCTTTCAATAACATCAGTCTTTCATCTAGATGTTATATACCCCAACCACTTGCCTTAATTCTGTTGCATTGGTGGTCCTGAAGAAGGTGGTCAAAAAATTGTCAATTCCGACCAAAATGTGCGTTGACCTGTTTGTCAAATACCTGGCCCACAATACTGTCTCAAAGACTGTAACACATCTGTCTTTTGGGTGACCATATAGTGTATGCGATCTTGGGAGGGTAGGATATGATTTGGGGTATGAATGAGCATGTATGTGGATGTGAGAGGCTAGTATGAAAGTGTGGTCAAATTGTAGGGGTCATTTAAATTCTCATGAATGAAAATGCTCATGTTGATTTAAAAAGAAATGAAATTGTGGAATATTCATGTAAAATAAATATGAAAAACGTTATGGATACAATTAATGGTTTTTAACTCCTTTTTGAAAAAAACAATGAAAAAATGGATTATGAATAAAATACATTTTATGTCACAATAGCAATTGTTTGTATACCATCTGGGTAGCCCCATAGAACTGTAATCAACCTTGATAAAAGAAATATAGGTCAAGTGGGAGGTTTTGATTCTGATGCTGGCAAGGACGGCCAACGGCCTCAAGAGGCTTATTTTTAGTTATATCAGTTTCATGAAAGAGCTGGGCTTGCAAACTAATCTTCCATAAACCTTTACTATGGTTTGTGGACCCAGAAATATGAAAACATGCCCCCTCAATATTGCTGGCAAAACATTAGACCTGGGATTGGACTTTGATGAGGGCTGTACTTGGTCTACCTGTAAGAAAAAGAGGATAATGCGCTCTATCTAGGTTGTTGGTACTACTTCCTCGCTTGCCATGTCCATTGGCACAAAAAAAAACATTGCACCGATATTAGAGATCCATAAACGGAAATGCTTGCTAATTTTGACATATGGAATGGGTATTTGGGGATATAGGCATGCCCTTGCAATGCAGACGGGAGAGAATAGACTCTGTCGCCGGTTACTAGGTGTCCCTCCCTCTACCACACATTTTTCATTGCATTTGGGGTTGGGATATGTTCAAAACACTATTACTGTCGCATCCTTGGCTCTTTGGTGTTATATTTGGTATAAGAAAGAAGCCAAACTTAATCAAGCCTTCATTAGAGATTGTTTATCTTGTTAGCATGATTCGACTATACTGTGGTTAAAGTATATCAAAGAGAGTTTCTCGGTGCTGGGATGTGCCCACCTGTTTGAGCACCCTGAGACAATTGTGAAGAAAGATAGAAACTTGGTCCAGGACTGTTTTTTAAAGCATAAACAAGCTACTAGGGAACTAATGGAAGTGGCTAAACCAGCAGTCCGAGATTATTACATGGTTCAAATGGTGCCAACTACTGCCCCATACTTACTATACATGATTAATGTATATGAGAGAACACTGCTGGCAAAGTTCAGGTTAGGCTCTTTCTGTTGGCTAATTTGTTTCCGCCTTGTCCAGTATTCTTCGGATTCCATTTGTATTTGTCCATGTGATGAGCATTAAAGCCAAACCATTTTACACTTTGTCTTCTTTTGTCAATTTTACTTGCCGTACACAAGGACATTTTTATTACCCCTATTACGTAGACATACTTTTTCTAAGTGTAAAGCCGCCCTATTTTACCTGCTGCAACTTAATGACCACTGTGTATGACACGCAGTTGCTAGCTCCTTGAAGTGTGTTTTAGTCAAAAGAAGGAGCATGTTGTTGTGATGAAATAGTTTTTATTTTTCATTTTATAAAGTGTCGTGAGTCTTGTATTGTAAAGTGTAAGTATGTCCCTGGCAACTTACTTTTTATCCATCTTTTCTTTTTTAGCTTTGATGTCCCTGGATTCAAAATGTATGCACTGTCACTTTACATATTGTAAATAATTTTATATTTTTTGTCTTTTTAACATATGTGTCTTATATTGCATGACTCTTTCTTATTGTATGTGTCTTTTATGATCTGCCTTCGGGAGATCGAATAAAGACGAATACGTGCGGGCCAAATGGTGAAATATCGGAGCAGGAATGGAGCAAAGCTTTAGCTTACCTCTAAACGGTATTAAGAAATGCCTGGTTTAAAATAATTTAACACAATATCATCCATTTTACATACCTTACCCGTTTCCAACTACTAAACAGAATATATTGCACTGTCCCGAACAGTTGGCCAAGACGTCATGCAGACAAAGTGGAACTCCTACACATGGATGTGGATGTTCTTGACATGCATCATAATAAAACCTTTGAGTCTGCATTATGCACTCAATAAAAAGTGTAATCAACATAAACATAACGTGATCCCTGAAGATATTTTTGCTAAATTTATTGTTTTGTCCCCAAAACTACAATTACAAGCCCAGGTTCATTGACCTGGCTCTTATACTTGCTATAAGTCTCCTGGCACAGAAACGGAAGGCTGTCGATCCTTCTACGTGGGACAATGGAATAGGGAGTTACACATATGGGTGGAAGAAGATGGCTACGCAATTTCAAAATAACAAAAGCTACAAAATGGTCATATCCAAATAACACCTAAAAAGAACAATGACAAATCCTTGTAAATTTAAAATGTAAAACTTTAGCCAGTGGCCTGTCATGGTAAAAACCCCTTGGCTCTGATGGATAGCGGTTTGTAGACACAGGCAAGCCATTTAATTGTGTTATCTCCCGTCCCATTCCCCATGATCAGTGCCACCACTCCATTTAAACCCTGGGACTATATCCTCTTCTGGGGGTCAATGTTCCACCCTTGCATCCCGATACACTTTGTACATTCTGCATGCCTAATTATGATTTTACTTCCAATACTAAATCATCAGTTCTGAAAATCGTCCTGAAGGTATGATTCCCCCGAAGCAGAATTGATGCATACACCTAAAAGCTCTGAATGTCTTTTACTTTTTATATCTATTCATTTTTGATTGTTCATCATTTTATATCATAATGCTATGCCATGATTTGTATTTTAATCATACGCAGCTAACTCTCACAAATTCTTCCCTACACTACTTTGCTACCAGTATACACTCTGGCTGTAATGTTCTATAATCTATCTCCAAATATTGAAACTAAATACAAAATATTTAAAACACCCACATATATTCACTGAGAATTTTTTTTTTCAAAAGTGACGTTATAGTTTGGTATGGTAATACTATTTTACTATGCATTAAAAAAAATCCTTGGAAATTCACTGAAAAAAATATATGTTAAAGGGTCACTACATTTAGGTGAAAATGTCAAAGAAAACATACCATTTTAAACTAACAAAACCACTGAATTCACCAATGAGTTATATCAGATAACTATAACTCGAGCCCTAAAGCATCCTGGACCCAATCCCCAATGGTCCCTAATCCACCCACTGCGCAAAAGCCATGCGTAGCGTGGGGCTGTATGCAGGGCCTGGCATTCAAACAAGTGCGGGTGCACATAGCTGAATATAACGGGTGTTATTTTAAGTAAGGCCGAGATGCTTATTTTGTCAAAGGGTAAGAACACCATAATATAAAAAGTGGCCCTATTATGAAGGATTCACAATATCAGCATATACAAGGCACATGTATTGTCTTTGTCAGAAAATGGCCAAAAATAATTATAATGAAATGTATATATAATTAAATCACAAGCAGTTCAATGTTTAATAAAAGAGAGTGTCATTAAAACATTAAATAAAGCTTTAATAAAATAAAACTATCAACATGTCTTTGAGTCTTTTTAAACATTTTTCAAGCTACAAAGTCCAGCCATTCCCCAGGGCTTCAGTGTTTTTTAAGAAGAGAGGTGGGTGCTGCACCCCTCCCGAGCATTTACTGGCCCAGCGACCAAGTCCCCTACAGCATTTTTTTTATGCGAGGATGCACGCAGACACTCTCCCTGCGCCTTTATGGCCCCGGAGACCCCCATTCCCTAGTGCCTAATGTGGGTGCTCCGGTGCCCTAAAGACACAACATTGGGAACCACGGGGAAGAGCCAGGGGCATATTGGAGTCAGCAGCAGCTGGCCTTGCTCGCTGGTGGGAGCAGGTATTTTTCTAGGCTCCCCCAGGCGGAAGCAATCTCAGTTTCCCTGTCAGCAAGAGCGCAGGCAGAGAAACATGTCTGCTTCCACCCAGCAGGATAATTTTTGCAGCTCCCGCCGGATGGGAGCAGACAAGTTTAACATCGCCCGGGAAACTGTGTCCTGGTGGTGGGTTTCACAGGACACAAGAAGTGAGCCTGCCATGGGAGATGGGGTCCCTGGGCACTTTCAAGGCTCGGGGAGGGGATTGCGCACCACCTTCCCCCTTCAGTATTCTGACCGGCCATGGAGATGAAGTCCTCAGGCCGTAATTGGCTTTGGGAGGGGGCCATGCGCCCCCTTCCCTTCTCATTTTTATGTCATAACCCCAGGGGTTGGTGGCCTCCCAGGAGCATGCTCTGAGAGGGGGGCCGCAAACTACAGAAGGGATTTACACCAAATAAAAAAGTCTCCTTCTGCACCAAGATCTAGTGAATTTCAGTTATTTTGTAAATGTGAAACATTACATGGTCACTGAAATTCTCACCTAATCATACATTTCTTTAATCTTTGCTTTTATCCAGTGAATTTATCAGTTTTTTTTTACTGTATGTAAAGATGATCCCCTGCCACACACAACCATATGGGTTGGCCAAAGGCTGCAGGACAGGCCCTGTGGCTAGCCCCCCGTAAGCACCCAACCCCATGCTGCACCAGGTCTTTGGCGATATGCAGCGAGGGGTTGGCCAGACGGTCTCACTTTTGGCCAGGCCCTGCATGGAAACCCCCACGGCAGACATCACCACACTGAGCACGATCTTTGGACATGCACCCTACTGCAGGCAGCCAACCCCACGCAGTTCACAGGCCCTTTGGTTAAACACCCACACAGGTTACCAACCTCCCGAGCCAATTGTGCCCCCGTGGACCCCATCCTCTGGGGCCACATGGCATCAAAATGGGAGGAAAGAGTGGCCACTCCTCCCCTCCCCGAGCCTTATTAGACCTTGGTGACCTCATCTGCCGGGGCCACATGACATTGTAACGGGGAAGCGGGACACATGATCCCCCTTCCTGAGCCTTTTTAAGCCCAGTAGACCCAATTCCCCAGGGCTGGAGTCTAAATGGGGAGGGAGCCACGCAGTCACCCCTCCAAGAGCCTTCTAAAGATCCTGTGGACCACTTTCCCCGGGGACGAATGTCACTATAAAGGGGAGTGGGGTTGCGTGGCTGCCCTACACAAGCCTTACTAGGGGCCAAAATACATATGCAAATGAGAGGAGGGCTATGCAGCCCACCTTTTCAAGCCTTATTAGCTCCCGGGGCCTATTGCGATCAAAGTGGGGAGGAGGGCTTTGCGCCCCACTTCCCTGAGTCTATTATGAGCCCTGGCACCCCCTCCCCACCCCACCTTAATTTTAGGTGGGTGCCCCGTGCCCACCCAGGCCTCCCAACAAGCAGCCAGTAGGGGGATGCAGGGTGAGCCCCAGGGTGCCAGCGGTTCAGCTGACTTTCCACATGCTGCAGGAGCGAGCATTGCTCCCAAATGGAGGGAGCAGCTGTTTTTTGCATGTCGCTCTAAACTGGAGCAATATCTGACCTGTGCTCCCACCCAGCGGAAGCATGTTTAAATCTCCTGCCCACTGGGAGCAGACACGCCTTACCTGCCTGCTATGCTGCAGGAAGGGAAGGCATTTTTGCGTCTGCCTGGAGGGAGATGTCAAAATGTTCTTGCCAGGCAGGAGCTAACATATGGTTCAGCCATGGCCGGTGCAGGTAAGAGCGGTGGGGCAGGGTGGGGGGGGGGTCAACATACAACGATGAGGGAGAATGCAATAAAAAAAAAAAACACTTACCTTGCACTCGAACAATACCCACTGCTTCTTGGGACAGAGTAATAGAGCCAACCCTGGGGGATGGGGTGTCCCTGGGGCACTTAAGGCTTGGGGAGAGGGGACATGCGGCCCCCTCCCCTGCCTTTATCTATCAGCCCCTGGGGATGGCGATCCTGGGGCCTCTTAGAGGCTTGAGGAGGCGGTCCACGTGCCCCACACCCCTTTATAAACATGTCGGCCCAGGGGGGTGGGAACCCCAGTGGTCTTTTTAGGCTCAGGGAGGGGAGCCATGAGCCCACGACCCCTAGATTACGACTGTATGATGGAGCAACGAGTTCCACAACCCTGCATTCCTAAACCACGCGGTCTGAATAACTACTGCATCTTAACCATGCATTGCTTTACCACGCATGCCTTTACCACAAATTTTCGTGGTAAAGGCATGCATGGAAAAGGGGTATGTGTGGCTAAGTTCACCACCACCCTAGGGTACAAACTCCTCCAGCTCTCCTCCCGCCCTGACGTGCAAATACCCCTACGCCCTCCCAACCCCCACACTGTGTCCTCCCCTGCTCTGAGGCTTAAAACCCTATGCCTTAACCTGACCCAGCCCTAAATCTGCCCCTATTACCTATCCCCCCCCTGCTCTGAGGCCTAATACCCGAATCCCCAATTTGTAAAACGACCTCAACACTACCCCAGCCCTAATAACTACTCCGACCACCCCAGCTCTGAAAACTACCCCAACCCCTGAAAACTACCCCTGACCCCCTCAGCCCTGAAAACGTGCCCAACCCCAGCCCTGAAAACTAGCCCGAATCCCACCAGCCCTGAAAACTACCAAAACTACCTCCAACACCCGCCGTAAAAACTACCTCCTACCCCTCTGCCCTGAAGACTAGCCCCGATTCCTCCTAGTTCAGGACACTATCCCGACGCACCCCAGCCCAGAAAACTACCTTGGCCCACCCAGGCCACAAAACTCCCCCGACCAACCCCCCCAGCCCACAAAACTACCCCTGACCCTACCAGCCCACAAAAGTACCCAGACCCACCACCCCAGCCCCACTCACATTCCTGACCCACCTCCCAACCCACGAAATATTCCCGACCCACCTACAAGCCTACAAAACTACCCCGACCCCTCAAGCCCACAAAAGTAACCTGACCCACCCCAGCCCCATTTTAAATAACCCTGACCCACCCCAGCCCACAAACAACCCCAACACCCCACCCTATAAATGTACCCCAACCCACTCCCCAGCCCCACTCAAAACAACCCTGACCCACCCCCAGCCTACAAAACAAGCACGACCCCTCCAGCCCCACTAAAAATAACCCCACCCACCCCAGCCCACAAAAGAACCCCTGACCTCCACAGCCCACCAAAGTACCCTGACCCAACCCCCAAGCCCCACTTACCCCACCGTGATCGCTTCCTTCTGTCTGCAAGCCCTACTGCGCATTGCCTTAACCATGCAGATGCATGGTTAAGGCATATAAATGGTTAAGGCATGCGTAGTAGGGCTTGCGGAGTCGGAACACTCGTGGTTTAGACCGCGGTGTTCCTACTCTTCCCCCTATATTACCTACTGATCCCACCAGGCCCCATCCCACCCTGGGGTGGGGGGGGGGTAATTATTTTCCATGCGGGAGCCCGCGTTTTCGTTTTTTACCATGGATTCTCTAATCCTCCACAAATTTGCATTTTTGGCCCAGACGGGGTTCCCACAACCAGGCCTAGGGTATCAGGGTAATCATAACCTGTCCCCTTATGTCTTGTTTTGCCGATTTTTTAGGACTTGGGACTGAGACCTAATTCCTAAGTTAGCTGCCGCATTTCCTGGTTGATGTTGTGCCAGTCAATCAGATTTCAGCATGAAAAACTACCCCGACTACCCATTTCCCTCCCTCTGAGGCCTAATACCCTAACCCTCAATTAAACAAGCACTGGCATAGCCAATAGGTCTCGCCTTTGGGACCTTATAAGTGTTTAGCCATGCAACAGTTGCATAACTAAGTACTTATAAGGTCTCAAAAGCGAGACCTATTGGCTATGCCAAGCAGCCGTGCGGCCGCAAAAGTGAAGGTAATCGCGGTAAAGCGCGGCACGCGCGCCCGCGCACATGTACTGTAGCTCTAGGCTGGCCTGGTAGCCCTTTCTGGAGCCCTCTCAATAAGTCTCGCCAGACCAGCGCATGCGCTGGGTCAGGCGAGACCTAAAAAACTATCTCAACACTCCCCCAGCCCTAACAACTACTCTGACCCCCCAGCCTTGAAAACGACCTTGACCCCCTAAGTCCTGAAAACTACCCCTGACCCCCTAAGCCCTGAAAACTTGCCCCACCCCAGCCCTGAAATCTAGCCCCAATTCTCCTAGCCCTGAAAACTATCAAAACTACCTCCAACCCCCATCCCTGAAAACTACCTCCAACCCCCCGCCCTGAAAACTAGCCCTGATTTCCCCCAGCCCAGAAAACTACCCATGGCGCACCCCCAGCCCAGAAAACTACCACGACCCCCAGGCCACAAAACTACCCTCGACCAACCCCCCATCCCACAAAACCACCCCGATCTCCCCAGCCCACAAAACTACCCTGACCCACCCCCCCAGCCCCACTCACCACACACAATATCCCCGACCCACTCCCCCAGCTTACAATACATTCCTGACCCACTCCCAGCCCACAAAACATTCCCGACCCACCTCTTATCCCACAAACATTCCCAACCCACCACCCAGACCACAAAACAACCCGACTCACCCCCAGCCCACAAAATAACCCCGCCCCCAGCCTACAGAAGTACCCAGAACCACCCCCAGCCCCACTCAAAACAACCCTGACCCAGCCCACAAAAGAACCCCAACCCCCAACCCCACTTAAAATAACCCAACCCACCCCCAGCCCACAAAACAATTCCTGACCCCCAGCCCACTAAAGTACCCAGACCCACCCCCCCAGCCCCCACTTACTCCACCGTGATCTCTTCCTGCTTCCGTCTGTCTGCAAGCCCTACCGCGCATTGTCTTAACCCCACACATGAGTGGTTAAGGCATATGCGTGGTTAAGGCATGCCTAGTAGAGCTTGCGTAGTCAGAACACTTGTGGTTCAGAAGCGGTTTTCCAACTGTACCCCCTAAATTACCTATCTGATCCCACCAGGCCCCACCCAGCCCGGGAGGGGGGGGCAATTATTTTTGTTCTTTACAATGGATTCTCTAATCTTCCGCAAATTTGCATTTTTGACCCCTGACGGGGTCCCTACCACCAGGCCTAGGTAATCATACCCTACCCCCTTATGTCTTGTTTTGCCGTTTTTTTAGGACCTGGGACTGAGACCCAAGTCCTAAGATGGCTGTCGCCACTTCCTGGTTGATGCCGTGCCAGCCAATCAGATCTCAGCATGAGATCTGTTGGCTCCACAGATCCTCTGTGGCATAATATATTCAAATAATTTGAGAATTAATATAGCCTTATAGCCCGCCGTAGCGGGCTATACCAGATGTTAAAGGCCCGCTGCAGCGTTAAAGGCCCGAGCCGAAGGCGAGGGACTTTAACAAAGCAGAGGGACTTTAAAAGCCGGTATAGCCTTGCTACGAAGGGCTATAAGGCTATTAGAACATTCTGCCACTAGAGGGCAGAATGTTCTAACAAAACAAAGCCTTCAGGGAGCGTGAGGGGATTGAAATCCCCCTCAGGCTCCCTGAAGTCTTTGTTCACAGCCAGAGCTGTGAACAAAGACACATTGGAATGTTGGTGCTCCGGGCTTATACCAGCCATTATAAACCCGGAGTGCCCCATTGTTTTCAATGGAGCTCCCAACATTCCAATGTTCTAATTGCTCATAAACTACTAAACGGATTTACACCAAATTACGATGAGCACTCTTTCTGGACCAAGATCTAGCTTTCTGCCACATTTGGTCTTAATCCATTCAGCGGTTTGAGCTGTAGCTTTCTCTAAATTTCTCATGGATAAATGAATGAGGAAAATGCGTTTTGGATCCCCCTTTTTCTCGGTCCCCGTTTGACAGATCGCCCTGAATTTTTCCATGTGCAAACTTGTCAAAAAGTAGAACTAAACAGAAAGCTTTGAGGAGATTCGTCCAACTTCACCAACTTTATTAGCAACACAAAAAAGACATTTCAAATGGAAAGATGAACATAACTATAATTACCCAGAGGGGACCGCCACTGGGTAATAAAAAGTATTCATTTTAACATTATTTCCTATGGGATGTTTTAAGTACCTGCCTCCATTATTTTCATTTTGGAAGGGTAATGCAGTAGAAGTGTCTGGCAATATGTGGTACTGGATTTTCTCCAGGTCTGATCAGAAGTAAATTTATAACTGTTTTGGGATCCTTTTTGGCTGTAGTAGTTTTAGAAGTGCAGTTTGTGACTAGGAATCTGCTTACTCTTTTGAGCGTGGGTGCATGACTCTCCACACACCCCACTAAAGACGTTCCTAACCCCCCCTTTCTTCTCTCTAAACCTCGCCTGTGGAGTAATAAAGATTTCCCATTTTCCAGTCTCCCCCCTGCTCACATACAATACAAAAACATATGCGTATTTGTGTGGAGATCTTCACAGTCAGGGTAGAGCTTTCTGCACATAAAAGATAAGAGAGGTGGAAGTTGAGACCACATATAGGTTTGTGAACAGCATTTGGCAATACATGAGTAGAACTATTGCAGTACTATTAAACATACTACAAAATGCAGGTTGTGATTGAAGAGGCCCCCCTGTGCTGAAGTGCTAAATTGGAGAACAAACCAGTGTAGGGCGTCTCCTCGAAGCAGAGGTCAATCCTATTGCATTTCTAAAAGCCTGACTTAATACAGTTGATATAGTTTCACATTGGGCTTACAGTTTTCTGCATGTCACAAAATTTAATTCTACAGCTAAGGACTTGGTATAGTTTATTCTATATAGAGCCCATCTCCAGTTATATGTGAATGTTACAATAATATAGATATAAATCCCTATATACTGCATTTGATTTCTGTTGTTGAAAAATCACTGCACTCAGTCCATATGAGAAGGTAGTTAAGGCAGGGGTGTTTTTAATCCCCCGCTTTAGCAGTTACAGTGAGGGTGGGTTTCTTTGTGGGCCACTTCTGTCTGCAACTCGACAGACAAAAAACTTCATAATTAAAGCTATAAAGGAATGCAGCATCAAAAGAAGAGCAAGCAGGAGAAAGGAAGAACTAAAGAAGGGTGGATGAATGAGTGTATGGGCAAATGAGTGGGTGGATGAATGAGTGTGTGTGTGAATTAGTGGGTAGATGAATAAGTGTGTGAAAGTATGAGTGAATGGGTAAGCGGATGTGAAGGTGAAAGGATGGGAGAGTAAAGGGATGGATGGATAGATGGATGGATGAATGGGTGAAAGGATGGCAGAGTAAATGGATGGATAGGTGGATAGACAGGTGAAAGGATGGCAGAGTAAAATGATTGATCGATGAGTGGGTGAAAGGATGAGTGAGTGGATGGATCGGTGGATGGCAGACTGGGTATGACGGATGGTAGAGTGAATGGATGGATGGAACAGGGGAAGACTGAATGTTGGATGAGAGAAAGAACGGATGGCAGAATGTCAAGCTGAAATAGTGGATGGAGGGGTGAAAGAATGAATAGATAAATGCTTACATGGAGGAGAGTCTTCCAGGGAGGGTTAGGCTCACATATTTCACTTGTTGAAACTTTAGTTATAAGTGGGGGATATTTTAATTTCCTGCTATTCCCCTGAGTTAAAGTATAACCTGTTAAACGTGACCGGAATGATACGATAAGAGCCTTGTCTACCTTATGCTAGAAGTATTTTTTGAGTGATGAAAATGATAATATACCAAAAGTGATACATACGTACTTTGATCTGAAAGGTTTTGATTGCTCTCAAATAAAACATTGACGCATCCATCAGTTCAGTGCACACGATAAGAATGCAATTTAAAAACAAAGAGGGTTGCTTCCACGTTGCCTCCCTCAGCTGAGCTTTTTCCAAACATCTTTTTCATTTCTGCTTCAGACTAATAACGCTTGTAATTAAAATCCCCAAATTTACAATCCATGTTATAATCAGTAGGGGTCAGCATCCTACCATTTTCAAAATATACAAGCCTTCTCTCAGTTAAAGAACTGCAGTCAGTGAATACATTATAAGAAATCCATTAAGCCTCGCACGGCCCAATTGTCGAGTCTTTATATAGACATAAAAGATTAACTAAACTCAGCAGTGTTCCTCATTACCGCGTCTACTAACTTCTGACTTATTGCTTAATATTCATCCTGAAGAATAAAGAATGAAAATTGTTTCTTGATAAAAACTCAGAAAGAGCGCACTGTCAGACGTTCTCCAGAGCATACCGCAAAAATATCAAATAAACAAGCATTTACAGTGCAATAGATCTCGCATTTGGGAGAGTTAGAACTATTGGCGTTGTAAATGACAATGTTTTTAAACTATGGGGCAGATTTACGAGGACTGGCGCATCCCTGCATATCAGCAGAGATGCACCAGGTAAGATGCGTCACATAAGTTTACCCTTGCGCCACCACAGATTCGCCGCATTTACAATGCGGCGCATCGTGGTGCAAAGGATAAACAGATGCGTGACGCATCTGATGGCGTAAGGGCGGCGCATTGCTGGAGTTGTGTCGCAAGCGCGACGCAACTCCAGCAATGCTCAGGGGCTGCCCATACCTAACATGCTGCGTCACGCCTTACGCCTGCTTCAAGCAGGCGCAGGGTTTTGACGCAGCGGCGTGGGAAAAGTGACTCCGTGAAATCTTGTAGATTTCACTGCGTCACTTCTCCGAGGCTTTTTCTGATGGAACGCCCACCCTGCATACATTAAACCTGACGCAGGTTTAATGTGGCGCAGGGCTTTACAACGTGAAGCATCTCCCTAGATGCGTCACGTTGTAAATAAGGCGCAACATGGCGCATGGTTTACGCCACCGCTGCGTCACAGAAGTGACGCAACGGCGGCGTAAATGTGTCGCAAGGGGCTTGTAAATCTGCCCCTATGTGTTTTGGTTTGGAGTGTAGTGGATATACGTGTGTGGAGTGGAGTTATGTGGGTTGAATTGGAATTGTTAGTTGTGGAATTGTGTGGTGTAGAGTGTATTTGTTCAGTGGAATTATGTGGCATAGTGAATAGATATGGGAAAGAGCTACACACTACAGATAGAAAGGAAGATAGAGAGGGATAGGTAGTTTGTGCAGGAAGTGGTGAGTGAGCACTCGAGACAGAGGAGCAGAAAGGGTGTGTGAGAAAGAGAGAAAGAAGGGAGAGCAGACCACAGATGTATAAAGAGGGTGCACCTGTGTACGCGGAAGACACCCTAAGGAGAAGAGGAGAGTGTGCATTTGAGGAACGGAAACCTTGAAAAGGCATGGGAAAGAAACTGAGCTTAGTATGTGTGAGCAGGCAGTATAGAGAGGAGAAAGGGAGTAATGAGAGGGGGCAGTGGGATTTCAAGATGAGAGGAGATAGTGGAAGTGTGAGGGAGAGATGAGAATCACAGGTTATCTTGCTTTAGGCTCCGCATAAAACATGGAGCTTCTCTAGCATGGAACACACCCTGCCTGCAACAGGCGGAGAACTAATACACATACACCTTAAGTGCTGATGATCACGATGCCTCAGAAACAGACTGGTTGGTCTGAATCCCAATCCCAAACTTTATCCAAATTTACAGAAATTCATCTCTGACCTTTGAATGGGAAGCCAGACTTCACAGTCTGGAAGGATGTAACCACCTGTGGGACCTGTTCCGGAACCTAGGGCAGTGAGAGGAGTGGGCTGGTTCTTTAATTCAAGTGTGGATTACACTACATGATGACTAGCATGTACAGCTTGTACAACCTGCAGGTCAGAGGTTCAAGTAACTGTGCCCAAGGTTGAAAGATGGGTACCAAGTAAGTTTGATAACAACTGTTACACACTTCCTACAGCCCCTTGATATGAGGGCAGTAAAAAGCGTTACACCAATGCTGCTAATATAATTCATTCAAACGGCACCAACAATAGGGCTGTTCACTAACACTGTGGTAACACTGTACTGGGCGTGTCCACTAACAATGTGGTAACAGTGTAGTGAGCCTAGCTCCTGAGACTTAGATAACACTATACTGGGTTATGCCCTGACACTGTGGTAACACTGTACGGAGACACTCACCAGGTATTAGCTCAAGAAACTGTTGTAGCTGGATAAAATCGTGGTTTCTGCAAGTTGGATAAGGAGCCCCATATGGTACTCACTATTTCCAGACGGTTAGCATTGGCTTCGCCCACGTGAACGTATCCAAAACCTCCTCTAAACCTGTAAATTAATCTTTGAGTATTTAAAGAACTGCTTTACTGGTACTTTATTAAACAACTTTATTTCAAAGTGCAGGTATTGTGTCTACATTGCAGCCATACACTCACTCCAAAGCCATAAGGTATTGCAGTGGTTTGGGCCTGATACGGGGGTATGTGCGTAGTTTGCAAGATACTGCTACAAATGCACGACTCATAAATTGAAACTTCAAAGGTTGACATAATGAACCCGACCGAGTCCTATAATACTAAGACGCTGCTCTGTGTGTCACGCCGTGAAGTGGTCAGAAAGTTTGAGTCTACATGATCAAGCGTGATGTTTCCTGAGAGCACACTTCCATCTGCGTGAATCTTAGGATTTATGTGGGGGCACCTCTCAGATGAGAGGTTTATTGTGAGTGTTAATCAAGGTCATTGTCAAGGTAGACCACAATTCAGTTGCCAGAGCATATGTACGGCAGAGGGTTTCTTCAGGAGAATGATTATGTCTAAGATGCTATAGCCATACTGTCAAACCATACTGAGATCACTGTTGGCTGGGTATCCTGGTTGGATAGGAATCATTGTTCAAGAACGTACTAGGTTTCAAAGCTGAAACAAGACGACAGCTGCTCCTGAAGTATTTCTTCTCCACTGTAGGCCAATGGTGGAGCAACAGTTTCTTTCTTTCTTTATTTATTTATAGAGTTTTCTATAGCGCGGACTAGACCCGATGAGGGTATCAGAGCGCTCTACAAAAGTTACATCATAAGAAAAGTTGCACGCTAGTCACATATAAATCAGTATCTAAGAAGAGATCATATATGTTGTTAGTTCTTGTTGAAGATTGTGATTGTGTTAGTCATTCTCTGTTAGAGATCAGCACGGCTCTTGGTTGATGAGTAGCTTCTGGTTGGTATCAACTTGCATCAGGGCATAATGACATGGGGTTAATGAAGAAATACTGAATAAATAGGCTACGACTGACAATGTGAATTGTTTGGTCAAAGTGGTGGAGATGGAGCTGTTGATGAGGTTGCCAGGGATAACAAGAATAGTAATTATCCACACTCTTCAGTGAGGTTGGTTTGAGGGCATCTTCAGGGGTTTATAGAATGTAAGGGTGTGAAGGAGGATTGCAGTTTGAATTGTTAAAACTTGAGGCAAACAGAACTCAGCAGGCAGAGAAGAAGGTGGGGAGTGATCAAAGAGATGATGGCATGAATGCAGTCAGGTGCAGGGTACTGTATTATTTAATTCTGAAGATTTGGTTAGTGGAGATGTTATTGAGGTATTCACAAAGGACCAGAGAGGGAGGATGAGGTATTCACTGAAGTGCGAATTGATTAAATTATACAGGGTCCTGATTAATTATTTAATGATGAGACTTAAGGAGTGCATTCTATTTGTGGCCTGTTGTTTTTCTGTCTTGTTAAGAGCTTGATAAGAAGAACATTTTGTGGTTTTTAGGGCATTGTTATTTTGGAGAGGTCTTTTCATTTTGTAATCTTGAGAGGGAGGCAGAGCTGGATAATCTAAAAGTCTGTCTCTGGTGATGGTCATATTTTCGCAGGATCCCTCTGAGGAGGAGGTGATTGACAAAAGTAGAATAAAAGTTGTGGGGGTGTAGGATTTAAGAATTTTGAGAGCTTTTGTAAGATCTTTTTGAAGAGGACAAGTTAACATGAATGATAAAACATATGATTAGATCTGTTCAAGGTGCCCGGTCACCGGAAGGGTGTAAAGTAGTTGACAGTAGTTAGAGGCATTATTTACACATTAAATCTGCCAGCTGGTCCATGTTGCATTGCCATAGCATGTGGGAGTCACGATCTCCATTCTGCTAGGTGTTTGGCCAGCAGGTGTTTTTTTGGTTTTTGTTTGAAGACTGGAAACGATTTGGCCAACTTAATTTAAGTGGTTAAGTCATTGCAGATTTTGTGTGCACTTTCTAGAAACGAGTGATGTGGAGTGGACTTTTTAGTGAAGTAAGGTGTTTCCAGTCTGAGAAATAACTTGGAGCTAAGAATTGTTTTGCCACGAGGGATAATTCAATTATGAATCCTCAGTAACTCCGACCAGATTATTAGTAAATCTGCTGGGCCGCGTGGAAGGGCATGTTACTGGGGCACTCCTAATGCAATCCACTGTGGTCTGCTCTACATTGTATGATGTCCTCTAACATATACCCATGTCTGGGTTGTGAGAACCCCTCAGTCATCAAGCCCTCTGTAGCTCTCACTTACAGCCACTGCCATGAAACCCCTGAACATGTGTGTGGACGCCTGTACAGGTGCACATGATAAGGGATTGTTCACCATTGCAACGTGCACTGCATGCCCCCTCAACATGC
The DNA here is from genome assembly GCF_964204655.1 of Triturus cristatus. NCBI lineage: Eukaryota > Metazoa > Chordata > Amphibia > Caudata > Salamandridae > Triturus > Triturus cristatus. The sequence continues at coordinate 674,066,863 of NC_140581.1, read as the reverse complement.
CCGCACTAAAAGGGACAGCATGCTGTGGTATAATAAATTCTGATTTAGATTAAAGCATGAAAACTATAAATCAAGCTAGAACAGGGCAAATGACGAATGTATGCTTGGCTGATTTACTTATAATCATAGTGATACGCGACAGTCAAGCAAAGGTTCTTAGATCTACCAGGTCTAAGCATTACATTTAATACCGGGGACTACCTATTCTTTTTATTGGACTGCCTTCTGTGACCAAATGCTGCACCTAAAATTGTCAGGTGTTCGTCTTTAACTGATATATCAAATCTCAAGCTGTCAAACTGGGTCCATTCATTTCGGACACAGTCTCAAATCTTTCTGGGGTCTCGCAAAGTGCACTCATCTCTGGAACATTTTCCAGTGTCTATCTTTTACTCATGCATTCATTGCAGGAGAGATGGGATCTGAGGTTACAACCCAACTTGACAATATCCAAAAGTCGAAGGAAGGTCACACCTTTCCAGTCCTCTCACTGAGTTCATTGGCCATTCAGGTCTGGCCTAAAGTAGATAAGTTGCAGCAAAAGAGTTGCGTTTGGGGCTGTCATGGCAAGGGAGCGCTTATATGCATGTACCCATCTGTATTAATGGGCCAGTACTTTCAAACCTGGGCCTTATCGTGGACTCCAGGAGGTCATGGCCTCCTCAAGAATGAACAGTTAAGAGGAATTACTTCTCCCTGTTATGAAGGTTAAAATAGGCAGTGTCTTTTCTATCACATTCCCATTCACAGTGGCTCTTTCCACTGGCACTCTCACCTGAACTACTGTAATCAGATAAGGTAGGGGAACCCTAAATACCCCTTGCACTCTGTACAGCTTGCCAGAATGCTTCAAAGTGAATAATCTAGTCTTGAACAGAATTGTGTTGTGGAAGTACAATGGATGAAAAACAGCTTCCCAAGCAGTACAGACAAAGAAGTTTGAAATGAGTCCCAAAAGGGGTCATTTAGAGCATTTGATAAAGGAATATTGCCTAAAAAAGGCTGGGTGCCTGGTCCACCCAGCCAAAGCTGGCTGTAATGTTGCAAACACTATGGGATTCGCAGGTCCACTTGATGACATGAAGGGCAAGGTAATCGTACTTCTGAGTGAACCTACACATGTAAGTTTACTATTAAACTTTTGAGAAACTTTACTACGTTTGGCTAGTCACCATTAAGGAGAGTAAAGTCACTCAAAAGTGTAGACTTACATGAATCAATAAAACATCATATATCACCGTAATGTTATTGCCAGTAGTGACTTAACAAATGTATTTTACATTCTCTATACTTGGCAGAGACCTTTGCAATCAGGGCGAATATCTCCCTAAGGTAAAGTATAGGGTAATCTAAAAAAGTAAATTAAAGTTTCAAAACGTATTTAAAATATTTACAAGTTGAACGTTAATTTAACATAATTTTATATTTGTATTTTAAATGTAGATTAATTTAAAAAAAATGCTACAGCACTATTAACATTTTAAAATAAAAATGTATTTAATTAATGTAAGTATATTAAATTAAATAAAACAACGTTAAAGATTTATTTTAAATAATAACACCCACCTAAATTAAAATTTGTATGTTTATTAATTATATATCAAAAGGTACTAACATTGGTGTACAGAGTTAATTTAAAGTTTTTTAAAGGTTATATTTTTTTCTAAATTAAAAAAAGGTGTTACTTTTTAGGTAAAATAATATTTATTGATCATTTAAAGTGTATATATTAAACAGTAAAATACATTCATTTATATTTTAAAAAGTAACAATGTATTGATTTATGTTAACATTTTTTCCTATGGGGTTTTATTTTGAGACCCTACCCTAATCATTTTCTAAGGGAGGGTGTTGCATTACCTGTCAGTGACCAAGGGTTGAGCTGGACTTACTCCAGTTCTAGGCTTAACTATATTAAAACTCTTTTGGGTGATTTTTGACTGTCAAAACTACAGTAGTGTAGTTTGTGAATAACAATGGGACTACTCTTTTCTGGGTGGGTGTCTGCCCCTTATTAAACCACACCATAGCCCTCCCTTAACACCTCCTTACTCCTCGCAAAATCCCTCTACTTTAGTATTTAGTAGTAAGTATTCCTCATTTTTCCAGTCACTTACCTGTCCCTACCACATTTACTACTAAAATGTATACCTATGTGTGTGGAGATCCGAGAAGTCAGGGGGAGATCTCTGCACATAAAAGATAGGCAAGGCAGAGGTAAAACCCCTGCACGTAGGTTAGTGAATAGCATTTTGCAGCATGTTAGTAGTATCCTATTTGAGGCAGACTTTACAAAGCTATGTCAGTCTTTTTTTTGTCGAACACGGTCATGCACAGTATGGCAGGAACTAGCAGGGAGAAAAAGTGCTGAGAAAAACTCATAGCACATAAGGGACATCCTTCATTTTCCAGACAAAAAATGCACTGTTTTAGGGAGATTTGATTAAAAAAAAAATGGCAACCTGTCTGCCATGAAGTTGTGGTGTGGCCAGCTGGCTGCAATTCTGTGCTTAATTTGTAAAATATTGAATGCAGGTGCCCAACATGATTTTTAGGAGGGTATACCCACTTTCCCCGGCTCCACCCACTTCTTCCACTGGCTCCACCTGCTTCTCTATTGGCGCCGCAAAAACACACAACTGGCACTGCTGAAAGTCAGATGTAATACCCGATCTGAATTTCAGAAGTGAGACTTCCTCAAGTAAAGTTTTAATAGGAAGTTCCTCCCCTCCCCCCCAAAAAAATGAAATCAAAAATGCATTTAGAGCACAATTTTGGCATACATTTATCTAAATTACTAATGGACTGAAAGGGGACACAGGTCCTTTTCCAGTTGTCTATGTACTGACTTGGGGTAAGGACAATACTGGGGTATGTGCAAAGGTGCTTTATGATGTCACTTTTAGCAGAGTCTTAATTATGTGTCACAGGTTCAAAGATACAACTTCTACATATCTTATGTGACAAAATAAACCCAAATGCTCTAAAAACACTGTGAAAACACAAATTGAATAAAATCATACAATACACGTAAATTAGCCAATTGTCACTTCTAGTGGCCGAAGGGGTTTGGTTCGTTGAGTATACCCTCAAAGCGATTCAGTTAGAGAGACAATAAAAAAGATTATTACCAATTGGACTTGTTACTTTTACTCACTCCCCCTGGAGCAATATAAGTGTATTAATTAGAAAACATGGAACTTAACTGCTGTTTCCAAATGTAGTTCTGTATCACACAGAGATCAAAAAAGAGGCACGTTCAAACTGTTACTTTTTAATGAATGATTTGTAACTTAACAAAACGCACAGAATAATGTAATCTGCTAAATAATGTCCTAGAAACTACTCCAAAAAAAGAGGAAGTGGCTGGGCAGTTTGAACTTGTCTGAAGTCATACCTGTTAGTGTGAAATCACCACAGTGCCATACAAAATAAATAAAGACAAAATAACTAAAAATAAAATATAGATAAGGAGAAACACACATAAATAAACATTCTAAAATAAGAAAGTCTTATAAATACAAAATAAGTAGAATATATAGAAGAGAGCAATAACTATGACATCCAAAACAGGAAGACACATAAATGTTATAAATATTAATTAAACTGACACTGTCAATAAAGTGTTATAAATTAAAAATAAATAACATATATAAACTAGGCAATAATTAAATATCCAAACACGGTAAAGCCTAGCCTTTTTACTTGTTCAAAAAATTGCAATAGCGCACGGTTTGCCGGTTGGACTGGACTAGCATCTATTTTTTCAGAAATAACCACAAAGTGTCTAAACTGAGTGTGCATTCCAAGTCTTCTTTTCTTGCTTTACTACTAGTATCATTGTCCACTCTTTTTTCCTTCGCAAGCCATGACTGAACATAGGGGGCAGGGTTAATCTCTTAAATGGCAGGTCAACAAGATTTAAAAACATTCAAGAAGATGTTGTTTCAGTCAGCAGTGATGCTCTTGTAGATGTGCATATAATATTCATTCAAGAAAAGCCTTGCTCACATTCTGCAGTAGTGATAGCATTCGTGTGTAAGGCTATCAAAAGCTCAGTGACCTGCCTTTTCATTTCTTTCCCTCCAGATTCCTTATACATTCTGTAAGCACATATGGTTTCTTGATTGCCAATGTCGAATCTTTTACACAGAGGCTCAATATCACTTTCACCATAAAAAGCAGGCAGTTCATCAGGCCAGCACTGTTTGCATAAAATGTTCACTTCACTAATCAGTAAATCATACTCAGCATTTTTGTCAGTATAAATAGTACCTCCTGTAGATCACAAACGATTTCTTAGATTTTCTGCACCTCTGCGAAAAAACTCTCCCTCTTCAATTATTTTGTCAGTGGCCTTTCCAGTGTGCAGCATCACACCTTGGAAAGTATTTTCTTCTATGGCCTTTTTACAGTGTGAGAAATGGTTCTCTTGCTGGTCTACCATTGCCTCAAACACTGCTATTTGTTGACAAATAGCTTGATGAGCATCAATTATTGTAGAGTCACATTTTTGTAACTCAAGCAATACTGTGATAACTACTGAAGAGCATCATACATGAGGCCAAGATTAGCAACAAACTGTAGAGATGATAACTGCCTACCTAGGCCTGCGTACATATTTCATGTTGCACTGTCACAGAAAACATAATCAGCTGCACTAATAAAGTGCTTGTAGAGAGCAGGATAAGCATTGCAAACAGCCTCCAGTGTTCTGAAACTTGATGCACCCCAACAAGTATCTAACTACCTATTCTGTAGAGCTGTTTGTCAAGAGCTTCTGCACATTCTTGTAGCTCCAAAGGGTTTTAAACAGATGTGACAAATAGAGAATACAGCTTATCAAGTACATTTTTTAAATGATTTGTAGCAACAACATTTTTCATGACATCATGAACTTGAAGTTCTAGATGTTGTGCTGAACGTTGCCAGGCTACAATATTGGCAGAGAGTTGTTCTTGCAACCTCTTTACAACACCACAGTGGCAGCCAAACATCACTGAAGCCCCATCACTGGGAACTGGAACCAAGCATTTGGACAGAATGTCCTCAATTATGTTAACTGGATCTTTCATCAGTGCAGATAGTAAACTGTTTACTATGCTTTCAGCTGACAAATCACTCAGTTCAATTAGGTCAACAAAAATATTAGCTAGGGAGTCCATGGCAGGTAGTTGCATTTTCATGTCCACAATTAAAGACATTTTACTATTTAAAGCTTTGACTTTGTCCAGTAAAATACTTATTTTTGGGGAAAGTTGAATTATTTTGGTAAATATCTTCCTTTTCATTTCTGGGGATATGTGGCATTGTAGGTTTGAGCAAGCCACAACGGAGAACAAAATTCACCCCATATCCAATCCATTCAACTGGTGACAGTCTATCCCTGTTTCAAAACCATACGCTGGCCTGTTCCGCTCTGCTTCCTTATAAGCTATACAGAATATTCTGGCTGTTGCTGGCATTTGTACAGATTGAGTTTTTGTAGTTACTTGCAATAAGGGATATTTTTTAGTGTTGTCAAAGATCTTTAAAGTTGCAACATGGCCCTTGGTTTGTGCATGTTCGCCAATCTTTTTCCTCAATTATTTCTGCTGCTGGTCTTTATTGGTGCCATATGCCTTTACGGTAGACTCAGTCCAATCTTTGGACAAGTTCATTCCTCTAGATTTCTCAGCCTCAAAATCATGGACTTGGCGACAAATAGAACAGCCAAGGTTAGGGCCTTTAACAATTGACCATGGATTCTTACGTTGGAAATACATTTCTTTAGTCATGATTCCAACCTTTAGGAAGAACACCTTTTCCAAAAACTGTGGCTGCATGTGGTTTAAGTGATAATGTGCCAAACTGATAGTGTTTTGCGTTTCTTCTGTCTCTGTATCCATCTCCACAGTATGATGCTGTTCATCTCTAAGGGGACAATCTTGTGTCTTTCCTTCAGTAGGGGCGATAACACTGTTGCTACTAGCGATGTCACTCTCATCTAGAGCTTTCTTTTGCACTTCATAATCTCCTTGTTCCCTTCATTCATTGAGAGAACAGTCTTTTCTAGCAACTTTGCTAGTCGACTCCCCATCATCTTTGTCCTTAGATTTTGTAAAGTAGCTTCTGTCCAGTGTGTGACATTCTAGGGAAGCACAGTAATAGAAAAAGCACTAGACAGGTGTGACATGTGGTGTCAATTAATCTAACAGGCACAGTTGCGAACAAGCATAATATTTATTTACACCAAAGACATTTCTGCACCTGCACATCTACTGCCATGACTCTAATTACAACCCAAATAGATCATACTTTGCCCACCCAAATTCAGGGCTTTTTCAATTCATACCCAAGCAGCAATCACTCTAAACACCACGTGGGGGCCGTTTACGATGTCGGTCGGAAAGCCTCCGACCACTAGTCAGAAGCTTTCCGACTGCGGTCAGAGGTTTTCCGACTGACACAGTCAGTTTGGGGTCTGATCAGCGAATTACAATATCGGTGGTTGGAGCATAAACTGGTCAGTCATTCTGACGCTGTTCAGACCAGCTCTCTGAGTCTTCCGGCCAGTTGAAACTGCACTGTAATCCCTTATGGACGGCATTTCCGCCCTCGGGATGACAATATCGGCGTTCCACAGCCTTTCCGTGCCAGGCTTCCCGACACGGAAAGGCTGTCAAAAAGTGACTTTGAGTGCCCCTAGCAGGGCCCCCTTCCTTTCGCAGCCTACAGTTGATGGCCGAGGGGGTACCTAGGGTGTTCCCCTGGGGTGCAGGGTTTTACACATACCCCCATTTCTTTATGGGAGCCTGTATTACGGCAGGTTTACTGCCATAACACAAGCTTCCATAGAGAAATGTGAGTATCCGACCAAACAGTGTTTGGTCGCATTGTAATCAGGCGGTTGGAACCACTGACCAGAGGTCGGTCAGTCAGTCCCAAGAACGAGACGGTGTCGGTCGGAGGCAAGACTGACCAACATCATAATAAGCCCCAAAGTCTTTCAAGTTTATCTCACTTTTTAAGGTTTGGCTTCCAGTATTACTACAAATGCAAACTGGGATTAAATTTGGTTGACCATGGTTCAGCATGGCACAAGATAAGGAGGAGGATGGCTATTCCCAGGACAGTGATCATGAATTACCTCCATTCTTGTAGCTGGAGGGTGGAGACACAGACAATGAAGTAAAGGGTTTCCCTTACAAATACAATGAAGGCCTTAGCCTTGTTAGCAAATAGCTTCTAGTTAGTTCTTCCTAACAACTGCCATTTGCGCAATGGTATGGTGGTACTGTAATTTGTCATTCAAGGAGAGAAAGTTTCTCGGCCAAGCCTGCCCTTTTGTATGGTCTTAATTGTTGCTTCAAGAAGGTTGATGACAACCAGGTGCAGCGATCCGATAATTAAATTGTGCCCATATTGTGGGTACTCCAGTGTGGAGCCATCCCCACTTTTACTTGCTTTGAGAAGCCTGGCCAGTTGCACAACAAAATGTTTCTCTAATGGGCATGATGTTAGGCTCATTTATGCGCCCGCGCTGGACTAGAGCCAGTTGCTCTAGTACATGCTCTAGCACATACTTGGCAGGCTTCGAAGCCCTCACTTACTTTTTTATTGTTTGCGGCTTTATAAGCTACGAAAATGGGCCAAAAGCGTTAGAGCACTTTACGTGTAACAAAGATTCAAGTGGGTAGTACCATTGCAAAAAAGTATATTCAAAGCTGAAGATAATAAATACAAACGTGCTGGAAAAAAGTAGATGACAAGATAAACACATACCTGCCACGCGCCCAGAATTGGCAAACACACATGCATACACCAGAATCAGCAATTTCTAAACACACGCACATACACAGAATCAGCAGGGGCCCATCCACCTCCACTTACCTGCTCAGTGAGGAGAGGTGATGTGATGATGGCTGTTCACAGCACATTACCGTAGCACTTATCGGTTTCCTACTCTAATCTGTGCAGGCCACACAGGCGGGTGACAGTGTCTACAGTTCAGTTTGACATGCCAATCCTGTTGCCCAGCTGCTCCCCGTAATGCTGCCACTGCCAGGCTCACTCAGTACAGCAATTAGGGTGCCGGCAGTTTTTATACAGTGGCAGGGTAGAGCAGCACGTGCACACCAAGGTCTTAGAGTGACAGTAGTTGGTGGTGGGCCCAGGCCACAAGTACATCCCCTTTGGTATTGCTTTGTTCGCCCTAAATTGGCAGGGTATGCCCAGACGTGGGTCCCTTGCTCACTTTGCCTCTGGATTCAAGATAGCCTGGCTGATGAGGGTTATGAACCTGAAACCGATCCCAGGATGCTTGTTTCCGTCCAGGGAAGACATGGTTTGGCAGTTCGGCCTGGACTGTTCCCATGAGGCATAGGGTCAGACTGATTTGCATATGGCCATGTCTGAACTGGGGTGGTGGAGTGAGCTAAAGAATGTTGATGGATTAAACCCGGATCAGTTGACTGGGGGGTGAGTGTTTGATTAGGTCAAATGCTCCGTCCATCATCCCCTTTGGTATCGCTTTGTTTGCCCTAAGTTGGCAGGGTATGCCCAGACGTGGGTCCCTTGCTCACTTTGCCACTGGATTAAAGATAGCCTGGCTGATGAGGGTTATGAACCTGAAACCGGTCCCAGGATGCTTGTTTCCGGTGCAGGGAAGACATGGTTTGGCAGTTCGGGCTGGACTGTTCCTATGAGGCACAGGGTCAGACTGATTTGCATATGGCCATGTCTGAATTGGGGTGATGGAGTGAGCTAAAGAATGATGATGGATTAAACCCAGATCAGTTGACTGGGGGTGAGTGTTTGATTAGCTCAAATGCTCCGTCCATCATCCCCTTTGGTATCGCTTTGTTCGCCCTAAGTTGGCAGGCTATGCCCAGACGTGTGTCCCTTGCTCACTTTGCCACTGGATTCAAGATAGCCTGGCTGATGAGGGTTATGAACTTGAAACCGGTCCCAGGATGCTTGTTTCCGGTCCAGGGAAGACATGGTTTGGCAGTTCGGCCTGGACTGTTCCCATGAGGCACAGGGTCAGACTGATTTGCATATGGCCGTGTCTGAACTGGGGTGGTGGAGTGAGCTAAAGAATGATGATGGATTAAACCCAGATCAGTTGACTGGGGGTGAGTGTTTGATTAGCTCAAATGCTCCGTCCATCATCCCCTTTGGTATCGCTTTGTTCGCCCTAAGTTGGCAGGGTATGCCCAGACATGGGTCCCTTGCTCACTTTGCCATTGGATTCAAGATAGCTTGGCTGATGAGGGTTATGAACCTGAAACCGGTCCCAGGATGCTTGTTTCCGGTCCAGGGAAGACATGGTTTGGCAGTTCAGGCTGGACTGTTCCCATGAGGCACAGGGTCAGACTGATTTGCATATGGCCATGTCTGAACTGGGGTGGTGGAGTGAGCTAAAGAATGATGATAGATTAAACCCAGATCAGTTGACTGGGGGTGAGTGTTTGATTAGCTCAAATGCTCCGTCCATCATCCCCTTTGATATCGCTTTGTTCGCCCTAAGTTGGCAGGGTATGCCCAGACGTGGGTCCCTTGCTCACTTTGCCACTGGATTCAAGATAGCCTGGCTGATGAGGGTTATGAACCTAAAATCAGTCCCAGGATGCTTGTTTCCGGTCCAGGGAAGACATGGTTTGGCAGTTCGGGCTGGACTGTTCCCATGAGGCACAGGGTCAGACTGATTTGCATATGGCCATGTCTGAACTGGGGTGTTGGAGTGAGCTAAAGAATGATGATGGATTAAACCCAGATCAGTTGACTGGGGGTGAGTGTTTGATTAGCTCAAATGCACCGTCCATCATCCCCTTTGGTATCGCTTTGTTCGCCCTAAGTTGGCAGGGTATGCCCAGACATGGGTCCCTTGCTAACTTTGCCATTGGATTCAAGATAGCTTGGCTGATGAGGGTTATGAACCTGAAACCGGTCCCAGGATGCTTGTTTCCGGTCCAGGGAAGACATGGTTTGGCAGTTCGGGCTGGACTGTTCCCATGAGGCACAGGGTCAGACTGATTTGCATATGGCCATGTCTGAACTGGGGTGGTGGAGTGAGCTAAAGAATGATGATGGATTAAACCCAGATCAGTTGACTGGGGGTGAGTGTTTGATTAGCTCAAATGCTCCGTCCATCATCCCCTTTGATATCGCTTTGTTCGCCCTAAGTTGGCAGGGTATGCCCAGACGTGGGTCCCTTGCTCACTTTGCCACTGGATTCAAGATAGCCTGGCTGATGAGGGTTATGAACCTGAAATCGGTCCCAGGATGCTTGTTTCCGGTCCAGGGAAGACATGGTTTGGCAGTTCGGGCTGGACTGTTCCCATGAGGCACAGGGTCAGACTGATTTGCATATGGCCATGTCTGAACTGGGGTGTTGGAGTGAGCTAAAGAATGATGATGGATTAAACCCAGATCAGTTGACTGGGGGTGAGTGTTTGATTAGCTCAAATGCTCCGTCCATCATCCCCTTTGGTATCGCTTTGTTCGCCCTAAGTTGGCAGGGTATGCCCAGACGTGGGTCCCTTGCTCACTTTGCCACTGGATTCAAGATAGCCTGGCTGATGAGGGTTATGAACCTGAAACCGGTCCCAGGATGCTTGTTTCCGGTCCAGGGAAGACATGGTTTGGCAGTTCGGGCTGGACTGTTCCCATGAGGCACAGGGTCAGACTGATTTGCATATGGCCATGTCTGAACTGGGGTGGTGGAGTGAGCTAAAGAATGATGATGGATTAAACCCAGATCAGTTGACTGGGGGTGAGTGTTTGGTTAGCTCAAATGCTCCGTCCATCATCCCCTTTGGTATCGACAAGTACGTAAAGACAGTATTATGGCCAGCTTCAGCTGGTTTCAGTTCAGTGCGATCGGATAAAAAAGTATGCTACACACTTTTAATTTGCTCCACAACATCTCATAAAGTTCTTTCTGAACTTTCCCAGCCTGCCTTCCATACCAAGCAGACATACAAAACGAAGGGGAACAGGTACATTTATTTTTAATAATTACTGGGCCCACCGCCCAGGGGAGGAAAATTCAATAGACCTGGCTCTGTGAAATAAAATAAGTGTCGGTGCTGAACACAGGAAACCACCGGCACAAATTAAGCACTGCTGCCATTGTCTGTTTTCCCAAATTTTGTCAGCAGAAGTACATTTGGAGAATAAACCCAAAAATACCAGCAGAAAAAACTAAATATGGTGGATAGATTTTAGCTTGACTGATAGAGGGTGCACCTCCGCTATCCCAGCCATTTTGCATCCCTTCCGTCATGTTCTACATGATGCCCAGAGTCAGATATTATGTCTTACATTTGGAAAAAAGTATTACTATTTTCCCGGCACAATCCAACTCAACCATTTTGGAATACCATTTAAAGATTAAAAATATCCTGGCATTAGACTTTTGTACTCATGTGAAAGTTACTCTAGTTGATGCATCTTGACCACTGAATATAAGGGCATCCCAAAATATTTTAGGGGGGCACAAGTATAGTGCATCCGAAGTGCCCTGCCACTGAGGTGTGAGCAAGATATGTGCCCAAACCACAAGGCTGCAGGGCTTGCAGCATGAAGGTTGGTCTAGCAATAATCCGTCACTTTAAATGTGGGCTCGTGAAAGTACTTTTAATTCATCATGTCATGCTTTGTTGCAAAGCTCCATGAGAGGGAATGGATCAAACTATTGTGCTTAGCTTGCATGAGCACGTGCAAAGTGGCAGCACAATGACTGCCTGCCAGAATGTGAAAGCCTAATCTAGGAAAATGCTTATTAAATGTTGCCTTACAAAAGAGAGTCTCTCTCCTCAGGGAAAGTCCTTTGGCGTCCTATTTTTATGTCTTTATGCACTCTATATTTACATTGCATGAGATATATTTTCTGGATTAGTGACATGCGAAAAAGGCTATATTTTCATACTTTAAAAAATGTATGGGGTCTTTGTAAATTAAAATGTGGGAGAAATATCAATAAAATGAAATTATAGTTTTAGAAAAATACACATTTGAAGACTGTATATGTATGCCTATATGCCACATTTATGCAACATTGTAGAGTTAGAATATTGATATGCATTAATGGTGGCAAACTATGCACAATTAGCTGAAATGGGGTGAAGTAAGATTGAATGTTAGTAAAATAATGTCATGTGATACATCAGTAATAACTGTTTCAAAATGGTAATACATTTGGTGACACGGAACCTACACTGAATGGTAAAACAGTGTGGAAATAAGCTGAATATGTGATTCCTGGAAATACAGTAGAAAATTCATGTTTTTTTACACATTGATCACATTCCAGAAGAATATTTCACAAGCAAGTAGGATACTTGGTAACCTATAGTGTGGGGAGCATGTTTGAAAAACCACACAAGTCATCAGACTCACAGACTCCTAAAAGAAAACAATTAAGCATTAAAAGCATGATATATTTGCCCTGCCCTCGCAACCTTGCCCCACCTATGTTCGGCCTGTCCTACCTGCCATGCCATTCACTGGCTGTGACAAAGTCTCCATTCTGAATATTTTTCACCTTCTCTGACAGAGCTTCAGGGCTGAATCTCTTGTAGTAGATGTCCACCAGGTAGGTACAGCAGTATCAACAAAAGTACTGTGGGTATCTACCTACTTCATGCATGCATTTCTTTATTTTTAGATTGGCTGCAGCTATCTAGTAGTTTGGTCTGAACTACACACGTCTAAAAAAAACCTATAGCATCAACAAACCAATTGATCTGCTGTGAGGTAAAGGTCACAACATGTGAACAGTCCCCTTTGAGCATTGGCGAGAATTAAGACATGGGTGAAAACTCAGCAGAATGTTCTAGAGTTTCCCTACTCCAGGGTTTCTGTGGCATGACACATACATAACATGCTTGCTACTAGCAGATAACCTGATGAGTCTGTCCCTCACTTAGGAAAGCTCTGGAAGGCTTCCACATTAAATGAGCCCAATGGGAAAATTACCCTAAAAGTAAATGTGGAAAAGGTACAACCACCAGGTGGGAATGCTGCCCTGATTTTGATGGATCTCTCAGCAGCATTCAACACAGTTAATCATGGCCTGCTTATAGACCATCTTTGCTCAGTAGGTATCAGGGGTAGGGCAATTCAGCTTCTGAAATCCTTCTTCTCAGATCAACAGCAGTTTGCTGCCCTGGAATTGTTTACCTCTCTCTTTTTCTCTGCCATGTGGGGTCCTGCAGAGCTCTTTATTGAGCCCTTCCCTCTTCAATATTTACGTGACCCCCATGGCTGATTTGATTACATCTTTTGGCTTTGCAGTGGTGTCCTACACAGACGACACCCAGATAAAGGTGTCAGTGGCTAGTAATCTAAATGACACCGCTTCCAGATTCCATGATTGCTTGCTCCAGTTTGGGAACTGGATGTCCTGTAACTATCTCAAATTGAACTTGTGTAAAACCAAGGTGCTACTGTTTTGCAGGAATACATCTTTTTGGTCTCCTCGGTGGTGGCCACAGGATTTTGGAGAGCCTCCCTCCCCCGTCTACAAGGCCAAGAACTTAGGGGTGCTCTTTGATAGCAATCTTTCTTTTGATGTGCATATCAATGCTATTACTTCTTTGTCTTTTATCATGCTTAAGACACTAAGTAAAATTCTTCCATTCAAATCTCATGCAATATACGGAAAAATGTAGTCTCCACTCTGATTATTACCAAAATTGATTATTGCAATCCCTTGTTTACCGACATCCAGAAAAGATGCCTACAAAAACTGCAAATTCTTCAGAATGCTGCAGCACGACTACTCCCGGGTATACCCCAGTTCCAATCTGTTTCTCAGGGCCTCTTCGAGCTCCACTGACTTCCCATTAAAAAAAATGCACAGACTTCAAGGCCCTGCACGGGGTGAGGCCCAAGTACCTTAAACAACACTTCCAATGGTGCACCCCCAGTAGATCACTTAGATCAGCGTCAGCTCAAAATTTAGCAGTACCCACATTTAAAAGATCTAACTGAGGGGGCAGAGCTTCATAACCTGTACTGCTAGGCTTTGAAATTCGATGCCTTCCAATCTTATGAAACAAACAGAACTGTTTTCTTTCCAGAAAACTCTTAAAACATAGCTTTTCAACAGTTAAACCTCTGTTTCTTTCTCATCTCTAGTTGTCTGCTTAGACTGTGATCAGTATCTCAGAGCTATAGCGCCTAGACACCCCAGGGTAGTAGAGGGCTCTTTAAATTTAATTTTCATTTCATAGCCTTCCACAAATTAAAATAAAAGTAATCAAATTTGCATCAATAGTACAGCAATAGAGAATACCCAACACCATACAGGTAGCCTCTAGTGGCCTAATTCACAATATGTTTTAGTAAGTAGTTACTTTTTACTCATGTCTTAAGTGTAAATTACTAGTGCATTTTTAGGCATCACAATTCTAGGATTATATTTGCTTATATGTGTCTTATTCCAGGCATAGATGTTAGTTACTCACGAATTTCCAGGAGTGAGAATTGCTTACTCACTGAAAAAAGACTTTGTGAATTGGACCCATCAGTAAGCATGCCTTAATCCTTGAAAGTAACCCTAAAACCAGAATAAAACACAACTGCTCATAGAAAAACTTTTGTGCATTGGGTACGATGTGTTTTAAACTGGCTTGAGATTTCTACAGGCAAATCTACTGTATGTAGTCCATGCTTTGAAAACCATCAGACATGTGCAACCTATCTTAATTCTGTCAATTTTGTCACCTGAGACTAAGGACCGGGGAAGAGCAGTGATGCACAACTACACAGACTAAAACAAAACACGTGTAGAATCACCTCCCATAAAGTTCAGCAAAAATAAAGGAAGTGTGCACAGAGACACCCCAAATAATGGTTGCCAGGTAGAACTGGAAAATTATTTCCTCTTCCTATATGTTAAAGAGACAATTAAATGTTTCAATCTGAATAAAAGTGGCACAAACGCATCACAACACATGGCTTATAATGAAAAACGAAACAACAAAAAAGCCATGAGTACTATAAGGCAACACAGAGAGGCGATGTGACCATGAGCAGTGAAGACCTGATATCGTTTTCTCATCTCATGAGTAGGCCAGACCCAAAACATGTAAGCAATCCAAGGAAATGCATACCAAACTAGAAAAACAAAGATTCCTGCACAGGAACAGCAGCTCAGCAAACATAATGCCTCACATCAGGCATATATAAACAAAGACCAACACTAATCAAAGCCAAATGTAGCGCCCTCAAACCGAAGACTGAAACAGGTCAATACAAACAGACATCCAGAGTGAAATGAGAAATTGAAAATGTGAGATATTTTCTCCTGCATTGTTCAAGATATACAAATGTCAGTGAAACATGTTTTCTGTTCTGCATTCATGTTTATATGCATACCTAAGTTATGAATCTCAAACGTGGAGTGAAAAAAGAGTGCTCCTTTGGCATGCATCTGTGGGAACACTGAACTTGTTATATCAATAAAGTGCACTTGAATTTTTAATCTGCAGGAAGAAAAAGTGAGAGAAATAATACACTCACCATTGCTGATATGTTTCAACAATGTAGATGGTGAGAGCGTTTATCATAACAAATTGTTCAAACATACGTAAGCATACCACAGACAGTGGCAGTGTTTCTCACAGCTTTTGGCTGCACATTGGACAATTGTACTGCACCTATGGTGCCCAATTCACAAATATTTTCCTGTGAGTCGTGGTATCTTACTCTTGTTATGATTGTGTATTACTCCTGGATTTCCAGGCTTGATGCACTTTCTTGTGAGTAGATGTGTCTTAATTCAGACTAAGGGCCCGATCACGATGCGGGCTGAAACGGCTCCGACCATTGTTTGGAGCCCTTCAGCCGCATCCTAATCAGCTGGTCAGATTTCTTCCTGACCAACCCATTTTGCTGGGGTCGGTCGGAAGTGAATCCGAATCGGATTTCAGAATGGCCTCCGACGGGCTTGGAGAGCCCGTCCGCCATCCGGAAAGCCATCTGTAATCCCTTGGCCGGCTTTTCCATCCGAGGGATTACGATGGTAGATTCCAAAAGCCTTTCTGTGACGGCCTTTCCGACACAGAAAGGCTTTGGGAATCTGTCTTTGGGGGCTTCCTGTAGAGCCCCCATGGGTGCAAGGCTGCTAAATGGCAATGACCTGTGGTGCTCCCTTGTTGACCCCTGCACCCGGTGGAAGGCACTTTGAGGTGCCTGCCACCGGGTGCAGGGATGAACTGCACCCCTGCTCTTTACAATGAGAGCACGCATTCCATTTGGAATGCATGCTGCCATTGTAAAGTATAGGTTTGCGACCGAACAGGGTTCAGTCACATCCTACTTGCTGGGCTGGAACCGACGACAGGAGGTCATTCGGTTCCAGTTCCCAACCGATGTCGGGCGGACTCCAGTCCGTCCGACAATGGAATTGGCCCCTAAGATGTGACTTACTGATGAACATCCAGGAATGAGACATGTTTACTCTTGAAAAAAAGGTTTTGTGACTTCGGATTACAAGAAAGCATTTCATACTCCTGGAAATGTATGACTAAGTCACACCTAAGCCTGCAGTAAGATGCAATTCATTACTGAGAATGCTTTGTGAGCCAGTTGGTCGTTGATGTGGCCAATAAAGTGAAATCTCAGATAGCCAAAGTTTCAACCTGGCTTCATATTTTGAATCAGAAGTCAAATCATCAAGTATTGAGGTAACCTTATGTACAGTATATTCCCAAAGTGAACATAGTGGAGATACTCTTCTACATCATCGTAAACATATACTCCACAGGAATGAGAGGAAGAATTTCTCCTAAGGAGTATGCAAAGGTAGACGTTACCCGTTTTAACTGGAGGACAAACGATAGTTTGCTGTTGATTGAGAAATCCAAATTCTTAACCTTGTCCACAAGCATTTGGAAATTGCTCAAAGAAACTGGGCAGCAGTATTGAGTCCTGATGGTTTATCCTTCATCAAGTTTGAGCAAGGATGTTGCATAAATTCAAAGTTTCTCAATAAATTCAACAACAGCTGACAATCAGTTGTGAAAGAGCATTTTGGCCTCTTATTTGTTCATATCCATAAGCACAAGAATTTCTGCGTTATCAAATCATAGTAGATATTTTAGACTAAGGTAAGTATAGATATACAAATAGTATATAAATAGTTTGAAAAGTGTGGGGCTGATTGCAGAACCACGAGGAACTCAGCAAAATACAAGTTGAAAGACAATGAGTAAAGCGGTAAGATGAGAAATATGCATTGCATTTCACTTCATGATAAGTTTGAATGTAATCATGATGCAAACATCAACTGTAACAAATAGACATAATTAACTTTGAATTTTCTTACAGACTTACAAAATGTAGGTGATAATCCCCACAGACCACATGTCCACTTCAGGCCCATAAGCGCATCCCCGTAAGATTTCAGGTGCTGCAGCGGTAAAAAAAAACCCAATTTTAAGGGTGATATGATTGATGTTAAAAAACATTAGCATGCTCATTCATATTCTTTTAAATCAATTTTGTATTAATATTATGAAGAGAGAATAAAGAGTCAAAAATAATACCACCTGTTAGACCTGGCATCCTTAAAGGTAGTCTTTCCCCAACTTTTTGCCTGATTACCTCCACTTTTTTCTTTATCTTTTTATTGGCCTTAGGGCTCTGAGAATTTTACCACTGCTGACCAATGCGAAAGTGCATGGTGATATTGGTATATACCTGATTGGCATATTTAGTTTACTTTAGTCCCTTGTTAAGTGGTATACCGTATACCCAGTGCCGGTAATCTAAATGCTACCAGTGGGCCTGCAGCCATGATTGTGCCAACCACACAAGTAGCCTTTCAAACATGTCTCAGGGCTACCTTTGCAAGACCTGTGTGCGCAGTTTACTGCCACTTTGACTTAGCATTTAAAACCACTTGACAAGCCTTAAACCCCCCTCGTATTACACATAGGTCAGTCCTAAGGTAGGCCCTAGGTAGCCCTATGGGCAGGGTGCTGTGTTACTAAAAGGTAGGACATGTACCATTAAGTTTTACATGTCCTGGTAATGACCTACAGCTAAATTCGTGTTTCACTATTGTGAGGCCTACTCCTCTCATAGGCTAGCCTTGAGAATTCCTTAAAACACTTTTAAGCTGTAATACCTGATTCGAAAGGAGTAGCTAAATCATGTTCCATATCTTTGGAATGGTAATGATGAATCCTCTTTATTGGTAAAGTGGGGTTTGACATTACTATTTTAGAAATGCCACTTTTAGAAAGTGTATCTGGGAAAAACAATGGATCTTGTGAACAATACAGAAATACTTGATAATAACCATACATAGTGGCAAATAATGCTAGAAAAGGATGTTGAAAGAGAAAAACTCATACAGAATGCAATCAGGCGACCAATTACAGTTAGCACAAAATCATATCTGTATTTGAAAAAACATGTAAAGTGTGCCCAGTGTCCCTAGTGAAAGTAGAACCAACACATTTTAAGTGACAGAAATGTGACATACAATGTGGTTTCTTAATACATAAGAATGACAAGGGTTTTTCAACAGCCTTCTAGTTATTTTACAGAGGCTGGAAATGGTTTGTTTGTAATGTAAGTCGACGATGTTTTGACCCCACTCTTAATGGGGGGTCTCATAAGGACCAAAAAATGGGGCACACCTGAAAATTCTCAACGGTCTGGAGCCAGAATAGGTGAAGTGCACATAAGCAAACACAAGGAGATGATGGGCGGAGCGCTGAAACTTTCACTGAAACACTCATCCGCAGTCACAGATCTGGGTTGAATCCATCATCGTTCTTTAGCTCACTTTGCCAGCCCAGTTCAGACACAGCTATATGCAAATCAGTCTTGACCCTGTGCCTCATGGAAACAGTCCAGACAGAACTGCCAAGCCATGTCTTCCCTGGACCGGAAACAAGCATCCTGGGACGGGTTTCGGGCTAGAAGCCCTCATCAGCCAGGCTAGCTTGAATCCAGTGGCAAAGTGAGCAAGGGACCCACGTCTGGGCATACCCTGCCAACTTAGGGCAAATAAGCAAACACAAGGCGATGAAGGACGGAGCGCTGAAACTTTTAAGACACTCACCCCCAGTCACAGATCTGGGATGAATCCATCATCGTTCTTTAGCTCATTTTGCCACCACAGTTCAGACACTTGTAGTTTTTTTTATTTCCTACACTATAACACCACACAATTCACAACCCACATCTACATTTTAAAAAATGTACTTCCATAATTAACATAATTATTTACCAATTAAAGAAATATTATTAATTAAAAAACAACTCAAAAAAACTCATAAAAATTAATTTACTTCCCACACTTTACCGCTATAATCCCCACAACCCACAGCTAAATTTACAGTACAAAATTTTTTTACATAATTAAAACTTATTTTCAGTTAAAAAACTAATAGTATTTCATGACTAATTATAAAGTAAGTACAATGTATTTACTCCCCACCCTTTCCCTCTATAACAGTAAAACACACACACAAAAATATACAATTACCCTAATTAAATATCAATTAAATAATTAATATTAATGATCATCTAATTATTAATTAAACATAAATTACTTCCCACCCTTTACCTCTATAAACCCCACAACTTACACCTAAAATTAATCACACAATTTACATATTTAAATTTCAATTAATTAATTAACATTAATTAACAACTAATTATTAATTATTGAAACATACATTACTTCCCACCCTCTACCCCTATAAACCCCGCAACCTGCACCTAAAAAAATTACACAATTACCATAATTAATTAGCAATTAATTAATATTAATTAACAATAAATTAATTCCCACAATTAACATTATAAAATCTCAATTAAATAAATATTAATAAATTAAAAAAATATGAATTGATAATAATTAAATTACTTCCCATGCTATTCCCCTATAAACCCACAACCCACTACGAAACTAAAAAACGCAAAATTTAATTAAAATAAAATTGATAACTACTAAACATTTAACACATATATTAAAAAACATAAACAATTCTTCTACCAAAAAATTGATCACATACATTTAAAATATATACTAAAATATTTAACACTAATTAAAAAATCGATATTTTATACACTATTTTTGCAAACGATATTAATGACTTCTATATTTTTAAATTTGAGATTACTTACCTCCAAATCGATATTCTTGACAATGATATTCTTGCTGTCGATATTTCTACTCCACGATATTTCCAACTTGATATTCATCTAATTTGAATTTTTGGGCCTCGATATTCTGTCTCATTACCGAAAAAAGGTACGGTACTCAGACGCGGCCCAGCCGGGCACCCAGTGAATGGAAGTAATGGAGATTCCATCTGGTAGAAAGTCGAGGCATGTCAATTTGAAACATGCTATAGATAGAAGGTGCTACAGACACGCACTGAACCGTGTCTCATTTCACTGCTGATGGACTTGTATTGTCGGTTATAGGGAGTGTACAATCAAAGCGTCTAAGAATGAGACACTTTTGGGTGGGGGAATACGGGCTGCTGAAGTCAGCCGCTCGTCACAGTAGTAAACTACTTCACCATTTGCTACAGGAGGATGATCTTGGCGGTCCTCCTGACAACCGGGCGCAAGTTGTTTACTTAAAAACTTAAAAACACATGGCCTCATTTTTAAATACAATGCACTCTGCTCCATGGGCTGATTAGGGCCTATTTTAGGGGTGGCTTATAAGTATTAAAAAGGTAGGTTTAGGCATGGCAAAAGGTTTATTTTGCCAGGTCAAACTGGCAGTTTAAAACTGCACACACACTGCAGAGGTGGGCCTGAGACATGTTTTAAAGGGCTACTTAAGTGGGTAGCACAATAACTGCTGCAGGCCCACTAGTAGCATTTCATTTACAGGCCCTGCATACATGTTGTACCACTTTACTAGTCCTAAACACCAACAAAAATGTGTTCAGAAAACAAGAGGGGCGAAGGCAAAAAATTGGGGGTGACCCTTCAACAAGGGCCAAGTCCAACAAACACACTGGATGTCTATGATGCTACATGTGTCCACAAGTTACAGTTGTTGGTTTGAGTAACAGCTTGGATTACAAATAGGTATCTGAAAATGGAGCAGAGCCTGTTGAGGAGAAGGTAGATATAGGTGACAGAGCATGAAGATGAAGTTTTGTATTTACATACTCTAGAGGTGTCTAACTATTATGTTTTGTGTTACATCACTTCTAACATGGCACCCACAGGGACTCTCTTCACATCCATAGCCTTGAATTGCATTTAGTGCTGGATCTCATTTCATACTGTGAATATATCTCCTTTTAGAAGGAAAAATATGTTTTTCATGTTCTCATGTTGACCATTAGTTTTTAAGCAAGTTAGTCATGTCTCTTATACGATTGGTTAGGCACAATTACCAATTACATTCTTAACAATATGTTTGTAGCTTGTTATTTCTATTAGCACATATACCACCTGAGAACTAAAGAGGAGCTCAGAGCTGGGAGAAATAAATAAGAATATAGGCGTCAGGGATATAAATGTTCTGTGTACAGTACAGGACAGAGCATCAGTTGAAGCACAAACACTTTCTAATGAAACTAGATTTCTGCACTATGCATTTAAAATGTGGGGCAAAGAGGCAAGCAAATAGTCTATTAGCTGTGAAATGCATTGTTATAGTTACACAACAACCCCAAATAGATGCAAAGATAGGATATGAAATTACTTAAAAATCTTGAAAATGAATAAGTCATTTGCTTAGTGATATCACAGACAGAAAGGGGATCTGAGTTAGCCTTCTCTAGGCATTAACCTGTTGAATTGTCATTCACACTTTAGTGCAAGTCTCGAGACAGCATAGACTACACACACACAGAGTGGTAGGCTGGTCAGGCCCTTTCAACCATAGGCTTGTAGGTAATATCAGTCACATTTTGTATCAACTCATAAGATAGCCATTTGTTGCTTGGCTTGCCAGGCAGTGCAGGTGATGGCATTTCAAATAACAACTAAATGCTACCTTTGTATAACACATCCATCTTTTTAAGTTTCAGTTTGATATTTTGAGTATAAAAAAATCATTGTTTGACTCATTTATTGCTTGCCCAACGTATATACTGCTTCTGGTCCAGGCAGTCTTATGATCTAGTCCACAGAGGTCTGTACTGAGATAAAGGGCCTTATTTAGATGTCCGAAACCGCTGCGCTCAGAGGCTTTCCAAGCCTCATCGTAATGAGGCCCAAAATGTCTAATAGAGCATAGATAAGCAAAGTTGGGTATTCTAGACAGTGGGAGCATATACTTGATTGCTCTATGGATTGGGAGACTGGTCACGATAACCCTAAAGCACTCTATCTTGGAAAAATGTCTTTTGTGGAGCTTCGAGGAGTCATAGGAGCTAAAGCCATGGCATTGGGCTTTAAACAAGCAGAAGCTGAACGAATGTATAACCTAGTTAAAGACAGAGGGGACTATTTACAAAGGTAAACTTACACGTGAGTAAATCTACATGTGTTAACGTACTCATACACTTTGGGCCCGATTCTGATGCGGTTTGGAAAGCTTCCCGTCTGAATTGGTTACGACCCACTCGGATCGGGAGAGTCCGACCGACCGAGTACGATGCATCCGGATTCTTCCAGATTTGATTTGGTTGGACTTCCATTGACTTCAGCGGGAGTATATGTTCCTAACCGCATCGTAATTGGGCCCTCGGGCGGGAAGACACGGTCCCGATCCAATTTGGAAGGAGCAAATGCTGTTAGGAGTCCTTTCTAACCGCATCGTAATCGGGCCCAAGGTGGGAATGCTTTCCTAACCGCATCAGAATCAGGCCCTTTGTAATAAATGTACTACTTTAGAATATTCCTAAACTTATGAATGTACAAAGTGTAGGCTTATATGTCTCCAATCACAGAATTCAGGAGTGGATCCTAATTTACATGTGTAAAGTTACTACGTGTAACTTTTCATATGTATGAAGAGATCTCTCCCACTAGGGCAGAGATCTTCCCAGGGAAAAGTTGAAAAGTTTAATGAAGTTTGAAAAAAAAAAAAAAAATACAATATTTATAAGTTGAATACTAATGTCAATTAATTTTACAAATAGTTATTTTAAATGTAGAACAAAATAAAAAAAAATCGAATTCAATATTTAATTATTTTAAACTTCACAAATTAAATCCCATCTAAAGTATAAAAATTATATATATTATGTAGCAAATATGAAAAATGTCATGAACAGAAATCTTTAAAATTTCATTTTTTTTAAATTTGACATTCATTTTGAAATAAAAAAAAGTTTTTTAACATTTGATAATAAATTAATCATTATATTGTATCTGTAAATATTTTTTTAACATTCAGTTAAATGTGGGAATATTTTTAATAGGTTAACTTAATTTAACATTAGTTTCTACTGGCTTTTATTTTAAGTTCCTGGCTCCATTATTTTCCATGGGACAGTGTTCCAGTAGTTGGTCATGTGTGGAGCTGCATTAACTCCAGGTGTGAGCTTGAGTACATTTACGGTTCTTTTGGATACTTTTTGGGTGTTTTAACTGTAGAAGTGCTGTTTGTGAACAGCAATGGGCTCACTGGTTTGTGAGTGGGTTATGACCATACCTAAAATCCTCCGTAACCTCCTTACGCCTCCCTTAACTCTCCCATTTAGTCATAAGTATTTCTCATTTTTCAGCCTCCAACTCATCCCTCCCACATTTACTACTTAGGGGCCGATTCCGATCCGGTTTGGAAGGGCACCAAATGCGATCCGGCCAGAGAAACTCGTGGTTTCCGCCTGACTCGTACAGCTGTACGAGCGAGCAAGTATGATGCCAGCTACGTGAAATTCACCGACCGATTCGTTTCCAGGTCCAAACCGCTCCGTACGTCTCGGTCGTAAGCTAACCGTGGCGTGCAATGGATTCGATTCACGACCGAGCCAGTACGATGCACGCGTCGGCCAGCCGGTGCGAACCGGAGTGTCCGGCTCGCAATACGTCCGGGTGGTTGCCGTTGGGGGTCCGCATCGGACCCCCTGTCACCCGCAGCCCTACGACTCGGACACAGGGAAAGAACCAAGGGTCCCCCCAACACAAGCATGAAGGTGGATGGCACCGACGCATACCCACTGTAGGGGGCGCCCTTGTGCGAGACGTACCCATTCAGTCAATGGGAACCCATGTACGCGTTGTACGACCGGCTCCCGTTGACTTCTATGGGAGTCCGACCGAACCGAGTCCGGCAGCATACGGCCGCATCGTACTCGCTCGGTCGGACTGCAGGACTCCGGCTTGGTCGGAAAACACTTCAGATCCGGCTCGGTCGGAGTGCTTTCCGACCCGGATCGGAATCA
The DNA here is from genome assembly GCF_964204655.1 of Triturus cristatus. Classification (NCBI taxonomy): domain Eukaryota; kingdom Metazoa; phylum Chordata; class Amphibia; order Caudata; family Salamandridae; genus Triturus; species Triturus cristatus. The sequence continues at coordinate 674,042,543 of NC_140581.1, read as the reverse complement.
GCACCAAAACGTATACATACTGGTATGGAGATCGCTGCATTCGGGGCAGAGATATCCACACATAAAAGACAGGCGAGGAGGAGGCAAAGACCTCTGCATGTAGGTTTGTGGATAGCATTTTGTAGTACGTTAGTAGTACTACTGGAGTACACCTAAACATACTATAAAATGCAGTTTGTGAATAGGTCCCACACTAGCCAATACTATTACCTCAGGAACCCCAGAAAAATAAATAACTTGTGACAAAATGAGTACCTATTATGCAAAAAAGGTGTTTAATACATCTACTCTTGTTCAAGATCACAAATAGCAGGAAAAGGTTTGAGGAGGGATGGTATGCTATACTTAACTCGCTATACATGCACAACTACAATAACCCTGTAATTTTGGTATTGAAATCAGAGATATACTAAAGACACTTTCAAGACAATTTATAATAATAGAGGATTTTAACTGATTATATACTTTGTACCATTAATGATATGCCCAATAGGACAGAGTACCCAATTATTCCAAATGAAAGACAAACCATCATTTCTTTATCACAAAATTTGGACTTGATTGACTCTGCCGAAAGGGAATCTGGTTATGATAATTTTTCATGAGTATTATGCATCAACACAACTGTGCGTTAGAGCAGAATGGCTGTCTACAGAAATAAGATCTGGGCAATAGCGAACCATGCGAATGTACGCAAATCCTTGCAGGGTATAATCTGGGTACTTAAAAAGTACAGGCCACAACTAATGTGTACCTTAGCACTTCAGTAGATACTACACTTCAGATATAGAAGACACTGACTGGAGTTTTTGTCCGTACAAGGTTTCTGTGACTGTATACCCCAAATGCATTGGAATTGCGACTTTACCCAAGCTTAAAATGTAGGCTTTTTAAATAAATGAATTGAATGTTATTGTAGGATAATTGTGGCCCTGTCCCAGGGGGTTCTTTAAAGTCCTTTCTACAAAGCAAACGGGAATTTAACTTAGACGAGTCAAAAGATTGCACTATGCTCAATAAGGTATTGTGTCCTTCACTCACAGATAAAAAGGCAGGTATTAGAAACTAGTTACAACTTGAATCTTTTATAATGAAGTTAGTAGTTTTCAGAGGTCTGGTCTCTGACATTTATAAATGATTGTTGTACTCAATACTCACCTTGCCGTGCACACATATGCTATGTAGAAAACGATATTGAATAGGCAAACTGAGACACGAGAATGGGCACTCCTGTGAAGGGATTTAAATCTGAGCTCTTTATGTATCAGGAACAAAGAGAAACACTACAAAGTACAAAGGATAGCGGTGCTTTTGATGCTCTATCTGTCTAATTAAATTGGGACTCAAGTTTTATTTGCTTCTTGGTTTAGTGGGATGGTGTCAGGCCATGCTGCAATATTACCTAAACAGAGCGAAGGACTACTATAATTAAGGCCGCTAACCCACTCCTCCTTCAAGTTGATGTGAAACCAAGACTTTGGAGGAGCGAGAAGGGGATAAGGAAGAGATCAAACCAATCATCAGGAATCAGTGATTTTACTTTTATCTTTCCTTCCTTAGCAATTATTATGTCTGGAACAGATCTTTGTGAATGGACAGGAGTAGAACAAGTATTTAGTATGAACAAACATAGTTGCTGGGGCAGGAGTGATAGATGACGTCTTTCCAAATAATTTGTGTTAATGGTTAATATAAACCCAAAGGTTCCTGCTGCTCATTGGCACAGGCCACAGCACCCAACAGTCCTCACATCCACATGTTCTGGGGGGAGGGGTAAAGTGTCAGTCTTCAATGGCGATCTACACCTCAGATGATGACTTCAGAGCCCTCTTCACAAGAAAAACGCCATCAACTCAATCGCCATCTTGTCTTCCAAGCAACAGCAGTGCAATCGCTCACAATGTTCCTGTTTGTGTGCCAATTCACAGTTAAGAAGTAGTCCTGCGCCTCCACGGAGAAGATCAGATCACTCAGGGGGCCTGACCAGAGATACAAGAGCATTCAGGATGGATTCAAGTGGAAATCTGCTCAGCGCACTCTTGGCTCCATCAAGCCCATTTGGTCCCCCCACTTAATATCACTGAGATCCCCCTTTACAGGGCTACAACACTTTTTACCTTCAGAACATTTCGGTGTATACCCACGTAGGAGCTTTTGCCAACAGTCCCAGAAAATGTCCTTCGTCTATTAAGTGTAGTAATTCTAGTGGTGTGTAAGAAAGCATAATAAATTACTTTTCTTTTGATAAACCAAAGCACTGGCTACATTGGCAAAAATGTATTTACAAATATCTGTTTATAGTTGAGTTTGGCGCCTTTAATCCTACACCACCTCCCTGAGTAAGCCTTGGACTGCAAGTCCACTATTCACTGACAGTAAAGTGCTAAAGGTGATCCTTTTTCTGTCCAATAGTACGGTTAAGTCCCGGGACACTGAGGGTAGCCAGCCATGAATCTCATAATCAGGGCCCAGCAGGCCCAGATTGGCCTAAAACCTCTGAAACAGTTCCCACAGATGAAGCTCCTATACCTCCTTTCTCCTTAGTTTCTTAATCATTTTATTCCAAATCCGCTTGCCATGAGACTTGCTTTCCTTTCATTTGTCCAACAGTGCAAAAGGATGAGGTGAATGTATGAGTATACAACATAAATTACATGTAATATTCATCCATGACAGAACAGCTCATCATTGGGAAGAACTAACTCAATGTATTTAATTTATTCTCCAGTGCACTAAGGCTTGCAAACATTTTCAGAAAGTGGCACAAATACATTCTTTTGTAATACGATGCATTATTTCCAAAATTAGGCATTTATTTTCATTTATATAAGATATTTAAAATCGAATGTATATTAAGTTTGAATTTCTAGAACCTACCACAGTACCCGGGAGTTCCACACACTGTTTTCATCGTCACCTGATCATCCACTATCTTTGAAAGTCCAAAATCAGCTGTTTGAGAAACAAAAAACAATATTTTACCATCTGTCATTGCATTGCATATAAAAAATAACATAATCAGGGGCACTGTGGTAATTTGAAAGAGCCAATTACGTTCTTTACAATATCCCACACACAAACTGTACTAGGAAAAAACACTTTAACTAAAAAGTGTTTATTTCAACAGCCTCATCCTGTTGCTCAGCACTGCTAAAATAACCACACAGAATATCTTTAAAACAACACGAATGTAGTTTGCAAGCAGTGAAAATATAAAGATGTTTTTTTCCATTGTTAAAATGGCACCCAACAATCTAGCACCGTAAAATCTACTTCTATTTGCTACGTAGGAGAGCATAGAGTAGCATAACTTTCATCTAGAGTCTCTTAGCGAGATATAAAGCACTACATATCTGTTTACAGCAAAACGCTGTAGAAATTAAACGCCCAGAAGGCAGTGCTCCCTGCATAAGAAAAACACATGTTGCATCAGCTTCTCTCCTCCAAGACTTAGCTCGGTATCAGCCTAAAACGCGACGCAGCAGCATCCCTGTCAAGCAAGATCTTATCTAGCAGTATCTTGCGTGATAATCTGGGGCTAAGGACCTCTCATGACAAATGGTCAAGTGGCAGTCCTTTTATACTGTATGTAACCAGAGATGGACATTTCTGACATACCCTCAGGAATGTCTAGCATAACATGTGTATCAAGATGAGAGTCTTAGGTGCTTTCTTATAAGCAAGTAAGGTAATTTGGTTAATGTTCTTATTTGAGGTTGAAACAGAGATAACAACGCACATGTTCAAGACTGATGTCACATCAGATGTTATATTTTCAATGTCATTGTCTGAATGACTTGACACTTTCACAGGTTCTTGGAAAGATAAGGGCAGACAGCATCTGCATCAAAGGCAGGCATGCTGATAATTCTGCAAAACAAGAGAAAATGCAGCCTTAGCCTGCTCAAGATGGAGTCTTGCCTTATGGACTTCACGTCACCTGCACCTGTCTAGGATCTGGTAGCAAATGCAGAACAGTAACTATTGGTTACAACTATCAGTAATGTTTGGTGGACCTTAAGTACCTGCTTAGATTCTATCAAGTATATTCTTCCTGAACATTCCCTGAATTTGTGCCTAGCAAGGTCTTATAGATCGATCCTACATCACACAAAAAGGAAATAGGAATGCATCTTGCGGTGGTGGCACATGCTCAGTGAGTAAAAACTGCCCTCACTCACAAATTTGTGACATGATTCATCATTGGGCTTGCTTACTGACACCCCTGTGCAGACCAAAGCCTGGGGTGGAGCAAAAGGGAGTGGAAGACAATACAAACATAAAGTTGTGGGATCACCAAAGAGAAGTGCAGCTTGTGAAGGTTAAAACTAGCTTGGATGTGTCCCTAATTCTAATTTCATTCCTGGGCCACCCAGCCAGGGGTAAAAACATAAAGGATGGTGGTGATGGGATAAAATTAGGATCCCTTCACCTCTCCTTACTTCAAAGGTGTCAGCATGTTTCTGCCGATCCAACTGCGCCCACCGGAAGACGCATTTCTACCTCCTTTTTGTGTGATATAAATTATGACTGGGGAGGTCGGGGTAGGAATGTAATGTCTCCCCCTTCTTTATGTGGGTCTTATAGATCCTACAATAGGTTTTATATTCAAATCTGTCTTTAACTGCAAAGCAATACAAAATTGGTAGTGGAAAATTCATTTACTAAATTTGCACAATTTCATCAGCATTCTAAATGTCTTGTTGATTTACATATGTCACTAGACAAGAGTGTAAAAAAAGCCATTGTACATGAAGACCTTGAAACCCTTATTTCAGATACTTAACACTAGCCCGAATATGCAGATCCCTAAGATGGAGCATTTCTTCTTCTCACACTACCTGAAAGCATAGCTCCATGCATTCCAGGCACCTAACCTTAAGAGAAACTCACATACCTAGGGACTGATAGGCTTGATACTCCCTTCTAACGTGGCATGCTCAGAAAATCTATCAACCTTTACAACAACGGACCCATTATGGTCCAGGCCAATGACAAGAACGTCCTGGCACTCAAGGAATACTGTGAGTGCCTCAAAAAGCCTAAAACATCACAAATAACTGAAATATCAACTACCCCATACTACCATCACCACAACACTGAGATTCTAAACCAACCGAAAAACCCTTCCCACTACTGGCATGCCCCAACATGCCGCTACCCCCATTAGGTAAAGGGAAAACTGTGACCTGGAGAACCTCAAATGCCCCCTATGAAATTAAAGTTGTAAACCCATTTCAAAAGGTTAGGCTAATCAACATGTGCACGACTCGGAGAAACACATTAGAGATTCATGACATCCTATCTGAGTCTAAATACCACTTAGCTGATGGTCTCTACCCCAGGGGACAAAATCATCCTGTAGCGCATAGGGTAAGAGAAAGGAAGGAGCATCCCCAGAAACTAAGGATACCTCATTTGAATACACAGTTACCCACTTGACCATCAATCCAGGCTGCTCTCTCATCACAGCACTACTCTACCACCTCTAAGCCACAATCCCAGCTTGATGGAAGATCTCAGGGAGGTAACAGTACACTTTCATCTTAAGATCAACAATATTAGGAAAAAGCGCAACACTGGGAAAACAGGTGAGAATTTTGAACTCTAGCTGCCAAGATGATGAAGTGAAGGGGAAAAAAACATGCCATGCACACAAACTGCCTCAGCAAGTACTGAGGGAGCCAGGAATATCTCTAAAAAGATCTGGACCTATTAGATTATCCATGACATGTTTTGTTCATGTAGAAGTGGCATTTAACTCTGCAGTAAACACGGTGTCTGAGAACACAGACACACTAATTGGCAATAATTAAGGGCTTTGGGTCAAAGCAAAACAACACAAAGCCAAAACAAATGACATTGCAGGTATTGTTACATGTTGATGAGAGTTTCCTGGCAAAAGTATAATGGTGTTCCTATCACAGCAAGAGTCTTCAACCATGTGCACCACTACAATTTAGTCTTGAATATTGAGAAGGAAATGCACAGAAGAGGGACTGTAAGGTAAGTGACATACAAATCCATGACCCACTGAAGACTATGACCATGTCTTTAGGAGATCGGGTCCACTATGAATGTGATGTTCCATGTTCTGTAGAGTCAAATGAATCACCAGAACAAAAATATATGCCTGCGGATGTACCTCACCGACTTTCCTCACACACTTCCCACATGGGTGAATATGAGTGCACCATACAACAAGGTAAACTACGGACGTAGGCCCTTGTGTTATTTCAGAAAACGGTCCTGAGACCTTGTTGACCAGCCCCACAGCTGAAGAGCTAAAGCTTATCTAGTTTTCCCTCTGGGTCAACAGCTGTAAGATCTTTGGTTGACATCCTTGGTGTACATCTTTGATGAATATGAAAAAGTCCTCAAAGGCAGGGGCTGCTTCAGAGAGGTAAAGCTACATTTAAATTGATTAATGTAACCCATGGCTCTACTTCCTCACTGCATTCTAGTTCAAATGCAGCAGGTGCAAGCAGAATTATGGAAGATGTAAGTAGACATTATTGAGAAAATGCAAGGGCATACCCCATGACTTTCTCTGATCATCACCCACAGACACAGAAAACTTGGACAGATATATCCATCGAAAGAGAGAGACACATCTCATCTAACAGTAAACCAAGTAATGGTTGACCTCAAACTTAGGTCGTAAGTGAGAGGGTTAGTAGTTTTCAAAACAATATATCAAGGTCAGGTACAATCAAGCAGCCTTGAAGTCAACATATATCATAACTTTAATCATACACCTGCTCTGGTGGCAAAGATGATGACTTGTTAGGTTGCCCAATTTTCACACAAGAAAGTCACCCAAAATTCAATTTCTTCTTGTATATCAACCAATGCTCCACCTCATACCAATCTACTTCTGGGCATACACAAAAATGTGACGGGATGTTCTCACGCACCACCTGGTGCCATGCTTCCCCATAGGACTCCCCACGCTCTTCAAAAATCCGGTTTCATGAGCCTACACATAGAGCCAGGGAGGCACTTCTATCTAAGAACTATGTAAAATATAAAAATTAAAAGCCAATGTGGTATTCCAAACTGACCTTTATATTTACATAGAATACCACCTGGTATTAAAAACCAATCATGGGGATAAGGGGATTTAGTACCCCATCACCACACACACAGTCAATATGTTTCTACCTGATGGCTCATTTGAGTCCGTGATATTCTTCAGGACAGAAACAAGGGATCCAGTCACAGCCACTGCATATGTGCGTGCCGCTAAACAATGTAGGGTTGACCTTTGTCTACCCTTATCGCTATTAGGCCATGAGGTATCCCACTATCGGGTCATCTTGGCCCCATGTAGGAAGAGGTAGTCACACTTTCATCAAACTGCACGCCTGTCTGTGAACTTGCTGGTGTTAGCTCCTTCTTCCCAATAAAACTGAAGGGAGCTCCAGTGCGGCCTAACCAACTCCACGCACAGATCCTGACTACAATGTACCCTAGGACGACCACTCACTGGCGGGCCTGAAGTTACTGGAAGACTCGTTTCCAGAGAGCGATCCTCACCATAAGCAGAGGCGGGGCAGAGAGGCCCAGGCTCTGCCTATGGTGGCATGGCCCAGTCAGGCTGACTGGAGTGGGGAGATGCCACCACTTGTTATTTGTCCCAGGGGGATGTGCCTCCATAGGTGGGTAGCTCACAAACCATTATAAGGCTTCCTTGCCTCCGGTGACTGGCAAGGAGAGAGAGAGAGAGAGAGAGAGATAGAGAGAGAGAGACAGCCCAGGCAAAGGCTTCCTGAAGGCTGTGGCCCAACTGCTGAAGTGGGGGGATCGCCAGTTACTCGTATGCCTGGAGTGAGGCCGGATGTGGGTGCACTTGCGGACTCCCTGGCCTGGCTTGCGCAGCACTGGCACCCGGAAATGCCCCTCCTCTCCCTGTGGTGATGAACATTGGACCCCAACATGGGGAACTCCCGCCAGTGGCATGCATGGTCTGTGAGCCCCCTAGAGAGTGACACAGCATGAGGCCCCCCTGGTGTGCCAGGAGATACTTCTCCTGGGGTAGTGAGGGAGGTGGTGGACCCTGGGATGATATTCACGTGAGTGGTGCACAGAAAGGACACTAACTTTATTTATGGACTCCCGCTGGTAGGGCCCAATGCCTTGCCCAGCACCTAGCTTTATATGTGAGGCCCTACCCTAGCATAAGATGGCTTGTAGAGGGTAGAGAGGCAGCCGTTGTTTTAGACTGAATGCTTGATAGACCCCTGTCAATTTTAAAAAGGCCTTTGGGGGGTACATTGGTAGAATGGTTAAACCAAAAACATCAGAACTTCGGCCAGACTGATCACTGCTGGATAAGAAGGACCAGTCATCGAGGTGGGTGGACATGTTAACCCATGTACAGTCCACACTTGACATCCACACTAGCAAATTCGATGCCATCCTCCAGCACACCAAGGGCACAAAGTCAACACTGGAGGCAAAGATCGACTCTGTGGAGATTGTGTCAACTTGCTGAGAGCTGAACACAGAGTTGAGGATCACAAGTCCACTCTCACCTCCATCCGCTTAAAGGTTCAAGAGTTACAGGCCCAGGTGATGGGCCAATAGGAGGAGGTCATGTTACGGGCCGAAGACACTAAGGGGTGCTTGAGCTGCAACAACAGGCTCATTGGTGGTGTGCCGGAACCAGAGGAGGCACCTAATGTTGAGCTGTTCATTGAAAATTGGCTATCCCAGGAGTGCTTCAGAGCAAGATTTTTCATGATAGAGTCCGCTGGGTGTTGGGCCATCCGTCATCCCCGGGGCACCACTGACGACCATTGTGGCCCGTCTATTCAATTATGGAGACAGAGACCTAATCCTGCAGGTGGCCGGGTTCAAGGGACCATGGACCATGGGCGGGCATATTGTGAACATTTATCCCGACTACACTACTGAGGTTCAGTGACTGCACTCAAACTACACATAGATTAAAAAACACATTTGTATCCTTGACTTGCGGCTCTTGTACCCCGACAAACTGTGCACCACTGAGAATTGCGAGTCTCTCTTTTTCTCCTTGCCAGAAGACAGCAGGCATTGGTTCCAGATGAAGGGCTTGACGCACCTGTGCCAATGGAATAAGATGACAGGACTGATGAGAGGAGGCACCTTCCTAGGTGACATCCCAGGAAACCTAGAGGGCATCCCATGTTAGAGGAGGCGGCTGAGAAAAGGGCAAATTTGCGCTGTCAAATCAGAAACTGGTTTCAGACACTGGAAATCTGAGTCAGTGCTGGCACTCATGGCCAGTCCCTGTGGTTCACTTCTCACTCCAAGGGCAATGGATGACCTCATCTGAACCACATTGCTGTGAGGTGGGTTGTAGCTGCCAGATCCTGGTGTATTCAGGGAGGGAGGTGGAAGGCTCAATGGTGGCCCAGATGCAGTGGTCACTGTTAGATTCTGGACTGGCTAGTGCCAGAGTGACCAAATGGTTTTGCTGCACTCCACCGATCCATTTTAGATATGGATGTCCAAAGGAAGCATGTTAACTCAGGTTACTGTGTTCATGGTTATGGTTTTGGGATCTCGTTCTGACTCTCAACCTGGGAGTGGGAGTTATGGTTGTTGGTTTTTCGTCTGCTGACTCGGTTGGATAATCACTAATTGGGTTTTTGGTGGCACATATGACAGCCTGCTTCAGTGGTACCGCTGGGTGCGCAGGGCTGGATATGCAGCTCCCTACACCCTTGGGTGGAATACTGGCCGAATTATAGCTCTGCTTTCTAATTTTGTCACTTGAAACGACAGGAGGGTGTCTATCCCCTGGAAACACCATGAGACATACACTTAGTTAAAGCATAGGCACAAATAAGTTGCTTGCTTGTAGAAGACACACTTCACGGGCCAGAAATCAGGAAGGTGGGTAAGCAATGGGGGGCCAACTGTATGGGACAGCATACTTGAGGGGGGCTTTAGTGTGGACTGCGGAAGCTGTCCTTTTTGTAGTGCGACACACTCAGGTTTGCGGTGGCTGCGGGACTCCTGGATGGCGAGCCCTTTTCAATCATAGTGCTTTATGAAACCAAACATGCGACACAGTTTTTGACATTCTGATCCCAGCATTACTGCAAGGTTTGTGCACTCCAAGTGTTTGTGTGGGTGGGGAGGGGTGTGACCTCAATTGCGTAGGTGATTCTGGGATGGACCAATCAACACCTCTGTTTCTGGGAACTCCTGGCCTCCAGGCCATGAAGCACTACCAGGACAGGCTGGAAACCATGCAGCTTTTGGTTATCTGGAGCACATGCACCCAGACACTATAGAGTACTCGTTCTAGTCCCTCATTCACCAACTCTACACTAGGATATGTGATCACGCCCTATGGCCAAGAGGGCTAGACATGGTGTATTTCAGGTGCACACTGTCAGACCACAGTCCCCTGAGATTGGTTCTATCCTGGGGTAGAGGAAGGGCGCACGTTTCACCTAGAGTTTGCAGGCAGTAGTGCTATTAAACAGTCTGTTTCAAGACCAAATAGGCACACATGTTACTCAATACATCACTCTGTGCCATGGGATGACAACGGAGAGCACGGTTAAGTGTGACACCTTCAAGATTGTCATACTGGTGCACTGTATTAAGACCTCCTAAAGTGTGTGGCGCAAGTTGACTAAAGAACCGCTAGATATGGAGGGGGTCATCAAATGGAGAGAAGAACAGGGAGTGGTGAATCGAAAAGACCTGATAGGGCTGTTGGGAAGGCACTCTGATCTTTTTCATGGAGTGGGAAAATTGGACTATGGGGAGTGTGTGGCATGACAATATGCCGGTTGTGACAAAGATGGCAGGATGCATGCTTAGCTCTTGAAAAAGGACATCTCCAGAGATCTCATTGGTGCCATTAAAGGCCAGGACGATGCCACAGTAAACATACAAGAGGCTATAAGTGCGGTGTTTGTTGACTACTACAACAAACTTTATGCAGCAGAGGGATGTGAGGAGTCCAACTTATTGCAGGGATAGGTGACCAGCATCTTTACTCCTGCTGTAATCCTGCTGCAGCGCCAGGAGTGGAGGAACAGACACATTTTGAGGAATTAAGTGCAGTCATTGCTCAGCTGGCACAGAATATGGTCTGACTGCCTGTAGAGTTGTATATCACATACAGACAACTACTGGCCAGCAAGTTGTTGTCTATGTACACAGCTGCTCTGGACAAGTGACAGCTCACCCCATCCATGAGGGAGGCCCTTATCATGAGTCTGCACAAACAAGGGAAGGGCCCACTTAGATGTCTGCTCTTACAGGCTGGTGTCCCTGTTGGATCAAGACTAAAGAGTTGGGTACTGGAGAAAAAGGTTCTCCCACTAATGCTGTCGCTGATACATGTTGATCAAAATGCATTCACCCCAGGACCGCAACACCTTCCTGAATATTCGGCGCTTACTTGGCTGGTTGGACACTGAGGGGCAAAAGAGAGAAATAGCTGTGCCAGTGTCTAGGGACATCAAAAAGGCTTTTAGGACATTGGGCTGCCTCATGATATTCATGCAGAAAAAAGGTCTCGGCCTGGGGTTTCTAATCTGGGTGCAGCTCCTATACACAAGGCTTTTAGCCAGGGTACGAGTTGGACAGGTCATCTTGTATGGATTTGAAATTGCCCGGGGCATGAGACAGGGTTGTCCCTCTCACCAATCATATTCACCTTAGGAATGGAACCTCTGGCCTGCTTGTTGCACTGCAGAGGCCCAGATTTGAGCATTTTATCCAGAGGGGACACATGCCTTATTTCACTGTGTGGATTATGCTCTAGTGAATCTCCGCAACCCTCTGCAGTCTTTAACTATGCTTATGGCTGAGCTGGACAGGTTCAACTGTATCTCGGGGCTCAAGGTGAATTGGACCAAATATTTCCTGTTCCCCCTTAAAAAAGGTCTGACTCAGGAGTGTGCTCCTCTACCTCCCACCAGGCTAGCATGGGATGCAAATACCTTCAGCTACCAGGGGGCCAACAAGTACCATGACAACAAAAACCTGGTGAGGGGAATCCTGGGTAAGGTGTTGGTAGCAATCCGGCAGTCTGCGGCCTTCTGGCGTAAACTTCCATTGTCTCCAGCTGGAGGGGTGGCTGTTTCTAAAATATTAGTACTCCTGTGCTTGTTAAACGTGTTCCTACCCATTCCTATGGGGCTCAACAAATCCTTTTTTGGGTTACTGCATACCGCATTTTCGTAACTCATCTGGGGGGGGGGGGGGGGCTGAAAAAGAGTAGTGCTTCATAAGACGCAACTCATGCTATCGAAGCGCAGCCTGGGAGCCCCAACTATGAATAGGCCTGGGCGGATTTCACAGAAGTGACCAAAACACTCTGCCATGCTACACGGAGTTCCGCAAGCGGCGGAGTGCATTAGGTCGTGCCTTTCGTGCTGACTTTTAGCACCGGGTGTTTGGCCCACACTGGCACAATGTGCAGCGCAAGAGGGTGCTGCTTCTTTCTGCAGCTCGAGTAGATTTTCTACTCGAGTTGCAGCTTCCTCAACGCAAACGCAGGGGTTTCTCAACGGAAGCTATAGCGGCCATCCACAACCGCCCGTGTTGATAAATCTCGCCGGGGTGGTCTGGAGTAAGATTTTCCTCACTCGCCAACATAACGTTGGCAAGCGCGAGCGTGGAAAAAACTCCGCTCCACGCACTACGTGGAGCACAGAGTGGGAAAAACTCTGCAAACTCCACGAGCAGTGCGGAATTTCACGCCCAGACGTAACTATGAATTACATGGCAGCAAAATTTCAGTGACCAATGCAATGGATAGGGAACACCAAGAGCCCAGAAACTCTGGCCCTGGCGAGGGCTCTAGGGCATGATAGAGCACCTGAATTAAGTCGACTACAAAGGGAATGAACAGGCTGCACAGAGTAGCCACATTTTGTTGGGACAAATGATTGCAACCGGGAAGTGCTCCGAGTCCAAATGCCAAGCAGTTGCCAATCTGTGTGATACCGGAGTTAAGATCAGTTGCATTGACATCTGAGATGCATTAATTGGCAGAGACAGGGGTTGTCCATACTGGGGACGTTTATGATCTAGAAAAACAGCGGACCTTCTCTGATATGGAAAAGACTTTTGGTGTTGGGCCTGGCCAATTCATGGCATACAATACCATGGCACACAGAGCACGTGCCTTGTGGGGCCAGACTGAGCCTGCAGCTGACACTACACTGCAAAGCCTGCTGACACCTGGCACTGGATGTAAGGCAGTCACAACCCTACACAATGTTATGTGTTATGTTAAAATTTCTTATAAGGCGCACATACACCGATTGGTTTCTTGGCGCTGACCTAGGATATTACTGCGTTACAACAAACAAATGATGGACGGAATGCTGACAATGCAGACATTCTCCCCCAGTCAAGAGATCTGGGTTAAATCCATCGTTCTTTTGCCCACTACACCACCCCAGTTTAGACATGGCCATATGCAAATCAGTCTTGACCCTGTGCCTCATGGGAACAGTCCAGCCCGAACTGCCAAGCCATGTCTTCCCTGGACCGGAATCAAGCATCCTAGGACCGGTTTCTGGCTATCAGCCGTCATCAGCCAGGATAGCTTAACTCCAGTGGCGTGATTCCGGTCCAGGGAAGACATGGCTTGGCAGTTCGGGCTGGACTGTTCCCATGAGGCACAGGGTCAAGACTGATTTGCATATGGCCATGTCTAAACTGGAGTGGTGTAATGGGCAAAAGAACGATGGATTTAACCCAGATCTCTTGACTGGGGGAGAATGTTTGCATTGTCAGCATTCCGTCCATCATTTGTTTGTTGTAACGCTTTTCGCCCTAAGTGGGATGGGTATTCCCAGACGTGGGACCCGTGCTCACTACGCCACTGAAGTCAAGCTATCCTGGCTGATGACGGCTGATAGCCAGAAACCAGTCCTAGGATGCTTGATTCCGGTCCAGGGAAGACATGGCTTGGCAGTTCGGGCTGGACTGTTCCCATGAGGCACAGGGTCAAGACTGATTTGCATATGGCCATGTCTAAACTGGAGTGGTGTAGTGGGCAAAAGAATGATGGATTTAACCCAGATCTCTTGACTGGGGGAGAATGTTTGCATTGTCAGCATTCCGTCCATCATTTGTTTGTTGTAACGCTAGGATATTACTGAGCCCCATGTGTTTGGTTGTCTGCAGAATCTAGATACAAGCTTGGATGAATAGCCAAGTCTTAAGAAACCTTCTGAATCTAGAGAATTCAGTACAGGTTCTGATGTACAAAGGAAGAGTGTTCCAGAAGCTGGCTGCCAGTACTGCAAACCTACAGCCACCCATTTGTTTCCGTTTATAGGAAGGAATGCTTAGGAGGTTCTTGTGGGCGGAGCGCAAGCTCCGAGAGGGTATATATTTTTTAACAAGCCTGGATATAAATTTTGGGCTAGCACCATGCAGGGCCTTGAAAATACGGCAACCAGTTTTGAATGCACATATTTGTGGTATGGGAAGCCAGTGTAACTTTCTCATAGTTGGGGAGATATGTTCACATCTGGGTTGTTGAGATATCAGTCTGGCTGCCTGGTTCTGCACCAACTGCAGTCTTTTAGTAAGAAATTGCAGGATGCCGAAATATAAAGAATTGGCATTATCCAGGTGTGATATCACCATGGCTAGGACCACCTGGATCAGAGCTTCCCGGGTCAGTAATCTTATAATCTTCCTTATCTTCCTCAGCTGAAAGAAACAGGTGGAAGTTACTGATTCTATCTGAGATTTCACAGTGAGATCACTATTGATGATCACCCCGAGACTTTTGGCTGAGGGAGAAGGAGTCGGGGGGGAGCCTTGTTCATTTGACCAAAAATGAGCATTCCAAGGGTTCAGGGGACCACCTATCAGGATCACTTCAATTTTATCTGGATTTAGTTTTAACTGGTTATTATTCATCCAGTCACAGACGTGTGGCATTGTTGCCTGGAATTCAGATATCGAGTCTGGTGAATTATCGATAGAGAACACCAGTTGCAGATCATCTACATAGTTGTACGTGCACACCTTCCTGTTTTCCAGGAACCGAAGTGGGGGAAGAAGGTAAAGATTAAATAAGTGAGGGGACAATGAGGAGCCCTGAGGTACTCTGCATGTCGTTGCCATTTTTGGTGCGGAAAACTGGGAAAGACGTTCTGACTGGGTACGCTCCTCAAGAAATGACTCAATCCAGCTAAACGCTGCTCCTTTAAGGTCAGCAGCCTTGACACGGTCGATCAGGATACCATGATCGACCATGTCAAATGCCGCGGACAGGTCTAACAGCACCAAGGCCTGGGGGGAGCCTTTATCGGCTTCCACTCGAAATGTGTCCAGTACAGTAAGTATTACTGCCTTGGTTGAATGGGCTGGGCGAAACCCCGCTTGGTTTGGATCAAGATAGTCAGACTGCTCAATGAAAGCACAGAGGCATTTGGCCACATGAGATTCCAATATTTTGGCCAAATAGGGAAGCAGGGAGATGGGTCGGTAATTGGTCAAAATCCCAGGATCTGCACCTGTTTTTTTTAGCAGTGGGACGACTGTTGCTTCTTTGAAGGCTCTTGGAACACAGCACTGTGCTAGGGAATCGTTGAGAAGTGCCAAGGCGGGTCCAGGGAAGATAGTGAAAACTTCTTTTAAAATATGGGGCAGGCAACTGTCAGTAGGTGATCCCGACTTTACTTTAGACAGAAGATCCAGAAAAGTTTGATTGTCTATTGCTGAAAACTTTTCAAGGGAACAGAAGTTTTCCAGCATTAAGGCTGATACCTCAGGAGCAGGGCAGAAAGGAATACTAGCTTTTATTGTAGCAATTTTATCAATAAAAAACGAATCAAGAGAGTCACAAAATGCTTGACAGGGTATAGATTTTAATGTAACTCTGTTAGGTTTGGATAGTTCGTTCACGATGGAGAATGTTTCTTTAGACCTGTTGGTAGAGCTCAGAATTTTTGAGGAGAAGTAGTCAGCCTTAGCTGAAGAGATTGACTTTTTATACTCTTTAAGTTGGATCAGATAGCTCTCTTTTTTATCTAGGGAATAGCTAGTTCTCCATTTTCTTTTGGATTGATGAAGTGCTAGTTTTTGGGATTTTAGGGCAGGAGAGAACCATCTTTGCGCCTCATGGCGTCTTGCCGAATATATTGTTCTGAGTGGAACATGTTCATTGCTGGCCGCTGTGAGTCATGCTGTGAGGTTTTCCTCACTTGAATTAATTGACTCCTTGTGGGTTGGGACAGTATTTGCTAATGTGGCATAGAGATGGGTTCTGTTGATATTATTCCAATTCCTAGCCACTGATCTTTTTATACTCGTAGGTTTTACCATAGTCATGTCCTTAATAGTGAACTGAATTAAGAAGTGATCAGACCATATACAGGGAGAGACAGTCAGTGCGGACACTGTGGTGTAGGCTGTCCACACCTGATCCAGCGCGTGTCCCTTGTTCTGTGTGGCCATGGTTATTTGCTGGGTAAAGTTTAGCCCACTAAGGAGGTCATTCAGTTCTTTGGCATGGGGTCCACCCTGTATATTGTTAGCCCAATAGTTAAAATCACCAATCAGCAGGATTTGTGCATGGTTGGTAATTAGATGAACTAGCTGTTCAGCCAGGGAATGGGGAAACAAGGACTTATTCTTGGGTGGTCTGTATAGTAGCACACAGATTAAAGGGGTCGAGACCAAATCCAGCTTGAGGACTAAATTGTCTACCAATGGAAAGTCAAGCGGGGTTAGTTTTGTAAATTTTAGTTCTTCACGAACAATGGCCACTACTCCACCACCTACTTTTCCTAGTGTGCAATTTGCCTGTAAAATATAGTAATTGTTAGGGAGGGCTGCTAGAATGTCTGGGGCTGAGTGTTGTGACAGCAGAGTCTCTGTGAGGGATAGGATGTCAGGGTGGCTTGAGTCTAATAGATTGAATATGTCAAGCTGGTGTTTCACCAAGGAATGAGTGTTGAGGTAGAGGATAGTTAGTATGGAGTCAGTGTGTCTGGTCTGTTTTTGAGTGATGCCTGTGGCATGGGGGGATGATAATTTCAGGAAAGGAGGCCCTTACTTCCATAATCCCTTGTTCAATTAGTCTGATATTAGTAAAGGGATTAAGAGGGTAGTTACCAGAGTGCAGGAGTTTTAGTTCCTGTGGGGAATAAGAAATAATTTGGGTCTCATGACAGGCCCCTGGTCCCATCCGGGCATGGACGGGCGCTGACGGGCTTGCCTTTGGCTCGCCGCCGGCACTCCCGTGCTGCAGCCGGCATGAAGTAGCCGAGATCCGCCTTAACTCCGCCTCCCGCCCTCCGTGATAGGACACTCCTAATGGGTGTCAACCAGGAAGTGAATAGATCAATGCCACGACGAAGGAAACCGATAACTAAACGGTAATGTGAGTTTTTAAAAACAATTCAGATTCAAGGTGACAATCAGTTTTTAAAAGGTGACATTCAATTTTAAAAGCAGTCTTAAGCCAAAAGCAACGGGCAGCAGCGCTATCCTAAAGCGCCCGCTTCCGCGCTGCGGCCAGCATCAAGTAGCCGAGATCCGCCTTAACTCCGCCTCCCGCCCTCCGTGATAGGACACTCCTAATGGGTGTCAACCAGGAAGTGAATAGATCGGTGCCACGACGAAGGCAACCGATAACTAAACGGTAATGTGAGTTTTTAAAAACAATTCAGATTCAAGGTGACAATCAGTTTTTAAAAGGTGACATTCAATTTAAAAAGCAGTCTTAAACCAAAAGCAACAGGCAGCAGCACTATCCTAATGCACTGCTGAGACAATGCACTGCAGTCACAACTATTGTGCCCAAGTGACAACTCTATGGTCAAATGGGTGCAATGCCTGCATGTAGGGATTTCAGACAAACAATGAATGGTGGGCAAGATATATATGAAACTAGTATCTCTCAACTCAAGATTTAGATATACAGAATTCAATTATTTGCACCAAATTTTCTGGTCACCAAGATGCATCGGTCGGATGTTTGTGAAAATGTACTCGAACTGTCCTAGATACAATATGCCTGAGACACATCTCTACCACATGGTGTGGGAGTGCTGAGTGATGGTACAGGCTTGGAGTGGGGTAATGACAAGATGGTCTGACCTGCTGGGCAAGGACAAGAGCCCAGACCCTGGGCTGCGCCTCCTGGGGTGAATGCTCAGAACCCCCCAAAAAATAGATGTTGATTAATCAATTTGGTCCTACTGCTCTACAAATGTCAGAATGCAATGGAATGGATGAAACCGGCCGCTCCACAGGTGACACAATGGTTAAGTGACTCGAAAAAGTATGGTCTGCGGCAAAATTGACAGCCATTCACACTGCATGCAGACAGGGTGGACAAGTCATAGGGATAACTATCTGGGACACTTACATTATTAAATTGAAGGTGGGATCGAATGACAAGCCTCCCTGAGCGCTGAAGGCACTGAACTGGGGACCCGCCACTTGCGTCCGACTGGCAGATGGCCGCACAGGTGGGAACAGGAAAGGATGGGAATTTGGGACCTAGTACGAAGTTTGCCCACCACATGAGACTGTGTGGATGGTATGGTTTCCTCTGCAAGATGAACATAGATGGAGTCACGCTATATAATTGGGTGAGGACCCAATTTAATAATGCTCCTTCAGTCAACCTGTGCTGGCCCTCGTTGCCTATTGTTACTGTGTATCACTATCAGCGGGGTCCAATGCTTTGTTATGTTAGCTACTCACAAGTTGTTAGTTAGCTCAATATGTTTGGCGCCCTTTGTAAGGTATTTTTGTCTGGTAGTCGCAAATACCTAATAACTTCGATGAGTCAAGGCAGGGCAGTCGACCATTATTTGCTCAATTGTGGGCTGCCGCGTTAATGTTACATGTCATGCACTGTAAGAGTTTATAAAGAGCTGTTAAAAAAAACTACACCTGCTGTGTGATGGTACAAAAGACTGAGTTTTGGGTGTTTCATTTACTGCAAAGATATTTTGAATTGCCATGTGAGATGTGCTAACTGGATTACCAGGTGTTATTCATGTCAGTCATGACATTCTCATATGTGTTGCATTCCGAAGCCAATTGAAGAATGCCGGTCACACTCAAACGGCCGAAAAGCTGCGGCCTCACATTCCACTGAAACAAGCATAAGTACCACGTGAACTAGTCTGTTCTTAAGTGGTCTGTGGCTGTTCATGGGGGGGTCTCCACAGTCATTACTGTGTGCACTTTTAATAAAAATCGTGATTTCATGTACACATCAATGGGCAAATCTATCATCACACCATACTCATGTAACCAAAGCAATCTATGCACAGAAGAATATGGTGAAATAAGGTTCAAGATTCTGAAAGGTGTACATGCATGTGTCCCGTGATTAATCAAGTGGAGGGAGAAGGAAGAGGCTCTGATCCATTCAGCTTCCTTGCAGTAATGTTCAATATCAATAGGGAACGGATCACTTGACCTGAGTAACCAAGGTTTGCAACGTGTTAATTAAAAAACCCTCATTCACGTATGTAGGTCATAGGCGGTATATCTTGGTCCTCTGCCCAGTTTAAAAATGTGACAGCATCATCATTGGGCTTCTTTTTTGTATGCTTACCTCTGTCCGGAGGATAAACCACTGATTATTGCAGTAGTGATCAGAGAGAAGTGATTTTCTAGTACTCTAGTGAAGTGGATTAAAAATGGAAAATACAATATGCAGAAACCTCGTATATCCTAGACAATATTTTAATTAGTCTGGAATCGAGGTGAATAAAAACAGTGTGGTGCACGAAAAGACGGGTTATCAGTCTAACGCACTCTTAGTGTCCCAAAAAAATAGGTCGGCATGTTTCAGCCCTTGCGGGTTGGTGGGGGCTTTCTTCAGGACCCCAAGAAAGGGATGGTGGCTACGTATATTAGCATAGAAACCAGAGTAAACAGTTTACAGTTCATTCTTCATTAAGAAGGTCGTATAGTACCTGTTGATTTGAAGGGAGGAAAAGAGAGAAATAGCTCACAATTAGCATTCATTGTGTATTTCTAAAAGTGTTCTTATAGTAATGTGTGCTGTCATAAAAATGCACAGATGTGTTGCTGGTGCACTGTGAAAAGAAGAAGTAACTACAAAATGGCAATTCTTTATCCTCATCATGGGGTGAAAATAGGGTTCTTGTGGTAGGTAACCCTATTTGACAGGTATAGTTTCAAGCGAGTAACAGGTCTATAAAACACATAGCGATGTGGTAGGAACCCAGCAATAGTGGGTAAAAGCTGTTCGTGCACAATAGTCAATAGTCGATACTGGCTGCTGTAGTTGCATTTTACACGTTGATGTGGAGGTTTCCCGAGAATAATATCGCAGCAAAACCCCTTGTTATCGGGTAGTTGAGTTCAAGTAGAGTTCCGCGTGATTAGTAATGCACCAAAGGTATACAGGTATAAGGAGGCGTTGCGTGCGGAGCGAGCGTTAGTCAGGAGGTTGTTTAGATTCAAAGGTTTTCCACACTCGAGGACATTTCATCAAGTTCATGCAGCGCGTCTAGTCAGAATTAGGTTGCGGTGAAAAAGTGAGTACAAGAACCAAGCCAAAGACCTCTGTGAGAAATTGAGGAAACGCGATTACCCTGAGAGAACGATCAACAAATGCCAGAAAAGAGCCAGGAATTAACCAAGAGAGAGTCTCTTGGAAATAACACGAGACCGTCACAGGACATAGTAACATGTGTTAGTACATACAGCATAGCCTCGAGCAATGTGAAGAAGATCATCAACAAAAATGGCATATTCTGACATCAGGTGCACTGGACTGGCCCAAACCAAGATTTGCCAACAAGAGAACTAAAAATGTGAAAGATTTTGAAGTGATTACACTACAAATGTAGATGTAAGAGCACAGGGTTTATTAACTGTATGTCTGCACAGCTTCCAGGAACCCAACTGGCATCACAAAGATTCAAACCTCAACACTCCATTTCCATGACAGTGACATCATAGTAATTGCAGACATGAACATAAACATAGAAGTAAAGGAGAGACTACTACAGATATACTAGTCCACACGAGACCACCAGCAACGACTAGGAATGCGACACCAACCACACTATGGAACATGCTGCCAATCACTGGACACTACCCCTGCGGCTCATGCTCAGTGTGCCCCCTTACAGCTCCTACTAAAACCATCCAACTCTTACCTGAACTTAAGTGGACAATGAAATACCACACCAACTGCAACTCAACCAACGTGATCTACATGATCACATGTCCATGTTCCCTACGATATATAGGGATCCCGTGTCGCAAGGGGAAACAACGAATATGCGAACATAGAAGTAATGTCAAATGCAAGAGGGCGACCACCAAGATGAGTAACCAGTACATTGAGTTTCAACACACGGTTGACGATCTCAAATGGGTGATACTGGAAACATTACAGATCAAAAACCACAATGCAGAACAAATACTTTTCAAAAAGGAGCAGAGATGGGTACATCGCCTAAAAACCAATAGCTGTGGTTTGAATGACAATATCCCATGGCTGAGTCTGGGCCAAAAGGAATAATATCAAACACATAGAATAGAATAGAACTTTGACACTTCCAAACCATATTATATCAACCATGAGGCAATATCATTAAATCAACCCCTTACCACTCCAAAATTTAATAAAGATGACTGCATCAATAGACCACCCTATCACCAGGATGTGCTCACTTATACAAGGAGTACACATGCCATCCGGTACTCCTAACATGGCAATCACAGCGCTTATCAAAAACACCGACGTGCCAAGGAACATCAAAAATTCCCTTTTTTTGCCAAATTATACCTCTGGAGGTCTTTTGAATTCTATTTTTAATCTGAGTATTTTTTTGAATTCCTTCCAAATATTTTTCAGCCCGCATAGTCTTTTTTCCTTTTTTCCCTCACACTGGGCTGTGTGCTAACAGCACAGTCCTTCTTCTATGGCCACGCACATGACAGCCTTAATACCAGAACATCTACGAACCTGCTTCATCCAGGGAGCTGTAGGAAGAGCGAGCACAAGTCGCTCACATCAACAGAAGCAGGTACCACAGCAGGAGGAGAAAGGACTACGAGACACGAGACACATATCGTATGCTTCAAACTGCTCTAAATACACTTTATTTCCCTGTCAGGTCAAATGTGCCCGCTGGTACCCTGTTGTAGCCTATAATCACGGGCTTGAAGGTATGCCGCTATGTTACTGTACCTATTTGCATCTAATTATACTACATGTCACTGCGCCCTAATTCTGACTAGACGCGCTCCATGAACTCGATGAAATGTCCTTGAGTGTGGAAAACCTTTGAATTTAAGCAACCTCCGACTAACGCTCGCTCCGCACGCACGCCTCCTTATACCTGTGTACCTTTGGTGTATTACTAATCGCGCGTAACTCCACTTGAACTCAACTACCCGATAACAAGGGGTTTCGCTGTGATATTAGTCTCGGGAAAGCTCCACGTCAACGTGTAAAATGCAGCTACAGCAGCCAGTATCGAATATTGACTCTGTGCACGAACAGCTTTTACCCACTATTGCTGGGTTCCTACCCATGCCACATCGCTATGTGTTTTATAGACCTGTTACTCGCTTGAAACTATACCTGTCAAATAGGGTTACCTACCAAAAGAACACTATTTCCACCCCATGATGAGGATAAAGATTTGCCATTTTGTAGTTACTTCTTCTCTTCACAGTGCACCAGCAACACATCTGTGCATTTTTATGACAGCACACATTATTGTAAGAGCACTTGTGCGGCCGCTGAACTATGAAGTCCAAATAGTTAGGAAGCCCAAATAGTTTTTAAGCTGTTTCTTGAGCGGTTGTACGACTTCCTAAGACGTAATTTTTTAGATAATCCTTCCCTAAAACGCTCACGCATGTTTTACCATCTTGGAGGCAGCCGCTCTTTAAGCACACTTGAGAAACTAATCTCTGGAGCACTCCTCTTAGAGGTTTTAACAGATAATTAGCTTAACTTTGAACGCGTGGACAATTATTTCACTTTTTGACATGTTCATTTTAAACGTTTTTTCCCTCCCGGGAACACTTATACAAGCATCACTATTTGTAATTAGCCGCGTAATTTATTGATGTCTCCAAGCCTCAACAAAAAGTTTAACCTAGCATTGTGTATGTGGAATAGGTTCCATCGGAGAAGTTACACATATTAAGTAGAGTGGACATTGTAATTTTTCATGACGGTCATGAACATCAATTGAGCGTTTTCTTTTGCGTTACTATGCGGAGAGATATTTGGTAACCGTGATTTTAGAATCCCTTTGTCTCCCTGTAGGTGACTGGGAATTGCAATCATCTCCTTTGGTTCACCGGGGTGCATTTATTGAAACCAAGTGTGAAGGTATTTACCTCACTAATTCTAGTGTTTATGAAATAACTCATGTGTTTTAGTTAGCACATTTTTTAAGCATGATTATTTTCCTTTAAGATTACGGTTGGAGACGAATACCCCCATATTGGATCCATAAAGGAAACCATGGACTCCTGTTCTCACCTGTAATTGATGGATGAGACTACTCTGCCATGTACACTAATTGTGTGATGAGTTCAGCTTTTATTCTTAGTGCAACGACCTGACCTTTGGTCCCCTTTTCAGGTTGCCCAGTGTGGTCCTGATGAAGATCCGCCCGGCCGAGGAATTAATTGCCCTGTTGGCCATAAGTCGGATCGAAACGTCGACGCCCAATTAACCTAACCTGGACCCTCTGCCCTTTTTCATGTGCTACCCTAGAATTGATTTCTAGTACGAACTGATATAATAATCTTGTGTGAATAGAATTGGGCCAGGTTACCCAAGGACGGTGACTTACAACCGGTCCCGCTGTTTTTTGCCTTGACATATTGAATTTTTTTTATATATCCTTGCTGAAGTATCTCTCTTTACCACGTCACTCTTGAGCACTCTGTTTCACTGCACGTCTCCCTCTGGAGCAACCTTCTTTAAATTGCTACTTTGTATTATGTACTGTCTGGTTTTCACCTAATTTTTCTAAATAAATATATGGTGATCCAGATCTTGGTCTTTTTGTTGCACTTTTTATGTTGACTTTTTTGATGTTGATTTTTTATGTCTATTGCTTTACTCAATAATATGTTAAATGAAAATCTTTGATCGATTCAATTGAAATATAGATCCAGGACCATTGTTTTTTGTACCACATAATACCCAGGTCCTTGATTACTTTGGGTTACCCCGTTCTTTATAATGGTCACGTTTTTAAACTTGGCGGAGAACCAAGATATACCGCCTGTGACCTACATACGTGAATAAGGGTTTTTTAATTAACACGTTGCAAATCCTGGTTACTCAGGTCAAGTGATCCGTTCCCTATTGATATTGAGCATGCATGTGTTCCAACACCTCATAAGAGCATGTCCCACCAGGATCACTTCTTTCTTCCTGAATGGTAATCTGTTTCCCATCCACACTGAGTCCACGACCAAAGACCAGACAGCCCACCTAATCCAGCACGGACAACTGTGTGACAATCCCCAGCACCACTAAGCAAATTATCGGATTATGTTTAATTTCCCACCAGACCTGCCAGATGGCACTTGGAAAACTGCATAACCCACAGATCAGGCACGTCACACTTAAAACCAGGATAGCATTAAGAACCTGGTGCAGTGCTCTACAACTGTTATAGAGGTACATCCTTGAAAACCAAAGTTCACTGTCCTGCTTCTCCATGACACTTTACAGTGATACTCCCGGACTGGATCACATACATGTAGCAGTCTGGTACTGGGATATTTAGTCTCATGCTATCAAAAAACACATACAAAAAGGATCTTAGACCATTTTCAGAAGCAAAAGCAAATTCTATCCAAGCAATGGGCAGACTAAGACCCAGAAGACGACCTGGAAATGTCAACAGAAAGAGTGTACACACAGGTGCAGCAACGACGATCTGCCAGACGTCTTGTGCATAATCAAGACAGAACTTAAGAATGGCAGCAAGCGAAGATACACAACACTGCTGTGCTCTTTTGTCATTGCCAAGCATATATTGTCAAGTCATGGCATGCGGCTTCAATGGAGGAGGCGGCTACTCTCTTGGAGAGCCGAATGATGTGAATGCAGAACACAGACAGGGGTCAGTTTGGAATAAGAATGTGACATGCTAACAAATAAAAGGAATTTAGGAACTGAGACGATAGGATGGTGCAAGAACAAATGAAATTCTTAAGGGCATGCATCATAAATAAGGAAGTAATGAGACCCTTTAGACCTGTTGGTTCCATTCGCAGTCTTCACACAGAATTACTTACCCATTTCCTCATGACACATTGCCTTCAGTTTGAGAATAGGTATAGGTATAGAATAGGTAGAAAAGAGTGGCAATGAGACATAGTAAAAATAGGAAAGAGAACGGGATTCACTGGAAATGAGGAGAGATGAAGCTATTGTGAAGTATAGTTGATAAGGGTATCTTCTAGGAGCTTTAAAGACACTTTGAGAACGGGAACTTGAAAAAGGCTGCTGATGCCTAGGACAGTGGTTCTTAACATGAGGTCTCAGGACCCCTAGGGGTCCCTGCCTATACTCAGGGAGTCCTTGACTGTATTATCTATCTAATAAATTAATATTAAAATGAATGCATCATAATTAACATAGTATATACAAATAAAGAAGCAAAATTGAAAATCTGACAACATTTTTCTATATTTGATTGTGAACTAAACAAAATATATCATCCTCAGAGCAATCGCTTGGTGTATATTTGTTTTTGTATTATTGTGTATTGTTTTGAAGTTCAAATCATAAAATTGCTTAGGCTGGAGCGTCCTCAGCTTCCAATAATGAGTCAGTGGGGGTCTCTGGATTCCAGTAAAGATACAGTAGGGGTCCACAGTTTTAGGAGATGGCAAAGGAGGTTGGTTAAACAGAGGCTTGAGGATGGTGTCAGGCACACACTGAGGATAGGTTCCATGGGAAACCTCAGACTATAATAGTAAATCACCCTTCATGCTGCTGGATGTTCATAGTCGTTAATCGATGTTAGAGGATGCATACTTTCGATAAAAGAGCAAGCATTTGGAAGTACTTAACCAACTCATTAGCATGTGTAATCTTGATTAACAAGCTGTAGCTGCTCTTTGGCAATCAGACATTGACAAGGCATCCTCACATAACAAGACAGAGAATGTTCCTTAACACTAAGACAGCATCAGAAAGATAGGAATGGAAGATCAATTGTGGTACAAGGCGCAGAGGTGACACATATGCCAACTGTCATGGCCCAAACTCACAACTCACAATGTTCAACGCTGTTGAGCTGTCATCCTCGCAAACTGCAGTCCCACCTTTTTCTGTGCATATTTTCAGTAGCATGCAATGCATTTCTCTGCTCAAACCCCAATTCTGACTATTTGCACTCAAAATCAAAAGTGCAGTAAGGACAAACCAGCCTTTTCCCTCTAGCCCTGTGTTTTGGCCCATAGTCACCTACGCCAAACCCTGCTCACCTATCTTCAGTGGTGCATCTGGTGCCGGTGTTGCATAGAGTAGATTTTCTGGTTTGAGATCACGGTGGACGATCCCATTTTCATGCAGGTACTACAGACAGGAAAAGAGTATTCAACAAATTAATCACATTTAATGTTCACAACATTTTGCAGGACATCTGAACCTGTCAGATGATT
Source organism: Triturus cristatus (assembly GCF_964204655.1). NCBI lineage: Eukaryota > Metazoa > Chordata > Amphibia > Caudata > Salamandridae > Triturus > Triturus cristatus. The sequence goes on along the minus strand of NC_140581.1, from coordinate 674,015,891 downwards.
GCTAACATATCAGAGGATAATTTCTAATACATGCATAGCATAAAATACCCTGTCTTGCTTTTACTGAACTACTAAGGGTATGTGTTATTACACCGAAGTGTAACTTTAAGCACAACCACACCACCTCTTAATATTGCGGTTCATTCTATATTTCACTACATCACTCTAGATGTTGTGGGAATGTTTGGCGTTCGGTTGCAGCTTCATTAATTTGTGTTCCCAACAGAAAATGTTAAGCAGAGCATTTGTGTTAATAAGAGAACAATGTATTTCCATAGCAACATCACCTTGCTAAGCGCAGATGCTGCGAAGCACCTCCGCATCCCTGGACCAAAGCATATAATTTAGTCGTTAGCCTACCACAAGTCACTCGAAGGCAGTCACTCGAAGGCTGTAATTCAAGAAACTAGCTCAGTGACTCACCTTGAAAGCCCTGCTAGGTTTCCAAGAACATGTGCAGAGGGTAGCATTAGAAAAAGCAATGCTAGAGGGTACCAGGTTAGAAAAATACTGGTGTATCTGAACAAAAATGAGAAACCAAATACATGGGCTAAATCACAAATCAAACCTCCGAATGGCTAATATATTCATCCAACCTGGTACACACCTGGAAGTCATATATTTCCTTTCCTGATATTGCGACTTTTGTGAACGAACATTATGATAAATGGCTCAGCTGTAGCACATTTTAGGGGCTGTATGGATTGGTGGATCCTGGTTAGATTTTACAAATCTGGCCTGCTATGGAAGATGATTCAAGCCTGACCAGCAAAGGTGGGCCTGAAACAAAGCAGTAAGGTGGTGTTATGAGATTATGGATGTGTAAGGCTCACCAAAACTGTAACCGGAATTACCCCCTTCAGTTTGGGCACTTTCTAAAAATAAACTACTCCAAATACCTCTGCCCCCTATTACTTCAGTTTTTATTTCACTAAAGAGTTTGTTGGCCTCATAAATACTTCTTTAAAGGCGCCTTGGGCTTTAGGATACTAAGGAAGCTTCTATGATGGATCTGATAAGAAGGCTGGTCAGACCTCTATGATTGTTTATGGCATTCACATATTTCTTGCCTTCATTACTTCTGATTTTCAAAAGCTCAGCTTATCAAAGGAACCAACGACTGGCTATCTTCCATGACAAGCAAGGATGCTTCTTTAAACACCTCCTTGAAACAAATTTCCTAACCGCTGAAACTGATTCTTTTTCCGTCAATTTGGCACAAAGTTCCCTCTTTTCTCAAATATCGTCCATTTGTGTGTGTTTTCGGTTCTGGAAACACTAGAAGCTGCTATTCTAATAAAGTTTATGTAAAATCTGTATTCTTTTCTTAACACAACCAACCATTCTGCCACTATTTGCTTTAAAACACATACAGGAATAGCCGAGGCGGCACTATCATTCTTCAATTGGTCCAATCGCTAGTTCTCTCTAGACTGGATTATTGTAATTCTCTTCTGACTGGCCTACCCAAATCTCACCTCTCCCCCCTCAAATCCGTCCTGCATTCAAAGACATTTTCCTCTTTAGGAGGAGGAAGAAACGGGGAGGAATAAAGATATTTCCTCTTGTTACAGCTCTCCGAGGGAGACATACCTTTTTGGGGCATTCCCAGGTTTACCTCTTCTTGTAAATCTGGGAATGCGTCAAAATGCATGGATGTTGAGTGGGAACACAAACGCAACACCCTGGCAATGCCTACCTGTAGCCAACGCTGCATTACTCAGCATAGCGATTTGTGTTGCGTTACATTACTCAAGATTTGTGAAGCCGCGTAGGGCCAAGCAAGGGACGTGGCGTAACGATAAGAGCTGCCAAACCTTGAAGCTGGCAACCAGGTTCAAGTCTTGGTGGGAGGCTCAAGAATTCTGGACAAAAGACTTAGGACCCCATTAGGATGGCGGGCGGACTTCTGTCCGCCCACCACCCTAGCGGTGTTGGGATCGGCCGCAAGTGGTGCGCACGGTCCCGCACCGTCAATTAGGATGCCACCGTGGCGGTTGCATTCCGCATTCACAACATTGTGGCGGGCGGTGCTCACAACCCCTAACCCCCACCTCCCTGGGGGCCTGCAACGGGCCCCAATAGCAAATTCCGCATGCCTTTCCATGGCGGAGACTCCACCATGGAAAGGCATGAAATATGCCACATTCTAATATGGATGGCATATTCAGGCCCTTTTCCGCCCGGTTGGAAATCCAACCGGGGAAAAGCAGCGGAAGGTCCTTCCGTCCGTCGCGGTACCCCTCGCCGTGGTAATATGGCTGGGGGTGATTAGGGGCCATTCGGTGGGCAGATCGCCACCGCCGGGCCGGCGGTGGTCACCGCCGACCCGGCGGTGGCGATCTGCCCGTCATCCTAATGGGGCCCTTAATCTCCAAGTTGCCTGAAAAGTGAATGTCTTCAATGCAACTGGTGCTCATGTAAAGCGCTTTTGATTTTCCTTTACGGGAGTACTTCGGCTTCATTACTTATAGGTTTCCCAAAGTCCCAGGAGAAGATGGGATGGTCCGAGTAAAAAAAAAAAAAAATAGCTGCCAATTGATCGTATACGTATCGCTTTTCCTCTTACAGTAGGGGATGCGGAATAAATACAAGTTCAATTTATTTGAGAAAAAAGATTTCTTAAATTTAAATGTTAAAGTGTTTCTGAATTATTAGTATCTCTCTTAAGAGAAGGGGAAAGTTATATTCGTATAACTTATTGATTTTAAGTCGTTTATTGACCATGTATAAAATATAAATATTCATAGCCATAGTAATTGGGTCATATTACACAAAATCCTGATGTAATTTGGAACAAATCTAACTTTTAGAACTTTAATTTAAGGCCTTTTTGTTCAATCTAGTATTAGCCCAGGAAAAGGGGAGAGATTATGGGGGAGAAAAGGGAGGAAAGATCACCAGGCCACCCTGACATGTCTAGCAGTGGACTTAACGTAAAATGATAGTCTATTTTAAAAAAATCAGCCAAACATTTATAAAGTCCAGCAAATCAGGCGCTGGAGAAGTTGGGTGTTGCATGGTGGTCTTCCTGGCTGCCAGGTGCGAAAAAGATGTTCTCCACTGTTGGTTATGGGGATGCGGGGTTACTGTGAGGAAGAGTGAGGCCAATCAGTGTCTGCGCACAGTGTCTACTGCCATGTCGGCCTGGTAAGTGCACCCACTTGCCGGTCCCTAACCTTTCCTTTTATTAGATGTGAGTCACCCCTAATGTAGGCTTAAAGTACCCCTGTGTCCAGGGTGCAGTGTGTATGAAAGTTAGGACAAGTACTGATGTGTGTGATATGTTTTGATAGTGAACTACAATGTATGTTGTTTTTCACTATTGAAAGGCTATCTGTCCCATAGGATAGAATGAGAGTATACATATTACATCTTATAAGTATAACTTACCTCTGGGACAAGATAGACAATGGATTTTAGTATGACGGGACTCAAATATAAAAATGCATCTTTTAGTAAAGATGATTTTTATATTGTATGTTTGAAAATACTACTTTTAGAAAGTGGGTATTTTCTTGCTTAGCCAATCTGTGTGCCTCTGCTGGTTTGTGGATTGACTGTCTGGCTTTGGATTGACAGGGGCTGGGGAAGTGCATTCACTTAGACAGCCATTGCAGAGGGTTGAGGTGTGTCCTGCCTTTCCTGGACGAGGCAGGGCTGGGCTGAATAGACCTGGGCTGCATTTAGAGAAGGGGGAGGAGATTTCCTTGGACTTGAATGGGCCTGGTCTGCCTTACACAATGCTGACTCCACCTTCTGCTGGGAAGCTAGTCAAGTAAGGACCAAACTGGTTTAGACTGAGCACAGAGCCTCTCAACCACAAGAGAACAAAGAGAAATGCTGTATAAATATTGGGGCCCAAACCCAAGAACTTTAGAATACTTCTGGACTCAAGAGGATCCTCTGCAAAGGAGAAGAGCTGGGAAAGCTGAAGGAGAAGTACTGCCCCTTTGCTGTCTGCTGGCTGGTGATGGCCTGCAGTGGCTGTTTCTGCCAAGGACATGATAAAGACTTTTCTGTGTGCTGTGTATCCTGCTTGAAGAAGATCTCCAAGAAGATCTTCAAGGGCTTGAAGTAGAGCTTGCCTCCTGTTCTGAAATCTAAGGGACACAAAGACTTCACCACCAGCTCCCCTGAACTTCTTTGCTGGATGTTCTGACCTGCCAAGCGGTGCCTGTTGCTGTGTTGTACCTCTGGGGGTTGTTACAGCTGTTGGGAGCTGAAAAAGAGCTGCAACTAAGAGAAGTCCGATGCATCCCCACCAATTTCCGACGCATCGCCGCTGTAGAAAATGATGCAGCACCTGCCCACGGCTTAAGAACTCACTGCAAGTCAAATCCTGTGCACCGATCTCTGAAGCCCGAATTGGTGTTGTTGTCTGCTATGGTGTTGCAAGTGAAGTAGCAGTACCAACAGGAGAAAGGTCCTTTGGTGGTGGGTGGGGATGTATGGTAGCAGTGGTTGTTGAGGTGTCCAGAATTCAGGGCTAGGAGGTCGGCTGTGGTGTAGCAGTGCGGGGTGGAAGGGCCAGGGTTCCTGGCACTGGGCGTGGTCCAGGCGCGGACGAAATACTGATCACATGTGAGAAGCATGCAAGCTTGTCTCTATTCTCTCATTTGGGGTGGAAGTGATCCCTAATACCAACGTCTTCTCCAATATGAGCAATTGTTCAACTATGAACCATCACTCACCACTTACTTAGGTCTTGGGAACTCTCACCAGAAAGGGTCACTAAATTATAATCACATGCAAGTTTTATACCATTATCCAAACACCTTTGGTACACTTTAGTAATGAATCTCTTTTTAAACTGCTATTTTTGATTTCTTTTCCTTGCGGGGTAATATTACATTTCATTTATTTTTAATCTTTCAATGCAATAATGAAGCTCCTTTCCAACACCAACAAATCTACATTTCAGCCCAATCTACAATCTACATTTCACCCCACTTAGCATTTCCGGACACTCTGTAACACTATCCACCAGGAAATGGATGTGAGGCATGCTTAAAATAAAAGTTTGAGAAACAACCTTTTATAGTTAGAAGAGTTTAAACTACTTGGTGTATTCTGTGCATTCAGGGTTTTATAGTAAAACATACTTTTTCACTGACTGGGAAATATCTGGAATTCAACTCTACGAAAGCAAATTCTGACATTAAAAAAATCTGCTGCCACAAAGCAAAAGCAAATATCCTTGCTAAAAGAGGGATCCACTATAGATTCTTAAGCATCTATTAGCCATGAGGATACTATAAATTCTGGGATTTAACTGCTGTTGAGAAGATTGTGCAAGAGAGTTTTCAGTGAATTGTCACATATATAGACCATTACTTTTAAATACTTTGAATAACGCAAGCGCATTCATGTGTCTGTACTGACAGCGCATTTTCAGAAAATAAAAATGAGCAGCTTTTACTAAAATTCTTATACATCCATACTGTAAAGTTGCATGACCTGAGTGAGTCTCATGGGGAATTATACACTGACACTGCAACAGCAGGGAGCTTTCTGCAGAAACGTTCAGGTTTAAAAACAAAATGCAGCAGAAAACAAGAGCTAGCTCAGCATGCAGAAAAAGCACAACTGGTTTAAAGCCTAACATCTGAAACCTCAGCACTTCTGGGCATGAGGCTGAAAGGTTAGTTAGATTAAACAAGCATTGGCATAGCCAATAGGTCTCGTTTTTGGGACCTTATAAGTATTTAGGTATGCAGCACAATATCTTTAGTGCAACAACACCAACTGTTGCATGGCTAAACACTTATTTGGCCCCAAAAGCGAGACCTATTGGCTATGCCAATGCTTGTTTTTACTTCTTTCAGTCACAGCTGAGTGTTTCAACGTTGTCAAATAATTAGCTTTAGTGCCATATCCTTTACACCATTCTGAGATCTTTTGTATACGGTTTAAGGTATTTTGAAAATTAACAAGCATGTCACTTGTATTTTTGTTGTTTTTGAGTTTAAGTTTAACGTAAGTTTAAGTTACGGAGGGCAAAGTCATCCATGATCAGGGTCAAGATTTCTGTATATTGTTCTAACAATCAGAGAGCACCTAGCTTTGTTTCTATGTCTTGAAGAGTGAAGGATACTCTGCCTGCCAAGAAATCTAGCTTGATTGCTCTGTTACCCCTAACCCATTATTTGGGTATTTTCTGTTGGCCACGCACAGAGTCTAAAGGAAGTGAGGGAGAATGGAACCAGGCAGTGTCTGACCAGTCCTTGGGAATAGGAGGATATGTCTTAACTTCTTTTTTACCTGCAGTTAGGAGGTCAAGGATGGGCTCTCTCGAAATTGGCAGAAGAGTGCAGTCTAAAGTTATTGCCGACTAAAAATGCAGATAATTTGGTGTTGCAAGGGTCCTTCTGATCACCCCAATATAAGATGACTCCTCAAGAAATGTGATTAGGTGAGGATGATGGTTTCTCACTAATAATGCAATGATTTGTTTGTAAAAAGTCTGATTGTCTGCTGGGGGATGATAAATCAGGTGAATTGTATTAGGAATTGTGTCTGTTGTCTCAATTTCAACTGAAAGGCATTAAAAGGTTGGGAAATTATTGTTTTACAAATTTGTGTATCAAAAGAAATAATTATTTTAAAAAATCGCCATACCTGCGCCTATTTTCCGTAAGCGAGCTAGTTGAATCTTTGTTAGTAAGCGAAGCCACCATCCTATTAGAGGTATCTGATACACTCACTTAAGTCGCCCTCTAAAACATGCCACGCTGTAATGTCGACTTGGCATTTAGAACTCCTTGCCAGTCCTTAAACACCACTTTTAATACATGTAAGTAACCCCTAAGGTAAGTCCTAGGTAGCCCATGTGGCAGGGTGCTATGTACGTAAAAGGTAAGACATTCACTTTTAAGTTTTACATGGCCTAGTAGTTAAAAGCTTCCAAATTTGTTTTTCACTACTGTGAGGCCTACATCTCTCATAGGAAACATTGGCGATTCCTTATTACATTTAGTAAGCTGTAATTCCTAATTGAGAGGGAGTAGATCTGTCATGTTCGTTACCTATGGACTTGTAATGATAAATACGCTTTAATGGCAAAGTCGTGTTGATTATTACAATTTAGAAAATACTAAGTTTAGAAAGTTGGCATTTTCCTGCTCTTAGCCCTGTGTGCCTGCAGTCTGTCTCTGATACACAACTGGCGAGGGTGACAGCTGAACTTTGTGTATTCCCCCTCACAGCAACATATTAAGAAAAAACAACCCTGTCTTCCCCTAATAAACTCTCGAAATTAAGTCAATCATTTATTACAGCTCACAAATATTCACATTTTATACATACATTTTATTGCATATTCTTTTTCTTTTTCCAATTTCATTCACAATATGAACATTCTCTGCAATTCACATTTAAGTCATTTACATTTCATAATACAATATTGCACAGTGTATTCAAAGCCTATGACAATCTCTAGTAAATAACCTTCTGCAACGACTATCTCTAGAATAACTACACCACACTCATCAACATTCAAACACCAATATCCCCCAGTCGCTCTCATTCAGTACAACCTTCCATTCTAATAAAAACATATATATCTAATATTGTGCAACATAATTCTCTCATAATGCAGACATAATATAGTCAAACTCATAACTAATGATCAATTCTTTTTTCTTAATACACCTTCTATAAATATGTGTCAGTTATGTATAATTATTCAAAACCACACATTTATTTCCATATATCTTTCAATGGTTGTTGACCATGTGTATTCATAGAGTGGCTACACAGTATAATCCTTTGCGCTTTCGGTGAGAAACACCTTCATCAGGACAGCCACTTGACATTATGCCACAATTAGTCACCAATAGGCCTGCAGGAAATAAAAATGAGATCCTCCTGAGCAAACCCCACAATTTATAATCAAAAATATTAACTCAAATCCTCCTACTCAACCTTGTGTGTGTGCAACAAAAAAAGAAGTACAATTGTTCCAAAGATGTGCCTATAAAGAGATTTCATCACCTGATAAAACACCTTGAAAATTGGCCCTAGATAAAAGTCATGCATCCATGTGTTATTTCTCTACTGAAGCATGTGTTGATGTATATAACTCTTATTGACAGAGCACATACACAAAGTATGTTACATACATTCACAAACTACTTCTGTAGGGAGATGACCCCCCCATTATCTCATCTATCTCTGTGGCTTACTTTTAACAAATGTTCATTCATCCTTAGGGTGATCTATCAGATAAGAATAAGATGTTATGCATGCACAGTGTTTCCACCTCCATGGTCTACTTAAAACTAGTGAAAAGAGGAAGGAAAACCCTCTAACTCCTTTTGTTACTTGATTATCAAACCAGGCAAACCTGGAATCTTCTATACCTATCCTTGTGTATATTTAATGAGTTTAACGCATAAGAGTAAACAACTAATAAAACGAACTGAATGCCTTTAATTATTCCTATCTATATGGGTATATGTAATCTGGGTAAGGCGGACTTTGGGGAATTTTCCGACTATAACAAATGTGGGGGACTACACAACCGTAAAGCTGGGTCTGTTCAAGGCCCACTGCCTGCCCAGTCAGGGTGAGGTCTACTGAGTTTATTACCGGCTAGACAGCGCTTGAGACCCACAGTCCCGGGATGGCCTCCCCAAGGCAGGAACCCACAGTCCTGGAAAGGCCTCTGCTGCCTGCTCACATTAAGAAGCTCTTACGGGACTCCAGGTCGGAGCACCAGGGGCACTGATGTGGAAGACCCCGGGAGTGGGCTCCAATCCCCAGCCCGTTGTGTTACTTAGAGACCAGTACGGGGTCCTGAGTTAAAACAAATGTACCAAAGACACATATAAATACATAAAGCTGTTAAAGAAACCATGAGTACATAAGCAAAACCAGCTCTAGGCGGTCAGACATTTTCTGAAATGCTCCCCCCTGTCACTCAGTGAGCACAGATTACAAAAAAGGCAGGTAGCCTTCCTCAAATTGGTAGGGACAAGGCGCTAGGAACCCTCATGTTGTGTGGTTGTTCTCCCCTGGTGCCGCAAGGGCACGGTCCCAGGTTCCCAGGGGTGCAGGTTCAGAGTTGACTTCCAACCTCGTCTGATAGGCCTCTGAGCCTGCCTTCCCTGAGAGCAGGCAAGGATGCCAAGCTGGCATCACTGGGCAGAGTGGGCTGCTCAGGTATGGTTTGGCCAGCCCGGTACTCTGACTGACTGGGTACCCTTGATTCATTTAGGTATGGACTGCTTAGCCAGCCCTTGCTTTTCTTTCAATCAAAGGGCTTTCACCCTGCCTGGACTGTCCAACTCAAGAGTCTGCCTTTTTTGGAGGCCACCCAGCAGAGCAAAGGCCAAACAGCATGGCAGCTTGTGCCCCTCTCAGTGATCTGAGCAGAGTGGATGGGGTCAGGAGGAGCTATTCCTGGATGCTGCCTGGTGGTTTGGGCCCTGCACGCCTGTCTGTTGCCCTTCTCCACCTAGTTCATTTCCGCATCAGTGCGGAACGACTGTCCCTAGGCCAGCAACCTGTGTCTCTCTCAGGCTGCGCCACTCCATTCCACTGTCATGAAGAAGGCTGTGCCCCCTGGTGCCCAGGTGACTACGCTGTCCTCCAGAACCCTGCAGGCAAGCAAGAGCTCCTGCAACAGATTCCTGAGGGGGTGAAGGGCAGTCCAGGATGTGCACGCTGCTCCTCCTCCTATCCAGCAGGTGTGGCTATCTCGTCCATCCTGCCATAGCATATGCTTGTCTCAAAGATTAAGCCATGAATGTGTAAACACAGAATGCCAGTACAGTGAATCTGTGAATGGCTTATGAAAATCAGTTAATGATTCTTTGATCGCCCCTGTAACTTGGATAACTGTGTTAATTCTATAGCTAAAACGTGCCGACAAGCGCTGACCTTTTGGGATGCGTGCATTTAGCAGGCCGAGGCCAATCCAGGCTCTCCCGGCCACGTTGTAACTCTAGATAACCTCGGGCAGATCGCATGCCCCCATGGCGGTGATGATAAATTCGTATCAGCTGTTAATGATAGTTTTTGTGCCTATCGTGATGACCATGGGTAGCAGGGAATCAGAGTATGATTCCAGAGAAAAAACCTGAGAAAACAGCTACCACATCAAATGAGGTCAGCAGGCACGCATATTACCCACTCCTGACTGAGGGACATAATGATGAAAAACTACAATACAGGACTCTTACAACGCCTTGTAATTGGAATGAATACACTTTAAATTCTTTAACAATTATCGATTGGAGGGCAAGTCTTGCACTAGCAGCCATGGTAATTCCAGCTCCAATAGAGTATATTACAATTGGTGGAGCTGAAACAATTGCAAACATCTGCCACATAGCAACGCTGGTATGGATTTGATGGATGAAACTGTGATTTATATCATAGAAAATATCAAAGCTATCAAGATCCAGTCAACTAATATCAAAGTGAATAACCCTACGAAAATGGAGTGGAGCTTATGAGCACTGTTGAAGACGAGTTCAATAAAAAACCATAAGAAAACATATGCAAGATTCAAAGGGCAGCTCTAAAGCATATCAGGAAATATTCAAGAAAAATAATAAGAAAATTGCTAAAATAATCACGGATGGGGCAAAAGATGCCACTTGAAAGTTTGGTGCTGATGATATTAATCAGTATTACAAAGACATTGCTGATTAAAAAAAAATAAGAAAAACCCACAATTCATACCAATTCACTGAATCCTAGAAGAATGAAACTATGAACATTTGTGTAATGAAATCACAGTTCTTCAAATAACAGATGCATTTGAGGAAGCCAACTTAAACAAATCCCTGGGAGCTGACAATGCTGGTTTAAATGATCTATACAATGTTCACAAGAAAGAACCAAGTTTTCTCCCCACAATAATATCAACTTGGTTAGAAGTTAAGAAGAGTCCCAGAATACATCACAAATGACTGATCAACATGAATTCCAAAGGACTTATGTGTAAAAGAGCTGAACAAAATATGCAGTTGGAAACCAATTGCCACCTAAAACAGCAGATCCCTAGATTACTCTGTGTAATTATTAGCATTTTATGACTGGGGAAAACGTAAATTTGAAATGTTTTAATTTTTCCTGTACAAGCAGATGGCGTAAATCGGTATAAATTACTTGGAAAGTAATCCAACCTCAAACTCTTAAAGAGCATAAAACCAAAGAAAAATCAATACATAGCTACCTTTATGCTTAGAGTGAATGTCATGAACACTAGTGAAACAATGTCCAAAGGAAGAGATTGAGCATTTGCTACGTGTACATATTGCAAAGATGTATGTAAAGCAATTGCACATGTCAGGTGCATGTCCTAAAACAAAGAATTAAAAGACACATCAAAATTCTGGAGCTACTCCTTGATAGAGCAAAAAGATGTGGTTAACTTACGTACAGGAAACTTCTTTTAAAGAACAGTCAAGGTGAATTCAGAACACCTGATGTTGAATTCACTAAAGATGGCACTGCTGTGGTGATTGATGCTTCAATCCATTATGAAAACTTACAGAATTCCCTTGAATAAGCATTTGAAAGTAAAGCCAATTATTACAGTGAACTGTCTTAAAAAATCAAAACTCTCACAAATTGTTCCACTGTGAAATTTCATGGTTTGATTGTAGGTTGTCGGGGAATTTGGCCTCAATGTAATGATATTGCCCTAACTGATCTAGGACTGCAAATGTAATTTCCCTTCAAGAAGTATTTATGCCTTTCTACTATGAAGCAAACTTTATAAATGTGCTAAGTATTCATGGACAATAAATAGATTAGCAAAGTTCAATAAAAATACACTGAATTGTGGATTATGTTTTAACTGAAATGTTAGAAAATTTGAAAATTATCAGTCTAGTATTGACATTTAGATAAGGATTAGGGTTTGATAGATAGAGTGTGTCATTGAAAATGATACCAGAATTTAATTAAATGTTAATGTGCTATTTTTTATGTTAGAATTTGGATAGTTATGTGTAAAGTTACGTTAGACTAGACACAATTGAAATACTCACTGTTTGAAAGAATATTCATTAAAATGATTCGTTATTTATTTTTACATAATCAGTACAGGCCACATTATTGTTTGCTAATCATATATCAAACCTTACTCTGCATAGTGCATCCAGAATCGGAAGATTCAGAAGTGTGGTAAGAAACAGACAATATTAAATGTTTAGAAAGGTACTGGATGGTATACTATCTTTATCAGAAATGCGATTTAGGTTTCCCTGAGGGCAACTTAAAATGTAGTTACACTCCGGAACAACCTTTGTGCTGTTGGAGAATACTGATTTTATGCTGATGGGCAGCAATAATAACCCAGAATGCCTTGTCATCTTTCTAGCAAAACCACAGCCAAGAGAAAGAGGTTTGGTAGAATCAGCACAAAAGAAGGAGTGGAGTGGAGTTTGAATTTAGTCTAGCACAGTAAGGAGACATGAGAGGTGTAGGATAAGTGGTAGGCCGTGAGGTGAATTACCACTATTCTTATTCTTTTATGGCTTGCCCGGTGAGGCAGGCGGGTGAGGCCTGTAGGGCTCTCGCTTGTAGCGACAAGTGACCAGTGCCCGCTCTGGGAGCAGAGGAAGGTGGAGAGTTTGACTGGGGTGGTATACCTGTCAAACGATAACGCAAGTGCCCTAAAGTGAGCTCAGCGAAGAAAGAAGCCTACCACGGAGCAGAAAGGCAGAAGCTTGCTTGAGGTCGATTTCCAGTATGAATACAGACTATGAAAGTGGGGCCTCACCATTCTTCTGACTTTTTGGGTTTCAAGCAGGAGGTGTCAGAAAAGTTACCAGAGAGATAACTAGCTTGCAACAGCCAAGCATTTACAGTGACATCACTTTTTGATCCTTTGATATCAGCTCTTCCTATCATTGTGAAGCAGAATTCACCAAGCGTTGCATTGATTACCCACTAAGAGGGAATGTGAGCTGGGTATAGACTGTCATGAGTTTTACCCTACTGATGATATGTTGTTGCAATAGTCATCCTACTTAGCATGAGTGGAATCGCAGGATCAGATATATGGTGTATGTGCTTGGCTCAGAAGCCAATAGGGCGAAGCTAACTGCTGGATTATGACTGAAAGCTTCTAAGTCAGAATCCACCCTAAACCATAACAATACTGTAGGTCAGTGGAGCTTTGGTTGGCCTGGGGCAGCTGGCCTCCTGCCAGTGAGGAGAGCTGCTCGCTTAGGACCGCAGCATGGTTGAAAGGGGCCATCTTCATCGCCCTTAGTGCACCGTGGGCTACCCAGTGCTAAATCATTCATAAACTACCTGATTCTGGGTCAGGTTTTGTGGGAAGCAGAGCATTCACTTCACCGCAATCTATTAAAAGCCTCTGAACCAAGGTTTTGTCTCTGTCTATGGGTGCTGATATCTCCCTGGAATCTCTCTACCGCCAGGCCGGCAGGTGGAATGGAGTGCGGACCTGTGGGAGGCTGCCTCCACAACATGCCACATGGCACATGGGCCTTCCACTCCTGCCGGTGCAGGGACAGGGGCATGATATGTAGCAGGTCATCTGGACAACCAGATGGGCAGAGCTTAAACCAGCGAAGTTGCCTGAAGGCGTCGTGGTTGCCTACCACCTGGGCCTCTGGTCGCCAGGCCCGCCCAAACCATAAGAGCAACAGACTGGCCGACCAGATGACCAGTAGATGACTGGTCAAACAAATGACCAGCGGGCCAGCCAGCGCCGCTAAATCAAATTTGTCGCTCCTCCCAGGTTCTGTAAGCAGAGGAGAGGGGGGGTTGCAGGGGACTTAACCCTTCTTAGCTCCCCAGGATTGGGCTCCAGGAAAGGTGGAAGGCAGTGACCCGGGGCACCCTTAGCTGATGTACTGGGGTGACAGTGACTGGAGACTGTGAGGGATCTCATGTCCCACCAGGGAATGGAGTGGAAAAATGACTGCCGTGAAAACCCAGACACTCAGCAGGTCCCTGGGAAGGGTGACATCTGTCTTAGGAGGATTCTGGGGCTCTTACGGGCTGAACAGCTCCCATATTCCACCATGAGAGGTGGGTGGAACCATGGCTTTCGCCTGGTAGGCCTGACCCCCGCAGGCCAGAGCTGCAGGCACTGGGCAGTGTCACTTTCCCTAACCGGGCCAAGGTCTCAAGACCGATCCAGGCAATGGACAAGTATGGGTGTGCCAAATCAGTGAGCCACTTCCCCACCCAAGCAGGCCTAATTTTAATTACGCCCAGGTCTAGTAGGAGAGCTGATTAAGTATGTCAGATCCAGGTGAAGTATAGTATAGCCTTATAAACCCGTGCTACCAGTTTCAAAAGCGTCCTGTTTCTGGCAAAGCGCCAGCTACATTGGGAACGATAGAAAAGAAGTGAGAGAGCTGGATATTAGAAACACAAGTACTCAGTTTTATCAACCTCTACGGATATCTAACTGGTATAGAAAATAAATATCAGTGAGACATACACATGTTTCTTGAAGCACTGTTTACGCGTTGGAAAAATCAGTTCATGACCGTGTTCTTTGATTACAGAAACACTTGTATCTTAAAATAGATAAGTTGTTAATTTGCGCTGGAAACCAACAGTCCCTGAAGCGTGAGAAGAAAACTTAAAATAATTTTTTGTAGCTCACTTCCATGCAATTAAGCATGGCTTCACACACACTGCAAAGTTACATGTTTGCAACGAGTGTGCAGTATGACAATGGTGTGTTTCTCCATTTACGGAGGCTGCTTTGCTCTAATGGACATCCTTGTGACCTGAGCAATTAAGGAATCTGAAGCTCTCGTCTTAAAACCTGCTGCATTTGTTCATACACTCAAACCCTGCGTGTTTACATTAAAACAAAGTCAGGCTTTTCGTCTTTTCCCTCTGACAGCATCAGAAATGTCCCTGAAATCAATACATTCATATCAGAGACTAAAATAAAGATTGAGTGAACGCCACCAAAAATCCCACTTATGTCATAAAATTAAAATATTGATTCCACTGTTCGTGGTGACCTCGCGGCCATTAAAAAAAACAGAAAAACGCTCCTGGGATAATGAGTGCTATGACCCCACGCTTGTAACCGTAGAGTCAACGGCTGAGTGCTTTATTTTCTGTTTATTTTCATATTAACCAGCTTCACCACATTAGGAATAAATAATGGACTATTGATTCGGCTCCCCATGGTGTACAATCATTTCTTATGTATATGTGCGGTCTCGTATAATTTGACAATCAATACAAAAGGCCGGGCAGCCCATTCGGAAGCCCTTCCATCTTGTACACTTCTGTTTTGACACCAGGGTACAATCCTGCTACTAACTTCATTCCATAGACACAGAGCACCTGATAGCAAAGAATGAGGAAAAATCGGAGAGTTGTTTACTTAGGGTTGATCCTTGGTATCCTTTGGAGCTGAATTCTAACTTTTCAGAACTACTTTTGCAAAATTATGACACACAGGGAAAAAACTGTAAAGAAGCTCCGCCTCCTACAGCTCCATCAAATTCTAGAAACACCTACATCATCTTTTGGCAGGATTACATTTGCAAGTGTTTCCAGGTTTGGAAACCACCTGCAACGGTTATGTGGATATCTATCAATTTTGAATTTGTGGGTATTCACTTGCCTGTGCAAGTGGCATTGTCCAGAAGTGCCCGTAAACCTCTCTCTCATCCTATATTCGCAACTAGGAGTTGTAAGGTTGGACCAATGCCCATTCTCTCCATCAAGTGTATAAGATAGCCCACTCCACTCTGTTGAATGTCTTTTTGGCATCGAGGGAGAGGACCAACCTCTCCACCAGATCAGATGTCGACAGCCAGAGCAGACGGAGAAAGGTTCTAAGGTGATTGCAAGAGGATTTTTTGGTGACAAAGCCAATCTGCTTTTTGTGACTCAATTGGGGGATAATTTTGTAGAGTTATTGTGCTAGGATTTTCCCCATGATTCTGATTTAACAATTTAGTAGCGAATTTGGACAGTAATAGGAGAACTGGAGCAGGTCCTTTTCAGGCTTTGGGATAGATAAGAGTGAGTAGGGCCTTGTTGAATTCTGGCCGAGTAGTCTGGGAGTCGAGCATTTCTAATGCAGACCTTTCCCAGTAGAGGGAACACAAGGGGGGGCAAAAATCTTAAATATTCCAACAGGAAATCAATCTTATCCTGGGGCTTTCCCAGCAAGGAGTAGCTAAAGGGCTTCTGCTATTTCATGTTCTATAATCTCTCCTTCCAAAATGTTTCTTAACTCTGTGGAAAGCCAGAAAATCAGCAGGTTCTGTAAAAAATCTGTTGTTTCAGAAGAGGTACTTGGGTAGAAGAAAGCAAGAAGTCTGAAAATTCCTTAGTTATCTCAGGGGGCTAGTTAGAAAAGCGCCTTCTGCAGCACAGAGTTTTGGGATGGGGGATTGGGATTCTCACTGCCTGAGTTGCTTTGTCAACAGCCTACTGCCGGCTCAGGTTTTTCTGCTGCTACAGTATAAAGTGTTTTTAAATCATACGTCTTATGAGCCAATGCTCCTAATAGTGCATCTGTGGGAAGAGGTTGTCGAAAGGATTAGTCTATCTCTTTTTCCAAGGTGGTGTGCATCTCTATCTGCTTTTTGCCTGGCCTAGCACCTTTTTTCATCAGGTAACACATGTATGATTTTTCAGCCACCCATAATAGTTGCAGAGAGCCCACCAAATGTTCATTCAGAAGGAGATAGTCTAGGAATTGTTCCATTAGTTTCTCTTTTCCTTTGGGAGTTTAAAGTTGGATGAATTTATTCTTCAGATTTTATATTTGAAAAAGACAATGTTCAAGTCTAGTTTTGAGGATATAGGTGAGTGATCAGAGAGCACTCTATTTTCGTTTCCGTTCCAAGAACACACAAAAAAAGTGTAATCAATAGAAGGTGATCTGTTAGAAAGTCTCTTACGGTGGCGTTTTTGTGGTCTGGGCATCCAGATATGTCCAGAACAGGATCAGGTGTCAAATTCCAGTGCCCTCCCAGTAAAAAGCTTGAGGACTTGAAGTCAGTAAGCAGACAGTGAAGCTGCAAGAAAAAGTCTCATTTATTTGCAGTAGGGGCATAGACTGAACCAGCTATAAACGTATAGTTTTGCACTGTGAGTTTGGGAAAGACATATTTTGCATTTGGATGTGCCAATGTTTTAAGTATTAAAAGAATGTGCTTGTGAATTAAAATGCCATCTTGCTTTTCTGGCAAGATTTAGAGTTTGGTGGGGAGGCGTTTCAGAGGCTGGACGATCCTATGCGTATTTTACTGTTCCGACCCACTCTTGTTTCAGTTTTTCAGATTCTTGTTGGAAACATTGGGTCTCTTGGAGAATCACTTTAGCAGGCCTCCTAGAAGTGAAAAAATGTTAGCATCTACTTGCGCCTGATGTACCTCAAGAGTCCATTGATGTTGAGGCCCCATATGGAGAGTGCTTTAGTGGAGCTCATTGCCGTTAGGCGATAAGTAGTGGAGCTGCAACAGCATCGAGCAGTTAGGGCTGTAGAGGGAAATTTGGATACAAGGGTTTGCCTTCTTCCAGGTAGGAGGTGTAGAACAAAGTTAGATTCTTCCACAAGAGACTGTAGGCTTCGTCAAGGTTAGGGGGTGTCATACTTTAGACTGGAGAATGAAGTATTTTGAGGCATAGGAGCCTCTCTGTACTGAGAAGATGGTCTGTTGGGGGAAGAATAAATTAAAGTCAGTGTAGCAAGGTAGCAGTGATGTGGTACAATATTGTCCTGAGCACTGCCCATGATGCTTCGACAGTGTCCTGATGCCTCACCAATCCACATCAAATGCCCTACAATCTGACTTATATCTTGTGCAGTAAAAGGAAATGTTTTGAATTAAACAAGGTGTATAATGGTGAATTACACTCTCATCAACTATACATGTCCATATTTTCAAAAATATTTCTCATATGCCTAAGCTCTTCTGTTCATGCCTGGGCATCTCTCTCTGGCCTCCATCTCTCTGGGCTTTGCCAAACTTATGCGCTTCTGATCCACCCTTACAGTCTAGTTGGGTAAAACATGGCATATAGGATAGATGTCTTCCTCTGCATTTCCTTCACTTCTCAAAATGTCTTTCTGGCATCTTGTACCACCTGAGTAAAGTCACGGTAATAGTTATTTGATCTCCTTTGTAATGTAGTTCATCCTTTTCCTTAGCATTATGTAGGTTATTGTCCCAGTCTCTGTGTAATTCAACATTCTAACAATGAGCAGGTGTGGCGGAGCACCCAGGGATGGTCTGGCAGCCAGAGACCTAAGATCCTCTCAGCTAGAGTCATCCTGGAAAAGTAATTCACATACAATAGTTCAGTTAGTAGTTGTTCTAGAAATGTTTCAAATTTTCCCGGATGTAGCCAGTTCTACCTGGTCTACGATAAACATATTATTCCACCATGACCTTGACTCGAGACCCTCATTTTCAAACCGGATGATTTTGAACACTTCATTGTAAGCATTTTCCCATGTAATGTGTTGGAACCATTCTCAAGCTCTAACATGCCTTATCTTACCTTTCCACCTGGCCGTCTTGGTGGTTCTTCATCTTGTCCATATAAATTGTGAGAGAGTCAATCTTCCCATCAAGCTGAAACTGCCTTTCTAGCAAAAAGCTACTGGCATGGCATTAAATACTTGCAAAAAGGCAGCATCATAGCTTGCTGCAGATATTTTCTTTGCACTGGAAACATGGTGTTACTATGAGGTCAAAAGAACACCACCAGGCCCTTGAGAATTTGAATAATTGCTAAAGACAATTAACTTCTTAATACTTTGAGCTAATTGCTTACGATTGTCCTGTGTTAAGCCTACAGAAACTGATAGTCACAATACATTTAGCAAGGGGTGATTGACTATAACTGTATCAGCGACCAAATTATTTTGATATAGGCATAGATATCAATTAGGCATGGCCAGGGTTAGCAGCTGGGTCTAATCCATGCATAAGATATATTTATAAACAATTAATTTAAGTGGACCTCAGATTCATAGGGGTAATTGTAAACATCTAGCATTGACATGGCCCTCCTAGACTGATGTTGAACACTAGAAATCTAAATCTGTCTTTATTTTAGACTTGAAATATAAAAACAGAATACATTCTCCTGTGTATTTAACCCCTTCGCTGCTAGACCTTTTCCCCCCCTGTGCTGAGCCTTTTTTTGGCCATTTGGGGTAGTTGGCGCTTAGGCCCCTGTAACTTTCTGACCACATATGGTATCCATGCTAAATATGCGTCCTTTTTTTCCAACATCTTGGGGATTCTACAGGTACCCAGGGTTTGTGGATTCCCCTGGAGGGGACCCAGAAATTAGCCAAAATACAGTTACATTTTGATTTTTTTTTTTTTTAAATGGTAAAAAAGGGCTACAGGTGAAAGCATCTGATTTTTTACCTGCAAATAGTATCAACAAAGGGGTTGCGGGGCTGAAATCCCCATTTTCCCAGCTTTCAGGGACAAGCAGACTTTTGTCAGAAAACCACATTTTTTCACTCAGTTTTGGCATTTTTCTGGGACATAGCTTATTTCTGCTATTTTTTGTGCTTTCAACCTCCTTCCAGTTATTGGTAGAAATGGGTATAAAAGCAAAAATGGATCCTGGAAAGCTATACATTTTAGAAAAGTAGATACAATTCTGAATTCAGCAAGGAGTCATTTGTGTAGATCCTTCAAGGTTTTTTCATAGAAACTAACAGTTAAATATAGGAAAAATTGAAAATTAGTTGAAAAAAACAGCCATTTGTGCCAACGTTTTCACCTGTAACTTCTTCTAATTGTGATAGCTGTTTTAAAGCAATATACCGTTACATCCGCTAGACCTTTCTGGTTGTGGTTCTATATAGCACTTGTAGGTTCACCAAGAACCCGACAAACCCAGAGCCAATAACTGAGCAGCGTCTTGCAATGGTTTTTCATTATGTTCCAGGTATATAGCAATTAATTTGGGAAAATATGTACATGGAAAAATCGGTGTGAAAGACACCTATATATGTCTGAAATTGGAACAAAATATAGAGTTTAGAAACAGTAGATATTTATACATTTCTGAATTTGTGAGTTCCCATACTAGCATGAGACTTATAGGTCATTTTTCAAAATGACTTCTTTTTAACACCTTGTCTTTCATTTGGAAGGCAGAAATGCATCGAACGTCAATAGGTAATAACAGTTGTTCTACAATTTTGTGTTACCCTAAGTCTCCCAATAAAAACAGTACTTCACTTGTGTGGGCAGGCCTAGTTACTGCGACAGGAAACGGTCCGAAACGCAACATGGACACACTTTATCTTTACAGTGAAAACTGACCCTTTTTTTTGCAAAGTGCCTAGCTGTAGTTTTTGAACCCTAGCTCTGCCGGCACCCAGGGAAACCTAGCAAACCTATACATTTTTGAAAAGTAGGCACCCAGGGGAATCCAGGATGGGGTGACTTGTGTGGCTCTCACCAGGTTCTGTTACCCAGAATCCCTTGCAAACCTCAAAATGTGTCCAAAAAAACAGATTTTCCTCACATTTCTGTGGTGGAAAGTTCTGGAATCTGTGTGGATCCACAAAATTCCCCCCACCCTGCGTTCCCCAAAGCCTTCAGAGAAAAAGGTACCTCACTTGTGTGGGTAGGCCTAGTGCCCGCGAAAGGAACTGGCCCAAAACGCAACGTGGACACCACATTTTCACAGTGAAAACGGACCCTTTTTTTGCAAAGTGCCTAGCTGTAGATTTTGAACCCTAGCTCTGCCGACACCTAGGGAAACCTAGCAAACCTATACATTTTTGAAAACTAGACACCCGGGAGATTCCAGGGAGGTATGGCTTGCATGCATCCCCCAACGTTTTCTTATCCGGAATCCCCTGCAGACCTCAAATTTAGCTGAAAAAAATCACTTTTTTCACACATTTTTGGGTGTGAAAGTTGTGGCATCACTGGGCTGATTCAAATTTCCTATCACCCAGCATTCCCCCAGGTCTCCCAATAAAAATGGTGCCTCACTCATGTGGGAGGCCCAAGTACCCACGGCAGGCAAGGGCCCAAAACCTATTGCCTATCACAAAACGACCTGGTTTTGCAAGGGGGGTCATCTGGGTTTTTGGCCCCGTGCTCAATGACCAGATAGGGAAACCTACCAAACCCACACATTTCTGAAAACTAGACACCCAGGGGATTCCAGGAAGGTATGGCTTGCATGAATCCCCCAACTTTTTCTTACCCAAAAATCCCCTGCAAACCTCAAATTTAGCTGAAAAAAATCACTTTTTCCACACATTTTTGTGTGGGAAAGTTGTGGCATCACCGGGCTGACACAAATTCCCTACCACCCAGCGTTCCCCCATGTCACCAGATAAAAATTGTGCCTCACTTGTGTGGGAGGCCCAAGTACCCGCGACAGGCAAGGGCCCAAAACGTATTGAGGCGACATCAAAATTGCCTATCAAAAAACGCCCTGGTTTTGCAAGGGGGGGTCTCCTGGGATTTTGGCCCCGTGCTCGGCGGCCAGCTAGTGAAACCTACCAAACCCACACATTTCAGAAAACTAGACACCCGGGGAATTCTAGGGAGGTATGGCTTGCATGGTTCCCCCAACTTTTCCTTACCCAGAATCTCCTGCAAACCTCAAACTTAGCTGAAAAAAATCACTTTTTCCACACATTTTTGTGTGGGAAAGTTGTGGCATCACTGGGTTGACACAAATTTCCTCCCACCCAGTGTTCCCCCAGGCCTCCCCGAGTGGGACGGGTATGCCCAGACGTGGGCCCCATGCTCTCCATGCCACTGGAGTCAAGCTATCCTGGCTGATGAGGAGTGAAACCCCGAAACAGGTCCTAGGATGCTTGTTTCCAGTCCAGGGATGACCTGACCTTACAGTTCGGGCTGGACTGTTCCCATTGGGCACAGGGTCAAGACTAATTTGCATATGGCTGGGTTCAAACTAGAATGGCATGGTGAGCAAATAAAACAATGGATTTAGGCCCAGATGTCTGTACTGGGGTGAATGTATGACATTGTTCTGCATTCTCTCCATCAATTGTTGTTTTTACATTTGTCACCCGAGTGGGACGGGTATGCCCAGATGTGGGTCCCTTGCTCACTTTGCCACTGGATTCAAGATAGCCTGGCTTATGAGGGTTGTTACCCCGAAACCGGTCCAAGGATGCTTGTTTCCGGTCCAGGGAAAACATTGCATGGCCGTGCGGGCTGGAATGTTCCCATGAAGCACAGGGTCAAGACTGATTTTCATAAAGCTGTGTCTGAACTGGGGTGGCAAAGTGAGCTAAAGAATGATGATGGATTCAACCCAGATCTGTGACTGGAGGTGAGTGTCTGAAAAGTTTCAGTGCTCCGTCCATCATTTCCTTGTGTTTGCTTTGTTTAAACAGTAAGGCATGGGTTAAACATTCCTGGTAAAATATTTTTAAATATTAACAAGAAGATAAGATAAGCCACAGTCTCGGTCATCTGTCCTTTCAATTGCCAGTTATTGTTATGTTTTTTCTTCAAGGTCACTATGTCACATGTTAGGATTCGATTATGTGAATATTATTGAGTAGTACCTCAAAGAGTATCCATATAACCTTCTGTACCCTTTTTAATAATTGTACCATGTGCCTGATGCACAACAGTGGTGGACGAGGAATCGGCAGTGGAGATCTGCCATGTTTACTAGCCAATTGTATTATAAGTATGAGATCCTGTTCACATTTAGTTTTCTTTATATCTTTGTCAGCCATTACATGGTAATTGTAAATTTTGTTCAAATGATGACGTGACCAAATTCCTCTTGGTCTGAGCTGCTAATTGCTTAGTATTTAGAACGTGACATACACGTACCTGCGTGCTTCAAGCCTCTTAAATGTAGGAACTTTGTGTTATTTTAATATGTTTAGTTTTAACTGCTGCTGCTTTTTTAACATTATTTTGTTTGCATCTCAAAATTGTTAAAACATTCCATGCTATTGTTACCTAGGAGCATGCTGTAGTAATATATTGGCCATGTCTGAACTGGGGTGGCAGAGTGGGCTAAAGAACGGTGATGGATCAAACCCAGATCTGTTGACTGGGTGTGAGTGTTTGATTGGTTCTGATGCTCCGTCCATCACCACCCCCTTTTGTACCGTAGTAATATATTGAGCCACAGGGGTAGAACAAGGAGTGCAGAATGTCACACCTTTTTCCTCCTCTTGTTCTGAGAGGCCCCTTACTTTCTGCTGATGGGCTGTGGGAAGAAGGCATGATTGCCTTTCCTACTTCTCTGCCATATCAAAGCCTATGACTGGGAGCATAAATGTGTGAAGATCGCATGGTGAAGTAGGCCTCCTCCCCCTCATATTTCTCTGCCTCCACTGGTACCTGTTACTGGCTATTCTAGAGGGTAAATTATTAATGACTCCCCTCCCCATAAAATATCCACATCACCTTCACGACATACTACTCCCTGAGGGAGATTGAGAAAAGACTCTCAACTTCAACAGTATGAGAAGGGGGGGCACTGCACGAGGGCCTCCATGCTCTCTCCCCTGCAATTCACCACCATCACGATCCACATGCTTTGCATTGGTTTTTTAAAAAAATTCTTTAGTATTTTATTCCTTCAAACCAGCAGACAATGTACAGAAACAATCATACAGCTCGTCCACCTCAGCCAAGGTGGTAAACGTTTTAACAATGATACACCCCAGCAATTAAGCCTAAGGTCGCCTCTGTGGAGGATCCTCCGTCTTCATTGTCCACACCATTTTTTTAGGTTTCACCATAACTCAACTGTATATAAACTCCCCCCCACCATTCCCCCTACAAACCCCCCCTCAACTCCCCCACACCCCTCTCCCTCCTGCCGGGTCCGATTAACTTGAGGTCTATGGGTCTCATCATTCATGCGGGGTCTCCTTGTGTCTCTCCCCTTTGATCTGGGGCCGGCCCCCCGTGGAAGGCGTTGCCGCTGAGCTATCTTGTGTGGGTTGTGGGGTCTGTCCCGCTATCCCTTGAATCATCACTCCCCACGCCATCAATACCTCGGGCAGTTTGTCATCTCTCTTTGTTCTACGCATGTGCCCCTCTTCTGCCAGAGCCCACTCCCTCAGGTCTGTCCTCCATTTCGCCAAAAGTGGCCCCTTCTGGGTTAACCAGTGGATCGCGATACGCCACTTTGCTATGTTGGTGCATCACACTAAGCACTAATATATATATATATATAAATAGGCAAAAGGTGCAAGTAGTGATTGAATCTAGCTATTTCTGCATCAATGAAGAAGCAGTGGAAATATGATGGCACACCTGACAACATGAGGTTCTGCAAGCATATATGAGACCATACATGCACATATGAGAATGCCCTAAACATATGAGACATCGTAGGTGGCACTCGGGACTATGAAGCTAAGCCAAACCCTATTTAGGCCACACCTGTGCCTATGAAACTTCACAAAACTAATGAAACTACTTCTGCTCATATGATACTGTACTCTGCTTATACCTAGCCCTGCATATATAGAAGCACTGGTCAATTGAAACTTCTGCAACATGTTAGTGGCACGGCTAATAGTGACATATAATGATATATCCAAGAAGGAAGAGTCTGCGGTGGGAATGATTATTCTTTGACAGTTTTATGTAGCACTTCTACTTCAAATAGGATTAGTGGGCTTTACATAGAACATAATCTTGAAGTACAGCGAAATTAAACGAAGAACATAGGGCCTCATTTTGATGGACATCAGTGGCTGTCTGACCGCCGACAGCCCTTTGGTCCAACTGCCAGGTTACAATCCTGCGGTCAGACCCACAGCGGTCAGGGGGAAGACCGCAGTTTCCAGCAGGATCAGTGATCCCATTGGGGTGGCAGTAAGAATCATAGCGGTGCCGAGGCAGGCACTGCCATCAGGATTACGATATCCCTTTCCGACAGCCTTTTCATGTTGGAAAGACCGCAATGAAAAGGCTGGCAAAACGGGAATTTGGGGGCCCCAAACAGGGTCCCCTTTCCTTGTGGGCACTGTAAAGTGGCACTGGAGGCACAAGTAGTGCCCCCACTCACCTCCATGCACAGTGTGCCATGCACAACATAGTGCATGGCACACTGTGCATGGAGGTGCAGGAGGTGCTGCATAGCAAGGCAGCTTGTGCTGCAGCATTTTTCCTTGGCCCTAGCACAAACTGCCATGGTATGGAGCACTTTCCGAGCGCCTGCACAGCGGTCATGTCATAATGTGTGGGTTGGACTGCTGCATGCTTGTTGGGGGGTCTCCTGACAACAGCGGATGTCGGTCCGACCGTCCGGCATCAAAATATGGCACATATTCTCAAATGCCTAGGGAGCAAAGTGGTTAATGTTCTGGGCTAAACAACACTAGCCAAATACAGCATTTACTGTTGGATGTGTGTGTCATGATTTGTTGAGGGATAATCTGAACAGGCATACCTTAATGGTATTCTAAAGGAGAGGAGAAATGGTTCAGTTTTAAAATCGGTGAGAAGAGTTTCATAATGATGCTGCTACCCCTGTGAAAGAATGGTTTTGTGTTAAGGATAATTTGAACTTTTGAAGTTCTAGGTAAAATTAAATCTTTGGCTCTGGATTCTCATTGTTTTCCTGAGACAGTGAGCGAGACTGTCAAGTAGGGCAGACTCTTTAGATAAATGGATTTGAAAGGAGGAAACCAATCTTGAATTCAATTCTGGCTTCTTTGTCTGCCAATGCACATCTCTTTTCATAGGTGAGATGGGGCATATTTGTTTAATGTTTAAAGTCTAGCCAGAGAGCTGCGCACTGCTTTAAGTGGGGCAAGTGAAGACCACATTATGCCTGCTAACATGTCGTTGTGAGAATTCTAAAATTACAATTTCTGTGCTGTAATCAACATTGATGAGAGACAACTGAAATGTTTGAATTGTGTTTTAACACTGTGAAAAGCTTAAGTTAGCCTTAATTAGTCTACTTGTGTTTTCAGTTTTCATTGTGTAGCGCCGCTGCATGTAATTTAAAAGTAGTTTTTCTCTTTTCCTGCCTATGCACCGAAAGCCTCAGACATGACCCTCACTAATGTACTAAATATATAAAATTCAGTCAGCTCTTTGCAGGACATATGAGTGTGCTCTTTAACATACGTGGCTTTTCTGGATAAAGGAGACTGTTCTTGTGCCCATGAGGTGTTACCAGGTATGCACAGTGGGCAGACGAGGGGTCGGGGGGGCGGGGGGGGGGAAGGGGGCGGGGGGAGGAGGTGGAAGGCATTCACAGAGGCAGATTTTTACAAGAGTAAATATAGATGTGCAAATGCACTCCTACAATTTGTAGTAACTGTGCTACCTTTGGCTATTCACCATTTCAGAGTTTAAAGTTAAAACAAAGTGTAGACTTACATGTCTCCACCCAAGCATAATTGACTACTAGACAGAGGTCTCCGCCACCGTAGAGAAGATCTCCTTTTGGTAAAGTATAGGCAAATTGTAAAACATTTATTAAACTTTAAGAAAAATAGTACACTTATTTTTATGTTACATACTAATGTAAATTCATTTTGCAAGCCTTAAATGTAGACCAAAATTAAAAGAAATCTACATTATTAACTCCATTTTAAATTACGTTTCACTATTTTAAATTACATTATTTGTAAAGACTTATTTAAAAAATACCTAAAGTAAAAAGTTAATAATAATTTATTATGCAGTAAAAGTTATTACAATTAAATATAGAATTTAAAATAATTCACTTTTCTATAAAAAAATAAATCTACAATTATTTTAAATTAAAATGGGTTATTTAAATATATTAAATTAAAATAATGGTTATTTTTTACTTAGATATAAAAAAAATCACATTAAATTACATGTATATACAGTTTAAAAAGTCTGAATTAATTAATTAATTTTAGCCTTGTTGTTCTACTGTAAGTCCCTGCCTCATTTAGTTTCTATCGGAGGGTGTTGCAGTAGCAGTGGTTGGTCATGTGTTTTGCTGGACTTACTTCAGGTCTGAGCTGCAGTACGAATGTTTTGGGCCCTTTTTATCTTTTTTAACTATAGAAGAACACTTTGTGACTAGCAATGGGTCTACTCTTTTATGGGTGGGTACAAGTCCATGCTTAAACTTCTCCCTAGACCCCTCCTTCAGGAACCCCTCCCATTTTGTAGTAAGTAGTCCGCATTTTGCTGCCACTCCGCGTCCCCCCCACATTTTCTACTGAAACGTAGGTTCAGTGTGCAGAGATATCTGCAGTCCAGGGAGAGATCTCCTCAAGGGAAAGATAGGAGAGTCAAAGAGCTTTGCACAAAGATTGCTGAATAGAATTTTGTAGTACGTGAGTAGTGCTACTGTAGTACAACTAAACAGACTACAAAATGCACTTTGTGAATAGGTCCCTGAGACTTTACCAGCCTGAATGAAGCAACACTAGGAATATTTGGATATCCCTCTGTATAGCAAGGCTGTAGCTGCATGTGTGCAAATGAACTAGGTATAAGTGGCTATACAGCATAACATGAGATTTGTGGCATCTGTACATTTGAGACTATCCTGGTGCATGTAGCTACTACTGTATTGTGAGGTTGCAGTGGATCCATGAGTCTCTTTTTGTGCACACTAAGCTGATAACTATGCTTATGAGGCTCTTCTGGAAATGAGATACTATTACTGAGGTAATAAAGCTGCCATATAAGTATGTAAGTATTCCTGCACGAGTGAAGTAACACAGGACATAGGAGGAAGACGCAGCACCTAATGAGGCCATATCCCCACTTCTAAGGATGCTCTGGGGGGTCAAGGCTACATCTGTCAATATCAAAATATATTTCTCTTCGTGCACATATGGGATGAAGCTGGGTGAATGATTCCATACAAGGCATTCTCAGTCCTGATGTTGAAACCACAAAGAGCAAATATCTTCTCATCAGCTGAAAATCCAAGTCAAAATTGACCAGGCACTTCTCAGGAAATTAAAGGTATAAAGCCCTCAGATTTCACTCTAGACAACACAACCACTGATCCACATAAAGAAATATGGCTCATTCAGCAAACCTCTATTTCCATTCACAAAAGTGGTGCAAACATCAAAAAAGGGCTTAGCACAGTGGGTGGGTGTGGGCCTCAGGAATTAAGGGGTTAAGTCTAAGAAGAATATAGTTGACTATGATTATTGATGCAAATTCACATCTTTTTTCAAAGGTGACTGATAAAGGTGCGGAACTCTTAGCCCTCCTGCAGAAGATGAGGAAGCTCTAATACAACAAATGGTTTGATGGTGGTAAGACCTCAGAGTTACCCTCATGGGATTTTATTACAGTTTCTAAAGCCTGGGTGTAAGAAAAGGGTCTCACAAAATAACTAAAATCCAATAAGGGAGACCCGAGATATGAATTTTTCAGATTTTAAGGAAAAAAGTACCAAGAAAAAGGAAAGTGCCACTCCGAAATCACTATTCGCGGTTGACCAGTATCTAGATGCAATTTCAGGCTGACTGCGATAAAGAGGAAGTCTGATACACACAGTGGGTCATCCCAGTCAAAGCTTTTGCCTTCTGACACAGGCCCTTATTTAGAGTTTAGTGGACAGGATACTGTGCAATAAACATGGCAGATTTCCTGTATGTCGTATTACAAGTGCATTATACCCTATGATACGCCTAACATGGTGTATGGGATATCAACCATGTTTATGATGCAGTATCTCATTTGTCAAACTCTAAATAAGGTGCTCAGTCTTTTTTATTTATGTCTAAATCCTTCAGCGGCACAAGGGTGAAGGCCGCATCTGACAAAGTCTTCTCAAAATCAGCAACCATTGCCATGCGGTCTCGGTGAAGCACTGGAGGTCTTCGAATCCAAAAAGTTTCCAAGTGCCAATATTTCAGACAGTGGCAGTTCCTCTTAGCCACTTCTAAGAGTCACAGAACCTCAGACCCACACTCAGGGGCCAGGACACAGTCCAGCAGAGACCACCAGCAAATTTCAGTCCAATTTCGGCTGTGACTGGTCAACTGGTCACTCTAGGAGCTTTTCTTGTCCCTGTATCCATGCAGGAGGTTCGCCAACTGACCCCTGGAGTCGACGTCTTGCATACACATGGGAGTAGATCCAGCCCTTTAGGTCTCCACACGGGTTATAGACAGACTGTCCAATCCTCCTCTATTTTGACACTGAAAGTGATTTGCAACTTGCAGTACATCCTGTTTGCCACACTGCAAACTATTTCACTGTGCACCATGCTCAGTAACATGCAACATGGCAACATCTTTCTGCCCCTGGCAGGAGTATGTGGCTCACCTAGAGGTGTAATTAAGGTAATAAGCAGTCTCTTCCCACCCACCAGCTTCCGAATGGTTCTGGGACCAACTGCCTCCTACACGGAGACTAAAGCCAGGAGGCTAGAATGTGTTTTGGAATCAAAGACCCCTTTGCATCAGGCTTCCCTTAGCTCTACACTACAGTATTATAAGTTAATTCCAAATCCAACCTCGCCATTGAATTTGATTTTTAATGAATATTTTCAAAAATGCGATAAACCACCTTCTTTCAGACCAAAGAAACACAATTATCACATTAACTGTACTTTAGCTTTTTTTCGACGAAAAGAGCGCAACGCCAGGATCACGAGAGGGCTCGGTGACACCCCCTGTGGTGACCCCCCAGACCGCGGACACGCTCATCTAACGAGGGACCCACGGATCGGGTCGGCGACAAAACAAGCACGACCAGCCCGGCAGACCACGAGGAACAGTATAACCACGAGGCCCGACACTGGGCAGGACATGTATAGACTTCAATAATTTACGGATGACCGCCGGAGCAGGAATCGGCAGCCACTAGGTTCACCACCCCCGCGCTTACGAACTAAAGTTACGCCAAGGCAACCAGTTTGGGCGCATCGCTTCGCACGATGTGCCCCCAGCATTGGGACTGTTTCCCACCCTTGTTACGGTTCATTTCCTTATCCCCTATGTTCCTTCCCTGTCATTCCCAGCGCGGGCAAGATAACCTTCGCAGACGAGGCAATACACAGATGGATGGTGGGTGGTGGACGTGCGACCAGGGGAGACGGCCGAAGGGCCCACACTATTACAAGGACGTATACACATGACCTCCCACAACATATCCCACAACTCTCCCAACACGGACATAAAATTCCTGACACTTAATGTTCGGGGGATGCATACAGCACGCAAGCGTTATTCCGTCTATGCCTACATCAAGCGACAAAAGGCCCAGATAGCACTCTTACAAGAAACACATCTGACGGCAGGGGAGGCGGACCGACTACAGAGAAAATGGCGAGGCATCATCTGTGCCACGACCTACTCAGCGTTCGCTAGGGGTGCGCTCGTCTGGATCAGACCGGGGGTACCCTTTAAAGAGCAAAACAGACTTGTGGATAAAGAGGGCCGCTATGCACTACTGACAGGACTGCTAGAGGGCCGACAACTACTGATAGGGAGTATATATGCCCCTAACACAGAGCAGGAGAGTTTCTGGGGCAAGCTCACCCACACATTGGCCCCCCACACATCGGTCCCATGGCTCCTGGGAGGGGATTTCAATTGCACCCTGGATCCACACCTCGACCGTTCACGCCCGCCACAGGCCCACTCGCCAGCATACAAACAAGCCACGGACCTTCGCAACTGGGCAGACAGATGGGGACTGACCGACATTTGGAGAGCACGCCATCCCACCACGAAGCTGTACTCCTTTCACTCGATCCCACACGATCTGAGGGTCCGATTAGACAGATTCCTATGCTCCGCGTCGCTCCTATCCTCGGTACAAGAGTCGGACTACCTAGGCAGAGTAGTGTCGGATCACGACGCACACACGGCGGTCCTCAGATGGACACCCCCTCACCCCCCAATCCCAACATGGAGGATGCCCCGAGAATGCCTGACAGACCCGGTATTCCGCCAAAGCCTAGAGGAATTTATGCAAGGCCACTTTAGACAAAACGATAACACGGCGACCGCACGATCGTTTGAATGGGATGCGTTCAAAGTAAGCGCCAGAGGCCACTGCATTCAACAAGTAGTGGGGGTCAGAAGAATGCTAGATAGGACACTGCAGGGGGCGGAGACCCGGCTCGCGGAACTCTCAAGGCGAGTAGACCAAGGAGCCGCCACCGAGGCGCAACTATCAGCGGCCAAATCCTCCCATGCCTCGGCGATGCGAGATCTGCGCAAATATAACTTTCGAGCATATGCAGCTCGGACACACAAAGAGGGGAATAGGGCGGGATCCCTGCTGGCTTGGCTAGCCAAGCAAGACACAGTGTCGCGCCCAATCACTGAACTCCGGGCC
The DNA here is from genome assembly GCF_964204655.1 of Triturus cristatus. Lineage (NCBI taxonomy): Eukaryota > Metazoa > Chordata > Amphibia > Caudata > Salamandridae > Triturus > Triturus cristatus. The sequence continues at coordinate 673,984,644 of NC_140581.1, read as the reverse complement.
CCGGACGGGCAACTCAAAAGTACACAGACGGATATCCTACACGTCTTCCGCACGTACTACGCGACCCTGTACCGCTCCCCACGGGTCGAGCCCTCGGGAGACCTTACCGGATTCCTGGATGGCTTGACCCTACCCCGGATCCCCCCCGAGATCGGAAAAGACCTCGACAAGAAACTCCAACCGGTCGATGTAAAACAAGCGATTAAAGCTCTGGCACGCGGGAAGGCGCCGGGCGTGGATGGATTCCCGGTCGAGTACTACCACACGTTCGCGATGCTCTTAGCACCGCGGCTGGTCTCCATATACGAAGAGGCGGTGACCCGCCAAATGCTCCCGGACTCGATGCGGACGTCGATATTAGTGACCTTCTTGAAGCCATATAGAGACCCCGAGCTCCCAGCGTCCTATCGGCCGATAACACTTTTGAACACGGACTGCAAGATCCTCGGGAAAATCTTAGCGGATCGTTATAGCCAAATTCTTCCCGCACTGGTCCACACGGACCAGTGTGGATTCGTTCCCCGGCGAAACACCTCACATAATCTGCGTCGCCTCTTCCACATTCAGGATCAGACGAAAGAACGATATCCCCGGGCGGCATGTCTGGTCCTGGACCTGGAGAAGGCGTTCGATACCCTGCTGTGGCCGTACCTCTTCGAGGTTCTGCGGCTCGTGGGTGTGGGGCCCACGCTGCTGGCCTACACCCGGCTGCTGTACAACGGCCTCACCTCCAGAGTGCGACTCGGTAAACTCATATCGGCGCCGTTTCCGGTGACCCGTGGAACCAGGCAGGGATGCCCCCTCTCTCCTCTCCTTTTCGCCCTAGCAATGGAGCCTCTGGCAATACGACTACGACGGGAAGGGGACGCATGGGGGATACCCATAGCGGACGTTACCCACTGTGTGTCACTATATGCGGACGACCTCCTGATATATGTCCGTGATATCTCGGCCGACCTCACGCCCATTTGGGCAACGTTGCGAGAATACGGGGAACTCTCGGGACTCCGGGTCAACTGGGAGAAATCGTCCATTTTCCCTTTGGGCGCCCGCACGGAACCCCTAGAGATCACGTTGGGCGATCGGGCGCTGCGATGGGACGGGACGGCCCCCAGATACTTAGGGGTACGCCTATATCACTCCCCCAGTGACCTCTTTGAGGGGAACCACCGAAGAGCGCTGACGGGTCTGCGTTCGGCGGTAGGGTTTTGGAAGACATTGCCGCTGGCCCCCATAGGGCGCGTCGCTCTGGCAAAAATGATCATGGTCCCAAGGATGCTCCACTACTTCGCGAATCTCCCCATCATACCGCCACGTTCCTTCTTCCGGGAACTAGACGCGTTGCTGACACCCCTGATTTGGGGGGGCGGCCGCCACCGAGTGGCGCTGCGCACACTGTACCTCCCCACGACCGCTGGCGGCCTGGGAGCGCCATCCTTTGAATCGTATTTTCTCGCGGCGCAGCTCCAGTGGCTGTCACACTGGACGGCGGAACGACATGTGGGGGAGACGATCACGGAGGGCGGCGAACTTCCTCTACCGATGATCCGCCGACTGCTCATGCCGGGCTCCAAACCGGCACGTACACACCCGCTCCAGGTTGCTATAGCCCGCAGATGCATGATGCGGATACACCGCATGTCGAGGGGCCAGCCAATATATTCCCCTCTGCTCCCCCTTGTGGGCTTCCCCCGACGGAGCGGATACTACACCGCGGAGGCCCTCCGGGTGTGGACGGATCACGGGGTCACTGAGATGGAGGCGCTGTTCCAAGAAGGACAACTGCGGACGTACGCACAGCTGGTGGAGTGGCATGACCTCCCCCAGGGGCAGTTTTTGAAACACAGACAGCTGCTAGAGAGTGGCGGCCAATTCTGGCATACACGCGATGGGGAACCACCGACGCACCCGGTGCTGCACACAGTGCTGCGGATGGGGGCGGGCAACCACCTCATCACCTGGCTATATAAAGCGATTCGGGAGCTCACAGAAGTCTTCCTAGACAAACTCCGAGAAACATGGGAAAACGACGCCGGCAGAGTATTCAACGACGCGGAATGGCGTAAAGCCCTGGAATCTCCTAAAAAGGTGTCCAGGAACGCGCGTTTTAAAAATATCCAATTTAATATCCTACACCGGGCATACCTCACCCCGGACAGGCTCCACCGATTTTACCCCGATACGCGATTCGAATGTCCCCGATGCCACCAGGTAGATGCCGATTTCAAACATATGTTCTGGGCCTGCCCGTCCATACAATGTTTCTGGGGGGGAGTACACCAAGCCCTTCAAGCAACGACCGAACTCCCGCCCGCCACCACATGGGAGGAATGCGCGTTGGGGATGACCCCGAGGAGAAAATCCGCGAAGATATCCGGGAAGTTTATTTCCTTGGCCCTTGTCCTCGCGAAGAGGAACATCGCGATGTATTGGAGGGCCCCAGCAGGACCCTCCAGCCAGGCATGGGTGGGCGCGGTGCTCAAGTGGGGTGCAGCAGAGGAGGAGCTACTGCGAGAGGAGGAGGCGAACGGCGCCCGCAAACACCCGATATCTATGGAGTGGGCTCAGCTCCTCATCCTTTTTAAGCAAACAGGAGCAACGGGGGAAACCCCGGACCTAACACATTCCGCCCCCCACGCCCCAGTGGCCCCCCCCGATGGCCCCGATGCGACAAGAGACACAGGCGACCCATAAGGCAGACGACATGCCTAGACGCGAGGGCACGTATGAACCCGACCCCCCCGCCTAATGTCAAGTAGCGGACCCGCCGCCCCCCCACCCAGGGATACCCGGGGCACGCCACACACACCTACCACCAGTCCATACCCAATCCACCACGAGATTCTCTCGTCTGCCGCCCCCGCACTCCCTCTTCCCCCCATGCTTCCCCCATCACCTCCCTCCCTCCCCTACTCTACCCAGTTACGAGACCCCTCCCCTACTCAAGGGCCCTGTTCAAGCCGCCCCGTAGGCAGCAAGAGCACCAGTTAGCGGTTTCAACACCGTTGTTTGTAGTTACATGACATGACAGGGAATCCAGGAAGGAGGGGACCGCAGCTCGGACCTCGATAGGAAGGGGCAACCGTCCCCCGACCGAGGCCGAAAATGTAGACACGACCAGGACGACATACATGGGGGCCAGATGGAGCCGACCACTGGGAAGACGAGTCTCTCAAGACACCACGGGAGATCTTAGCCACTGACGGACTACAGCACACACACACGCTAACTTCCTTATAGATCCCTAATGTTATGTTGTGCCGTAGTACAATAACTTACGATAATAATGATGATTATTACTTGTAATGCATTACATGAAAAAACCCTAATAAAAACATGTCAATTAAAAAAACGGTACTTTAGCTTTTTCTTCATAGAACCTGCTACAACCCTTAAAGTAAAAATAATTTTTGGGGCCTACTCACTGTAAGAACATGCAAACATTAAGGCCCAGATTTACTAATGGTTCATGCTGGTTTGTGACACAAACTTGATGCAAACTGTTGTGGTGAGATGTACTATCCAACGCAAACCAGGGTTTGCATGGCAGATTATCTCAAAGTAAAGCAAAGTGGCTCTACTTTTGACTATTTTGTGATACTTTACATCTAAGGGCCATTCCAAAGGGTGGTACCTGGGCGTTTCCATACAAACACCCACAGGTTTTGACCCAAATCCCTATCTACTAACATTCGCAGACAGGAATTTGTGCCAAAATCTTACACTGCCTCAAAGTAGGCATAACGGGGAGAAATGTTTTGATTTCTTCTTATTTTTCCAACTTTGCTTGTGTGCTACATTGTGCAGCGCACAACAAAATGGCAAAATTATTAAGTGATAGTTTTGGCAGAGGAAGGATCTCCTTCTAGTACAATACCTACACATTAGGGAATCTACACACCTTTGCACTGTGGAGCAAGGAATTGTGCATTGGTGCATAGATGCCAGAAGTGCATGATGGCTGAGAGTAAAGAAAAATGCAACATGGAACATTTCTTCTCTCTCTCCTTGATGCAAGGCAGTGGAACAACTTTGTTTGCTGTGATGCCTTGAATCAAATATTTGTAAATCTGGGCCTAACTTCTTCTAAATTCCATGCACCCTGCCTGGTGCCTTACAAGGCCGTGATAGGGATGACTTAGTTAACATTTAAAAGTACGATATGCCCCCTGCCATAATGTTTATTTTGACAGGCCTGTCAGCAGTTTAGTTTTAAGAGCTGCAGGAGCCAGGTTACTCAAATAGGTCAGAAACCTTGCTCTCCTTGCCAGCCTAGTGAATGGCAAAATAGCTGTAGCATTTCACAGGTGACGTTTAACTTTCCATTCCATTAATGTATTTTCTTACACCATGCTATGGCATTACTGGTAAGTTAAACATAAAAATAGGGGGTAGCCAATTTGGTCATCTGTTAGGAGTCAGAGCACATATACAGGGCAGCAGAACTATAGAGCACAATGTTAAAAAAAACTGTATCACCACAAAGAAAAAAGGTGACCATGCACAAAGGAGCATTTTCTAACAAAGGGTAGAAGAGGAAAAGAAAACAGCTGCAAAACAGAACATGGAAGACCTGAAAATAGCATATGAGGTGTTGAAGCTGTAAGAGGATGAGTTTGGGGACACAATATATAAAGTCTTCAAAGAAATGAACTATGCCAGCTGTATTCAACTCACCTCCCCTACTAGGTTCGGAGACTGTCCATAGCACTTCAGAAGATAATCCATAAGGAAGTTCTAAAAAAATGGGTCTATCATCAGTAGTATTCAGTGTGAGGCGAACACAAAGTGCCATGTCAAATCTCTGCAGTACTGAAATGCTTTCATCATTTAGCCATTTTTGGCAGCAGAGTGCAGCGATATGGGCAATAACAGAACCAAAGTTCTTCAGAAAAATTGTGTATCCATCTAATAGCACTTCTGGTTGATACTGTAATCAGCGCTGGAACCAAGGGAGAAGCAACTGGATCTTTGCTCCAGCAGCTACTATTTAGTCGGATGAGGGATCCGTCAGGCTCCAATGAAATATGCTGAATTGGTCCAGTTGTAATTTGGCAATGCTGGAATACAAGTCAGCAGTGCCTGCACATTGTCTGCTTTCTGTTCTGAGCTGCAACATTCAGGCGTTGATGTTTTTTTATTTTCTCCTACAGCTGGGCCCAAAACAAAGGGTGAATTTAAAGGGCCATCAGCCCTCCTATATTTCTAGTATAATCCTGGCTGGGAGCTATCTGCGGCCTAACACCCTGAAGCCATTGCAGGGCCCGATTCACAAATGGATTTACGACTCATAAAGTTACGAGTGTCCACACTTGGGGCAGAATCTCAGCACTCAGCACTGCAGTGTAGAGATTCCACACCTAATGTGAGAATTCCACCACAAGTGCAGAGACTCCGCACTTGTAACTTTACTAGTTGCAAATCACTTTGTGAATCAGGCCCCGTAATGTTGAGACAAAGGCACACATCTTGTTATAGCTTCACAAGTACTTAAGAGAAACTGATTCGGAAGCAGGTTTTTGACTTTGTGCAACCCCTGTCTATACCAGATATCCATATACATATATACGGGGTACACCCAAATCACCCTCCTGTCCCTGGGTATAACAATATCAATACAAAAAAGAGTAGGTATGGAGGAATTAATACAAATGTTATTTTAGTATAGGGAACATTCAATTACCCTATCTTCAATCTTTAGTCTTACAAAAATATATTATCTGATTAATTAAGGACACACATACACAATGGGACCAATCTTTGGACAACACCCAATGACAATATATTACACAAAAACAAATACATGTGAAAAATAATATATCTATACATACACACAAAAAACAATGAATTCATCCTTTTATCAAATACACTTGTTTGTTATTTGTATAAAGACTCCTCCAAGTCTTGGAGGAGTCTCTATACAAATAACAAACAAGTGTATTTGATAAAAAAAAATTGTGACGCTATTGAGCTAAGGGAAAAGAGGTGCCTTTGCCGAAAGTGCGCACCTTGACTACCTCTGTATGTATCACTCAGAATTAATGTGTGAACACTTATAGAAACATTTGTTTGGGTATTGGCAACGAAAAGCTGAATTTATTGTTTTTTGTGTGTGTGTGTGTGTGTATATATATATATATATATATATATATATATATATATATATATATATACATATATATATATATATATTATTTTTCACATGTATTTGTGTATGTTTTTGTGTACTATATTGTCACTGGGTGTTGTCCAAAGATTGGTGCAATTGTGTATGTGTGTCCTTAATTAATCAGACAATATATTTTTGTAAGACTGAAGATTGAAGATAGGGTAATTGAATGTTCCCTATACTAAAATAAAAGTTGTATTCATTCCTCCATACCTACTCTTTTTTTTTTTAGATAACAGATATGCAAGCATTAGTATGTACGAGTATTTAAGTATATAGGTATAAACAATCTTTATTCAGCAGCATGTCATAAAAGAGCAAAATATAGCAATTCAGCACATCCCAGTTCAGAACAAAATATTTCACTAACACCATCATATTAAAAAAATCCTCACTAACTAAGTTTATCTAAAATAAATGTATACATGACATAAAATAAATGCATTCATAAGACAAAACTTTTTATGACTCTCCGTAACGTTGTCTAATCCTAGAAGACGCTCTTAAAAAATGTATAAAGACATAACATATTTGTGGATTATTTAAAATTGTAGATAAAACATTCCAATCTGCTTTTGCCAGATATGTGTTGCTCATGGGATAGAGACTAAAAAGTTATTCCTGGGTACAGAAAACAATAAAAAGTGCACAGCGCTTTTATTGGAACTCATCATGCATAGTCATTTAGGGAGTACATTTGACCAAATTCCCTGTACAGAAAAAGCTACCTCAAAGTGCAAAATACCCAGATGTAAACGAGTGAGGCAGATTTTGATATCAGGTCCAGGTAAGGTTGCAACCCGAAAGTAGTAGAAAAAGCTGTGTAATTTAACACTGATTTCATGGATTGAGCCTTCTTATTTTGCTCATCAAGACACCAGCTACAGTAAACTGATTTGACATGTTGTTTAGCATATGCATCTATACGAGAAGTCTATACTAGAAGGATTCAAAAACATCTCTGTCATTCCTATTTAAAAAAATCTTTGCCTCACATAAACTATCCAAGGGATTCAATCACAATTATCGAGTCCTAGGCAAACAGTCAAGAACAAGAGGAACAGGCCGGCTTGAGGTTTGCACCATATGATGATCAATAACAGCAAAGGAGCTAGGCCAACTGCGTCTTCCAAAAACATTAGGCCTAGCTCTGCATGACCAATGTAGCCAGCTATGCTAAGGAGAATTGCTAAAAGCCTACAAAAAAAACCATTATCAATCCTTTGCAGGGCTACTGGAGTACAGTAACCCCAAATACCTGCCCATTAAAGCCACACAGGTAAGTATTGCTCTGGTAGACTTGAACCATTTCTCTCACTAGTTTAATCCCTAGCATACAGGAGAAACGGAAATAAGCCTCCGTGGCTCTTAATAACTACTGTGATCTAGAATTTAAAAGAGGCTCCCATTTTAATGATAAATTAAAAAGAACAGCCAAATATTTAAAGGACTTTAGCTTATCTAGCATAGTGCTCCCTAAATGATAAGATTTAGACTTGGTATTGTGAGGATCACTTGCTATATAAAATGTTTTAGAATAATTTACCCTTAAGTCACAAATCATCCATAAATTATAAAAATAAATTAAGGACCAGCTGTAGCCCATTTGCTGTTCTCACAAAAAGGACAGCATTGTACCCATATAACAAGATCTGTATGGGTCGATTCCCCATCTTAGGTAAATGCTTTCCTCAGAGTGATAAAAAGTGCTCCATCTTATTAATACATAATCAAAACAGAAAAGGAGCCAGAATATACCACTGTCTCACACCACAATTAGAGTGAATTGGTGAGTTACACTCCCCCTGGACCAAAACACACACTCACTGAGGTGCCATATTGTATGTGCCTGATCAAAAATAGAAGTTCCCTTTCAACTCCTCTATTCTTCATTATAACCGCCACAGTTTGGAATGGTTCACCAGGTCAAAGGCACAGGAGCCGTCCATAAATTCTAGATGTAAAGCTAATACCCTGGCCTTTACATCTTTGCCAACTAGCAGATAAAGGTTAAAACATGGTTCATCCATACCTATTCTTGTTCCAAATCCAAACGGAACCTCTGATATGATGTGTTTTGCCACCCACTGTTCCAGACGGAATAATTAAACTTGTGCCAAGATCTTGGTTGTAGAATCCAGAAGTCAGACTGGATGATAGCAGCTGATCCGATCACCTTTTTTAAAAATGGGTACTATCATTGCTTTCTTCCAGGAAGCTGGAATGGAGCCAACCATAGCTGCTCTCAAGACATTTGTAATGAGTGGGGCCCAAAGAGAGACATCAAATACAATATTAAATGTCAAATTGTTTCACTGCCCAATTAGGAATTTACATTTAGATCTCAAAGATGTTCTTCATACATAGCAGAAGAGAAACTTTGGGAATAATGCCTTAACCTTTCCTCCTCAGGAATTAGGACTTCAATCTTTAAACCTTTAAAGATTCGGCAAAGAGGGGACGGGTTATAACTGCAAGTATTTACATGAATAACAATTTAACTAGCACTTGCTAATTTATTTCATTCAGTATGTTTGTAGCGCTACTCATCCCACTGTAGGGTGTCACACACACAGACACATTATACATTGACAATAAATCATACAAGAGTCTAGTGTAAATCAATGTACAGGATGTTACATAGGACAAAGGTTTAACGGTGTAAGTCACACATCGTCTATACTGATAGATATTATATGCTAAGATTGTATGGCTGGGAGTAGCATAAACCCGGGATTCACAACGTAATGCCGTAACTCAGTGCTTGATTTGGTCCTTTAGTGCTACCCCACTAAACCTTTTTAGCAGCCTTATAATAACAGATTGAGCGAGAAAAACAATAAGGTTCTAACCCCATTTCTATGCAGATCCTTGATGCCCGTTCATAGCTCAACCTGCTATGTTAGAAGGATTGAAATGTGTGAACTGCAAGTAATAAAAGGATCTCTGTGTCAAAAGCAGTGACCACTGCCTACATCCATTAATCTGTCATCTGCATGATACACTATGTGCTTTGCAGGTGACACTATAACCCTTTAAGCTACTTTATGAGTCCAAACTGTGACTAAACAAAACAGAAATCTCTCCAGAGTTATAGCACCATTATTAATAATCCCTGTGATTTAATGGGCACTTAAAGCTCTCCGCAGAAGGGGTCTTAAAGATATTGAAAAATGCAGCTTCTGCAACCAGTTAAGCCAGAACAGTTTTACTGTCACGTCTCCTTAGTGCCAATTGCTTTATGACAGTTTAGAAAACAAAAATGTGTAAGTTGACTGTCAGACTGCTTTTCATGACTCCGACCCTTCGCCCCCATGCGTTGCCCACCTTGACCCCAAATTATGGGTTCCCGGTGTAAAGTTTTTCCAATTCCAGCACTGACTGTAATTCTCATATATTTTATCACTAGTTTAAAAAAAAAATTATGGATGCAGAGGCACTCAGCACCTATTTGAAGCACTATAGACTGATCACGTGTGATCTATCCGTCTTCTGCCACTCACTGACATGCGACTGTGTTTCTTTCTGCTATAGGTTGTATCTATCTATACCCCTGAAGAAACCCTACGAATGCATCGAGGTGGATGGTGCATTAGCTCCAAACCGCATGAAGAGGCTGTGATGCATTATTGAAAAGCAGACTCAGAAGTGACATAAGAATTCTCTTCCTGCAATGGATTGAAGGTAATACTCGTAGGTTTCCTCATATCTACCACTGACCCCAGCAGCAGGAGAGCTCATGGCAGAATCTGGGATGATCACACCGGATCCGCGTCACAGTGTAACATTTGTTGGACTGTGAAGAGAACTGAAGCTACACTGAATACAGATGAGACAACCTTTTGCATTCAAGACTGGGCTAAGGTATGTTCAGCATAGGTCCAGGTAAGTGCAACTAACTTTCTCGGTCCATGAATCCTAGGTTACAGAGAAATATATAAGTAACCAGCAATGTGCTTAAAGAAATATTATAATTTTTAGCTAAGTAATAGATTAATTTTGTCCAGAGGTGTGCGCAAACCATAACATTGCCATTCAGAGTAATATTTTATTACTCAAATGTGCACATACTTTTAGAAGGTAGCAAAATAGGGATCTAATTTAATAATGTGAATTTATACTTTTAACGCAGAGAAGCATATTTATTATTCCTTCCTCGAAGTAGAGGCAAGGCCCTTCAATGGAACTACTTTGTTTTGGAATCCCGGGCCCAAAAGATAGACAAAAGGCCTCTGCTTGTTTTGCTGTATTTTGAAATAATAATCAATGTAAACTCAGCAATTCACACATCAATATTCGTAAAAAAGATCACGTGAAAAAGACACATTGCTTTTGTAGTGTACTTGGAAATGTGTCTGGATTTTAATAGGAGTCTGAAGTGCGTTTATGTAAGAATATTAACGTGGATATATGATGTGTAATGACGTCGTGAAGCGTGCAATTTATGGGCCGGCGGTTCGAAAGTTCAAATAAATGATTTCTGTGTTTTATAAGGCACTGGTGATGTGCACAATACAATTTAGCTTTAAAAAGAGGGTCAGTGGTCGAGGAGCCTAGCGCGCAACCAAGATGGCCGCGTAGGTGCGAGGCTCCCGAGGACCTCCGCAACCTCCTACGTTTATCCTGTCTTCATCCTGCATCGGTTGAGGGGACTGTGTCGGTGAGCCTGAGCCGAGGTGGTACCCGTTTACCGTTTTCGAATCGGACCTCGGGTGCCGGAGTGAGCACCGATTGAAGTTTGCGGCCTACTTCTCTCCTGACCCCGGATTCGCGTTTGGGGGCGACCCAGTGGCAAAGTGAACAACAACGGCGGGCTGGGCCTGGCGAGTCGCGTACCCCACACTTTCGCTTTCACTTTCGCGCCCCCTTGCCGTTTTCGCAAGTGGGATCATGGCGCTCTTTGTGTTGGGGTGGCCTCGCTGGGAGACCCTGCCTGCCTGCCTGCTGTGGCCCGCTCTGCCGTCCTGGGGTGGCCCCCCGGAGCTCGTGGCCTTGATTGCTTGCTCTTCACTGCGTGACTGGTGCGGGTGTGAGACCCGCGACGATGGCCACGAAGCAGGATGGGGATCGGTTGACGGCCAAGTCAACCCGGCGTGGCGCCGCACATCAGGCCAACATCATGGACCGCTACACCCTCCCGAAGGGGTCTCCCGGCGGATCGCACAAGTCCTCTGAGTGCCCCCCGGATGCCCCGGACTTGCCCACGGATCTGTCTTTGCAAGACGTCATGAGCGCCATTGCTGAGATGAAGGCCTCGGTGGGCCAGCAGTTCGACACTTTAGCGCACAAAATCGACGCGGTCCTCATTGATGTCAACCTTGTGAGAGCTGATCTCTCTAAGACTAACGACCGGGTCGACTCTTTGGCCCACACCGCGTCGGGCCTCACGACTGAGGTGGCGGCCCTTCAAACGGAGGTGCACCGGCTCCGTCAGGCGAGTGCGCTCATGGATCGGCGCCTGGAGGACTCCGAGAGCCGGGCCCGGAGGAATAATATCCGCATCATCGGAGTGCCCGAGGGACGGGAGGAGTCGGCGGCGGATCTCTTCGTGAAGGACCTGATCACTACCCATCTCCAGCCTCGAGGGCTGAGTAAATTCTTTGCCGTGGAGAGGGCCCATAGAGTTCCCGGGGGCAGACGGAAGGTTGGAGCCCCTCCGCGGCCTCTTATTGCCCGTATCTTTCACTTTCGGGACAGGGATGCGATTTTGCAAGCTTCCAGACTGCAAGGGCCGATTAAGTTGGAGAACATGGAGGTGAACTTTTATCCTGACTTCACCCAAGCGGTCCAGAAGCAGAGACTGAGTTTCCTCGGCGTCAAGCGGCGGCTTCGAGGCATGAACTTAAAATACGCCATGCTCTTCCCGGCCAGGCTGCGGGTGGAGGTGGATGGTCGCACTCACTTTTTTGACCGTCCTGAAATGGCCGGGGACTGGCTGGACACTGTGTCTGGGGGTCATGATCGGGATGGCGGGGGGGGGCTGCGGGAGGGGATTGCCCACCGGACCGGGTCTGAGGTACTGATGCCGGGGCTCACTCCGGATGACGAGGCCACTTTCGGCCAAGCTTAGGGTCTTTTGTTTGTTGTACTCGTCTCCCCTCATTTGGAGGCTGTGCGGGGTCTTGAGGGGGTACTCTTTCCTCCTCTAGGGGGTCTAGCTAGTTCCAATTATATAGGGGCGACAGGCACACTGCAAGTTGGGGGGGCTGTCTGGGCTCATGCAGGGGTGCAGGGAGGGGGGAGTTTTGTTGGGGCGGTTGGGTTGGGGTGGGGTATTGTTCATTTGTACCACAAGGCAAAAGTATTGTTGTGCTATTCCTAAAGTGCTCTCGGGGGGACGATTGATCGCTTTCGGCTATGATGGCGGGTAGGGGACTGAGTCTTTTGTCCTGGAATGTTAATGGACTGGGGGACAGGATAAAACGGGGTGTGGTCCTGCAGTTTCTGAAACGAATTTCACCTGATATAGTTTTTCTGCAGGAGACGCACCTCATTGGCAACTCCTTTTGTGCTATGAATCGACGGGGCTACCGCCTTCTGGCCCATTCGGGCTTCACGTCTGGTTCCAGGGGTGTGGGCATCATGGCTAAAACCTCGCTCCCATTGGAAGTTGATGAGGTGCTCCATGATGACAGGGGACGTTATACGGTTCTGGTGGGTAGAATGGAGGGCAGAGTGATTGTCTTTGTTTCTGTCTATGTCCCGCCAGGGTTGCAAACGACTACTTTTGCGGATCTGGGGCGCCTCCTCCTTGGCCTTCCGGAGGGGATTCTAGTGGTTGGGGGGGATTTCAACGCAGTGGTTTCCGGAACTGAGGACCGTCACCCCCCTAGGGATCTCCCCCGTGCCCAAGCGTGGTTATCTGGCCTCTTGGATACTTTGGGGTTGGTGGATTGTTGGCGTTTGAAACACCCTACGCAGAAACAGTATTCCTTTCATTCCGGGGCCCATGGCAGTCTCTCAAGGCTAGATTATGTCCTGGTGCCGGCGGCGCATGCGGGGAGGATCGGGGAGGTGCGCCATTTGGCGCGGGGTATTTCAGACCACTCCCCGCTCCTGTTGCACTTCGACATTCTCCCGAGGGGGGAGGGTAGGGTGGTCCCGATTAATCCCTGGTACCTGCGTGACCCCACCATTCGCGCAGAGTTGGTTAGATCCCTTAAGCGATATTTTGACGATAATGTGGGGTCAGTGTCATCGGCGGTCTCCCTGTGGGAGGCTTTCAAGACGGTACTCCGGGGGGAGGCCCTGTCCCTTATTTCCCATTCCCGGAAGCGCGAGCGGGAGGAGGTGACCCGTGTTGAAACTGAGATAACCGAGTTGGAGGGTGACCTAGAATGTGGGGTGACGGATGACAAACTACATGTTCTCCGACTCAAGCAGGCGGCCTATAAGGCCCTCGTCACGGAGGCGGCCAGGGGCCTCAGTAGAGAGCAACAGGGGAGACTGTATGATGTGGGTGATAAGGCTGGGAAACTGATTGCGTGGCTGGATAAAAAGGAGAGAGCGAGTAGTGTTGTCCCGTCGATTGAGAAACTGGATGGTGTGTGTGTCACTGAACCGGAAGAAATTGTTGATTGCTTTGCAGAATATTTCCGTGGGGTGTATTCCCCGGTGTCCTCCCGCTCGGAAGAGGATTCCCATGCCCTGCTCAGGGATATCGCGCTGCCTTCCCTTTCGGAGGACAGGGTGTCGTTGGACGCCGCCCCAACATCTGAGGAAATTGCCCTCGCCATACGTTCGGTCGCTTCCGGCAAGGCCATGGGTCCTAATGGTCTTCCTATCGAATTGTACAAGCTGCGACCGGATACGCTGGCGCCGCATCTCCGTGCTATGTTCCTCACGGCCCGTTCGGCGGGTTCCCTCCCGCTAGACCAGCGTCTGGCTACTATCGTGGTTATTCACAAGGAGGGGAGGCCGCGGGACCGGGTCACGTCCTACAGGCCCATTTCACTGCTGAATGCGGAACCCAAAATTCTCGCCAAGGTGTTGGCCAATCGGCTGGTTGGCGTGGTGTGCGATCTGATTCACCAGGATCAGTCCGGTTTTATCCCTCATCGCAACACTGCGCTCAACCTGCGGCGCTTGCATGGGGTGCTCGCCCGTGTCCCGTTCATACGGGAGCCGGCCATTTTGGCGTACCTGGACGCCACTATGGCGTTTGACACACTTGAGTGGCCGTATATTTCGGCGACGCTGGCGAAGTTTGGGTTTGGCCCGGGATTCATCGGTTGGGTGAAATTGTTGTATTCCGGACCGCTGGCGCAGGTGGCTGTAAACGGTAGAGTGTCGGCTCCGTTTGAGCTGGGCAGGGGCACGCGGCAGGGCTGCCCGTTATCGCCGCTCCTCTTCGCGCTTGCCTTGGAGCCCCTGGCGGAGTGGCTGCGGTGGCATCCTTCTATCCGTGGTCTCCGATGGACCCCCGAGTATGAGGACCGCGTATCTCTTTACGCTGATGATATTCTTTTGTACCTGGCTTCCCCGCGTAAATCGCTGATAGTGCTGGTTGATGTATTGCACTCATTTGGCCTCAACTCCGGCCTAGTCATCAATTGGGCTAAATCTTGTGTGTATGTCCTCTCTGGGGAGGCTCCTATCCTTCCGCGGGGTTGTCCTATCCAGATTGCCCCGCGGGGATTTAGGTACCTGGGTATCTTCATTACCCTGGACGCGGAGGCCCGGTATAAACAGAACTTGCTCCCCCCCCTCCAGCGCCTGAAGGAGGATGTCGCGCGTTGGAGGCGCTTGCCGCTCTCGCCGCTCGGCCGGGCGGCATTGTTTAAGATGATGTCGCTGCCACGTTTCCTGTACGCCTTACAGAACTCGATGGACGTTGTCCCGGCGCGCTACTTTCGCGAGGTGGAGAGTTTGCAGCGCCGCCTGTTCTGGGAGGGTAGACCGCGTATCGCCCTGGCGAAGCTGACGCTCCCGTGGTACGACGGGGGGGTTGCCCTCCCAGACATCAAGCGATATTACTGGGCCTCCCAGCTGGCTGCGATAAATCACGGCCTTTACGGGCCCGCTCTAAACCCGGCCTTTGAGATGGATAAAATGTTACTGCCGGGCGGCGACTATAATCGGGCGCTTTATTCTAGCTCGCTCGACGCACGTCTGACGGGCCCCACGCGGGTCATGGTGCGAGTGTGGCACGCGGCTAACTTGGCGATGGGGTGGAAGGATCGTTTGACCCGGGCGACGCCACTATACGCATCTGAGCGGCTGGGCTCCCTGTGGACCTCGAAGGGCTTTGAGAAGTGGGATATGATAGGCATCAGCAGGGTGGGCGATCTCTGGACGAGGGGGGGATTCAAAACGTTCGATGTGCTGCAGACGGAATTCCAGTTGCAGGACAGGGAGTACTTTCGATATATGCAGATCCGTCATGCATTGTGCTCCGTATTCCCGGACGTTGCCTCCATCCCGGAGAACTCCCCTCTGGAGGATAGAGTGCTAGATGGGCATGTACCGGATGCCACGATTTCATTAATTTACAAAAAACTCATCAATGATCGCTCAGGACTGCTGACTGGCCTTCGTGAGGCGTGGGGGGCTGATGGCTTGGAGCTGGATGACGAGGACTGGGTGTCTGCGGTGGCCTCCCCGAAAGAGGTGGCCATACCGGCTCGCCTTCGCTTCGTCCAGCTCAAGATACTCCATAGGGTCTATGTTACGGGGCCCGAGTCTGATGCGTATGGGCTATGCTGTGGACGGGTTGTGTAAGCGTGGGTGTGGTTCTTTGGGGACCTTTCTCCATATATTGTGGGAATGCCCGGAGGTGGCGCGATTCTGGCGTGGTGTGCATGAGGTCTTGCAGGCAGTTACGCATGTGCCGCTGCTGCCCGAGGCGAGGAGATGTCTCCTGAATGTGTGGGAGCCAACCGACTACTCAGTGCCGCAGACGTGGTGAGTGACTCTGGGATATATGGTGGCCAAGCGTGATATTGCGCAATTGTGGGGTTCCCAGAGGTCACCGACTGTCTCGGCGTGGAAGGACAACATGGATTGGTGTAGTTTCGGGAAAAGGTGGTGTATGTTGCGAGAGGTAAGCCTGGGAAATGGGTGAAAGTGTGGGGCCCCTGGAACGCCTACCGTGGGGGAATCTGTACCCCGCCGCTGATGCCTGATCCGTCACCGTCCCCGTCTCCTTAGCCTGCTTGTCTTCCTGGTTCTGGGCTTGAGTTCACTTTGTCTCCGTCCCGACCTATCCCCCCCCTTGATATTCCTGTGGACCGGTAGGGTCCCCCCCCAGGGGAGCACATGCTATTGTTCCGATTGTGGGTTGCCTTGTGGACTTGTTTCTTCGTTATTTATATAAAAATGAAACCGTTGTGTGGGGTCCGGATGGTGTGGCTGCCAACGCTTCTTTCAACTCCTGTGATCTCTCTTCTGCCGCAGCGTGTGTTCTACTGTTTGTATTATATGCTCTTTCTGTCTGCTAGCGGCCGGCCTTAAGGTTGTAGGCCCATCTTTGTATATCTTTTGGATTCTGTAATAAACGGTTTAAAAAAAAAATAAAAAAAAGAGGGTCAGTGTGAGATATGCAAATTTTAGTTTAAATTCTTTGGGGGGGAGGGCAGAAGAAGGTTGTGGGGTGGAAGGTTTAAGAATTTCGAGTGCCTACGTGTGTACCCAGACGCAGCCAGGCAAATTAATTATTTCTGAGTGACATGTTTCCTTTTCATGCTCTTATGAGAAAAGAGCACTGTGAGTTTTTGAAAGTATTATCAATGCTTTATATTGCTGGCATAGCATTTGTGAATTTTTCATATGTCCAGCATGACTACCAGCCACGCTTCAGATGATGCTGCAACATGGAGAATGCTACCGTACATATTGCAGACCATTCCCTCTTGACCACGGATGAAAACGACTGCTGCCTCAGGTATTGCTGGACCGCTCAGCTGCGTTTGACAGTCGACAATCCCACCCTCATATGCACCCAGTGGTGGGCGACACTAAAAAATACCGATGGGGCGGGTGCGTAGGATGAGGGGCAAGCGGGGGCCAGCGGGAAGTTTGCAGATGGAGCGTGAGGCGGGCGGGTTAATAATAAAAATAAACACTTTGCTGGTGCACCCATATGCCTGGCACTCCTCTGCTGCAGTCCCTGTTCCAGGAGTCCCTGAGAGAGCATCATGACTCCCATCCAATTTCTGCGCTGCTCTCGTACGAGAGCAGTGCGGGGTTTGGTCTGAGCGGGCTGAAAAGACGCTCCGCTGAGGACAGGGAGTCTGTGGGGTTTCTCCAGCCCGGTGTTCAATACAGCCAGGCTGGAGAAATCGAAGTGGGCATGAGTGTTTGGGTGGCCTGAGATGGCCTGCCAAACACACATGTGCACTTAAAAGTGCACATAGCACTCCTCCTCCCCCTCCCATGCCCTGGCCCCACTCCTCTCAGCAGAAGATGGCTCGGAGACGGCAAATGAAAAAGAAAACAATACTAAGATATTGTTTTACTTTTCACTTGCTGGCTCAGTGGAGCTACACTCCTCCGCCATTGCGAAGGAGCCACCCCTGTATGCACCCCGGAGTCTTGAATGGGATTCTCCGGCAATGTCCTTCACTGGTTCTCCTCTTACCTTTCCTACAGACATCAGTTTAGTCACAAGGGCACCTTCCAATGCCCAAAACTCCCTCTCACTTGCGGAGTCTCCCATGGTTCCATATTGTCTCCTGTCATCTTCAACCCCAACATGGGGTTGCCTGGTGCACTACACACAGACAACAACATCAACATTCTCAAATATGCAGATGATACACAACTCTAATTGAAAGCCATCTCCGCTTTAGACATTCAACACCTCAAACACTGCCTGCGGATCTTCGAGACCTGGATGTCCACCGCCTACCTGAAGCTCACCCCAACCTAAGCAGCATTTCAGTTATTTGGCAAGAACAACAGCTTTCTCTCCCATCACCTGTTGAATTTATGCTTGTCTTTGACACTGTACAGTGATCCTCTGCATTTTGCCTGAGTTTGTGCTTTTAAACTACCATATACATATATACATGTATATAGAAAGATTAGTGCATATTCAGGAATAATAAAACAAGCCTTTCAGTATTCTGATTATTTTTTGTTAGAGATTCATATTGTTGCATTTGTGATATTTAGTTTTTGGTGTTTAATAACTTAGAATATACTTTTTAAAGGATCCCTGTGTTGATTTGGTCCCATCCTTTGTGCTTAATGGGTTGCTCACAGTTATAATTTTAGAGCCAAGAAGAGTCCACAGCTTGTGCAGCGTGATTTACGCCAAGAAGGATCTGAAGGACAAGTGAACGTATTTTGTAGTTGCATTATTTTACCCCTAGACAGCTGTGATCAGGCATGTCCTTTGCTACTAAATTTAGCTGCTCTTTCAACTATTCCAAGACCTAATAAAGAAATGTCAAGTCAAGTCAAGAATTCTTTATTTCGGCCAATATGAACATAAATGCACAAGTAAAAAATACGTCACAATTCATACATATAAATTTCTAAAGATAAAGTGCATGTCCAGTACAATATCAAAGCATTCGAAATAAAAATTATAAAATGTAATAAATACATTAAAATACACGTTTGTGACATTTACAATTTTTAAAAGGTGAGGTTGGTACCAATATATAATCACAGAGAGGGGATGAAGTAATCGAATTAGGCAGAGCCTGATTTTAAAATAGCTCGGCGTGCACACCACATGGAGAATAGATATCGAGAGACAGAATACACACAAAAAATAAGGAAGTATAAATATTTCATTTGTATTTTAAATTTCACCAAATAAACCCAAAGAAGTAAAACTCAAAACGTATTCTAGAGTTATTTAGGGGCTTATCCGGGGTGGTGTGTGTGGGGCCTGTGGCCCCAAACATTGGAATGTACAATAAAATGTCTCAAGGTAGAACAGAGGGAACGGATCAAATAGATTGTTTACAGGTCCAAAGGTCACAGGATGAGGCAGAAATGGATAAATTTGAATATGCTACTTACCAGTATTCATCTGTTCTTGGCATGTAGGGCTGCTGACATTCATATCTGTGCATAGATCGCCGCCTAGTGTTGGGTCCGGATGTTTGCACGTTGTTGTCCTGGAAGAGTCTTCGAAGTATCCTTGGATAGGTGACTCCTCCCCTGGACTACAGTGCGCATGGGCATCCTCTCCATCCTCAGATTGTTTTTCGCCATTGTGGCAGTGATGGAGTAGATACAGAAAGTGATGACCATGCTTACAGTAATTCTGAGAGCTGCAGCTGCTACAGGCGCCGGGGAGGAGGGAGGGCGATATGAATGTCAGCAGCCCTACATGCCAAGAAAAGATGCATACTGGTAAGTAGCATATTCAGTTCGAGGCATGTGGGCTGCTGAATTCATATCTGTGCATAGAATATATAGCAGTGCCCTCTTATTAGCGGCGGCTACCCGTGCCAGCTGCAGCGGTCTGAAAAAGAGTTTTGAGAACAGCCTGTCCTACAGCTGCCTGCTGTTTTGATTGCACATCTACACAATAGTGTTTGGTAAATGTATGTGTAGTGGACCAGGTGGCTGCTCTACATATGTCATGCAAAGGAATGTTTCCTAGGAAAGCCATGGAGGCCCCTAACTTACGTGTTGAGTGGGCTCGTGGGGGAATCGTTAAAGTGCGTTTAGCCTTTTGATAGCAAATTTGAATACATTTAACGATCCATCTGGCTATACCTGCTTTGGAGATAGCGTTACCTTTGTGGTGTGGGGCAAAGGCAACGAAAAGTTGATTTGTTTTCCTAAAGGGTTTGGTCCTGTCAATATAATACATGAGGGCCCTTTTTACATCTAGTGTATGGAGTGCCCTTTCTGCGACAGTTTGTGGGTTTTGAAAGAAAACAGGCAGTTCAATAGTTTGATTCATGTGGAACTGCGATACCACCTTGGGCATGAATTTGGGGTTGGTACGTAGTACGACCCTGTTGGCGTGAACCTGTATGAATGGCTCTTGGACGGTTAGTGCCTGGAGTTCACTAACTCTTCGTAAAGAAGTTATCGCTACTAGGAAAGCTACTTTCCAGGTAAGGAATTGAATCTCACATGAGTGTAGAGGTTCAAAGGGTGGACCCATCAGGCGTGTGAGGACCAAGTTGAGGTTCCACATTGGGGCTGGTGGGTGGGTAGGTGGAATGACTCGTTTGAGTCCTTCCAAGAATGCTTTGATGGCAGGCACTCTGAAAAGAGAGAGGTGCTGCCTGGTTTGTAGATAGGCTGATATTGCGGTCAAATGGACACGTATAGAGGTGTACGCCAGATTGCATCGGTATAGGTGTAATAGGTAACAAATAATGTTTTGGATGGATGCGTCTAGCGGGTTAATGTCATTATTATTGCAATAAATGACGAACCTCTTCCATTTGGCTGCATAGCACGCTCTGGTAGTGGGTCTCCTGGCCTCCTTAATGATGTCCATACAGTCAGGTGGCAGGTTTAGGTAGCCAAACTCTAGGACTTCAGGAGCCAAATTGCCAGGTTCAGCTGATGCGGATCTGGGTGCTGAATCTCTCCATGGTTCTGCGTCAAATGCTCGGGTTTGACCCGCAGCCTTTGATGCGGTACCACGGAAAGTTCGAGAAAGGTGGTGTACCATGGCTGGCGTGCCCACGTTGGAGCAACCAGGACGAGTGTCAGTGAGTGTTGTCTGAGTTTGCGTGCCACCAGCGGTATCAGTGGTGCTGGGGGAAAAGCGTACGCAAATCTGCCGGACCAGTTCATCCATATCGCATTGCCCTGCGACTGCGGATGTGGGAACCTGGCGGCAAAGCTTTGGCATTTTGCGTTTTCGCTTGTCGCGAATAGGTCTATCTCTGGATGACCCCACTTCTGGAAGTACGGTTGGAGTACTGATGGGTGTAACTCCCACTCGTGCATCTGGTGGCTGTGTCTGCTGAGCAGATCCGCCATCTGGTTGTCCTTGCCGGGGAGGTGTTCTGCCATGAGGAACATGTTCCTCTGAATGGCCCACTTCCACATGCTCTGAGCCAGATGAGACAACTGTGGAGAGTGTGTTCCTCCCTGCTTCTGTATGTAGTACATGGCAGTCATGTTGTCCGTCCGGATCAACACGACTTTGTTGCACAAGTGTACTTTGAATGCTTTCATAGCGAGGAAGATTGCCATCAGCTCTAGAAGGTTGATGTGCATCTTCTTTTGTTGTTGTGTCCATAGTCCCTGCACTGTGTAATGGAGTACATGAGCTCCCCATCCCTGGAGAGACGCGTCCGCCGTCAGTATTATCTGTGGGACAGGCTCTTGGAACGGTCGGCCCTTGCAAAGGTTGTGTGGATTCCACCAATGCAGAGAGTTGTATGCCCGACCGCTCACCAACACTAGGTCTTTCAACTGTCCTTGAGCCTGATTCCACTGACGTGCTAAGCACTCCTGAAGCGGGCGCATATGTAGTCTCGCGTGTGGGACTATGAAGATGCAGGAGGCCATCATGCCTATCAACTGCATGAACACTCGCGCGGGAAGGGAGTGTTGTGGTTTGAACTTGGAAATCAGCATTTGCATGCTGTTGATTCTCACTAAATTTGGCTGAGCTGTGGCCGCCAGAGTGTCTATAGTCGCACCGAGGTACTGTTGTACGTGTGCGGGCTGGAGATGGGATTTTGGGTAATTTAGTGAGAACCCCAGACTGTGAAGGAGGTGGATGGTGCGGGACATGTGGCTGGCACATTGCTGGGCTGACTTCGCTTGAACGAGCCAGTCGTCCAGGTAAGGGTAGACGTGTATGTGCTGCCTCCGTAGATGTGCCGCCACAGTAGCTAGGCACTTCGTGAACACCCTGGGTGCTGTTGTCACGCCGAAGGGAAGGACTTTGAATTGGTAGTGCTGCCCTTGAACAGTGAACCTGAGGTATTTCTTGTGTGAGGGGTGAATGGGTATGTGGAAATACGCATCCTTGAGGTCCAGTGTGGCCAGAAAGTCTCCCTGCTTGAGCAGCGGGAGGACTTGCTGTAGAGTGAGCATGTGAAAATGCTCGGAAAGAATGTACTGGTTCAGGGGTCTCAGGTCTAATATAGGTCTGAGTGACCCGTCCTTTTTCGGTATTAAAAAGTACAGGGAGTACACCCCCGTACCTTGCTCGTGGACGGGTACGACCTCGATTGCGCCTTTTAGAAGCATGCTTTGTACCTCCTGCTGTAAGAGCGTTAAGTGCTCTGAGGACATAGGACGTTTTTTTGGAGGTATTGTGGGTGGAGTGGAGGTTAGTTCTAGACAGTAACCGTATTTGACAATATCTTTGACCCACCTGTCCGTGGTGATGGAGTTCCACGTGGACAGGAACCTTTGTAGCCTTCCCCCGACAGGTGTTATGTGGTCGGGAGGAAGGGAGAGGGCGTCACTGCTTGTTCTTGGGAGAGGACCTGGTGTTGCCGTAGCCGCGTCCTCTGCCCTTTGTGCTGGAGCCACGATATCCACCCCGGGTGTTTTTATCGTAGGTGTTTTGTGTGTTGCCCTTGTTGTATGTTTGCTGTGACCCCTGTCCTCTACCTGCTCCTCTATTTCCGGGGCGACGAAAGGAGCCGCTCCGAAAGGACTGCGTCTGTAGGGCACCCATGGACTTTGCAGTGTCCGTGTCCATTTTTATTTTCTCTAGGGTGGTGTCAACCTCCGGCCCGAATAAGTAGTCGGGGTTGACAGGTTGGTTGAGGATGTTATTTTGTACCTTTGGTTTGAATCCGGAGATTCGCAACCAGGCGTGTCGTCGCAACATGACGCTAGTGTTTATGGCTCTGGCAGCTGTATCCGCGGCATCCAGTGCACACTTAATGGATGCATTTGTGAGCAGTTGTCCCTCCCTGATGAGGATCTCTGCACCTTCTTTGTATTGGTCAGGGAGATGTTGGAGTAGTTGCTCTAATGTGTCGTAGTGCGCTCGATCATAGCGAGCGAGGAGCGCTTGAGTATTGGCAATGCGCCATATGTTAGCTGCCTGGGCGGCAACCCGTTTGCCAGAGGTCTCTAGCACCTTGGACTCTTTGTCCGGGGGAGGAGCATCACCTGTTGTTTGCGAGTGTGCCCTCTTGCGAGCATTCGCAACGACAATGGAATCCAGAGGTAATTGGCCTCTAATGTAAGTAGGGTCCCCAGGCGCCGATCTGTATTTCTTGTCGATCCTGGGGTTTATCACTCTTGCCCTGGTGGGTTCCTTGAAGATGTTCTTTGCTGGTTTGAGGACCCCCTTTAACATGGGCAGAGTCTTTATATTCCGTTCTGAGGATGCGAAAGTATCCATGAGAAAGTCGTCCTCGATGGTGTCAGAGTGAAGTTGCACCCCATGATTGGCCGCAGCACGTTCAATTAGAGCGTTGAACGCGGCAATGTCCTCTGTGGGAGATGTTTTTGCTCCATAGAGTTGCGGGTCCTGTGCATCCATAGGTGCACCCGGGTCTACAGGGTCATCTCAAGCTTGATCAGGGTCCTGTTGGCCATCAGGGTCCATCCCTCCGGGGTAGGGGACTTGGTCACCCATGTAGTCCTCCAACGCATCCGTGTCGGAGTGTGTGGGAGAGAAGGATTGTGGATCCTGGTAGGGTGAATGGAAAGGTTCGTAAATAACTGGTTCCGAAGCCACTGGCAGCTTTCTCTTAAGTGGGATCCGGAAGGAGTCCAAAGCTGGCTCAGAAGTTATTCTCCTTTTGTGGATAATCATCCTGCCGGTGTCGGCGTCGATGATATGCGATGGAGACGTCTCCGCAGAGCGTTCGGCAGGCGTGATCGTGGTGTGGGTGACCCGTGTCCTGATTTGGAACAGTTTCGGGGCCGTGGATGGTGGCAGGCCAAAAGTAATGTTGGCTGGTGCCGAAGAGGCTGTTGGAGCTTTTATTGGCTCGGAGCCCGACGTGTCCTGGAGGACAGTTATGTTTTTGGTGCGTTGCGCAGCAACGGGTGGCACCTGGAGCGCCCTTGATTCCTTTGCGCCGACCGGTTCTGTGGAGGCGGGCGTGGACTTTTTCGGCGCCGGTGAGTCGTGGAGTCGAGGGGCGGGAATGGCCGTCGACGCCTTCGATGAGTGTGGCTTTGGTGGTGCCGTCGAAGCGGTGTGAGACGTGGCAGGTAGTTTGACCTTTGGGGTCGGAGCCGATTGCGTCGGTGCCGGGAGCCGAGTAGGTTTGGTGGCACCGAAGGTCTTTTTCCGTATGTCGACTCCGACGTCGGCCGCTTCAAGCTCGGCACCGAAGTCTCGTTTGTTGCGCTCGGTGCCGACGGGTTTTGCTGGCGTCGAAGGTGTGGAGAGCCTCGATCCGACCAGCGCCACTTTCGGTTTCGGTTTCAGTTGAACCAATACAGCTTTTGGTTTCGGTTTCGAAGAAGGGAAACCAGCCGGTTTGGGCATTAATGGCTGCCGCTGAATGTCCGAGGCCGGGCCCGAGGGTGGGGCCGAAGAACTGCGGGATAGGTCTTGGGTAAGGCCCGAAGGCGATCCCTCGACCGGAGCTATAGACTGTTGCACTGGGATTTCCTCAGTCTGAACGGGTAGGCCTTGCTCGTCATCGGAGCTACTCTCTTCGGCCCCTAAGGCCTCATTGTAGTCTCCTACCTCGGTGTCGTCTTCATCTCTGTGAAAGAGTGTTTCGTCGACGTCTTCCGATCCGGAGTCATGTTCGGAAGCGGGGCTGGAGGGTAGGTTCTCCACTTCTTCGACATCTTCGGTCTCGGCGCTGAAGATGTCGGCCGGGGCCGGTGCCGCTTGCTGCGCCTCGAGTCTCGCCGCTCGTCGATTCCAGAGAGTCTTCTTGGATCGAAATCGGGCACAGGCCATAACATGTAGATTCGTCGTGATCCGGTGAAAGGCATTTGTTGCACACCGGATGGACGTCGATGTGTGGATATTTCGCATTGCATACAGGGCACCGCTTGAATGGTGTCCTCGATTCCATCGTCGATGTCGGGTCGATGGTCGGGTAAGATGCGAAAAAGTTGGTTCTGGAAGTTAGTAAACTAACAAAGATACTATCGATACCGATCGGTACCGACGCGAACTAGAGGCCTTTTGGCCTGGAAAGAGTTTTTCCTAACTTGAGAAGAGATAAGCACATCCGAACCCAATGGCGGAAAAAAACAATCTGAGGATGGAGAGGATGCCCATGCGCACTGTAGTCCAGGGGAGGAGTCACCTATCCAAGGATACTTCGAAGACTCTTCCAGGACAACAACGTGCAAACATCCGGACCCAACACTAGGCGGCGATCTATGCACAGATATGAATTCAGCAGCCCACATGCCTCGAACATGATGTTCTAATGCATTGCCTTGTGCATGGAGGATGAGTTGATTCTCTCAATGCCTACATAGTATCAAAGAGGTAACAAAGAGTTACGCATACACTGTGTGGCTTGCCAATTCATGTGTTGTGGAATCTGCAAAACAGACTTGGCCTGATTCACAAAGCTAAACTTACATTTATGGGCAGTGGAATTTCTAGGGCACTCCCATCTTTTTATGTGTTGAGACTCATGAGTCGTAAAGATGCTACTAGTAAAATGCCTTTGTGAATAGCAAACAATTGTAAACTTACATATAAGTGTAAGTTTACCTTAGTGAATCAGACCCATTGTGAGCACTGGAGATATGAAAATCGTGATGCGAAAATAGAGATTGTGCAATGTAAATTACAGAGTAGCACACAGGCCAGAAAGGATGAACAGGTGGTGGAGAATCAGTTCAAGGAGAAGAAGATGTTGGCATACTCACAGGGCGAACTCCCTAAAGAAGATGACCACAAGACTCATTTAAGAGTGGAGTGGGATGATTTCATAACGACATATGAACAACAGATGTCAGAAATAAAACAGGGCGTTTTAAAAGCAGCAAGAAGGCCCGGTCGTTTTTCTGAAAGGGACTGGTAGATTAGGTGAGTAGAGAAAGGGAGGTGTAAGCCATCATTAAGCCAGCGATATGACTTTGTGGCAGATAAAACAGCAGAAAAGTGGTGTGATATAAAACTTACAATCACAGCCACAGTGTCTGGTTATTTAAACCCACACCAATCCAAGAAAGTGATATCTTCCATGAAATATTTTACTGAGCAAAGTCCAAGGGGCTACATGTCCGCATTACGGCGGGACGTCTAGCTACTGATGGGTATGCCAACATAGACAGCAATGAGTTGAACATTGTGGGTTTCTATGGATAACATGAATGTACCAAAAGACAAATGATTAGGGATTATAAAAAAGGGAAGGCCGCTGGCTGGCTCATTTCAAAACCAACCCAACTGGGAGCAACTATATTTCTTCTCTGTATCAAGGAAAGAATCCCATTTTGGGATACTAATTTTACGGTGGCGCAAAGATTCAAGCCTTCTGCACTGCAAGGGGCCAAATGATAGAGTGGCTCATGTATTGCTGGTCCGGGGCATTCCCAACCTAACCTGTATCCAGAAATGCAGAGAGGTCCATACAAAAGAAAAACAAACCAGAATCAGTTGCAGTATAGGAAAATGCCACCCAATCCTTATTCACCCAAAATTATCATAATGAAGAAAGGCTGAACGTCATGGAAAGTCAGATTCCAATCCTCATCCAAAACACGCAACACTTTGTGGATGCCCAGCCTGGGTGAATCAAGCAAGATTCTCCTTCCTAAGCCACCCATGTGGAGACCACCCAGAAGCCTCACGTAAAGCAGCATAGCGACAAGAAAAGTAGCGATAACCTCTGTTATCGCTACTTTCCTTACGCCTGCTTTGAAACTGACTTAGCTATGACATCCTATGGAAGGTGGATATCATGGCTAAGTATGTGAGGCCCTATCAGCAAGCTATCGCCAAACTTTGTGGGATTATCGCTGGGTTTCCAGTGATAATCTCATGTTTGGCAGTTAGCGCTAGGATTTTTATTGCTTTTGAGATAACCGTTACTAATAGCACGCTATCTCAGCGATAAAAATCCACGATAGCCGGCGATAATTATCCTAGCGCTAAGTGCGCTTAGCGATAATTATCGCCGGTTGTTGCTGATATGCCCCTTAGTTTCCAGTGATACATTCATTTGACAAACCTAGGGCACAAGTAGCAAGGGAATCTGTTTTAGAATAGCAAAAGAAGACTCTATCATATAAAATCCAGAAATATGTCACTTTTAATGAAAAAGAAAGCCAAATGTTCAAGATAAATGTAGCAACTGCGTGTGCAAGTAGATAAAATGGGCAATATGAAAACACTGACTGTCAACTTTGAAATATGTCCACAATCCAAAATGAAATAAAATCTTGCATAAGTTTCATGACAGGGTTTTGAACAGTATCAGGAGCCCAGATGACTAGTGAGGCAAGCTCTAATGCACCCAAGAGGGCAACTCGGAAAACAGAGACCGAGAAGAGCAAAAGAAATGAGAAAGTAACGATGGATAACTTAATGACAGCAAAATGAAAAAGCGAATTGGGAGCAACAGGCAAAATCTAAATTCAGACAGGGCAAACTTTGCATGTTTGTTAATGTAAGTTAATTCCCAAATAGCAATAAGTGTACAAACCCCTTCCACGTGGACCAGGGACCAAAACCGCCTTTAGGGCAGGGGTTATGTGAGCCACGTAATGAAAATGATTCCCATGAAGTTCTACGGGAAAAGGTCAGTCTTGTGTGATGATGTCAAAACAAATAATGGCTGCCTCTATGGAGGCTGATGGGTTAGGGATTTATCCTGTAAGCCCTAATGGGAGCGATGGAGAAGGGAGTCTATCTGAACCCCAAATTGACACCAGTAATTCACAGGCTAACTCTGAATATCACTGAGGTTCTCAGATATTTCTGGCTTCGAAAAGCAAGAGGGAACCATTCTGAGAACAGTGTAATTCAATGTAAGATATGATTTCCTATTCAAACCCAATGAATCTCTGGATCCTATAGGGAAACTGAATACCAGAAGTGACCCTATAGTTGACCACAGCACTCCTAACGAAAATAATAGACATCCAAGAGCAAGCATAAGCAACCTATGTAATGAAGAGATCGGGAAGTTACCAAGAAAGTAGGAAAGCAAGGGCGAAATGGATGTTCAACAGGGTATTTCTTTGGGTGAGGTACCCACCAACATGACTCCTGGACCTAAAAGGAACTGAAACCACAGTAGTCACTTCTGCATTACTTTATCTGTTGAAAAAGTAGCAATTCAGGGGGATATTCACAAGGAACTATTGCTGCGTTAATGGCATATTATTGCAGCCAAAGTTGCGATAAACTTATCGCCCCAATCACAAGCTGGTGTTAACAGCCCACAGCACCAGTTTACCCGCGATAGCAGCCGCAAAAAACATCACCACAGATGACCCCCGCAACTATCGCTAATGAGATGCCGATTAGGCTTTCCCGTGCCAAAAGCCGCGACAACACCACTCCACAACATTCACAACGACCACCCAGAACTGCGATACGAACACAAAACAAGCAATAAGGCGCGTTAGCAGCAGGAAAATAACACCTGCTCTGACCTGGTGCAAAGTCGGACGGCAGCCTGCACCACAAAAGGGAGGGCAGCCCAGACACACACCTGAAGAATAACAGATGCACCCGCCGCCGCACTCCCCAGGACCCCCCTCCCCAACACCCCCCCGACCAAAGATATGGCACATCAGCTACACCTAAACATGTACAAAATAATCCGCTTGATGTCACACAATCACAACTGGTGACATGCATGTGTCGTCAAAAAAATGAGCATCACACATTCACTTTCGAAATGAAATGAAGACACATGGCGGCTCCCCTCGGGACAATCCGTGGGTCACAGCCTGCAAGACAAAAATCATGATGAGAAGGTGAGTCCTGCGCACATCAAAGGACAAAGAGAGAGTGAAGGGGAGAGAGAAGAGGAGAGGGGGGGGAGAGAGAGAGAAGAAGAGAGGGGGAGAGAGAGAGAGAGAAGAAGAGAGGGAGAGAGAGAGAGAGAGTGCCGCCCTGCGCACCCAGGCAACACTGCTCACCTGCTGCCACCGGT
The DNA here is from genome assembly GCF_964204655.1 of Triturus cristatus. Classification (NCBI taxonomy): domain Eukaryota; kingdom Metazoa; phylum Chordata; class Amphibia; order Caudata; family Salamandridae; genus Triturus; species Triturus cristatus. The sequence goes on along the minus strand of NC_140581.1, from coordinate 673,955,526 downwards.
GTGTCTCCAACCACTTGCCGGTATTTATAGCAGTGCTCCAGGTCACACATCTGAGACAGAACCTTCATCTGAAACAGAGTCCAGATACATGATTGGCACAGTACACACACTTGTACAAGACAACATCGCCAGCCCGCCCATGCACACCCAGGCAGAGCACCCCAGCCCCTCCCACCGCCCATCGGAGCATGCCCGCCCATGCACACCTAGGCCTCACTGTTCACCTTTGCTACCGGCGTGTGAACAGGAGGTCCCACACAGGGGAGATGGTGTTTTGCAATGTGTCCACATGTATGTAGCCGCAGGGTACATGTTGACATTCAGACAGCATGGCATTGTACATTGTGACAATCTATAGATCTGGGCGATAAGCCAGAGTCATTGAGGGTGTGCACTGTGCACCTTGTCTACGATGTCCCGCCATATTCCAGTTCTGGTGCCCAATGACACGTTGGAGGTGACGAACAGTTGTTGATGGTGTTCCATCACCTCCGTGACTATGATCCAGTTCACATGCGGACTGAACTTCGTCTTCCTCTTCTTTTTGTCCTTGCCCTTCCCCGTCCCCGAGGTCCCGGGCTGGTCGTCTGGGTTGCGCGCGTCCTCTGCGCCTGCTCCGGCTGCCTCCAAGGTGCTTGGGTGTTGGTCAGTTTGTGTTTGAGTGTTTTTTCTACTTTTATGGTGATTTTTCCCGCCTGCCTGGTGTGTGTTGCAGGCCTGGCGCTGCTTATCGCTGATTTTCTCATCGCGCTTTGGCCCATAGCAGGTTTTTTTGTGCAAACTATCGCATGGTACCGCTTTGTTGTGAATTCCACGTTGACATGGGGTTATTTTCCCGCGATGGGCTGCGATGTTGAGAGTTGCGTTAAGCTACTCTTGCGGTAGTTATCACACGTTCTTGTGAATATGCCCCTCAGTCTTCAGAATAAACCCAAACACCTAGTGAACCCACATCACAATAGAGAGAGGAACCAGCAAGACATACCCAAACAGAGAAAAATGCAAATGCAAGCCACCCAGGTAATTCCACCTTTGTATCCCAAAATTGCAGACCGCTTAGAATAAATAATTCCTCTTACTGGACAACACAAATCTGGAAGTAACTGGATTGATCAAGAGAATGATGAAATCATGGAAAATCCACTAAAGATATGAAATTCCACGTCCCAACTTCATACTCAAAATAAGGATTTCAGGATGAAAATTACTGATGATTATTCACAGGGCCGGCTTTAGGGCGGTGCGACCGGTGCCACCGCACCAGGTGCTGGCTTCCTGGGGGCGCCGTGTTTGAAAGTTTATTATGCATTTGAAGCAACTGCTGCAGCTTTATTTGCCCCGGCAATTACCAGGCCTCACAAAAATGTCAAGATAACTCGTGTGATTAATTATCTTCCTGGAGAGAGATGAGCATTTTGTATAGTTGAGGTTTTGACTTTTAGGTGAAGTTAGTGCAGAGGGTTAATATGCCTGCAGCAAAGAGCGTGAACCAAGTAGATTACAGAGTGCGTATAATGTAAACAAGATCAGCAGGTTACTGGTTTTAAAAGAGACATCCTTTTTTTACTTGCAATCTATAACTTAAAGTCCTAATATAGAATAGTGAGCTATTAACTTTCATCCTAGAACTGCATACACACTGCAAAGTATACATTATTAGAACATTGATTAATTTTGCAAAAAGGGTTAATTTGGCTAGAAATCGATTCTTATTATTAAAGAAAACTCCCAACTATGCTGTTTCTTTTGTGCTTCTCCACACCAAGCACTATTAAACTATACTGCCTACCCGTATGGATGACATGTGACTCCGACACTTTTAGGGGCAGATTTACAACAAAGTAACACAGCACGGTGCAGCAAGTCATTTTGCTGCGCCGTGCTGCGTTAGTTTGGAAAGCACAGACATGCGACATATTTACAAGAATATTGCGCATCTCTGTGCTTCCCTGCGCTGGCGCACAAACTGCAGCCATGCGCCGGCGCAGGCACCCTTGCACTATGGTGCAAGGATGCCTGCATGGTGGGGAGATTGTTTTTGTGCAGGGAAGGACACCTTCCTGCGCAAAAACAATCACAAGAGGCTTTTTCCTCTTTCAAAGCGTGCTGTAGAAAGCAGCACGCATTGAAAGAAGAAAAAACAAGGAGAAATGAAAACATTTCTCATCGTTGCGCCTCGCTACGCCACCTCTAGGGTGGCGTACAATTCACACGCATCTCCAGATTTACGATTTCACGCAAATCTGGAGATGTGTCTTGTTCCATGGGTGTTGCGTGTGAACACCCACAGCAACACCCATGGCACGCCCCTTCAACCTACAGTGCTGCGTGTAAAGGGGCCATTTACGAGGAGAGGAAAAGTCACTCAGGGTGGCTTTTCCTCTCCTTGTAAATATGGAGGAGCCCCCTGCGCCACCAGTACGTCACGAAAAGTGACGTAGTGGTGGCGCAGGGGGCTTGTAAATCTGCCCCTTAGTCCTTTGGCTTATGTAACATTTCCTATACACTGATTCACACACGTATGATTGATTGTCTCTGTGTAATGTGTGTGTGATGCAAAGTGCTACGACACCCTACACTGGTATGAGTGGCGCAATATAATATTCAATGCATCTGAGAGAGTGTGGTTATGGAGACTTGGTCACTGTTAAAGGGTGCTAGTGAGAGACTCCGTGGTGGAGGTGGTCATGGGGGGGCGCCAACAAACATTGTCGCACAGGGCGCCACCAGCGCTAAAGCCGGCCCTGATTATTCACCAGGGAAGAGAATAGGTGCACCGGAAGCAAAAATAAAGGTGATAGTAGAAATGATCAACAATCTTGTCCAACCTGACTTGAGGTAAATGTCAATTTCTCTACCATGTAGGGAGAGGGGCAAAATGGACTATTTATCCCTTGTGTAGAATCAGAGTCAGAAGGTCCAAACCAGAGGTCTGTAATATTGAGTAAGTACTTCAACCACTGAGTAAAACCCCATTTCTGCTTATAGGCAAGCGAAAAATCCCGGAAGGCGTCTGAAGGTTTCCACTACCCAACAAATCAGTGAAAATCAAATGTAATGGAGAAAGGCAAGTTGAACATAATTTGACTTAGTTTATCCAGAAGAAGGGTGGGGTTTACCTTAAAATCTAACCAATGAGATTTCCCAAGAGATAAATCCACATTCCAATTGATTATAATGCCCATAAAGATTTAACATTGAAATAGGGAATCTTTATTGGATTGACAGAGGATTGAGATCACCAAGTTCAAAGCTTGGGAATATCCATAACTTGCTCTCTGCCAAGTTATCTTTCTTTTGAGGATGAAGATACTTCCCCTACGGGTTGTTTGTTGGTGAAACCCTATTTCTCTGACACATAGAGGATGTTTTGTGCTTCCCTTGGGAGAAGGAGAATTAATGTTTCATGCTTCCCCAGAAAAAAATACCTGAATACAGGATTTGCACAGCAGCTGCCATATATGATGATTAAATTAACAGAATGTGTTCGGGGAGAATCAAATCTAATTGCTTGAACAGGTGAATTATTGATGTGATTGTAAAGAAAATTCCTAATTATTTTTCATCCAAAGGTTTGAAGAAGCGAGGTGGTAACCACTTCCTTCCTCGTGTTTAGACAAGGAAGGTGGATGTGAGTCCAAAATTGGTTGAGGAACAATGGTTAGAGATGTAAAATTCGAAACCTCGCCTAAAAGTCACTGATGTTTTGAGGCTCTGATTACCACAGCTACTTTTATGTGATCCAGCCTGAGGAATTATTTCTCTGCCTAAATCCAGCCTTTCATTCTAAGGTTTTGTCAATGTTCATTTATCACGGGAAGGTATTCACACCTTCGGGTACTTATTACAAGTTTTGTAGTAGCCCCGGTTTCCACTAAAACCACACAGCTGGTTATTCCCTCTTTCATATTTCACCAGGAAACAAACATGGAAAAATGTGAAAATGGAGGAAAGAAACTGGATTATGGAAAAAACATACCTGTGTAAATCAGTGCACAATCGGCTATACCCATGGCGACTCCTCATTGGATAATCAAAATCATCAAAACCATATTCGGGTGGGATATTAGCACCTAATGATTACCTTCCCCCTTGTACTGTTAATTAACAGATGCGAGATTTCTGTCTCATTTTACCCAATACCTGTAATGAGGACCTTTATGTCACTTAAAGTGCTTCCTCAATTACATATCATTCAGGGTGTTAGATGCTCATATAGGACAAGCCCATTAAGTTGAGGACCAGCTCTTCAGTGGAGGTATGGGGATACCTCAAGCACACATCTGTAGAGTGTGACTTGGACTAATCTTGACACTTCCTCCAGTAGTAGTTTCAAGTGGGAAGATCCGGCCATGTTGCTTCGATGCTTTGCAGGGTGGTCAGAATAGAATTTGGTGATCGTATTAATTTTCAAATGATTGTATTACATACTTTTTTTGTGATATGTTTTCACATCATTTCAAGCTAGAATGTGTTTTGTTAAGGTGCCACTAAGACTGAGGAGAGGGATGACTTTAATTACTCCTAGTCCTATCCTGCTTTGGCTTAGTCCTTTGATGCTAACACATGTAAACGGGGGCTTTGATCCAAAGGAAGCTTGGATATTTTATGAAGTCTTCCCGGGATAGGTATGCTGGATATGTATTCCTTCCTTTCAAGGAAGGCAGGACTCATCATAGAATGTATGACGTTACAACGCATACATTTACAACGCATGCCTTTAGAACGCAGTTTTTACATCGCAACATCCTTTACAATGCATTATTTTACATCGCATGCCATTACATCGCATTTTCAGAAACTACCTTTACAACGCTTTCCATTACATCGCATTATACCTTTACAACGCATACCATTAACAATGCATACCATTACATCGCATTTAAGGTAAGTGTTGGATAGTATAGGGGGTAATAAGTACTATTATAACTCCAGTGAGTGCAGCAGTAGGGTAAGTGTTGGATAGTGTAGGGGTAAAAATTACTATTCAAACTCCAGTGAGTGCAACAGTAAGGTAAGTGTTGGATAGTGTAAGGGTACTATGCATTGTAATGGTATTCATTGTAATGACTTGTGATGTAATACCTGCGTTGTAGTGACATGTGTTGTAATGACATGCGTTGTAGTGACATGGGATGTAATGGCTGCATTGTAATGACATGCGATGTAATGACTGCTATGTAAAGGTAGTGAGATGTAATGACTGCGTTTTAAAGGTTGTTTCCCCTCATCATATATCAGCTTATGTATAAAGTGTTTTTCTGTCCTAGATATCGGGCCTGATTTATAAAGGGCCTCCGCACTCGTGGCGGAGGCCCTGCAGTCCTAGGGAAATCTCCGCACTTGGTAGGAATCTCCGCAGAGTATTCTCATTGCGGAGATTCCGCCCCAATTGCGGCGACTCTCCCACAACTGCGGGGCCTCTGCCACGAGTGCGGAGACCTTTATTAATCAGGCCCATTGAGTCCACCTCACTATTCAGTGGAGTGAAGAAGAGTAGAGCAGGAGTTTAGGATGATGATCAGGAAGGAGTCAAGCCACTTTTGTTTGGCTAGCGTGAAAAAGGTGACATTGCACCTGTTACTCGTCTGGAATTCCCGGCTGGATTTTTAGTGTGAATTACAAGTTACCACATCCTTTTAGATCTGGCACAGACCCAGATATAGCTGCTTCACCAGCCACAAGCAATTGAAATGTCTCTACACAAAAACGTTGGTTTGTTCAACGATTATTCACATTTGGCTTCCGTCTACCAGTGCACACAACATGGAATAAAGGGTTTGTTGATTTCTGCCGTTGGTTTTCTTGCACTGCGTGTGCACATTTTAGTAAAAAGGTTCTAACTAGTTCAACATGCATTACATCTTCAAAAGTGTATAGGTTTCTGGTACTTAAACTCTCAACTTTGTTTTCATAATAGCAGAAATGTGAAGGGATTTCATATTTCATATTATTTCATTCTGCCTTTGTGATACTTTGACATTCAATCTGATTTCCTCACAGAACTGTTGATATTTTAGGACCAACACTTCCTTCGTTCCCATTTCCGCTGCTGCATCTCTACCTTTGAAAATAAATAATTGTCTATGCATTCGGCGCACAGACTCACATCAAAAATAAAACACCTACTGAACATGTCCAGAAACCTGTGAAAATGTTGTCTGTGCAGCTTTGCATCGGCAGAACAGAAACAGAACTATATGTTCCCGTTGATAAACTAGCGATTCATGGGTGCGTATCACACCTTTATGGCAAGAAACAACAGATGGCAAAATTAGGATGCGGTATTCAAAAGTTGTCACTTCCACATTGTAAGATTGACAGGAGCTACTTTCTTAAGGCTTGCAGGCCTCCTAATTATCATTTTATTATAAACAATCAAATTGTTATGTTCTTGCATAAAAAAGTGTCAAATCAAGTACAACCTGAACATATAGACTGAGTGACCGGATTGCTTCATCTTTGTTGAACTCTAATTGAACATATATCAATGTGCAATGAAAGGGTTCCTGCTGTAAATTTATGAACGAGTATGAATACAAGACGAGATTACCTGCACGGAATAATTTTTTTCGATTACATACCAGCACCCTTCATCAGTCTGAGTCTCCCTTGCTCATCGCAGTGCTTAGGGCATACGTTCTATGTTCCACCTCCTCCTTTCAGAATGTTTTCCAAAGTTTATTTTTATGTTCCTGTTGTACTCTCAGATAAGACCACCTTCATAAATGGCCTTCCTATCCTCTACACTTCCTGTTTCTACATGAACACTCCTACAGATCGAGGATGAAGGCGTTAGAGGGGGAAGGGCGCTATAAGTATTGGGATACGAAAGAGAGACTCAGAGTAATTAAAGATTATGGGTACGTAATTAAAACATTTACATCTCATCCCCTTCTTTATCCCATTCCGTACAACATGAGGATCTACCCAAGTGGCCTGCCTTCATCTTAATCTAGAAGACAGTTCATTATACCAGGAAGAGAGTGCTGTTAATCATACTTTATTATAAGCACTTAAAGAAACATAAAACAATTTATTTTAAGGAACAACATTTCCTGCAAGACCAGTTAAGCAAAAAAGCAAATGATTACTTTGAGAAACATCTAGTCTATAGTGAGATAAGTTAGGGGATGGAGCAGACCATGTTGCTGCTCTGCAATGGTCTACAATCGGTACACCATCCCTTTCTGCCCATGCACCACCAAGCCTTTGGGGAGAGACCCTTAACACACCTTAAAGGTTTTTACACTGCTAGTTAGCAAGTTAAACAGATTTCAGTTTTTATTCATGGACTCATAGTTGAGTTTGATGAAGTACAACATCTGTTGGTAGAGCTGAAAATAACAAAAAGACTGTCACTTTTTGTATTCAAGAGAATAGTGCAATAGATCCTAACAACTCTGACTACATCTTAAAGAAGTAACATAAATTCTTCATCTGAAAAAGGATTTGGTCATAAAAATGGTAAAATTACTTCCTGTTATCGGTGAACCTTTGAACTGACTTTGGGACTAAAACAGGACCTAGTCTCAACACAATGCTATAATCAAAAATCCTTAAGAAAGGATTATGTTCGAACTAATTACACAACTCATCAAAGGATGAAGAAAATAGCTATTTTTCTTTTGGTCTTAATAAATCAAAACCCGTGAACGGTCTGGAAAACAAGGATGCTTCTGAAGATACATCACCGCAGGTAATCTGAAAGAGGTAATGGCTGATCACTATAGTCCTGGGGGACAGGCAGAAAAATCTCTATCAAAACCCTCCTGTACAAATTTAAGTTTAAATTTGAGGCGGACAGTTAACTAAAAAAAATATTACCTGGACACCTTTTGTTATGGTTTAGATCCCATTTATTAATTTTGTTGAAACAAAAATAATTCACTCACATTCACTGGCCGGGGAGAGGTCACTGCGCTTTAATCTGCCTTACATTCCAGTAAACAAAGGTGAAGAAAAAAGTACACAACTGATTTTTTTAAATATATTTTATTATTTGTAGATGAGAAGATCAACACGGCCAACGTGGCTCAATTGACAAAATAAGTGTACATAAAAATCTACGGTGAACAAATAATATAGGTAACATAATAATAAACAAATGATGGAAAAATAAAGATTGTTCAGCCCAACTGGCAAGTGCACAAATGATTAAATTTCTTCTTCCCCCTCCCACTCTCTTCCTCCCATCTGTCACTCACCGTGTCGTTGTCTTTTGGAAGAATGCATACACATTTACTCCGGATGTCATTGCTTTTACTTAGAGTACTCCTGTGTCTACCTAGCTTCAACCTTTGTGTATGACTGAACTGGCATTTATGAAGTTTGATTTGGAATAGGTTGTATAGAATGCAGGAATTAGGACATAACAGTTCTTTGAATTCTAGTGAGAGGTACATTATGAAGGGTGGCAGAACTTCAACAAAGTCCTTATCGTTCTGTTATATAATTAATATAATCTTTTCACGGTTAACAGATCCTGGAGGTGATAATGCAAATCATTCAGTTCCTGGGCTCTATCTTTGCCCCAAGAGGCAGTGATCACTTGTCTGGCTGCAGTGAGGGCCAGCACCGTTTGTGGTTCTTTAATTTAATGTAGCAGAAATTATTACTTGGTAGGGCCAGCATTGTTTAAGCAGGGAATGAGGGACTTGCAGGCTGAAAACTGAGGGGCATATCAACAACAACCGGCGATAATTATCGCTAAGTGCACTTAGCGCTAGGATAATTATCGCCGGCTAGCGTTGATTTTTATCGCTGAGATAGCGTGCTATTAGCAACGCTTATCTCAATAGCGATAAAAATCCTCACGCTAAATGGCTAACGTGAGATTATCGCTGGAAACCCTGCGATAATCTCACGTTAGCTTGTTGATAGGGACAGACAAACTTAGCCATGATATCCTCCTTCCATAGGATATCATGGCTAAGTCAGAAAAATACCAGACGTAAAAAAGCAGCGTTAACCGCGGTTAGCGCTGCTTTTTTAGTCTCTAACAGGGTTAGCGATATTATTGATAATAGGAGAAATGTCGCTTAGCGACATTTCGCCTATTATTTTTCTCTGGAACGCCCCCTTTGCATCTCATTAGGGATGCAAGGGGAAGCGTAGAGTAAAAGGGTGCTAACATGCAAATTTGCATGTTAGCACCCTGTTGTTGATAGGGTGCTAGTTTTATCTCTGCTTTTTTGGCTTTTAAAGCCAAAAAAGCAGAGATAAAGCCGTTGTTGATATGCCCCTGAGTCATTTGTCTCAATAGATGTGTGGTCGAAGAAGGTTTATCAATGTGCCTTCATGGCCTCCTCTCCTCCACACACAGTCATCACTCCTGGGATCCCACAAGTGTAGTTAAGCTGGGGTATAATACAAGTACAGCAAGGTTTTGTTCATTGTCTCTCAAGCTGTAGCATATCTGCCATTGTTGTGAGTTCTAGTGTGTATTTCTTCCCAATCCTTCTCTGAAAAGATTTAATCAAATTTCTTCTGCCATCTATTCTGTCCAGGTGTTATGTGAGTAAGCAGCATTTTTTAAATAATTCAGACACTAAATTTTCATCATCAGTCTTGATTCAATAGCCATTTTCCACAGGTGTTACATGTCTCCTGGTCTGTGTTTGAACTGTTGGCTGTAAAACCTAGTGTTGAATTTCGTGGCACATAAATCGATCTAATTCAGAAAGGCTATGTATTGTTTAAACTAATTTCCCTGCAAGCTTAAGAACGCATGCCTGAACCACGCATATGCGTGGTAAAGGTAGATAGCGGTCTAGTGTCTGGATGGCTGGGAAGAGGAATAGGAAACGTCGGAACAGGAAGCTCTGGAAGCGGAAAGGTAAATGGGGCTGGATTTGAGGGGTCGTTTTTAGGGGTGGGGGTCGGTTTTAGGGCTCAGGCAAGGGGGGTCAGGGTAGTTTTAAGGGCTGGGCTGGGTTTAGGGGTGGTAGTCGGTTTTTTTGCTCAGGCCAGGGGGGTCGGAGTAGTTTTTTTTAAAGTGGGGCAGGGGTTTAGACCTCAGGGCAGGGAAGGGCGTAGGGATAGTTTAAATGGCAGTGTGGGGGTCATTTTTAGGGCTCAGGACAGGGGGCTGGGTCAGGGTCGTTATTGGTAGGGGCATGGTTTTAGGCTTCAGGGTGGGGGTCGGGAAGGGGTCGTTTTAAGGGAAGGACAGGTTCGGTTTTAGGGCTCAGGTCAGGGGAGCAAGGTAGGGGATAGGATTTTAGGGCTTGGGGCAGGTTAGTGGTAATTTACCACGCATATCTCTTTAGCAAACATGTCTTTACAATAAAATTGTTGTAAAGGCATTCGTGGTAAGGCATGCGTGGTAAAGGAATGTGTGTTAAAGGAATACGTGGCTAAGATGCATTCGTTGTTGGGACCACATTGCAGAGGCATGCATAGTTCATCCATGTGTGCTTCTGTCATACAACCATCCCAGCTTCTGAGTCTTTTCCTGGTATCAGTTGTTCAATTAAGGTTTTGACACATCTTCTGGTTCCATTCTAGCACGAGCCATAACGGCGATGCTTGAAAGAATTGTATCAGCACTGGGGTCCCCAACTCACTAGGATTGGGTGCATTGTAAGTCAAGTGGTGGGTTATTCTGGTTTGTTTCTCTGTCCATAGAAAGTTAGCTGAAATATGTGCATACGCAATGACAGTGTTGGTAAGGGAATTGCTCGACATTGATACGGATTGTTTTAGCAGTATTGTCTTTTCATTATGGATATTCGGCCAAGCCATGGCAGTCCTCCCCTGTGTTATGTGTTTAAGTAATTTTGTATCTCTTGTAGTAGCAAAGGACAATGAACTTCTACAGTATTTGGGCCTAATTTACATGTTGGCAGAAAGGGCACTCTGTTGCAACGGCAATGGAGTACCCGTACCGCCAACATAATGGTCTGCTCACCGGACTTAAAAGCAGATGGGCCTTTGGTGTAAACTCAGGGGAGACTACTCTGTATCTGCCATGGTAAGACCCCTCCAACCGTATGACGGAGTAAAGGCAGTCGGAAATTGACCTGTGTATCCGTCCACCTAATTTCGATTGGCGGACTTATAGGTTAGTTTTCCCTGCCCATCAGCACCAGGAATACCCTTGTGGTAAGGGCCAGTAAAAACTGCAAAATGCCCCCCTCATCACGGAAGAAAACCCTCATGGCAAAGGGGCATTTTTTTAAAAAACAAAATCCCTCTTTGGAGTTTTCTTTCGGAAAATAAAAATAGAAATGTAACTTTTCTGTATGGCTCTGCCGTGTTTGACGGAGTTGTACCGGAAAGTTACAATGCATTGATAGGAACCTCCTTGATGGAGGTTCCAGTCAAAGCATTAAATGACCCCCAGTCTGATGGGCATTTATAAATTTGGCACTCAGTACCTTCGCTACGGAGACGGACTAAAATACTCTGTTACCCTGATGAAGGACAGCCTGACCATCAATATTTAAATAGGGCCCTTGGATAGGTCTGTGGCGATATGTATCGCCAGATATTTTAAAGTGATTTGGCCATGCATATGAATATGTCATCTGTCCAATCCTATGTGCTATAAGAACGCCTTCCAGCGAAGAAGGCGGTAAACAGTGGGGCAGTGCTTCGTGAAACACAGCAGGATCAGGAAGGTGGAGCTTTGTCTCACTAGCACCTGTTACTGCCTCTGATGTAACTATATACACTTACATCACCTTAACCTTAATCTACAATGAACTGTTTAAAACAGAAGTTTCATCTTGACGCAAGCCAGCAACCATTTGTAGTTCTTATCATTACAATGTTCTCGAATTACACCGGCGACTGTAGCACTTAGTATAGCCACCATGCGATTGGAATTAGATCCCTGTTAATCACTTTTGTTTGAAATTCTTTTATGAAGTGATCGATTCGGCTTTCTGACACACCAGTTGGCTTGATTAGCTGTAGCATAAAACACACAAGAGGTCCATCACTTTGTAGTGCCCTCTTTTGAGGCCATAGAGACATTATAGCATGGGGAAAAGGAAAGCACTAAAGAAATAGTAGGAAGGTGGAAATACAAGAAAACAGCCTAGGCATTCAGAAGACAACTGCGCGCTAAATAAAACAGATGTTTTGATAGAGGAGGTTGAGGGCCTCCTAGTCACGCAGGAAAACCGGAAAAGATGGAGAAAAGCAGCATGGGTAACATAAACTCTAAGTTTCTAAAAGTCCTATACTCTATAATTTCACCAACTACAAGCGTGATGGTACAAGCCACCTCTTCTTCGAATCCCTGTTCCCTAGGAACCTGCCCTTGGAAATGGTGTAGATGCAGGAATGTGCCACTGTGTGGGGGTGGAATGTGAAAACTGATGCAAAGCTTTGCCAAATGTAGACAAAGATAAATCTACTCCTAGCCAGGAAGGGGATGTTTTCAATGGTTTCACTCCAAACTTGGTTACCAGGCCCTGAGCCTATTAATACCTGCTCTATTCTGTGTCTTAACTACTTAGCAGGCAGCCCATGTCCATCAGCCTACTCCCGCAGAATGCATGGCAATTCTCACAGGGCTTCCCATCCTAAACATTCTAATGTGCTGCAGAGTTTAAGTTCCCTCAATAACCTGAGTAAGCAACAGCAATCATTGCCCAACTCCTTAGCTGAAATTCCTTCTCTTATGATTGTGCATCTAACTAATTCTGTGTGAGTTTGCTAGCCTTTCCAAAAATATAAAGGTTCGCTGCCTAGACGAGGCAGGACTCCCCCAAGTCTTCGGACATTTGCATAATAAACGTCCCTCAACTTTCAGAAGGAACAATAGACATGCACAAATCTCTTGCCAATAAAGTTATTAACTGGTTTCGGACAACACACAGGGTGCAGATCAATAATCAGGGAGGACTTCTTAGATGCTTCCCGCATTAAAGACAAACAAACACCCTTTGACTGCATACAGGTGTGGCTTGCTGACTATGCCCTAGTTGAGGGACTTATTGCTCTAGAGCATAGGTTCAGACCAAGTATAGCCTCAAATATAAGCCAGGGCTTAATTTTCCTCCGGGCTTTCAAGTTACGAACTCTGGCCAGTGGCCCCTAACATAATCCCGACAGGGTAAAATCGCCTATATTCCGACGCCCTCCAGCAAACTATCAGCAGTGGACTGGATACCTCAAGCTTGCATAGACATAGATCTGGAGTCTAAATGCCAGGAAGCATGAATCAGCTTCCCTCATAAGACTTCCCTCTGTACTTCCAGAAAGCCTGGAGGGGGTCCCAGATCCATGAAGCAATTCTCACGGGCTTATTTGGCTCCCCTTGAGGGAAAGGTCATTTACCCAATGGCCAATACTAAATATCACACACCAGCACACATTCATCCCGATGCAACTATTAATTTACTGTTGTGAAACACGAGACAAGCTAGGCGACCCTAAATGAGATTCATTAATAGAGCGTCATCATATCATTTTCTTGCAAGAAACTTGGTTGATGGAACCGATATTTAGAGCAGACGCCCTATCTTTCTCAGTGAAAGCTACACCCTCAAGGGCAGGTAGAGCCTCCGGGGGGGCTTGCTGATCTGGCTAAGAATGGATAGGTTTAACAGTGCCAAGATCATCCCCAATGACTGCAAAGACATCTTAGGCATTATAATTACCTGTGGCAGTCCCCCATGAGCAAGCAGATAGCCATTAATATTGTCTAAATTCGCTCCTTTGCCAGACAATTCCAAAACTGGTCCTATAGATCAATTGTCCCTAATGCTGGAGCAATTGCACCCTTCCACCCCAAAATAGTAGCTGGGGACTATATCACTGTCATAACGTTTGAGGACTCTTTATTCGCCTTAATAAACGAAGACGATGAGGCTAATGGTGTGCCTCCTTTAACAGCTGTCTCGGGCCATAATCATTCAGGGACAGAGGAGCAAATTATTGTCATTTTGCTAGCTTATGTGCTCAGGGCACTAAACCGCATAAGGGAGTATGGGATCCCGGTGAACCTATTAAAAATTCTGTTCAGTCTTCATTCTGAAATCTATGCCCAGGTGAGATTGCATACCAACCAAGATCTTACAACCAGGATCCAGATTAGGCGTGGCATGAGGCATGGCTGTGTACTACTCCCAACACTGTTCAGTTTATACATTAATGGCACAGTGAATTGCCTTGCTAATTGTAATCATGATGCCTCGAAATCTGCGGACATTAGCACTACTGTGCTCATGTTCGCAGATTATATGCTGTTGCTTTGTAGAACCCCTATGGGGCTCCAGACCCTCTTGGATAAATGTGCCTCTTTTTGTGCGACCAGAAGGCTTGAGCTGAATACCTCCAAATTTAAATACATGGAGATCAGGGCCCATCGTTCTTTTAGGGGCAAGGTGTTTGTTGAAAGAGCTTCCATAGAACAGGTTAAAAGCTTTGATTATCTAGGTGTCCTACTGGCCAAGAAAAGCTCTTGGGTCTGCAGATTGAGAAAAGCAAATCCACACTTCAGCATAGGGCGGCGGCCATTGTGAGGAAATTTATGGATATCTCTAGTGGTGAGAGCTCACCAGTAGTGGAAGTCTATAGGGTCATAGCCTTGATGGGGATACCTATGGCGCAGAGCTATGAGTAAGTGCTGATACTTCTGCACTTGTGCGTGCTGAAAATGCATAAATTAAATCTATTTTTAACCTGCAGACAAGTTCCCCCTTGGTTCCCAATCATTTTGACACAGACCTGGAAAAGGTAAATGTCGTCATATCCCTAAAGATGCTGCAGTATTGGATGAGAATCTGATCACCACCTGAATTAGCCATTTTTCGAGATGCCTTAATTGAGCTCAACGTGATAGATAGAATGGTTTGCACTCCATGGTTTTGAAAGATTAAAACTCTCTGAAACTTCACCAAAAAGGAAGATGCTTGGCACACCTCAACGGCACTGAGCAAAGACACTGAGACCAGAGCAAATAAATTGTTTTTTGGGCGTGTAAATTAGCTAAGCTTTGAAATAATCAAAGGGAGGAGGGATTGGTAGCAAACTTTTTCCAGCAGAAGTGCTCACACAGCTTTTAGCCCTATTAGATAGGATCTGCCCCAGCTATGCCAGAAACCTATCGGGCCCGATTCACAGAATTAACTTAAGACAAAATCCTAAACTTACTACTTTTGGTATTCACAGAATGCACTTAATACTTTTGGTATTCACAGAATGCACTTACTACTTTTGGTATTCACGGAATGGATTTACGACTACTAACTTTACATCCGCACTCGGGCCGGAAATTCCGGCCCGAAGGCGGAGCTTCTGGCCCCGGAGGCGGGGCTTCCGGGCCGGAGGCGGAGCTTCTGGCCCAGAGGTGGGGATTCCGGCCAGTGGCGGAGATTTAGCCATGGCCAAAATCTCCACCTCCGGGCCGGAAGCTCCGTCTCTGGCCCGGAAGCCCCGCCTCCGTGCCGGAATTTCCGGCCCGAGTGCGGACGTAAAGTTAGTAGTCGTAAATCCATTTTTTGAATACCAAAAGTAGTAAGTGCAATCTGTGAATACCAAAAGTAGTAAGTGCATTCTGTGAATACCAAAAGTAGTAAGTTTAGGATTTTGTCTTAAGTTAATTCTGTGAATTGGGCCCATCAAGTTTAGATCTGGAAATCTCCTGTTAAAATCTTTCCAGCAAAACGGGCGAGGTCTTTGAATCATAACAATTAATGTGCCTTCTGCCCTTTTATCTTGGAGTCAAAGGACCATTTTTGCTCTTCTGCCCAGGATACGTGATTCCAAGAAAGAGGTGGATAGCCCCGGTTTGTAGACTGGTAGGCATAAACCATCACTGGGAGGCTGCTCGATTCATGAGGTGTGATATCTTGGAGCAATTCGTTTTTGCCATCACAAGATACCTTCTTTGTCCTTGGAGAATAAGATCAGCAAATTGTCTGATACTCTGTTCTGAGGCTGAATGTTTTACCGCCCTTTGGCACGCATTAAGAGTGTTATTTCTGAATTTGCACTTTTTGAAATACTTGTGATCTGTCGCACATGCACGCTATGATTTTCACAGTTTTTATCATGTTTGCAAATGTATGAATTTTTAATGTAACTTTTTATAGATACAGTAATGAAATAACACTGAACTAGTTGATATGTGTTTTACGTATCCCTATAACTGCGCTGAATCAAGAATATGCACAGTTTCCACCAATAGGACCATGTAAGGTTTTTTTCTATGATTCAGTAAGTTTCACTTTTACAGTAATTAGCTAACTAAGGATGCATTGTATGATTTGTATGTGTGGACGTCTATCAAGGCTAATAAACTGCGAATCACTGGGGACAATTTAATGCGTTTTAATGTGCAACCTTTATGGCCTATGGCCAAAATAAAGTATTGAAAGTAAAAAAAAGAATATGGGCCTAATTATGATGGTGAGCGGACGTAACGGAGATGGGGACAACCCAACATAGTGTTGGGAGTCCCACAGGCCAAATTACAATGTGACCACCACCGTGGTGGTCGCATTGTACAGTTTTTCCATTGCGGCAGGCACTGCGGCTGCAGCACCCGCCGCAATGGAAAAAAGGGGTGTGTAACACATCCCTGTACTACATGACAGGCACCTTGAGGGACTGGCAGAGTGAGGGGTAGGTCGACCACCTCGAGTACGGAGTGGAAACGACACTGCACTATTCAGTGTCAACACCTGCCGGAACACGTTGCTGCATTGAATTGACCCAATTTGGGTTGATGTTTTAAGATCTACAGGTACCACTTTTTAGGGTGCTGTATGTGTGGTCACTCACTTTCGTTAATTTGGACCACCACCAAAAAGTGTAGATAGATCTGATATTGGTCCTGAAGAATTGCTGTCTACATGACTAAATGGCAAGAAACATGTTGACCTAATTTCTCAGCGCATTTCCCTATAACCTTATAGCAGGGGTGCACACACTTTTATTTTGATCAGGATAGTGGCCACATTCATTAAAATTGTTCTTGGTGGACCTTATTCCCTGTTTTAACTCCAATTTTTTACATCTACACTCATTAGGGCCCTCACACGCAATTCACCCAACGGCCAGGAAAAAAGATCTCCGCTAAAAGGCCCCATCATGGGTGCCTATCGGGTATTGCAGCACCGACCTGATGAGGAGCAGACCCATTGATGAAGCAAGACACTGCCTTGATTGGGTGTGTGAGGGTCTCTTTCCGAAAGGAGGAAATTTTCTCCTGCTTAGAGTGAACATAATAGCTCTCTAAACACACATCTAACTGTACTGTTCGGTAGAAACGGCATACCATTCTGTTTTGTATGACCTTGCGGTGCCAGTCACTTGGTACAGGGATCTGCTGGGGGGCAACATAGGAGCCCCCCCACACCCAAAGAAAAGGGCCTGGGGTGAAGGGGGGCCCGCAACAGGCCCCCAATGTCAACCCCCACCAGCCTTTCCATGGCGGGTGAACTGCCATGGAAAGGCTGGTGGGGAGGGACCATCCTAATCCCTAAGGCGGTGGTTGGTAGGCGCTGCCACCATTGTAGGGATTGGGAGTCCCTCCGCTGCACAGGCGGGCTCAAGGAGCCCGTTGGATGTGTGTCAGTAAGGCTTTCTACCCACCTGCACACTGCCCGCCATCAATATCTGGCGGCCGGAAAAGCTGCTTAGGATGGCAGGGAGACCGCCACCGACAGGCTGTCGGTGGCAGTCTCCCCGCCATCCTAATCTGCCCCTATGTCATCTGTATGTGAGTAGCTGGTTGATGTGCCATTGAGATGTTAAGTATTTCTGATTTTAATAGGTTGGCTTTATATCCTGACACTATGCCAAATTCTTTAATATCCTAAACAAGTGTCAGGAACAAGTTGGTCAAGTTAACTAGTGATAGAACATCATCTGTGTACAGTCCCTGTTTTAGTGTTTCACTACTGATGCATATTACCCTTATATTTGTGTTCCAGCGGACTCTTTCTGTCAATGTTTCAATAGCTAGTGTAAAAAAGTAAGGCGCTAGGAAGCCATCCTATTTTGCTCCAAGTCCAGATTGATTTGAATCTCTCAGACCTGGTGATATGGGATTTAGCCTTCTCTCTAGGATTCTGGAGACTATTTTTACATCTAGGTTCAGTATCAGGATGGGTCTGTATGACTCACATTTAGATAGGTCTTTGCATGGCTTTGACCCATCTAACAGTGGTTTGCTTCAGCTATCATTGGAGTAATGAATTCAGTTTCAGAGAAGGAGTGTGTTGCAAAGAATAATATCCAAGATAAGGCTGGAAGCTCTTCATTAGTGCAGCACAGCATCTGTTTTCATGCAGGCAGTCAAAAGAGCAATTAATCTAAACATTCTACATTCTAGAAGGGAAACGTGGAGACAGTTCCTCTGTTAAACATGAACAACACACGAACCACAATAATTGAATGTAAATCCAAGTTCAGCACACCTTCCCTCTTAGAATACAGAAGGAAAGAAAATAACACTGACAAGCAAAATCCGAATAGTTATGAATAAAATCTCTATATTTGCTTGGAGCACATCTGTTCCTACCCCTGTTCTTCACTCTGCAAGTCACTGAATCACACACATGCTCATTACAGCTAAAACTACACTGACTTGCCTCTTCACCCCCATTTTGCTGACCCAAAACGTCCCTGCCACCAACACTCTGTTGTGCCACTTCACCTCTAGTTTCTACTATACTGCCCTTGTCAACAGAAACATTCACCACTTCCCACTCTGGTACAATTCTGTCAACCTTTAGAAAACATCTGTCACTCTCATCACAATTCTGCATACAATCTATATTTGTCATATTTTACCATTAAGAAACCCTTCTATCATTCCACACTTTACCATCTTGTGTAACAACGCTATTGGTAAACACCTTAATGACCATCATCGCCTTACCATACTTGCGATCATTTTTATTGACTATACCAGCTTTGAGAATCTTTACCCAATCTCCAACAACAAACACATGTCCTTTAGCATTCTATATGACATCACACCACTCTTTAGTCTATCTGCTTCACTTCCACTTTCCTGCTCAGACTATCCAAATCATACTCCAGCTTGTTTGCTATTACCACATCTTTTCCTCAACCACCATGGACACAACTTCGAAATAGGAACTCTTCCTTTAAGCAACTTGAAAGGACTAACCTCCGTAACAGTATGAGGTGTAATGTGATACATCCATCATTTTTCCCTTAACACATTTCTCCATTGACAACCACTGGGCCTCCACCACATAAGCCTTCAAAACACGTTTGATTCTGTCTACCAATCCCTTACCACGAAATTCATACACTGCGGTATGTGAGTAATTTTACACTGTTGACTTGAGCTCCATTATCGGCAATCAAAAAACATGAAGACATCCTTCTCTAGCAAAAGTCTATTTAAAGAACTTAGGGCCATATATATCAACACATTTCCCCATAGAAACAGAATGGGCAAAACCCTTTTAATAAATCTGGCCCTTAATTACTACTTGAGTGCTGATTTGCGCAACATTTGTTTCTTCCAGACACTTGGAGTGATAGTCTATTATCAATAAAGCAAATCTAGCTTCTTGAGATAAGAAATCGGACCAGAAATGTCAAAAGGTAATTTTTTCCCAAGGGAATTTCAGCCATGCAACAGGTTTCAAAGGTGTAGGGTGAACCTTTGAAGGTTTCTCATTATTAACACATTGATCATACTCTCTTACTACCCTGTCTCCCATCCTATCCATACCTGGCCACCAAACATACTATGGAGAAGTGTAAATTCTATGTTAGCATAAGCGGCAGCCATTTTGATTGTCGCGTCCATTTAGTTTCTGTCGTGTTCATTTTACTTTCTGCTGTTCGCCTTTTCACCCAGCTTGTGTCCTTAAATTTAGCTGACCTCTCTGACATGGTCAATCCGATGTACGTGCTGGGGGGCGGCAGCTGCCGGTGCACCTGGGCTCAGATGTTATCAATTGATTGCTTATTGCTGTCATAAACATTCCTTACGCCCCCTCCTCATCTACTGACCACCTGGTCACCCATCTGTTCTTGTTTGCCTGTAGCTATTTCCGTGCTTAAACTGGTCTCCTCCAGTTTTTCTTCCCATGCGATTACACTGCAACAAACTGTATATAAGGGTGATGGTTTTTGTGTTCAATGTACTTCCTCCCACAACACTTCAGAGTATTGTCCGGACGCAGTCCCACTCATGAGTGTTTAATAAACTTGGTTTGTTTTACTTCACTCCAGTGCCGATCTCTCTTTGTTAGTCTTCGGACCCGTGGATAAGAGGGTGACCCTGCACCAGTGTGCCCTCACGGGGGTACATTTCCACAATACGTTCTGATAAGCCTCTTCTTCGCTGGCATGCCAAGATGCTCCTCATTAGCCAGGCACAAAATCACTTTTTGCATGTCAACCAGAGGACACACTTGACTTCTTTTAATAATAATCCACCTTCCATGTCCAATTCTCCTGAAACCTTCCAAAATTGTCATAACTCTGGAGAAAACAACTCCTTCCTACCATCACACAATTCCTTACTTTTGCCATAACAAATCCCTTGTTTCACTCTGTCCACTTCTCCTGCGTAATGGCATCAAAAGTTCTAGCAACAACATTTTTTTTAGTAGCAATCATGTCCACTTCACTCAATAAGCAATTAGCCATCACGTTGCACTTTTAAGGAACAAATTTAGCCTTAAAACAATATTTATGTAGTCTTGAAGTTAACCTGGTAATGTGCGCAGTTTGGTTCCACCCCCCACCAGGTGATAATATTTTCACCAGCGGTTTGAGATTCGTACTTAGCATGAATCAACTTCCCCACTGGTAATTTCTGAAGTGTTCAATAGCCGACACATGCCAACAACTCTTTTTCAATCAATGCATACTTCCTCTCAGTATCAGTTAACGTCCTGGTCACAAAAGTTACATTTCACTCTTCCTTACCATACCTCTGTGATAACACAACCAACTCCACACAAGCTGGGGTCCACAGTATCGATACATTCATTGTTTCAGCAGAAAGGCTTCAACATGCCTCCACAATATCTGTCTTAACACACTGAAATGCTTGTTGCTGTATTATAGACCAAACAAATTCCACATTTTTCTCAGTCAATTCCATCAAGGGTTCCATTTTGGTGGCGAAATTCCAGATAAGCTTACTATAATTCTCACACAACCCCATGAATGAGAGGAGCTGTTCTCTATTGCCTGGTGCCGGAGCATTAATGATGGAATCTACAATAGATTTCTTGGGCACATCTGATCAGATTTCTTGTGTTAGAGACAAGGAACAAATTTTTGAAAATTGAGATAATCCAATTAAGCGAGTTCTGTTAACTTACCTAGTATTTCTAACTTTATTAAAGGAGGTGTACATGTGTTTGCTACTTGTTAAGCCCATGGGTGACAGTGCTGGATTTCTTGTCAACACCTTTCTGATTGAATATGTTAAACAGTATGAATGTGTGGACTCATTTCCCTAGCTTCAGTGTTATCGGAGTATCCCATCAAGCATCAAGGATCACCGACATAATATCGGAAACAGAACTATCATGTGGATATAATAGCCTCCCAAAAATAACAAGGACCAAAATATTGAGAAGGTAGGAGGAAATAGGCAAGTATAGATTTACTATTCTTAACTCCACATCTTCTTAACTTCATATCTACGTACTTTGAAGATACAAATATTGTCAAGGTACATATATGTGGAGTTATGTATAGTAAAACTTTGCTTATCTTTAGGAATTTACCTTCATGATATTTTTCTCCTCTATGTTCTTCACACAATATTTTGTCCCACGATATTTCTAGATCCAAAATTCTGCCAAAATATCATACATAATTGGTTACTCTGACTCAAAGTATGACCACCTGGTCTGAAATGTGTGCATCCTCCGTTTGGTACACAACATAGCTATCAAGAGGAAACCCTTTGACTAATGTCTAAAAACCCAAATGGATGAACAGAGTTATGCAGATTTTCTACAGTAATAAAAATCAGATTGCTCTGTATCCTATAAACTGAATTTGAGCTGCACCTTAGGTACTTCATGTAGAGCAAGCAAGTCACAAAGCAAATGAGCTTGTAGAAAAAGTGAATGATTAGCTCTAAAAACAAGAGATCAGAATCAAGAAAACATAATGAAATTAGGCAAAACTAGAATTAGAGTAGCTCACTGTAAGCAAATCTCCGAATTAATCTATCTAAAACACTTGAAGAAAAGGCACAATAAGGGGGCCTCGTCTGCTGCAGATAGAGAGTGAATATGGTAATGCCTGCCTCACATGACTGTTATGTTATTTTAGGCTACTTTGGACACCAGGACAAATAGCCAGGGCTCCCTGCTCCTGTCTATTCTGCACTGGTTGTGTGCAAAATATTTCAACATGATCTTTTTCAGTCAACGTCCTCAGTGCTGAAAACAGCCACCAGCTACAACAGCTGCTTTCCTGCTGCATTAACAACACTGCCACTGCACATTAGGCTGTCCAGCTTTCACAGAGATAATAACTGGATTAGAAGGTCCTTGATCAAGCGCAGACAGTCTGCAACTTCCTTGGGTTGCCTCAAATTGGATTTCACAGTTTGTTTGCAGATCTGTAGACTTCAAATATATTCTTCTAAAATATGACATGCCTCGTGTTTGCCTGAATGATATATGATAGGCTTTCGAAACAGGCCAAATGCAGTCCTGAATGCAGTCTGTGCTTCTGAACTCACACACAAGGATACACCCTAACATAATTCAAGACAATTGCTAAGCAAGGCCACCAATAATCACGTGTTGCTTATTTGTACATATAGAAGTTGCATCCTGCCAGTAGGTCGTGTCACAGATTTTGGAGGATTCATGGAGTAGGTTTTTTGTTTTTGAGAGCGAATACCACTGGCATAAATTGGAACCACAGACAGCTCCAGCTTTGCCCTCATAGTTGATGATGTCACTTGGATCCCTCAATGGAAACCAACATTTATATTTTCTCCAACTCCATGTGCTTTATCTGCCTCCACTATGAAGCCAATATGCAAACCAAATGGTTGCTGTATTTGTTGTTAACACCAGCAAAAACACAAATGATAAGCCCCTGGTGTGATGTCTGTCAAGTGCTTTGGATGGCAACCTCAGAGAGAGAGAGAGAGAGAGAGAGAGATAGAGAGAGATAGAGAGAGCGAGAGAGAGAGCGAGAGAGAGAGAGAGAGAGAGAGAGAGAGAGAGAGAGAGAGAGAGAGAGAGAGAGGCTGCTGTTGGTGTCATAGCTTCCGCCTTCCATTGATACTTAATAGAGCCGACGAAAAAACAATATGGTCTGGTGATGTAGTCCCACATTTTCTCATATGCCCCCATTTCGTATTGGTCTCCATGGACCCAATATAAATGGCCTCGGGACTGGTCCTGCATCTTAGAGTGTGTGCCCATTTCCTTAGCTTTAAGAGACTGGAGGGAAATGAGGGAATGTGGGTCAAACTTGGAAGCAACTCTTTCACTGTGACAGAATCTCTTCCAAGTGCTAACGCTCTACAAGGGACAAAAAAAGATCTTAAAAGAGTAAGAAAAAGAGGCAGGAAGTGTAGGGTCATGGAAGAAAGAGGCATGCGGTGGAATCAAGACTTGACAGGCTTAGCATTCAGCAACCTCCACATGCAGCAGGTCTGGCCTCATTAAAGCCCCACTGGACTATGATAGTAGAAAGCATGTGCTTTCACTATTTATAGAAACCAAAGTTGTACTCTGTCAACTTAAACTGTAGTGAGGGCTGCTATTTATATACGTACATTGCTAAGTTAGCACAACCGCGTTAGATGTTAGAAAGCCATCTTGCCACTTTTGCTGCTTTTGCACACGACACTGCAGTTACATGTTATTATTCGAGAAATGCTTGCTCGCCTTTGCTTCACATGAGAACTGTCTGTTGTTCACATCCCTAACAGTGAGCTGCGACCTTGGTCTGAACATTGTGTAAAGAAACAGTCTGGGTCGCTAGACGGTGCATGTTGTTGGGTTTAGGTTGATCGGCCCACTATTTAGCCATAACACGCACGCAGCTGCAAATACTTGAAAGTCGAGTGCTTTTAATATTGCAGGCTGCATGCGTTATACACATTCGGAAGAAGAGCTTTCCCAGGAGCAGAGTATACCGGATCCTGTGATGTGATTCCACTAAGCTGATCTTTACGGTATGGGGTTCCCTATTCAAGCCTAGAGACCTTCTATTAGTCTAATAATAATAATATTAGTTTACTAGCGAAAGGAAGGTGGCTGTAATCCACTGTCATTTTATTATGATTTCTCCTTTCATTTTCTATGGTATTGCATCTTAGGACACGAGGTTTATAAAATAAACTCTTTAAACTTTACCGTGTCTCTGTGTACTCTTGTTATGGACTGATATGAGAATAAATACGAACAGGTATTTCTGATTCCCACCATTCCTGAGAATACACTAGGTCGCTTGTTCTGGGTTGTCTATACATTGGGACCGCCGAGATAAAACTCGGATAACGAATGGGACACTGATGCTGGTCGTATAAGGGGTTCTGGGTTCTGAGGTGAGTTTTTGGTACACCACAATTCACTGAGGTCCTGGTTTCCTGTGCATAGTTCTGTGCATAAGCAGAATCCCTGCAACATGGTGCACCTAACGTTTGGTCGATTGATTTGAAACGCCTTAGTATTGCTTATATTAGTCCACGACTCCCTCACTCTTGTTTCCGGATAACGGGAGTGACGGATTTAACCTACCTGTTTCTCGACTAATAGGTTCTTTCAAGCTTGATCATTAAAAAGGTTTCTTCTGAACCCTAGTGCTACTGTTAAACTCGTTGTTGATCTTTTGTGTGTCCTTATGGCGGTTGACATTGCTGCACATAGCCGTGCACCTCTACGCCGTCATTTGACGACGTATGGGGTGCCGGAAGATGGGATGGCTGTTATTTTTGTGGTGAGCGCTGATGCGTCTTTCCCTTATGAGTTGTTTTACTCTTGGGTGACTTTTCCGGCGGTGAATGCTGACGATGATACGTTTCATTCCTATACTCCCACGCAGCTACCTGCTGTCTATATGCCGTATAGGACACAAGAAATTCCTATTTCTGCCTGGCAGCATACCATTTGGTTTAATGGCGCCCTTCCCCATGCGGTTGCACCGGCTAGAATGGGCCCGTTGTCGATTGCAGGGGCCACATGGCCGGTGCTGGACGGATTTACGCCTCATCCCCGCTATCTCACGGTAGCGGTGGCTGAGTTGCGAGTACTACACACAGCCCTGATTACAGTGCATAGGGCTTTAGTGCAGTACGTGTCACGCAACGTGCAGGTGGGGGCACCTGCTGTTGCGGGACAACCAATGGACCACCACGCGGTGGTTATTAGTCCTGTTATGGTTAATTCGGTGATGGGCAAGCGCCCCCAAAATAAGGATGATTTACCTTATTGGCTTGCTGAGAAATTTGACCAACTGGAGGCGGTTTTTCCGCATACTACTCCTGTGGAGAAACACAGGATTCTCACCATTAGTTTGCCGAAAGACTTAGTCCCAGATATGGCCGATTGTGACAACTTGGGCAAGGTCTTTGCCGCGACCTACTCGAAGTGCTTCGGCACTCCGTCTATGTCTGTACTTCCCTCCGTCATTAAACGTGTTCAAGAAAATCACGGAGCGGAGGCTGCTGTTGAATTAGGAATGCGGCTTGTCGGGGTGTTCGATGTGGTTGCTTCCATAGTAATGGGCAACCTCAAAGGCGATGCCATGCAGTTCCAAGTGGCTAATAAGCTGGACCGCGTGGACGATCTCGACAGGCCTAAGGAGTTCGCTAAAATAATTGCGGAAGCCTATAGGACCATAGGCCGCAGTGCCTTAGGTGTTAAACCGACTGTAATAATTCCTGATATAGTACAGCAAACTAAGGTGAGCTCGTCTGTTAAAGACGAACGCCCAAATTTTCCTAAACAAAATTGTCGGGCAAAGAAACAGGGGAAGCAGCAACAGAAACAGGGGTCTCGTCCTGCCTCACCCGTACAGTCGACTAGTGAACGCACATATGATCTGTGCGATCGATCTAGTATTTAGTCACCTGATAGATTTCAGGTTTCTGAACAACGTTCTCCTCGTTCTTCACAGGAAACATCGGCTTCACAGTCCGGTGGCGGAGACCGTGGGAAAGGACGGGGTGCCCAAGGACGTGAGCAACCCCGTCAGACTGACGGTAAAGGCAAGCAGGACGAATCTGCACGTCAACGACCACCGTTTCAAAAGAAGAAAGTTGCTGCGCTAACAGCGAGGTATGCCACAGATAGTGCGGACGCAGCTTCAGAACCTGACATGGGCACTAACGCTGCTCTACAGCGCGGCGGAAGTTACAGTAGTGCGACAAGCACTGCGTCCATATCTGGTGGCGACAGCAACTGACACGTTCATTACTGTGGAAACTGCTGACACTAGAGTGGCTCCCCCTGACAGACTGTATTATATAGTCCTTTTAATTGAAGGTGACATACAACGCACGATTCAAGGGATTTTTTTGGATAATCTGACCTCTTCGTGCGGTATTCCATTAGCAGAGGCAGACTGGCCCCCGGCTTTCATTTTGGATGCTCCTAGAGGGGGGGAGGTAATCCTCCCGTCCTTTGCGCACACAGTGCCAAAAGACCAAGCTAAAAAGTTCGCCGAGGAGTGGGCTCTGGTGCT
This sequence comes from Triturus cristatus, assembly GCF_964204655.1. NCBI lineage: Eukaryota > Metazoa > Chordata > Amphibia > Caudata > Salamandridae > Triturus > Triturus cristatus. Next base: position 673,928,892 of record NC_140581.1, on the reverse strand, counting down.
AGCACCGGCTTTGTATCGTAATCAGGTAGGCTGGGATAAATTGTCCCCCAGCCATGAGATTTCGTTGCGGTCCACGCCCCAGCCACAACCCCAATATCCCATGCGTTGCGACGCAAGACCTCACGTCGTGGCTATCCTTGAACAATTGGAATATCAAGGTGTTATTGAAACATGTGTGTCACCAATGAATAATCTTTTATTCACTGTGACGAAGCTTGATGGGTCGTACCGCCTGGTTTTGGATTACCGGCATTTAAACTCTCATTGCCGGACATGCGCAGTACAGAATACCCACAGTTCGGCTCTCGTCGATAGTCTCATGAGAAAACGGTTTAAAACCACACTTGACATTTCCAATGACTTTTACAGCCATAACCTGTCCTCTCTTAGTAGTCAATGGACAGCATTTACCTCGGGCGGCTAACAAAAACATTTCAAAAGATTACCGATGGGCTATAAAAACAGCCCTGGGGTCTTTGCCGCTTGTGTGGTCTCTCTGTTAGAGAGCATTGACCCTGATGCGTACTCGTATGTGGATGATATTTATCTCACAGATGACGAGTTATGGCCGCATCTGTGTCACGTTGATCACATTATTGTTTTGTTTGCAGACTTCGGTTACAAATTCAACTTTGCGAAGTCTCACATTGCAGAATATACAGTGTTGTTTTTGGGATACGAACTCAACAATGAAGGTCGAGGGTTGGCTCCGCACTTCCTAGAGAAATGAGCGTGCCTACGTGCTCCTACGACACTGAAGAAATTACAATCTTTGCTGGGCTTTCTGAATTTCGGTCGCACGTACATTCCTGATTATGCCCAGCGTATCAAGCCGCTTTATGCCTTGGTACAACCTACTTTTTCCAAATCATGCTGGCTGCCGGAGCATTCAGCAATATTGCAATCTTTGCAAGCTGACCTCCTTGCTTCAAAATACTTACTGACGCGTGATAACCACACTAACCTGGTAATAAGAATTGTGCCAGGCGCAGTGGGTTTCACGTACCTAACGTTCAATGAGGGCGACACCGTCCCTATTGCCTACAAATCGCACCTGTACACTTCGGCTGAACTGCGATTTTCCGCTGTCGAGAAAGTTTTGACGGCAGTGCAGATGGCGATTCTTAAAGAACGAACACTATCACAAGGGAAACGCATGTTGGTGGTCACACCATATCCTGGCCTTGAGGCAGTGACCAAAACGAGTGTACCAAATTCTAAAGCTTTGCATCCACGGTGGATACAATGGGCCACTTCCTTGACATCGCCCGACGGCACATATATCTTTGACGCAGCACTACAGACTCAGGAGTTCTTACAGTATGAATTTGTTCATCCAGCTCCTCTGTCCTTGCGCCCGCTCGAGGATTACCATTGTGTCATTTACACTGACGGTTCTGCGCAACCGGCGACTGGATCGAAGCATGCCTATTCAGCGGCCTGCGCAATTGTGATCGGTACTTTCGTGAATGGTGAATTCCAATCTGATGTAGAGCATACGCAGACATTGGGTGATTGTACCGCACAGTTGGCAGAGCTCCGTGCTCTGGTTCTCGCACTGGAGTTTGCTAATTCTCGGGTCACCACTCTTATAGTGAGTGACTCGTTTTATTGTGTTCAATCTTACAAAGACAATCTACATTTTTGGTCTCAAAATGAATACCGTGATTCCAAAGGTAGCACGATTAAGCATAAAATGCTTTGGGTTCGAGTGGCAGAACTTAAAGAACATCTGCCTCTCGTGAATGTTATTCACACTCTTGGTCACCAACGAGTTGGTGTCCATGCTGTCGGCAACAGCCTAGCTGACGAAGCAGCAAAAACAGCAGTGGCGACATACTTAGTAGCAGCAGTTACAAGATCACAAAGTAAGATCGATGATGACATCTTGGCAGCTATTGCTGCTACAGAGAAGGGAAAAAATTACCCGAGAGGTTTCCCTTCTCGTTACCATTATCGCTTAAGTCCTGATAACGTCCCGTTAGTGAGGATTAATAACGATGTTGGTGACAGATTGATTCCCAACGCGGACTGCAGACCATCTTTGATATTAGCGGCTCACGAGGGCATGGCGTCTGCCCATGCCGGCGTTGCAGCTACTGTATCTCTGTTACAACAATGTCACTGGTGGTGAGGTTTATATAAACAAGCTCGCACTTATGTTCTTAACTGTGACATTTGCCAGCAGATAGAACCTTCAACTGCGGCGCGCCCACCACAGACTCAGTTGTACATATCTAATAAACCACTAGGATGCGTTTATTTAGATCATTGCGGTCCATTCACCTCTGATACTGCGTACAAGTACATCTTGGTTGCAGTGGATTCGTGCACACATTTTATGTGGGTATGGCCACAAAGGAGTGCTGATGCCCGTACTGTCATCAGGGATGTGCGTGTCTTTGTGGGAAGTTTTGCATGCGGTACCTTTCATTCTGATCAGGGCCCTGCGTTCGCCTCTAAGGCGTACAAAGAAGCCATGAGAAATTTGGGGGTCCAAGTCAAATTTTCGTCTCCCTACCGACCTGAGGGTAATAGTGTGGTGGAGCGAATGAACCGTGACTTAAAGCAATCTTTGACAGCTAGGGTTTTAGGTACTGGCCGGAACTGGCTAGCCCACCTGTATAACGTACAACGTGCACTTAATAATCTCCCTAGAAGGTCTCTGGGTGGGCGGACCCCATACATGATGCTCTTTGGCATACGAATGTTTGTCCCGGACATTGATGGTCTAGACATGGCGGTGTCAGCCGCACCCTTTGACGTAGATGATTACTGTGCTGTATTGCAGAATCTACAAGAAGCCAGAGACAGTCTAGCGAAGGAACACGTGCCCTCCACATCTGATGCTGCGCTTCAGATTCCGGTAGTCGGCTTGCTACCTCGAGTTGGTGATCTGGTCCGTGAGAAGGTGGAGAACAAGAAGGAGTTCGGCCCCTCTTATCGTGCACCAGTTCCGGTGCTTGGAGTGCAGGGTACACGAACAGTCATTTTACCTCCACTTCCTGGTCGCAAGGATAACAGGTACATCTCTATTGACAATGTCAAGCTACAGCGAGAGGCCAATTCTTCTTTGTATGACTCCAGCGGTTTCTTGCCCTGCGATGCTGAGAAATTCTGTTTTGGCCCCAGCTTCTACTACCTTGCCTGATGTTGCCATCGAGATGCATACAGTTACTGGTCCTTTGTTGTCACCGACAGCTGGTGGTCTACCTGAAGATATTGAGTATGCTTATCCTGCGGATGTCCCGTTGCCTGTTTTACAATCCACCACAGTTAACCAGTCACGCAACTCCTTTGACACTAATTCAATTACTTCCATTGCCCCATCAAAAGTTTCAATTTTTGCTGTCTGGTTTAAAATACATTTTTTAATTCCCCCTTGGACTTACATTTGGCTGGTGCTCATATGTATTTTTCTGTTTATGTCCATTGGATTTGTGGTAGTGTTTTTTAGACTTATAAATGGACACTACCTGAAAGAAAGATCTACAATTAGACTAATTGATGGAACTTTGGCTCCCCACTCCTCATCACATATCATGAAAAGGGACCAGACTTTTGTGAACATTACTGCCTGGCCTGTACTGGATGGGATCGCGTGGGATGCTGTTAAATTTCAAATTCATGGTCCCACTGAAGTAATCAATGTGCCAAATGTATTTCGTGTTTCTATGGGTGATGTAGTTAAGCAAAACATCCGCTCGGATGATTGGGATGTTCAAGCCATAGAAGCACTGTTTTCTGATTTGAAATATTATGCTGCATTTGATGCTGAGGATTTATATTTAGATACTGCTAATTATGATGAGCAGTTCTGCTATCAACATTATGGCAATCATTTCCTACACAAAGCAAATACATTTAGAAATTTTGTAAACTATACGCAATGGGAACACTGTCCAGCACCTAGGCTGGGCAGCTCCACCATGTTAGTGGACAAATTCACATATTTTTCTGATTTCAGTGTGTCGAATCCTGCCTCCTTTTACTTTAAAGTGGCGGCTGAGTCTGCCTCGAAAGTTAGATTGACACACACTAAATTGTTGCATTCCAAGTCCTTTATGGACGAGTTGACAATCGGAGGTTATGATCTGTGGAAAGCTACTATCGATCTTATATCGGTTTGGGGTTCTAAACCGTGGCAGGTACAGGGAACCGAAGCTTTGCATCGTGCCTGCCTCATCACGAACCACATGTTATTTTTGAATTCGTCAATTTTTCAGACCACCTGTTTTGGATTGGCTACTTCTAAAAAATTAAATTCTCCCTCCACTCCGGATCTGGATGCTTATCCTAATTGGGAAAATCATACGGATCTGTCACTTGCTACGTTGCAGTCATACATTTCTTACACATCCTTCAATATTTCCAAATTAAATCCGGAACGGTGGTTAATATGGCAAACGAGCTCAGATTCCTGTCAACATTGGTTTCTGGATTTGAATCCGGGGTATACGCAAGTTCGTGTGGACCCCCGTTTTGAACCCTCTCATACTGTAACTACCTACTCAGTAGGGAAGTTAGGCCAATCTTGGCTGCAACATTCCACCTTAGCATCTGTTAAACTTCATTTATCACAATTGAACGACAAAATAGATTTGAATGATTTTGTTACGGGTCCTGCGGTTGGCAGGTCCAAAAGATGGGTATATGCTGTTTATAACGAAGTTTGGAAGCTATCACAGATTGAGGCTGCATCCAGATTACGAGCTATTGATCAAGCAAATATGGAGAAAGTATTGGCTGTTATAGATAATAGCGTTAACACCCTGTCTTCCAGAATTTATACGTTAGATAATATTGTTTCATCTGTTGTTGACATTGTGCAGGACGATTTGTCTGTTTTGTATCATGGTCAAAATCAATTGCGTTCTATTATGCAGTTTGCACGGACATTGCAAACGTTAAAGGCTGGGAAAGTCCCTTGGGATTACATGAATACTTCATCTTTGTTCCTTCCTTTCAATTTAACTGCAAAACAACAGTTCATGTCCATGAAAGATGCAACATACTCATTGCTGCACATTGAAAAGTTAGAACCTTTACCTTTCTCTGTTGCCGAATTAAACTCCGCTGTGTGGCTTATCCACGGGTTAATCACATTACCGTTTCCCCTGTTTAAATTCAGTTCCTGCATGAAACATTATGCGCTAGGCAGATATGAACAACTAGGTACTGCCTTCCTGCATGAAGTTTGGTCACTCCCATTCACGTACAGATGCGTGAGGGACGGAAAAGAGGTTTACTTAAAAGGTGAAGAGTGCACTTCCACTCCGGATCACTCTGTGGTGTGTCGGCACATTCAATTGCATGGTGCATGTAATGTGCACGCTCCTAGTTTAGCTTGCGTCCTGAAAGGGATTCCGGTGCCAGTTATAACACCGTCTTTTACGCTGCTGGCTAACGGTAGTTATTTGCTGTTAAATAATGACGCTTGCTGTGGGATGTTAGTGGGAATTCCCTACATAGTGACTGTATCACAGAGAGTAGTCCGCTGTAATAACGTCCTTTTCCCACCCCCGCATGGACGGCTCGATGTATCTATCTGGCCTTCCATTCCAACCTTGAAAGCAGAGTTCAACAAGATGAGCAGAATAAGGGCTCTATTGTCTCAAAAAGAAGTCGCGTTGACTTCATCCCGGGAAACATTTGTCCTTCACGTAGCAAACACGCGCACCGAGGTGCAGGCGCTTTTGAATACTGATCTCCCACTTCATTTTGGGGCCCTAATTCAGACTATCTTTAATGCCTCGTCAACGAGTGGCCTGGCACATTTTTTAAAAATTGTGGGCTCCGGCCTCGTGACCTCCTTCCAAACTATTTTTGGTGTGATCCCGGCATTTTTTCATTCTATTTTTTCCAGCGTCTTCGGAGGTCTCCCGCTGATTCTCGCCCTCGTAGCTGGGGTACTGTTGTTGGTCTGCGTACTACGCTATGGATGCACAACTTGCGTCACACGACAGCATGTCCCGGCCGCTTTATCTTCATAACCGGATGCTTGAATGCTATGGAACACTACCACTGGCGACATTGAGCATAGCCTATGGGTTGTCCTTCCGGTTTCCCTACTTTACCTGCGTACAGCCTGTTTTTCATTGCCTAGAGTGTCCATTCCAATGGGCTCTGGATTTGTGCTTGTCGAACTCGGTGTCTCCCGCCCCGGATTATGATCGACTAATGAGTCCCTTAGTGGCTCATGAGTTGGACTGTTCTGGTGTCAGGATTATGGCCTGTGGAGCAGCACATGGAGTCCTAGGGAATTGGGACATCGGAACGGCTGCAGCTGAATTCTTGGCGAGAAGTTATCTTGAAGAACACGCCAGTTGTCCTCTGATGGTACTAGAGGCTCCAGTTGTTGAGGAACATGTGTGTTCATTCCCCTTGCTGAATTGGATGGCAGATAATTTTGCGGAACGTTCTAATGATTTCCTCTTGGAAGCCGTTGCAACTTATTGTGCTTATACCTTGATGGATTAGTTTGGATATCATCCAAAATTACTGTGGAATGCCTTTTTGTTTTTTCGTTGAAAATCTATCGATGGGCCGGAGGAGCCTAGCGCGCAACCAAGATGGCCGCGTAGGCTTACGGCACTCGAGGGCCTCCGCAACCTCCCACGTCTATCCTGACTAAATCCTGGTAAATTTGACGGGCTTTTGCTGATGAATTTGCGCTGAGGTGCCACCCGTTTTCCAAATTCAGATCGGACGCCGGGAACCCGAATGGTTGCCCTCCGAAGTTTGCAGCCTGCTATTGCCTTGGTCCCGATCTCGAGCTGGTGAGGTGCCCGGGTACGAAGTGAACAACAGCGGCATGCTGGGCTTGACTTGCCACATACCCCGCACTTTCACTTTCGTTTTCAAGTTTGTTTTCTGAGACCGGCTGAGGGACCTTGGTGTTTCAGAGGAGCGCGGATGGCCTGAGTGTCTGGCCTGATTTTCGGACTATACACGGGCTTCCTGTCTGCGACTGCTGTATTCGATTGAATTAGCTACCTGGTCCCTGTCCCTGGTGCTGGCGGGTGCCAACCTTGGTGGCCTCCGGACGATGGCGGCGAGACTAGACGGAGACAAGTCGAAACCCAAGTCAACCCGGAGGGGAGCCTATACTCAGGTCAACAACATGGATCGTTATGCGCAGACAAAGGGATCCCCTAGTGGCTCGCATAAATCGCCTGAGAGGTCTAAGGAGGTCTCGGGCCCATCGTCAGAATTGACCCTGCAGGACGTCATGGGCGCCATTGAGGAGATGAAGGCTGTTTGGGGCCAGCGGTTTGATACCCTGGCTCATAAATTGGACACGGTCCTGATCGATGTGAATTTGGTCAGGGCAGACCTGTCCAAAACCAACGAGCGGGTCGACTCCTTGACTCAAGCGGCCTAACTGTGGATGTGGCCGCCCTGCAGACGGAGGTCCGTAGGTTGCGGCTAGCCAGTGACCTGACGGATCGTCGACTTGAGGACTCCGAAAGCAGGGCTAGACGGAACAATGTTCGTATCATTGGAGTGCCAGAAAGATCGGAGGAATCTGCTGCTGATCTTTTTGTGGAGGATCTGGTGATCAATCGTCTCGCGCCCAAGGGATTGAGCAAGTTCTTTGCGGTGGAGCGGGCCCACAGGATTCCGGGTGGTGCGCCCAAAGTGGGTGCTCCCCCGCGGCCTATAATCGCCCGACTTTTTAACTTTCGGGATAGGGATGCTATCCTTCAGGCGTCGAGGGTGGCCGGGCCGCTGAAGTTTGAGAACTCCAATGTCAGCTTTTACCCGGACTTCACGCAAGCGGTCCAAAAACAACGGCTGGGATTTTTGGGCATCAAACGGCGCTTGAGGGACATGGAGCTGAAATACGCAATGTTATTCCCGGCTGGGCTGCGGGTTGAGTTCCGGGGTCGCTCACACTTCTTCGACCGGCCGGAGGCGGTTGGAGACTGGTTGGATGCCCTGCCTCGGGGACAGGATCGAGACACTCGGCTGGCGGAGAGCGGAGAGGATTTGGTGGAGCAGGGCTAGAACTTGGTCCCTGGTGATGGACTAGACTGGTGACGTTTGGTACCTTGGCTCAACTGGACACTAGTTTGACACAATATGCCCTTCAAATGCCTGGAGGTTGTGGGGAGCTTATTGGGGCCCTTTCCTCCTTTTGGGGTTCTTTTTGTGGTATATGTTAGGGCGACAGGCACACTGCGAGTTGGGGGGGCTGTTCGGGCTCAAGCAGGGGTGCAGGGAGGGGGGAGTTGTGATTTTGGGATTTTGGGGGAGGGGGGTTGTTGGGGACTGTTTGTTTGTTTCGCAAGGAAATGTGAAGTTCTCTGCTGACTTGTCCGGGTTGTGCTTTCCGGGATGTGGGTATCATGCACGGGAGTGGGGTGGGGGGTAGGGGATTGAGAATCCTTTCGTGGAATGGGTTGGGGGACAGGATCAAGCGCGGGGTGGTGCTGCAGTTTTTGAAACGGATTTCGCCCGACATTGTTTTCCTGCAGGAGACACATTTGATTGGGAACTCCTTCCATGCCCTAAATAGGAGGGGCTATCGCCTCGCCGCTCACTCTGGTTTCACTTCTGGCTCTAGGGGAGTGGGCATTTTGCTTAGGGCCTCTCTCCCATTGGAGGTGGACGAGGTGTTTCACGATGATAGGGGGCGCTATGTGGCACTGGTGGGGAGATGGGAGGGTAAGACTGTTTCGCTCGTTGCTGTTTATGTGCCTCCGGGGTTACAGACGGCTACATTCGCTGATTTGGGGCGTCTGGTCCTGGGACTCCCTGGGGGGGTTCTGGTGTTGGGGGGCGACTTTAATGCTGTTGTCTCCGGGTTGGAGGACCGTTGCCCCCCCAGGGATCTCCCTAGGGCTCAGGCCTGGTTGGGTGGCTTTCTGGACACTTTGGGACTTGTAGATTGCTGGAGATTGATGCACCCGGGACAGGCGTAATACACCTTTCACTCGGGGGCCCATGGGAGTCTCTCGAGACTTGATTACATGCTTATGCCGGCGATCCAAGCTGGGATGATTGGGGAGGTGCGTCATTTAGCCCGAGGTATCTCTGACCATTCCCCCATATGGTTGCACCTGAAGGTTGTCCCTGGGGCAGAGGGGAGAGTAGCACCCATTAACCCCTGGTATCTACGTAACCCTAAGATACGCGCGGAACTGGTCAAGTCCACTGATCACTACTTTAATGATAATGTGGGGTCGGTGTCGTCGGCCGTCTCCCTATGGGAGGCTTATAAAGTGGTGGTCAGGGGGCAGGCTTTGTCCCTAATCTCCCATGCTAAGAGGTGCGAGAGAGCAGAGGTGGTTCGCCTGGAAACTGAAATAGCTGAAATGGAGGAGGACTTGGAGCGGGGAGTTACTGATGAGAAATTGCACGTTCTCAGCCTCAAACAATCGGATTATAGAGCGCTAGTCACGGAAGCCGCTAAAGGGATGAGTAGAGAGCAGCAAGGACGACTGTATGATGTGGGGGATAAGGCCGGAAAGTTGATTGCCTGGTTGGATAAGAAGGAGAGAGTGAGCAGGGTGGTGCCCGTGGTGGAGAGAATGGACGGAGTGCGTGTGACTGACCCTGTGGAGATCGTTGACTGCTTCGCGGATTACTTCCGCGGGGTATACTCTCCGGTTTCTGTGCGTTCGGAGGAGGATTCTCATCTGTTGCTTAGAGACATTGCATTGCCAACCCTATCGGAGGCTGATGCAATGTTGATGGAGACGAAGTTGTCGTCAGATGAGATCGCTCTGGCCATTCGCTCGATCGCATCTGGTAAGGCTGTGGGTCCTAATGGTCTTCCCATTGAACTGTATAAGTTTCGTCCCGATAAGATAGCGCCGTATCTTCGGGACATGTTTTTCGCGGCACGTGCGGCGGGTTTCCTTCCCCCTGACCAACGTCTCGCCACCATAGTTGTGATACACAAAGAGGGGAAGCCGCGAGATCGCTGCGCCTCCTATAGGCCCATTTCGCTGTTGAACGCAGAACCCAAAATCCTGGCTAAGGTATTGGCTAATCGGCTGGTTCGGGTCGTGGGTGACCTGATTCATCAGGATCAGTCCGGTTTTATACCCCATCGGAATACTGCCCTGAATTTGAGGCGGTTGCACGGCGTGCTTGCTAGAGCGGAGTTTATACGTGAGCCGGCCATCTTGGCATCTTTAGATGCCACTATGGCGTTCGACACTTTGGAGTGGCCGTATATTTGGGCCGTGTTGGCGAAATTCGGGTTCGGCCCTGAGTTCATTGGTTGGGTAAAATTATTGTATGCTGACCCATTGGCTCAGGTTGTGGTGAATGGTAGGGTGTCGGCTCCCTTCGCACTGGGGAGAGGTACGCGGCAGGGTTGTCCATTATCACCCCTTCTTTTTGCACTTTCTTTGGAGCCTCTCGCCGCTTGGTTGCTTTGGGAGATGTCGCTGCGGGGTATTAGATGGACGCCGGAGTTTGAGGACCGTGTCTCCCTTTACGCGGATGACATCCTTCTGTACCTTACCTCTCCCCGACAGTCGCTAATTGTATTGGTGGATGTATTGAATTCCTTTGGTCGCAACTCTGGCCTGGTTATTAACTGGGCCAAGTCATGTGTTTACGCCCTCTCGGGCGAGGCCCCCCTCCTACCGCCGGATTGTCCTATCCAGATTGCTACACTGGGGTTCAAATATTTGGGAATCTTTATCTCTCTGGATCCCGCGGTCCGCTATGAGCGAAACCTTCTCCCTCCCCTCCAGCGATTGAAGGCCGACGTCGCGAGGTGGCGACGACTTCCGCTCTCGCCGCTCGGACGGGCGGCATTGTTTAAAATGATGTCGCTACCTCGCTTCTTGTACGCTTTGCAAAACACTCTAGATGTCGTGCCAGCCCGTTATTTTCATTAGGTGGAGGGTCTTCAGCGCCAACTGTTTTGGGACGGGCGGCCGCGGATCGCTCTCGCTAAGTTGACGCTCCCTTGGTACGATGGGGGGGTCGCCCTCCCCGATATTAAAAGATACTATTGGGCGTCTCAATTGGCGGCGGTGAACCACGGGATATATGGTCCTGCCTTAAACCCGGCCTTCGAGATGGATAAATTACTGCTTCCGGGCGGGGATTATAACAGGGTGCTGTATTCGGTGACCCCGGATGCGCGGTTGACGGGACCCACGCGGGTCGCGGTACGTGTGTGGCATGCGGCGAGTGCTGCGATGGGGTGGAGGGATCGCTTGACTCGGGCGACGCCGTTGTATGCCTCCGGGCGGCTGGGTTGTTTGTGGAAAACGAAAGGCTTTGAGAAATGGGAAATGATTGGTATATGTAAGGTGGGTGATCTTTGGGCAAAGGGGTCTTTCAAAACGTTTGAAATGCTTAAAACCGAATACAAATTAAATGATAGAGAGTACTTCCGGTATGCACAAGTCTACCATGCGCTGTGTTCCGTCTTCCCGGACACTGCTGCTATCCCCGAATATTCCCCACTGGAGGATAGAGTGTTGGATGGCTATGTGCCTGACAGCACTATCTCTCTGATCTACAAAAAACTTATTAATGATCGCGCGGACTTGCTGATCCGTCTCCGGGAGGCATGGACGGGCGACGGCTTGGAACTGGACGATGAGGACTGGGTATCGGCGGTGGCCTCCCCGAAAGAGGTGGCGATCCCGGCCCGCTTACGATTTGTACAGCTGAAGATCCTCCATAGAGTGTATGTCACGGGGCCCGGTTTGCTACGTATGGGTTACTCGAGGGATGAACTGTGTAAGCGTGGATGTGGCCTGTCGGGCACCTTTCTTCATATCCTATGGGAATGTTCGGAGGTTGTGCGATTTTAGAACGGTATCCACGCCGTAATGGAGGAGGTCACGCATGTCGCTCTGTCGCCAGAGGCTAGGAGGTGTTTGTTGAATGTCTGGGAACCGAATGACTATAATGTGGCACAGACGCAGTGGGTGACTCTGGGGTACGTGGTGGCTAAGCGTAATAGAGCACAGCTGTGGGGTTCCCCGAGGCCGCCCACGATCGCGGTATGGAAGGAGAATATGGACTGGTGTATGTTTAGGGAAAAGACGGTGTATGTGGCGAGAGGCAAGCCTGGGAAGTGGACGAAGGTATGGGGTCCATGGAATTCCTATCGTGGACATATCTGCACCCGCCTCTGCCGTTAGAGGTCGATATTGCTTTGTCCCCCTAGCCACGCATTCTGCGGGATTGTGTGAAGTGTGATCTATGTTTTGTCTTCCCGTTGCCCCCCGCTGCCACTTCCTGTCAAGAACTGCTTTGGATACTATACGTTGTCCCCCGCCCTGGGAAGCACACGCTGCTATTTCGGACTCTCATTGCCTTGAGTGTGTTTTGCATTTAATAGAAAATTAAACTGTTTTTTTCGATTGCTCTTGGCCTATGGCCACGGCCGGTTGCATGTGCTCACGAACTGCCGGGAGCTTCGCTTCTGGTTCATTTGAATGTGTGGCGTTGCATTGCAGGCCCTCGGGCTCTGTAGCGGCCGGCCTTGGTGGTTGTAGGCCCTTGTATGTATTTTATTGTGTAATAAAGGTTTCTAAAAAAAAAAAAAAAAAAAAAAAAAGAAAAGAAAATCCATCGATGATTTTTTTCCCCTTTAAATGGTTTTTTTTCTCTCTTCGAACTTTTCACTTACCTTATGTGGTTTCACAATTTGTGCCCTTAGTTCCGTTCTATCGAACTTGAACTCTGCATTCTTAAAATTGCGCCCCTACTGGTTAGTGGTCCGATCAAGGGGGGGGGGGGGGGTGTAGTGAGGACTGCTTTTTATATACGTACATTGCTAAGTTAGCACAACCGCGTTAGATGTTAGAAAGCCATCTTGCCACTTTTGCACACGACACTGCAGTTACATGTTATTATTCAAGAAATGCTTGCTCGCCTTTGCTTCACATGAGAACTGTCTGTTGTTCACATCCCTAACAGTGAGCTGCGACCTTGGTCTGAACATTGTGTAACGAAACAGTCTGGGTCGCTAGACGGTGCATGTTGTTGGGTTCAGGTTGATCGGCCCACTATTATTTAGCCATAACACGCACGCAGCTGCAAATACCTGAAAGTCGAGGGCTTTTAATATTGCAGGCTGCATGCTTCATACACATTCGGAAGAAGAGCTTTCCCAGGAGCAGAGTATACCTGATCCTGTGATGTGATTCCACTAAGCTGATATTTACGGTATGGGGTTCTCCATTCAAGCCTAGAGACCTTCTATTGGTTTAATAATAATAATATTAGTTTACTAGCGAAAGGAAGGTGGCTGTAATCCACTGTCATTTTATTATGATTTCTCCTTTCATTTTCTATGGTATTGTAACTATGCTGATGGTTTTGATCTTAATCATTTGTCTGCTTATGTTAGCCAAAGTACTGCATCTTAGGACACAAGGTTTATAAAATAAACTCTTTAAACTTTACCGTGTCTCTGTGTACTCTTGTTGTGGACTGATATGAGAATAAATACGAACAGGTATTTCTGATTCCCACCATTCCTGAGAATACACTAAGTCGCTTGTTCTGGGTTGTCTATACATTGGGACCGCCGAGCTAAAACTCAGATTTCGAATGGGACACTGATGCTGGTCGGATAAGGGGTTCTGGGTTCTGAGGTGAGTTTTTGGTACACCACAATAAACTGAGGTCCTGGTTTCCTGTGCATAGTTCTGTGCATAAGCAGAATCCCTGCAATAAAACTTTACCAGGCAATGGGTTTATTTTAAGCAGGACTAAGGGGTCACCACTGACAGGCTGCCATATTATCTCAAAAAAGGTTAGGAAGTATTGCTGATGATCAGCGCTTGCTAACATGATGCCTTCATGGTGCTGTTATAGAATGCTGTTTAGATTAGATCACAAACTTAATTATTCTTATGTCTATAGTCTGAGTGTTTGTGGTCTCTGGTGTGTCTCCCTATATTTGTATCCATGCATTAGTGCATCTGTGTCAGTGATCTTGTGTACTTGTTAGTGCCTGTGACAGTGCCTCTGTGTCTGTGTAGCCCTATTTCCCAACTGTGTCAATATTCAGATTTTAGTGAAAGTCTATCTTTCAGTATCTCCACATCAGTGTCCAAATGTCAAAATTCCAGAACCAGTGTTGGTGCCCCCATGGCCACATGTGTCCCTCTGACTGCCTTTGATCTCTGCGTCAGTTTTCCAGTGCTACTATCCCTATCATTTTCCTAGTGTCACATTTCCAGTGTCAGTGCCACACAATATCTGCGGCTGTGTCTCAGTGGCAGTGATGGACTGCTCTATTGCTGTGCAAGTTTTCCTTTGTCAGCATTGATATCCCTTTGTTCCTATGTCAATATATTCCTCGCAGTGTTCTTGTGTTGGTGTTCCAGTATCTCAGTCCATGCAACTGTTTCCCTGTGTTAGTGCTTGAGTGTCAATGACCAAGCATCAGTACGTCCATGCTTGTTTCTCATGCCCTGTTTGCATGTCACATCTATGACTTAGTACCCCATGCTGGCACCCTTCTGTAGGTACTTTAGCATTCGTGTTTGTGGACTTATTAGTGTTACTGGGTTAGTGTCCCACTGTTACTGCATGTGTCCCTTTATTTCTCTCCCATCATGAGTGTTCCACTATCAATGTCAGTGTACCTATTTCTTCTCATCTACTACCCATGTCCCAGTGGCAGTGCCCTCACACAAGTGTCCCAGTGTCACTGTGCCCCTGTCAGTTTTTCTGTCATTGTCCATGTGCCCATGTCAGTATCTAGATTCCAATGTACCTTGCTGGTTTCAGTGTCTCCGTGTCAGTGTTCACTTTTCCTAGTGTCTGTCTCTGTACCCAAACAGTGTTTCTGGGCAGTAACCCCTTGCCAGCGTTGCAGTGTCCAATGTCCATGTCAGTGTCACAGTGTACTTTTCAGTGTCTGTGACCCTATGTATGTGCCCCCATGTTAGTGCCTTTGTGTCTGTATCCCAGTGTCCGTGACGCAACTCAGCAAACACACGTCAGTACCTGAATGTTGCATCCCCCCCTCCAGTAAGTACCATTGGGTTACTGTCCTTGTATCAACTGGTGTTGTGTTCAAGCATAAATATCTAAGTGTTTATACTCTAAAGTCCCTATGACAATCTACCGTTGTCACTGCCCCATGGCATTGGACCAGCGCCTATGTTTGTGCCATTATCTTTGTCCCCAAGTCAATATCTCCATGTTGGTGTTCCATTATCTGTGTCCAAGTGGTACTGCCCCAGTGGTAATGCCCTTGTGTCAGCATCAATGTGGCGCCAGTGTGTTAATGTTCTAATGTGTCCCAGTGTCAATATTTGTGACTCATGTCAATGAACGACTTCCAGTGCCACATTACCAACATCCCCATGCCATTGTTGGTGCCACTGGTCAGTGTTCTAGTGTCTATGTCCCAATGGCAGTGTCTCCATGTCAGTTTCCTTGCATCAGTAACGTCTGTCAGCATCCACAGGTTCACTAATGATGTGTTCCCCAGTCACTGTCCCTGTGTCAGTATATCATGTCATAGTCTGATATTATGTCCCACTGTTTAGTGTCAATATCGTTCTGCCCTGGCATCCCTGTGTCAATGTTCCAGAATTAGTGTTTGTGTCCCATGTCCGCGTCCCAGTGTCACTGTTCCCATGTAAGTATTGATGGTCCTGTTTTGGTACACTAGTACCAGTGCCCTAGTGTCAGTGCTGATTTGCCTGTCTCATTATCTTACTAAAAAGGCCTATTTGCCAGTGTCCCTGTGCCAGTGTCCCCCTGTTAGTGTTCAAGTGCAAATACCTATTTGTCACTGTGGTCACATCAATGCCCCCATGTCATCATTGGTTTCCTTTGGCAGTGTGCTAGTGACAGTGTTGCTGGCCCATTGTAGGCGCCCCCGAGTCATTATTGGTGCCCCTGTGTCAGTTTCCTAGTTTTGGTGTAGGCCCCATTGGGGCACTCTACTAGCCTTAGTGTCTCACATAACGGCATTGTTTGCTTATAAACTACTTATCCCATCCTAGGTTGATTTCAAAGCACCAATGGGAGAGAAGAGTCACAAGGCCTGGGATACAGATGCACGAGTGATTTGGTGATATAAAAAGTGGTTATGGGTTGATAAAGTGTATAGGAAAGGATACATCGAAAATAAGCAAGATGTGAAATAGCATTTTAGGAAGAGGATCCTTTTTTTAAAAAAAAAAGGGAGAATTGAAAAGCAAAACAAGCATTTAATTAATAAGAGTCTTAAAGTGATAGATGAAGCAATATGATTATCTCCACATCGGGCTAATTTTTCTAAATACATTTGGGGTAGCAGTGAAAATTAAAGAAACAGTTTGAGATGTGTTTCACAATGCAGTGAAGCAGTGCTTAATTTGTAATAAATAAATAAGTACAAGGGCCCAAACTTTTTTCATAAGAAGTTACCCACTTCCTTCTCAAGCGCATCCCACTTCTACTGATTTCGCCGCCCAGTTCCACTACTGCACGGACAATGCTAAAAAATAAGACTGTAGCAAGAGCGCCTGACTTCTTCAAGTGGGTCAAATAGTGCATTTTGCAGTCCTAAACCACTATTCAATTACATTTGTTAGAAAGCCAATTCATCTGAAATGGTAATCATAAAAGAATCCAGTGCTATGATGGCCAATTTTTGTTGGGCGGCGAGAGCAACTGTTTTTACACCACTGCTGATTCAACCATTGCGTGTACTTTTATCGAGAGCGGACTAGATTTCTCAGCATTAAAAAAATCTTAGAAACCCTTTGAAGTAAGACTGCTCCCGTCCCAGAGCTACAGTAACAATGCTGCAAAATGTTCTCTTTTTTTCATGCTTGAAAACATTAATAAAGAGATATTAAAGAAAATAAAACCTTGGCCACTGTGTGTGGTGCAAGACATGCAAACAAGTGATATTGTCAATGACCTGTTGGGGCTGCGGGTCAAGATTGGTACACACCTAGTTACTAAATACTCCTTTCTGACAGTAGAGGTTCACTGAAAATTGAGGTATGGTATGTAAACAATAACAATGCCCAGTTTTTAATGAAGCATTAATAACTGATTCTACATAGGAGCACTTTCTAGACCTGCATCAGTTATGGGGAGAGACATAGTGCAGCTGAAAATACAGCTGTGCATGATGTGTGTGTGTTTTCCGTATGTATTGTTTGGTGTGTTGTGACATGTGTGTGCTATATGCTTAGTATGCAAGGCTTATATGTGCTGTAATCGTGATGACTTATTTTTGCATCTGTGATCTGTCTTTTTGCTTAATATGTAGTGTGCTTAGTGTTGTGCTATATGTTGAAGTCTGTGTGTGCTGCATGTTTGATTGTGTTGGTTGATGGGATTAGTTGTAAACCCTTCACCAGTAGCTAGTCCAGCAGGCACAATAGTGTGCTTCTTATGAGTTCTGTCTCTCATGAGGTTAAAGAGCTAGATGTAAAGCTTGCAGTGCTTCCTGTTTTAAAATGAAAGCCAGCTCCCAAATATTGTCTTCCCAAGTCACTCTCAAGTTTGCCTACTGCCAGTATTATGCAATATACAATGCACAATTGTACAATGCACTGCACCTTACTGATGTCCAAATAGGTTTGAACATAAGTACCAATACATTGCAGACTGCTATTTGTTCTGAATCTGCAGAATTCCACATTCATGCACTGTTGGTTTAACCTAGGTGTTCTTTGTTTGTTGTAATAGCTTTTCTTTTCCTGTTTTCCTTCTGCATTTTGTAGTCCTGAATATATAATAAATGTCACTCTACTAGAAACAGGATTCAATGTAAAAAACTATTTGATAGGTAACTTGTATTTCATAGGTTGACATGAGCGCTCCGATTTGTTTTTAACAGAGGTTTTAAAACCAAATGTAAATGCAATCTTGAAAATACCAGATACAGGCAGCAAGCTGCTACCATATTACTGACTGTCCTGGACCACCCTTCCTGCTTCAAGAGTTGGCAGGCTAAAAGGGGAGAGGTGCTTGAGTGGTACTGGTACCACTGTCACTTCTCCATTCATGAAATAAAATGCGTACATGTCACTAACAATTAGCTGCGGTGTTGTGGTGGTTTATTTTGTTAAAAATATACAAATACTGAGCAGTGGCATAAGGCAAAATGATGCCCCCCCTAACAGAATGTAATGAGGGACCCCGGCGTATCCCAAATTACACAGATAGTCATTGGTCTTGGGCTCAATGGGGGACATCTGAACAGTTGGGGCCCCCTTACACTGCTGAGGCCGGCTTGGGAAAGCAGAGTGGATTTCCAGAGCATTTAACTATTTCCTATTCCACGCCATTGCACACATTCTGCAATGGCATGGCTTAGAGGGTGAGGGACCCCCTCCAAAACATGAAACCCTGGGGGCTGTGCCATAGCAGGGTCACTGAAAGCATGATTCACAAACCCCAGTTTTGTCCTGATGCTCTAAAATGAATTCCTACCTCAATTTTAGGGCTCCAACCATTGATTTCATATGCTTTGCCATCAGAACGTCTTTTGTTCTCCTGCAAACAAATCACGGTGCAAGGCAGCTTTCTTCTTGCATCCAGGAAAGGGAATGAGACAGCTGAGGAAGACACTTTATTTAGCATATTCCTGTGTACAGTGCTGCATTAAATAACCCCACCACCCCCTTCACCTTGTAAGGCTTCAGTGCCAGGCCGGGCACTGGGGGATTCTGGACATTATCAACAGACAAAGGTTTCTTGTGTTTTAATTACACCTTCAGCCAATAAACAGGCCTACCAGTGAACTGGGCAGTGATAGCTGTGAAAGTGGACAAATGACCATGCACATCAACATGTTGGAAAAGGAGATGTTACAGAGAAGTCATGGAAATGTATTTTCTCAATTAATTACCACTGAACTAGAGGTTTTTGTCAAAGTGGATAAAGAAAAACTTAAGGCACTTTTGCTTAAAAGTAATAGACTCAACAAAACTGGTAGGGTTTTTCTGTCTTAGTTTGGGAATAAAAAGACGGCCTCCCCTCCCCACGTCCATCACACAGAAACACGCGCACACACTCATCCACCAGCATACATATCAGTGGACACATATGCAAACACAAATATGCACGTCGTTTGACACCTTGTTATGGGTATGAAGCGATATATCACTACAATACAATATACAGACTTTGACACTGCTGTTAGTTCTGCTTAGTGTTGGTACCAGGCCATAATATGTATTTCCTGCAGCTGATATTGCTGTCCCTCCCCCTTCCAATGCAAGCACTGGCCTTGCTTGTCTCTATCCACAAACTCTTAATGCTGCCCTCTGAAAAATACTGAAAGTTGTATTTTCATTGAGTTCACTAACACCATATCCCAATCCCAAAATTCCTGTTCTGCACACTTATAAAAACAGCATGTATTTCTATGCTATAATAAGTTCTTGAAATGAGCAACCATTTTTTTATAAGACTGAGGGTGGAAGATTCATTCTTCAAAGAGAAGAAGTCATTTAAGGTAGTTTTGTCTCTTCAGGAACAAACAAAGAGGGACTTGAATGGCTATGGGATTAGAAACATAGTCACTGCAGCACTACAAGAAACCTTTCTCACCCACCAATTCTCTTAAAAGAATGCAAAATTATTTTGTTTCCTCGCTCATTGACTCACTTCCCAAGACCTGCTTTCCTCTTTTAACAGCGTTGAGGCCATGGTCATGGGATCACAGAAGAAAGAACCTCTGTCTCCCTTCTTGACAGAAAATAGGCTCGAAAACCAAAATAAACGTGGCCTCATTAGCAAAACAGATAGAAAACCCTATATTTATAAATCAGATTAGTTTTGAGCTTGCAGAGACACGCTGTATGGCTATTTTGCAAGATATGGGAGATGCATACATTTGTGCTTGCTGCAGGCAATGGTTGTAATAATCAAATGCATAAAAACAGCACTGAAGAACATAAACAGACCACAAACAGACAAAAATGGCCAACCCCCTGACCTGCTAGATCAGTCCTCCTGCTACTGGTAGATTGCCCCACAGGAGAGACCTACCCTGCTCAGCCCCATATACAAGCAACAGTCTCTCTGGGCTGAGTGTGGTTGTTTATCCACTGACTAAACTAAGGCTACTTTAAACACAGAGAATGGGTATGATTTTATTTGGTGTGTAGAACTATAAAACAGAATCGAAACCTAACCTGATCTTCCACTTGATTCATGGCCAGTGTGTCTTGCGCTGCTGCAGTCCCAAGAGGAGCTGCTGACTGAAGAGAAATATTCCTGTTTTGCTTGGGGGTGTGGTGAATAGGGCCCGGGTGAAGTCTGCTTCCTCCCACTACCCTGGGCAAAATGATTACAATGTTGCTGCTTTCCCTACCCAAAAGCCTCTGACCTGCAGGCATTTTCTCTTTCCTAAACAAAACCACAGCAAAAGCGAAAGGCATCTTTGTTAAAAGTGAGGCCCTGTTTCCTGTTTTTCTGTTTTTTAGGATTGCTGCTTCTGAGATGACCTCAGTAGCCCCTTAAGCATTGCAGAGCAAGCTTTCCTTCTGAAAGCAATCTCTGGCATGCTTTCAGTTTCATTTAGAGGGGCCAGACATTTTTATGGGGGTGCCCTCAGCCCCCCCCATCCCACCCCCCTGTCTACGGCTCTGCTTGCTCATAACTACTATGTTCAGTTTTTCTAAGTTGTCCATTTGTCAATTGCTAGCCCTTTCATCATTTCAAGTTTGCTTTCATGAACATACACAATGTGCGTATTCAGTTCTGCCAGCCATGACCATGCCCAACGCAAGGCTTCCTTGATTCTAATTTGTCAGTGTTAATGATTACAAATTTTCTTTTGTCCATACACCATACTACAGACTACCTGTAAATGGGGGTATAAGGCCCTTCGTTCTAACCATGGATATGGGTCTTGATAGCTGTACATGTGAACTAGTGAGTATTCTGTTGTAACCTTGAATGCATGAATGCATAATTATTATTGTATTGTCATAAGAATGATGTATTGTGGGTGTGCCCACATCTAATTGCACACATGCGTTCTAATTCTAATATTCTGTCTATATGGCAGTTGACGGTTGGAGCTGGACTGCATGGATGCAAGCTGATGGGCCCGCTTCATCTACTTTTGAAGAAATTACACTTTATTAACTTATCTCTGTCTGGTAGCGGCACATCTTTCCCTAACGTATTGGCGGCAATCGTGGGGAGTGGTAGAAGCAGCTCATCAGCTGACTGTGTAAGCGGCATTTGAGGTCACAGTTGTGGTGAGGTCTACAATTCGATTGTCCTTACTGCCTGGAGGAATACTTGTGAGAAGTTCCTGTGGAGTCCTCGGGAGGAGTGTCAAGCCCAATTTGCTGCGGAGGTGGGCTTCCTCAGACTCTGCCCGTGACGTATCAGCCCCCGGAAATCTGCATTACATGTCAGGCATCCAGCACCTTTGACACATTTGTCAACGTCATCGTTTTGGCAGCCATCTTAGAAAGAGCAGTTCCATCTGCCTACGGGACAATGTTTGCGTGATGTAAAGACGCACACAAAGCTACGGAGGCCATTTTGAAAGTACTGTCGGCCTATGGTCAAGTGTGTACTAGTGTTTGGGGACATGCTTTTGGAAAGTTTTCATTGTGCTACGACATGATTTGGTATACGAGTTCTTATCACATGAGTGCATCAGTGGGTGCACCAATTTTGACAACAGCACGCACAGCTGTAAGATAAAGCTTGTGTACAATTATCAGCTGTGACTGTTGTACAGTGACTGCATTCTTGCCAGTGTGGAATTTAGTAGCTGCATTGCAAGGTTATTGCTTATAATAAACTTGGGAGACAGGGGCTGACACTGACTGCATTTTTATTCATTTTTTCTTTTCTTTCACTCAGTGCAAAATATATTTAAGTCATTAAGACCAGTAGTGGACATGTACAACGACCTCCACATTTTTTAATGAGACCCGGGAAACAGGGTGTTGGAGCGGAAAAGTTGGTTCTGGGCTTTTCAAAACTATTTGACAGCCATAAATGCTGGTAGTTATTCACCGGTTAGGAAATTAGCTCTACTGTTCAACTGTTTAGGGAATGAAGGACAGAAAATATTTGACCATTTACCACCCAGTGAGGATTCAGGGGATTTGGGCGAATGCAATGTTCTTCTCAAAGCTGAGAAGAGACTATCACAACATTTCTCTGAGGAACCCAGTATTGTACTAGAGCGTTTCAATTTCTAAACCTCTTACAGGAGGCGAGTTGTCCCTCCCCCTCCCTTGCCTCCAACCACTGCGTCCCCTCCTGCACATTAAAACAAACCATTGACAATGTGCTTTGCTGCCGAAAAAGGTCGCAGTTTATTCAACATAACATGCTTATACATTTGCACAATCTTGGTTATCCTACTGCTCTCTTACTATCCTTGTGAGTATACTTCCTTGTTTTTGCAATTTCTTTTCATTGCTGCGTGGACCCAACCTCCTCAGGTTACGGGGACGGGTGGGGCCACATTCCTGTGCCTCTGTTCACGGGTCAAGGCTTCAACTTGCTACCGATTCGATTTTTGACCTGCCCGGGTTGCAAGTGCCGTCCTGCTTGCCCTGCCCTTTTGTGGGCCCCCCCTGCTCCCTGGCGTGTGGCATCCCAAAGACCCTACTTTCTTTATCTTGAGGCTGAGTCCTTCCATTTTGCTCCCTCGGTACCCCAGCCGTGAGGCATCCCAAGGGTCCTGCAGGAGCATCACATCTAGTCCTTCCATGGCGGTAGGCCGCCCTTGGCTCCCTCAGTGCACCTGCCGTGAGGCATCCCAAAGACCTGTGTGGTGTGAGACTTCCCACTACCTTTTAGTAAATCTCTCTTTATCTACGTTTCTTGTGTTCCTTCCGCCACGCTACCTACGGTTTCATGATCGGAGGGAGATCCCCCTTCAACCTAGGTCCGCATGCCCTTTCTTTCGGGTACACACGCAACCCATTTCAACCGACGCGCTCCTTCCGAGTGATACTATTCTGACCTTAGTAATGAGTTACCACCTGAGGGCACCCTTGTTCTAAAAGTTAGCCCAGTTACTTTGGCTGTCCCGGCTGCGCTCCTATTCTGTGAACTCACCGTGGCTGTAATACTCCCCCACCCCTGGTCCCTTTTGTGTTCAAGAGTGAAATCCTCGGCACACATACCAATCATTGAACCACCATATGTGCCTTTGAAAGCCTCTGCCAGGCCACAAGAACCACGACTTGCAATTCTTAAGGGATGGGAGACGTCCCACATCTCAGTCCATGTGTTATTACGTGCAAGAGAAAGTATAGCTGCTGGTTCCCTATGGATGAAAGTAGAGGTGTGCACCACACGGACACATGGGCACGGACGTGCTTGGTCCGTGCCCATAGCCCACACATGGACATGTCTGTCACAATATAAATTATTTTTTGGTGGCATCCTAATAATTTCAGCAATGTGTGTGAGTTCTAAGGTGATTTTGCAATGTAAACATGCTGCTCCTTATCTTGGGTATAATGAACCATGCTCATCCATACCATCTGTCTGGCGATAGCGCTTAGAAGAGCCAACTTTCTCCTGCAGCAGGAGACGCTACACTTGCTGCTATTCAGGGAGACTACCAGCTCAAAACATCCTGCTTTCCTGTGGATTCGAGGGGTGGAGAAGATAAGACCCTCCTCATTGTCTGCGTGGCGATAGCGCTTAAAGGCACAGACTTTCTCCAACCACTTGGAACGTGCTTGGTTTGTGCCCATAGCCCAGTCTTCGCCCGAGGCTAGGCTAGAAACTCCCCTTGGTTTTCTGTCACCAAACCATTTAATGAACATAGATTTGTGGAGCCCTGAAGAGGTACTTTTTGTTTCCATTTTGCGTGGAGGGGCATGATCCTCTCCAATGCTGAGGCCAATGAGGCCACTTTGTCCAAGCTTAAAGCTTCTCAGCACATGTTTTGCCTAGTGGGATCTGAAAGTGCACGAATGGGCAGAGCGAACGCCACTGTCCGTGTTCTAGAATATAAGCCATGCACAGCTAGCGCTAATAAAAATAGCCGCCTCCTCTCGCTCATCCTGGCATCAAGCGGGAGTAATTTAAACAGTAGCAGGTAATAATATGTCATAATGCTACTGTATAAAACTTGAGAAATCAACCTCAAATTACATTAGACATTTTCTGTTCAAAATGGAATATAACTGGAGGTGCTCGAAGGGGAAAAGTTCTGGATATACAGCTGCTCTCGGAGGGGCTGGCACGGAGCTTTGACGGCTGAAAGCGGCTGCATGACCTGAAAACTCTGCTTGTAGTTAAGTTGCCCTTCTCTGGTGTTTCTGACTTGAAACCTCAATTTTTGGCAAGCAATTGTGGCAGGACAATACAGTTTACAACAGTTATCCTATTAACCTAATCTTACCTGCAATAGTTACGTACATTACATACAGACACGTTCCTTCAGTGGGAGGGCAAGGGGAGCTTGAGTGACTTGCCCTGAATCATACCTGACTGAGATGTTTCCAATTCTGCCACACTGCATACAAGACTCATCGTGTAAGTCTCACATAGATTGAAAACCCATAATATTGTATTTCGCATCTCAAAATTCGCACACCCCATTTGTAGTATCTGGCTGGATACGTTCTGGTGTTTTAACCCACACTAACACCCACCCATCACAGGCGTCACCAGTCAGGTGACCCTATTAATAAAAGGGGCCAGGCGCACGTGCCCTGGGCCCGTTCCAGTACCCAACCACCACGAGTATGTGTCATCATTAGAAGCATGTGGGCTGGGGCCCACATCACCACAATGGCGACGAGAGTGGGATTGAGCCCCATGTGTGCTAGTTGTCGACCGCTGCTTGCTTTGTACCCAGGGGAGTAATGGTACCCCATGTACAAAACACTCCCACACCCACAGAGACACCGATGGCTCGTGGACAGAAGGGGACACCATCTCTCAGCCAGGAGAGACTGAGTGTGTTGGCAACAGTCCGATGCCCCGCTGCTGTTTTCCTGCAGAGGAACTGGACAGCGCGATATAGAGAGGCCGTCGCCGGAAAAGGAAAGAGTCCCTAGACCTCCTCGAGGTGAGACAGAGCTCCCAGCTCAAGCTTAGCATGATGGCAACCCTGCCAGCGAGTGAACAGGCATCCGCCTTGCAGCTGCTCGTATGAATGTATCCCTCCAAAGCTCAGTCTCAGTGAAGCGGCCAAAATGCCTGACGGAACAGCTCCCTCCCTACTTGTCAAACCACCTCATATGCGATGGCAAACGTGTGCCCCCACCTGAAGCCACATATATTAGAGAGGGGATAAAGAGGCCAGCGATGCCATCCAGCAAGGCCCGCGGTGTTGGAGAGAGGCCGTGACCTCCTGAAGTGCCGCAGCCCCACAGCGCGATAGTTGGCAGCGCCGCATCGAAGTATGCCTCCCTGCTGCACCCTCATTCCCAGCTCTACAAACCTCCAGTATCAGAAGTGGCTCATACCTGATGCGGTCATCGACGGGAGGTTGACAGAGGTGGCCTTGCGGACAATCCAGTGAGACGCGTCCTCACAGCAGGTAGGCCTGTGCGTGTACAGCCCTCCTGTGCCCCCTGCCAAGAGCGCTACTGCAGGCCCGTGCTCACGTCTCCAGGGCCCTGCACCATTCAGCGGACAGCCTGCGGCAAGTGCCTGAAGCGCCCCCTAGTGTTGCACCGTACCCAGCACCAACCACCCGTCTAAGAAGCAACGCCCCTCCCGCAATGTGACAGCCCGACAGGGGCTAAGTGTGCGAGGTGAACCACCCGACAGGAGCGCAGAGTGCTCCCCTGCATCAGCAGATACAAGAAACACGTGGCCTGCATTAGCGAAGAGAGCCGTGGCCTAGTATGTGGCGACAGCGCCACCTAGTGGTAAAGTACTGCACGGAGCCTGCAGCTACCGCACCGTAACCTCTTGCTGTTTCTTTCCCCGAGTGTGCCTGTGATCTCAGCTGGCATGCTCTGAGCCCAAGGAAGAGGCTGATTGAAGTAGCCTGCCTCCTGCCATTACAGTAAGGATAGAAAAGAGGAGCGCCTCGTCGACAAGGCAGAACTGTATCCGGGGTATCCCTGCAGTTCCCGCACGCCAAAGCTCCTGCACTTGTGAACAGTGAAGCACAAACAGCTGAACAGACTTGACCCAACATGGGCTGCGCCGCTCTCCCTTGCCAGGCCCCCCATATCTAAACACCAGCATTAAATTACAGAAGAAGCTCCATGGTGCCTGCAGATACTCTCTCAAAATTCTATTACACAGCCCCGGTAGGAGCCGCAATGCCTGCAAGAAAGAAGTGACAGTGCCACCTAGTGGCCATACAGAGGTAACGGACCAAGAAAGTCGACTGCACGTGTAAACTGCCTGCAGTGGCAGAATTAGCAAGATGAACAAGTTATTATGCTTGGAGGATGCCTAAGGCCCACACGCACACTAGTAGATGGTGCAGCACCCTGTATCCCAGCACAAAACTGAACAACAGTGTTCCCAATTCCCATACTGCAGCAAAAGGACAGTCAATCCCTGCAAGGGCCCCGCTCCATAGGCCATCAGCCAGCAGGATAAACATGGCCCTTTCACCAAAGAAGGTGCGGACCAAAGCGTCACAAGGCATTCCTAGCCCTGCACGACCTGTCTCAGCCCCACAAAGTCAAAACTGCCTAAGCCAGGATAAAGCAGCACCAGAGGAGAAACATGAAGTAGAGACTGGCTAACAGAGTGCCACCCACCTCCTGTCGTCTGTTTTGTGCGAAAGGGAGAAGGACCAGGAACCCTTCTGAGAGCCACCAGAGGTGCAAAAGCTGCCCCTGCCCCAGAAAGGACTGCCAAGGTTAAGAGCCACCAAGCGCCAAGATAAACCCAAGCAGGAAAGCTATAGGTTACCAGCCCACGATGGACGCATGAAAGATGCGGGCTGAATGTGCAACCCCCCAGTGGCTGTCTTACGCCACCGCAAGTGAGAAGATTGCATCACCCACCCTTAGTAGTGAACGGACACCACCGCAGAATCCAGTTCGGGCACACCAGGTGCCAGAAGAGGGCGCACACGAAGAAGGCGTAGCGTATGAAGTCCGAGGTGAGCGACGCAGGCACCCCAAAAGCGGGTCAGCACAGGCAGACGCCCATGAGATAGAGACATCTTCACCGAGAGAAGCACTGGTGAACGCAGTACAGAGAGCAACCACATCTCTATTGCACAGAGGGTGAAGAGGAGAACACAGCACCAAGCAAGTGCACAGCAGCACAGGAACAGCTGCTACCGGTCCAGGAGTGACAGACTGAAGAGAACGTACAGCCAGCGCGCCCTGTGAAGCAAACGAAGGGCGCAGTCGGATGCGTGCAAAAAAATAGAGAAGCCGGCCTGCCAGATGGTCGCAATGAAGGGACACTGCTGGAAGGAGATCCCCTACATCTCCACCGCCTCAGCAAAGCCCCGCAGTGGGCCGAAGGAATCACAGTGTCCTCCCTCGCACTGAATCAGGACGGAGTCGACAGTGACCCACGACAGGCACGAGAGGAGTCGCACACTCCATGTGGCAGGCTGCCACAGTGACAGGCACTCCGACAGCATGGCGGCACGTGACCAGACGTCACAGTGCACAGCGACAAAGGAGCCCTTCACGCAAAGTGACCAGTCTGGACAAGCGTACCGTAAGAAAGGAAGAAGCAGCCGCCACGACGGCGCAGCCTCAAGGCGCAGGCACGATGCCCTTGAGCGAAGAAAAGAGGGACACCGTGAAATTCCTGAGGAGGGGATGGTGCCACTGGAAGTCTCCAAGAGGTACATGCAAGTCCTACTGACAGGTCAGGCCTGCATCAGATCGGCAAAAGAAAAGGAAAGACCGTCACAAGAGCGACGCGACCAGTGAGATGTCCATGTGGCGCCAACATCAGACAGGTGGCAGGACGCCACATCCAAGTGAAAACCTGGTCTGAAGAAGGAAGAAAGAACAGTGGCACAACGCCACAGGGCAGGCAACCACCACAGGCGTGCACGATGGAACAGAGAAGAGCGACAGGATGAAGGACTCGCACCAGCACTGAGGAAGGTGTACAAAAACCAGCCACCGGGGTGCAGTGACGTCACTGGAGACAGCTCCGCGGAAGGACCAACTGTAAGCCGCTAGCAAGCGCGATCTGCGTCCTGGCCCCACGCTTCGCAGTTCGACCGTCCTCTCACCTGTCACCGGCTGCTTGGTATCGATAGCACCACACCTCACAGTGCACCTGCCTGAAGACAACAGAGCGGTGCCACAAAGTCCCTCAAGTCCTCCTCACTCCCTAAGGTCACCCCGACAGAAGATCGCCTCCTGTTTGCCCACTGAAGAAAACCAACATTCTGTTATCACCATCCAGGTGCATCATCACCAAGGAGCATCGCACCACCCGAGTGAATCCACACATGCCTCTAACAACCGGAGTCCGATGAGCCGAATCACCCAGGAATCTTCTGTGCACCCCCGTCAACCTACAGCCTGTCGAAGTCGAGCACACCTGGCCATTCGAAGATACACCCTTGGGGACTACACAAGACTTTGCTGTGGTCCTGTTGGGAGTTCCACAGCGACCCCTAAGCATGGCCTACACAAAGAACGGCACAACCCACGCGGGCAGGTGGCAGTCCAGGGGACAAGGGCCTTAACGGAGTTACCGTGCGAAGGGAGTCCGAACAGGAGAGATGCATCGGCCGCAGCTCCACATCATGCACAGGAAACACGGAGGTCATGTTTGAAGACTGGTCACCCACAAGATCGTCAGAGGAAGGCGCAGAACTCAAGTCCAAATGGTGAGAACACCCAGACAAAGACACCACCATCGGAGGCTACATGAGTGACTTGGCTGTGAGTCCGTTGGCAGTTCCTCAGCGACGCCTTCACGCAGCATACACGAAGCCCCGCACGGTCCACATGGTCCCGTGGCAGCCAGCAGGAAAGTTCTCCAAGAGGCTCCAGTGAGAGAGAAGTCCAGGCAAGAGAGGCAAGTCGGACGTCGCTCAGCAGTCGGGAGTAAGAAGGGTCGTCGAGCACGCCACCTCCAGAGGAAGGCCTCACTTAGAGAGATCATCTCCATCAGCTGCAGGTTTTGTCATCCACCGGGGCCTGAGCGCCTGAGAGATCTTCCAGAGTGGATTCCACCACAGCTCCAGATGCACCGACACTGAACTTTGGTGCTATGTGTTGCTTATTTGTTTTTATTACAGGTTGGACTCTCATTTGTTTTTCATTAAAGTTTGGGAGGAATGTAGTATCCGGCTGGATACGTTCTAGTGTTTCAACCCACACTAACACCCACCCATCACAGGCGTCACCAGTCAGGTGACCCTGTTAATAAAAGG
The DNA here is from genome assembly GCF_964204655.1 of Triturus cristatus. Lineage (NCBI taxonomy): Eukaryota > Metazoa > Chordata > Amphibia > Caudata > Salamandridae > Triturus > Triturus cristatus. The sequence goes on along the minus strand of NC_140581.1, from coordinate 673,899,650 downwards.
GGCCGGGCGCACGTGCCCTGGGCCCGTTCCATTACCCAACCACCATGAGTACGTGTCATCATTAGCGGCATGTAGGTCGAGGCCCACATCACCACACATTGATCATGGACATCGAACGGCCGTCCATGCTTTTCATTAAACATCTACAGCCCTGTGCATGCTGCCTCGGCAGACATGTTTGTTCACGTCCTTTGTTTCCAAAGTCTGAACTCTTGTGTAATCCATGCTACCAGGTCCTTTTATCAGGCGGTTTAGCAGTGATAATTATCATCATCATACCCCGCGACCTTGCACATTACCATTATCATCACAGGCAAAGATGGAATTACGGACAAAGGGCGCACTCCTAATTTACTGCGCGTGCTGGTTAGCGGGCCCATTACAGGCACCCAGAGCCCAAGGAGCAGCGCTCAATCAAAGGGTTCTTGTAGGTCACTGGCTATCATGGACTGATTACATTTTAGCATTAACATAAGGACAGAGTGCAGGGAATAGCCAAAGCAGGATTCGGGTCACATTGTCTTATAAAGATAAGTGCTCTGGGCCTATCATTTCACTAGACGCCGCTTGCAGCCCTGTCCCGGCATGCTCTTAATCTGCGTGCTAACTTTTGCTGTAATGCGCCCCCACCCTCGGATTTCTGTACCAGAAATACCGGCCCGTGTTCACCTCGTGATAACGCCACCATCGTCGGGGGCACCGTTGCCCGCTCTGGCCCTTGAAGCCCCGGCCCCTATTGGACGTGGCTTGTTAGCTCCAAGCACCGCTTTTCTGGCTCCAGGTGCTAGTGCCGTCCTGCCTAAGCTCGTTGCCTCCTCGCCAGCGTCCCTGCTTCTTTCCCAGCACCCCGACTTGTTCCACGCCGTGGATGTTGTTTCTCCTTTGTTGTGATTCCTGATGGCGGCATTCTTCTCCCGCACAAAAAGGCGCGAAAGCCAGCTATGGCGCGCCGCCGGTGAGCAATCCTCTCGAGGAAGTTTTGGGCGGCAGTCTTCCGATCCTCCGGCTATTCCTTCTTCTATACTGCGAGGAGGGGGGTATGTGCCTATCTGGGCCTGCTGCCCCTTACTTACCCCCCCTTCACCTCGTTAGCTCGCACCCTGGATTGGGGGGGGGGGTTCGCTCCTGCCCTGGGACGACCAATCCTGGTTGCCCCATTTCTAGCGGGCTATTTAAATTAGCGGGGGAGGGGCTTCCTGCCTCCGGCCGGGGTTTGGCCCAGGCCCTAATGGGTCCGTCTTCACCTACCCCAGGCCCGGGTTTCTTCTCGTAAACAAGACCCTGCAGAATCCATTGATCAATATGTTGCTGCCCTAAGAATTCTAGCTAGTACATACAAATTTGAAAATGCTGTTTACCAATACATTAGGGATACATTTTTTTGAATTGTATTATATAGAAAGTACTAGAGCATTTATTACGTTGTACTAATCCCACTCTGATGAAACAATAAAAATAGCGAAGGGTACTGAACGTTAAGTCTGTTAAAATATTAGAAAATGCTGGCTTGTCTGAAAAATTAGAGAGTGTTATTAAAAATACAAGACGCAGGTAAAAGCTGTGATGTAATGTTAAGCAGTGGTGCATGTTTTAAATGTAGCTTGTGTTACCTTGGCATTGATGTAGTGGGATATAGATTACCCAGTTCACCTAGACCTCTTCCATCCTTGTTTCTGGGCTTCTGCATGGTCTTCTGCTTGATTTTTGCTGAAAGGAGACTGAATGACTTGTCTGGTGACATAAACATGGAAGTCAGTGCTCCTATCTTTATTACATCCCCAGTCTCCTACTCACTCAAGGACTCCCCGAGAGGGATGACTTGGGTATTTTGTTCCCCTGCAGGACCAATTAAACCATATATTGGCCCTACAGAGCAAACCTCATAAGATGTTTAAGTGGGATAACAAAAGGTCTTGTTAAATTGGAAAGAAATCTGTGGGGAAAGGGAATTGGTACAATGGGGGAACAGTAAATGGGGGGTTGAGACCTTCTCTTCATTCTCTCTTCAAGTGGTGTTCTGGACTCTGAAGAGTTTCTGAGTTTTGACTGTTCTATAATATATAAAAAGTGACGAGTGTTCTTTGAATCAGGGGTTCAAGGCACATTTGCAGAGACTTGGGCATTTACAGACTTAACACAGGCCACCGCAGTCCCGGCAGTGCGGGGGGCCCAAGCTTCAAGGGCCCCCCTAAGCACAGTTCTCTGGCCGGAGAGCTCCCGATTTAGTACGGAGAGGTCCCCTCCACGTACCTTGCAGGGGGCCCCCTCAAGTTTCGCTTCGCCAGTGCTGCTAGGAGTGGCAAAGGCAAATTTGACAATTCAGCCCTTTGCTTTTCCATCACCTTGTTTATTGAGCCCTTTTCATCATTCATCCTATTTGTGTTACTGTTGCAAAAATGGAATGGGCACAAGTAAAATGCCTAAAAGCACCCACCATTCCTTCTGTGAAAAGCCAGCCTGTGGTTCTTAGCCCAGGCCTGCTTCGACTGAACACCATCTGATAAGTCAGTGTGTAATTTTCCATATTTATTTATGTCGCTGTTTTGTATAGTGTGGAAGACACTCGAAGATGACAGAGTGCTTACAGAAGGGTACGAAATTCATAACAGTTTCAAGAGATTATGGAGGTGTGAAGTTATGGTTGATGTCGATTCTGACATTATAGTTAAACAGAGGTCCATTAAATATATACAAAATAATTGAAAGATGCATATCTAAACCACAGTGCTGAGGTAATGATTCAACAGTAAACAGCCGGAAGTAAAACATCTTAATTGACAATGCTGTCTGCTGGGTTGCATAAAAGAGGGGGGTCTTAGTTTTATACAGTATCAAGTGGAAGTGATGTTTAAGTAGGAAGTTCTTTATTTTCTTTTTGAATAGCTGATAGGATGATATAACTCAAATATCAGGAATGCTGGAGTATTACATTCTTTTGGGACAAAAACTGCTTCAGTATTTTAGAATTTATTTAAAGGTGGAATGGCAAACATGACAGAGTCCGAGCTCCTTAAATGATGCTGTCTTCCTGAGAGTTGTAATGTCCTGGTGCCTTATGTCAGAGTGCCTTCATGCAATGCCTTCTGAGTGATAGATACCAGTTTGCAGTATTTCCTTCTTCGATGGGGAGCCAGTTCCCCATCAGAATGGTAAGTCTATGATCGAATGTCTCGCTGCTAAGACCAGTCTGGCTGCCACATTTAATGCTGGCTTGAGGGGACCCGGGTGTACTTTGGGAATCCCTACCATTGGGGAGTTAATATAATAAGGTATAGATAGAACTAGGCAGGGCCGGACTGGCACTGCCGGGCACCGGGCAATCCCCCGGTAGGCTGCCAGGGGTGGGGGCCGGTTTTTGGGCCGGGGGCCGGTTTTGTTGCTGGGTGGGGTGCCGATATTTTGTACTGCACTCAGTACAGTAATCACTGCTTATTGCTGCGCAGGCTGCAGCAATGCGCATTCATTATTAGGCCTGCTGCTGCGGGCCAGCCGGCACGGCATTCACGTGACGTGGTGGAGTCACGTGAATGCAACTAACAGTGTGCCACTTTACGAACAGAGCAGTTACCCGTCCAGTGCAGGCCCTGTGTCTGATTAGGAGCCGAGCCTGCAGAGGCAGGCAGTCTGCTTCGGTAGACTGGGGCACACGAACGTGCCTGTCCAGTGGGTTGGGAAACACGAGGAGCAGATGTACAGCGTGTCTCAACTGCAGTAAATATGACCGCCGGCCCCACCGATTCAATTGCAGAGGGAGTGAGTGAGTTGCGCGGCAACAGTTGGTAAGTCAAAGTCACAGAGTTGGTGGAGTGTAATATCTGACCTGATCATGTCTTGTGGAGCCCCAAAACACTTCAGTCTCGCGCTTGTAAAAGACCAGTACTGTAAGACTGTGATAGTAAGCTGGCCAGCCTGGCAAGTGGACTGTCTCCACATAACATCGGTATAAAACCATGCGAAAATGTGAATATGAAAATAAGGTTTGAATAAGCCATACTACCGATATTCCGGAATCCCTCACTTTGATGCTCTAAAACGCGTTGGTAAATATCTAGAAAAACATATTCCTGAAAAACAATCGCTATGTGTTTGTATGCAGATCTGTTTAAAACGTAGTTTGTTGGAATTAAGTGGGACATAAATGTGAAACTAAATGCAGTTGTTTCAGTGACTTAAGAAAGGAGGCAGTTTATTTTATACATTTCTCACCGCCTGCAGCTCATAAAAAAAACTATTGCATTAAATCAGTCACTAGTGTGTAACGAGGGACTGTGCTCCCGATCTCAACCATTTTGCACGTTCCGCGGTACTATGATAACAAACAGGCTTCGTTGCCTGATAAAGCGTCGCCGGATTGCCATTTCTGCCGTTTTTTCAAGTGACAGAGACCGAGTCAGTGTAGTGCAATCACTTCTTGTGAAGGCCCCTTTCTAACACTTCGGTTTTGTGCGTGTAAAGGACCAGTACTGTAAGATTGGGACAGAGACAGCTGTTCTGCCTGGCAAGTAGATTCTCAGCGCACAACACCCATATCTGGCCATAGAAAACAAGCTAAGACAGCTTGTCTGGAGTCACAGTGCACAGAATAATTCTTACAAATGGGTGCTAACATTTCAATATGAAAAATAGGATTTGACTAAGCCACTGTACTTTGTTACTATGATAACAAACAGGCTTCCTTGCCTGCTGAAGCGTCACCAGTTTGCATTTCTGCCGTTTTTTCATTGCCAGGGCACATTATATGTTCATTTACTCTCCATATGACAGGCCCGTGAACTGCAGCTGCCTGCAGCCAGTAGGGTGCCAGTCCGGTCATGACGTGTTAAACTCACTCAGAAGTTCTGCATTGGAATGGCTGCAGGCATGGCTGCTTGTAGAGGCCCAGGCTGTTACAAGCGTGTGTGTTTACATTCTGGCCATCTTAAGTTTGCCATTTATTTTTCAGAACTACATAGGGGTAATTTGAACAGGTTTCCAACAGTTTTGGCTATGTTGTATGGGAGATTATTGCGCCGGCCTCAGCTTGTGAGGATAATGGAAAATGGTGCTCAGCCTGTCCGCGCATGAGTCAGCTCACTGACTCTGTGACCGGCAGCTGAGATACCTGGATCCCGGTGTAACTTGTCTTGTTCATATTGGAGCCTCACACATCCTTCCTGTTGGGCTGGGTGTCCCACTCACATGGACAGAGAGAGGCCCTGGAGTCCTGATGTTCTCCTGATTCTTTGCTGGCAGGTATGGGGCCATAGGCTGGCAATGATTTCTAGTGCTTTGCTGCAGTTTTCAGATTTTCTTGGAGTTTCTTGTTGCTCAAATGGGTGTAATTTCAGATATTTATGTTTCCCCCGTCTTCATTGCTTAATTTTGCTCGCATGAAAATGTCACTCATAGTCATTGAAATGTCACTCATAATTACACTGAAATTATGAAAATGTCACACATAGCAATTTGAAACCTTGGCATCTATGCGGTATTGGGCACACGACTGCCTCGCCGGGGGTGACGTCAGGCCTGGTAGTGAGTAATGACTGTGACAGCCGTGCCGCGGGCGGGAATTTTAATGCAGCCCAGCAGGATACATTGTAGCAGGCAACAGTACACAAGATCTTAACTGTTTCCTGAGCCTGCTGGCGGCAGCGCCGGGGCGGGCAAGTCTGCGTGGAGCAGAGTCGGCACGCGCGCTAGCAGCCTGGCTGCATAGCCAGTTTCAGCGCTGGTACAGGCTACAGCAGAGTGAGACAGTGCATTAAAATGCGTGACAATGCATTTCAGTGCGGTGATGCGGAATACCACACTGAAATGTGTTATTGTCACGTCTGATGCGTGATACTTGGCAGGCCTGGATCTGACTGTTTCTGGTGCGTGCTGCAGGACTCGTAGCGGCACTAGTGTGTAAAATGAAAATCCAGGGTTAAATGGAATTCCAGTGACATGGAATCATCCTTCTTAAGCACTTAAAAAGCAATGTTTTAACGCGCTTTTGAAGAAAGTGATTGCGGCCCTCTATGTTAGATTCATCGTTAACACTCAGAAAATAACGCTCCATTTTCTCAAAATCATAAATGTTATGTTAATGAAACAGGTACCAAATTTACTAACACACAGGAGATTACTGTGTCTTAAAATGCCAGCTACAGTTTGAACTACTGCCATCAGAAAAACACAGAAACCCTTAATCCAACATTAACCCGTGTTTACGTGTGCTTGAAAGATAAAAGGCAAGTATTTCGCCTGAGCCAGATCCTGCTGTCCCCTAGATTAGGTCTTTGTTCTGTGTTTTGGGGCTGCTGCCTCTGTGAGAATAACACCAGTTTCATAGTCGTGGAAATGATCTGTGCTCAGACCGGCTGTCACAGCTCTGTTTAGTAAATTTCTAACTCCGCAGGACTCGGTTGGGTCCTGCAGGCAGATGCTTGTTGGTCTGTTGGGAAACATACCCAGGGCGACGATTTATTCAATTAAATTGAGTGCTTATGCATCGTCGCCAATGAAGTTCTTCTACCCCCCATTATCTTCACCGGCTCTACGGTGTCCTCTAGTACCTTTATTGACTAGTCTTTTTTAACGTTCTCTCTGTTACAGCTGTCTACTGCTTGTAATTAAATCTTGATTTTCTCTGCACAGACTAATGGGCTTGTTATTATGAACCACTATTATATACATCAGAAATAGGCAAGAGAAGTGCATTAAAGCAATACTCACAGAGGTGAAAATACAGTTAAAAATTCAAAATCTAATGCTTTACTGTCGGGTGGTTGAATTTCTTGCTGCTCAGATTATAAAAAACCTGGTTCAGAATTGATACACTTCCTGGGTACTTCAAATGTCCAGGCTTTAGCCAACATTTCTTGAGGAAATTTATAGTGATAGAAACATGTTCAACTATAAGCACAGGCCTGATCTCTGTTTGCTTTGGGTTCTGTTGTATAGCTCCATTGCTGGGATTGTTTGGATGCTGATATGAGCCTTGGCTCTCTGATGGATGAGCAGTCCTGGAAGCTAGTTAGGTAGCACAGCAGGTTAGGTGCTCTCAGCAGAGATCTGTGTTTAACCCGTAGGTCCCAGTCTCAAATCCTGGCAGTTCCAACTAATCTTGCTTTTGTTTCAAAGTCAATATATTTAGTATCACGATAGGCATCTACATATTCCCTGCCTCACTGTAAACAATCTTGAGTCATATCCTGGGCTGACATTAGACTGTGCATACAACTCATTTCTCAATATAGCACGGGCATAGAGTGAAAAGGGTGCAAAGTTTATGCTGCTGTTGTGCACCATTCAACAATAGTGAAGTCATTATTATTTTGTTTTTTACAGTAAGCATTTACTTTTTAAACAGGTTGCCCTGCTGAAGGTTTGTAGGTGATCTGAAATTTGAAGGGTTGATAGGCACAGCCCGCTTCTGCAGAGGTTAAGATAATCAACATTTACAACTTCTGTGTGTTTTTTCTTCATGAAATATCAGAAGTCCCTACAGATTCTAATGCTTCCCATCGCGATGCTGAAGTCATGTAAGCAGTCCGGCCACGCTAACAGGTGAGTGTGAATTCTGATTGTATTGTTGTAAATGCTTCCTTTTACAGTCAGCCTGATTCTGTAACTCTCAGCTGTGCTCTCAGCTGGTGCCGCGGAAATTTTAGTTAAATATTGGTTAAAAGGCAGCAACTGAGATCTGCGCTGGTGCTTCTCAGCCTTCTTAGTCGGTCCCACGTGAACAGAGGCTGCCTGGTCAGACTCAGTGATGCGTGGATTCATTGATTGTGACTCCTGCAAGGCGCCTCACACCAAGGAGCTGTGCATTTAAGTAGCCAGCGTGCGCGCTCCATCTGTTACAAATGCCGGTATCTCAAATAGGCGGCAACAACATTATTTTAGTTTTGGGCCTGGGCCTGGGCCGGGCGGTTCAGCCGAGCCCTGCACCTGGTTTTGCTCCAGCCTCCACTGACTGTAACACGTAGTTTCACAGCCTGGCGCGTGGTAAATATAACTAATACAGGACCTGGCTGCATCTGTTATATATTTAATTTAGAGCGTCACCTACTGCCTGACTGACACCACAGCTCCACTCTGCTCATTGCTCTCTCAGGCTGCACAAAGCAGCACCGTTCAGCTCTGAGCATGACCCATGTTATTTACTATTGTCTCATGTGATTGAACTATATGTAGAAGTCAGACACATCCTGCTTTTCGTTTAATTCTGGTCAGGTGATGTCCAACATTCAAACCAATACATTATATTTAATTACAGCGTAACTGCTCTGCCTGTACACTGCTCTCAGGACGCGCTAGTGCCCCAGACCTCCACTCGGCTGACACAGTGAGTGCAGTCCATACATTATTATTTATTAGCACTAAAGGTCTAAAATATTATTACAGCCTGACTAACCCTGTAGCACACTGACTGAGTAATGTAATTATAATTAGCAGCTGAGATTTTCACTGGTGCCTCTCAGCCTGCTTGGTCAGGTCTTACATCCGACAGAGCCTTGACAGACTATTTGTCAATTGTTAGTGCCTTTTAATTTCTGGTGGTTTACAGCAGTTTCAAGATCTTCTTAGAGTTTCTTGTTGTTCAAATGAGTGTAATTTCTCATATTGATATGTTTGCTTGGTCTCCATTGTTTGATTTTGCTCGCGAGAGAGTGTCACTCATAGTCGTTGAAATGTCACTCATAATTCCACACAAATTATGAAAATGTCACACATAGCAATCCGAAACCTTGGCAGCTATGACTTACTCACTAGTGAGCTGTACTGCTGCATCTGCTCCTTCTCACTGTCTCCTCGCTCCGTGGGGAAAAAAAATCTCAGTGCTGGATAAATAATGCAGCAGCAGTTTCAGGGCCATTTTAGGAGGTGGTGACTGCTGAGACAAGGTTAGACAAGTCCCTGTTGGCATCAGATTCCTCCAAATTAAATTCGCTTTCATCTGCTTTATTACATCAAAAAAGGCCATTTTTGTTGGCTCTTAGGGCTCAGTGCACTTTACCACCACTAACCAGTGCTAAAGTGCTTGCGCTCTTTCCTTTCAAACATGGTAAAATTGGCTTACACTGAATTGGCAATTTTAATTTACTTGTAAGTCCCTAGAAATGTGGTTCTACATGTACCCAGGGACTATACATTAAATGCTGCTAGTGGGCCTGCAACACTTATTGTGCCACCCACTTAAGTAGGTTATTTAAAGATGTGTCATGTCAAGGCCAGGGCCTTTGTGGTAATTTTTCATGCTTTCTGGCCAGGGTGCCATTTGAGACATTTCCATGCCTTCTGTCAGCCTGGGTGCTTATGTGTGACGTTTCCATGCTTTCTGGCCTGGTGCTTAATTATGTGTGCTATTTCCATAGTTTCTGGCCTCAGTGACCTGGAGCTGGAGGCTCATGTGTGACATTTCCATGCTTACTGGCCTGGGTGCTTATGTGTGACGATTGCATGCTTACTGGCCTGGTGGTGTGACCAGGCCTGGGTCAGTGCCTAGGTGCTTATGTGTGACATTTCCACAGTATTCTGGCCTCAGTCATTGGCCTGTGTGCTCATGTGTGACATCACATGTCAGTGCTTAATGTGTGATAACATGAGTGACAAATTACTATGCTTTAAAAGTTAATACAATCCAATATGTAATGAAAAATGTGTTGAAAAATGCTTTATTTTGGCTTTTCTGTCTCTCAAATTTTCTTGGGGGGGACAAGTTCAACCCCCCCAAACTCCCCCTAGTAGTGGTTGCTCACTGCGCTTGCTCGCTACACACCATGTGGGGGGCTGGTCTCACTTTTACTTTTTTCTCTCTAATTCACTACTTGTGTCTATTTTTGGTGCTCTCTGAAAGAATGTCTATGGGTACATATGACTGGGTGGGTAACCTGGTGCTCTTTAAGGTCATCGTCTAATATTTACTGTGCTTTAAAAGTTGATACAATTGAATATGTAATGAAAAATGTGCTGTAAAGTTCACCATTTTGGTCTGTCATTTTCCAAAATTTTCTTGGGGGGAGAACCCCCCCAAACCCCCCCTTGTAGCGTTCGGGCACACTCGCTGCGCTCGCTCGCTACGCGGCGGACATGGGCTGGTCCGCAGAAATTTGCCAGGGCTGCTTTCAGTTCTCAGTCCGGCCCTGGAACTAGGGCCTGAATAATGAGTTTGTAAGTTTTGTTCTGGGATGGGGTGTTTACACTTCTAAGCAATCTATGTTGGAAATGTGCTCCTTTCTCCATCTTACTAATGGTTCACGGGCATGTCCAGACTGACACACAGGGTTTTCGTAAAGTCAACAAGGATTGGGTTTGGGGCAAGATCAGGTTCACAGCGAGAAAGGATTTTCTAGCTAGCTTTGTAATGAAATACCGCTGTTACGTGGTTTGTTGAGATTGAATTAGATTTTTATCGGGTTACATGTCAAATGAGGCGATGGCATCCATGACTGAGCGTTATTGAGCTGTTGGGCTGGCACCACTATGCCTTCTGTAAAACAGATTTTTATGTAACACTGTATGTCAACTGCATAGAAATGACCGTTAATGTTTGTCTTTTATTAGGATAGTGGTCAGAGGTACAGTTAAGCGATGTAAAGGTAAACGATGAATAGAGTGGGAAAACGTATTGAGCCTAGCGAACCACTTTGGTAAATAACTGATGTATTGGCAATTTTTATGCATTGACTAAATCTTTCCAGAAGCAATGAAAACCACTTGAGAATTGTGCATGACATTGTAGACCTTTTTTTGGGTTGCAATTTCTCAATTGCAACTAGTTCTGAAGCCTGACCAAAGATTGTAGCGCAATGTATATCCTGGAATGAGGGGGTTGCTCTTTGACACGGTTTTCTAGAAGATGTGTATGCAGGAGCCTTGTGTCTGAGCTTTTGTTGGGCTATATCAGATGGACTAAATGGTCTCTTCGTGAAGAATTTTGTGACAGTAGACTGAAAGTGAGCTTTCAGCCTTGAATTAAATGAAGGGGCTTGGAGGAGCGTCACCCCACTGCTCTCACAGCAGGAAAAATAAAATGATAATAACGTTATTATTATTTTATTTTTCGATGGTTTGGGCTGGGTTAGGGCATGGCGGGGCTGGTGGCACAGGGGGAGGAGTTGTTTGCACACTCCAAGTATGCATGGCTGTTTCCCCATCTGAGCGCCGAACCACGATACTCAGACCAATCACAACGCTGCATTGCAGCGTTGTGATTGGCTTAGGGGAGGGAGCCTGTGTGCTTCCTTTGTCCGGCAGTGGAGAGAAGACGAGGGACTACGGAGGAGAGATGACGGAGGAGAGACGTGGCGAGGAGGTAAGTGGTTTCTTTTTGTGTATTTTGTCCCCCCAGAGACTCCTCCCCCACCCCTCCACTCTAGTTCCCTGACAGCCTCTACTAATCAAATGAGGAATCACTGGTGATAAACCCAACCTTTGCAGTGATCCTTCTCTCCTCAATTACCCTTTATTTCTTGCATGGCGTACGTTAAAACTATGCTTCTAACAATGTGGAGGCAAAAGATGTTTGCAGACAAGGCCACAGAGGGCATGGGCCTGAAAGAGGTGTGCAGCACCTTACTGTAATTTTCCTTCCCCCGTTTTCCCTTGCAACACTCACCCCATTTGCCCACTTTTCCCCTCATGGCCTCCTGGGTTCGTTGGAGGGCTGAGGCCAGAAAGTAGAAGGGATGAGAGACAAAGCCACTCAAACTGACAGCTGCAGGGATGGTGGTGATGAAGACGTCGAATGATAAAGGCAGCAATACTAATCTGCCCAAATTCGTTTTTTTGGGAAGACAAACAGCATTCCATAGGGCAAGAACACTACAGTGAGTGGATACAGACAAGCTGTGTGGCTGCTACAGCCTTCATCTCTGCCTGGCTCCCACACTCACTTGTGCACATGGTGCATAGCGACATGAGCATACACTGGGTACTCAGACATATTGAGGTCAAAGATGCTGAAACACATTCGTTTTCAGGACGGGGCAGGCCTCTTATACTGTATGGACAATAATAATGACAATGTATGTTATGTGTATTTGTAAAGCACAATCACCCTCAAGGGTATCTGGCGCTCAGCAGGTGTGTGTGCTTAGCCCTGCCTAGGGTAGGTTGGTTAATTGAAAAGCCAGGTCTTCTGCGTCTTGCTGAATTCATGAACAGAGGAGGAGACAACAAAATAATGATAACAAGCTCACACTTATAGAGTAGACATTACACACATTGCAAACATATTTCTCCAACAGCTTTACTATTATCCGCAAAAAAAGTATTGCAAAGTCTTCAGAAGGATGAAGTTTACACACCTAAAAAATACTGCATTCCTTTTTTTCAATTCTTTTATGGACTTACACAGAGACAAGTAACTTAATTGAGGAATAGCAGATGAATGCTGGGTGGAGAAACATAGGCATATGGGCAGAAACGCAGTCTTCTTGCTGTCATCGTTGGGTACCTTATGGTTTACCCTAACATGTATCATTCTGTGACTTCATTTTGAGTTCAATCTAAAAACACTTTCTGTGTCTACCATGGGTGGGGATACACCAAAATGTCAGGGGTAGCGGATGTGACATCACATACACTTTGACCTTAATGACATCACACAAAGTGACATGATATGACCATTGACCCTGATTTTCTTTTACCAGGAAAGCATGTCACATGGCCCTAACACCACAACTATTGACATCGCTGAAAATCCACAATAAATGCATGGTTACTATAACAGCATAACACAGACAAATATCTGTTTTAAGTACTACCTATATTATGGTGCTGACTCCATCTTTGAACGCTCTGGGCATAATATTTGCCCTGAATTGCAATGGGAAAGCAAAGCTAGTAAGCAGGATTCTAGGGGGTTCCTTCCCTCGGAAACCAATGTATACAGAATGGTGTGAAATAGTGCATTTTAAAACAACATTTTTCACATATGTGATTTGCTAAATTGAAATAGATGATTAAAGGGCACTCATTAAATTTTCAAATCCTTTCATGCCGTGCCAAGTCAATAAAGCATGATGTCCCCCAGGAGATTACACCATTTTTTTCAAATGTGGTATGAGTGCTAACCATTGTCAAAAATGACCTCCATTGTGCCAGTGGCAACATTTTGTTCCTGGTGCCCCGTATTCCACGGATGCCCCTTATAACAAAATGACATAAAATATGCCAGTGCCAGAATTTTGAACGTTATGTTGTCCATATACCATGGGTAAGGCATATGACAAAAATTACCTCTGTATGTCAGGGTATGCATTCAGTCATGATTGCCACCCTCCCATGTGATAGGTTGTCCCTCTTTTCTGCTAATAATTACCTCCAATGCGCAAGTACCAGCATTTTGCTACTGATTTCCACACACCAGGAATTTCCTCAAGTATGCCAGTAGTTTTCCACCGGTGACCTCAATTACCTCTGGCAATTTTACCATTGGTGACCTTTTATGCCAATAATTAACCCCAGTGTACTAAAGCCAGTATTTTGTAACAGATGTCTGTCATGCTAAGAAGTGCTGCAAGTATGCCAGCACCAGCATTTTGCCTTGGAAGTACCTATAAGACATTAACTACCTTCAGTCGCCAGGGCCAACAACAAACTTGTAAGCATGACATCACATTTTTGCTCACTCACATTCACTCTCTCACACACACTGTCTCTAACACCATGCTCATTCTCATTCATTCTCACTCACTTGCATTCCCTCCTATTGTCACCCATTCTCACTCATAATCAGCCGCGGTCAGTAGTAGGAGTAACAAAACGAATTTCGTTGCGTGCACTGCATCCCCAAATGCGATGCTGGGCACGCAACGAAATTCGTTTTATTAATTTATATGTTAACTTACCTGTAAACCTCCGGAATCCATAGTTTACTACCCCCCACCCTGCCCCTCCGCCACCCCACGTCACCGCCCTGCAGTTACTCCTACTACCGACCGCAGCTGCTCATAATTACTGACACGGCCAAGGTGTACTAACACTTTTCACAAGGAACTTTGCTGGAGTAAGCAGCAGGATAATCTGCTCCGATATGCGCAATCAAAATTAATTTTATCCACCGAGCGGGTGTTGCCTGACTAAATTATACAGAAAACCTACCAGGTCCTACAAGCAAAACCAACTTAATCCATCTAAAGCCATTCTTGATGGCCGCTTTTGGATGAGGGGGATCGAATGCCCCTGGCTGTCAGAAGCACTTGTCTGAACGGTTTTGTTCAGTACCCATTCCTCAGACGGGCACTTAGCGTACAAGCAGTTGGTCTAGTCTATGTGTGTCCTCGTTTTTTAGGTCTCGCCTGACCCAGCGCATGCGCTGGTCTGGCGAGACTTATTGAGAGGGCTCCAAAAAGTGCTACCAGGCCAGCCTAGAGCTACAGTGCATGTGCGCGGGCGCGCGCGCCGCGCTTTACCGCAATTACTTTCACTTTCGCGGCCACACGGCCGCTTTGATATTTTATCGCGATCACTTTCACTTACAGGGCCGCACGGCCGCTTGGCATAGCCAATAGGTCTCGCTTTTGGGACCTTATAAGTATTTATTTATGTAACTGTTGCAAGGCTAAACACTTATAAGGTCCCAAAGGCGAGACCTATTGGCTTTAGACGCAGTGAGGCCTTTCTCGGAACAAACTACTTTTTTTTAATACGCTGCCTTTGCAATATACATTTTGGCTGTGCACCAGAAGGCGGCAGGCACTAATAGCGGACAAAACGCATTGCTCTTTCCACGATTCAGAGCCGGAATGCGTGTTCTAACTTTAGTTTGGTTGTTCAACACAAGGTGCGATTCATCTGTGTTCAGGGGAGCTGTGCAGAGTGCTCCAAACCACACACGTTTTCATTTCAAATCCATAAATGTAAACTGTGTTCGGTATGCAGTGCTCTGGGAAAATGTTGAAACGTTTTACATTGTATCAATATGCTTTCGAAAAAATCAAATGTGAGGTAACTGGTCAGCATGAGGTGGCAGTGTGTTTTATGCGCCTTTCATACCCCCACGCTGTCGCAGTGCGCTCCCCTCCAGCTAGAGGCGTGTTCTCTGAACAGGTGTTTAATGAGCCTCGCGCTCTCAGCCGGCCTCCAGGGACCGCGCTAAGGGGCGTGGCTGAAATTAGTACAGCTGGTGCAATGGTACCAGGAGGCATGGGTTTGAGAGCCATACTGAATCGCTATGCCCCAACCCACTCCACGTTGCTCTCGCACCAAAGTATTGGAGTCGGGCAATAAGTGGGGGTTGGTTACAAGCCATGGCCACCAGAAATGCCGAGAAAGTGTACCAGCTTCCACTGGGAGAGGGCGTCCAACATCACTCCATCAGCACATCAACAAGCATTTATAAAAAAAAAAAATTAAAATAAAACTTACTCAGTTTACTTTAACTGGTATCCTGTAGGTTGCTATATGGTACCTATCGCTGTAGGGCTCCCAGAGAAGGCCACGTTTTTCGCTGCACCAGGCTTCCGGTTCTGCAGAGCTGTGCTCTTTGACAAAGCATCAAGAGCATTGGTCAGATTGCCTCCACTGAAATGCAACAAGACTACAACTCCCAGAGGCATCCAGGTTGTTAAATCAAAACCTAGAACTGGAAGCACTGTGTGTCCCTGTGACAGATGCTAGTCTGCTCATAGCCATAGTATGAGGCCATGCCAGCACAAAGCATGGCATACTAATTAAATTGGTATTCTTAAGTGTGTAGAACAGAGGTAGAATGTGTATTAACCACAGCTCGTTTCACTATCTGCGCAGGAGAGGAAACAAGCATTAAAAATGCCATAGGTCTCGCCTTTTATTAAGTTAAAGCCATTTGCTTAGCTATACAATACCATTAGCAAAGCAAATGGCTTTAACATAATCAAAGGCGAGACCTATTGCATTTTCAATGCTTGTCTGTTATGTGATGAGGACACCCTAAAGGAGTGGGCAGAAACGTGTCAACCATTGTGCTGTGAGGAGTTCCTCAACCCTCAAAGATAATGGATACAAGGAGTAAATAAACAGGGAACTCTGGGGACTAAGCTTTGATGGAGAGTATCCCAAAGTGACGTAACATTACGCTATGCTTTGCATTACTTTGCGTCAAAGGGGTGTTTCATGGGTGGTGCATAGGTGTTCCTATGCCAACCATCCATACGTTTTATAAACATTGATGGACAGGAATTTGCACCAAACTGTTACGCCTCCTTAAGGCAGGCATAACAAGGAGAAATGTATTAAATCCTCCCTGTTTATCCTACGTTGCACATGTGCTGCATTGTACAACGCACATAGAAAGTGGGAAAAGCCTTAATGCAAAGTTTTATTATTGGAAAGGGCCCCTTCCATTACAAAACCTATGCTTCAGAATACGCATACACCCTTGCGCCATGGCGCAAGGGTGTCTGCATTGGCTCATTGCTGCCAATAATGTGTCTGCACACAGGGGAGAAAAAATTCACCATGTTTTAGTAGATTTTGTGAAGTTTTTAAGCAACGCAACAACTTTGGTGTAGCATTGCCAAGTATCAGAATAATACATCTGGGCCGGATTCTCGCACAATATCACTCACTACCTGTCACTGAGTCTCACTCACTTGCACTCACACACACATACTTACTCAGACAAACCTGATCAAACAAACATATGCTCCCTCTCACACAATCACACTCTCACCAGCAAGTACGCACACAAAATTTATTTAAACCCATTTTGACTTTCCACAGCTGCCACCAAATGTCCCGTTCAAACTAAGTGTTCTCTATTTTTATTACACGAATGGTAAATAATAAAACATTATGCTCTATTAGTAGAATGAAAAACGAGCAGACAATAAGGAATGAGGTCCAGCCCCTGTGTCCATGGGACTGATTTTGCCACCTCTGAGTCCAGGGGTCAGAAAGGCAGTGCCAGGGGCCACATGTGTCAAGCCAGATGTTGCAGCTGCGACCCTTGGCAACCATTAAATGATGTCCATGGCGTCCACCTATTTTGTGATTGAAACCCTTGTTAGCCTGTGTGAAATAAGCAACAGATGAGCAGAATATATAAGATTGAACTTTAAGCAGAGTTCGGGGAGCCTGCAGTCCCAAAACATAGTAAAGAGGTCTGACTATCACTATAAGACCCCACACCTTCACCCTGAGCTGTGCGATCAATAAAGCTGGCTATGACAATTGATCACCCCGGCACTCCTGCAGACCCTGCGCTGCCGAACATCTGCGGCCTTCACGCTGGCAGACAGACAGATATAGTAATTACTCAGTGAAAGTGAAAGATTATTAGGTGGCGAGCTTGTGATGTTGTTAATACTTACAGCTACCGCCTCCAGGATCTGTTTAACAGCGTCAGCAGCGTCGCGCTCACTGTAATATCCTTTCTCCACGATCCTGCAAAGAGACCCAAGGATGTTACTCACACTGATTTATGAGGCGCGGTTCTGGGCAGTCTGGGGTCTGTGAGGAAGGGGCAGGAGTCGAAGGACATGCAGACACTGCTGGAAGTGTGTCGACAAGCAGCGGAATGGAAAGTTCCAGCCCTTGCGAGTGACGCAGTCAACACACGACGTCACAACGCGCTTCTTTCATGAGCTGTGGCAATGAGGGGACTTTGGGTCCCCACACTGGAGATAGATGAAACAAGTTTGTGAGAAGCAGTATAGTTGTAACATATATGTCAACATTTTAGAACAGGAAAGGGGAGAGTGTGAAAAAAAATCGGGGTAATGGAATTTCCCCATTGACTTCCATGAAGCAGAGACAATTTCAGTCGGGAGACAGCCAGAATAAAGAACGAGAATATAATCTACATCTACCAAGTCTAGCCACTTGCGGTTTATACCACATGAATATTAATTTTGTCTTACATGATGTTGAGCTATCTGTTCTATAATTGTAGGTAAAGTGTTTATTTTAGTACATGTATTGTGATATTGTTTGTGATGTTATTTATGTTTCACTATGGCAGCTTATGTAAAAAAAAATAAAAAAAATTGTATGACTAAAATGAACTGTTTTTAACTGATTTATGGTAGTACACTGAGCCTATGTTGATATTAATTAAAATGTATAGGACTTGATTTTCGCTTGGTCTCTAGTTGCCTAGGAATGTTATTTCCATAAGGACAGCCAAAATATAGCCATTCTTTGCTCCAAAAATCGGGAGTCTCAGCCTGAATCGTCTATTGACATCTATGGTGAAATCAAAGGAACACCACGGCAGCACGTGGCCATGCCATGACTCCTTGAAGTGCATTGAGCTAGCCTGTCTGTGGGCTATCGCCAACAATGCTGAATCTCGAGGCTGATGTTTAGTAAGGGATTCTGCAAACGTATGTTTACCAATAAAATATAAATTAAAATAAAAAACTGAATTTACTGAAGCAATTAATGTTTAAAATGTTGTTATAATTAGAGCTACTTCAACTAACTGATTTGGCAGCTTTCCGCATAATAAATAGATCTGCTGCATTTGCCACATAATCCAGCATCTGTTGCATGATTTTCACATGTACCAAAACTTGTTTTTTGCTCAAAAATAACTAAACAAAAAATGCCAAATATAGGGGCAGATTTATGTTTCCTGGCGCATCCCTGAAAATCAGCAGGGATGCGCCAGGAAAGATGCGTCACGCAAGTTTACCCTTGCGCCACCACAGATGCGCCGCATTTACAATGCAGCGCATCATGGCGCAAGGATAAACAGATGCGTGATGCATCTGATGGCATAAGGGTGGCGCATTGCTGGAGTCGTGTCGCAAGCACGACGCAACTCAAGTAATGCTCAGGGGCTGGCCATACCGAACATGCTGCGTCATGCCTTACGCCTGCCTCAAGCAGGCGCAGGGTTTTGACGCAGCAGCGTCGGAAAAGTGACGCAGTGAAATCTTGTAGATTTCACTGCGTCACTTTTCCGAGGCTTTTTCCAACGGAACTTCCACCCTGCATAAATTAAACCTGACGCAGGTTTAATGTAGCTCAGGGCTTTACAACGTGACACATCTCCCTTGATGCGTCACGTTGTAAATAAGGCGCAACATGGCGCATGGTTTACGCCGCCGCTGCGTCACAGAAGTGACGCAACGGCGGCGTAAATGTTTCGCAAGGGGCTTGTAAATCTGCCCCATAGTTCTGGGCTGTGGCTGCGCCACGGCAAAGATTAACAGGCCACCTTTCAGTTGCTGTATTCAGGTGTTACAATGGTACTAATGAGGTGCAACTTTGCAGAGATGTTAGTAAAGGTTGTTAAAATGTCAAAATAATGAAATAATACATCTTCGTAATTCCACATAATCTGCCTTTTCCTCACAAATAATTTTATCAATCCTTCCACGTCATTCCAGCGCCCTGATTATAGTGCACTCACTTCTTCACTTAAGAACAATATCTTGAATATTTCTGCTTCTAATGATAACAGGAATGATAATGCCAAAACTGCTGATTGCAATACAATATTAATGACAATATTAACAATAACAACAACAAAAATAATAATAATAATAATAATAATCGTCATAATAACAATGTTAATAACTGTAGATGGTAATACTGTGGAAGCATGCTGTGTTTTACACCCAGCGAAGTCATAAAGATTGGGGACTTTTTGCAATTTCCAAATGCTGCTCCGTTTGCCTGCAGGCTGAGCCTGAGGGGACTGCAGTGTGCCCGTACAGTTGTACATGGGCAGTTGCACAAGCCAGCTGAGAAGAGAATGCCCGCCACTCCTTGGGTGGTTTGATTTTTGAACTCTAACACCACACCTATTCTGATTGACAGTTGGCTGCTTCGCAACTTTCAAAATTTGAACATATAATTAGGCCTGAGCATAATTTAAATTGCGCTTGAGTAATCAAAATACGTTTGGTAAATCTGTGTTACTCATTAATGCGGAATTACACAGTAGCTCCTGCAATTCTGAGTAATTTTTGGGGAAATAAATCCTACAGTGAGAGCACGTTTAGTGAGTGTGAGAGGATGCTCACACTCTCAATTCGTGTTTTATTTCATTTAGCACTAGTTCTTGTTGCAAAATGCATTCTCACGCCCATTTTAGACAGGTGGAGGCATTTTTGCGCAAAGAAATTATGCTAAATGCAGAATTACTCTTTTTCATAATGAAGCGTAATCTCGCTGGATTCTCGGTTAATTCCATGTGATTTATGCTACTGAATTACGCAAGTTATGCCCACCCCTACATAAAATCAAGAACTTCACTCCAGCTTGGGCAGATCTCATCGACAGTGATCGGTGCATTTACAGAATATTTCAGGTGATGATGTAGACTGATTTTAGGACACTTGTATTGCTGATTTTATGGTATTAGGAACTTCTTCACAAAGGCTAAATATCTTGCTGCCTTGAAAGTTAAATCATGGCTCATGTAGAGGTATGTCATGATGTATGATGATAGCTATGTATTGCCTGTGTACCACGCTATATATAAATTCTGTCTGGGAGCTCAACCAGTATATTTAATTTAGCTGGTAAGTCTGAGGCCAAAACAGCTGTCCAGCCTGGTGTTTTCTCTTCTGTCAAAGGTCTGAGATTGTGCAAGCTGTGTAATATTCCATTTCCACACTCTTGTGAAAATGGTGGTCCAGTGGTCTAATGCGTCCACTCAAGTAATCTGTGTTGACCTTACTGTCACAGGTTTGAATCCTGGCAGGTCCTTTCAACCTTTCATCCTTCCAAGTATGACAAAATGAGTACAGTTGAGTTGGGCTACAATGAAAATCTGTTATTCAGGGACAATATGCACCTGATGTATTATATGACAGCTAATCTACTCCAAAGGGACTTGGTGGGAAGCTAGAAGGAAGTGCAAAGTAGAAATTAGATTATTTTACCAAGATACTTTGTAATTAGAGTTTTAACCAATGTCTTTGGGCATTTGTGCTGTACATTTCTATGTTAATCTTACTGTTTTAGAATTTTCTTTGAGGAAATCCTCCCTCAAATGCCAGTGAGGTGATCAGGCTACATTAACAAACCAAGACACATATGTGGTCAGTACACTACAGGCAGCCATGCACAAGATAATGCCCTACTGGGGAGACAGAGCCAGCAGATTCCGCATATCAGATGGCACTGACAGAGGAGTGTCACAGACCAGCAGCAGGTTGTCACCACATCACAGGAAGCCCCAAGAAAAAAGTGATGGCACCAAGAAAAAAGTGATGGGCCTCTGTTCTTGGGAGAGTGGTGACATCTGAGTACAGAGGGTGATGCATCTAAAGCCGACCAGCAGATGAACAGCAAGAAAGAGGTTTATTAGATCTGTGTAATATCCTTTTTTGCCTTCTTACCTTTCCTTATATTCTAAGATATATAACTGGTAATATACTTGAAAAGAACAAGATAGGAGCGTGGTTGGCAGTATAAGGTGGAAAGGGAGAGCAAAAATAAGAGGGTCTTTCAGATTCCATGACCAGACCATTTGCTATTAGTGTTTCTGTCAGGTTCTTTTGAAACTTTTATGTCCTAAAACGAGCACTGTTCATCTATTTTTTCATTTTTTTCTATGGAAATACCTCTGTAAAGCACTGCAGATGTTCAGGCACACTTATTAAACCATGAAAGCTGGAAGTAAACCACTGGTAATTTATCTGCTGATGTCATCCAGTGACTGGCACTGTCATGGAGGTGAGATGAGCAGCCACTACTAGCACACCACATGAAGCCCAGAAGGAGAAAAGATATGGCTGCTGAACTCAGGGAAGATGTGAAACAGATATACGGGAGTAGCAACAACTTGCACGGAAATTTACTGTGTCAACTGTGTGAAACCTGACACAGCAATGTTCCATTCTAAATTCACCCAGAACCACCATGGACTATTGGAATAGTTCATTGGTACCCTTTAGTAACTTTCTTTAGTATTGCAGCTAATTTCCTCAAGTAAACGAGGACCTCACCCTATCTGCCTCATGATGTTGGACTGACAAAATGCATTCACTTGTTCAGTGCAATTCCACCAGCTTGTTGTTCACAAGTCATCAGGCCAATCATATGTCCAATCCTCTCAGGCAGCCCCATTCTTTAAGGGTTCCTTAGAATTGGCAAAGAGAAAAAAGACAACAATACACAAGGTCAAATGATATTAATGAAGAACAAAGGAAGTGGTCCAGTTGGTACTATCAGATGAACGGAGGAACCAAGGATGCTTTGGAAGCGGAGACTGGAATATGGGAGTAGTGTTCAAGGTGCCAAGTTCTTTTCCGGGAACTGGAAAACATAATATGTTATTATGCTGTGTATGACGTCATGTTTTTTAAATGTTCTTTGTGCATTTTAATTAGTGAACCCACCGTGGGTTTATTAAGATTCCCTTTAGACTTGGAGAGGCACAGACCTCTCATGACATCGGCGATTCTGTGGCTTCATGCTATACATGATTCTTAATTCTAGAACTTCTACAGAGGTCCTGACACTGACTTCTTGCTACCTTGATTCAAAAGGGTTTTCCCTACTTTTAGTTTAGAGCAGGGTTTAGTAGATGTTGCAAATCTTTTCCTTGTATGAGGAGAAGGATCAAAGCTAATCATCTAGTTATCAAATCCTTTTCTGTATTTTCTGTAATGTGGCTATTGTGGCTATTGAGATCCTTTTATGCTCTTTGCTTTTGAGGACCAATATTGTAAAATACTTCAGTCTTCTTTTGATAATTTTATACTTTTACAGCATGTTCTTGAGATTGATTTATATTAGTCTGGCTTTGAGTTATTTTTGTTTTTGATAATCTTTATTAATTTTAATCCATAAGTAAGCCCACCTTCCCCACCCCCCCTCCCCCATCCACCCCCACCCTCGGGGCTGGTGACATTTCATCAATCATAGACAAGTCAAACACAATAACAGAGTTTCTTAATGATATTACTACACATCTCAGATGGTTGATTTGTAATTCTATAACAAATATTAGGTAAATCTATCTATATCCTAGAGTGATAAGTGCAATCTAGGTCATTAAAACCTAAAAGCCAGCAAGACCGGCAGGATCATAAACCTTTAAATATATCATGGTCTGCTTTGATCTTGAATCCACCTGGTAATGAGGGCCCAGATTCTCAAACCTTTCGTCATATGCGACTCCCTTCTGCCTATATGGCTTTTTCTAAGTTATAGGTCGCTAAAAGCCTGGCCAGCCATTGTTGGAATACAGTAGCTCTGGGGTCCAGCCAGGCTGAAGCAATACAAAACTTTAAAATTGCCATTGCGATAAAATCTAATTCATGTCTATTTCCCATTTGATTTGATATTCCTAATAGGATTACACCTGTAGACAGAATTACCTCGATTTTAAAACCTCTGATAGAAATCTAGATATATATTTTTTTTGATTTTTTAGTTCATCACAGGTCATAAAGATATGGGCTATATCTGCATTATATAGGGCACATTGTGGGCAGAATGTCCCCTTGTCCACCACCCATTTAGCTATCTTATCAGGAGGGAAATATAAAAAAAAGCAAGTCTTATAAAACTGTGCCTGTAGATGAGATGAAATTAAAATGGATTGTGCCAAGTCATACGCATGGATAAATGTGTTATAAGATATCCCCACCTGCATTTGCCATTTTTGGGAGTGTTTATCCATATCATCAGGCATGACAGAATTAAAGTAGCCATAAATTCCACCGATTGAGATTTCTCTGCCTTTCAAAATTCTTTCAATGGCTTCTATTCTCTTAAACCTGCCCGTCCACCCCTTTTCCGTAGGAGAAAATCTCTCACTTGAAGGATTTAAAAAAAGTCCTTCCAATCAAGATTAAATTCATTTTTCATCTCATCAAAAGAACGAAACCCTGAGGGGGGAAACAAAACAACCCACCCGATCATTCTCATCACTAATCCATTTTTCCATATGAGAATCTATAAAAAGATCTGGCAAATTAAAATTATTAGATAGGGGTGTATAAAAAGATTATCTGCCAATTCCTAAAACTCTGCGTGTTTCACTCCATACCTTAAACACACTACAAAGGGTCTTAAAACGCACTTTTTTATAATATATGTCACTCAGTTGGCGTCAAAAACATCCCCAAGCCTCTTTCCCCGTCATAAGCTCAAATGGCGAAGGCACCACTACCATTCCTGTACTGTCATCATTGTCACATAGCAGCTCTCGACTATGAATCAGAGTAGTAGCCCAGTAATGTAGTTTACAATTTGGTAAAGCCCATCCCCCCTGCTCCCTAAGGAGCAGGGGGGATGGGAGAGAAACTTGAAGGCTCGTCTAGGTCTAGAGTGCGAGAAAATAAGTTTTCCATTATTTTAAACCATTCTGTAGAAAACTCTAGAGAAATAGTCTGAAAGAAATACAACATTTTTTTGGGAGAAAAAAGCATCTTAATTACATTACATCTACCGCCGATGGATAGATGTAAATTGTTGAACCTGATAAGATCTTCTTTGGTTTTACACAACAAG
This sequence comes from Triturus cristatus, assembly GCF_964204655.1. NCBI lineage: Eukaryota > Metazoa > Chordata > Amphibia > Caudata > Salamandridae > Triturus > Triturus cristatus. The sequence goes on along the minus strand of NC_140581.1, from coordinate 673,875,272 downwards.
GGTTCCAAATAATCCCTAACCACATTGTCTAAAGAGCGGATAGGCTAACACCCAGGTATATTGCCTTCTCCACAACCTGGCTATCTGACATCTTGATTTTTTAATTAATAATGATCTGGGTCTTATCTTTATTAAGCGTCCGGCTTCTTCTTCCATTACCTTAATGTCAGAGATTGGATCCAGTGTAACAAGGGTAATATCATCCGCGAAAACAAGAGTCTTAGTTGCTCAATTTTTAGACCATATTGCTGGAATTTGATCATTGCGTTCCAATCTACGGATGAAAGGATCAATAAAGATCACAAATAGCAGAGGAGAGCAAGGGCAGCCTTGCATAGTTCCTCATGAGATTACAAATCTTTCAGATAGTATATCATTCACCGTAACCCTGGCTGTTGGTTCAACATATAGCATTTTGACTGCCTGAATAAAACCATCGCCAAGTCCAAATCTTGACATTGCAATCCAGAGATACTTCCAGGAGACCCTATCAAAGGCTTTCTCAGCGTTCAATAGGGTTCTCTGTTGAATTAGTAAGATCAAGCAATTATATAACTCTCCAGAAATTTAGAGTTGTAGATCTACCTGGGATAAACCCATGTTGCTGCAACAGAGTGATCTTATGAATTATGAGTGCAAGCTGCATGGCCAGGGCTTTCAAATAAATCTGAAGTCACCATTTATCAAAGTTATTGGGTGATATGTGCCCTGATCGAGAGGGGATTTGTTTTTCTTTTTAAAACCACTTTTTTGGCTGAAGCCCATGATAAGGGGGTCTCCCACCATGAAAAATATGTATAAATAATTTGCTCATAATCTCCTTTAATTGAGAGGAAAATATGTGGTTAAAATTCCATTGGGATACAATCCTTCCCAGCAGCTTTCCCCCTTGCTAAATTATTTATGGACAATAAGATCTCAACCCATTGGGGGGCATTATCGAATTTCTCCTGATCCTCAGTAGCAAACTTCAAATATGGGGCTGAATGAAGATAATCACTAATATAGCTCTGTTCTAGCCTGCTAGCTTCCGTATACAGAATTTGATAGTACAGCTTAAACACGTCTCTAATCGACTCTGGGTGCGTAATTCGACCTAGAACTGGATCTTTGATCTCCCAGTTTATGGTTGGACATTATTTGTTGCCTAGTGCGGATTACTAGATGATGGCCAATCTGCTCATTAAATTCATAGGCGGCTTACCTCTGGGTTGTTAGCTTATCCAATGCTTTATTCACGAGGACTTCGGCAATAGGGGATTTGGCGACAGCCACCCAGCGTTGCTCTACCTCCACATCCCCTCTCCCCTGAACAGCCGTTACCAGACCCTCTTTGGCCACAGCCAGATTGTCCTGTAAATTCTTAATTATTTGTCTGGCACGTTTATTATAAATTAGTGAAAATCTCAGAGTTTTCCCCCTAATACCCGCCTTCATAGCGCCCCAGACCATCTCAATTGAAGTACTCCCTAAATTATCACCCAAAAATAAGGTGATCCATTGCCTCATATGTGCGTAATATTCAATAATAACGTTCTTTCAAAGGTCCATAATCTCGGCTTGACATTAAAATCAGCTACTTCTAATTCTAGGATTATGATTTGATAAGACCCGTGGTAGTTTCTCTATACAACAACCAGGCATTAGTGCATTAGATACAACTATGTAATCTAGTCTAGTATGCGACATATGGGGATTGGAAAAGAAGGTAAACCCAGGGTCCAGAGGTTTCAGAGAATGTCACCAGTCAACCAAACCATGTGCTTGACACAGACCCTTCAGTGCCTGGAACACCTTTGGTTTTTTACCTGAGTAACCCCACCCCTCGTCCAAGGACCAATCACTTAGCAGCTTAATATTGCAGTCTCCACATAAAATAATAGGGAGAGGCCATAAAGCAAGTTCCTTGGAGATTACTTCAAACACACAGGGGTCATCACTATTACTCCCATACAGTGTGCATAGTGTCAATTTCCCTCCTGAGCTCAGCTGACACTCTGCGATAACCCAACTACCAAACTTATCGGATCATGTCCTTATAAATTGAACCCTGCTTCCTTGGGCCAAAATAGCTACACTCCACACTTTTGCTCCTTGTGTTGTTGCACCGATTAGCTTATACCTCAATGATTTCAATAAGTGCTGTTGTGTCCCATCAATGTGTGTTTCTTGCAGACATATAATATTTGCTACAAGCATTTGTAACCCAACAGAAACTTTCTGCCTCCTTTTGGCATTGTTAAGTCCACCAAAATTCAAGGTAGCCACTCGGCGTTTGCCCAGAGATAATTGCTATTTTATCTCACATTTAAAACATAGATATATCTAACACCGACTCGAATAGGGGATCCCCAATTCATTTCCAACTAGATAGTAAAAAGCAACATTGGGCCATTTCTTCTTATCACCAGCCTGTAACCCCCACTCCTGTGCTCTTACCACCCTCCTCCCACCACCAAAACCTAGGCAATTAGGCTCATCCATGAGCATAGATGAGGACGTCTGTAGACACTCCACCCCAACCCACCACCTCCCTCCCCTCGTCACCACCTACCCAATAAACTCAACCGATAAGCCCATCACAAATAACAAAATTCTAGCGTATATTCATCCTCATTCGGTCTTATTTTTTACTGCTAGCCCCCCCCCCCCCCCCCCAGCTAAAGTATAATCTACAAACTTCCGGGCCAGCATTTCTGAAGTAAAACATTAATTCTGACCCCGGAACAGTGCCTTCAGCCTGATTGGATTTTGCAACAAGACCACCGCTCCTGCTCCTTGAAAGGGGGCAATACGTTGTCTTTGACGTCATCTCCCCTCTACAGTATCATGAGCAAAGTCAGGTTTGGAGAAAAACGAAATACCCTGAAAACTTCTTTTGGTGTTAGGTCCTGCTAAATCATAAACTGCTTGGTGTAAAAGAAAGTTCCCAAAATAGACCAGTCTTTCACGGGGTCAAGCCAGTTCACTGGACGTTTGTCTTGACACTGTCTGGGGAAACTGATGTACGTGTTGAACCTCCTTGTCCCTGGAGGATGATTTAGGCAGGGAGCTTTTCAGCAAGTTTATTACATACTTCCTTATATCTCTCCTTTCGCAAGATGGCATCTGAGTGAGGCCACGGCTTACCTCTCTCCCCTCGTGATTGAACTCACTGCATTATGGAAGAGATGTACCCATGATTATGCGGTGCCTGGATTACCTCAGTGCAAGGACTAAGCAAGCAGAATGTCGAGGCAGCTTCCGTCACCGAAAGGCTGGAATCAGCTATGCCCCTGGGAGGCTCTCAGTCGGCTGGTATTGTCAGTGGTGGCTGTCGCCATGACCATACAGAACCTGTACTGCCGGACTGCTGGATCGGAAATCAGACAGGAGATTGCAGGAGTGATGACTATGGCCACCCACAGCAATGGTGGGAAACAACGAGCGACTCTCCCTGCTGCAAATCTCCAACCACAATGAGAGGCTACGGACTGCAAATCTAGTGGCAAGACAGGAGAGCTGTCTGGTAATGGGTGAAAAAGCAGAAAAAAGGGAGCAGGGAAAGAAAACTTCAGTACGGGCTACCCGGGAGCCTGGGGGGTCACAACAATCAGTTAAGCCGGCAAGGAGGCTGCGGGAGGGAATCTAATACCTTTAAACCAAGGGAAAGTGCCAGAGAACCTGGCAGCAAGGATCGATAGCCCCTGGTCACTACACAACAAGGTTAGAATATGACTCTTTACATCGCGGATTTTACTCCGCGATGCACTCACAATGCGGTTGTTACAACGACCACGTCATCACAATGCAGTGCCATTACAAGGAAAGTTGTTACAATGACTTGCGCTAGATGGCGCGCTGGACTTAGGAATAGTATGATTTACTATTCCAACTCCAGTGTGTGCAGCACTAGGGAAAGTGTTGGAAAAGTAAATCATACTATGCCTTAGTCTAGAACGCCATCAAGCGCAAGTCGTTGTAACGACTTGCGTAGTAATGGCACTGTGTTGTAACAATACAGTCATTGTAACAACCGCATTGTGTTTGCAAGCGGTGTAAAATCTGCGATGTAAACGTTGTTTCCCCTAGGTTACCATTTTAGAGGCACCCCTGGCGACAGTGAGCACTAGCTTGTTAGTGGAAGCAGCAAGTAGTGAACACCCTGCAGTTATGACTATGAAAAGAAGAGATGGTTGTGAGGAAGAGGATGCGACAATCAAGAAGAAATCCTGTTTGGCTAAGAAAGAGGAACATAAAAGGAAACCCATTGAGGGGGCGTTCCAGTCCCCGGATTTAATGGGAAAAGTATCCTCTCTAACAGAGGAATCAGATATAGCTGATGCAAGTATGTCAGAAACAAGCGAAGGAGGGGTCTCTCAATCAAGCAGTAGCAGTCTGCCAAAAAACAGAAACGCTTGTCAGTGAAAAGGGGTAGAAAGAAGAATACGGGGTATGTTGAAGTATACGAGAAAGAGACTTCAGAGGAACTTGGTTGGGATTACTTGGCTACGCAATTGTTACCCCCAGGGTTTGCAGTAATAGATAAAGAACTACCTAAAGCCGACATTAGGGGCGCGGTGGCTGAATCGGAGCTGTTAAGTAATGGGAAACCAGTTGAACCCTCTGGCACTAATTCTGCAATCATTGAAACTGTTCCAAGAAGACGTAAAGAATGATAACTGACAGGCACGATTAGCCGCAGAAAAGCTTCAAGTATCCGTGCGAACAATTGGTACATTTTGTTGCGACATTTCTGAGAGGTTATGCATGGTGGAGACCCGGACAGAAGCCCTGGAAAAGGACATGGCAACACTGAAGACTCAGACAACATCACAGGAGGGGGTCTGACAGATATAATGTGGAAGCTTGAGGACTATGAAAATCGATAGCGCCACAATAACTTTAGGCAATTAGGGGTTCCTGAAAACTGTGAAGGTAGTGATATATGGCTTTGAGTTTGTAATAAGCATTTTAATGTCAAGTTACCGCCTCAGACTTTTATTGTGTTGTCCTAATGATCACACTGTACCTTAAGATTCACATTTTTGCCAACCCCTTTTCCTCCCAGGCTACTAAAAAGACTATTGACTAGAATTGAATTGGATGGACAGCCCAGAGCATTCTCATGAGGAAACAAGGAATGTGGAGGCTGAATGCCATATGGCTTCTAAACCTTTACCTCAGTAAACATTGAGAGTTAGGACACAACGAAGAGAAATGTTTAATTTCTCCTAATTTTTTGCTGTTTCCTTTTGTGCTGCATTGTGCAGCACACATAGAAACAGCAAAACGCCATTGCAGGATGGTGTCCCTTTCTGTACCTAAATAATCATTAAAGAAATGACGTTTTGCAACTTCTTTGTGTGCTGCATTAAGCAGCACACATAGATGTTCCAAAACGCCATTTCAGATTGTTTATGTGCCGAAGGGGACACCTTCCTGCACATAAACAATCATTCTCCTCAATGCAGGCACCCTTGCACTATTGTGCAAGGGTGCCTGCGTTGGCACTAGACAAGTAAAGTAGCGCCAGCGCAGGGGGAAACACAAGGCTGCACTGTATTCTTGTAAAATCCTGTGCACCCTCCGTTTCAGAATTGGCGGGGCGCAGCCTTAAGCCAAGGAGGCTAACGCCGAGCACCGCCAGTCCCTTGGAAATATGCCCCTTTGTTTTTTAGTACCTCAATGAGTTTGTACAACAAACTGAGTATACTGATTTTTCAGTTATCGCCACATTTGATGTAACTGTCTGCAGAGATCTTTCTCCATTGTACATTTTTACCTGTGGCTTCACTCCAAATTATGTTCCTTCTTGCATATAAGTTGTCAGGTTTGTTTATTATTTATTAACCCAGGCTGTATTAGAATTTGTACATGACCGTCCTGAAGATACGTTACATTACCATCAAAATCACAAATCTGCTGGCTTCCGGAAATGGTACCAGAGTTCACGCAAAGTGGCATAATACACAGTAAGTGAAAGACAACAAACGTGTTCTTTCATCACTCTATCAGTATCTCATCAGTGCAAATTTCAGGCAATGCATATTACATCAGGCTCAACCCAACAGATATAAACTGCCATAATACAACCACTGAGTGGGCATCGCTACTGTTTAGTAGCGCCGCTGCCTTTAAGCTAGGTTTGTGCTATAAAAATACTATATACAAACAGTACACTTTCCCCACAGTTTTAATGTTATTAAGTACATTTCAGAAAACTTTAAGATTCCTGTCCCCTACACCCCAGGCCAAATTGCCTGTTTTTTTCATTATTATTTTTCATTATTTCTAAATAACAAATTTCAACAATTCCTCCCTCTTAGGTTGAAAATCATATCTTCCTCTACTGTACATATATTAGGTCACGTGGAGTAGTTTGGACAGCATCTTAGTCACGCCAGGCATTGTGTAGCAGTTTTTGTATCATTTTTGCATCTTTTCTATAAGCGTCACAAACTTATCAGCTCTTGAGTTGAGCTATTCCAGGGTTAGTGTTGATGTGTAGGTGTTACAAGCTTGTTCATATTCAGTTTGTAGGAGATAATGGTGGACCGGTGCTCATATATCTTTGGGTCTGTTCTTGAGCGCCATCAGGTCCCAGTAGGCCTTTAACTGTTTGTTACAATCAGGGCCGGTTTGTGGCATGGGTGAGCTGGGTTACAACCACTTCCCAAGCTGTTGGAGCTGGGACGTCAACACTCCCCAAGTTCTTGAAGGACCTCAAGACCTGGCTCTTCGACGGAGCACCGCGATCTTCCAGGAGCGGCGAACCCCCTTTTCCCCCCCTCAGCACCTTGAGACCCTTCATGGTGAGTAGCTGCGCTTCACCAACCCTTGATTGATTGATTTAAGGCTGAGGTACCTATGGTTAAAGAAGCGACCAAGGTGCCTTGAATGAAGCATTTCGTTACCTTTAGGCTGTGTGTAAAATGGTTTTTAATTTACTTTCCTTAGCCTTCCTCAGATTAACCCTCTGCCACTCGCCCTTCCTTCTCTGTCACCCCCCTCCTGGGGACTTTCACCTCCAGGTTAGCAACTGAATAGGTGATTTAGGTGAGGGAACAAGGTGCAAATCTTTGTTCACTGGCTAAACACTGATGTATTGAGCCAGGAACTCATCTGTAAGCACAAAAGGGCCAAGGCTCAAGTCCTAAATAAAGAAGTGGGGGGACTTACTAAGTTAGACAAAATGGGTATGACATCACTGCGTGGGATATTACAGGAAGGGACATCACTGCATGTGACATCACAGAATTGACATCATGGCATGTGGCATTGCATGTGGCATCACAGGAAGTGGCATCACAAACCATTACCTCACAGGAAGTGACATCAGAGCTTAAGACCTCATATCTTTTTAGCAGGTCTATCATGAGTACATTTGAGTGCATTACAATATTTAACAAATTCGATTTTGCATTGGCGTTGTGCCAAAATATTGAAGCAACCCAGACACAAAATCTGGGCCTCAATTTATACATTTATTTTTTTTAAACCCTGCCACAAAGAAATTAACAACAAAGAGAAATGTGGCAGTAAATGTGTTCTGCAAAATTGGTTGCAATGTCTGTATTTTAGAATATATTATGGGTTTAAGGCACCTGCTGCAGAGATCTTTGTTTACAGCTAAATCATAGGGAATAATAATAATGGTAAGATAACTCTGGAGGATAACGTATTTGCTGGAGAGATCTGTGTTATGCCTAGTACTAGTTTTGAATTAAAGTAGCATAGAGGGCTGATATGTCTCCTACAAAGCACATTATGTAACACACAGATGACAGATGTTTATTTTATGTAAATGAGTAAGTGGATTACTGTTTTTGAGACAAAGATCCTTTTGTTACTTGCAGTTCATAAATTGTAATCCTTCTATTATAGCACAGTGAGGTATGAAGGACATGTGTCTCCCACACCTTGTAACCCTCACTGTCTTAGGTAAAACATCCTTTGTATTGATGTACACACATATGATTTATTGTCAATTTATAATCTCTATGTGTGATGTAAAGCGCTCTGACACCCTGCATTGGGATGAGTAGTGGCACTACTCAACCCAATGCACAGTGTCATAGCGCTTTACATCACACATACACAAATAACAATTTAAATTTTTGTTTTATTTCTTTTATAGTGCTTTAGCACTTCTGTAGGGCTACAGTGCTATAAAAGAAATAAAACTAAATATTGGGATTGGTCGCCCCAGTATTTACACAAATAACAATCTAAATTCCACTATTTTGTTTTATTTCTTTTATAGCACTTTAGCACTACTATAGTGCTAAAGCGCTATACAATAAATAAATCAAAATAGCGGTATTTAAATTATTATTTGTGTAAATACTGGGGCAAGTGGGCAACCAACACATCTGACATTCTTACAGTGCATGAATATACATATATATCTCTTATATGCAGGGACTGAACAAAGTCAAAAGCATATCTCTCTTAAGTACCTGTGATGTCTTTGCTTTCTCACCATTGCATCTAGGTGTGAGGCTCCTGATAGCTCCCAGCCCGGATACTCCAACAGAAAGAGGCCTAATGGCCCTTTAACTTCAGCCTTTATTATGGGCTCAGGTTGCATCTGATAAGCCCCTTCTCCACATGCACATTGCTGCTCGGTACAAAAGCACAGAACGTGAAGGCACTGCTGAACCGGTGTCTTAAAATTACACTGGGACGAGTTGAGCATATTTCTGTAAATCGGGAAAAGTAGGAAAGGAACGCGGCACTCTGCTGAAAGCGGCCAGCTTTGCAGCAGGGTAGACACAGTCTTCCCTCTGAAAATAGTGGGTCCACACCATCTACCCATGTCTACCCTCGACTCGGCCCTGAAGAAAAAGGCCCCTCACTAGAATCACCAATGGGATGGGGTGGATGGGGAAGGAGTGTCAGAGGAAGTTCAGGTGGGGTGCCAAATTTAAGGATGAACAAAATACATGCCGTGGCCGTTTTATCCAATCTGAATACAAAAGATATATATCTCATACGAGATGGTGAAATTAGTAGATAAGCAGTAAGCTATGCCAAAGGTCATGTAGTTTTTCCCAACCCAATGGTACATTTGCGCCCCTGAAAAGCTGATTGCCTCTTCTTAGATTAATTACTTACACAGGGCCCAGAGGGCCAATCTTGTTGCACTCCATGTGAAAACAAACAATAAATAGAGCAATAAAAAATATTGTTTGCAAAAATCTGGAAAGCAGATACAACTATTAAACTCCAGCCGAAGACTGTCAGGAAGTCCTCTTGAAATATGGCGAGAAAGTCAGCTATAATTTCGTCTAAAATGCATCACCAGCCCAGTCCACTCCACAAATCATAACAATCGGATTGTAAGGGAGAATCTTCTTTATTTATGCACGGGTGTAGCTTCATAGTAGGTGTATGGCCTTCCATACTTGTCGTGGTTTTTCCCCAACTTCTTGCCTTCCAGCCTCCTGTTTTTGTTAACGTCATTTTTGCTGGCTTGGGACTCTGCACACTTTACCACCGCTAACCAGTGCTAAAGTGATTGTGCTCTCTCCTTTATACATGGTAACATTGGCTAACACCCAATTGGCTTATTTAATTTCCTAGTAACTATCTAGTAAAGTGGTTCTTCATGTACCCAGGGCCTGTAAATTGAATGCTACTACTGGACCTGCAAAAGACACACAATTGATGGACGGAATGCTGAACGAATCAAAACATTCACCCCCAGTCAAGAGATCTGGGTTAAATCCATCATTCTTTTGCTCACCATGCCACCCCAGTTTAGACATGGCCATATGCAAATCAGCCTTGACCCTGTGCCTCGTGGGAACAGTCCAGCCCGAACTGCCATGCCAGGTCCTCCCTGGACCGGAATCAAGCATCCTAGGGCCGGTGTCGGGTTTTCAGCCCTCATCAGCCAAGAATGCTTGATTCCGGTGGCACAGTGAGCCCGGAACCCACGTCTGGGCATACCCGGTGCACTTAGGGTGAGAAAGCAAAAGACACACAATTGATGGACGGAATGCTGAACGATTCAAAACATTCACCCCCAGTCAAGAGATCTGGGTTAAATCCATCATTCTTTTGCTCACCATGCCACCCCAGTTTAGACATGGCCATATGCAAATCAGCCTTGACCCTGTGCCTCGTGGGAACAGTCCAGCCCGAACTGCCATGCCAGGTCCTCCCTGGACCGGAATCAAGCATCCTAGGGCCGGTGTCGGGTTTTCAGCCCTCATCAGCCAAGAATGCTTGATTCCGGTGGCACAGTGAGCCCGGAACCCACGTCTGGGCATACCCGGTGCACTTAGGGCGAGAAAGCAAAAGACACACAATTGATGGATGGAATGCTGAACAAATCAAAACATTCACCCCCATTCTAGAGATCTGAGTTAAATCCATCATTCTTTTGCTCACCATGCCACCCCAGTTTAGACCTGGCCATATGCAAATCAGCCTTGACCCTGTGCCTCATGGGAACAGTCCAGCCCGAACTACCAAGTCAGGTCCTCCCTGGACCGGAAACAAGCATCCTAGGACCAGTTTCAGGCTTTCAGCCCTCATCAGCCAGGATAGCTTGATTCCAGTGGCACAGTGAGCCTGGGACCCACATCTGGGCATACCCGGCGCACTTAGGGCGAGAAAGCAAAAGACACACAATTGATGGACGGAATGCTGAACAAATCAAAACATTCACCCCCAGTCAAGAGATCTGGGTTAAATCCATCTTTCTTTTGCTCACCATGCCACCCCAGTTTAGACCTGGCCATATGCAAATCAGCCTTTATTCTGTGCCTCAAGGGAACAGTCCAGCCCGAACTGCCAGCCAGGTCCTTCCTGGACCAGAAACAAGCATCCTAGGACTGGTTTCGGGCTACAGCACTCATTGTGCCACCCACTTAAGTAGCCCTTTAAATATGTGTTATGCCTGCCATTGCAGCCTATGTGTGCAGTTTTAAACTGCCATTTCGACCTCAACCTGGTTTTTGCCAGGCCTAAACCGTCCTTTTACATAAATATGTCACCCCTATGGTGGGCCCTAAACAGCAATAGGGCTGTTTATTTAAAAAGATAGACATGTTATTTTAAGTTTTACATGTCCTGGTAGTAAAAAACCTTGAAATTACATTTAATAAGTGAATACTTTCAATTGGGAGCAGGTAGGAAGGTCGGGTTTGGTGTCTAAAGGATTGTAATATAAAACCTTCTTTAATGTTAAAGTCAAAATTTAAATAACAATTCTGAAAAGCCACTTTTGAAAAGTTGGTATTTTCTTGTAGTAATCATGTGGTGCCTACAGCCTGTTATCACGTTCACAAGACTAGGTATAGCTGGCAGTTGGTCTTTGTATATTGCTCCCAGACAGTGAGAAAAAGGAGCATAGGTGTTGACAGGACTATATCTGGCTTTATGAAGGGGAGGAGCTGTCACCTACCACACTTGCACATCACAAAGGCTCTGTCCGAGCATACTCACACAGGGTTTGACACTATTCTATTGCGACCACAGACAATCTGGGGCAAGGGCAAGGAGGTAGGAAAGTCCAAGCACCTCTGGGGATGGGAACCTCCAGAACTTTCTTCTACTTCAAAGTGGGCACCAGGTATAAATATTGGACCCTCAGACCCAACTCTCCAGTACACGTCTGGAGCTGAGGAAGACTCAGAAATACTGCTGTGCTGCTCTTCAAGAAGGACTGCTACTCTGTTCCTCTGCTGCCTGAGTGGAAGGACTGGACCTATATATTGAACCCAGGACCCCCAGAGTGACTCCAAGGGCTAGTTGAGTGGTCTCCTGATCAGACCCTCAGGGACAGAAAAGGATCCAACCACCTTGAACCCAGTACTGTACTCTGTCTACTGTGAGCCCTAAACCCCCAAGTGGTGCCACCCCAGTCCTCAAACCTTGGAAGTGGGCCTGAAGCTGCTCAACCAGTCCGGCTGTGGTCCTACAAAGCACAACCAACAAAGCATGACACATCTCCTCGCAGTTCCATCGAAATCGCAACAGCGGGATGCATCTCCAACACCGGACCTCGCATTTCAGCTCGCAAGCCACTTGTCGATGTCATCCTCAATGACGACGCATGATTCTACATCACAGAACCCACGACACAGGATCACACAATGCATCGCAAACCAGGATTCAAGGTACTTTTGTTCAGTGGGCCCAACTGAATCCATGTAGATTGCCAGTGCTCCTTCACCGCAACCAGAACTTATGACTTTGTCCCTGTCCGGCACGCCCACATAACCACATTTGGCGCTTTGTGGTTTTAGGCACTATTTTTTTTTATCAACCTTACAGCAAGCACTAAAGAAACAAATACACCACAAATAGTAATGCATGCAGATAAGTAGTAAACAAACTTAATTTCAATTGTTGGTGATGTTACTGCCCACCTCCTATCCCTACCCACACCCCCACTGTGACAGGGATGCAGCCTCGGGGAAGGATGGCTGCGGTAGCAACTGGAATGGGGGCAGCATAGGGGCTTCCACTGTAAATGTTCCACTTGTCCCAGACCCTCTCCTACTTTCTGGGGCAGCCCCCACTTTCAAAAACACTTTCTCAGCTACCATGTACCAGTCCATTTCCTGTTTCCAGTACCATAAGAGTGGTGCAGATGTTGCCTCCCATAGATGTGCTATGTTACATATGGCAATCGCCAGGCACAAGGTCATCCAAGTCTGTTCAATGTGAATTAGGTCTGTTGCATCCCACACTTTGAGAAGAAACCATTTGGCCGAGATCGGCATGTCACTTCTACATATTTAATTCATGCACGCCACCACTGATTCCCAGAAGGGTTGCACCGCCAGTCAGCTTCAAATTAAATAAAAGAAGGTCCCTTCCTGGTCACACTGCCTTTGACAGCTCGCATCTGACACTCTGCCCATTTTAACCATTGTGTTGCAAGAAAGGTAAGACCTATGGAGTATTTTGAGCTGCATTAGCCGAAACCTGGCACCTGATGCCGCCTTGGTGGAGGGCAAGGCCTCTGGCCATTCATCATCCATTGGACCTTCCTGATCCCCCATTGTTCCCACAGAGAGACTGCTTAGCGGGCCATGTGATCATCAAATAATCTATCCTCAAGGGGCGATGACCCTGGGAGGTCAGCACTGCGAGCGTGGAAATCTCATAAACATTTTATAAGAAGCTCCAGTTTAAAATTACTAAGTGAACCTCTAATTTTCATGCCTCTTCAGGTCGATGAATCTTTGCCACCCTATTTTAATGGAGCACCACACAAACACATCACTAAAATAAACATTGTCTTACAGCATTTAATGTTCAGTCAATGATGAGAGGTTTGATGAAGTTTTATACATTTATTTTCCCTTTAAGACATTAGTCTGAATCATGTCTTTTTATTCAGATTAGTCAAATAAATCCATTTACTATCGAAAAGATTTGGTTAGAAAAAGTATACAAAATAACAGCTCGTTCCATAAAAGAAATTAGTCCCTATCTTAATCTAAAGGACCTAACCAATCCTAACGAGAACCCATAAAAAGTTCTTTTTGGAAAAGAGCAAGTAAAATGTGGAACAAAAGACTAATAACTGTGAAAAGGTCAATCTCCCCAAAAAGAGTAGTTCTGGAAACTCAGCTGAGTTCTTTTACAGCTGCAGTAGCAACCATTAAAACGGGTAAAAGGAATTAATCATAGCAGCAGCTATGATCAACATGAAGAGAGAATGTCTCCTCACAAAGTGTAAGGGAAACGCAAAAATCTCCATTAGCAGTAACTTATGGCAATTAGGGCTAGCACAACAAAGTGCTAAGGGGCATGGCAGGGTAAGGGTGCATAGAATGCCTTAACTCTCTAGCTAGGAACATGTACTATATAGAAAAGCACACAACAGGTTCTCATGAGAACATTGGCAAGCCTACTGTGTTAGCTGTTCAGTGTCCCACTGTGAAACAATGGATTGACCTTTGAAATGAAACATTCATTTCTAGCATGTCCTGGTAAAATCATAGAATTTAAACCTACAGCAAATATTTTCTTTCATTAATACACTTGTTAATTCTAAGCATGTGACAGAGGAAACTATCTAAAATATGATGAAGTCATATGGTGTGAGGAAGGAAAGAAATAGATGTTGCAGCAAACAGCACCTTTCACGAATATGTCGAGTTCTACAGTTCAGTTATAACTTTAAATCATCATTTACAAAAAGGCATTTATTTTATTAAAGGAAAAGGAAAGAATCAAGAAACGATTGGGGCCTAGCAGTGAAAGAATGATGGAAATGGGAGCTTTCTGCAAAAATAAGAAGCATTTTCCCTTTTTGCACGTTTAATAAAAGTATATTTTCTCTAATCACTATTTTCATATACATTTCTAGATTGTTATGAAGTAAATTTACGTAAACGTTTTCCACTTCCACAGCACCCAAAGAAATAGCTGCTTCGAAAGTACAGCATATCTGGAGATATTGAAAGGTTTCAGAGGTCACCAGCTCGCAATCCGTCTGCAGGTCAGAGAAAGCGACCACTTTGCCCTGGGCCCAGAGGTCCTCCATTCTAGAGAGGCATATGAGATCCCATCTGGCAAATCTGCATCAAGTCCCCAGGGGGCCCAACCTCTTGGAGTCCCACAATAGAGTGGCCTGTGTAATTCGCCCCCAGTCCAGTGTTTTGAGTGTCCTGTGACAGAAGTGGATTGTGAGTGCTGTGGGTCCCTTGAGGAGCATGTGTCTCAGGTTGGTGTAGAGGGCTCACAGATATCCTATTCCCCGAGCGCAAAACATAAAGGTCCATGCAGTATGCTGGCACATCCTCAGGGTGGTGAACCCATTGGTTAATGACCGCCAGTTGTGCCGTCTAATAGTATTTCTGAATGTCGGACAGGGCTTTCCCCCCATTGAATCGTGTTCAGTAGGACATCATCAGCGTAGAGAGATATACTGCCTTCCCACTGCTTTGTCCATCGCTGGCGACAGATAAGTGGATCCATTTGGACCAAGGCTGCCAAAGGTTCAATCAATCAGGGTTCTCATATAGCACGACTACTCACCCGTAAGGGTGAGTAGTCGTGCGGGTTCTAGTATAAGGGTAAAGACGAGTGGTGTGAATGGGCAACCCTGCCTAGTTCCATGCTGGAGGGTAAATACAGGGGATGTCCTCCCACTAACAATGACTTGGGCTAGGCGCTCAGTGTAGAGAAGTCGCAGCCAGGACAAAAACTTGGGGCCAAAGCCCATGCGAGTCAGTATCTCAAAAAGATACAGCCATTCAACCGTATTGAAGGCCATGCGGGCATCTAGGGAGAGGGCTATAGCATCCTCCTGGACTCCACCAACCCGACCAGCACTCCATGAAGCCACCGTGGGTTGTGGGCCCTATTGCACCCAGGCATAAAGCTGGACTACTGGGAGTGTACCAGTTTAGAGATAATTTGAACGAGTCGGAAATGCCAGAAGCTTAGCAAGTATTTTGACTTCTGTGTTTAGGAGTGAGATAGGTTGGTAGGAGGCACAGCTCTCTGGTGGAAGACCACTATTTAAGTCAGTCGCTGGTCACTGGAGAGTGTACCCCATTACCGGCTCTCCATGTACATCTGCAACAGATGTGGCATTATGGTGGTTGCTGTGAGCTTATAGTGCTCTATCGGTAGGCCATTGGGGCCCATTGCTTTGCCCGATCTTAAGTCTTGTATTACTTGAGCAACCTCAACCTTAGTAGGAACGCTCTCCATGAATGTTATGTCCTCCTTTGAAATGGTTGGGAGCTGTATATCGGAAAAGAGTTCACAGGAGTCTTCCGTGGTACTGGTGCCCCTGGGGGAATAGAGACAGTTTAGGCCATATTTTTACTTAAAACTTTGAAATTGTATATCTACGTTTCTACAAATTGGATTTTAGTCATTTTGATCTCAAATAATTTATTACATTTCACTCGATGTTTCTAAGTTGGTATGGGATTTTTCTTGTGTTGTGGTATTATTACTGTTTGAAGTACTTTACACATTACCTTTAAATTAACCCTGACTGCTTTGTGACAAATTACCAGAGGGTTAAGCATAGGTTCATTTGGAATTTGCTTGTGACTTCACCCTGAAAGACATTATGGCTGCTACTTAAGCTAGGATTTCACTCCCATCAACCAGTAACCCAATTTCCAATAGGAGGCTAGTGGGGTGTTACACCATCTCCCGCCCCCCACACCCTTAAGTTAATGCTGAAAATCAGGTCCTGGGAGGCACTTTAATGTCTGACAGAGTTTGTCGGCTTTCACAGGCATCATGCCTCTCCTGTTAGTGGTGTATGCTGAGAATGTTGACCAAACCTCCTGGCGGCACTAAAAAAATAAAATATAATACTTAATTTAGGTTTGTAGTGCTGCTAAGTGCATTTAGTTTATGCCTCCTGACATCAACCGAGTAGCTCAGAAGCAGAGTTGCTGGAGTGCCAAGGCTGAAGTTGAAGAAGAAACAGGACATGTTGCACAGCCTCAAAGGGCAAGATGTACTAAGAACTGGTGGCAGAATACTGGTTACAATTTGCAACCAGTATTTTTGTGACGGAGGTGGTGAAAGCTTAATTTTTGGGACTAGAATTTGGTCGCAAAACATTAATGCATACCAACTCAAATAGCTTTTTGAAAGGTGTGCCCTAAACATACCCCTTCCAAATACTGAATCGGTATTGGGTTGCAGTAACTTGTTACTGAATTGCAATTTAAGGTTTGCACATAAGAAAATGCATTTTTGCCTTAGCAAACGGCCCAGTTCTGCAAATCGGGCCATTTGCGACTGCAAAAAATGCTTTGTACATCTAGCACTCAATTCTGTCAGAAGGAAAATTCAAGGAGTTCAGCTTTGTGGGCCGACAAGAACATAAGACAGTCACTTAAAAAAAAAAGAAAGTTTCTGGGTACATACTAACTGTTATTAATTATAGTGGACTAAATTTGTCAAAACTGACATGATCGTCTGCAACATTAGGCCACAAAAATGGATTTAATAAAAGGTTGAAATAAAAAATAAAAAAACATGCACAAGTGTTCTGCAAAGAAAGCGTCAAATTAATGCTTTGCTATAGAGACCACAAGAAGTTGCAGGACCAGATGCAGCAACTGATCACTATTGAATATAAATGCTAGGATGGAAAACTCTCATAAAGTGACCTTTGACCTTGTCAATATCAACGCAGTCTGAAATTCTGCAGAGTAGGTCTTAAAATGCTATAGAAATATGGACATGTTGATCAACACCACTAGCTCAAGGGACAAAACTAGACATTGGAGTGGGTGTGGGCACAATGGTGATGGAGAACAACTATTTTGGGCCCATATATTCCTCAATATCTATTTTCCCTTTGATGATGTAGACTATTTTAATGTTAATATAGTGTTAACTGCTTTTCCAAGGCATGTTGCAGATGACATTGTTAACGCGCTGCATGTCTCAACTTCATGTATGATAAAGAAACAACTTCTTGGGCTGTGCTGTGTCCATAATGCTTTTCAAGCAGTGAAAGCAGATGTAAAGATGACTCAGATAAGGTGGCCAAATCTTCCTAGTGTGGGAAATGCGCTGTGCATTACTGCAGCTCTCTTCTGCCCTCCCTCGCCACGTTGGTCTGTGCGAGCTACAAGCCTTCTACCCTTCCCATTACGCTAAATCCTTTTTCATATATATATTTACAAGGGTCCATCTGCTTCCCCAAAGTAAAGTTTTATAAAAACTATTACAAAAACAAACAAGCATTGGAAAAATCAAAAAGCTGTCTGTGAAAGCCAAATCTATGGGCTTTGCCAATCCTTGTTTTTATTTCGTACACCACAGTGCTTGTTGGGAAATCTGAGACTCATACCCTCTGAATCCTACTGACTAAGCTATGCCCCTACATTTATGCCAATCCATGGTGCAAATAACAGACACTGTTACCACGGCACTCAGAGGACACTAATGTATTCACCTGCACCTATGGCTACCTGCTGGCCAGTTTTATACCAGCATGACCGGTCCTTTTATGTCCCTGTGGTACATAAATTAGAAACAATACCTATCACTGGTACTTTCGAGCATGTCAGTCCACACTTTAAACAGTAAATGTTAGAAGAATGCACTTTAAGATGTATTCTACAGCTGCCCTGGTGACCACTGACTGATAAACTGCAGTAAACAAAGACAGAAAGAGCAAGTTAAAAACGAATGCAAACTACTTCATATAAAGTTATATTTCAGACTCATGTCCAGGCCTTTGCGGTATCTTAAATCACTAACAGATAGCTGGTATTTTTATCTGGGAAAGAGTCTGCGGCTCCTCCAGCTCTTGCGGGCGGCCCGGCGGGCAGCGGCAAGTCGAAGCCCGCTGAACGTGAGGGAGGGGAGCGAGGTGTGAAGAGCGAGGAGCCAGGCAAGGCATTGGTATCGGTGGCTCTAGCAGCTTTGTTGGTGCCTGAGCAGCTCCCTGGAGTGGTTCAGTTTGGGGCAGGAGTATGGTGCAGAGTAGGGTAGGCTCTTGAATTAGATGGTTCTACAGTGTGATTTCAGAAGGCGGACGGTGCATTAGGTAGAAGCCAGCAGCAAGCAGTGAGGGTCTTTCTAGAGAAGGCTGGTTTAGGTACCAGTGCGGCTTGTGATTGGGCCCTGCTGCTAAAGAGGACGTTCCTCTCTTTCTCTGTCTTCCTTTCTTCCATCCCCTCCCTCCTCTCCCTTGGACAGTTATCCCAACTCCTCTCCATAGTGACAGCCTGTCGATTTACCGCCTGCCATGGACTATAGACTATTATTTCTTTGGCTCATCACAGATTCCAGTGCTGGAGCGCCATGTCATTCAAAATCCATTGGTAGTCACAAGAACAGAGCAGGGAGTGTAAGTAGACCACAATTTACAAATCTATTCACTTCAGCCAGCCTTTGACAATCTATTGCCTGCAGTGTTTACGGGGAGGCTAGCGAAGAGATGCTGCCGCAGCGTTCTAGAGAACCAGATGCACCTGGTGTGCTCGTGCCAGCTCTGTTCTTGCCAAGGAGCTCAGGGAAAGGTTGCAATCCTACACGTACCCCCATTTTGTGCCCAACATCCTACTCATTAGATTGTATGTAGTTTGTTGCTTTCTTGCTGCTTGCAGCCTATTCCCGAATGCCGCTTTGTCATGCTTTGTCCACATTGGTTCATCAACCAGATATGGGCAGGGACATCTTAAGGATTTTAGGTGCCGCAGGCCAAATATAATTTCTGGCCCCTGCTAGGAATAACTCTGAATTTGTAATACATTTTCATCTCATTCATGACCTCCGCAACTATGGTGGGGTCATTACCAACACTGTTCCTTGGCCACCCTACATCTGGGCACAACCCTGCAGTGAGCAGTTTCTCTCTGGTTGGCCAGCACCAGAAAAGCTGAAAGACTAGTGGCGTGAACAAGCCAGCAGTATATGGTACAGTAGACTGGTGTCTCATCTTTTGGGCATGTACATATGGAGAGCGCATTTTTGTTTAAATCACTTCAGTCTCTGCTGCTATGCCAGGAACAGGGATGCTGAGTCAGTTGGCACTATGTTGTGATTGCACTGACCCAACTGCAGCTCCACATTGATGGTGCAATAAAAATGGGAGCACATAATGCTGCTCTGCGTTGCACATAAACATGTGGCCTACCTTCGTACCCTACCCAGGGGCCTACCTTGGCACAAGCAGTCTGTAGCTGGACTGCGCCACATAATATGTGGTGTAGCTTGTATACTGTATTGATGGGTGCTTTTGTTTACTGCACTGCCTCTGTAGGGTGGGAAGAGTGTTCATAGTCCGGTAGCAATATGCTGCAATTGCGCTGGCCCGGCAGTAGCGCCAAAAGATCCAAACAGTTGCAGTGGGAGCCTACAAAGCCAATCCTTACTGCACAGTAAGTGGTAAATGCTGCAAAAAAGGCAAAGGCTGGTGCAGTTGAGCTGGACATATGCAGTTTTAAAATGTTAAATGCTTGCTGAATCTAACCAGAGACTAACCGGAATTTTTATTTAACCCTCACTATCTCTCAGGTAGAAACCGGAGTGACGGGGCAGCCTGGGACGGCCTTTAGAAACAAAGTAGATAAGTAATCAAATTGTTTACTTAAAGACCCTACATAGTCTACGACTGTCACAAAAGGCTAACGAGGCGTCCCTTCAAATGTGGAGCCCTGGGCCAGAGCCCACTTTGCCCATGCCTTAAACACGTGTCTGGGTATAGTGCGAGGAAATCTGCCTGCCTCCTGTGGTGTCTGAAGATGCTTAGATTATCGCCTTGCCATGGTGTGACTGGACAGGACAGTGGCAGGAGGGCTTAATTTGCAAATAAATAAGTGTCAGGGCTCTTGTCAGGCGGCCATTGAAGCTTGCATTATACATTGCCCCTGCCATGCTGTCAATGATAGTAACAACACATTGCAGGCCCCCAAAGCTATAAGAATGGCTTAGGTGGCATGTAATAGTCAATTCTAATGTAGATTGGATTATTAATTAACTGTTGTTGTAGTCATCTCTAAATTAGATAGACAGCACCACCTTGGGGCGGACTGTCAAGCGCTTGTGTTAACAATTAAGTGCCGGTGCGAGCACCGGAAACACCGGCTCAAATTAAGCGCTGATGGCAGAGTTTGTGACGGTCTGGGATGAACAGGGTGATCGTCACTGGCGGAGCTGTATTTTACTTTCTTGTCAATCTACTTCTTGAATTGTTACTTCTTTATCTAAAAAGGAGCCAAGAGAGAACCTGCAGTCTCCAGCGTGTTACTGCAGTTTACAGTTTCATTTGAGTACAACCCACTCCTAACTGGTCCCAAAGCGGCCCATTGAACCCTGATAATTGCTGTATTTTACCCTCCCCTACAGCAATCACAGGGGCCATTCTCTCGGCTTGCACCAGGGCCCACTTCGCCCTTGCTGCGCTGTTGGCTGATGCACACTTTGCAAACTGGTGCGATTCTTGGCTTGGTGAAGTTTGCGTCACATCAGTTTTCTGCCTGAATAACGTCCTAGGCTTAAACACCTCCAATCATCCCAAAAACTGAAGTGAACGTGTTTGGTCATTACTAATGCAAGCAAAACAATAAATACATTGGGCACAAACTAATGTAGGGAGGGTGCTAGAGGAAAAATCAGTGCATTGTGAGAGGAGACCACGACGGACAATTCCAAGGCGGGTAGTGAAATGGAGGAGACAGCAAACACTCAGATGTATGTGAATAAGCAGCACTCCCACAACAGACCTGAGGGCTTATTTACAAGCTCCCTGCGCCGCCGGTGCGTCACTGACGTACCGGCGGTGGAAAGGGCTTGTAATAAAGTCCCCTGCACTGACTACAAGTAATGTTGAAGCAGGCACGCCACCACGGCTGGCCTGCCCGTCATTGCGGTTCTTTTTTGTGCATCTTCCCTGTTGCCCCATCTCCCATATCGGATGCTGCTGGTTGCTTTTCCCGCGTGCGGATTTACGGCGAGACTTCCCGACCGCACAATATTCCTGGCAGGTATTTGATTAGAAAACAGCTGGCCGCCGCTGCTCTCCGTTGACAGAGCGCGTGGATTGCATGATTACAAACTGCAGGCACTGCTCTCTGAGAGGGCTGGCGGCAGTGAGGCGTTGTCCTCGGATGAACCCCTTGGAGACTGGGTTGTGTGTACACCAGGTTTACATCTACGGGGAGCTTTAATCTCTGCGTCTGCAACAAAGTGGCTGCACCCGGGACTACGCGCCGAAACCTGACACTGCATTGAACACTTTCAAATCTGGAAGCAAGAAGGCGAGAATAATGAGGCATCGGTCAGTGTGCTAGGATGCGCCTCTACTGCTTTCAACAGGGTTCACAGCCCACATTGTACCCTGTAGAGCATTTTTATCTAGAGATAATCAATATTTTTACAATAGAACTAATGTCGATTAACAAGCTACGAACTGGCAGCCCTGGTTAAGAGATCTGGAAATATTGCAAGAAGCAATTATTTTCATGAAAAAGATAGTGAAAAGTTATTCTATGGTAAAAACAATTTTGAAAATATGCTGTTTCGATGTGTCATATTTGATATGGTGTCTGTACTGTGATGCACCCTTTACATCGTCTGCCTTTAATACTGCTTTGCCTGTTTTTGTACTATTTTCTCTTTCTCTCTTCCACTGGCTACGTATCTCTTCCTTTCTTTCCTTTCTTTCCTTCTACCTCTCATTTCTGTCTTCCTCTCCTTTCTTTCTCTCATTCTCTTGCTTCTTTCCTCTCCTACTTTTTCTACATCGCATTCCCCTTTCTTTCTCCTTCAGCTTTCTTTTTGTCTTCCTCGCATTCCTTTTCCTTTCTTCATTTCCCTCCTTTATCTTCATTGCTTCAGTTCGGTCTTTCCTCTTTTCTCTCTTCCTTTGTTTTAAAGACTCCCTAGCTCCTAAAAGTAATCGCTTCATACATTAGTTTTTGTGTCATTATTGTCTGACTGCTGTACAGTGTGCAGGTCACTGCTGAGATATGTTAACTTGTAGTTAACTTGTAGATAGCTATAAAGGCTGCATGGAACTCGCAAAATGCATTATTGCTAATGGTCCTTTGTGCCCTAACTCTCAAAATGAGAGCAGTGTCATCTTATGTATGGCCTACAAATCAGAACACAAGTCTATATTAGACTCTCACTTCTCAGTGTGATTCATAAACGAGGGACAAAACCCATCCCTGGGAACCCTATATTAGTTAACATTTGCTATAGAGCTCATGCACATTAACGACGTTAACATTTGCTATAGAGCTCATGCACATTAACAACGTATGCTCACTGCAGCAGGACTGGGATACTCTAGAGGCAGTGTTTTAGTTACTTGGACTTTATGTACCCGTATTTAATACTCATATAATAGAAGTAGCTCTCTCTACAGAAAAGGATGGAGACCCCTGCTTTGGATGGCAGGAGGGAGGGAGTTCCACACATTCAACAAAAGATTAGCCATAGGAACAGGTTTTGTTAAAGAACAGAGGTTCCAGAAGCAGGGAGTCAAAGCAGCAGAATTGTTGGATCCTAAGGGAGAACTTCATTCCAGCATTTGTGGGAGCTTTTCATACATTTAGGTGCCGATTACGATCCGTTAAAAATTATTTCCGTACGACTCGAATCCGTATTTTTTTCCGTACGAATCGTACAAGTCACGTCCGACCCGTGAAGTACGATTCATACGGGAAAAAGTACGTACGGATCGGCCCGCTCCGTACGAATCGTAGCGGGAAAAGTTGTATGAGACGTACCCGGACACTTTTCCGTACGATTCGTAAAATGACAGTCCGAGCGTGCAAGTACGATCCGGATCGGCTATCCGATTTACGAATCGTACGGAAAACAGCCTGTACACGGGGAATGACTCTACCCGTTACGAAGCGAAGTTTGTACGACTCGTGGCCCGGGAAAAGTTGTTCCCGGGGTACGAGTCGTACAGGCCCCCCACCACCCCCCTGTATGTACGCACCGTACCCCCACCCCCGTATGTACGCACCGTACCCCCACCCCCATATGTACGCACCGTACTCCCACCCCCGTATGTACGCACCATACCCCCACCCCGTATGTATGCACCGTACCCCCACCCCGTATGTACGCACCGTACTCCCACCCCCCCGTATGTACGCACCGTACCCCCACCCCCTGTATGTACGCACCGTACCCCCACCCCCGTATGTATGCACCGTACTCCCACCCCCGTATGTACGCACTGTACTCCCACCCCCCGTATGTACGCACCGTATCCCCACCCCCGTATGTACGCACCGTACTCCCACCCCCCGTATGTACGCACCGTACGGACAGTTTACCGGGTACGAGTCGTACAGAGAAAATGCTCCGTACGACGATTCGTAGGGCCCTTTTACCGGATCGGAATCGGCACCTAAGTGTTTTAAATGAGTTAATACTATTGGGTACTGAGTACCTGCACTTCTGTAATTTGAAAGAGACGATACCAGAGCTGCAGGTGCTTTTGCATCCCAGGGTCTGCCTGAGAGGTGAGGTGGTCACTAATATGAAGATACTGCTCTGTTTTATTTTCCGTTTGTCACAGTTTGAAGCATCTGTGGCTTTTGATTATGATCACACATTTGAGTTCCATTTGCTCTGTTTGCACTGTGTTGTTTAGTAATCTGACTAACAATATTCACATTTACTATTTAATAATCCCTGCGCTTTTTCCAGTAATGCACTTTTATGCCATTCCCTATGTCATGCTTCACCACCTTCTACTTCGCATCTCGCACTTCACTCTAGCGACAGATCTTTTGCACAGTCATATATGCAATTGATAGTTTCACATATTGCCTTACTTTGTTCTACCTGATAGTTGTGTTTGAGATGCACTAGCCCATTGCCCCATTATTATACTCTTGTGTTTAAAATGCGCATCACGTTGCTTTATTTATAGGTCACCATGGCTCTCAAAGGCTTTTTCGAATTGTATACAAGATTTTCCCTGATCTCCCACCATTATGATAGACGTGAATGCACATTAGTACATTGCCCAGTCTCGGCTTTACATTGTAAAAAAACATAATGTACAATTCACAGAGGGTATTGTTCTCCCTCAGTCTCTTAATAACAGGACAATACTACCACATGGTGAGGCAAGATGCGCAAATCCACTGAGAGCCGGCTAGGGAAGTATTCTTTGGGGTACAGGAAGCTTATGCTTCCCAAGCATTCTCAGAATGAAGAGGTGCAGGTTCAAGAGCAGGTGGAACTTCAAAGGGATTACGCTTCATAATACCACTGACATGAAAGTACGTGAGGAAACGGAATCCTCAAGAAAGAGGTATTAATGAACGTGTTGTAAATGAATGCCAAGGGTGGGTGGCAAGCTGTAAAGGAGATTGCCAAGTTAGATAAATCATTTACTGCTTCTAAACAATGATTGGCAGCAAGAGTGTTGTAAATTAAGGCAGAATGTGATTAAGCATTTACTGAAAACATTAATGCTTTCCCTTTAGATCATGTTTTCTTCGTTATGTTGACCGAAGTCCGGACTCCATTTTGTATTGACATGCTGCCATGTGTTCACCACGAGGAGAGTCCGACCTCTGTGTTAGTTGCTCTTGTAATCTGCCTAGCAACAGTTTATAAATAGCTCCCTCTTGTCCATCTGGCGCATGCCCAGACTTGACCACATCTGTTATAATTAGCCTTGCTTGACCATGTGTTTCGCGGGCTCAAGGAGCGTGTTGGCTCCGCCCATGTATTGATTCAGTATCGAGAATGACCATAAATGGTAATGTTCTTCGGCCTTACGTTGTATCCACCCACTATGAGCCCCTCTGTTGTGTATAAAAGGGGACTGTGTACGAATGTTCTTTGTGCTACTCCATGCAATACTGAAGAGTGTTGTGTGGATTGTAGGACCACCCTTAAGGGTTAATAAATGCTGTTTTTGTACTTTGCAGTTTCCGTGCCAACTTCCTTATAGATTCCGTTACAGGAGAGCGAACCCTTGTGCCTTGCGGGCCTAGCTGGGGCCTGTATTCATCAATTGGCGCCCGTCACGTGGGGCTCATCGGCGACTCGGATGCTCGAAGGACTGGTCGCGACGAAGGTGAGGAGTTTGGCCGGGGACGTGATCACTGCCAGCGGCGTCTTAGCCCTGGCATCCCGAGGTTTTTCTTCCTTCCCTTCCGAGCTGACCGTCTGGGTGGCGCCGGTCATCGACTGAGACCTCTTCTGTCGGTCTTGCCGTGAGAGCCGTTTGGGCGATTGTGGAGCTTGGCAGTTGGAACCTGGACTCTTGATTGGTAAGAACCGTTGTACGGTACTTGCTCCGAGTTTTTGAAGCCTGGGTTGGCTATTTGAGTTTGATTGATGATGACTAGTCATATTTTGAATTTGTCTTTGTGAAAATATATGCGTTGCAACACATATAGGCAGGTAATGTGGAGAAATGTCTCCAGGAGCTGTGTAAACTTTGAACGGCGCAACGATTAAGTGCCATTTTTCCTTATAATATTGCATATTTTGCACTATTTCTGAGCATGCCTGCTTTCAGCGCACTCCGTAAGTGGTGCTGCTGTTTTGGTAACCGGTTGAACCTCGAGGAATCTGCTCCAGCTCCCCCAGAGGGGACTCCTAATAGGGATATGTATGTGAAGCATGGTCTTTCTTCCATAATGTACAGCACGCTATGGAGGAAATACACGAGGAAGGATCCTGAGTTGCGATGGCCTTTGTATGGATCGTTTGATATACGTAAGATTGAGTATGTGGAACAGTGTATGTGTAAGCGGCGTGCTCGTCAGGATATGTTTGAGTGTGTGCGATTATGGGTGAAGGAAGTGCGTGAGCGAGAGAAACGTGAGAAAGCGCTGTTTGATAAAGAGCAACGGAAGAATGATCATGTGCGAGCGCAGGAAGCGAAGCGTCGGGAGGACAAAGAGCAAACGGACAGACAAGAGAAAGAGCGTAGGCTACAGGTTTCGGGTCAATATGTTGTTCGTCAGCCACTTTATCCTGTCTTTAATAATCCTGATGATGATTTTTATTTGCTAGATCGCTCTCCGCCCCCTTATGTTGGCGCATCCGCTCCGCGGCCGCAAGATTCTGGCCCGGCTCCGGGTAAGGTAGACACACGGTCCATGTTATCGGCCGAGCATATGGCTGAGCTTCGGAAACTTTCCCTCCGTGCATTTAAGGGCAAGATGTCTAAGGAGGAGTTGTTCCATACTTGGGGGTCGTGGCAAGATAGAGAGAGGGTGTATTTTCTGTCTCATTTCGCGGATGAAGTAATTGCTGCTTTCCGAAAATATTCTAGTGTCCTTGAGCCTGACGAAGTGTCTTCGGATGCCGGAGCATTACGTAATGGTGTTTTTTCTCCCCCTAAGGCTCCTGAGGCGGCTCGGCGGCTGTTCGCTTTACGGGACGAGGTGCTGGCCCTTAGAGAGAAAGCACGTCAACAAACGGAGGAGGAGAAGCAGTCGGATTCGTCTGCAGCAGGGGGCCACCCATCCGCCTCCCAGTCAGATAAGGATGACATAGTGCATGCTAAACCAATGCGAGAGGCGGCGCCTTTGTATGTTCCTCCTAAGGGAGCAGGGACTAGCTCGGATATTAACTCCGCCGATGCAAGGGGATATTTCGTATATAATTGGGTTTATACTCCATGGCATAGGGCCGATGTTATGGCGTTAAAGAATGCATTGCCTGACCCCCGCAAGAATCCAGCGGCCTTCTATGAAGAAGTTGAGGGGGCCTTGAATTCTTGCATTATGACTTTAGCGGATATAGACCTGTTCTTTGGCCTTATCCTACCGCCGGATACGTGGCGCTCTGTCCGAAAGGTAGATGATGCGGTTGCCTTTAAGGCCCGGTGGTCTGACCTTGAGGATGAGGATAGGGAACGGAAGCCTGCACAGAAACCACCCCAGAATATTTTAGATCTCCCTGCGGCTATTGTGGCTAAGTTGAAGACGATTATCCCCCCTAAAAAGATTGACTGGAATATGTTAACTGCATGTAAGCAGAAAGTTGACGAGTCAGTTGCGGACTTCTTTACGCGCTTTGAGGAGACGTTTCATGATTTTAGTGGCCAGTCGCTTACTGACGACACGGGCCGCCACCTTTTCGCGGACAAATATGTGGCTAATCTGCTACCGGCAGTTGCGGCCCGGTTAAAAGCGAGTGAAAGTTCTTGGTCCTCCGCGACACCGACGGCCCTTCTGACTATCGCTCAGTATTATGAGCGTCAGGAGCACGAGGCGAAGGGCCAGGAGGAGAAGAAATCGAAAGATCTCAAAACCAAGGTGATGTTAGCACAAGTATATGGCCCGCCCCGACGGGGTAATAATAATAGAGGAAGGGGCGGATCTTATGGTCCCCCTTCGGGCCGATCTGATTTGAATAGGAACCAGTGTGCGTACTGCAAGCAGTTGGGCCATTGGGCCAGGGATTGCCCAGCGTTGCGTGCTTCGCGTCAGGGGCACACTCTGGGTGGCCCGAGAGGTAGAGGGGGCTTGTCGAACTTTAGAGGGAATCCTAACGATAATGTCCGTTTCGATACTGCCGGGCGGCACCGAGATGGCTCAAATGTTTTTGATCGCCAGCACCAGTATCATGTATCGGACATCGATCAATCGGGATATCATGATTCTCAGCATGCATAGGAATGCGTTGGATGGGGGTCCGAATCAGTTGAGGTGCCGGTCGATCAGACGGGTCCTTATGTATCGGCTGAGGTTTTAGGTTCTACTGATCAGTTCCTAGTGGATACAGGAGCGACACGTAGTGCATTGTCTAGGTACTTGGTTCCGGGGGCTCCCCCATCCGGCTCAATGGTTACATCGGTAGGGTTTGACGGTACACTCTCCCGAAGCCCTCTTTCACAGCCCCTTGCATTTAAAGTTGATTGTTTTTCTGCGCCCTGTCCGTTTCTGCTTGCTCCGTATACACCGGATAACATTATGGGCCTTGATATGTTAAAGTACTTTAGGGCTACAATCCGCTGCTCCCCTGAGGGTGTGAGGGTGATCTTGAATGACAACTACCCCCGGTCTGGGCGGATGTGTACGATATCAGAGGATGCGTTGTTGGCTACCCTCCCCCGAGCTTTATGGGCGACTTCGGACACAGATGTGGGACAAATGGTGATTCCTCCGGTCCACATTAGCGTCCAGGAGGGGGCGGTGCTACCACGCCTCCCGCAGTATCGTATTTCCCAGGAGGGCGAGGAGGCTCTCATACAGATTGTGCAAGACTTGATAGCAGTAGGGGTAGTGGAAGAAGTTCCCTATAATATCTGTAACAGTCCGATTCTCCCAATTTTGAAAAAGGACACGGATGCGAAGGTCTATCGGTTCATAATTGATTTGAGGGAGGTAAACAAGATCGTGATACCTCAGTACCCGGTGGTTTCCGATATCACGACGTTGCTTACCTTGGTCCCGCCTACGGCAACCATGTTCTCAGTGATTGATTTGAAAAATGCCTTCTTTTCCATTCCCATTCACCCTGATAGCCGATTTCTTTTTGGGTTCACATTAAACAATAGATCTTATCGTTTTTGTAGAATTCCCCAAGGCTATACAGAAAGCCCTAGTATTTACAGTCAGGCTTTGAAACGACAGTTGGATTCCTTTGTTTTACTCGAGGGGGTCGCCCTCATTCAATATGTCGACGACATCTTGTTGGCGGCTGACACCCTGGAGTTGTGTGAAAAGAGCACGTTATCCCTCCTTTCCTTTTTAGCATCCCACAATCATAAAGTGTCTAGGAAGAAATTGCAATTCTGTAGACCAAAGGTGACTTATTTAGGTCACCTTTTGTCTAAGGAGGGGCGTGCACTCACACCAGATCGTATCCAAGTAATTTTGGACACACCGAGACCATCCACGCAGAAGGATGTGCGTGCATTTTTGGGCCTTGTTTCTTTTTGTAGACAGTGGATATTGGGGTTTTCACACATAGCTAAGCCATTACTAGCTCTTTTGACAAAAGACACGCCTATCCCAATCCCTTGGTCAGATGAGTGTGATGCTGCTTTTCAGCAACTGCGACAGGCCCTTTGTTCAGCACCAGTGTTAGGGACCCCTGATTATACAAAACCCTTTTCGTTGTATGTGCATGAGAAAGATGGATGTGCATTGTCAGTCTTAGTACAGATGCACGGCGACAAGCAGCGCCCTTGTGCATACTTTTCGGCTGTGCTTGATCCTGTCGCCCGAGCATTACCAGGGTGTTTTCGCTCGGTAGCGGCGACAGCTGTGTCAATACGCCAAAGTGAAGGAATTGTGTTGTCCCATAAATTGTTGGTGTTAGTTCCCCATGCTGTGGATGCCCTGCTTAATCAAACAAAGACGCAGCATTTGACCAGTGCCCGTTTAACGGGATATGAGCTGACGCTTTTGGCTCCTCATATTACGCTGAAAAGGTGCGTAACGTTAAACCCGGCCACATTGTTGCCATACCCCGAGACCCAGCCTGAGGCGCAGAAAGCGCATGATTGTATTCTTGTGACTGAGGAACAAACAAAGGGTCGTATTGATCTCCAGGATACGCCCTTTCCAGATGTAGATGGAGAACTGTGGGTAGACGGATCATGCCTGAAGCTACCAGATGGTACGACTTCAGCAGCGTATGCAATTACCACATTACACACGATAGTGGAGACAGCACGCATACCACAGAAATCAGCTCAAGCAGCGGAACTGATAGCATTAACACGAGCATGTGAGCTCAGTACAGGATTATGTGTGAATGTTTATACAGATAGCCGCTATGCCTTCGGAGTAGCGCATGACTTCGGCCTACTCTGGAAGGAGAGAGGGTTTTTAACGTCACATGGAGTACAGATAATGCATGGAGAGTTAGTTCATAATCTTTTAACTGCATTGACATACCCAAAGAAAATTTCTATCGTTAAGTGTAGCGCCCATAGGAAAGTAGTTGATAAAGTTGGAGAAGGGAATGCGTTAGCAGACCGGGTAGCACGGGAGACTGCGATGCAGCCCGGCGCTACTGGCATGTATGTAGTAAAGTCACAGGTGGAAAGATGGCGTGATGCGAAGGAGGAAGTGCGAGAAATGCAAAGGACCGCTTCTGATAAAGAGCGGGAGAAATGGGCTAGCGAGGGAGAGTTGGATGATGAGGGTTGTTGGAGAAATAAACAGATGGATAGATGGAAGTTACCCACGGCTTTTGTACAACCTATGGTTCAGATGGCACATGGGCTAGCACATGTTGGAGCTTCCGCAATTGTGAAATTGCTTACCCAAGTCTGGGAGCATCCAGAGATTGCTAGCACAGCAAAGAGGGTGGTGCAGACCTGTATGATCTGTCTGAAGTATAACCCAGGGAAAGGCACTCGAACTCCAGCAGGAGGATTTGCGACGCCCACTGCACCCTTTGAGGTTCTGCAGATGGACTACATCCAGCTTGAGCGCTGTAACAATTTGAAGTATGTTCTAGTAGTGGTCTGCGCCTTCAGTAAATGGGTTGAGGCGTACCCTACGAAAGACAATACTGCAATGACTACAGCGAAGCTATTGCTGAAAGAGTTTTTCCCTCGATACGGCGTCTGTAGACTTCTGTGGAGTGATAATGGCCCTCACTTTGTAGCGGATGTTATAAAATATGTCTTGAAGGGCCTAGGCATCACCCAGAAGTTCCACGCCGTATTCCACCCCCAGTCTGCAGGACTAGTCGAGAAGTATAATGGTACACTGAAGCTTAAGATCGCCAAAATCCAAGCTTCAACATCTTTGACTTGGCCAGACGCCCTGCCACTGGCGTTATTGTCAATTAGGTCGGTGCCACACTCTCGAACTGGCCTTACGCCATATGAAATCGTATTTGGACGCCCAATGAATATTTGGGGTCCACCAAGGCCTAAGGCTGTGTATGATGTACCTTGTGTAATGATGAGCGATTATCTGGCACAGTTAACGGATAATTTGGTTTCTATTCATCAACAGGTCCGAGAAGCGCTCCCTGATCGGTCTACCGGCGAAGGACATGGTCTCCGGCCTGGGGATCATGTCATGGTGAAGGTCTTCGACAGAACGAACAGTTTGGAGCCGAGATGGGTCGGACCTGAGCAAGTTCTCCTTGCAACAAGGACGGCAGTGCGAGTCTCGAACAGGAAGAATTGGATCCATTCCTTACACTGTCGAAAGGTACCGCCCGGATTGGTGGAGTCTGCCGTGCTGACCGATCAACGAGAAATCCTAGCAGCAGAGACAGGCCGTGCTGCGGAGCCAAACGACACTGAGGAGCTCTTTCCGGACCACACGACTTCTGGAGGAAGGCGATATCATCTTCGACCAAGGAAGTAAGGTTTCCAGTACCGGGACATACTGTCAGAACGGCCCTTGGGTTAGTGAAACGGAGAGCCGATGAGGCAAGGGGGGGGGATCAGCCCTGCATTAGTGTAGCGACACCCGTCTTGGCCCGCTGGTGAAGAAATCAACCGCTGCCCAAGGGGAAGAGTTCTGACAGACTTTTTAGTTTCAGGAAGATATCAGGGTATTGTTTCTTTTGACATGGAGAAGAAGAAAATCCTTTGTGCGTTGGGGTTCATGCTAACAGTAGCTATCGTTGGTATAACCACATGGTTTGTGGAGGAGGCAACTCCTGCTCGAAAGACACTTGTGTTGACGACTCCAGTGCCTGCGGAGCACTACTTTTATACACTGCCATATCAAGAGTTGAAGCATCGACAATCCTATTTGAATAACACTTTCATTCAGATGCTGCATCACACCCACGTTGCTACGAACGCTACGAACTGTTGGATATGTGGGATGATGCCAGCCCATCAGAAGAAAGGAGGTACGCCATTCATACCACTTCCTTTCTCTCATAATGGCTCTTGTAGAGCATGGTACACTTTGCTGTTTGCCACTCGGAAACCGACAGTGGGACGATTGCTTTTTAGACTTAATAGAGAATGCCATCAAGACAAGAATGGGTATCCACAAGCGAATGGGACAATTTGGGAATGGGAAGAGTACCGACCGGACAATGAATCCATTCCCTATATCTTCACGAACACAAGAGACACTGTGGGGAAGGACAAATTCGTAATCCAAGTAGCACAAGCTCAAGCGGACCTGTGTGTCCAGAGTGTGGGTTTTATCCCTGTTGGTGTCAGTGATTGCATAACTGTATTGAACATTGACGGGCTGAACAACAGTACCTTCCTAGCGTCCCATAATACCTACTTTGTGTGTGGAAATAAAGGTTATTACCGTTTGCCGGCTGGGTGGTCTGGGGTATGCTATGTATCATTCCTATTACCTCCTGTATTCCTAGCACCCGCGTCATATCATAAGGATTTGAAACTTTTGAATAATGTGACTGTAAATAGATACAAACGTACTCTATCAATTGATGATGTGGATCAAACCGATACCAGCTTGCAACAGTATATTGATTTTAACTTAGGACTGTTTTTCTTTGTTGGAGCTGCTTTGAACAGTAGGAAGATCCGAAGATTGACAAGAGTGGTAGAAGCTGTGACAAATCAGACTGCTGCCGCTCTTGGGAATCTTACGGAAGAATTACAAATAACTAGGATTGTTGCATTGCAGAATCGTATGGTATTAGATGTAATGCTAGCTGATCGAGGTGGAGCCTGTAAAATTATTGGAAGTAGCTGCTGTGTGTTCATCCCTGATCATACGCCATCCGTTTATAACGCCATTAACAAGCTGCATAAAATAGCAGCTGAAATCCACACAGAAAACGGCACTTGGTCCTTTTCTGGATGGTTTTGGGCGTTGGTTACTGCCTGGGGATGGAAGGTCTTAACTGGTCTCTGCATTATTATAGCAGTTCTGTTCCTTTTCTGTATGTGTATTCAATGTGGACCATTGTGCTGTTCCGTATGCATTTCATTCTGCATTCCAGATAAGAAAGCTATTGCCGATGTTGCTCGACAGAAGGGTCTAGCTAAAGAGGTTAAGGGAATGATGATAATTGATATATATGATGATTATTCTTGGAAACCGGATGTCTTCAGTAAATGCTGAAAGGGTCGTCTGTTGTAAATTAAGGCAGAATGTGATTAAGCATTTACTGAAAACATTAATGCTTTCCCTTTAGATCATGTTTTCTTCGTTATGTTGACCGAAGTCCGGACTCCATTTTGTATTGACATGCTGCCATGTGTTCACCACGAGGAGAGTCCGACCTCTGTGTTAGTTGCTCTTGTAATCTGCCTAGCAACAGTTTATAAATAGCTCCCTCTTGTCCATCTGGCGCATGCCCAGACTTGACCACATCTGTTATAATTAGCCTTGCTTGACCATGTGTTTCGCGGGCTCAAGGAGCGTGTTGGCTCCGCCCATGTATTGATTCAGTATCGAGAATGACCATAAATGGTAATGTTCTTCGGCCTTACGTTGTATCCACCCACTATGAGCCCCTCTGTTGTGTATAAAAGGGGACTGTGTACGAATGTTCTTTGTGCTACTCCATGCAATACTGAAGAGTGTTGTGTGGATTGTAGGACCACCCTTAAGGGTTAATAAATGCTGTTTTTGTACTTTGCAGTTTCCGTGCCAACTTCCTTATAGATTCCGTTACAGGAGAGCGAACCCTTGTGCCTTGCGGGCCTAGCTGGGGTCTGTATTCATCAAGAGTGCCAGACAGTCTGGATTGAAGGAGCTTTAAGCAGTAGGACAGAGGCACAAAGCTCAGATCTCTCCCGTCATGTACAGAAACAAGTGAACAAGCATTGGCAAAGCCATTACATTTTCCCTATGGGAGATCTATTGGTTTTATCAATGCTTTTTATGAGAAACTGTGTAATGCGGCTTAAAATAAAGAAAAAAAGCGACATGACATGGCCAGGTTTGAATGCGTAATAGCCCCTTTTTTAAATTTACTTTAAGCCATGTTGGGCTTAAACTAAAGAAAAAAAAGCCCTATGATGGAGGGCAGCATTGACCACGTCATAGTGCTTTTTTTTAAGCCATGTTGCACAGAAACCCACGCTGCTGTTCAATACTTCAAAAAAAGCACAAGGAAGGCAAGCCAGACAAGGGAGGTGCTGGGAAGGAGGCAGGGAACAGCAACAATGGATCGTGGGAGGAGGGCAGGAGTACAAGCAACACAAAAGATGTACAGGGGAAGGTGGGAGAAAGAACACTATGGACAGTAGGAGGAGGGTGGGGGGACAGCCACTAGAAGGGAGGGACTTTGGAGGGAGGCGGACTACAGACACGTGCACTCATAGAGTGCATGTGAAAAAGTAAAAAAGAAGTACCTGCAGGTGCCTGCACCCAATGGAAGGATACAAGCCGCAGAGAGGAAGCTGAACTAGGTCTATGCTCCATGGCAGAGACAGCACTGAAGCCCTGGGAGGAAGCAGGAAAGAGCAGGAGGTGCTGACCAATCATAAGTAAGGAAACAAGAGTGACGTGGAAGTCAACCAATGGTAAGTGATGGAAAGATTCAAAGCACATTTTACGCTTTTATTTTGTTAATAATAGGTTTTGCTGAAGGCACATGCACGCTGTCTCAGGCAAAACCTAAAAATGAAATGTAGCAGCATCATTGACCTACATTTGAAAAGCCTTCGTGGATGAACAGTATTGTACATGTGTTTGGTGTGAGATATTTCATAGAGACATAACAATGCAGGTGTATTGCTGAATGTTAATACCATATATAGAATAAAGTACCCACTACCATACATTACAAGGATATTGAAAATAAGTTTCATGACCATAAAGAGTTCCTTTTACTTGCTATATCCTTATCATGTATAGCTTTGGGTATTTCATTCCTCATAATGCAAGGTCACACCATCACATTTCCCACAAATCACTTAAATCCTTGAGCGTAGCTCTTTCATATAAAAGAGAAAGCACATTTGCAAACATGAAAAAATGTAAGTAGCATGACTAGTGCAAAATTAAACACATTAAATAAACCGTTAGAAAGTTGTTGAAAAACGACATTGAAATCAATTTTAATACAAGTCCGTTTTTTTTGTTTTAAAAAGGGCAGTAGCTTGGAATATGTAAGCATATGAAGAAAGATTCTAACTTTTCTATAATTACCTAAGAAGTGCAAAAAAATGTTGCCATAAATATCTCCTTTCTATTTTTCACTGTAAAGCTAGAAAACAGAGCACAAGAACACAAATCCATGTTTCGTTTTCATTCTTTAAACAACTGCCTTAATTATAGCTTCTTACCTTGCGTGCCTTTCCAATGGGCTAATGGAAGCAGGCACTTTGATGACAGAACTCTACTGTAATAA
The DNA here is from genome assembly GCF_964204655.1 of Triturus cristatus. Taxonomy (NCBI): domain Eukaryota; kingdom Metazoa; phylum Chordata; class Amphibia; order Caudata; family Salamandridae; genus Triturus; species Triturus cristatus. Next base: position 673,839,605 of record NC_140581.1, on the reverse strand, counting down.
GTTATCACAGTTGAGTGACTAAGTATTATCTTTATAGTAGGTGACTGGGTGTGTGGTAAGTCTCCTATTATATATGGGATAAAATACCCAATATCCTTAAAACGTACAGGAAGGGGGTAAATTATCGAATGTAATATATTTGGGGTGTTGTGTGTCGATTTAGATTCCATATATAGGTTTCCCGATTTATGTCCCTATATAGGCACAATTCGCATTGCCCATATTTAGGCATAGAAATCCTACCCTTTTTTAGGCATTATCCATGCTAACAAAATACAGGCATGGCCACCTACATCCGTTCATCTACGTCACGAAGAGTTCTTGGAAAAACAGACTCTTAAGCCTTTAGGACTTCCCCTTGCTTGGATATTGATTTCTCCAAGAACTCATTTATTATGCATGAACATCTATTCCTTAGGGGTTCATTCATGACGTTCTTCTGCCCGACTTTTACATCAATACTGGCATTCCTAAACACCTTCAAGGTATAAATATACCTTCACTTACCATGGCAAACTACGGTTCGGCTGCCTACCTGCACTACGCGGCTCGCCACTGCAAGTTCAGAAGGAAGTCAAGTCCCCGCCTGACGCACTGACCAGACGCTGTCATCCTCCTCGCAGAGAATCCAGCTCCAGTGTTTCTGACACCCCTTGCGGGGTGTAAGAGATCGAGACTCGGAAAGAGATTCCAACCTCACTCATTCTAAGGTATGGAGCAGACTAGAACCTAGAGGGACTTTTGGCAAATCTTGGCAACTATAGCTAAACTAGACTATAGACAAACAGCACCTACTTCTTACCTCATACTACACTTATGTTAGGTACACTAGGGTAGAACTAGCTAGAAGCATCAGACGAGTATTAACATTTTAGCCTGTGTTATTTATGTATGTATTTTTATGAATATGTGTCATAGCTATCAACCATGTTATTGCAGTTTTATTTTATCTTACTGTTAACGCTGTACGTATTATACTTCACATTCTGTCTTACGATTGTAGCAGTTCATATCTCTTGCACGAGAAATAAGACTGTTCAATAAACCCTTTTTATTAAAACGCCCGTCTATCTATTTCTGTGTAACTCTGTAGAAACGAAGCATGCACGATTGACTGAGTGAAACTATTATCTATTGTTTCCACGATTCTGAGATTGTTCCGATTCTAAGGGAAACAAAGTTGTCATGTTTATGCGGTTGTCAGAAACTAATTCCTTCTTGTTTATTCGAGAAGTTTCTAGTGACCTCTGAGTTAGCTGGCACACACAAGTAATTAAGTTTAATGTACTCGATAGAGACATACTGACCTCAGTCCTATGTCAAAATTATAGTGTATATTATTCCAATGAGCAGAGCCTATCAGGAATATAGGAACTACACTACATGGCGCCCAACGGTTTGGTAAGGCACTAATTTAACGCTAGATACTGAAGTAACTCAGTCGTGCTTTTCTCAGAGACGCCTACTCATAATACTCCATAAGACGTCTGGAGTGGGTAGGGATAATATCCGTCATAGCTGAGTAGGCCAAAATCCTATGTATTAGCTATTTGGTTTGTTCAACGTTGATGGATACAGTGTTCCAAAATATTGTGCACCTTATCTTTGTTCCCTTGAAACTTGCTCTGCAATTTTCATTAAACAAATGTCCCTAAACGAGGACAATAACACCGGAACCGGTGGAGCTGTACCCGACGAAATCGCAGCAGCTTTTGATTATACAGGTTTTAATGAAACCGATGAAAATGCGAAAATCATCGCTCCAAATTTAAGGAGAGCCATCTCTCTAAAACCTATTAAACATGGCCTACCACCAAGAGGTGGTAGAGCAGTTTTTGTGATAGAGGCACATGAATCTCACCAGACAGAGGTATACTATTCATGGATAGTATTCCCAGAATAAAATCCAGTAACTAAAACGTTTCACTTCTACAAAGAAGATGAACCACCTGAGAAATATATTCCTTTCGAGGATATTGAAATTCCACTCACATACCAGGAGCATGATCTCTGGTTTAAAGGCGCCCTAAAATATTACAATCACATTACCAGGCTCGGTCCACCAGGTAGACCAGGAGCAACATGGCCGATTTTAGCCGGCTACACACCTCATCCGGACATTGAAGCAATGTCAGACGTAGAATTACTTAATCAGATACAAAATTTTATAGAATTACACAATTAAACCACAACTGTCTGAAAGTCCTGAAAAGGCCTTTACTAAAAACAATCCTACCTCTTCTAAAAAGAAGTGGGAAAATAACAAACAACATTCAAAAGAGAAAGATTTTCAACCCCGAGGTAGGTCTCCTCAAAAGGAGCCCTCTGAAAGGAGATATAACCTCAGGAATAGGGATAATTTGAGAAAACTTGACAGGTATCAATACTGATACATGTTCCTCTCGTACCTTTCAGATATCGTCACAGACATCCGAAAGAAGAGGACGGTCAGATCAAGAAGAAGAACGCGTGAAGTCCAAAGACGATCAACACATTCAGAAAAACCAACCAAAACCTCAATTGTCCAAGAAGAAAGTAGCAGGTCTGAAGATCAGACATGCCGAGGATTCTGAGAACACAACTCAAGAATGGAGAATGGGCTCAGACAATGTTGGACAGCGCAGCAGAAGTAACAATAGCTCACCAGAACCTGAAGGGACTTCTAGAGACAGTGGACTTGAATGAAGACATTCAAGTTGAGACTGTAGACACCAGGGTTAGCTCTCCACATAGGTTATATGAAATAACACTCCGGATGGAGGGGGAAATACCAAGAAAAGTGAAAGCACTCTTCTGGGAGCATCTTTCAAGGGGTTATGACATACATCTATCAGAACGGGACTGGTAACCAGAATTTGTCAGAGAGTGACCACATGGCGAAGACATCATTATGTCAGCCTTCTCTAACCATGTTCCAATACATTTAAAGTATACTTATGCCAGGAAATGGGCAGTAGCCCACGCCCCAGCATTATACAAACATCATGTAGGATGGGATGAGGACTCACCTCACCATAAGATCCAGTTACAAAATCAACCAACAGCACAAAGGCAGTATCAAATTAAGCAAGAAGCTAAAAAACAGGCCAGGGAGATCTTAGATCAACTTGAATACCAAGGGGTGATTGAAACATGCACCTCATCAATTAACAATCCTTTGTTTCCTGTTTTCAAACCAGACAATACATCTCGTCTCGTTTTGGATTACAGAAACTTAAACTCTTGTTGTAAAACATTTGCAGTGCAAAATGCACATAATACAGCATTAATGAATAACATTGTGCGTACAAAATATAAAACCACATTAGATGTTTCTAATGGTTTCTTGTGTCAAAACATAGCTCCTGAAAGTAGGTATTTGACAGCTTTCTCAATAATGGGGACCCAGCGTCAATTCTGTTGTCTCCCTCAGGGATTCAAGAATAGTCCAGGGTTATTCTTAATAAGGGTAACAGAGTTACTACAAATTTATGATGACGAGGCATTGTCATATGTCAATGATATCTATCTGACAGACGATGACCTGAACAGGCACTTGAACAGGGTGAATACCATTATACTGGGCTTCACTTCTGAGGGTTATAAATTCAATTTAAAAAAATCAAGAATTTCCCATCTCAACGTCCTTTTCCTAGGATATGAACTATCAAGTGAAGGCAAAAGCCTGGCAGCCAACTTTTTAGAAAAGTGTGCCCTGCTCCAACCTCCAAAGACAATGAAAAACTTAGTCGATTCTAGGTTTCCTAAATTTTGGAAGAACATACATTCTAAACTACGCAGAAAGGGTTAAACCTCTCTTCGAATTAATCAAACCTGATTTTAAAATGACACATTGGACACAGGAACACACAGATATCCTGCGTTCACTTCAAACTGACATGTTAACAACAAAAAACTTACAAACACGAGTAAACGTACGCAACTTAGTGATCCGAATCGTTCCAGGTCAATGCGGATTCACCTACTTAACTTTTAACGAAGGTGAAAAAGTACCAATTGCATACAAATCAAATTTGTATACGCAAGCAGAAATGAAATTTACATTGACAGAAAAAATTCTGACAGCAGTTCAAACCGCTGTAGCAAAAGAAAGAGCCCTAGCACAGGGCAAACACATTATGGTCGTAACCCCTGTACCAGCCTTAGAGGCAGTTACAAAAGCGAGTATTCCGAATGCAAAAGCTTTACATCCAAGATGGATACAATGGGTTAATTCTCTTGCTGCAACTGATGTTGAATATGTTTTTGATCCTTTTTTAAAAACACAAGCATTCCTGCAATATGAACACGAATTTCCTCTGCCTACTGAAATTCTCCCTCTTGACCAGTACGAATTTATAATTTATACTGACCGATCTGCACAATGCACATCTGCTAATGCCTGAATGATCCCGCTTTAAGTGGTGTAAAAGGGGGAATACACCAATAGTTCCATTTTTAGACAGTAAGTAGTTAGTAGACTATAGATGAACTACTAATTTCACAAAGAAATGGAAAAGAAAACAACAACATCGGCTGGGTTGGCACTGAATTAAAGTAACAAAGAGATGGAGTAGAAGCACTTGGTGACTGTGCATCAAGTGCATGCACACACTCAAGCAGTGCTTAATTTGTGCTGGTGTTTGCCATTGTTCAGATCTGTGGCTTATTTCAGATGGCCAGGACATATTCATTTTGCATTTTTCAGAGAACAGATTACATTAAATATCACAGATTTTGGCCGCATACATGCACTCATAAGGCATGGCCCTTCACCTGTTGATCAACTATTAAACCCTTAGCTCTTTTTCCTCTGTCTAACCCCTTTATTAAATCATCCCCTTTTATATTTGACTTAACCACAAGGCTTCAAGTCTACTGTAAAATGTCCTTTATTGAAAAAGCCCATGCCTATTTTGGATTGTTGCGAAAAGCCAATGGCAGTAAATGTCATTCTTTTGCTGCTGGCCCTAAGAAAGCTCTAATTTTTGTGACCTGTAATAAAAACTAATGAGCAGAGAGAGAATTACTGCTGGACTGATGCCATTTAAACTCAGCTGCCCAGAAATCAGGAGTATTTGCATAGAGTGCCTTGTGGATAAATAGTCTTGGCTTTAAAAGTGACCCTGTGCTTGATGGGTAGCTGGTACATTTCTGAGCAGACCACAAATTAGCCTATATCTCCCCAGAGTCTCTTTCAAAAAACAATGAAAGAATCTCTCTACACATCCCCTCAACAATCTTGACAGCAAGCAACTTATAACCCAACTGGTTCAGTTCAATGCAACGCCCTGTCCACTTCAGGCCCCCCTTTTCATGTTTCTCACTAAGCGAACAATCAGGTCAACAGAAGTGAAAAGAAAGCAAACATACTGCTTTTCCAAGTAGAATTCATCAATTTTGACAATACACACCAGATCCCATCAGTCGTCCCACACACTCTTTGACATATGCAGCACTACCCTGCAAAACCAAGATTGAACTCAGCAAAGCCACGAACATTTTGTTAGATGAACCTACACCTTCAATGTCCCTCTTTCGGTCTCTTGACAGACCACAGGTACCACGTCTGCAGTTTCTTCGTACGCATCATGACCCCAGTACGTTTCCACAGCAAATTTAATTTCACCCTTAACTCACACTCAATCAAAGATGTTGCTTATTGCACCTGCTTCAAGATCTCTTGCTGATTCTGAGTTCATGTGGTCAGTAGATGTCATTATAGAAGGCTATTTTTAGGATTTTGAGTCCTCAAAGATGACCACCCTGAACAGTAGCAACACACAACCTGGGCTGACTTTCTATGACTATGTGCACAACACCAAATTTATACTGACTCCCAAGGTTCGGAGACTACACCTGCAGGAGTTTTGTATATTTGCCTGCTTAAACTCAGTCAATGGATTACATAACTCTGCCCCAAGCGGAATCCCCATATAACAGATTTGCTTTTATTTGATCCAAATGCACATCTGCTTTCATCCAATCTCTGGCTCCACTCTATGGGTAATTGCCTATCCCCAATAGCTATGACTCAACTCACTCTGCCTCTAACCTTCTTCAGCGACATCACCCATATCAAGACTAACATCAGGAGCCTAGGAGTAATGTAGGCTGCTAACCTACCCTCAACTCTCAAATGGAGGCCGCAGTTAAATCCACCTTCGACCACTGGATGCTCCTCAAGAAAACACTGCCTTTTATCCTCATATAAATCATCCTAAGGTGACAGGCACCCTAGTAAAATCAGACTTATATTATGGCAATGTGCTTTACACTGGCCTCCCCACTCATAAGGCCAAGCAGACTCCAAAAACAAGGAGTACACCTCATCAGTCACACCGCAACTCATAGGTCTTCATTTCCTCCGTGTTCAGACTAGAGTCAACTCCAAAACTCTAAAACTCACCTACAAATATCCAAAAAGGCTCAGCATTGATATATCTACAGGAACAATTCACATGCTGCAAACCGGCCTGAACACCTTTTTCAACTCCAATCAGTATCCTGATCATCCCCAGACCCAGATGCAAATTACGCGTGGACAGGGCCTTCTAAGACTTAAGTCCTCAGCTAGGGAACAGCCTTTCAACCACATATACTGCCTCCATTACCTCAGGGACTTTATGACAACCTCAAAGTTCCTCAACCAAGAGTGCAATCAAATCTACCTCATGAGACCTAAGTGCACAAGATAACCCCCAGTCCCTACAATCAGCCTTCACAACCCATGCACATAGCTAAGTAACTTCTCAACTTAACCTATCCCAAGTCTGAGACCCACAGATATACTAACACAGAACAACCCACTCTCTGCGACAAAACATCAGGACTTACTCACACAGACTCAAAGAGAACATTAATTTAGACCTTGCAGATCTGACTACCATACCAGGAACGTCTTTCAAGATATCTTCACCGTAGGACAGCCTATTGTAGTGGCAGTTGATAAAAAACCATTTAATATAACATAACAATTCAAATACTTTATTCAACAATTAAGTTGTAAAAGTGACATAAAACAGTATACACATAATTTCAATCCAAAAGTACATTTAAAAAACACATTATAAAATAGCTTATAAATAAAATTATCAATACGTAAGGATACATTGATAGACCAACCCGCATAATGTAACAAGCCAGTCAATTGCCTAATGAAAAGTCACTTTGGCATTTAATCAATTTAGACCGAATTGCCCAGGCCCACTTTATATATTTTGACATTGCAATAGAGATGGTCGGGCTTGGATCAGTAGACAAGATTCTCATAGCTACCTCATATATTCGGATGCCCATCAATCGACAAACAGGTAGTACCCATTTCTTGCGTGGAATAGTATAGAGCGGACAAAAAAGGACAAAATGACTCGTAGATTCGATCTTGTCCAGACACTTTGGGCACCTATTTTCAGACCCCACTGCCCAGTGGGATGTAAATGAGCGTACCAGGAGTGTACCTATCCTGAACTGGAAATAAAGTTTACGATCGGACGGTACTTCAATTAAGCCCCAATATGATTCCAGTCCGACATTAACCTTAAATTCCAAGAATCTGCCAGTTAAAGCAGATGAACTCCCCTTGCTAAATAATTCTAAGCCGATCATCTCCCAATATCTGATTTTCAGAGTCCTTTGAAGGGAAAGCTGTATTAGAGGGGTCGTCCCATAGATCTCTCAGTCCCATGCGATAAAGTAATAATTTTACAGATCTCAGCCATTCTATCTTGTGGGAGGAATCTTTTTCAATAATTTCCTTTAGGCCCATTGCATAGTGACTAAGCTCATTAGTTGTCCACACCCTACGCCAATATAGCAAGGGCCGTAGATAAGCTACATCCTGTATGGATTTTAAACCAAGATCCCAAAAAAGGGGTAGCAAGGGAGTGCTCTGGGGAACACCAACAGCTTTTCGAATAAACTCCTTTTCCATGGCATTCAGTCGCTGTGGGTTTTTGCCATGCCCCCAGAGCTCAGACCCATAAAGGGCCGAGCTACGAATCTTCATCGTATAGATCTCTAGAAATGGCTCCATTGGTTGAGACTGTGAAGTTTTAAATCGTTTCATTAGAATACCAGTCTGTTGTTGGTATTTCAATAGTGAAAGATCTATGTGATTATTCCACTATTATACTTCTGTCAATCACAGTCAGTCAGCCCAGACAGCACGTCAAATCGGTTAAAAGACCTGATGTCCCCCATTAAATGACCCGTTTGGATGGCTCTCCCTCCAATTGTCCCAAACAAAGGCAAAGGGGCCGGTGCATAGAAGTAAGATAATGGTACTGTTCTAATTGGAGAAGAAAGATCAACATTCTGGGACCATTCACAAATATAATCAACACATTGTTTATCCCTAAAATTGATAATGACACACTCTCCCTTAATTGTCTTGGGTTTACTACCCACCCAATTCACCCTCCTAGCGAATACAATTTCGGCTCGCATGTTGCCCGGCAGGGGGCGTTTAGTATTGAGCCAGAATGTACATTTGTTTTTTAAGGCCCAATATGTTTCCCTAGTACCAGTAACCAAAGATGGAACGCCGGTCAAAACGACCACGTATGGGGCAGCCTCGCGGGGAAGATGTATGTCAATCAGGTCCGAAGGGGTCTGAACCAAAGGTTGTAACTGTGCTGGCTGTTCAGCATTACTTAATACGATAGATGAAATTCTATTAAGTCCGTCACAGGCTGGATTGGTTTTTCCATTTTGTTGGTTGGCTTCCTTCTCTGTATCTTGTGTCAATATGCCAAGGACAGAGATGATAGTCCATTTCACCATGAATTCGGTTTCTATAGGGAGCCACCTTTTAGCAGTAAAGAGGTTGATAGAGCTCTTGACACTGTGAACCCGGGTCGGGCACCGGGTATGGATCTTATTCCTGCAGATGTGTTCGTACATGATAGACAGAGATGGCGCCTTTATATTACTTATTTGGCCAATGCTATTGCCCAGGGCATGGCCATACCTCAATCCTGGAAAGGCGCTGAAATTGTCCCGATATATAAAAAAGGGGACAAGTCTTTGGCTAGCAACTATAGGCCTATCAGCCTTATAGATGCTATACAAAAAATCTTTGGACGGCTGGTCTTGGGCAAAATCCAGTCCTGGATGGAGGATGCCAATATTTTGAGCCCCCTACAGGCTGGTTTTCGCCCCAAGACCAGTACCATTGACCAGGTTTTTAGATTCCTAATATTGTACTGGAGGACAGTGGTATTAGACAAAGGCGTCCTGTACGCTGTGTTTGTCGACCTGCGGGCGGCATTTGATCTGGTCCCGCGCGGCAAACTGTGGCAAGTACTTCAGGAACTGGGGATGGCACCGGAGTTGCTGGCACTTGTCGTCCGCTTACATGAGGACAATTTCGCTCGGGTACGTTGGGGTAGACCGGGAGAGGCCACGGATTCTTTCCCCGTGGAACGGGGTGTGCGACAGGGTTGTGTCCTGGCACCTACCCTGTTCTCACTCTTCGTCAACGGGGTGGCCGAGTTCCTCTCCCGGGTCCCCACAGATGCCCCTGCGTTGGCTGGAGCTCGTGTTCCGGTCCTCATGTTCGCGGATGACACTCTGCTGATTTCGAAAACTCCGAGTGGCCTCCAGCTTACCTTGCGGCGCTTCGAAGAGTTTTGCCTATTACGTGGACTAGAAATTAATGTCGCAAAGACTAAGTTCATGGTGCTTAATGGTCCTAGACCCAATAAAGTGTATAGACCATTTAAAGGCGTAATTTCTATGAATGGATCCTCACTAGAACAGGTTGATGCATTTACATATCTGGGAGTAACTTTGCAGAAAAATATGTATTGGAATAATCAAAGGCGTTCCCCAGGAGTCCTAGGGAACGCAATTGTGTGGACTTTCTATAATTTCCCCCCTTTTCCATTTAAAAATGTCCCAAAACTTCTTTTGGTTCTTTCCACTACATGTTACCTTAAGGTATTGCCATTCGCTCTCCTCCCACTCCTTTTTAGCTTTCCACTGTACCTTCTTATAATTGCTCCGAGCTTGCTTTATTTTATTCGAATCCTTTAATTTAAGCGCAATTCCTAGTTCTTCTCGGGCTTGTTTACAGGTATTATTAAACCAATTCTCTTGCTTCCTTTTGTAGGACCGTTGTGCTAAGGTTGGTACACAAAAATAGTTTTTGAGTTTAGCAAAAAATGTAGTATGTATATTCTCTACATCTAAATGAGGTTGGCTATTGTTACAATCCATCCCCATTAGTGTCAACACCTCATCCAGATTACTTTGTATCTTGTCCACAAGATCAGGTTGCTGTAAATCTTTTTCCCACTTAAGGTGACGTTCATCATTTGTTAACTGTGTAGCAAAACCTTTCATAGCGATTACTTCTTCCGATCTTTCTCCCATGCCTGATCTAAAATAGGCTACTAATGGGTTATGATCACTTTCAATTCGAGGTTTTACCATCATGTCCTCAAGGCCATGCCACATCCCAAGATGGACCAAGATATAATCTATGGTGCTAGACCTAACACCATTATCAAAGGTTTTACACCGCGCCCTGTCAGACGTTGTCCTGCCATTTGCCGCCCTCAGTTGGTTGGTCAGGCAGAACCCCTTAAGATTCAGGGCAGCCTCAGTCCATTTACTTACTATCATTGTCTCGAGCTGCGGGATGCCCCATCTTAGGTCCTCCTCCTCCGTTAGGATCAAATCATAGTGACCCAATGGTTCGAAGGTCGTATTAAAGTCACCTGCTACAAGTGGGAACACGTCGGTAGATCTTGACTCGACAGGAGAGTTAAGTGTTGATACCACCTCCGACTTTTTACCACCTGGCAGACCTCTAGCATACACATTGTAAATGTCTATACACGGGTTTGATGAGAAAATTAGTCTGATTCCTAGAATATCATTATTTCGGTTTGGGAAGGGTTGAATTTTACACTTTATGGATTGTTTAACCCATATAACCAAACCTCCTACTGGCCGGCCCTTTGGCCTTTTGACTGCAGGAGCATAAAAATTCAGATAGCCTATCCTAAACACGGGCTCTACCAACCAAGTCTCCTGGAAGAGGCAGATATCATGATCATCGATGAAATCAGTCCATGAAGGTGACGCTAATTTAGATCCCAGACCAGCCACATTCCAGGATAGGAACATTGTACATCCTACATCATTGGGAGTCCCTTTGGGTTGTCCTATGATTGTGCCAGGGGGTGTGAAAGCAGATATTCTTTGTCCAGGCTCAGGACAAGGGCCTTGCTCCTTATCCCTAGTAGTTTTTCTAGTTTTTCTTGCGGCAGCAAGCATATTTATGACGCTGTCGCCTCTAGGGTTCGCTGTTATGGACATCTCACCCAATTTTTTTCCATAATCTATCTCAGGGGCTACACCCTCCTTTTTGAGACTGGGACTACCACTATTATTCTTCTGTCAATCACAGTCAGTCAGCCCAGACAGCATGTCAAATCGGTTAAAAGACCTGATGTCCCCCATTAAATGACCCGTTTGGATGGCTCTCCCTCCAATTGTCCCAAACAAAGGCAAAGGGGCCGGTGCATAGAAGTAAGATAATGGTACTGTTCTAATTGGAGATGAAAGATCAACATTCTGGGACCATTCACAAATATAATCAACACATTGTTTATCCCTAAAATTGATAATGACACAGTCTCCCTTAATTGTCTTGGGTTTACTACCCACCCAATTCACCCTCCTAGCAAATAAAATTTCGGCTCGCATGTTGCCCGGCAGGGGGCGTTTAGTATTGAGCCAGAATGTACATTTGTTTTTTAAGGCCCAATATGTTTCCCTAGTACCAGTAACCAAAGATGGAACGCCGGTCAAAACGACCACGTATGGGGCAGCCTCGCGGGGAAGATGTATGTCAATCAGGTCCGAAGGGGTCTGAACCAAAGGTTGTAACTGTGCGGGCTGTTCAGCAATACTTAATACGATAGATGAAATTCTATTAAGTCCGTCACAGGCTGGATTGGTTTTTCCATTTTGTTGGTTGGCTTCCTTCTCTGTATCATGTTGTTCTATGGAACCTAGTGATTTAGTATTTACAACAGCATTGTCTAGGTCGTTCGTGATGCATTTGGTCTTGCTGCATCGGGTTTGGTCATTAGTGCATTCCAATTGGGAGTTCGATCCCCTTCTACCAACCCGTTGCTGTACCGTGGACCAAGCAAGTTCCATGCACACAAGTCTACTTTCAATGGACCCCAGCCTCTCATAAATAGGGGCACATGCGTTTTTTAAGATGCTATCCAATTTTTTCCAAAACGCTTTGTCTCCCTGTTTCACAAGATCGTCTCCTTCAAATGGAAGTGGATTTTGCCTTTCTTCATTTATGATGGTTTGGGGGCATACGACAACATCTTTTCCTGAGCCAATCGCAGGTCCAGGATTCGCCTTTTTGCCCCCCAAAGTCTGCTGGCCGCCTCTACGTTTATTGTTCCTAGTTAAGCCTGTATGCTGTTTAGCAAGGCCCCCCTTGGTGCTGCTAGCAGAACGGGTCTTAATAGTTAATAAGGACTTAGGTTGTGAGTCACTAGTGCCCACTGTTAACCCTTCTGCCGTTTCACCCTGCATATCAGATAGGGGGAAGGTAGATGATATAGTGACTCTATTACACACTTCCTTCGAGGGGGATGTTAACCCTACAGTTGTCTGGATAGCAGACGTGTGACATGGTGGAGATCTAGAGTTCGCAATAGTTCCCAATGATGACCTCTTATCACATAAAACGTCCAGAGACAGCCTTTTTTCAGTTAATTCTATATCCTTAGCCAAGGCTGACTGGACACGCACAAGAAAATTGTCAAGAGTTCCCATCAAAGCTCCTCCGGTTGACAACGAGGGTATTCCTTCTCTGTTTCCAGATTTACTCATTGCAGTATGTGCAAAATTCAACACAAGGACCAACTGTTAATAGCGCCTTAGGGACCCCCTACAAACTGGACCTTACCATACGGATCTTCGTCGGCGGATGTTAGTAGGTGGGCCCGGCCCGGCCTCGATCGGTCACGGACGGGCGCAGACGGGCCCGCCCTTGGCCCGGGCTTCGCCCGGCGCGCGCCCGCGCGCGTCCCACGAAGCGGGGGCCGTGAGCTGTTTTGAAGCGTCTGGGCGTCTGGGCGTGGCGGGAAGAGAACACAGCTGATGCCGGTTTCAGGGCTGCTGGTCCTCGCAGTCCCGTCGTTTGTGCCTGCCCCACAATAGCGTGAAATCAGTCTTCTCCAAAGGTAGGTAGAATGTTCTTATAACGTAGGGACCAAGGCTCTGAAATATTTGCACTTGGGAGGGTTCAAGTACTCTGTCTCTCCTTCACGAACGGCACCCCATAACATAACTTCTATGCCTCAAAAAAGTATGAAATTGATGTATTACAATGATCTGTAAACCCCATACTCTGAAACCTCGCTCGCTTAGGTTCCTCTCTCTCTGAAGAACCAAGCAGCCATTAAATTATGCAGCGTGTGCTTTTCAAGCAAAATAAACAAAAAATTATTTTAGTTTACTGCTACATAAGTCTCTCTCTCCTGCTCCAGATCAACAGTGTGGTTCAGTCTTGCTTGTTCCATCTAAGAATACTTTAACCGATCTTTAAAGAATCTGAGTTCTCACCAATTTGTTGCTTTATTGATGTCTTTGGTCTCTTTATTGATGAAACTTTGGTCACCTCAAAAATGGATCAGGCCTATATTGCACTTCTAGCTCTTCCAAAATGGTCTGTCTTAAAACTTTAGGAAATTTAATTATAAGCAGCATATATTTAACTAGGCAAACTATGATACCCCTCAGTAAAAGCTATCTTAAGAAATCTCCACGAGGTTACCAGTGGTTGCTCAGGTGAAGTTCAATGTTGTCAATGTCATACACTGGGCGTTTTATAATAAAAGTCCAGATTTCATGCTCAGAACTTTCTTAAGCACATGATTACTCATACTCTGTGCTCAGTCTATCAGTTTTTGCTCTTGGTGCTCAAAAGTAACCAAAACCACTCTAGTAGTGGCTGTGTGTCAAAATGTTAGCCACAAAAATAGCCTTCAAAAACATTGGGATTATAATGGCAAGCGTATATATATGTAATTATAATTAGGACAATTATACTTTACAATAAAAGTTCAGCTATTGTTAAGAAAATGAATATATATAAAAGTACAAATCTTATAAAACATATAAACATTCATTAACCAACATATTTTTAACTGTATAAAAATAATTTTAGAAAAACATATAAAAATGATTAAAAATAAATAATCATATTAAATTGTGAATGAAAATAAATGTATTATAGTCATAAACATATTCCTTAAATAAAAAAAATATAATTGTCATTTATACTGAAGAATAAAACACAATGTTATCGTATTTTGAAGCTATTCAACTAGGACGAAAAGTATTTTAAAATATATACTTAAAAATAATATTTTAAAAACAAAGAAGAAAACTAATTTGAAAAATAATGTTTCCTAAAATATAGAAATTTAAATTAAATATGCTCAATATATCTTTATAAAATCCAGGATGAACTAATATGTAGCAACCTAGCTCCAATCCAAATGTATTAGAAAAAATAAAGACACTAAACTAAAATTTAAATTCACTACAAAAATCTTGCTAACATTGGGGAAATTCAAACACTTTGGTATTAAAGGGTACTAGTATTCTAACTCCAATACAATAAACATTGCAGAAAATGCATATATTGAGGGCCGAGGGTCAGATGTACAATCCTAACATGCATAACAGTGCATACATTTTGGCGGCCAGATTTAATATCCTAACTCCAGTTCAACAATCACTGGAGAAAGTGCATGCACTTCAAAGATCAAATTTACTATTCTATTACAATATAACAAACATTGTTAAAGCAAGGTTTTAAGTCGATGACTGCTCCAGCACTGAAAAGACAACTTGAATACTCATGAGTGGCAAAATACACAAGAAAACTTTTTTAAAAGCCAGGGGTTAAGCCGTTTGTGAAGGATTACTTCAAAAGGGCATAGACCCAAATGAAGAAGAAGAAAAGTATACCATATTTTCGGGGCTAGGACCCAGAAGAGCGGCCACCCTGTCTAACTTGATTAATTAAAAGTTTTGATGCCAGTCTCAGATTGGATGAGAGTAGGGTTCTAGATGGATAATATGATTGGATAAGGTTCCTTAGATAGCAGGGACTGGCCTTAGTCATTGCCCTATATGTATAGCAAGGGGCTTTGAAATGTGTGCTCTTCTCTAGTGATAGTCAATGCAGATCTTGCAGCTAGGAAGAGACTGAGCTATATTTGGGGATGCAGCCAGAAGCCTAGCAGCCACATACTTAATTATTTGGAGTCTGTTCAGCAAGGCCTTTAAGGTGTCCAATTACAGCGGATAACCGTAGTGTAGGCAAGATGTTATTAAGGCCTTAACAATGGTCTTTTGGGTGCATTACAGAAGGGCCCTAAAGATTTTCTGCAAGCATCTGAGAAGACCAAATTAGCAAACAGACATGGCAAACATCTGCTGATCGAAGGTTAAGTTTCTATTCAGCAAGATTGTACGTTTTTACCACATATTTGGGGATAGGGAGCAGTCTCAGGTTGTTAAGCCACTATCGAGGTCCCCACAGATTGGGCTGGTTGACCAGTACCAATCTTTCTGGCTTGCTACCATTCAACTTCAGGCAGTTAGAGCCCATCCACTTTGCCACTTCAGGATTTCAATTACTGGGAGTCGCTGTCTGAATTGGGGTTGGGGGAGAGGACAATCTGGGTATCATCCAAATAGGAAACTAAAGTGAGACCTAATGTTTCGACAATGTTTGCTAGAATGTCATAAATTCTTTCGGAAAGCATTCAAGTTTCAATTTTGCTGAGATTGTCTGGAATGGATAGCCTCAGTTAAGCACCAAAAAGACTTCAAACCTAAGTTTAGTGCTTTACAAATTCTTTATTCATTCATTTTGTTCCAGTCAACGAGTCATACAGTAATACATTTCATATCCAAAAATACATTCTGTCCAATTGTTAAGCTAGCCCATGTGATATGACCCAGGGTATACCCCCTCTCTCTCTCACTGTTTAATAGTCTCTCTATTGATGTCACTCATACCTCCCATAAACACAATCAGCAAATCTACAATGATTTTTTTCTCCAGTCACCTACTAGATCAAAACCTTTTCTCCCCTGCACAGCTGAACACTCCTGTACATGTGCTAGTTATCTACTGACCTGACTTTGTCAAAGCCAAATGGGCTGGGGTATCTCAGTCATCAAATGCAACTATGAAGACCAGCCTCCATGTTAAACGTCTTTCATTTGATATAAAATTTGACCTCCCTCACCCTCAATGAACTACGCTGGCTTTCCTTGGAAGCAAGCATTCAATTCACAGTAGAGTGCCTCGCTTACAATAAAATCCAGTATATTGAAATGCAAATGATTTAGTTTAGCATCTAAATGTGCAATGACGAATGGAAAATTCAAAGCTAAATTTACACCAATTTAAAATGTGCAAATTGCAATAGGCAGTCATACTTATTTGGTTAATGCTATAGAAATGCTAAGTAGCAAGTTTCCTTTAACTAGGAGCAAACCAATTTTTTTTTAAACTTCTTTTTATTATTTTATCAGTTTTAATACACAACATCCTGCTGGCAATATTTATTAATACATCAGTATTTCCGTCTGTAGTACACATTCTGTTACATATGAACATTGGGACACACTCAGCTATCCAGTCCGGGTTCCATTTCAAAACACCCCCTGCCCACCACCCACTCCCGTTCTGAGCCTTCGGGTACCTCCCATTTGCCCCTGAATACTTCCCAGTGCCGCCACACTTTTCCCCATTTCTTGGGACACCCCTTCCTTCATAAACTGTTTTTTCAGCCACACAGCACCAGTCCATATCCCTCTTCCAACGTTTCACTGTCGGTGGCTGTATGGCTCCCCAGGCCCCGGCAATATTTCTTTTGGCCACCATTCCCGCCACTAGCAGCCAGATTTGCTGATATTTAGGCCATGTCTGTTCTCCCGCTATGCATAACACATGCCACCTGGCATCCATGGGAACTTCCTGTCTCATGACTTCCGACATTATCCGCGCCACCCCCTCCCCCCCAATACCGCTCTATGATAGGGCATTCCCATATAATATGAAAGAAGGTACCCCTCTGATTTCATCCTCTCTGACAATTTTCTGTGGTTATGCACCCCAGCTGGAACATGAGTACACTGGTAGAGTAAGACCTGTGTAGGAGTTGCAGTTGGTCTAGTATAGACTAACCTTGCCATGATCGCCACCTCTCTAGGGCTTTGCACCACCTCCTCCCAGTCGTCGTCCTCTTGCAGGCACACATCAGATTCCCATGTCTTCCTTAGCTTCATAAGGAGATCCAGGGCTTTATTAATAATCTTCTTATAGGTGTACAATAGCACTTTTTCCGGAATGGGATCCAGTAGTAATCTGTCCTCTAGCGGACTGAACTCAGGTATCTGCTCTCTCTCCAAACGGTGCCTGCCCAGCGAGTGTTTCATCTGAAAGCACCTGTAGTGTTCTCTACCCGCTAATTGAAATTGTCTCTGTAATTCGGGGAACGTAAGCATGACCTGTCTCCACCATACATCTCCTATATCTATCAATTTCCCTTTACTGAAACCCTGTAGCCTACCCACTTCATGAAGTGTATCACTGTCCCATGGGGGGGGTCTGTTCCATCGGTCTATTGGCCCAACCCAAAAATCAATTAGCCTTCATCCACACATTAACTATTATCTTTGTATGGGATGGCATGTCTCCTTTTCCCCCCTTTCTATATAGCGCTCTCAAGTTCCCTCCGGTCCCCATTGCCCAGTGATCCACTCTGTATGCCGGGTCATTCCTGTCCGCAAACACCCAGTCATTGATTACCATTAGGTGTGCGGCCCAGTAGTATTTTTGTAGATCAGGAATTGCCATACCACCCTCATAGACTCCCTTCTGTAATTTAGCTAATGCAATCCACACACCCCCACCATCCCAAAGTAGTGTTCTGAATTCGCTATCCACATCTTTGAAAAATGTGTCTGGTATCAGACAAGGTGGGTTCTGTACAATGTAGAGTATTCAGGATAACGACATCATCCTAAAGAGGACAGCTCTCCCCATAAGAGATATTGGCAATTTCCTCCAGCGGGTGACGTCTCTTTCGTAAGCGTTCCAGTTGTGGTTGTAAGTTCCCTGCCAGAAATCCTGCGTCTGTTTTGGCTATTTATATGCCCAAGTATTTAAAACTATCTTTGACCTGCAACCTGTTGTCAGCACCTCGTATCGGAGGTGGTCCGTCATATACAGGAGGGACTTATCCCAGTTAATCTGGTATCCCGAGTACCCTTCAAAGAGTTTAAAAACCTGTAGCAGCCGGTTTATTGTGAACCTTGGTCTCGTCGCGTAGAGCAGGACATCGTCCGCATACAGTGATATCCT
Organism: Triturus cristatus; assembly: GCF_964204655.1. Classification (NCBI taxonomy): domain Eukaryota; kingdom Metazoa; phylum Chordata; class Amphibia; order Caudata; family Salamandridae; genus Triturus; species Triturus cristatus. The sequence goes on along the minus strand of NC_140581.1, from coordinate 673,821,190 downwards.
CTCTTCCCATTGTTCCCCCTATAGATTCCGGTGATTACCGGGTCCCCTCTCATCCGTGCCGTCTGAGGCTCGCGGGCCAATGCAAATGGGATCGGCGAAAGAGGGCACCCCTGTCATGTGCCCTTATGAAGAGCGAAAGTACGGGACACTGCGCCGTTAACTCGGACTCTCAGCAAACCTAATTTTGCTGAAAAGTTGAGAAGCTTGACCTTAATGTGACATGCTTAGAAATGCCCCGGTTTTAATTAATGTTTTATTTTACAAAGCAACATCTTAGTTGTAATGATTGACTTCCGATTCTCACCATATTTCACATAATGCGTGAATATAATAGTTGCATATTCTAAACAGGATTTCTTGTTCATGTCAAATTAAATACATTACTTGACGCTGATTTTGCGAGTTGAGGTTTCTCTTCTTTAGCAGTGTGCATTGTGTACGCAGTGAAACATCTAATATTTAGAAGGCCAACCTGCGTTCGCTACCTATGAGAACTGAGGCTTATGTTTCCGGAACTTAAATACATAAGAATGTCTACATCTGACTTGCGATAAAGCTTTGCAAGCCGCATGTATTTTCGAATGAAAGGAAGAGCTGAACCTGCTCACGGATTACTACTGCCATTCGATTGGCCCAGAGAGGAAAAAGCCTGCTACAATGCCTGCAACATGTATTCATGCCTTATATATTAGTGTGTGTACCTGGTAAGAGTCATGCATTTTTCTCAACTCCTTACCTACCTTCTTGTCCTTGACTGACGGTTGTGGCTAGTGCTGCTTCTGTTCATCCGTACTTTAATTTGATGCTTTATTTTTACAGACTGCTCCTGCAACTGTATGACCATTTGCTCGTGTTACTGAGACGCGGCTGAGTTTCGTGAACAACTAATATGGCTTTGAGCTTTATGCTCCTTTGATCTTACTCTTTTCCTTTGAACTTGAAGTTCTACTAACTTTGGTCCTGTTCCTAGAATAAGATTTAATTCCATTATGGAGCGCGCTTGATGCATTATTTGATTTGTTCTAACCAAACATTTTTATGAGATTTATGTAAACTTACAAAAGATAATTGACTAATTTGAATAAAAAGAATACAAAGACTCTTATTGATCTCTTAATGATAATAAAGCTTTTAAAACTCATTGAAACTCTCATCATTGACTGAACTTGGAATTCCATTTGAAATTAATCTTGAAATGCTGAAATAGCTCTTTGAATCAGAATACGGTGGCAAAGATTCATCACCTAAGGGCAGAAGAAAGCAGTGAAGGGATGGGACTTGATTCTGTAAGTGATTGCAATTGAAACGTTGAACCATAGTATTTAATTTTAGCATCAATCTACACTATCACTTACAAAGTCACCCAACTAAATCAGCTGCCACTATTTGGTGAATCCTCTCTACATCTCGGTGGCTGGAGAGGTCTCGGCTGAAAAACCCTCTCCACAGAGTAAAATATGTAAGTTATACACCTCCCAAGTGCTAAACCAAATGTTTCAGGTGCCCTAAAATCTTTCTAGAATTCACCACCAGAGGAACTGCGAACTATACCCACACTGCGAGACCTTTGAAGGAACAGTGGTATAAAGCTAGGTAAAATGGTTCCACATATATTACTATAAAAAAATTATATATTCAGGACCGTGCTGTAAGGTGAGGAGAACCACCAACCTCCCCCAAATTACGGCCAAGGCCACACCAATAAACAAAAGAAATCTTCAGCACACGTCTATAGTGCATCAAAACTATTAACTGCACGATGTATGCATAAATATCAACACAGTATTGTGAGTTCTTGTTTCTCTTTCTTTATTCTTTAGTCTTCTTTCAGCCAACATGTGTTTCGTTGCAAACAATGGGAAATCGTCCCGCGACTTTCTCAAGACAGTAGAAACACAAACAAAAGACCAATATAACACCATGCATAAACTGGTGTACATAATCATACTAAAAAATCTCCACACGTTTGAAGTGAAATTCAAACACCTCAGAGGAGACCATGTAGTAAACATGCACAAGGTAGACAAATGGACAAAAAAAACATGTCAGTGCTAGGCCAAATCATAATAGTACACTAATCAAAAGGGAAAAGGGAAAATCCCTGATCGCCAGCTAATTGGTGATGGAGGAAAAATACGTACAAAAAAGTGAAACGAACTTAGTACACATCCAGGACCGTGTGCTGACCAGAAATCGTGAAAACACTTGTCTGACAGTAATTAAAAGACCAGCCCAAGATGAAGACGAAACACGTGTTGGCTGAAGCAAGACTAAAGAATAAAGAAAGAGAAACAAGGACTCACAATACGGTATTGATATTTATGCATACATGGTGCAATTAATGGTTTTGATACACTATAGCCATGTGCTGAGGATTTCTTATGTATACCCACACTGCTCCCATTTAGGAACCATTTCAATACTCATCACTTTAATGTATATACCTCAACAACCACGCAGCCCAATGAACCAAAGTCTTCTACATAAAGTTACTGCTCTGTTTTGGCTTACTAGTACTGTTGTTTTTCATGTTCCAGGTTCTTTTTGCAGTTTACCATAAATTATGCTAAATCCCCCCTCCCCCCCACCCCACCCCTCTGCAGGAGCACTTTATAACACAGTTAAACAAACAAACAAACAAATAAATAAATGCACATATTAGGTACCTTGCTCCACTAGCAAGATTAGTTTAAACCCACCCTTGCCCACTCTCATAGGCCACTTTTGTTTGCAGTAACTTTCCGGCCTCTCTTCATACAGGAAGTATTCAAGTAGCAACAGAAAGGCCAGTGCTGCCGTGCCTTTTTCAGATATTTAAAGGGTCCTATTAACACATGCGAGACATTAAAACACCAAGGTCCTAATTCACAGAGGTATTGCTAAAGAATGTGTACTTGATTCATTTAATGCTTTGCCTGTGCATTTGAATCGGTGATAACATTTCACTAATTAAGAACCATTGATATTAGCATCTGTTCGAACATGCACAATTTTGGCACAAAGATAACAGGTTTGTAGCTTCGTTTTTTAGCTCTAGTTATGTGTTCCTTAATTATGCATTACATAGGTATGCACATGGGTGGGAAATTAAAATATTTTTTTATTTCAGTTTTATAATTTTCTCAAAAAGGCTGGACTACCTGACCCACCAAAAAGTAAACTCGAATTTTCAGGATGAACTAAAAGTAAATGTTTAATTTAGCTATTCAATTTAGATATCCCTAGTCAGAAGCTAAAATATTTCGCCGTGCATGTTTACCTTCTTACTTCTATCCTGAGGATTTTAAATCGATTACTAGTCATTACCCAGCCTACCGCAGGTCAATTCATGTATAAAACAAACATGCTCTTAAAACTGTTCTACATGCTATTTAAAAGTTTTTTTAAATGCCTCTAAAATCTACTGCTTGTGCATTGAAAACATCTACATTGTATGTCCCTGACCCCTACACCAGCACTTCTACTTCTACTAGTTACACCTAGTCGAACTCTCCTCACTTCACAGTTACTCACACCAGACTCATTAGTTATTCACTCAAAGGTAAATTAAATGTTTTTGCTTTTACTCAGGTGTACCTCTGGCATTTCAGCTTTGTGGTCTGCATGTCGCTCAAACATGCAAAAGATATGATTATTACTTGAAAACTATTTACAGTATGTAATTGTCTATCCAATAACTTTTGCTCTTGGAGGCATCAGTTCAATACCTTTCAGTCAATTTCTCCTGCGATCAAGCAATACAGGATATATGAAGTGATCAATAATGTATGGATTTCATAATTCCACAGAATCAAACTTCTGTTACTCTTTCTGTTTTTTTGTCGATTGATTTTCATATATAATAAATATAAATCCTTACATTAAATGTATTTCTGTAGAAAAGAAGCATTGAAAGAAATTTAGCCCAACAGCAAAAGTAAAGACCATTCCCAGGAGTAAGTCACGGTTGCTAACAGAAACATCTTGTTGAATTTGGCCCAATGTGGTGAATGGAAGGCCCATCACGCTCTTCCTGTCACTTGTATGGCCTCTTCACAGTGGCCTAGTATCTCCTTTTGCCCTATGATTCTACTGTGCCTGCCTGCATCCCTTGTTCTGTGGCTTTCACTTATGCAGGAAGTAAGATGACAAGTCTAGTGCCTTCAGCTGACGAAGCATGCTACACTCTGTCTGTGCCCTGCAGCCTGAGCCTCCTTGGATAACGTGACATTTTCAAGAGGTTGTTTGTTCCTAACCCACCTGTCAAAAAGCTCTCCTCCTGTGACCAGTTCCAGGACCAAGCTGATCTCTGCGGGCGTTTCAAATATCTCTTTCAGTTTGATCTGCAGAGAAAGAACAGCACACATGTCCAGGTCAGCGCCTTTATTCTCTTCATTAAAGGTTACACCAAGTAGTCATAACAACCGCCCCTTGCCCAAAGCCTCACAGATAAAGGAAATGTGATGACAGCTAACAAAGGCGTTGCTGCTTGCTTTCAAGGCTCAAAACCGATGAGTGCATCATGTTCATGCTTGTATCTGAGCCCGCTGCACTTGCTTTCAGCACCAAGACTCAGCGCTGGCTTTAGATTCAGGTACAGACTGCACACACTTGCAATTTACATCATTATTAAACATGACTTTTAGAAAGAATCTTAAGTCTAACAAACTTACAACACAAATGAGCATGAATCATACTGTGGTAAGTTATGGCAGCCATAGATATTTATTAAAAGAAGATTTGTTACCAAACCTTTGTCACTTTCAAACATTCATAGGAGACAAAGGTCTGGCAGCACTTCCGAAGCACAAAAACATGGCTCCTTCGAGGCATCATGGCGGCTAAGAAATAGATCTCAGAAGGATTGAAGCTCACATCTCACTTTTAGGTTCATGGTTGTGTCGGGAACATGTCAATTGTTCAGGGGTCATCTTTAAATTCTAAAACACGCCTCATCTATTGCATACAGATAGTAATTGTAATTGTAAATTGTATCTATATAGCACTTGCTATCACTGATGAGGCGTTGAAGCGCTTTGCAATGGGTAGTGTGCTACTCTGGAACTCATGATTAGAGTTAAATAGTTAGTAGATTAGTAATCTGTGCTTTTTTGTTTTTCTGCCTTTGGATTGGTTGTGTTAAGTTTTGAGTTCTTGTGTGCTTAGTAGTGTTTTGAAGTAGGTATAGAATGATGGGAATGTATTATAAAGGGAAATTTGTAAATTGTTATTGGGAGTAGTGTACATGTGCGCCTGTTAGTAGGGTGATTCTGCTTAAAAGGAGGGGGAAGGTTGAAAAAGGATGTTTCGGAGTTCAAGAAGAGGGATGGGGCAAAGGGTGAAAGCAGTAGAAGTTTTCTTAATCAAAAATAACTTTTACTTTCATATACACATTACATTCAGTAAAGTTTTAGAGACTGAAATAAACCCCTCTATATACACCTATATGTATATAGAAGCAGCAATATTTACGTGGTTTATTATACACAAGTATCTTGTGGTGTACTAAACACATTTTTCTCCTTATATTAATGTATCTGCTTATAGGAGGAAGCATAGTCCAATGCACCATGACACATGAATAATGGCAACCTCATTTCGGTATCGTGAGAAGCATTGTTTGACATAAGGTAAGTATTTATCATCTTATAAGGTTAGTATATATATAAAAAAAGTAATAACATATTTTGGGAGCTATATATATTAAAATATATATATATATATATATATATATATACTGGTTATCTGCTAATAAGCAAAACGCACTCTCAGTCGCTATACAGGTAACTATTTAATTCGCACTGTAACGCGTTTCGGGAGACACGCTCCCTTGGTCACACAGGCTGTGTGACCAAGGGAGCGTGTCTCCCGAAACGCGTTCCAGTGCGAATTAAATAGTTACCTGTATAGCGACTGAGAGTGCGTTTTGCTTATTAGCAGATAACCAGTATACAATTTGCCGGCGGTGGCTCTACCGGCGTAGCGCACCACCCAACAACGGGCGAAATCCCAGGAGGAGCTAACAGCGTTTTTTGAATATATATATATATATATATATATATATATATATATATATATATATATATATATATATACACACACACACACACATACACACACACACATACATATGTGTGTGTACGCCCAAAACTTCATGTTTTTAATTTACTCCTAACTTCCCTTTACCAACACCCATCCCTAAAGCCCAAAACCACCCCCACCTCTCCCACTACCACCCACCCTTAAACCCCCAAATCATATACATCAAAATCTGTATGGGGCATGGGGACCTCATGAAAAATAAGCCTGCACTCATCCAGGAGAATCACAAAGAGCCAACCTGGGGCAACTGGTTGTGCTAAAGCACGCAAAGTCAAAAGTTAAGGCCGACCGCGGTTGATTGCCAGTCAAAGGGTTGCCTTGTTTTCTTAGAAATGGTTCAGGACATCGATGGGTTATCAAGGGATTTGTAGGCACCGAAGGCAGCAGACGGAAGACAAAGCAGAGCTCAATGGTGATGGGTTGTAGGAGGGCAGAATCCTAATGCGGTCATAAACAGAGAAGAGAGAAGTTCAGGTATCCACGCTATGGAGGTCTTCTGCATCAATTGAGTCCTCGTCCACAGTGGTATTGAGCATGGTACGGAATAGAGTTGAAGCAGACTCAACATTGACAGATTTCAACATTGAGTGGAGAACATACATGGAGCTGCAGCAAAGTCAGTTCCACCAGTGATGCATCCTCAGCAGATCAGCTAACAGGTTGGTCCCGGTCCCATGATGGTTCTCCGGGCAGAAAGTTAGTAAAAAATAATAAAGTCCCAGTTTTTAGGATTAGGCAGGAGGAGTACACTCTGACACCAGCCAAGGGTTCCAGGACCTCAGGAGCAGCACCTGGGGTTCAGGACTCACTCCAACAGAAGCCACCAGAAGCGTCCAGGGCAGGTCCAGTTAGAACCCATAAGCTAGGCATCTTGCAGCTTTTGTGTTCTTGTAGCTTAACAGTAGGTCCGCCAACTGACTCTTGGAGTCCATCTCTTAGTTCTGGGTACAAGTGAGAGCAAACCCAGATCTTAGGGTTCTTCTCACAGGTCTCAACGGCAGGTGAAGTCCTTCTTCTGTCATCCACAGGTCTAGTAGTGTTCTGAAGAGGGTGCCAGGGGTACCACATTTATGCCTCGCACTGACCTATAGATGGGGTGACCCCTGGCCCCTCCCTAACCAACAGGGGAAGGTATATGGGGTAACCCTATCTACTTTAGAAGCTGTTCCTGTGTGCCCTTCTGCAAATAATCTCTCAGTGCCCCTCTCTACCTAAAACCAAGATGGCAGAAGTGTTCTTCCCTAGTGCAGAACGTATGTGCCCACCCTAGAGGTGTGGCCAGGGAAAGAAGCTGCTAAATTGTCATATGTGTTACTTTGAAATATCATGTACCCTGGCTTATTGATACTTAAGGCTTATATCTGGATGACTTGCTCATATTTCAAAGGAGTGTTTAGGTCTGCCACCATGGGTTATTTTGACAGGCCACATTTGCAATTTATGTTTTAATAGTGTTTATTAATGTTTATGCATTCATCAAACACAACGCAGTACCCAGAAGGGTAAATGACAAAACTAAATTGTCCAAAACCCCCCGGTCCCTCCCAGCCCAAAAGTCAAGTTCAATAGTGTTTAATAATGTTTATGCATACATCAAACACAACACAGTACCCAGAAGGGTAAATGACACAACTAAATTGTCCAAAACCCCCCTGTCCCTCCCAGCCCAAAAGTCAATATTCACATTAGAAGTCAGTATGAATGACACATCAGCGACAGCAGTGGAAAGTGTGACAAAGCCAGGGATTAGCATTGGGTCGACTAAACCCAGGGCATGGAGTGTCTGTGGGCAAGTCTAGTCTCGGAAGTCAGAGTTCTAATAGCTAAGCACTGGATCCCATAATTTGCTGAAAAGCTGTGATTTATCCACCAAATCATATGCAATCTTTTTATGGCTGAGCAGTTGCCACAGCTTGTTGAGCCAGAGTTCATAAGAGTGAGTTACAAGTTTCCCCCAAAGGGAAAGAATTGGATGTTTGGTGTGGAGCAAGTAGAGGTCCCCCACAGGTCTGCCTAAAATAGCAAATTCAGGAAGTTTGTCTAGATCGCAGCCTTGAATTTGGGATATTGCTGAAAAGACCACGCCCCAAAAGGTCTCCAGATGGGGGCATGACCATAAGATGTGTATAAAAGTTTCAGTGCCACTACATCAGCGCCAGCACCCCTCTGAGCAGGTGGAATTAATAATATGTAGGTGATGGGGGGTGAAGTGCCAGCGATATAAAATTATATATAGAATCTCCCTGCCCATAGCGTGGCTGGCAAAGTTAGTGGTGCAGTGACACACTTCTTGTCATTGATTAATGTCTAAGGTAATGCGAATGTCTGCATCCCAGCATCATTGGAAGTATGTTTTAGTTGTTGCAGACCGCGTGTTAAGGAGGGTTCCGATGGTTGAGCCCAAGTGTTTGTTGGAGGGTAAGTGCTGGAAAAAGTTTCAAAGGGGGTGAACGTCCTTGTCACCTGAGCTCTAACACCAGTGTGGGAGACCCTTTGGGGGATCTGGATATAGTGGAAATGCTGGGATTTAGGAATCTTGTAGTCGGCTTTGAGTTCCTCAAATGTTTTCACTTGATTTCCCTTATAAATGTCCCGAAAGTGAAAGCAACCCTTCTCTTTTCAAATTGGAAAAGCCTGTTTAGCGAGTCGCCGGGTGAACTGTTGTCGAAGATGGGGGTGAGTGGAGAGGGGAAGGAGGTAAGTCCCAGTTTAGATGCGATTGAGTCCCAAACTGCCAGGGTGGCTCTAGTGACTGGGGAGGCATACAGGAGTCTGTCTCTCATCTGTCTCTTGGGGAGTCTGTCTCTTGGGGACCCACAGGACCTCACCTAGTGGTCTAGTTGCTGGATTCTGATCAAAAAAGCACCAGAGTTTACCGGTTTCTCTTTGGACTAACTCAATCATATATCATAGATGGGATGCCTGATACTAATGGAGCAGGTGAAGCACCCCTACCTTCCATCTCTAGGATGTTGAGTACAGGTTTGAAAGGCCAGTCTTGGGCACTTCCACTCCTAGATATATGACAGAGATGTATGTCTGGAGATAGGCGATGTCCTCTTTAATGATAGGCAGGGACATAGCTTGCAAAAGGTAAAGTAAGTGTGGAAGCAAGGTCATTTCAAAAGCAGCTATTTGTCCTACCCACAAAAGTGTGTGATTCTGCAAGGCTGACAGTGACATTTTGGTTTCACGTAAAAGCAGTTTGAAGTTAGGTTTAGTGCAGGCGGAGGTGGTAGGCATCAAATGAATGCCTAAATATCTGATGTAGTGAGTTGTCTAGTGGACCGGACTTGTTGTGATTAGGGTTTCTGCAAGGGAGCTCCTACCTACTAGGATCAAGCCCTGGGATTTTGTCATATTGATCTGCCCTCCTGCGACTGCCAGAAAATCTTCAAGGAGGGGGATCAGAGCTTGGAGCGAACTCTGTGATTCTGCAAGGGAGAGCGAGATGTTGTTGGCAAAGGCCAAAACCTTAGTCCCTGCAGAATGTGCTGCCTTGGATCTGAAGATTGTTTCTAATGCGCTGGAGGAAGGGGCTCCAAAAAGAGGTCAAACAAAAAGGGGGTACAGGGCATCCCCCAGCGAGTGCCCTTACAGATTTGGACAGGTAGCAAAGAGTAGCCATCGAATATTATTTTCACTGTGGGGTTGCAATATTATCTCACATCCTGTAGCCCAGGCCAATGCGCCTGAGTACCTCAAAGAGCATTCCTCATTCTACTCTATCGAATGGCTTTTCAGCATCTAGCGGCATTGCCGCTCTCCCCTTCTTTTTTTGCAACGTTGTGAGATGCAGGGCCAATTTAATTTTATAGCTCGTAGTACAGTTAATTATGAAGCCTAAATGATCAGAGTCAATTAAGTCAGGCATTAGTTTGTCTAGATGATTGGCCAGGACCTTTGCAAAGAGATTTAAGTCAAGTTTCATAAAACTGATCGGATGGTAAGAAGGACAGAGCATTGAGTCTTTGTCAGGTTTGAGTATCAATGTACTAGATGCTTTCATCATGCATGTGGATGCCCTGTGATCTGCTGTCAAAGTATTAAAGAGAATGGTAAGGACAGGAAGAATATGCTGGGTGAAGTGCTTGTAAAAGAGTAGGGTAAACACATCAGGCCCTAGTGCTTTAGAGGGCTAAAGTTGGTTAATAGCAGTTATGATTTCGGCCGCTGGAATAGGAGAGTCTAGATCTGAGGCCTCAGTTAACAAGACCCATGGCAGGGTGATGGAGTTCAGGAACGTCTCACGATGCTTCAGGGGGGGTAGGTCTGCTGCATAATGGGATTGGTGCTAGGCCTGAAAACAGGTTTGCCAGTTCAGCGGATAGCTCGGATCTAGTTGTGTCATGTATACGCTTGAGTCTAGCTGCCTTTTTAATTAAGTGTCCCTGAACGACCACCTTAAGGGCATTCTAAACAGTGCATTTGTTGATGTTCCCAGTGTCATTATGGGCCAGGTAATCAGTGAGTGTTTTTTGAATTAGGTTAACCATCACTGGGTCATGGAGGAGGGAGTCATCGAGACGCTGTGTTGCCTGTCGTGGTTTCCGGCCCCTTCCCAATGGATCAGTGAGACCGGGCCATGATCTGAGAGGGTCTGTGGGTGGTGGCCCACCTCTATTATTATGTGTTCTAAATGCTTAACTATGATGAGCAAGTCGATGTAAGCGTAGGCACAGTGCACTGCTGAGTAATGGGAGTAATCCACCATAATGGGGATGCCTACTGCGCCGCACGTCTAGGAGGCTGAGTTCGGTGGGCAAAGCACGCTGTACAGCGGATAACTCAGGGGTCCCAACATGACGCTAATGCGATTTATCCTGGTTGAAGTTAAGGATGATATTAAGATCGCATCCAATAAGAAGAGGGTGTTCAGCAAAAGCCACAATCTTCTGGAGTGAGCTGCCCAGGAAGCGTTCTTGTCCAGTATTGGGAATGTAGATGTATACTAAACATACTGGGATGCCGTCCCAGAGGCCACTGACTGCTATCCATTTTTTCGCCCACCTGGACTTGTGGGTGCGTGCTGTGATGGGGGACGAGTGACCCAGGAGAACTGCAGTACCCGCTGATTTGGTGGGTGAGGAAGCATGGTATTGCACAGGAAATTTACAGGAGTGCAATCTGTGGGTCTCTGTGCTCAAGAGGTAAGTCTCATAGAGAAAGCAGATCTGGGCCTGGAGTTCCCCCAGGATGCTCAAGCATTTGGAGGGGTTATTAAGGCCTCAAATGTTATAAATGGTAACTTCCAAGGTAATGGGTGTGACAACCATAGCATGGGGGGAATAAAGGAGAGAAGACAAGAATCTGCCTGGTTCCACTTGAAGTTGTGGTTGTACATGTATTCAGGTGGTGGTGTGTGGTGTGGGTGCCCCTTCCCTCCTCTCTTCCAAAGATAAAAAAGAGCATCCAAGGAATCAAACATTTGTAACCAACCAACTGTGGCTAAAGATGCATCCCGTGGGGCCACCACTGGGGGTGGTCAGTCACATGCGAAAGATGCCTTCACCCAAAATCATCTTAAAGTCAGGGGAAGGCACTTCATTTTACCAAAGTTGTGGCAGAGAGGTCCTGGAAAATGAGAAGTTGGAAAAGAAGGAGATGTGTCCTCCCTGGTGAGCTTTGGACATAATTTCTTCCCTCTCCATGAAGTGATGAATGCGGGTGAGGACCTCAGGGAGGCACTTCCCAGCATAGCGGAGTGGGATCACCCTGTGCACTCTGTCCATTAGTATCAGGTCATCAGTGCTGCATTACAGGATGGCATTGAAGAGATCAGAAAGGTATTAAGGGAGGTCTGCCTCTGCACCGTGACTGGGATCCCTACGTTCCGAATATTGTTGCATCTTGACCTATTTTACCAGTCCTCATATTGCTCTTGGAGGCCAATTTGTTAGTTCTCCAGTCTGAGTGTATGTTGCTGTAGTTCGTATTCTTCAGCTCGCTTGTCTAGTGTCCACACTGTCTGGGCCACACGCTCACCAAAATCATCGACATTTCGTTGGAAGGCACAGAGGTCATTCTGGAGATCAGTTTTTACCTCTTTGATCTCATCCTTAATCTCCTGGCCAGCTAATGGAGCAAGCTCTTGGTGATAGGTTTAGTTCCGTCGTCTTGGGTATGGGGGATGTTATCTGTTGCTGTCAGTGGTGAAGCGTCATTGTGAGGTTCGTGTTGAGGTGGGTTTTGGAGAAAGGATTTAATAAAGGAGTCCTTTTTACTAGGCCTGGGCGGTGTGGAGTGCTAAAAGGTGGAGGTTTCTGCACTCTGCGGAGCCCGTGGAGTTCCGAAAACTCCACTCAATGTAGCAGAGAAGAGTTTTTACCTCACTCGCCAACGTCAAGTTGGCGAGAGCGAGCGAGGGAAATTCACCTCCCGGTGGGAATTCTCAATACAGGCAGTCAGATTCAACAACGTGGGCGGTCGCGGATGGTTGCGACCGCACGTGTTGAGAAACCTGTTCGTGTTGAGAAAGCTGCCCCTCGAGTAGAAAATAACTTACGCGGAACTCCGCCTACTCCACCAAGGCCTCCTTTTTTACACAGTCATCCTGCCACGTCTCCGGCCTCCGTTGAGTCAGCCACACATAGGAGTGGTGTCTGGGTTCCAGCTATGCATGTAGTGGGAGAAAGCTGGCTTGGGCTCGCTGCATGCTCTCTGCGGTTAGGACACCAGGGGTACCCTGCGCCCCGCAAGGTTCAGAGCCACAGACTTCCTGACTTCATCTGTGGCCCCCAAAGGCAAGTGGGAAAACAGGTAGTGGTACGGCAAAGTAGTGACAGTAGCGTATCACTGTGGGAGGCCTAGGTGGGGCAAGAGTAACACCTTATCTCTGTGTAGTCTAGTGTGGACTGGTGGAGACCGCAATGTCAGCATAGTAAGAGTCACAGGTCCCCCCGATGCTCTGGACTCAGTGGAAATGGCCAGTATAGCTGTTTTGCCATTAGACCAGGCAGGACAGGCACCGGCAGCAGAGACCTACAAGAAGTGTCTAGACAGCCAAAGTGCCCAAGTCCCACCTTGCGCAGTCAAGTCACTCTGCATGCGGTGACGCCTCCCCAGGGTCTGTAGGGCAGAGGGGAGGCACCTACACCACCTCAGCAGTAGACACAGAAACCACGGGCGGGTCAGATCGATCATGTGGATGTGGTCATTGCCACGCTGGACAGGCCACGGTTCCACCAATCGGGGTGAGGCAGGCGGTGTCACTGTTGGGCCTCAGCAAATCAGATGGGGGTTGATGGCCTACTGGACTCCATTGCGCACCAACGCTGCACTCCCCTTGGGATGGGCTGCTCGGGGAGGCTGCAGGATGAAGGCGCTAGCCACCGCAAGTTGTGGCTCAGCATGGCAGAGTATCGATGGGGGAGCCTCGCCAAGGGCTATGATGTAGGTCATGGGCAAGCAGGGGCTCACCGAGGATCGTCACAGCTGGTGGAGGTTTCTCCCCATGGTGGAAATTAGGCATGAGGAGGCGGCTGAGCGGGGAGCTCCAGAATCACGCGTCCACCATCTTGTAGGGCCTGGCCACACCCCCATCATTTGCAATTTAAGCCTGCACAGCCAGGCTACTGGTGGCAGGCCTGCAGTCATGTTTTGCATTGTTACTTTAGGTGGCACAGTATACACTGTAGTCCGCTAGTGGTATTTAACTTACAGGTCCAAGGTACACTTTTTACAATATACTAGGGACTTATAGTTATTTAAATATGTGAATTAGGAGTATAGCCAATTTCAAGATGTTTTAAAATTCAGTGCACATGCCTTGGGGCCTAACTAGCAGAGTCCTTATGCACAGAGTCAAAAAACAGCAGTATCAGTTCATTAAAAATGGGGGTGGTCATGCAAAAAGAGGCATTTTTTCCACAACTGCCATTTGTGTTTTGGGCAGTGTTTCAACCAGGACATTATCTTCGTCTTGCACCAAATGCATTTCTGCATTGACGTGCTGAACTGCTCTTTGTATTACTGCATGATAGGCAGTCTTTGGTATTCCACCCAGAGGTTGTCCCCATCCCCAGGTGCTAAGAGCTCATTATATGAGTCATTTGGGTAAAATGGACTGCCGGGATATGACAGACAGTGCGCAAATTCCTGTGGGGAGTGTGGAGAGTGCAGAAGTGTATGGGGTGGAGACAGTGCTGGCAATAGTGGTGGAGGGACAGCTGGGTGTGGTAGTGTACTTGTTGCTATCTCATACCTTTTAGGGGGCAGGAGCTGTGGGGGCATAAAGGGCTGTATGTCTAGAGGCTTGGTTTGTGTAGAAAGGTGGGGTATTATGTAGTGAGACTGGATAGGCCTCACTGTGCAATACCTTCACATTACCCCAATAGGTCCTTTGGATTCACACTAATAAATCCCAAGCTCAGTTCTGATAGTCTGGCACAGAGCAGTCAGGCTTTACTAGAGGAACATATGTTAATGTCAGTGTAGCAACATGGACGATAAATAATTGACAAGAACTCGAAAGAAATCTGACACCAATTATAAAAAGAAGGCAGAATTTTGTATACATTTAGACACCAAAATGAAGACAATTGGATGAGTCCAGAATTATGGATTTTAAATGGAAAAATTAATCAGTGCATTTAACACTTGCAAAACGATAACGTTGCGGTCAATGGGAAAACACACAAGTGACACTTGCAGGCTGAGTCCAGTGGAGTTCATCGGGCGTAAGGTTATGTGGGTCCCAGACCCAGGCTCCGACGGTCAGTTGAATTTTACCAGGATTGTATGACCTGGGTGGAGAGTAGTCCTGGCAGTCCCTGGTGCTGAACATGAGAACCGTGGGTGCTAGTTTTGCTGCTTGGATGGTGCTGGTGAGGAAAGGTGTGCAAAATCTGGACAACAGGACCACTGAAGCAGGGGGTTGAAGATGCTGGTGGATTCCCTCAAGGCACAGCGTCAGACAAAGGTAGTGGTAACCCGACTGGCCACGAACACGCCTTGGTAGTAGCAAGCACAGCTTTTGATTACTTCGATGTCCTGGAGTCCGGGGGAAAGGAGTAGTCACCTGAAACTTGCTGGAGTTCAGGACTACATTTCCCACAATGCACTAGACCATTAACTTTTAGGCCATCTCTTGGAAAGTGCAATGGCCAGTGATTCTTTGGTTCCAGGAGTGCAATTTGCCTACGGGCTACAGGGTACTAGTACCTCTAGTCCAAGGGAGTTGTGGAGATGCCTTTAGCTTGCAGAGAGGTTCCTCTTAACTTTGGAGCTGATCTCTGGTCCAGGACGAGTTGTGGTCGTGCAGTTGCAAGGTGGTTGTCACACGTGCAGAGTATCGCACATTTACTTTGTGCAGGTCATGAAATCGCAGTAATGGGTCTCCTCTTTGTCCTTGGTCGCAACTCAAGCATATCTGAAGTTCTGGTGCCAGGGGAGCCTCTTAAATCCTAGATTTAGGGGCATTAGGGGGTGTGAGTTTGTAGCCAAAGGCTATCCCCAGTAGGAAATCTGCCTCAAAGATGACCACTTCCTGTGGAAGGTGGCACCTTTTCTACACAGAAGCCTCTATTCTGCCACTTTTTAAAAGGGCAGAACCCTTCTTCGTCTGTTCAGACCAGGTAGCCCACCTTAGGGGTGTAGCTAGCCTTCTGGGGGTGTACGCCTCTTGACTACCTAATTTTCCCACTGGCCTGGGTTACAAATGTGCCTGGTGCAGGGGGTTGGCTTTTTCCTTCTCTGGGAAATAGCCTGGTTGCATATCATGGGCTGTGAGGCATTTCAAGCTTACCACCTTGATGGGCCACTTCACTAGTCATCCTGCCAGTGAATGAGGTGTCACTTCCAGCCCAGGCAGGCCTTTGTTTCTGCCTCCTGAAAGAGTTCACACATCTTAGCAGGGGGTCATATTCCTGTCTTGGCAGCAGCAGCTGCAGGCTCTCAGCCAGTGCACAGGAACGGCTGTGGGAACGAGGTGGGCAACCCCTAATGTAGCCTCCTCAGTGCATTTCACATTACATCCAACTTTAGAAAAAGGTCGGGTTTGATGAGACAAGTTGTTTGATACCAAACATGACACTTTTCAGTGGCACCATAATGGAGCTGGCAACCTAGGGTCGCCCGGGTGCTAGCCCAAGTTATCCTATGCCCCCCTGAACACTTATAGTAGTCCTTAATGCAATTAGGGTACTATAGAGACATATAAATTTGCATTTATATGTCTACACCTTCAATATAATGCACCCTGCCTCCTGGACCCAAGAGGCCTACCTCAGGAATGACTGAGATATATTACAGGTAGTGCTGTGACCTTGCCACTCGTGGTGGGGGCAAAGTCGAGTTCAAGCAGTTGGCACTGCTCCTGCAGCTTTTAATGTCAGGCCTATTGTCATTTGAGTACCTGGGTCACTCAGAGTGGCACAATCAGTGCTGCAGGTCCTGGTGACCCCTATAACTTCCATGCCCTAGGTACCACTGGTACCATTTACCAGGGACGTATAAGGAGGGTAAAGTCCTTGCCAATTGGGGTTACCAATTCACATATATTTTTGGAAGAGACCACTGGCACTGGGACCTGGTTAGCTTGTCACTGGGGCCTGGTCACCACCTTGATACCCTCAGGGGTGACAAGTAGCGCTCCACAAATCTACTGATAGATTAACTGATTAATTAACAGGCTCCAGTGCACTTTCAGAGTCAAAAACATCAGCATTTGGATTCCATTGGGGCCAAAAGAGGGAGGGAAATCTGCAAAAAGTTTGTTTCTATTCAATGTGGCTCTTCCCCTTTGCAAAATGAACGGAGATCTTTTCCTTCTCAGTCAATATCCTCAGGCAGATGCCTTAGTAGAGTCTGATCTCGGAGTCAAAAGTGCTTCTGGCACCAGCCTCAAAGCCATTCGAGGCAGAGCTTTTGGTGTCAACCTCAGCTCTGAAATTGGCTGCTGGGTGGCTCATTTTGGAGGAGGCATCAAAGGCTGGCGCAGTTCGTCAAACTTGGATGCGGCTTGCTCAGTGTTGAGGAGAGTGGTAGAGGCTGGGATGTACCTACTGTTTGCGCCTCTTGAGGCTCGACGTGGGGCTTGATGCCAGACTCCCCCAGAAGCAGTGCTTTGCCTTGGTCAAGAGGCTCTTTCTGGGGTGAGGTTGTGTTTGAACCTTTTGCACTTATGACACCACTGGGGCCCAGGGAAATGTCTTTGTATTAGGTCCCAGGTGCTTAGGGAGCTTTTTTTCCAGATATTCTTCCTTGATGATGGACACCTCTGAAGGCGTTGGCTCAGCACTCTTGCCTCCCTGGGTGTCTGAGATGCCTGATGAGCTGCTCAGGCTCGAGAAGGTTTTCAGTGCAAAGATATGAAAGGTCTCGAGGTGATGCCTGGCATTGCCTTTGATGAGGTGCCCAGTGCCTCCCCTGCAGTACAGGCGAGCCTTTTTGCAATGCAAAATACAACAGATGTTGCACAAAGTCTCATATGCTTGGGTGACAGGCAAAGGTTACATAGGCTGCAAAATCGGTCCAGGGGTACTTGGCATTGCAGGTTGGACAAACTTGAAAGAACATGAATTTCATACCCTTTCCCTTGAGGCTCTCTCTAAGATGCAACCTGGGATGTCAAGGGTCATTGATGAATTGGAGTCCCTGGTGGTGATGCATCGAGGCTCAATGGTCAAGAGAAGAGATCTGATGCGTCGTGAAGAAGTTCTTTTGGTGGTTGCCAGAGTCGCGGTGTTGTTATTGAAGTCTGAGTGTCTGACAGTCAAAGGACTGCCTCCAAAGAATCTAGGGGCACATGCATCAAGCATTTTAGCGGTTGCAAACTGATCGATTCGCAGAATCGGCCTGTTTGCGACTGGAAAAATGCCTTTTTTACGATGTATGTACCTTTTAGCATTCACAATATAGGTGATCGTAATTTTTTACGATTACCTAAATTGCGAATGCCTTTAGGCAATCACAATTTAATAGGCCCCAATTTGAGATGCATGTAGCATTTCCTAAATGCGACTGTGCATTTAGGAAATACGAATTACCATCAACTTCAAGTTGATGGTGATTTGTGCATATATTGAAAAATGCACAAAAATTCATTTTTCGTTGCGCTATGTAGCAACACTTGTGCAAACTTACCTTTTTGGGGAGGTGCTTCAGGGGGGCCTTAGGCCCCCAGGCACCCTTGGATTTGCATTTGCAATTTGCGATTACCAATTTGGTAATCGCAAATTGCAAATGCATTCCATTTCATTCCTATGGGCCGCCTAGGCCCATAGGAATGAACTGGAATGCACTCCCTAATAGCAATTCGCAATTTGCAAATCGCTATAAGGGAATGTTAAGGATTAGCAAAATTATTTGCGAATCATTCATGCATAGGCATTTGCGATTACCAAATAGCGAATCCTTGAAATTCGCTATTTGGTAATCGCAAATAGTTACCTTGATGCATGTGCCCTCTAGAGAGGAAAGTGCCAGTCCCAGACCTGGCATATAAACAATCTGAAGTTTAGCTGTTAAACTAGTGCATTGTAGACAAAGGAAGTAGTCACAACAAGTCTCGTGACTCGAGACTTCTAAGAAATATCAAGTTGCAAATGTCCGGGTCTAACACTATGTTGCGTACATATATATCTGAAATTGAATACGCATTCTTACAGAGCCTGAAACAATATTGGAGTTTGAAAATTGAGGCAAGTTGTTTGAAACTGCCCTGGACGCAAGTGGGGTGATGTGTTCATTGCTAAGCAAATTAGCAATGTGCAAACTGAAGTAGAGAAGAGTGATGGATGATTTGGAAACGAGATAGACTTGTTTCTTTAGGGTGCAGCTGCCTGGTGAGGCATTGGAACAGTATATGCTGGCTTTATGTACAGTAACTGCTACTTGAAAATTGAGGATTGAAGCAAGTGATAGTCACAGCCTAATTAACAGGAAGTGTGACATTAAGAAATAAGAAAAACTTTTGTGAAAAGGAACTAACATAGAAGGCAATTAATCTAGCGAAGTGAATGAAGCATACCGTGAAATGTTTAAAAGAATGAAACCCTTATGAGAGCATGTAAGAAAAGTGAGAAGGTAACTGTTGTAACAAGACCAAGGGCCAGATGTACACCTTTTTTAGCAGTCGCAGATGAAAATCAAGCGCTTGTACCGCTAAAAAGGGTTGTAGCATGCACAAACCCTATTTTGCGAGCCGTAACCTATTACCGACTCTCAAAACAGGGTTTGCGAGTCGCTATTATATGGGGCATGCCAAGGGCATCTCTACCGAATTAGTGAGTCGCAAGGCCATGTACGATTGTTTTGCGAATGCAAATGTGGTCGCAAAACAATCGCAGTTTACCACCTACTTCAAGAAGGAGGTAAACAAGTTGCAAAGGAGGAATGATCCTTAGGGGACTACATCCTCTTTGTGACTGGCAGTAAAAATATTTTTTAAGAGCAGGCCACTGCCTACTCTGTCTGTGACTGCTTTTTAAATAAAGCATTTTTTTTCAAAATGCAGCCCGTTTATCCTTAAATGAGATGCATTTAAAAAAGAAAAATGAAACAGAAACAGAAACGTTTCAGTTTTCTTTTTTAAATGCATCTCATTTAATTTAAGGATAAACGGGCTGCATTTTGAAAAAAAATGTTTTATTTACAAAGCAGTCACAGACATGGTGGTCTGCTGACCCCAGCAGGCCACCATCCCTGTGAGTGCTGGCCATTCCCAACGGGTCACAAATTGCGTACTGTTTCATGAATATTGATGAGGCAGATAATTTGGGATCCCATTGGAATCACGAAATGTGTCCGAGACACATTGTACATTGCAAGTCGCAAAAAATCGCAATTTGAGACCTGCAAAACAGAATGGTCGTACATCTTGCCCCAAGTAACAAGAAAATAGAAGCAGAAACATGAAGTAGTAATAGGAATTCTAAAAAGAGTAGTGAGCACAGTCATTGTTATTGATGTGGGGGCACATTGCAGGGTTAAGCAATGGTCCTGCAGTCAAGGGGAGGTCTTATAACTGTGTACATTTTAGTCACTGTGCCACAGTGCGCCAAATGTGGCAATTGAAGTGTACAAAAATGTGGCCGGGGAGGATAATATGGGTTTTTTAGTGTAGGCAGCAGATCTTTTTTTTTTATTATTACTTGTGAAATGATTTGAAAACAAGAGAAGTCATATTTTTTACTTTTTTCAAAAAAGTTTCTCGTGCTGTAGTCCAAGACTTTTGAAGGAATTCGCACTGGAACAAAATAATTCCCACATTCCATATTACATATATTTAATAAGTGTGCAATAGACTATTTGATACATTTTTGCACCAGTGTAAACTTCATGTAATTTCTTCCCCCAATCACTTAGCGCGGGAATATGTTTGGACTGGCAGCCAGCGTGCTTCAACCAGCAGTGCTATGAAGTTGTTAGGGACGTTAAGAATGCTTGTAGTTAATGCACGGAGTCCCTCTGAGACAGTCCCGTGCGGTAAGTGTTATTTACTGCTGCTTGGGTGCTTCAGGGACTTTTAATGTTTTATACAAAATAAGTTATTTTCGCTTCTCCAAAAGAAAGCAGCCAGTCGTGTTTCCGTGCCTGCAGGCCTGCGGGGAATCTCTGTTGTAAAGTAAATCAGCCGTCCTACCAGCCACCCGCTATGATTTTGTGAGATAAATATTTTAAAAACTAATTAGATAATCTATGGGTATGAACAGACACACATATTTGTAATTATGTAACAACAAAACATTAATTTCCCCCGTTTCCTCTCTCAACTTGGACCGCCACCTTCTACACTGAAAGAGTAAAACACACTTTTAAGATTCTGTTCCATGTAATTGAGAGGAATAAATACCAATCAACTGGCTTAGTCTACATACTCTTATAAAATAAATATATTTGAAAATATGCTCATGAATGACTGTAATTAAACTTACAATATTTGGATGTGAAAGCCGAAGGAGCACTCCTATTTCAGTTCGAATAATTTTCTTGTCTACCTGGTCAAGAAAAAGAGAAAAGTATCCAATAAGAAAGGAGAAATAATTTTGAAAATATCTGCCTCCTGCTCCCACACAAAGGAACATTATAAATAGCTAGCTCTGTTATTTTTCTATGAGATGAATAATATAGCATGGCAGTGTCGATAGGGAAGCACCCACCGCTCTCATAATGCCAGCGCTCTACAGTGTGTGGTAAAGTAGAGAGTGCAAGCCATGCACACACTGCGTCAGTGGCACTGCTACTTCCCTGTGTCATCAGGCCCCAAGGGGTTTTCTTGCAATAACCACACTCAACGCTGTTATAGTAGCGTAAAAGGCCATTTATTAGGGCAAGGTTGCTAACATACTAATGAACCTTATTAACATTAAGTATAATTCCAAATATGAATCCTGATATAACCTGCACAGTTTCATTCTCCCCACACCATTCACAACTCACCCGCTTCCCCCTCTCCAGATATACCATCTCATTTGCTTACTCCTCCCACTTTCACTCCCTCACCTAAATCCATATACCCAATGTCTCTTTCACTTGCACTCCAAACATCCTCCCTTGAAGATCCATCCGTTGCTCATTGCATCCCGTGCACCGCCATCAGTCACCTGTGCACCCTTGACCCCCCTGAGGGGTGGATTTGCCTGTATGTGATTCACCATCCCTCCAAGTTACCTCCTACACCCTGCAACCTGTAGTAAACTGGCAACGCTGTAACCAAAAATACCCACCCATCCTCCTACAACATGTAGGGTGGGCGGGAGGACTAACTTTTCTTTTCCCCTCCCGGTAGTGTTTGATGTCATGAAGAGGCCGGATACTCCTCTCCTGACATCTTTAGAGCCCTACCTAAAACCCTCCTCTTTCCCTAACTTGACCTATCCCAACCCTGTCCTCCTGGCCAGCACACAGCACCCCGGGGGAAGACTAGTCTGCGACATTCACTTGCCCCAGGGGTCAGCATTGGGAAAATGTGAACAAGTGACTGCTGGGCCCTTCAGTCTGTTGGTGCCTTGCCGCATATGTGCACCGAGCACTGAGCACCTTGCACTTTACGGTCCCCGTTCCGACGCAACTTTGTAGTTGTTTGATCGAATGCACGAGGCTCCACCCAGTGGACTGGTCGTTCCAGGCTCATTTCCGGCAATAAGACATTTAAAAGCAGTGTCTGCATGGCGCGCAGCAGTGTGCTAGTAGCGTGTGTGGAGCGCGTCTTTTAAAACTCTTTTTAAAATTGTTTTGCGTATTACTGTGGCTTTTAACCCTACCTGTGATATTCTTTTAATCACTGAGCACCTTGCACTTTACGGTTCCCGTTCTGACGCGACTTTGCAGCCGTTTGATCGGAGGGACGAGGCTCCACCCACTGGGCTGGTCATTCCAGGTTCATTTCCGGTGATATGATATTTAAAAGCAATGACTGCACGGACGCACAGCGGACGCACACAGCCGGTGCGCTTCCGTTGCGCCAAACGGCAAGCCCTTCTGTGCCCGTCCGTGTCTGGACCGCAGCCAGCGCCAGCCATGCTGCTTGTGGTAATAAAAGTAAGCCCTCCTACTTGACTTGCGAAGGACTAATAAATTTAAGGAAGGTAAAACATTCTATCTGCCTTGTTACTGATATAGGGCATGCAGCTTTGCCATCTATCTGTGCGCAAAGTAATTTGGCCATTGGGCATGCTGAGGGGATCGGAAATACTACTCGAGCCTCGCTCACTCACTCAGAGGCAAAGCATCCAGAAGACAGACTCAGGGCATGTCTTATTAACTGTAGGTCTCTGATTAAACACTCGGAGGACGTATGGATGTCCCTGTCTAATAATGACTGGGACTTGATGTTTCTCACTGAAATCTGGTTAAAAGAGGAGTCTAATCCTGTTTTAGCACTTGCCATTCCGCCTGGCTTCAAAATTTGCTGTGCAAACAGGCCAGGAGATAAAAGGGGCGGTGGGGTTGCTATTATTGTGAGAGACTCCTGTGAAATCACGTCTGAGGTTTCTAACCTGGGAGAAATTGAGGGACAAAATTTCTGTATTAAGACCAGCCTGACGGCATCCCTTGCCGGACTTCTTATTTACAGACCTCCTAGCTCCCCCGTCTCGCGTCAGACCTCTGCAACTTTATTGCGCAAAAGTCCTTACAATATAAAAACTATTTGGCCTTAGGAGATTTTAATCTCCACATTTCAGAAGTGAAGTGTACCCAAGCATCACAATTACTGCTGTCACTTTTTGGGTGCCAATCTTACGCAGCACGTAAAATCCCCCACCCATAGTGCTGGTAATACACTTGACCTGGTGTTCTCTAACATCTATTCCTTGGTCGTCAAGTTCCCGCAAGAGCAGATTTGGACTGATCATTTCTTGATCCCATTCTCTTGCAGCAGAACAATTCCTCAATGTAAAAGGAAACCTCTACAAATGCTCAAAAGGAACTGGAAGATATTGACGCCAGCTTCCTTAGGCCCGGTATTGTTGGACAGCCAACCCAAATGGTCCAACGACCCTGATAAGGATGCTATGACCTTGGATGTGTGGATGTCGGGTGCTTTGGACAAGCTTGCGCCAGTGAGATAAGTCAGCTCTCCTAGAAGGGCACCCTCGGCGCCATGGTTCACAGAGGAGCTGAGAATGTCAAAGAGCAAATGTAAGCGCATAGAGCATCTCTGGAGAAAAGCATATTGTCCCTTGGCAAAAAAGACCTATAGGGATGCCGTGAAAGATCTTCACAAAGCTATGAAAATCGCCAGAAGGGACCATTTTGTGAAGTGTATCAATATGTCAGATAATTCTAGCAGAGACATTTTTAATATAGTCCGCTCCTTCACCATACCCTCAGCCCTAGAGAGTAGGATACCTTCATCCCCTTTACTCTGTGAAAAACTGTCAATCTTTTTTGAGGAAAAATTTCATAAGGTTTACAAGGCCTTCTCGCCTATGCAGGACATCATTGAGTCTGCAGATGGGGAAAGCCATGGGTGGAATTTTGAAATGCAAGTCAGGATCCCCAGCAGATCCCTGTCCCCCGAAACTGTGGGAAACCCTTGCCTATACTCTTAATCCAACCCTTAATACCTTATGGAACAATTCACTAACTACTGGCATCTTTCCAGAGTCTTGGAAACATGCTATGCTCCTACCCCTTGTAAAAAAGCCTAATGCTGACCCGATGGATTTAAAAAACTATCGCCCTATTTCTCTCCTGCGGCACCGGCAAAGATATTTGAAAAACTGGGCCAACATCAACTTAGGAATTTAATCGCCAGTAACGATATACTGCATGAAGCACAGTCTGGCTTCCGGGCTGGCTTTAGCACCGAGACGGTTTTACTGAGGTGGCCGAATCTATAAGAATGGAGGTGGAAGGTGGAGCCTCAGCTATGTTTATTGTTGCTGGACCTGTCCGCCGCCTTTGATACGGTGGACCATCCAATACTGCTGGCTAGATTGAGGCGGGCGGGAAGAAGGGGACGGCAATTGCTTAGATTAAGTCCTATCTCAGCATTCGCACACAAAGAGTGATATTATACCCTGTTAAATCAGAAGCTAAACCCCTCTGGTGTGGGGTGCCGCAGGGCTCAGCGTTGAGCCCGCTAGTTTTTAATATCTATCTGCCTCCTTTGTGTGCGCTCATTTCTAAATTGGGAATTAAAACCATCTCCTATGCTGATGACACACAGCTGGTGTTCTTCTTTGTAGACCTGTCGGCAAATTCCTTCGACAGGTTTGGGGGCTGCCTGTGTGACGTCTCCAGATGGATGAATAATAACAAACTAAAACTGAACACAGAGAAAACTGAGGTTCTGTTCTTCGACAAGAGTTCCCCACCGCCACCTGGTCTGTGGTGGCCAGAGGAAATGGGTTCCCCACCCTGTCTGACTTCTTCGGTAAAATATCTGGGTGTAAAATGGGACGCTGATATGACATTTGCTTCCCAAATACGGTCCATTACATCCACTTGCTTCGGAATTCTGAAGGGATTGAGGAAATTTCTTTATCTACTTCTGGAGAGTTGTCGATAATCATGCCACGGTTACTTCAAGGCTTGACTATTCCAACAGTCTGTTTCTTGGTCTTCCGGCATATTCGATAAAGAGATTGCAGATGGTGCAGAATTCGGCGGTGAGACTGATTAGAAGAGTGCCATTTAGACAACACATATCTCCACATGTCAAAAAGCTTCACTGGCTGCCGCTAGTGAAGCATATAGAATTCAATGCCTTGACAATTGCGTTCAAGGCCCAGAAAGGTAGCTGCCCCAATTACATCAAAAAACGCATCCGCCCCATCAGCAAATGCGTTCGCTACACTCTAACTTACAGAATCTGCTGTGTGATCCCCAATTCGCGAAAGCTCGCATCGGTGGCAGGGCTTTCTCAGTAGGAGCAACCAGATTATGGAACTCCCATCCAGACAGACTCCGGTTTATACCGGATGAAGGGGAGTTCAGGAAGGCTTTAAAGACATGGCTTTTTAGCCGTGATTAGCTTGAACCCATTTCGGTTGGAGATCCTCTCTCTCCCACGTTTGCTGGATCATGCTAGCGCCGGGACACCTCTGTTTGAGGTAGCTGTAGCGCTTTACAAATGTTGGTGTATATTGTATTGTATGCCACTGTAGTAGTGTGACATACTGCAAGTCACCGGCCTATCGGCCTATTTCAGAGAAAACAATTTAAGAGTGGAGGCAGAGATTTACATTAGCACACGAAGGTAAATTTGCATTTTTTTCAATTCACAAGCATTCTCAGTAGTACATCTGTAAAGCTGTGCCAAGCGCTGATTTCCAGGTGTATTACTGGAAATGTCATAGGGCAACTCCTGTAGGCTCCTATACATCTTATGAGGAAAGTAGAGTACTAAAAAAGATTTCAACACAGGTGGGATAGAAGTTTGCTCCACAAATGTACATTTCTTCTTTTTTTCTCTGCAAGGAAAACATTTTCCTTGTGCATAAAGCCCTTTCTCACACCCCCATTGTTGGAAACGCCCACTCCCACACTAGAAGGGGTGGTGGTGGACTCCCCGAACACACTGTGGTAGCTTGGCTCGAGTGGTCAGGAAACAGGCGCAGTGCTAAGCATACAATATACCCATACAATAACCATGCGTGCATCCGTTCCAAAAACGACTCTACACCGTAAAAATTATGAAAATATTCTTTCTTTATCTTTTTCTCTTAGTTGCTGATTGGAAAAATAAATAGGTCAATCACAATATACAAGTTTCAATTAGTGCAGGTCAAATAAATATTGGCTGTTTGATGAAATAAATAGGGGTGATCATAAATAACAGGGCATAAATACAAGTGCAATATATACAGACAATTAAATACTTTGAGGCAATAAATACTGTACCAATAAATATTGTACACCATCAAGTCCTGTGGACCTATAAATATAGTGCAGCAATAAATAGGTAAAAATTCAATAAATACAGTACCCCCAATAAATAATTAAAAGTATACAGCAACACTCATGTAATCAGATGACACTTCAATTCTTAAGGGCTGATTTGGCCCAGGCACAGCTTGTAGGGTTGTGGAAGGCTTGAGGGGGGCTACTCCCTGGCTGGGACAAGGCTGAGGCCTAAGCTGAGGTAGATCAAAGGGGGGAATACCAGTGCCCTGGCTTTCTCTCTCCACACAACCTCTCTAGGTTAGTCCCAGTTCACCCCTTGCACAGTCAGGTTGGTTTCAGCACCTCCCTAGCCCCTTAGAGCAGTCTCTCAGGTCTCCACAGGGCCTTAGGCGCCCTCTACTCCACTTACTGCCCTTTTTCTGATGTTCCGACGCCGCTGGAGTCGTGTCGACGCTGTGAGGCGGTTCCGGTTCGGTCTCGGCGGCCTCGGCACAATGTCAGTTCTTTGACGACGCCGGTAGGCGGTTCCGGTCCGATGTCGGTGGCCTCGGTTCGATCTCGACCTCCGATTCGACGGCGTCGGGCAGTCTCTTCACGATGTCGACTTCGGGCGGCTCCGGTCCGATGGCGCTCTCGACTCCGATGACGTCAGCCGGCCTGGCCTCGATGTCGACTTCCGGCGACTCCGGGGTGCGATCCTCACCCCCGACCTCCGGTGCTCCTCCACACAGGTTCCGGGCGACTCCGGAGTGCGATCCTCACTCCCGACCTCCGGTGCTCCTCTACCTCGGTCTCCGACGACTCCGGAGGGCGGACTTCACCCCTCCGATGACGCCGCTCGCTCGACCTCGGTTCACTTCCTCCTCGACCTCTGGTATTCCTCACGACCTCCGTCGGCGCCCTCTCACGACCTCAGGCGGCTCCGGGTACGACGTCTGCTACTTCAGTCAGCGCCGCTTCTCCACCTCGGGCTCCAGGTCTTCAGGCTACTCGACGCCGGACTCCAGGGAAACCAGTTCTCAGGTCAGAATCTTGCTGTTTTCTTGGTTCTAAGGCCTGTTCCTGCTGTCCAGGTCCTTAGGATAAGTTGCTTCTGTCTTCTTCCCACACAGGGCTATAGGCTGGGATCCATCAGTAGGGACAAGTATCAAGGGTGGGTTTATGGACCCCACTCCAGGCACAAGTTTCCACCCCTGCTGCTTCACTCCTTCCTCCTTCACTGTTGTGCTCCTCTCTCTTCACCAGTCAGGTGCCAACTGCCAGCTCCAACTGCCAACACTCTGTCTTAACCTCCCAACATTCTAAACCGCCTCCAACTGTCACAGAGTTCTGGAATCTTCTGGAAGGTGCTGGTAAGTTCCAGTGGATGCTGGTGATGTCACAGGTGGCCACCATTTTGTGCTTCAGGCCCTCAGACAGAAGTTTCAGGGGTAGCTAAAATGGCTCCCTGAATCTGTAGCAACACGAAAAAGTCTGGTGGTTCCCAAAAAGGAAAAATTCAAACAGGGTTTGAGGCAAAAGTGGGACAAAATAAATAATGATGAGGAGGGACCACCCAAAGGGCTGACAGGTCTAACACGCGTCCCCCCCAGCTGAAAGTGGGGAGAGCTACCCAACCCCTTGGGAGTTCTCATCACTAAGGCGGAAATACCTTGAGAGACCGTCTGCATTGGCGTGGTCCACTCCAGGCCGATGTTCCACCTGGAAGTCCATCCCCTGTAGGGAAATAGACCACCTCAACAACTTGGGATTCTCCCCCTTCATTTGCATCAGCCAACGAAGGGGTCTGTGGTCGGTCTGAACAAGGAAGTGCGAGCCAAACAGGTATGGCCGCAACTTCTTCAGAGCCCATACCACTGCAAAGGCTTCACGCTCTATTGCACTCCACTTCTGTTCCCTGGGAAGTAGTCTCCTGGATAGGAAGACCACGGGTTGATCCAGGCCCTCTTCGTTGAGTTGCGATAACACTGCCCCAATGCCATGTTCTGATGCATCTGTCTGGACAATGAACTTCCTGGAAAAGTCTGGGGCCCTTAAGACCGGGGCCTCGCACATGGCTTTCTTCAATCTCTCAAAGGCTTGCTGACAAGCCTCCGTCCAGACTACCCGTCGAGGTTGTTTCTTGGACGTGAGCTCCGTGAGGGGGGCTACGATGGTACCGTACCCCTTCACGAAGCGGCGGTAATATCCCGTGAGGCCCAAAAATGCTCGGACCTCAGTCTGTGTCTTGGGGGGTTCCCAGGCCATGATGGCCTCGATCTTCGCCTGGAGGGGTTGCACCGCTCCCCTACCCACCAAGTGTCCAAGGTACACTACCGACCCCTGCCCGATCTGGCACTTGCTGGCCTTGATCGTCAATCCAGCTTGTCTCAGGGCCTGGAGAACAGCTTGCAGGTGACGCAAGTGATCCTCCCAGCTGTTACTGAAGACGGCTATGTCATCCAGATAAGCAGCAGAGAAACTCTCCATTCCGGTGAGGATCTGGTTTACCAGGCGCTGAAACGTGGCAGGCGCGTTCTTGAGCCCAAAGGGCATCACACAGAACTGGTAGTGGCCATTGGGCGTGGAGAAGGCTGACCTTTCCCTTGCTCCATCAGTCAAAGAGATCTGCCAGTACCCAGAAGTAAGGTCAAAGGTACTTAGATATTGGGCAGCTCCCAGCCGGTCAATCAATTCATCCGCCCTAGGGATCGGATGAGCATCAGTTTTTGTCACTGAATTCAGTCCCCGGTAGTCCACACAGAACCTCAGTTCTGGTTGGGCACCCGGTGGTGCAGCTTTTGGTACTAACACCACCGGACTGGACCAGGGGCTGCTAGAAGGTTCAATCACTCCTAGCTCCAGCATCTTAGTGACCTCACTATGAATGCTGGCCTTCACCTTGTCTGACATCCGGTAGATCTTGGACTTCACAGGTGGGCTGTCTCCTGTGTCCACGTCATGGACGCACAGGTGAGTCCTACCCGGGACAAGGGAGAACAACGAAGAGTACTGCCCCAGGACCTGGCGACAGTTCTCCTGCTGTTCAGGAGTTAGAGATGGGGAGAGTATCACTCCCTCCACCGACCCATCCTTTTCTTGAGACGCAAACAGATCAGGGAGAGGCTCGCTTTCCACGTCCTCTCCTCCGTCAGTCACCATCATCAAGATGACTTCGGGCCTCTCGTGGTGGGGTTTGAGGCGGTTGGCATGCAGCACCCGCAGGGGCTGACGAGGGGTCTTCAGGTCCACCAAGTAGGTAGCCTTACCCTTCTTCTCCAACACCTCAAAGGGTCCTGACCAGCGATCCTGGAGGGCACTAAGCTCTCCTGGTTCGATCACCCACACCTTCTGGCCAGGCTCCAACTCCACCGGGTGAGCGTTGTGGTCATACCACGCCTTCATCACTGCTTGGCTGGCTTCCAAGTTGTCAGAAGCTTGCTTCCACAACTTAGCCATTTGGCTCCGGAAGGCCAGCATGTAGCTCACCACATCCTGGGGGAGCTTTCTGGGAGTTCTTTCCCATCCGTCTCTCACCAGGTTAAGAGGTCCACGTACAGGGTGCCCATACAGAAGCTCGAAGGGGCTGAAGCCCACTCCCTTCTGTGGCACTTCCCTGTAGGAAAAAAGTAAACAGGGTAGGAGGACGTCCCATTTCCTCCGCAGGCTTTCAGGCAGACTTCTGATCATGCCTTTTAAGGTTTTGTTAAACCTTTCCACTAGACCATTGGTCTGGGGGTGGTAAGGAGTTGTGAACCGGTAGGTCACTCCACACTCCTTCCACATTGCCCGCATATATGCTGACATGAAGTTGGTCCCCCTGTCGGACACAACTTCCTTGGGAAAACCCACTCGGGTAAAGATTCCCATCAGGGCCCTTGCCACAACAGGTGCTGTTATGGTCCTCAGAGGTATTGCCTCTGGGTACCGTGTGGCATGATCCACCAGGACCAGGATAAACCTGTGACCAGCTGATGTTGGCGGATCTAACGGACCCACAATGTCGATGCCCACCCTTTCAAAGGGGGTGCTAACGACAGGAAGTGGTTCCAGGGGAGCTTTCAGCTTCACCCCTGTTTTCCCACTGGCTTGGCAAGACACACATGTCCGGCAGTAGGTATCGGACGACACTTTCATCTGAGGCCAATAAAAGTGTGGGACAAGACGGGCGAAGGTCTTGTCTTGCCCCAGGTGTCCTGCCAATGGTATCTCGTGAGCCAACTCTAAAAGGAAGGCTCGATAACGTTGAGGAACTACCAAGGCTCGTGACGATCCATGTAGGGGTGCCTTGGGTTCACTGTAGAGGAGGCCATCCTCCCAGTAAACACTGTAGTTCCCTTCAACGTTCCCTGCTGCCTGGGCTTCGGCCTGTCGCCTCAGCCCCTCAAGGGTAGGGCACTCCCTCTGGCCCTGGCAGAATTCCTCCCTGGACGGGCCTCCCTCCACGTGCCACTCGGCCGGGATGGGTAGGTCCTCCAGGTTGGTAACGTCCCCCTCCGCAGACTCCTGGTCCACCACCTCCGGTGGCCTATCCGTCCTACGGGGTGGAGACGCCGAGGCAGGCTCCTCCTGTCCTCGGTTCTTCCCTTGACTGGCAGCTGGCTGGGCCTTTGTTCCAGGCTCCAGCCGGAATGAACTCCCTCTTCGGGTAGTCTCGGACCTTGTGCTAACACAGGCCCAGTCAGGTGTACCCAGCATCTCGGTGTGAGTCCGGTATTCCACCTCCTTCCAAGCGTTGTGCTCCATGTCATTCCCCAGCAGACAATCGACTGGCACGGCAGGGCTTACGGCAACTCGAAGTGAACCTGCAACCCCCCCCCATTCAAAGGGAACCTCGGCCACGGGATAGTGGCCTGTTCTGCCGTCAGCCATCGCGGCTGGGTGGAGTACATCGGGAATTACCTGCTCTGGAGACACCAGCTGGCTACGCACCATAGTCATACTGGCTCCTGTGTCTCTCAGAGCCTCCCCTCTTTGGCCGTTGATGGTGATCCACTGCCCATACTTTGCGGTATTGGCGGGCACCTGGATCTTAGGAACCATCTCCCGTTCTCCCAGGGACACTAAAGTGACACCCGCCCACTCCCTTCCCTTAGTTAAGGGCATCTCCTCCCCGAGCACTACACTAGCTACTCCGGGGGGCTTTCCTCCAGTGGGAGGGGGTGATCGTTTCTGACACTTCGGATCTCCTTTATAGTGTCCAACGCCACCGCACTCATAGCAATGGACAACCCTTGGCTGCTGACTCTGGCCAGGATTAGGGTTTCTGGGTGGGTTAGCCTTAGAGGTGAATCCTGTTCCCTTCCCTTGGAAGTTATTTTGGGGGCCTTTGGAGAACTCCTTTTTCTTTCCCCCTCCCTCTTTCTTCTGGGGGGCGCCCTGTCCGGCCTTTTTAGTATCCCCTCCAGTCCCCCTTGTGGACACCCGGGTACTGGCCCAAATGTCCGCCTCCTCAGCAAGCTTCCGGGGGCTGGTCAGCTTGCTATCCACCAGGTGTTGCCGCAGTTCAGGGAAACATTTCTCGAGTAGGTGTTCCTTCAGTACTAGGTCAAACAGCTCCTCGTAGTTCCTTACTTCACTGCCCTGAATCCAACCTTCCAGTGCCTTCTTTGCATAGTCCAGGAAGTCCACCCAATTCTGTGTGCCCAGTTTGTGACTACCCCTGAACTTCTGTCTGTACTTTTCAGGTGTTAGTCCAAACTTTCTGATGAGCGCCAGTTTCATGGTGGGGTAGTGGGTCTGCTCATCCTCTTCGAGGGCCAATAAAGCATCCCTACCAGCTGGAGGCATGTACTTATACAATCCCCCTCCCCAGTACTTCACTGGAACCCCATGGGCCCTCAACGAGACCTCATAGGCTGCTAGCCTCTTGGCGATGTCATCACCCACCCCATAGCTAGCTACTATGTCCTTTGGCAGGTAAGGTTTGGGTTCCCTGGTGGACTCTTGGATTTGGCTGCCACCATTAGGAACAGTTGGTGCCCCAATTCTTAGGATCTGAAGCTCTATCTCTTTCAGTCTTATCTCATGAGCCATCCTCTCTTTCTCCGTCTCATGAGCCAACCTCTGTTCCTCCTTCTCCTTCTCCAGCTTTGCTAAATCCCATGTGAGCTGTCTTTTCTCTCTCCGATCTGCTAACTCCACGCTGGATAAGCCCCCGCTAGAGACAGTGCTGCCCTTCCTAGAAAGTGTCCTGGGCCCTGCTGACAGGTTCCCCACCTCAGGTTGGTACATCTCAGCCCCCTCGGGGTCAGGCTCTCCATCCCTGTCTTCCTCCTCAGCCTTGCTTTCTCGGCGTGCCTCCCCCCAAGCCCTTAAGCTGGTTTGGAGTGCACCCTTCTTTGCTCCTGGGGGACAGTACACCCCCTCCCGCTGGCAAAACTCCCTGAGTTGGGCCACAGTGTACGTTTCTAGATTCTCTAGTACAAACTCCATCTTGCCCACTCAGGTTAGAGGACAGGTTTTGTGCAGTAACAATGCAGGGGGGTACCTTTAATAATACCTCCTCCCACCACCAGAGTAAATTTGGAAAAAACAAAAACCCACAATCAGGAAGGCCGCTGTGAGAAAACTCCCGGTGTAGGCCTATGGACTACCCACAGTTATTGTTGAGTATATGTAGGCACAGCTCTATCCCACCACTGAACACCAATTTATGTTGGAAACGCCCACTCCCACACTAGAAGGGGTGGTGGTGGACTCCCTGAACACACTGTGGTTGCTTGGCTCGAGTGGTCAGGAAACAGGCGCAGTGCTAAGCATACAATATACCCATACAATAACCATGCGTGCATCCGTTCCAAAAACGACTCTACACCGTAAAAATTATGAAAATATTCTTTCTTTATCTTTTTCTCTTAGTTGCTGATTGGAAAAATAAATAGGTCAATCACAATATACAAGTTTCAATTAGTGCAGGTCAAATAAATATTGGCTGTTTGATGAAATAAATAGGGGTGATCATAAATAACAGGGCATAAATACAAGTGCAATATATACAGACAATTAAATACTTTGAGGCAATAAATACTGTACCAATAAATATTGTACACCATCAAGTCCTGTGGACCTATAAATATAGTGCAGCAATAAATAGGTAAAAATTCAATAAATACAGTACCCCCAATAAATAATTAAAAGTATACAGCAACACTCATGTAATCAGATGACACTTCAATTCTTAAGGGCTGATTTGGCCCAGGCACAGCTTGTAGGGTTGTGGAAGGCTTGAGGGGGGCTACTCCCTGGCTGGGACAAGGCTGAGGCCTAAGCTGAGGTAGATCAAAGGGGGGAATACCAGTGCCCTGGCTTTCTCTCTCCACACAACCTCTCTAGGTTAGTCCCAGTTCACCCCTTGCACAGTCAGGTTGGTTTCAGCACCTCCCTAGCCCCTTAGAGCAGTCTCTCAGGTCTCCACAGGGCCTTAGGCGCCCTCTACTCCACTTACTGCCCTTTTTCTGATGTTCCGACGCCGCTGGAGTCGTGTCGACGCTGTGAGGCGGTTCCGGTTCGGTCTCGGCGGCCTCGGCACAATGTCAGTTCTTTGACGACGCCGGTAGGCGGTTCCGGTCCGATGTCGGTGGCCTCGGTTCGATCTCGACCTCCGATTCGACGGCGTCGGGCAGTCTCTTCACGATGTCGACTTCGGGCGGCTCCGGTCCGATGGCGCTCTCGACTCCGATGACGTCAGCCGGCCTGGCCTCGATGTCGACTTCCGGCGACTCCGGGGTGCGATCCTCACCCCGACCTCCGGTGCTCCTCCACACAGGTTCCGGGCGACTCCGGAGTGCGATCCTCACTCCCGACCTCCGGTGCTCCTCTACCTCGGTCTCCGACGACTCCGGAGGGCGGACTTCACCCCTCCGATGACGCCGCTCGCTCGACCTCGGTTCACTTCCTCCTCGACCTCTGGTATTCCTCACGACCTCCGTCGGCGCCCTCTCACGACCTCAGGCGGCTCCGGGTACGACGTCTGCTACTTCAGTCAGCGCCGCTTCTCCACCTCGGGCTCCAGGTCTTCAGGCTACTCGACGCCGGACTCCAGGGAAACCAGTTCTCAGGTCAGAATCTTGCTGTTTTCTTGGTTCTAAGGCCTGTTCCTGCTGTCCAGGTCCTTAGGATAAGTTGCTTCTGTCTTCTTCCCACACAGGGCTATAGGCTGGGATCCATCAGTAGGGACAAGTATCAAGGGTGGGTTTATGGACCCCACTCCAGGCACAAGTTTCCACCCCTGCTGCTTCACTCCTTCCTCCTTCACTGTTGTGCTCCTCTCTCTTCACCAGTCAGGTGCCAACTGCCAGCTCCAACTGCCAACACTCTGTCTTAACCTCCCAACATTCTAAACCGCCTCCAACTGTCACAGAGTTCTGGAATCTTCTGGAAGGTGCTGGTAAGTTCCAGTGGATGCTGGTGATGTCACAGGTGGCCACCATTTTGTGCTTCAGGCCCTCAGACAGAAGTTTCAGGGGTAGCTAAAATGGCTCCCTGAATCTGTAGCAACACGAAAAAGTCTGGTGGTTCCCAAAAAGGAAAAATTCAAACAGGGTTTGAGGCAAAAGTGGGACAAAATAAATAATGATGAGGAGGGACCACCCAAAGGGCTGACAGGTCTAACACCCATCAACTCTGGTGGTGATTCGTTCCTCTCCCTAATCTGTAAGGGGAGTTTCTCCAGCCTTTCGCCATTTGACCAATATCTAGGATGGAAAGGGGTCAGATTGGAGTTTGTGAATGTCCACATACATACAGTGTTCACAAACATCCATATTAAAGGGTGATCACAAACTTACAAAGCAAACCACACGTAGTAACACCCACTTCCCACCCCAACAGTGTGATTTACTACTGCACATTTTTCAGCACATGTGGCAGAGAAATCGGAACCAATAAATCCATTAATGCCCGCCAGGAATCCTTTTGTCAGATCTTGGCAGCTTAAAATGAGGTATTTTCGACTTTAAAATACTTTTCCAAGTGTGAGTGAGATCAAGGGCCAAACTGCAGGTTATAAAAGCAAAAATGTGCTTTCACCAGCACATACTCACTCCCGAGTTCATTCAAGAGAATACCAGCATGGATCCATCTTTTAATGCAAGTGCTCTCAACCAGGGTAGCTGGCCTCCTCTCCAAAAACGTCCTAGGGGTGCACACTGATATTGAGCTATTTCCTATGTGGTGTTCCTGTCAAGAGTCAGTTTGCCCATGCAACCACATTTGGAATATGTCCTCGACACAATTACACTGGGTGCTCTCAAACTTATAATACCTGACAAAATGGTGAACTCTTGCACCAACAACCTTTTCACATCAAAATAACACCAGCTTTTTAACAACTGCTGTTTTGTGAATATCTCCCACCAGTAATTTACTTACAATATGAGTAATTTCAGTATATTTGTTTTAGGTTATTTCCCCTGACGAAGGGACTTCTCCGTCCCGAAATGCATTGGGCCGCTCGCTAAAAAGTGGAAAAAGAAATGCATCGCTCATTATTTGTCTGAATTGCATTGTTTTCAAGTTTCTGTTCGCCACATTAAGAATGATTAATGTAATGCATTATAAGGATTGTAAAAACTTTTTTATCTTTGGAATTTGACCATTTTGTATGTCATGTTGTATTTAACCATAAATCACCCAAAGTTTTAGAACACTCATTCATTCAGTTTTGATTACTGATGTTCCAATAGTAATTGTTATACGCAAACTTGTGAATAGTGCACGGTACCTAGTAGGTATTCCTATTAGATCCTTCTGCTTCATATTACTTAGTTATCCAAATTGACAGCGGATACAGTACCTCAGCACCCCTTTTTCAGTTAAAAGAAATCTCATTAATACTAGACTGTCTAGGTGTGCACCTTCCACCCAAATTCCTCGACACACGGACAACATCATTGTGTCAGTAACGTGCTGTGACGCCTCATGCAAAGTATATTCACTCACATGATCTCATTTACAGAAGGGGCAGGTGTCTGCAGCCCCTTTTGTCAGGGACGTTTTAAAGATTTTGGGGGCCCTGGGCCAAATATATTTTGGTGGGCCCCTGTTTGAAACAGCTTTGATTTTATGATCCAGTTCCAGCTCTTTCATGCCCTCTTTGGTCACATTTTAAATGTGTGTGTGCATCTGATTTTCAGGGATAGTGATGTGTGTTTTCAGTATTTGTAACACAGCAGCAGGTCACTAATATTAATGCAAATATTCTCTGTCACACCCTCCCATTTCTCATATGTGAGGTCCTGTATTGATCTAAAAGAAACTTTTTATATGGCTGTTGCATGGAACATAAACACATTTTGTCTGCAAAATGTCTGTAATAGGCTCTCACACATTAAAAATAAATGTTAGAAAAACGCTATTTCCAACAATCTGTTAAAAAATTATTCAAAGTCAGCAGTGCAAGACTCTCTACAGAACATAGCTGGCTTTATCAGGGGGCCCCCTGAAAGGCTGGGGCCCTGGGCCAGAGCCCACTTTGCCCATGCCTTAAAACGTCTCTGCCTTTTGTAATATAATGGGCCTCACGGGCAGAAAAAGAGTTGCAAATATCTGTTGCACCCCAGTTAAATAATGCAATATTACCACAGGCTTGGATATCTGAGTGCCTTTCAGGACAGGATTACTTTCCACACCTATGAACAGTCTGGTCCCAAGCAATCCGGTCTTTGTGCGGCTATGGCTGATCAGTCCAAGTCCTGCTGAGTGCCTCCTTCTCCAAGATACACAGTGCTGCAACAATAATCAGTGCTCATTAGCAACAACTTTATCCATTCACCTGAAAACAGGGGGAAATGCCCAGCTAACACAGATCCTTTAAGGGTTCAGTTACTGAAAACCTGGCCTCCAACTTCCTCCCTTTCCTCATCAACTACTATCCACCAGGGAAAAACTTGTATTCTGTGCAGTGCATTTTGTGGAGGCAGTGAACCTTCATTCAAACTCAAGCAACAACCTTGTCAAAGCCTTATTCATGATTTCATTTAAGTTTTCCTTTTATATAGCCATGTTTAGAGTGGACTTTGGGTTAGCCTATTGCTTATCATTGATTAAGTTTCTTGTCATTCTCTTTTGCTTGCTTCTAATTTGATGGCTTTCCTTGCTCCTATTGTGTTTGTCCCTTCAATACAGCATAACTTCTTTACTATCCTTCTGACTCAATGGCTTGTATCCTTCCACAGCTGACTTTCAGGTAAATATACTTTTATTTATCTTTCAGCACTCAATAGGAGTGCATGTGTTTTCTTGCTCTCTTATTCGGGTGATGCTCAGTTGTTCTGCTGCCCCTCTCTTACTGCCCTTGTGTTGCTCCTGACCATGTTACTTCCTCTTTCATTTTCCTGCTGGCACCATCCCACTCCTCCATTGCAACCATGCCCCTCCCCTACCTGTTTCTTGGTGACAGAGTCTGGCAGCTAATGGTAGCTGCCTGCCCGTAGTGCTCAGTGGGGAAACAGCAACTGCTGCGGGGCAGAGTGGCCGACCTTTAGCAGCGGGACTCTTCCGTGCACCATCGGAGTCCCCTTGATTTCCTCATTGCAGCAAGCTCCTGGCGGTCTGTCCCGAGGCAGCCACATGCGTGACTGCACCAGAGGGAACCTCTGAGGCTGGGAGGAGGCCATGAAGCCTCTTTCTGCTGTCGGGTGAGCAGGGGTAAGGGCTTGACCTCTTCCTCGCTTGGTGCATGTCAGCAGACTTTGGCCCGCCGTGCCCTGCCACGCCCTAAGAAAGGGACTGCCTCATGCCGCCAGGTGACCATTGGCCCGCAACCCACCTGGGGGGCTACTTCGGGGCTTTGGGGAGCGGACTTGGGTGCCAAGATATCCAAACTAACTGTGGAATCGATGTCCATAAGGGCAGACATTTCCGGCTTTAATGGCAGTGTGGAGGGAATAGAACATCGTCTGTCGACAGTGGCGGACAAACTCATCTGCGTTCCAGACTGGGAAAAGGCAATTTGTTGCCTCCTTAACAAACTCACTGACCTGGAGGACCAGATTTGCAGGGACAACCTATGCTTCTTTGGCTTCCCAGAAAGAGTGGATGGCCTGGACACCTGCGCCTTCCTCAGAGACTTACTTCCTATGCTCACGGGGTGGAAGTCCAGCAGGCCCACTGCCTCAGTCCGCTGTGAGCAGCAGGGTCCGACATGGTGCGTCCTCTGTTATCCCACTTCCTCTGCCATGAATAGGTCTGTCAGCTCCTGTCCTAAGCCCGCACCCATGGTCCGGACAAGTTAAAGCCTGGGACATCTGCACACCGAGAGGTCTCTTTGCTCTGCCTCCTGCTTGGACTCTCCTGGGTGTGCCTCCAGACTGTCTGTTGGATGAGTATTTTGTGGGAGTGGGCCACTTGCTTTTTGTACCCTTGCATGGTTGCCTAATGTTTCTAATGTTTACTGTCTTCTGTTTTTAGGTTCTCCCCCGCTCTGGTCCCCATCCCCATTCCCAGCTTGCTATAGCATGGAACCGCTTGTTCTCCTGCACCTTGTTCTTTACCCAGCCAAGCCTGCCTGTCTTATGCACCCCATTTGCCTGTGCGCACAGTTGCCTTCCATATGGCTTTTCGTAGTTTTTGGTTTTTCAGATATCATTTCTCCTGCCTCTAAGGCCTACTTTATCTCCCCATTCCCTCTTCTATGGTACTCTCATCCTACGGCCACTCTGTCAGCCCCCATTCTATTTTCCCATTGGCTTGGGGTCTCTCTAGTCGCATAGGCTCCCAGGTTTGGACAAGCGGTTCAAAGTTTCAGCTTCCAGACACTCTTCAAGGCTTCAGTCAAGGATTCCCCCACTACCTGGCCCTTGATCCCCTATTGCCCTCGATATCTCTGTTCACCCTCAGCCCAGCCACAGGGTTGGTCCTCCTCTCCTCCTTCCCCCTTCTCATTGCCCTTCCATGCCAGCCCCTTCCCTCCCTTTCCCCCTCCCCTTCTCCAGATCAAGGGGGTCTTCTTTCTTCTTTTTCTCCTCTTTCTCCTACTGTTCTTCCTTTTCCTCCCCTCCAAACTCTTTGCTCTCTCCCCGTCCTCATTCTTGGCTCTTCCCAGCACCCGCTGCCTCACCCCCTGCTACCCATGGCAGTGATGTGCCATCCGGTGCGTCGCCATTCTGTTTCCTGGAAATTGAATGGCCTCACACACTTTATCAAGCTTAAGAAAATGTTGGCATATCTCCAATCCAAGCATCTAGTTGTGGCTTTCCTCTTGTCGGTGGAGAAGCTTCGTTGCGACTGGATGGGGAGGGTGATTCACATCAGCCGCCCACCCTCACTGCCCAATGGGACCGCCAAATGTGGCATAGCGATCCTCCTGCAGAAATCACTGCCCCTCACACTGCTCAAGACGTGGACCAATAAGGAGGGTCGGTATGCTTTTTCGAAACTCTGCTATGGCGTTAATACTCTCTGTGTGGGCTCTGTCTATGCGCAAACGAGACCCATATGTCAGTTTTTCCTTCAGCTCAAATGTGTACTTCTAGAAATTGACGCCACCCTTTGGATTGTGAGAGGGGACTGGCGGTCAAGATGGTGACTACTGTGCTTCACCAACCTCATGGACCATGCTTGTGCCCCTCTCACTATTGCGCTCTGTGACAAGGACATCACAGGCCTTTGTGTGGGGTTCCTCTCGACCTCGGCTGGCCAGCAACCACCTGGTGGCCCACTGCTCGTGTGGCGGTCTGGGTTTGCCCATGGTGGCACATTATGCCTTGTCCTTACACCTGGTGCAACTTGCCTACATGCTTCCACAGACCCCGACCCCTATGTTATGGGTCTTGATCAAACGTAATATCCTTGGTTGCCCCGGAGGGCTGCACCCCATATGCCACCAAGAGACCTCTGCTGCAGACTCTAAAAACCCTATTATTAAGGCCACGGTCGAGTCTTGGTCCCGCTCCCACTCCAGCTCTCGGTAGACGCCCTTGATGGAGCAAGATTATTTGAGAATTATTTTGCTTGATCAAATCTGCTCATCAAGTGTGAACTAACCTTCATTTAATGAAAATAACTAACAGCGTGATCTTGTGAAAACACATGAGAGCTTAAGACTGCATCGTAAAAGAATACAGGAGTGACCCAACACGCGAAAGATTTAAAACTGCATCGTTAAACCATGCAGAAGGGTTGCAAACTGGTGAAATAGTCATTTAAGACATGAGAAAGAAATTTACTAAATGTATTGATAAATATTAGTGTGAAAAGTAAAGGTGTAAGTCATATAATAGAAAATAAGATTATAAAATGTTTAAAGGAAAATGATTATTGCTTTTAGTTTCATGCTTATAAGATTAATGAAATAATGCTTATTTTATCGTTTCTTATGTTTTCTCTATTTTCTTAAATGTCTTTTAATAAGTACTGAGATTATTCTTTAGAAAATGATGCATAATGTAATTTTCCGTGCAGGCCTCAAATCCCGCTAGTGTGTTTTTCTAAATGTAGGTTTCAGAATATTGTACTTTGCCCTTCATTATTTCTAAAATGACGGATCTATTTATTTTAGTTATGAGTGTTTATCATTAGAATGTCCCTCCTACGGTTAGAGTATAATTGTGTTAACTCTGTTGCAAGCAAACTCAGAAGTGAGCATGTGGATAAGAAAAGCTACAAGCATGCTTCCTATTTCCAAGGTAACTAGATATCATATCCTTTGAAAAACTATGGACAAGGAACAAAAGTATTTCGTTAAAGTTCTGGATGATTTGGACTAGAGAATGATCATTCCATGATCCCACCATGGATCCCAACCAATAGAATCACGTAAAACTGAGAAGAAGTTACATTTGGGGGTTGGAGTTGTGAACATTTTGAAGTATAACTACCCAGTGGGAAAAGAACGAGTGCTAGCTATTTTTCCTTGAAAGCCTTGGGCGTGACATGCTGTCAGTCCGAACTCTGGTCTTCCCTGAATCGACCTTTCCTGATTTTCCCTTGTACTTCATCGGCTGGTGAAGATTGCATATGCTAATACCTTACAGCTGAAGGGTTAGCTAATTTTTGACTATTGCACGCCGTGCTTTAGTTCATTGTAATCTAGGTGCGTATGAAATCTCAAATTGCATACTGAAATTGCAATGTATATCTTTCTCTCTCTCTCTTTCTCCTCATGCCAGTTATTGATTTATGATGTATATTTATTTTGTACTGTGATTTTATTGTGATTATACCTGTATTAATGTGAAATAACCAAAGTATTGACAATTCTAATGTGTTTCTGTGCATTGACCATTCATCTTGAAGTTAAGATAAAGGTACCTCGATAAGTATACTGAGTTTAGTTTTTCTTATTGAAGTAATTATTTACATGATACAGTTTGACTATTTTGTTAGACAGGCATTTCTTCATTTTAGGTCCTCATGAAGGAAATCCTTTTTGTCTCTAATTATCTGAGTCCCTCTTAGCTCCTCCAAAGAGCTATCGGAGGACCTCATGAATTGCAAGTGGTTATAGAGTTTCTATGGATCCATCTTCTTGGGTATAATAAATGATTTATATTCATGATATATTGGATGATTTGTGAAGGAGTACAAATTTACAAAATTTAGCACCGCTTCCCTAGATCATCCTCCTACACAAACAAGCACCCTTTTGGGGCAATGCCAGTCTATGTATCGGAGTCACGGTGCTTGACTGAGGTGTGTAGCACACAGCAGTTTTCACCCTCCAACAGGTATGTGCCCACGGCACCATCAAACCCTTTGAGTTGCTGAGGAAGGAAGTTGGCCTGCCCCAGCCACCACGGACAGTATCTGCAGTTGGACACTGTCTCGCCCGCAGGCTCGGCCTGCGACCATGGGCTCTTCTGCCCTCTCCGGTAGTCTTGTACCTGAACACACTAGGTCTCTTCCAATGGGTGATGTCTTACGTCTAAGGCCTCCTGACCCATAATGTATATTCGGTGCCTCAGATGGACAGCCTGCGCACCAAATGGCAGAGCTCCTAGAGGTTCTGGATGGCAGCGCCAGAGAGGTCCAACTGAAGTTCTGC
Source organism: Triturus cristatus (assembly GCF_964204655.1). NCBI lineage: Eukaryota > Metazoa > Chordata > Amphibia > Caudata > Salamandridae > Triturus > Triturus cristatus. Next base: position 673,778,850 of record NC_140581.1, on the reverse strand, counting down.
CTCTTCAAGTTGCTTCACAACCGACACTGGACCCTGGTGAAGCTGAGGATGGCGCGGCTGCTGCCCCATTCAGATTGCTGGTGCTGCGCTGATACTCGCTGCGATCTGGTACATGTTCTCTGTGACTGTTCCACTGTTCCCCCCTTCTGAGAGGCAATTGGCACCACACTCGGTGAGGCGGTATTGATCCCCCTACCACTGCCTCGATCAATGGTCTTTCTTCATGACTGCGAGCACTGCCTGCTACGTACAGTGCTTCCTTATATACAAATTATTAATTTGTTAATATTATTTCGTTATCTAAGCAATCTCTGATCCCTAGAATAGGCGTCACAGCCCACCAGGCGTCGCCGGACCACAGGTTAGGAATCGCTTGTTAATCTAGTCAGTTTGATGGGTAAGTGGACCAATGTATCCACTACAGGAACTGTATTTTCACTTCATTGTTACAGGTTTGAATCCACATAAGTTCACTAAGCCTTTCACTTAATCTTTCTGATGTTCGTAAAATGTGTACCATTGCGTATGGCAACAAAAGCAATTTGTTTTTCAGTGGCAGAATACCCATTAGGATGAACTTGCACTTTACAATTACGCGTGTTATGTTATGGCGTGTTGTGCTATGTTGTGTTGTGTTGTGTTATATGTTATGTGGTAAGTAGCAAAGGAGCGGGGTAGACCATAATGGGAAGGGGGTGATCGGAAGAAATGCACAACAGAAGTGGACACATACAAAGACATGGTGTGTTATTGAGACAATGGGCACGAGAGGTGTTACCAAGGCAAATATAGGGTAGCCCGTGAAGAGTGGGGAGTGCAGTGAAATGGAAAGGAAGCACCCCTAAACATCACAATGAATGGGTAAGTCTTTGGGGAAAAGTGATTAAGTCATACAACAGATTGCCTACTATAGTTCAGCCAATGGAGATGGGCATATGTAGAACCACAAAGGGGGCAGGGATGTAGCCACTATTGGTGCAGCAGGTGCGGTGATACCGGTGCCCAGAGACCTAAGGATCCCATCGGATCCTGGCAATTCCTGTATTTTCCCCCTACCAACAAGAGTCAAAGGGCATCCTGTCCTTTCATGCACCAGGGCCCCTGTCATTCTTGCTACACTACTGATGAAGAGGGGAAAGACGGGGATCTGTACGGCCAAATGGGGTGGTAAATCAAGGGAGCAGGAGAGGCGAGGCATGAGACAGTAGCGAGAATAAGCTCAGGGAAATGACACAATCGGGAATATTACAATTATTGTGAGTCTTTGTCACAGCGAATGTTTTGCACACTTAGATACTGGTGAAGGTGCTCAACTTCTTCCCCGTGCTCGCTTTACTTGCTGGGGTGGGGGAGGACACAGATTATCCAAAGATGGAGGAAGCATGGGGCAAACCCAGAAAAAAAGCTCGCCAAGAGTCATCTTTAAAGGGTAGGAGGGAATTGACAAATCTGGCTTGGCATTATGGCCAATATCCTGGGCAAAATGAATGACGCCATGCTTGAATGGGGGTCTCCTAGAGATCAGCAGAGTATGCAAGAACTTTGTGAAGGGGAAAAACTGTGTTTCTTTGGCAAACATGTGGGCGGCATAAGGACAATCAACCTTCCTTGATCTGGGCTAGGATCCATAACATGCTAGATGGAGGCTGGCTGCAGCAGGACTGAGTACATGATGTCATATCCCCTGAAAACCTCTCTGAATTAAATGGCCGATAAAAATTGCATCTGCTGCCAATTCAACTCAGAGCCACGCCGACAGGTCGTTCTGGTTTGCTGACCAGTCCGGAGGATGCAGGGACGCACGGGGACGCCCCTGGAGCAAGGATACGATTACATGGCTCAATGAATAAATACAGCAACAATGTTTTACTCAAATCTGCAAGCGGGCCAGAGATCTGCCAGCGGGCCGTGTAAGCACGATTAACCCAGTTGAGATACAAGGGCTTTTCACTCTCTCAGGTTCAAGAACTTACATTAGTTTAGCAAAATTACCCATAAGTTACTGAAAGGTGGCAGATAGTTTTCTGCGGACATATTTTTCTGAAGAGCTTGTTGTATCCTACAATCAGTGCTTAGTTTGTAAAATGAGTGCCAGGGCCCTCTCAGGATATCACTGCTGCTTGCACCACCCATTGAGCCTAACAGTACCAACACAACTACTAACCACCCCACACCTGGCAGTGTGGCAATTCAGACTAGTCTCGGCCCCACAGGTACAAGAATGGCTTGCGCTACAGGTTTGAGACATTTTTTATGTATACCTCATAACAAAACTGATGTTGTTGTGCTGATCTCTAAATTAGGGCATTCTGTCACATGGTGGCGCTGTTTGCCTACGTGCCTGTGTTCACAATTATGTGCTGGTGCTGAACACATGAACACACTGGCTCAATTTAAGCACTGCCAATCAAGATATGAGATAATCCGAGAGATTCTACTGTCAAGAAGAGAGAACGCTCTTAATCCGTGCTAGCTTGTGATGTGTCAGCACCATTCCATTACAACCCCTGGCGAATTTTAAGGATTTTAATCTAAAATTAGTCGCCCTGAGGGAGCAAGGTGCTTGTGGAAACAAAAATCAAATGAATTAAGGCATTTATCTATCAATTTATTGTTTATATGTTATATATAGTACAGTTCTTTCAATAGGATTTTTAATAAATTGTTTCAGATTTTGTTAGACAGAAGATAGGAGCAGCTTTACGTAAAATATTTGATACGTTGGAAATTTTATGCGGAAGGGTTGTAGGCGGCAGATAAAAGGAAAACGTATATGAAATCATCATATAGTATGAACATAAGATTCTGTGTTTGTGGATTCTGTGAAAGAGCAGTAGAAAGGAACAAGACAATAAGGAATGAATGGAGACCCAAAGGCATGACCAGAAGTGGGCAAGCACAGACTTTAGTTTCACAGCTGGGAAGAGGCTTAGTCCAAGTATTTTTTTAAACAGGTGGGTTTTGTTATTTTTTCTAAAAATAATCATATATTTTAGGCATCTCATCTCTTCAGGAAAGGAGTTCCACAGAGCAGAGCTACATGATTATTTTAGCCACTTCGATTTATTTCACCACTGGATAGTTTCAAGGCAAAACATTTTTTTAAACTATTTTTATTGGATTTTACTTGTGGGCACGAGACATAATACAACAATATAATTTGAAAAAGGGCGGGACTCCCCCAACAAATCTGTGCCTGTTAACCATGCTGTCACAGAAAATCAAATCAAGCGATGTAGGTCTCTCAGAAACAAATTCCACCTGCCCCCCTCCACCTGCCCTTACTCTCCACACCCGGCCCTCCCACCCTCTCCTTATCGAGAGAAACAAGAAGCACCCTAAAAGAGAAAAGGTACCAGGAGAACAAAAAAAACACCTAGGAGAGAGAAAAAGAAAAAGGAAAAGAAAAAAGCTGTTAGTAAAGGTGTGCAGATGAAGCAGTATGTGGACTTTAAAAGGAGGGCAGCTTGTCAGGAACTTCTAAGGGATGTGAGCTGAACTTTAGAACTAGAAGAGGTATAACGCCCTTACCCATGTGGAACAGGCCACCAGTGGGAGACCTCTTGATAGGTAGACCCCTAATGGTCCCCATGATGACACAAAGGGCCCGATTATGATGTGGTGGTCCGTCCGATATCTGGTGCAGCGGTCCAACCATCGCATTATACAGCTGGCTGTTGGAGGCAGCAGGCGGAGGGAACGGCCAACGCTTCCAGTGGCTCAAGAAGTGTGTCGGTCAGATACCCTTCACTAGGGGTTATGTCTGCTCAGGCAACACTATAGGGATTACAATGTCCCTTTCGGACAGCCTTTCCATGGCGGCCCGACTGCCATCGAAAGGCTGTCGGAATGGGACTGTGCGGGACTCTTGTAGGGCCCCGTCAACACTGGGCCTCCGCTATGGGCCCTGGAAGGCACCAGTGGTCCCCCGAAACATCCATGTGGCCTGTGCCAGGAACTATATGTTGCCTGGCACACAGTGCAGGGATGTTTCAAAACATGCCTTTTTGCATTGAGGCTTGTGCTGCAGCCCTTTTCTGGGCCGCAGGACAAGTCTCAATGCAAAAAGGCATGTTTCCGACTGCCTACACTGCAGTCGGATCATAATTTGGGGGTCGGGACTGCTGCCTACTTGTAAGGCTGTCCCGATCCCGAAACGATGTCGGTTGGATGCTCGTCTGAAGAGCCAACGTAATAAGGGCCAACATTTTTAAAGTCATCTCTAAGGATGTCTGCCATTCTTTCAATGGTGAATGCCTGCCATAGACGTGAGTGCCATTGTGTCAGAGTTGGAGCATCTTGTTTCGTCCAAACTGCTACACAAGCCAATTTTACTGCCCCCAGACATATCCACATGATGGCCCTATCACCTGCAGTTTGACATTTGAAAATGATCACTTTAACCCAATAATGCAAAGCCTGGAGTCAGGGGCGTAACACAGGCCCCTGCAGCCCCGCGGTGCGGGGGTAACCCCAAGCATCATGGGGCCACCTAAGCACAGCCCTCTGGCTGCAGAGCTCCTGATTGAGCCTGGAGGGGGCCCCTCCACGTGCCTTGTAGGGAGGTCCCCTCAAGTTTTGTTTCGCCAGTGCCTGGGGTTTCTGGAATTGGATATCCCAGAATATCTTTGATCCGTGCCAGGAATTCAGACCAGAAAGGTTGTATTGTTGGGCAGTCCCACCAGATGTGACTAAAGTTGCCCAGCAGTCCACATCCTCTCTAACAGAGATCAAATGTGTGGCGAAACATCTTCTTTAGTTTAGTGGGGTATGAGTACCAGTCATAAAGGAGTTTATAATGTGTCTCATGCATACCTATTGAGTGATTACATTTTAGGATGTCCTTTCATACTTTCTTCCACAAGCCCTCTGGAATTTCTCCCCCTTAAACGTTTTACAGACATAAAGAAAGCAGCTGCCCAAGTTGAAGCTCAAATTATGTAACTCATTAATCAGCTAAATTTCGTGATGGCGAGGTTGAGGGGGCAGCAATGTATTGAGGAGTAGGGAGTACAAAAAGGAGATAGTCCCTTTAGGCGATCTTGCCCTTTTTTCGAAATGTTCTATAGGCGTGAGGTACCTAGTAGCTGCTAGTTTAATGTAAGGGTGCAGTGCCCAGTGTTTCAATTGAGTGTAGTGAAAATGTTCAGAGTCTGGGAGACCAAATTCGCACAGACAGTGTTCGAAAGTTAAAATGTCCCAGTTCTGAAAAGATTCTGAAAGTGTGAGACAACCACCCACACTCCAGGCATCATATAAGTCAGGACGGAAGGCCAAGGAAAATGCCATACTGTAGTGGATTTTGAGGTGAAAGGAAGGCAGTCCAGGAGGCCACTCTATTTAATCCAACCTATACCTTGAGGTTCGTTTTTGTTTGGGTGCTCAAGTAAGCATTTGGTGTGTGCTCCACTTTTGCTTAACACTGCATGTCCCAGATGACCCGCCCCACTATTTTCCTGTCCATGTGCAACCAATGTTTGTCTGACTCATGTAGGGATCACTCTGAGAGAACTTGCAGCTGAGCCTCTTTATAATAATGATGAAAATCTGAGATCACTTTTCAGCTGTTGTAGGAGTGGGGTACTTAGCCCAATATAGGGAGGATAGTTTGGTGGTAAGTTTAATGCCAAGTAGGCAATATCATTTTAAGCCCATTGGAAGTGGGTAGAGCCATTTAACGCCTCCATATCTGTGTCTGTTAACGTCAGGTTAGGCAAAAAGGATTTAGTCAGGTTATATGGAAGCTCGTCACATTTTCAAAGAGACTTAGCTTCTCCTGTAAGATCTGTAGAGAGAGCTGAGGGGATGGAAGCATCATTAAGATGTCATCGACAAAGAGGGACATTTTGTGTTCTATTCACCCAAACTTTATGAAGCTTATTGAGGGGGTGGAGCATATATTTGGCAGATAATGGTTCTAAACTTAGAGCAAAGATTATCGGCAAAAGGGAGCGTCCCTGTCTTGTCCCTCTCTCCAAATAAAAAGGCTACGAGCTCACTCCATTCAGTATGACTCTCGACCGCTGTGCTGCATAGTTAGCTCAGAGCATCCCGGTAAAGGAGTCACAGAAGCGGAAGTGATTCAACGTGTGGAACAGAAAAGGCCAGTACACCAGATCAAATGCATTCTCTGCATTCAGGCCTAGCAGCACCACCGGTATCTGCTTTTTAGTAGATCAATTGAATCCCCCCCCTCAATGTATCATGGGTCTGTCTGCCTAAAGGCATGATAACTTGAGCAGGGTGATCTGGGTAGATCAGGTCTAGCATCAACTCTTCTGGCATAGAGGCCAGTCATTTTGGCATCCAGATTAAGTGGCACAATAGGTCTGTACAAGTGTATGAACGGGGGTCTTTCCCTGGCTTTGGGATAACCATTACCAGGGCCTCACTCATGGACGGTGTGGCTGCTCCCGTTGTTGCAATGTAGTTGAAAAGGGCGGTTAGGTGCAGTACTACATCAGAACTGAAAGCCATGTAGAATTGTGTTGTTAGTCAATCCAGTCCCGGGGACTTATGTAATTTCAGGGTCGTTATAGCCCTTTGAAACTCTTCATTATTTATAGGATCTCCCAGTCACTCATTTTAATTAGGGATCACCAGCGGGGGTCTACAGTGCCAATAGTCAAGTTGTGATTGGTCTTGGCGCAATTAGCCACGTATAATGTTTCATAAAAGGTGTCAAAAATATGAGCCTTCCCGAGATCTGAGTTCTCAAGTGCCCCGCCTCATTAAGGATTTCCATGATCTATCCTTTCCCTCTTGACCTGAGCTGTCTTGCCAAGTGTGAATACACTGTATTACCTTGCTTATAGGACGTGTGCTTTAGACGTAGGAGCGTGAGTTCTGCCCTATTAGTGTAGATGACAGTAAGTTTCCCCCATAATGTTGTAATCTTCCGTTGAAGAGACAAATTAGAGCAACCGTATGTCTGTTTGAGTATGTGCAATGCCCCTTTGAGTGTCAATCCCCATCTACTTATTAAGTGTGGCCATCAGGCCTATACATTTGTCCCGCAATACTGCCTCGAATGTATCCCAGTTGATGGAAGGGGTAGTGTCTTGTGGGCGATTTAAGTGAAAGAATTCTCTGATGGCTTTCCACAAATTGTCTCAAAGCAGACAGTCTCAAACGAAGAAGCTAGGAAAAAAAACATTGGCGAATTTTGGTGGTGGAGTACCCCAATCCAGGGAGACCACCACTGGGGCATGGTCAGATACCATGATCGGGTGAATTATAGCACACCTCTAATCTTGGAAGAGAGTGTAACTGGGAAATACATAGTCAACGCGAGAGTATGTTTGGTGTATGTGTGAGAAAAAGGTAAAATACTTAGTGCTGGGATAAAATGGTCTTCAGGCGTCTTTGAGCCCTAGATCATGTATAGCCTATTTCATTGTTTGGGGGAAGTTACCAGTGCAGGGTCTGTGGGAATGGGTGCTATACATGCTGGAGTGCTAAAGAGGTCAAAGTCCCCCATCAGGAGAATCTCACCTTCTGCAAAGCCCCCTATCATGGCCAAGAGAGTGCAAAAAGGGTACCTGGTTAGAGTTAGGTGCATAGATTGTATCAAATGTACATAGTCTTCCTCTAAGGTGTCCCTTCATGAGGACTATTCTCCCCTCCTTATTCCATTAATACCCCTCTGGTTGAAATTTAAGGGAGGCATGGAAAAGTAGCACCATCCCACTATGTTTAGTAGGTGCTGAGGATTTGTATATCAAGGGGTAGGCCTTGTGTCTTGATCTATAGTCCTCATTTCGTTTCAGATATGTCTCCTGTAGGGCCACCACATCATAATGGTTATCAACCAGGTACTCCCACGTTTTGTACCATTTTGTCGGGGCATTCAAGCCCCTAATATTCCGGTACAGGGCAGTGATCATCATGGAGGCTAAATCCGCCTGTTTAACCGTCCAACACCCTCTCTCCAATCAGTTGCCCCAGTTCTTCCTCCCTCTAGAGTCTGCCTTAGAATCCTCTCTCTCGCCTGGGTCATCCCTAGCCAGGCCCCGTCCCCCCTTGCTGTATCTGTTCCTCTCGTCTGTCCCCTGAAAATAATACCAACCATGTACCAGTCAACTGAAAAATAAAAACTGAAACCCCAAACACCGAAACTGAAGGGACAACTGGCCCCAAGACATGAATGTCAGCTAAATAAAACCACAGTGTGCTAGGCGTATCATCAGAGACCGCTACCTTGAATTTAAAGTGGCTCGATTAGTTAGATATTATCACAGCCTGTATATTAGAATGAAATTGTACTAGCTTAATGTAGCACAAATGGGGGCTCTATGGAGCACCTCTCCCTCCACCCCCTCTTACCCCCTCCCACAATGGATACCCGTAAATGAGTCTCTATACCTCATTGTCTCTGTGAGACTGGGTCGTTTTCCTTAAGGAGCTCACAGTGTCTCTTCCCTCTGAATAGACCTGTTTGAGAGTTCCAGTAGTAATCTTGATCACCGCTTTCTCTGCTGCCGTGGACATTTTTTAGAGATCTAGAGGCCCTCATTTTGGGATCCATTGGTGGGGGTCACTCTAAGTACCTGGGCCATCCTCAGCTTGTCGTACTTCGGAACTTGGTATTTCTGAGAGTGTCATAGCTTCCCCCAGGTTTGTGACAAGATGTGCTTTGTTCTGTAGTTCAAAAGCAAGCCCAAAGAGATAAGTCCAGTGATATTTGACATGGTCGCACCACTGGTCTGAACTGTTGATGTTGGGATAGAGTTGCCGGAGTAACATCTTCATAGAGCGAACATGTGGCTCTCTGAAATCCAATTTTGTCATTTTTCTGGGCTACCTGTAGGATAGCTTCCTTCACTTTAAAAGAGTGAGTTTTGTTAGCACATCTCTCGAGTACTCCCCCTGTCACCCATTGCCAAGCTGCCTACTCAGTGCACCCTCTCCAGTTTCCCCTTCAGCGCAGTGCCTCCGTGTATCTCTGCGAACAGACCGGAGACAAAGGCTTTCAAGTCAAGTCCCTCCACCCCTTACTCCAAATCGCAAATATGTATATTGTCACATCTCGATTTATTTTCATGGTCTTCGTTCTTCAAAATAGAGGTCTGCAGCTGTGCATGGAGAGAGTGTGTAAGGTCCTCCAAATGGCCGGTGCATTGAGTCTACGTCTTGCTGTAGGGAGGAGAGTTTCCCATTCAAATCAGCCCGGAGATTTTCCCGGAGTTCCTTTTCAAACTCTTGCAAGGAAGAGAGGCGGTCTTTGTCGAGAGGGACATGGTGTCTGTCGAAAAGCTGTCTCGCAATTCTGCTGGGGTGAAATAGCGGGACACCCTGTTGAACTGTTGCCTTTTGGAGGCGTAAAGAGGGAAGAGGTTGTCAGGGATAGAGTCTGGTAATTACTGCCTGTCTCATGCGTGGCATAGATCAGAAAAGCTCATGTCTGTGAGAGGGGAGAAAATCTAATCCCCCTTCTTGTGAGGCCACTCCATGCAGTGGGGGCATACCATGCAGATGGGTGAGACATGCCTCAACACCAAAAGTCACACCCCAGGGCCCTCCAAGTGCCGCTTACTGCTCGAGCCCCTGAGCAGAGTCTGTGCTTCTCCTCCACTTCTGCAGAGACTTTGTGCAGCACTGGAGCAGATAAACATTGCCCTACCCCACCTCCGTCCAACTAAGATTTTAAGTAGCAGCAGTCCTTTCTTTTTTTTGTTGTGATTTTTATATAGCGCAAACTCGACCTGAAGGTATCAGAGCGATTTACATGAGCACCAGTTACATTACAGATGGCCACATACATTTTTAGGTCGAGCCTGAGCAGCGCATGCGCTGCTCTACGAGGCATGCTGTATTCCTGTATGGGCTTGAAGGTCAATTAATTTTCCGCCCATCTTTTCAATTTGCTCCTGTTATTGTCCTTTTTAAATCATTGCGTTTGATTCATCAATCAGCTTAGTAATCCCTCCTAGGTACCACCTTGTCTGCATTTGAAACCTCTCATCAGGACTGGACTTTTTATTTGTGTTGTTACACGGTCTGCTTTATCTAGTCTGTGAGCACTATTTTCTTTACTGACACAGCAACGCCTCTTTAAAGTAGGCTTTAGCGTTGCGACCCTCCCCCTTTTTCTTTGTCAGTGCGCCATCGGCTTTCCGCTTTACAATGGCGGTCGCGCACACCACTCGCAGCCCTGATTCACCTGTGGAAACCCTTGGCTACCTCTTTTCCCTATACATACATAGTGTTTCATGCCACCACTTCTTTTCCTTCTCAGCACTGTACATGTCATCAGTAATGTACAAAGTTTAAAACTGCAGAAGTTAGACACAAAGCACTATCTGAAGTATACACCCAAACGCCATTTGCTCCCACTTGCCAATACGACCCCTAAGTAACCTCCTCCCCGCCAACTATGATTTGACAGATCACTCCAGGTCCCACTGCTGCTGTTGTAAACATTGTAAATAATTGCTGCTGCTTCTCCCCAGGTCTCAAGAAGGGAACCAAACTAGGCTTAAATCATCAACGCACCACCAATGGCGGCTTCTCCACCCTCCACACAGACTTTGCTCACCCTTCGTCACCCCAGAACCAAATTGTGACGCAAATCCATAAATTGTTTCATGTTCACCTCTCTTACAAGGATGTATTTTATACATAGCGTCACCTAGCACATTAGTGCCATTTACAACTATGTAGTCAAAGCCTGTAATTCACAGTCATTACAGCAGAAGTGAGTCCTGCGGAACTATCTAAAAAAACATTTTGCCACATCAGCCACAGTCTATCAATAAACCTCACAGGTCCACATCTTCCATGTGGCCAATCCATGTGGTACATAGCGTGCCAGGACGTTCTGCTGTTTTAAGCACCGCGAATTATCTCCGTTATTTAAAAAAAAAAATGTGTGTGTACAATTACAATTAGGATGATACTTCAAGGGATTTTCAAAGTTTTACAGCTAAGAATTACATATACGTGGGGATTTTTATTGGGGTTCTGAATAAAAGAAAAAGGGTGCCAGTGCAAGTGTCCTGTTGTTGGTTCCAAGCATATCCCACAACAGTTTCCAGCCATTACATCAAAAAAACACAAAGAACGCACATCCAAAATAAGCCACGCCTATTGGCTTTGACAATGGCCTTTTTTAAATTGATCTTCATACTACACCTATGCATTTTTAAGTGCTGCAAGTAAAACATATTATTCGTAAGCAGTTTAACTGTATTCAATTTACCGACCACAGGAGGGGAAGGTCAATGGGTCTACCTCAGTGTGATTCAAACTCCTCAACAAGTAAGTCAGTAGTCGGTGTTTCCCTTTGCAGTTTATTCAACACATTTTCCTGCAATGTCTCTCCAATTAAAAACAATTATATTTGCTCTGATGTTGGAGTTGTTAAACCTGACGGCTGCCCTACTTCATTGTTGCTGGTTGTGCAGACAAAAGGGGCATGCAATGGAGCCATGCTTCAAGTTTTATTCCAGTCTATGGACTGTGCTTCAAAGATGTAGGAACCCAATACACCAAAAAGAAACATGGACATTTCTAGAAAATCTCTCTTATCCCTGATGTGATATTAGACCTCTATTTGCTCCTATCTTCGTGCTTTCTTTATAGATGCCTCCTTTTTAGGTCTTACCTACATAGAGCTTTAGCTTTCTGGATCGAGGTATTGTCAACATGCAACACAAATACTCACACACACCACACACATACATACACACACACATGCACACACACACACCCAAATGAAGATACACATCCAGAAAGAGGCTTTTGCACAGCTCCTTTCAGCCATTGGCTATTAAATAAATTACTTACTGGTATTCTTTCTTACCCCGATTAATGGTCCTCCTCCTTCCACTCCTAACTTTATGAGGTGCCCCAGCTCCTAACAGACATTTTATGACACATAGATTTTTTATCGTATTACACCAAGTGTGTATTTCTTCGATATCCATTGCCACGTGATGGAAATAAAGGTCCATCCCCACCCCTCCTCCTGTATGTTCTTCTGTCTCTCAAGGGAAGTAGTCATGTATTTATGTTCACATATTTTTGCCTACTTATTTTTCATAGTATTGTTTAGCCGAATGGTTCCTTGTTGTTGCACTAGCCAAGGGTATGCTCCCCGCTCATGTTCTTAGTTGGGGCAGTGTAATTAGTATCGGGGTGGCCACCTGGCCATTCAGGATCTTCAGTGGTGGTATCCTGCCCTTGCCGGTGCGCTGACAGCAGCACGTACCAGAGAGGGAAGGCAGCAGGGATTTGTATGGTGACCAGGATCACACTGGCCATAAGGCATTCCGGTGGGCTAGCTGGGTGGGGACCGGTTTTGTTGCTAAGGACCTGCTGGCCATGATCCTGCTTGCAGCGCTTCTATCTAAGAATGAAAAAACAATTGGCTGTCAAGCGTGCTGAAAACTTACTTCAAACCATTTGTTTTTACATTGTTTATTTAGATTATGCTGTACTTGTCAAATGTGGTAAATCCTGCACTCATCTTCCCATGTAAATGTTCAAGTTTAATTACTGTAACTGGTACTCACTGTGACCCAAGTATTCTGCTACTGTTGTAAAGTGCTCTGATGCCTTTGGGCCATAGCCGCACTATGTAAAATTGCAAAAATGTAAATAAATTAGATTGATACATCTTGTAGCCAGTCCGATTCTGGTGGCAACCAAGTTTCGCGTGATGAGACTTGGTTGCTAAACAACCCCGTATAAACAGGAACAGGAGAGCTGACACCATGGAGAACCACCAAAGTGCAAAAGCAGCAACATTTTCTTTAACACATTTTATTCGCTACTGCCACCCAAATCCTTGCATTGGCACTCGTTGCCCAACGATCACTCTCCTGCAATTCTCAAAGCACCACTCTTACCCCTTACGGACTATGAAATATGTAATGTGAACGTTGTAGTGATCTGAGGGACACGTTCAAGTATTCCAATAAATGTGACATGTAACCAGCCACTCATTGTGGGCTGAATTCCGCATCCCATCCAGATCCTGGCTCAATACGGACATCAACATCGAAAGGAGACAACTGAGAGCGACAGAAAGACTCTGGAGAAATAACCCCCTCCGCAAGCCTTCTAGAACAACTCAAAGCAGCTCGGAGAAAATACAAAAAACACATCCGTAATGAAAAAAACAACTTCTTGAGCTCCGCCCTGGACAATGCAAAAAACAGGCCCAATAAACTATTTAAAATCATCAAGCATCAAACCACCAAGCCCCCCGTACCTCCCACCCAGGCCTCCAAGGAACTGTGTGAAAACTTCGCCATCTTCTTCGAAGAAAAAATCTCCAAGATTGAACACTCGCTAGACACCAGCAACAACCCTGCCTGCCAAAGCCTGCCCCCAGCTCCAATAGAAAGCACATGCCTACACCACACAAATACATGGAAGTCCTTCAATCCCATCGCGGAAGCTGAGATTATCAAGCTAATCTCCACCTCCAAACCCGCTTCTCTCGTCCTGGACCCTATACCCACTCAATTGACCAAAAAAATTAAACTCACCATAGCCCCGCTCTGGTGCAGAATCATCAACAGCTCCCTGTGATCCAGCATCGTACCTGAATGCCTTAAAGTCGGCCAAGTAACGCCACTACTAAAAAAAACAGGCCTTGACTGCATGGACCTGAACAATTTCAGACTCGTCTCCAATCTCCCCCTCCTATCCAATATCCTCGAGAAATGCGTCCTTTCACAACTGACAACACATGGACAACATCAACCTTCTTGACCCCACCAATCGGGATTCAGAAAAGGTTACAGCACTAAGACGGCGATCCTCAATATCATAGATGATATCCATAAGTCACTGGACTCCGATCACTGCTGCCTTCTCATTCTCCTCGACCTATCGGCAGCTTTTGACACGGTAGATCACCAACTTCTCATCAAGGCCCTACAACAAAGAGTAGGTGCCGATGAGACGGTCCTCCGCTGGTTCACCTCCTTCCTCCAGAACCGCTCGCAAAGGATAAAAATCAAAAACTTCACCTCCGACCTCCACCCTGTCAGCAGAGGTGTGCCCCAAGGCTCAGTGCTCTCACCACAACTGTTCAACATATACATGGAATCCCTCATCACCATACTTAAAAAGGCGAATATCCCCTTCCACCTATACGCCAATGACACCCAGATCTATCTGGAAACTTCCTCCCCAGACGACATCCTCAGACTAAACAACACCCTAAAAGAAATTCAACACTGGCTGTCCCTAAATCACCTTAAACTTAACCAGGACAAAACGGAGATCCTCCTCATCTCCAACAAAGAAGACAACCCACAAATCGCAGAATGGCTTAAAGCTATGGATGCTCTAAATGGCAATCTCACCCTGGCTAACTTCGTAAAATCCCTAGGAATCACCCTTGACCCTAAACTGAACATGATCAACCACATCAAAAACTCTGCAAAGACTGCCTTCTTCAACCTAAAGCTTCTCTACAAAATTAAACCATTCATCCCTACTAAAGACCACAAACAAGCCACCCAATCACTGGTGCTATCGAGACTCGACTATGGCAACGCAACCTTATCCGGCACCACAAAATCCCACCTGGCTCCCCTCAAAACAACCCTCAACGCAGCAGCCAGAATGGTCACCGGAATCAGAAAATACAACCACATTTCACCAGCACTAAGAGAACTAAAATGGCTCCCAGTTGAACAGCGAGCTAACTTCAGAACGGCCTGCCTCACGCATAAAGCCCTTCACACTGGAAAACCGCACTATCTGGCCGCAAAACTCAAGACAAGAAACCTCCGGAGCTCGAACTCCCTCCTTCTCATCCCCTTGAGAACACGCAAACACAAAACTGCCGTGAGGTCATTTACTGGAAACACGCCAAAAATCTGGAACTCCATCCCAGCAGATATCAAAACTATCCTGTCCTTTACAAAATTCAAAAAACACCTAAAAGCCCTTCTCCTCAACCGCTCCCTCCCGAATGGATAGCCGCCGCCCGCACGCTATCCCTGACGCCGATGCTCTCTGACTACATCGCTCAGATCCACCTCAACTCGCTTCAAGACAAGTGTGCAAATAATTAAGCTGCCTCAAGACCTCGGACTACCTCAATAAAGCATTCAACGAGGCTACCTCAGGACTCAACCACTACCTCAAGAAGCCTCAGCACTCTTGGACTGCCAAACTTTATGTTTTTAAGACTGCTCTACTATGCAACTATTATGAAACACTGTTGTAAAGTGCTCCGATACCCCCGGATCAGGTCAGCACTATATAAAACTCCATAAATAAAAAATAAAATAAAATGCTTACCCCACACCCATCCATCAAAGGTGTCACTGGTCAGGTGACCCTGCAGATAAAAGGGGCTGGGTGCATGTTCCCTGAGCCAGGTTCAAATACCATATACTCTGTGTCAGCAATCATTATTCCTAGCATGTGGGCATAGAGCTTAAGACAACACAATGGCAATGAGCGGGTCAGCCCCCGCATGTGAGCTGGTAGCTGTTTCATGGTTTGTTGTGGGGGGTAGTGCAGCCTGCGCCTAAAGCCGCTGTGCTTGCTGCCAGCGCAACAGTGACTGATTCTGCACAGGGCGAGAAAATTGCACCGACGCCTCCAGCCCAAGCACCTGCAAAAGACGCCCCTGCAGTTCACCAGCATGAAAGCGGTTGCAGTGGCCCCACGCGAGATGCGCTGGCTGCCTGCCAAAGAAGATGGTGCCCCGCTGAGGAGAAAGAAAGGTTGCGGGCTGCACGGCATGGAGCATGCTGCCGTGTGTCAACAATTGCATGTAAAGTGGGCCTTGTCTGAGTTAACCTCCTCCAAAGTCCAATCCACTAGCTGAGTGCAGCACGGAGACTGCTGACACCTCAGCACGTGCCTGCCGATCAGAGGACACGCCTGCGGTTACTGTCAGGCCTGGCGAGCTGTGTTTGAGCCCCAGAATTGTGGTGTCCGGCCTGCCCATCCACCTAGGCACTGGGACAGCCAGCAGGTAAAGGTCAAGCGCTGATGAAGAGGGTACCACAGCACCACTTGATGGCGTCTCATGATACTGCGCTCTGCACTGGAGATAGAAACCAACACGCTTTTGACAGAGACACGCCCAAGCCGCATGGCTGGAGGGAAAGCCGGCAAGTTCCTTGATCTATGCTCCGCAATCGATACAGTAAATTTTTACATCCTTTTGAACAGACTTAGTAATGTCGGAGTTTTAGGTGGCATTATTACCTGGCTTCAGTCCTATCTAGATGGTAGAACGAGCCAGGTTTTCGCAGGAGATACCACATCTAAGAGCTTATCGCTCAGCTGTGGAGTGTCCCAGGGCTCGTCATGGAGCCCCACAATATTTAATGTGTATATGAGACCGCTCACAGATATTATCCTGCCATACAGCATTAATATCGTCACATTTGCTGACGATACGCAGTTGGTGGTTGCTTTTAACCACTGTCAGAATTCTTCATCCAACCTGGAATCATGTCTAGAGGAAGTGGCAATCTGGTTGGAACACTCCTGTCTTAGGCTCAACAGAGATAAAACAGAGTTAATGGTCCTGGGCAACTCGCCTACTGCGGATCTCAAAATGGCTTGGCCAAATCGTCTTGGCCCTGCTCTGACTCCCAATACCAAGATCAAAAGTCTAGGCGTCTGGCTGGACAAGTCCTTAAAATTCGACCACCAAGTAGTGAAGCGGGCAGCAATCTGCTATGGCACTCTTAGACTGCTTCGGAAAGTCCTACCTCTCCTCCCCATGAGGGCAAGGAGAATTATGATCCAAACCATGGTCCTTTCCCACCTTGACTATGGCAACTCTCTCTATCTTGGAGCCCCTAAATCAATTATAAGGAAACTCCAAGTCGTGCAGAACTGTGCCGCTCTGATGCTACTTAGTACTCCCAAAACTCAGTCTGCCAAGCCGTCCCTAAAGACACTTTACAGGTTGCCAATTCTTGAAAGAATAAAATTTAAATCTCTGTGCATAGCTCAGAAGACCCTATGGGTAAGGGGCCCTTAATTAATCACTCTCTCATCACTTTCTACCGCCCTAGAAATGCCTTTGCTCTGCTAATTTAAATTTAGCTGTAATCCCTAAAACCAAAAGGGTAAGATGTGAAGGCAGTTCCTTTTCTTATAACACAGCTAGACAGTGGAACACTCTTACCCCACACCTTCGCTCAGAGAACTGCCAATTCCCCTTTTCAAAGCTCCTCAAAATATTGTTGTTTCAAAATGTCACCCTATAACCACCTACCATCTTCCTGTTTGTTGCTGCTAGAGCTGGGATGCCTCTGGGTAGCTATGCACCTAACAAATGCTGTTAATAATAATACAACAGTGAAAGCACATGAGGCCCCACAGGAATAACCCAGTAAAAGCACACAAGCTTCCTGCATGCCAAAGGGTCTGCGGTGCCTATGAGATCATGCCCACAAAGCAGTATCAGAGACACTATAAGGCCCCGCGGTGACCCCCCCACTTTGAGTAGGCAGCAGCAGGTACGGTCGGTGGAAAAGCCTGCACAACTGAGCAGCACCATATGTGTTACCCACCCCCTAGTGGCCATAGGCCAATACAGCAAACGGAAAACCCATGTTGCCTCCAGCAGGGATTGTATCACAGTGACAGTGTCCTGTCCCTCAGTAGGGGGGAAGGGGGGATGATATGGAAGACGTGGAAAGAACAAGATCATATCAGAAGGCTATCCCCAGTAGCGAATGGCCGCTGTTAGTCCGTCATTGAGTATGTCACATGAAGTGACCAACCTGCCAAGCACGCCCACACTTAGGCAGTACCAAGTGCTGCGACGGCGCAGCCTCGAGGTACAAGCACAATGCCCTCAAGTGAAGAAGGGAGGAAGGAAGAGACGTGACCCTCCCTCCATGGAGCGGATCCCTGAGAGAAGGACAATACCTGTGAGAGGTCCATGAGCAAGTACAAGACTCAAGTTCTATTATCAGGACCAGGCCTGTGAGATGCGGCTCTGGAAGAGGAACAGTCCTATGAACAAGTCGTAAGGTCCCATCTTCAGGACAGGGCCTGTGAGAGGCCGCGATGGAAGAAAAAAAAAGAAAAAAATCAGTCCTATTAACAGGACGTGACAAGGGAGGTCCCTGTGAAGAAAGCACCACAGTGAGAGGCCTGGTCAGAAGAGTCGAGATGAAGAGAGTGGCACGATGCGATGTCGTGGACGAGTCAAGGAGAAGAGCGTGGCAAGATGTCACATAGCCACGTCACAAAGAAGAAGATGAAAGAGGAGGAGAAGGGAGTGGCACGATGCCAGGTTGCAAGAAACAGCGATGAGCATAGGAGTGTGGCATGAAGCCACAGTACCATATAGCAAAGAAGATGAAAATAGAGAAGGAAGGTGTGTGACAGATCTGTCACAAGGAAGATCACTGACAGTCATCAGTGACTGCCATCGTTGTCAAGTGCATCACTAGAACGACCTAAGGAGCACCGTAAAAAGGAGCACCGTAAATCCAGAGTGGTGCCCTATGCCTGCAAAACACCCGGAGTGTAATAAGGCATCCCTGGTGCTGTTGGAGGCTGGCCACCCAGAAACCATCTGTTAGACCTGCTGAAGAGAGCATACTCAACCATTGTACAATCCACCCTTGGGGTTGCACGAGTGACTTGGATGTGGCCCTGTTGGGAGTTCTGCAGGGACCCCTTTGCGTGGCCTAAGTGAGGCCCTGCACAGCCCATGCAGTCTGTTGGCAATTCAGGGTGTGGGAGTGTGGCAGTCCTAGCGCGAGAGAGAAGAATGAAGCTGCTCCACCAACAGGCAATGGGAAGCATCAGGGCCTTTGAGGAAGACTCCCATCCATCGCGCTGTCGTCTGCTGTATTTGAGGGTTTGCCATCCACGGAGCCAGAGTAACTACAAAGAATACTCTGCAGTAGACTCATCCACCACTCCTGATGCATTCCCCAGTTTGAACTGTTTTGAATTCCTTCAACACCATGAGTGCAGGAGGATCCAAACAACGCTGCACAGAGAGACTGTGACCCCAAGGATAGGGGTTTGAGAGAAGGCTAGACTTCATCCATGTTGCACTTGTGCCCAGAGTCATCTGGTGAAACCAAGGGTGCGTGCCGTGTTCTGGGTGTGACCAGCTGCACCCATTTGCCAATCCTGTATTGCCCTGTGGACTTCCTGAAGAGACTCAGAGGTGTTTTGTTTTGTTGTTTCTTCTCTCCCACAGGTTGGACTTGTTTGTTTCTTTTCAATAGAGTTTGGGAAGGATGTAGTGTCCTGAGAGGCACGTTCTAGTGCTCCAATAAATTTGACATGTAACCAGCCACTCCCCGAGGGCTGGCTCCCACTCCCCACACCCATCCATCACAGGCGTCACCGGTCAGGTGACCCTGCCAGTAGAAGGGGCCGGGCACACATGCCTCAGTTCCAGATATCATATACTCTGTGTCTGCGTCCATTATTCCTAGCATGTGGGCCTAGGGCCCAAGACACCACACGTGCATTCTACACATGCCATAAAGTACGTTATGCATCGCTTAGCTGGATTTACAGAGGCATGCAGATGGCAGAAAAGTGAAGATGGCCATTTTAATACTTATAAGCTCTTTGCATATGCCAGGTCTTGAAATACCACATATTAAGGGTAAATACCACTAGGCCTTTTTTTCCAAGTGTCAGCAACAGAGGCCTTCAAGTGAATGACAGACCCTGGTATAAGCCATCAACTCTGATATTTTTGACGTTCACAATCAGGTTAGATGTGAAACAACAGAAAATAATTCAGCCTTTTCATATAATAAGAAGTAATTCAACAAGCTTTGAACTCCTCTACATACATTACCATAGCTGAAGTGAATTTGACCTTGAGGGTGTCATAAGCAATGCCACGAACGAGCGCGCGCGCAGCTCTGCTTGCGGATTATTTTCACTGTGCTCCACACGGCGAATACTCCTTTGGAGTCTGAGGTTGATGTAAGGGGATTAACTTAGATGTGAATCTTATCTGAGGAGCTGTGCTCATAGGGTATTGTTTGGGACTTCAGTTCCGGCTCAAGTTCCTTTTCCCTTTTAGAGATCTGTAATGCTTCCATCTTCTGTTCTGTCGGCTATCAGATGTACCTCACGTGCATGTCCTATGAGCTACACCATTTGCCTAAGTCCATTGTAAAGTAAGTCAAATCTAATATTTTTGTCTGAAAAAATAGAAACAAATCGGTCTTTGTTTTGTATATGCAATGTATTTGAATGTGGCTAAACTTATATTTCTTCTTTACCAGTTATTAGTTTTGCAATGACATTTCAAATAATTCTTGGCATTTTCCTCCTTTGTTTTCAGAAGCTAGTCGACTGTATATTTGACAGTAAAGCCACCTTTCCTCTGCAGCTCCTGGCTGCAATCTAATTACGGCCCTCTCCTTTCCTCCTCACCACTACTTACATATGCAGTGTTTCATGGTGACCTTGAAAGCGACCACCCCCCCCCCCCCAGTCCCCCTCCCCTCGTCCCGCAGCCTACAACAAGTAGACATCTTTTATATGACTCTCTGTGCCGCCTCAAGCACAGGCTACCCAATTCATAACAGATACAATCAAGAAAAAAGTGCAAAATATATTGTTAAACCTGGTTCTGCAAATCGTCACTCAAACAAAACAGTTCTGCGCTGGTAGCTGTTAACAGGAAGGATGTTAGACAACAGAGGGTGAAGGAGAGAAGGTGTCCCGGGGTATTGTGGACCACAAGACACAAGCGTGGGTTGTGTTTTCACTGGAGACAGACTGCGGTAGATTGTTTTCGATTATAATCTTATCCAGTCTATGGTTCGGTCTTTTACTTCTCTTTTTGTACAGTAGTAAACAATGTGTCTCTAATATCCATTATGTGCAAAGCTTTTTAAGGGAGAGAATGTGTGCACTCTGTTTGCACTGATAATACCCATTTTTTTCCCCAAAAATGTAATTCGTTGCACCTATATTATTTGCCGCCAAGATGCTACAAATTTCTACCCCAGATACATCTAACTTTGAGCTCCTACATGCGCTACATTTTGCCAATATGTGACTATCAATGGATCGCTAAGTTCCCAGGTCTTGGATTCAAAATGTTCCTTTATTTTGGACTCAAAAGGCTACTTTCAATTACTTTTTGCTGTTGTTCAAAAGAGAGTCCTTTTTGCTCCACCTAGAAGACCCTATAGACTGAAACCTGGAGACAAAAAAGCAGTTGGGGTACCTCAGCTCTTCTGAACCCCTCAAAAGCCCATTGGAAAAAAACAAGGACCGTAGGTATACATTTTCCCCAACACTTTGAGCTCATTTGCCAGTTTGTGTTGTGGGGATGGAGAGGGCTGCAAGGGAGCGGCCTCGGCCTAGGCCTAGGCTGGGGTTTAAAGGCATTCTTTAAGGTCACCTTTTACCACTGGTATTGATTATGTCACAGAGATGAAAAATGAGGTTGCAAGGCACTGGAAACCTGATTAACAAAACATCGCCCCTTTATGAATTCACAAGTAAATACAAGTGGGGTAGCATTTAAATAATATTGAGAAAGTAATATAGTTTATTATATATGTGCAAAATTAACGTGTAGGCTTAAATGAAAAGTAAATGCAAATATTGCAGTGGCAATCATATATACTCGTACTAGGCCTCAAATGACTTAAGCAACATGGCTTGAAAAACTGCCCTGATTAGAAATTCTTAGACACATAAAATGTGTATTTCTCCACCTTTCCATGGACCTGTTTTTTTTATAAGAAATAATAGTTGCACAAATGTTTTTATATAACTCTGAAAAATGTTTCTACTTATATAAAGATCATTGTTAACGATTAGAATTTGTTAGTAGGGTAATGAAGAAGTTCATATATAAAGTTGCAGCATTTCTAAAGAGAATGAATTGCTGCTGTACTAAATGTTTTTTTTCCACTAAATTGATGTTTTAACTTCTACATAGACCATTGCTAGTAAATGAATAAACGTGATATCTTAGAAGGTTAGAAATGTAGTTTATATGTGGGAAAGTAGACTTGAATGGGAGAAAGACTCATATGAAACTTAGAAATGATACAACTTACTTGCAAACTCAACATTGCTGTCTGTGGACTGTTGCATTCCTGTGAGAAGACAGGGCGTGATCCTGTTCCCACTAGAGCATCGACATCTGATTGGCTGGCTGGAGATGAAAGAAGCAACATGGTGCAAAAGTTTCAGAATGTGATGTCTTTAATAGTGTGTGTTCCTGGAGTAGGTTAACACTTTTGCCCCTTTTGCCATATAGACCACGTATTCCACGTTGCTTTGAGACTCTACTAAGCTTCTTGAACCTATCTTGATGGGAAGTTCTGCCTTGACCAATTTTCGAATTATTTGAGTTTAATTTAATGCTGAAGCTTTATGCTATATTATTTCTCACACTCTCGAATGAGAACTCTGTATGGGTTCTGGCTGACACCAATGCCTCCCCATCCTTAGAATAGAGATTTTCTTTCCTTTATAGAATGCGCTTAATGCGCTGGGACCGCGCAGCTGTTAACGTGCAGCTGACTTAGCCTGCGCTGTTGGTGCGCAAGGTGCTGCCTGAATTACTTTTTATACCTGATTTTAATAATTTTAAAAAACCGGAGCTAAGGCTTGCACTAACTTTGTTTTCATTGTCTGTGTGTAGAACTGCCACTACGCGTTACCGCAGTGCCTGCCTGTAAGAGCGGAGTCGCTTTCTAAGGTCAGCGCTCTAGTTGTTGATTGTTTGGACCCATAAAGAACGCGATGCTGCGCCCGCGCAGCTGATGACGTGCAGCTGACTTAGCGTGCGCTGTTGGTGTCCGAGGTGCTGTCTGAATTACTTTTTATACCTGATTATAATAATTTTAAAAAAACTGAACTAATGCTTGCACTAACGTTGTTTTCATTGTCTGTGTGTAGAACTGCCACTACGCATCACCGCGGTGCCCGCCTGTAAGAGCGGACCCGCTTTATAAGGTCAGCGCTCTAGTTGTTGATTGTTTGGCCCCATAAAGAACGTGATGCTGCGACCGTGCAGCCGGCGCGCCACCGGCGCGCCAAAGGCAAGCCCGTCTGTACCCGTCGGCGCCCGGAGCGTGACCAGCGCCAGATCCCCTGCCCGTTTTCTGTGAACATACTCGCGGAGTGAACTTCTCGATCTGAATATTGGCGAGTGCGCTAAACCCACCTTATTGCTGGACCGAGATAATCACAGCTCTAGAAGATGCAACATCAACCTGTAATGAATAGCTGGAATACAGCAACTGGGGGCAGTGCCCTAAGTATGAATAATAATGCTAACACACATCACATTAGGGGCTCACAAGTACCGATAATAGTTAAAGGAACATCCCTTGAGGGTTCTTCATGCCAGGACAGGAGACCCATGAGCCTTAGCTCAGACATAATTAGCTGTATCCTATTTAACAGAAGATCAATGAGTAAACAGAAATACGACTTAGAATGTTTGATTCAAGTTGCAAATCCCGATCTTATGTTCCTCACTGAAACCTGGGCAAACAGCGCTTCAAAGCCGGACTGGAACATAGCAGTTCCAACAGGCTATCTTGTAGCTCATATAGATAGGGCTGGGACAAAAGAGGGAGGGATAGCTGTAATTTATCGATCCTGTTACACAGTCAGGATCTTGCCTGCATTATCTTTACAGGCTGAGGCAATGACATTTAGTGTCAGTATTAACAATTCTGAACTTTTCCAGGGGCTACTTATTTACCGGCCACCAGGGATGAGATCTCCCTTCTCTAGTTCACTCCAGACGTTTCTGGAATCTTGTTTGGATACTCCCACCTTCGCGGTATTGGGGGATTTCAACTTCCATTTGGAAGCAAACAATGACTCTGATACTTCCCGCCTGATAGACAGCTTTGCAAGTTTTGGGCTGAGACAGATCGTATCTGAGCCAACACATTTAGCTGGCCATTTGTTCGATGGTATTTTTAGCAATGACCAACATCTTGAGATAGTCAGCGTGCAACCACTACCATGGTCTGATCATTTCGCAGTATATTTCAGCATCAAGACTCCTCACACGAGTAGGTGCCGTCGGGAAAGACCTGGTATGGTCAAATCACGTTCTTGGAAATCCATCCAAAAAAGTGATTTGATAATAGCTCTGGCTAAGGATCCCCCTGATGTGGCATCTGACTCCAATGCTGCAGCCAGAAGCTTTGAAATCTGGCTCAGTTTATCAGTAAATACGTCTGCTCCTGAAATTACAAAGCACTCTCGGAGTATACAAGTTACCTCACCTTGGTATTCGGCTTTGCTCAGACAAATTAAAGTCAAATGTAGATGTAAGAGCGTATTTGGAGATCAGACTACAGTGTGGATCATAAAAAGGAGTATAATATCACCTTAGAGGAATATAAGGCAGCTATAAAACTTGCCACTGCATAGCTTGTCACGTTTTTCTGCTCTAGCGGCAGATCAAGGTGCAAACTTGCTGTTACAAACCTGTCTGGTTCTCACCTGGACCCCTGTCCTCCGCACATATTGCATTTGGTGCCCGAGGAAGTCATTACTTTCTTGACCCCTCTACTAAATGAGATCACTATCTCCGGGGGAATTCTCATATGCCTGGAAAAAGGCATGTATTAGACCCATCCTAAAAAAAGCTTCCCTAGATCCCACAGAGGCAAATCATTATCGCCCAATATCCTGCCTTCCCTTACCATCATAAATTCTGGAAAAAGACATGAATTTGGAATTGCCAGACTATTTGGATCATCATAACCTTCTTGACTCCACCTAGGGCAGCAGGTATTGGAGGTATGGCGTTAACTCTACTTACATCATTCCTAGCATCCCGGGAACAACTGATTCACTGGGATGGCCTTCAATCAGGAATTTTCTATCTCTCCTGTGGAGTCCCACAGGAGATCGGCCTTGTCTCCGACACTGTTTAACTTATATGTTACACCATTGGCAAGACTAATCAAAGATCATGGTCTTCCGCTGGTGTTGTATGCAGACGACACCCAGTTAGTGTTGTCGGTCACGCAAAGTGTGGAGTTAACAGCTGACAGGTTTCGTAATTGCCTCACAGATGTGATGGCATGGATGAACTCGAATTTCCTGAAGCTTAACACTGAAAAAACTGAGCGCATGGAGTTCGGTCAAAAAACCTCTGTATGCAATCAATCATGGTGGCCCCCTGAGGTGGGCAACTGCCCGGTCCCTGTGTCCAAGGCTAGGAACCTTGGTTTTGTGTTTGATAATGATCTGAAGCTTGCCCCACAAATAAATCAAGTCTCCTCTGCATGTTTCTTTACACTAAAAGTCCTACGTAAAATTCTTCCATTTATTCCTTTTTCACTTAGGAAAACAGTAGTCGGTGCTCTGGTTCTTTCCAGAGTCGACTACTGCAACGCTCTATATTTAGGAGCTGACAAAGGGCAGATTACCAAACTTCAGTCACTCCAAAACGCTGCTGCACGGATTTTGCTTGATTCACCCAAACATCACCCCACGTCTGCTAGTATCAAGCAGCTCCATTGACTTCCAATTTTGCGGAGAGTGGATTTTAAGGCACTCTGTTTAGTGCATAAGGCTCTGTACGGAGGAGGAGCTGCGGACATTCAAACTCTATTTTCCCCCATATCAGCCGCAACGCTGTCTCAGGTACGCTATTGCAGGACTGGTTCACGTCCCTAAAATAAAGAGAGCCAGATGGGGAGGAAAGGGTCTTTCGTATCAAGCAGCCACACTGTGGAACTCGCTCCCCCTGACGATTAGATTAAAATCAAGTAGGACTCTTTTCAGGAAGTCAATAGAGACCTGGCTCTTCCTAAAGCCCTAAGATCCATCAGTGTTTGCTCGGCTTCCATTCACCTTAGCGCCAAGGCGCCTCGGCAATAGTGCGCTTTATAAGCTATCAGTCAGTCAGTTAATACATTTTTATGGCAATTCATTGCTTTTTGATTTGATTATTAATTTCTAATGATATTGTAATTACTAAGACTTATTCATTTAACTTGCGATCTAAGAAAGATGATTAACTAAAAGATTTGACTATTAAAACCATTTAACTCGTACTAAACTCTCATTATTGACTGAAAATAGATTAGAAATTGTGATCATAATTTATTTGATGTACAGCGCATGATCTTCTGAAAACTGATTTCCACTCCAGCAAAACCTGGTAGAAGAAGAAGAGTTTATGTTATGAGGAGAAGAGCTGTCAAACAAATATATTATTACTCTTGGTTAGAGTAATGCCTGAGTCCCATAGCCCAAAGCCCAGATTTTGAAGACTGACAAGGTATGGTTTTGAAGGCGGTTACTGTATTGAAGGTGTGAGTATTATTCGGGTTATGCCTTCTTGATTTGTGATTATTAGTGTGTTTTATTCATGAGGTATTGGAGTACGTGTGTTGAATGAATTGGTGATGTTTATAAGTGAATTGTAAAGAAGTTGAAGAGAATATCAGACTCCAAAGTAGTCTAAGATCACAGAATAGATAAATGAGTTGATTTATGGTTTTCTTGTCTGCTAAACATTTGTGGTGTAGTTTGTGAGGTAACGTTGACTACCAAATTGAGATAATTATTATAACAATCTGTTGTGAATGTACTAATATTGATTGGTGTTGGCAGAACCTAATCGCATAAAAGTTGAAGCTACATTGACTAGGGTGATTTCCCACTGGTCGATATTTCATTTGTGTGTGTGAAAATCTTTGTGGATGAAAAAGTTGGCGGGCATAAAAACCTTAATATTATGATTGTTGAATTATTTTTGTTTTTCTTTTGAGGAGCAGACAAAGATTGTTTATTTACACTTGCTTAGAATTGTATATACAAGAGAAAATTGTAAGGGAAGGGGAACTGCTGCGAGCAGTGAGATTATATATCATATTGTGCTACGCAGCAATTGGATTGTTGGTCCATTGCTGCGCTGCTATTGGTTGATGATGACACAGAGTGCCATGCTGTAATAGGTCAGTTGTTGTGGAAGTGCCGCATTGAGATGTGGTAAATGGGTTTACAAGTATTAAAGCTATAACATGATGGAATAAAAGAGATCTGACAGTTATGGAATAGAATAAAAACATTAAAGATTTAAATAACTTTGTTTGCTGTTTGTTGAAGAATCCAAAATCATTAAATGTTTTAAAGGATTTAGGAGTCTTGTTAGAGGTGATGTACCAATTCCAGTACATGAAGGTGAAGAGGCGCCCCCTGAAGATACACCAGCACATTATATGACAATGAATATGGGTTTGCATACATGTATGTGGCTTTGTCCATGGTGCAAGATTACTGAAAATGAGGGTCCTTTGAGTTTTCCAAGATATGGTACATTTGATCTTAGAATCATTGAACGATTAAGAGAAAAGCTATATGAGATAAAGCCACCACCAAGACCCACACAGTGTGAAGCATTCAATATTTTGGAGAACACAGCACATGTTAGGAAGAGAGGGACTTGGCAGAATAAATCAAAAATAGCTGTGCTTAATTATGCAGTTGCTCGATGGGATGAAGAGCAACAGAGGTGAGGCAAGCCATAGTCGAGGTGACTAGATTGTGCCCAACCATTACTACTGAAAAACATGAGAAGCTGAAAAAAGAATAAAGCACATGGAAATAAAGATGAAAAAGACGGAAAGAAATCAGATTCCAATAGTGAATCAGGGGATGAAAGTTTGGATGCATTGTTAGCCGCGCGTCCACCACCTTATGTGGCCCCCGTTAACAAACACTGAGGGTGCTCTGAAATCAAATGTGACAGTGGCTACAGCCCCTGTTAATCTCAATGTGATTCAGACTGAAAGACCACTACAGATGCCACAGCCTATTCTAGAATGTGTTATATCTAATGTTGGTCCTGCCTGAGTTGAGAATGTTCCCACAGTGATACTTCCAGGTGTTATTGCTTCTAACTGTACCAGCACCTGTTGCTGAGGTATTACACAGCCATCAGAGATTTGAACAACAGCTTCTCTGATTAATGTTGTTCAAGTAGTTGAAGGAGCCATTGGAGAAGCACCAGTGACAGGGTTTATCCCAACGTTATAGAATTCACAAATTGTTGCTTGGACACCACCACAAACAATTTAATAACTGAAAGAAGGGAGAAGGATTATCTTAAAACCAATAACACAGATTGAGACTAACCTATTTGAAGATGGGATTTTCCGCCCTGGTTTGACGAAACTGCAGAAAATAAAAAGGAAAGAAAATCAGGTTCCCACTACAAGAGACAGAGAAGTAGAGACTGCTAAATGCCCCGAGATTAAAAGTAGAGCTAGAAGAATTAACCAGAGGATGTTTGGATATTGAGCATGTGAATCAGTACCAAGAAAAGAGATGATATATTAGAGCAAAAAGTTGCCAGACATGCAGCAGTTGCCCATGATAAAATAACTGAATTAGCCCGGAAATATGAAGTCGATTTTTCTAAAAGTGTTCCATTGCAGAAACGTTTCAGGGTACAATTGGGTGATGAATCTATTGAGAGAATGTGTTCTTCAAGAATGCGATTACACAATAATGAATTAGTAAAATGTATTAGTAAATGGAGTGATTTTGAAAAATTAGAGACAAAATGGGCAAAGAAGAATAGCAAGAAAATGAATCAATCGGAGGCAGCTGAAGAAAATATTAAGACACTATCAGCTTTTTTTAATAAAGGAGGCGCTTTGGCTTATCCATTGAGATAAATGCGAGGTTGAGGGTATATTCAGGTACTTTGGAGCAGTGGTGATCATGCAGCATTTACGAATAATCTTCCAAAATTAAGAGAGAAGCCTGTACAGTGGTATACAAAAGTTGACAGATTTGCTACAATTTCGAAAGTGCTGTGGACTGATTTGAATATGTTCTTTGGTATTGTAGTGCCAAGTAATTTGTTGGCTGAGTGTAAAATTGCTGTATAATAGCAACAAGCTGAACGAACTCGAGATGCCCGCACTAATGCACCATCTCCTGTGGCAATAAATAAATATGATTAGGTGATTACATTCCTGAAATGCAAAGTTCCTCCAAAAGATATTGATTAGGTAAAGATTAAAAGACCCTCACAAGAACGAAAAGAATCAGTGCATGACTATTATGAGTGACTACTCCAGTTGTTTCATCATCACAGTTTACAGGAACATCCTGATGAGAGTTATATGGTATTCTTTGTGTCTTAGTTTGTTCTTGGGTTAAAACCAGAGTGTGATTTGCTGGCAGAACAAACCTTTAGATGAGATCCTGTGGTATGCAAAATATTGTAGTGATGAACAAGAGATGAAGCAGAAGAAGCTTAAGAAGAAATTTATGTTGGCCCAGACGAGGTTTACTCAGAAAGGTTTTCAAAATCAGTAGTTTGCATGAAATTCTGGTGGATTGCAAGGTGTTGGTATGCAGACTCAAGGTGTTTCACGGGATAGAGTTAGAGGTGTTCCAATGTATCCTAATTCTGGTGTAGATGCTGTGATGTTGAAGAAAATTAATCTTTGTCACTTCTATAATAAGATTGGGCATTGGAAGAGGCAGTGTAGGCTGAATCCAGATATAGTGAGAGGAAATGGTCAAATACAAGGAAGAAATCAAATCCAGATGCAGAATGTACCAGTTCAGCAAATGCAAGTGCCAATCCTTAAACAGGTGCCAATGATGCAGCCCTAATGGTCTCACAGAATATGGGAAATCCTAGACTTAAAATGAATCAGATGTCCAAACCAAATCCAAACCCATTTCAGAACCAGAATCAAAATCCATTTGAACAGACCCACATGTTAGAAAGTGACAGTTGCGGTTCTGACAAGTCTCTGAGTGGGAGGAAGATTTTGTGCTAAGCGCAGTAGCAGCACACATAGGGCGTGCTGCAGGGCAGTAGCAAACACAGACATTCGACGGAATGGAAGAAAATAATTATTATGTTCCTCCGTTCTGTCATATGTCTGCCCCACCCTGCCGTCTCCCCGCCCCGCCCCACTGCCCCGTAGCATGCCCTATGCGACTCGCTACTGGCTAAGCGCAGTCTTAGAGGTAGACCAGAGTGGGCCAATTCTAGAAGGAGAAGTTATTGGCCACCAAGTGTCATATTTGATCGACACTGGAGCTACCCCTTCCACTGTTAGATAGCGGAAGTCCCAGGCCTACCACTCTGGGGAAAGAAGATACAAGTTGTAGGAAATATAAATAAATAGATAACGAACCCCGTTCCGGAAAAGGTTCCTGGAAAAATAGCTTAATTTGAGGAAAACCATCAACTTCTTGTCTGTGATTCTAGTCCTGTAAATCTGCTAAGGAGAAATTTATTGTGCAAGTTAAATTGCACTGTTTACCATAGACCAGATAGTGTCGAATTTCAAATGCATGATGAAGATGTTGCATTTAAATTGGCCTGACAAGAAACAGTTGTAGGATTATATCCAATAAGGACAGTTGAAGACTTACATCCAGATTTAAAAGAAACACTGAACCCAGAAGTATGGGATCTTACAGGGAAAGATATCTGACTGATTAAACGTATAGAACCTGCTGGAGTCAGAGTGTAACCTAATGCTGTATATCCGAGAACACCACCAAACAATTTGACCTCAGGGACAGTAGCAGGAATAACGCCAATAATTGAATACATGTTGGGGAAAGGAATTTTAAAAGAAATTGTTGGAAACCCTTGCAACTCTCCGGTCATGTGTTTGCAGAAGCCCAATGGTAAATATTGAATTGTGCATGACCTTCGAAAGATTAAAAGCATTGTTGTTTAATATTGTCCTGTGCTACCAAATCCAGCCACTAAACCTTTCCAAATTCTGTGCACTGCAGAATGGTTTACTATTGTGGACTTGGGCTTTCTTTTCTATTCCATTGCATGAGGACAGCTAGTTCTTGTTCTCTTTTGTGTTCAGACAGAAAGTTTTTCTATGGCACCGAGTCCCACATATAGCCCATTCATATTCAATTAGATCTTGAAAAAGAATCTTGAATCACTGCAGATGCCTCATAATTCAATTCTTATGCAATATATATCATTGACCTGCTTGTCACATCAGATACAATAAGCATGCAAACAGGATGCAATTGACTTGTTAAATCACCTTGCTGAGAATGGACATAATGTTTCTCCAGGTAAACCGCAATACTGTCAAAAAAGTTCCAATATTTGGATCATATCTTTGAGAAAGGAACAGGAAAGGTGTCACAAGACAGAATAGAGACTATTCTACAGATGAATCCAACAAAAACACAGAGAGAAGTCAGAATGTTTTGGGGAATGGTTGGCTACTGTAGACAGTGGATATCAAACTTTTTCCTAGTGGCTAAGCCTTTACTGAGGCTGCCACACAAAGATGTGCCTGATCTACTTCCTTGGGATATTGAGTGCTTGAAAACTTTTATAGAGCTGAGAGAAAGTCCCTATTGTGCCCCGGCACTAGGAATGCCTGATTACAGTAAGAGGTTCACATTATTTAGCAGTGAGAGGGAGGGCTGTGCTAATTCAGTTCTTACTCAGATGCATGGAGATGCACGAGGACCTGTGGCTTATTTCTCAACTAACCTTGATTCTGTAGCTTCAGGACTGCCCGGATGCCTTAAATCAGTAGCTGTGGTCGGAGTCAGTAAAGAAAGATGTGAGAACCTAGAAATGGGACATCCCTTGACTGTTATTGTCCCTCACTCTGTAGAAATGTTGCTCACCAGAGCAAAAACCCAATACATGACAAACAACAGACTTACAAATTACGAGCAGCAGATCCTTGCTGCTGACAAATATCATTTTAAAATTACGACAAATGTTGACCCCATCAAAATGGTTGCCTGTAAATGAGGACTCCTCTGGAGATAAAGTTGAACATGATTGTGTAGATGTCACAGACTTATGAACCAAGCCATAGGCAGGCATAAAAGAGATACGTTTGGAAGAGCCCGATTACGCAATTTTTGTTGATGGCTCATCTCTAAGAAACAATTAAGGTATCTTGAGAGCAGCTTACTCTGTCTGTATAATTCAAGATGTTGTGGAAGATTCATGGCTTCGAGATGTTACCTCAGCACAAGTTTCTGAATTTGTTGCCCTTACAAGACCTTGCAGCCTAAAAGCCCAATTGAGAGTGACTATTTTTACACATAGTAAGTATGGCTTTGGTGTTGCCCACGATTTTGGACAGTTATGGGCACAAAGAAGATTCATGATGTCATCTGTACACCCATTCGTAATGCGAAACATGTAAGAAAACTGCTTGAGGCGTTGCAACTACCAACATAAGTTGCAGAGGTTAAATGTGCAGCTCACAGAAGTGGCACTAGTTATGTCACCATGGAACTGATGAAGTTGCATGATGTTGTTCACTTGTGGCCTGAACAGGGCTTACGCAGATGAATCTGAGGAGGGCACTGTTTTTTCAATGTTGTCAGTATCTGATACATGGGAAGAGCTCAAGAGTTTGCAGGAAAATGTTTCAGAAGCAGAACAGCAGGGTTGGATCAGAGCAGGATGTGAGAAAAATGCAAATCACATTTGGATTTCAGCAGATGGAAGACCAGTGTTGCCAACCTGTTTATTGTTTCTTATAATCCGACATTTCCATGGTCAAGCCCATCTAGGAAGAAATGCAATGGTGAGATTATTCAGACTGAATTGGTTTCAGCCCAGATTTAAAGTGCTTACAGAGGATTTGTGCTTTCGATGTGTGACATGCCAACAGATAAATGTGGGAAAGAGAACACCAGTAACACTAAGTCACTTAGGGAGATCAGGTGACCTCTTCAACAAAATTCAAATGGACTTTACCAAGAGGCCTGTTTGTAATGGGTTGAGTTACATCATAGTGTGCATTTTCTTGATAAGGGCCTACCCAACACCGAGAAATGACAGTCTCACTCTAGCCATAGTCATATATAGCTTTATTCGGAGTCATGACAAACGACCCTAAAAGCATTTGCATAGATAAAAAAGCAACTTATGTCAGTTTCATTTCATTACGTCTAAAACGAAGGATACAGTCAGATATTTTAAAACAAAATTGATCATGAGCTCAACCTCCAATTGGGTACAATCAATTTAGCTAGATAGACATTATAGACATGTAAACATTTTGCTAAAAACACCTGACTACCAGAACCTACATGTGACATTTGTACCAATATGATCCTAAAATAGTTAAAGTGCTTTAGTGCAATTTTTCATATCAGCTTCCAGGTTCAGTTCTTCCCCAGGCCAATTATTTCCATGCCACCTTAAATATATAGTCCATTTGCCATGTCATCTGTGGTACCCAATGTCATCCTCTTTCTCGCATAAAAAACAGCCCATAAGAAGGATGACATTCTGCAACAAATTTCTAACGATGGCAGTGATTGAAGATACAGATGTGCAGGACGACATTGTGTAAAACGTAACTGTGTTATTATTGGTAAGATGTACCGCTTCCTGTATTGAGAATAAAATTTACACAGGAGAACCACATGCATTGTGTTCTGGGGCATATTGTGGTTGCAGGGGCAATTTACTAAATCTGTTGACCAATCATTTTTAGTAGGGAAGGTGCATAGTCTGTGAAATATGTATAGTCTAAGGCGTGTGAGAACGAACCTATGCCATGAATTTAAAACAGATATCAGATAAGGCTGCATGTTAAAAGTGGTTAATATCAGTTGGTTATGTAAAACAGAAGGTTTTGGAAGTTCGGTTATCAAATGAAGGTCTTCCAAATGGATCATTACCT
The DNA here is from genome assembly GCF_964204655.1 of Triturus cristatus. Lineage (NCBI taxonomy): Eukaryota > Metazoa > Chordata > Amphibia > Caudata > Salamandridae > Triturus > Triturus cristatus. The sequence goes on along the minus strand of NC_140581.1, from coordinate 673,745,227 downwards.
CCCTTTTCAAAGCTTTTCTACTGATGGTAAATAACTTGTCAGGATTCTCAAAGTATTCAGGGTGAGCCATGTCACCAAAGAACCTCTGTACATACGCAAGCCAGGACTGCTCATATATGCGATTGATTTAGGACAGTCAGCTATTACTGCTCGATTAATATCTGAGAATTCTGAGGTCCAGATTTTGTGCCACAACAGAATTGGCTCTAGCTTGATTAAATTAGTAATGAGGGGCACCGAGTTCAGAGTGAAGTACATATACTGATGTAATTTGGGGGCTGCTAAAAGTTGTCTAAAAAAATAATTCTCTATTATCTCTGAGCATTTCTTATGTCCCCATATGCCCGCCCCATAAAGAGCTATGCTAGTGCATTTCGCTTGATAGATCTTCATCATCATATCTGGGGGGCAAGTGCCCAGTCGTCTTGCAAAGCCTCTGAGGGCCCAACAGGCCTTACTAAAAAGGATTTTTCAATTCTCAATCATCCTATTACATGAGCCATCTTTGTTGAATAGGACTCAGAGATAAGAAAAAGTGTTGGTGGGGCTGATCTTTATTCCATCTATTGTTCTGTTTCTACATTTCGCACTGTTCTTACCACACTTCATTATGAAGGTTTTTGATTGATTATCTCGGAGATCCAGTTTGTTCATGTAATCGACAAAGTTAGTAAGGAGCGTCTGTAGGGCCACTGGGGTGCCGGCCATGAGGACTGCGTCATCGGCGTAGAGGAGGGCCGGGACCGGGTGCCGGCCTATTTGGGGAAGGGGGCCCAAATGCATCCCTGTCTCAACCTTCTCACCACGCCGAAAGCTCCAGTACATTCTCCTCCAACACCAAATCTAACCTTGGCTCTACAACCCGTGTATAAATCCTTAAAAAGCTAATAATTGGGCTTTGCACCCCCATGTCTTTCAGTTTTAGCCATAGCTTTGCATGTATTACACAATCGAAACGCCGATGTGAGATTGGCAAAGGATAAGTAGATCTTCCCCTTTTTAATACTGATGTATTTACCAATGAGCATATTTAGGTTGAGACTCTGCTCTATTGTCCCAACCCCGGGTCGAATGCCATATTGCAGGTCCGACAATTTACCATGGGTATCAGCCCACAGTTGTAATCTTTCCAGGATTATACGTCCTGCTATTTTTGCTAGGGAGTCAATGAGGTAGATTGGTCTATAACACGCTGGGTTTAAGCGATCTCCCTTTTTATAAAAAAGTACAATGATTTATTCTCCTCACAAGGGTATAAAACCTGATATACAGCAAGCCCTCCATACTTGTGTCAACTGTGGTCCCCAAAGGCTGCTGTTATCTTTATATAAATCCACAGGGACTGCGTCTGGCCCTGGTGCTTTCCTATCTTTGCTGGCTTGAATCGCTTTATTAAGTTTCTCCAAGGAGAACTGAGGAATAGAGGGGGTTTGGGAGATGGGTGCATTCTCAGTGCCCATTTGTCCCTAATCTTGTGGATTTATTATAACGGGTGCAGAGTAAATACCGGCAAAGTGCTTAATCCATTCCTCCTCCAGGATAGCGGTCTTGATTTTAGGGGACACCTCTGTATTCCATGGGGAGGAATTAATTATCTTCCAGAATGTTCTCTCATCTTTACTTGCACCAGCTTCTTGTAGGGTCTCCTAGGCAGTCTCTCTTAAATGCGATTTCCTTTTCTTGACTGCCTGTTTATATTTAACTCTTGATTGACGAACCTCACTATTGCACCTTGGTGTTTTATGTAGTGCCTCCTTCCGGCGCTTGTGGGCTTTAAGACAGAGAGAGTCAAACCACTCTTTTTCTCCAGTTGTTGTCTTCCCACTGGTGGCAAAGAGATTCTCTTTTACGGTCTTTGAAATAGCCGGAAAGGCCCCGATGATTTCATTTGGGGTTGTGTTTTCATTAGGACATAAGTCAAAATCAGCCTTCTTTTTAGATATTATCTGTTTGAGGAGATCCTTTGGGTTAATTTGTGACCAGCTCAAAGTATATCAATTACGTCGTGCTAATTCTATCCCCTCTACCCGTGGTATAACATTATCGTGTCTTTGTTTAAAAAGGGTGCAATCGATAGTTGAAGGCTCAGTGGAAAATGGTCACTTAATAATATCGACTTTGTACAGAAATTTAAAATTGAGCCAGCACAGGGGTTTGAGATTAAAACATGGTCAATGATACTGTTGTCAGTTGACTCATTAAAAGATTTCTCCCGATAACCATATGGAGTTGAAATTTCATTTGCGAATGACAGGCCGTATTTATATATTAATTCATTTAACCTATTACCGTATATATTATATGAATGGCTTCTATGAGTCATGTCTCTTGAATACAAATAATATGATATTTTCCTATAAAGTCTAACCATTCTGTGGTCTGTATTTCACCACGAAGACCCACCACATTTCAGAGCAAACATCCAAACGATTCGGTTTTGGTTTGTACTACATTCTGTAAGTGAGTATCTATTGTGGGGGTTTGCATATTATTGTTAACAAAATTGGGAGCTATTTGTTGTCTCTGAAAAGTGTCTTCACATAACATTGATGGCGTAGTGATAGTAGTAATGCCACCTACAGTTTTAGTGTCAGGGTTTTTCTGTAACTTCTCTTCCTCAATTAGTTGCACCCCCTCTTTCAGTCAATCAAGGCCATCCAATGAAGATAGACATTGAAATCTGTTATGGGTTGAAATTGTAGGATTTGGGGGCTTCATTCTCTGTTCATACCTTGAGTGTGAGCGGGAACTGCCCTTGGGTATAGGGGATGCTAAAAACAACCCAGCGGGTGAGAAAAAATGCCATTTCCATGAGTGCCGGAGGTATCAGTCCTAGCCAGGACAGAGTGCACCAGCTGGGGGGATCTTTAGGTCAGTACCACACAAACACCACCCTGGGTTTTATTCCCGTTCTCAACCCACTTGACTCGCCTTACCATCTTACATTAATCAAATAGATGGTCGGTTAAACCTGATCTGACACCCAACCAGTTTAGGGACTTGTTTCTCAAGGAGATCCAGTTCTCCTTGTCATTAATGGGTAGAGGATGCACATTGGTCAAGACTACCACATATGGGGCAGCTCCTGGTGGAAGGTCCAAATGATCAGATGTATATTCAGCTAGCTCTTTATCTTGGTTGCTAACCTCTGAAATGGGCGGTGCAATTCTCTTTTCGTTACAATTCCTCTCCCCGTCTCCTGGCATTGTCCTATCCCCCGCTGCCCTCCTGTATGTTTAATGCCTGTACTAGTAGAGGAGTGTGTAGTTATTCCTGTTACTGTAGCAATATTGCTGTTGTGAGAGTTGATACCTAGGTACGAATTACAGGTTACTCTGGAGTCAGATCGTGTAACTCATTCAATCTAGATTGAGCAAATATTACACTATAGTAATCGACCAGAAGCCTCTGGAATTAATGAACAGCTCAATGGAACCACAAATTCCGGGTTGGCAAAAGTTTATACCTCCACATCACTGAAATTGCCAGATGCTTTAACTTTGGTGTTGATAAGTCTCTGAAGTATTCCTGACAGGAAGACATGGTTATCTCCTCATGATAAATTGATGGGACATGCAATGAGACTCCCTGCTGTACCTGCAAATGCACTTTTGAACATCACAGATGACATGATACTGTATTACTGCAAAGGATTGGCTGATGTGGTGCAATCTGTTTCTCACCAGGTTGAAGCTGCAATTTTAAATCTGCATTAAGAACAGTGCCAAGACCTCAGTCCCGGTGACTGGGTTTTGGTCAAGAAGCACATGCGGAATTCTTTGAGGGTGCGTTCTAATAATGTCAAGAAAATAATATTGTTTGTAATAAACATGCAGAATTAATGTACAAGCTTTAATTAAATTGAAAAGCTTTTAAAATGTAGAAAATACAATGGGCAATCATACTTATTCGTACTAGGCCTCAAAAAGCTAAAGCAATCTTGCTTGACAAAAGAACGGACTTGAATTGCTGAAACACACATAAAATGTTTGATTGTTGACCTTTCCATGAACATGTTTATTTTTAAAAATAATAAGTTGATTATATATATTTTCATCTATTCTTTGTAAAAACAAATTTACCTATACAAAGACCACTGTTAACACATGATTAGACATTGTCCTTTAATTAAGTAATCATGAAAACCTCATACAAAAATGCAGCATTTAAACATGAACTTAACTGAATTGTGCTTTTCCAATGAATGAATTTATGCTTTATGTTTTCTTTTCGTTAACACAGATGTTTCGATTTCTACATAGGCCATTATTAACAATTTGAATGATTGGATATTTGAAAGGTTAGAGATATAATTTAAACATGGGACCGCAGCAGTCTTGAACGCGAAAGTAACCCCACATGAACTTAAATATGTTACAACAAAGTTTCAATCTTAGAGATTACCATCTGTGGACTATTGTATTCCGGTAAGAAGAAAAGAAGTGATTCTGTTTCAAAGAGAGCACCAAAAGCTGATTGGATGAGAGGAGGAGAAGATGCAACATGAACTAAAACACCATTTTCGTTTGTTTATAATAGTGCATGCTCCTTGAGTAGTTTAACCAATGGCCTTTATGATTTTCCCAAACCCCACTTTTCCAGACTTTTCTATCCTACCTTATTCCACGTCGCTTTGAGACTCTGCTGAGTTCCTTGAACCGCTCTTTACTTTAAGTTCTGCTTTGTTTGATTTTATTATTATTTGAACTACTCCATATGCCAAACATTTATGCCTAATTCTCTTACTGTCTTGAACTGGAACTCCTAATGGGTTCTGACTGACACCATTCTCTCCCGATTCCTAGAATAGGGATTCTGTTCTTTACGGAACACGCCTAATTCTTTATTGCAATATATTATATTGCTTATTGATTGATTATTGATTCTAAAAAGATTCTAATGATTACATTTGATGAATTTACTTGTGATCCAATAAAGATGATGTACTAAAACATTTATAATAAAATGCGTTAACTCATACCAAACTCTCATTATTGACTGAATTTAGAATAGAAATTGTGATTTTAATTATTGTGATGTGCAGCCCCTGATCTTCTCTAACATAACGGCAAAGGTCCACCGACCTATTGGATGACAGCGGGAATTAGCCCGGATGACGGTAAACAGAGTTTTCTTTTTAGAACTTATTCCCCGCTGCAGAAAACTTGGTAGAAGGAAGATGGTTTACGTTATGAGAAGAGGAACTATAAAATAATTGCCCAAGTTAGAGCACCCCAAAGCCCAATGCCCAAAATGTGAAGACTGACAAGGTGCAATTTCGAAGGTGGTTCTTGTATTGGAGATGTGAGTAGCAATAGGGTTATGCGTCGTGAATTGTGATTATTTTTGTACGTGTCTTGAATTAATTAGTGATGCTTATGTGTTTATCGTCAAGACATTGAAGAGCTTATCGGATTCTGAAGTGGTCTAAGATCCTGGGATAGTCATATTGATATAAGTGTAAATTTCAGTTTACGGTTTTCTTGTCTGCTAGAGATTTGTGGGGTAGGTCGTGACATACCTTCAACTACACAATTGAGATAGGGATTATAATGAATTTATTGTGACTGTACTAATTTGTTTTCTTTAGTAGAGCACACAATGATTTGTTCATTTACGGTCGCTTAGAGTTAGAGAATTATGTGCATGAGAGAAATTGTAAAGGAGGGTGGACTGCTGCAAGGAGTGAGATCATACATCATAGTGTGCAGTGCGGAGATTGGTTGGTTGGTGTACTGCCGAGCTGCGATTGATTGATGACGACACAGAGTGCCACACTGTGATAGGTCAGTTGTTGTTTAAGTGCAGTATCAAGATTGGTTAGTGAGTCTTCAATTATTACAGCTGTAACAGGCTCGGAGAAAAAGATATGATGTTTTCAGAATTGAAAATCAAAACATTGAATTGAATCACTGAACATTTGTTGTTGAACTTTGCAAAAATCATTAATTGTTTTAAAGGATTTCAGAGTCTTGTGAGAGGTGATGTGACAATGCCAGTATGGGAAGGTGGCTTCCGAGGGTACACCAGAACATTATAAGACAACAAAATTGGGGTTTCATACATGTTTGTGGCTTTGTCAATGGTACAAGATCACTGAGAATGAGGGCCATTTGAGTTGTTCAAAATATAGCACATTTGACCTGCGAGTTATTGAAAGAAAAGCTATATGAGATGAATCTTCCACCTAGAGTCACACAGTTTGAAGCACGATATATTTGGGTGAAAATAACACTGAGAAGGAGAAAATTGAAATCCCGGAATAAAACTTAAAAAGCAGTGCGTAATTATGTAGATGCTTGATGGTATGAGGAACAATAGGGATGGAGGAAAGCCATAGTCAAGGAAACTAGACTATGACCAGCTATTACTACACAGAAACATAAGAAGCAGAAAAAGAATAAAACACAAGGCGATGTAAAGAAGCCAGATACAGACAGTGATTCAGGTAATAACATTTCGGATGGATTGCTAGCCGCACGCCCAACACCTTATGTGGCCCCTATAAAGAACACTAATAGTGAACAACTACTAGTGCTACAGTGGCTACTGCCCCTGTTGAAACAAGGGTAATCCAGATCGAGAGACCATTTCAGACATTCCAGATAACTCATTTACCTGTCGGTATGCTACCAACGGTGGTATCACCATGTGTTACTGCTTCGATTGTGACTGTTCCAGTACAAGCACCAGAAGTTGTGACAGCACATACTGTGGCAAGGCCAGTTTTTTTTTTAAAGATTTCTTTATTGGTTTCAATATTCAAAAGAATCACAAACATTGGTAGTCATATATTTCAATCAGGTTATTGCGGGTTTATACAGTATAGCAGTGCACAGTAAATCAAGCAATCATTTCAGGTGAGTGTCTATTATTTCTGGACATTTCCATCTCTACGGTTGAGGATATACATAAGCCCCCTCTATGTGCGTTCCATCCGCCCCACTTTTTATCCCATTTCTTGGGACATCCTATAGATTTAAAGACTTCTTTTTCTGCAATCATACACTTGTCAAAGTCAGCTGCCCAAGCCCTAGTCGAAGGTCTTTGCGTTGCCCCATTTCATTGCAATTGCTCTTTTCACTAAAGTATACCCCAGAGTGGCTAGTTGTTGTTCCACTTTTGTGAGATCGGTTGCTTCCCAAATATTAAGAAGCCACAGTGGTGGTGTCAGAACTATCTGGTTTCCTATAGCATCTTGCATTGGTGTTGTATCCCTGTCCCATATGGGTCGTATGTGTGGACAGTCTCATATGTATGGTTGCCTCTTGGTGACACCCACGCAAACATAGCACATCTTGTCTAGTTCCCATTCCAGCTAAAGTAGCCCCGTAAGGTATGTTCTATGTAGGATTTTTAATTGGAACAGTCAGGAAAGAAGGGTAATAGCTGCTTCCCTTGGGGACATCAGTGCAGCTTGCCAGTCTTCGTCATCGATGAGTCCGATGTCGGCTTGCCATCTATCTCGGAGAGTTCGAAAGGGATCTGGCAGGTTGTTACATAATTTACGATACATTAGTGAAATGGCTTTGTCTGGGATGGGAACAGAAAGCAGCCGGTCCTCCGATGGGGAGGATTCTGGCAAATTACCCATGTCTGGAAGTGCTACTGTGAGTGCATGGCGGATCTGCAAATACCGAACAATCTCTCCCTGAGTCAGCTCATATTTTTCCTGTAGTTCACTAAATGTAAGGATTTTACACTTTTTTTACTAACTGCCTAAGGTAGAGATTCCGATTGTGTCCCATTTATCAAATCCTGATTGAGAGTGTGGCCCGAGTCAGCACACCAGTCCAACCCAGACGTTTAGTCGCCTGATGCCAAATTTCCACCGTCCGAGCCATAGGGCCCAGATACCTCCCTTTCTGTATAGGCTTTATGTATAGGGCTCCTAAGCACCCTTATCTTCCCACCTGGTATCTGTCTAACATGTAGGCTGGGTCTGTTGGAGAACGGTAAAGCCAGTGATTTATTGCCACTAACTACGAGGCCCAGTAGTAGAGTCGTATATCCGGAAGTGCAATCCCCCCGTCGTACCACCCTTTAGTCAGTTTGTGCAATGCTATGCGAGGCGCGCCTCCACTCCACAGTAGCAATCGGAACTCGCTTTCAATGCTTTTAAAATGAGAGTCGGGAATCGTGTAGGGGCAGATTTGGAGGAGATATAAAAATCGCGGGAGAGCAAGCATCTTAAACAGGGCAGCTCGGCCTAGCAACGAAAGCGGCAGGGCTCTCCAATGTTTAACATCATTACGGAGTCGATCTAAAGGGACGGCTAGATTTTTCTCATAGAAGAGTTGGGGGTCTGGGATAATAAAAACTCCAAGGTAGCGAAATCCGTCAAGGGCTATTTCAATCGCGCATCCCGGAGGAAGCTTGGGAAGTGGGCCCCGAAGAACAAATAGCAACGATTTAGCCCAGTTGATGGCATAGCCGGCGTATTTGCCAAAATTTGTAAAAATATTAAAAAGTCTGCGTATTGAAATATAAGGGGACGCTAGTTATATCAGAATGTCGTCCGCGTAAAGTGATATCCTATCTTCATTTCCTGCCTCCCATTTCAACCCTCTGAATACAACGTCCCCTCGCACCCAGGACGCCAGTGGTTCCAGCATCAAGGAGAAAAGCAGGGGGGATAGGGGGCAGCCTTGTCCAGTGCCTCTGCCTAATGTAAATATACGGGACGCAAGGTTATTGACCTTTACTGGACCCCGGAGCTCCGCGTAGAGTAGCCTAACCCACCCCAGGAATCGTGGGCAGAACCCGAGGCGTCTCAGCACCTCAAATAGATAAGGCCATTCTATAGAGTCGAATGCCATGGAGGCATCAAGGGAGAGCACCACTTCATCTTTATCTATATATTGTTGACACCCCAGGACATTGTGAATGTGGTGGATTTTCAGTGCTGTGTTCCGCCCCGGCATAAAGCCTGATTGATCAGCATGGACCAAGGAGTGGAGTATTGACACCAAGCGAGAAGCCAGGAGCTTTGCCAAAACATTAGCCTCAACATTAATTAAATAAATCGGTCCCTAAGAACCACAACTATCAGCGGGTTTACCTGGCTTTCGGATGACTACAATAGAAGCCAGACGTTGGTCCTCCGGCAGGATTCCTTTCTCAAAGCTTTCATAATACATGTTTTTGAGGTGGGGCTACCCGTAGGGCCACGGACTTAAGGAATTCGATAGGGACTCCATTGGGTCCCATCGCCTTTCCTGATTGGATACCAAATATTGCTTTGCAGATCTCTTCATCTGTGAGATCTGTTTCCAGTACATTCCTATCTTCCTCCGATAAAGTCGAGAGGCGCATGTCTGCTAACAATTGCCGAGAGTCCTCAGTGGTATACGTAGTTGAGGAAGTATAGACCCCCTCCAGATGGTCAGCGAATGCCTCCGCAATATCCTGTGGTTCTGAAATCTGCTCTGCTCTCTCAACGGACAATCCGGGCACCCAACGCTCCCCTTCTTCCCTTCTTCTCCAGCCATGCAAGCATTTTCCCGGCTCTGTTCCCCAGCTCATACACCTTATGTTGTGTTTGTAATAGTCGAGCCCAAGTCCTCTCCCTTGCCACAGTTTTATTTTCCAACTGCTTGATAGTTAATTGATGTGTGGTGGCCTCACTGGGTGAGGAGGTATGCTGCGACTCCAGTTGCTGAAGGTCACTCTCTAATTACGACAGCTTACGGTTTTGTTTTCTGACATACCCCACTTTCACCGCTAATGCTTGCCCTTTCAACATCGCCTTGTATGCCACCCATACTATCTGTGCTGAGTTCACTGTTCCGACATTTTCAGTAAAGTAGTGGTCTGTTTGCGTAAGCAGGTCCTCCTTTATATCCGGAACTTTAAGTAACCAGGGATGGAGGACAATGGTGTTGCACTGCCTTTTGCTATGATAGGTAAGCTCGATCCACACTGGGGAATGGTCTGAAATGCCTCTGGGCAGACCAAGTGGATGTCAAAAACGTCCAATATCTGCTAGATGTGTAAGGAAATAGTCTATGTGGGACATGCTCTTGTGTGCATTGGAGTAGTAGGTATAGTATGTCATGTCTGGTTGTAAAGCTCGCCACACATCTGTCAGCCCCATGGCCCATGTGAATTCCTCCATCTGAGTATTAGAGCGTATTAGGGGTCGCCATGGATGTCTATCTGTTTGGTCGCCCATGATCATATTAAAATCCCCTCCCAGAATTAGGGTGCCTATGGGGAGATCTATCAGAATTTTCCCCAGATCACTAAGCGCCTCCTTGCCCAGCACAGGGGAAGATACACTGAGACCACATTAAGCGGCTTACCCTCATAGCTGGCTTCCAAAACTGCAAACCGCCCCTGGGGATCTGCCCATGTGCGAACGGGGTGAGTGCAAGACTTCTTCAAAAGAGGATACCTGTGCCCCTCGAACCTGAGGTAAACCCCGCATGGACCAGGAGTTTATAGCCCCATCAATTGAGGGCCGTGCAGTTATTGCCCAGTAAGTGCATTTCCTGCACCAAAACCAAATCTGGGGCCTGTCTCTTAAGATATTGTAGCACCACTCCTCGCTTTATTTTGTCTCCCAGCCCATTCACATTCCAGAATGGATGATGATGTCTCTTCCGTACTCCCCATAATGGATTTTGTGGAAAGAATATGAGAGGATCTGTAAGTGTATCAAGAGGTGCAACTGCTGCTTCCCCCAACACCGTACCCAAGTGTATGGACCTGAAATAACATTTGGGCATATACTGCTTTAAGAACCGCATAGTTGCATACCCTGCCTTTGAACTTAGAACAGAGTTAATTGAGTCTGATACTCAACATTTTGTGATTTGAGAACGAGCAAATGAAACAACCCCTACTACTCTACTCCCCACCCATACCTCCCCCTCACTGCCCCCCTGCCAGTGAATTTCAAACTACCCACTCCCCAACAAGGCAGAGTGCCTGTCACCCCCCTCTCATTTGAGAGGTACTTGGTTTACAGCCTTGCCCCCCTGCCGTATTTTAAGGATGGTTTCACGGTATACTAGATACAGGGGATAGGTCCTGACCCCTTCCTGTGCCAATGGTCCTGAAGTGTCATAGAACAGGTTTCTACCCCAAGCTTATTAGAACCAAGTCACAAATGTCTGCTATGGTGCGGTGGAGAATACTGATTCACTTGAGAAAGGAAATTACAGACGTGCAGCAATTGTATGAAAATATGAAGTCGATCTTTCAAAAAGTTTTCCATTGCAGAAAAATGTCAGGGTACCATTGGATGATGATGCTATTGAGACAATGCGTTCCTCAGGAATGCGATTACACATAACTAAATTAGTCAAATGCATTTGTAAATGGAGTGATTATAAAAAATTAGAGAGCAAACGAGCAAGGAAGAATTAGAATAAAGGGAAACAATCAGAAGCAGATGGGGAAAATAAAAAGCTATTGTCAGATTCCCAAGATGAAGGAAAAGCTTCAACTTATCCACTGAGAGAAATAGCAGGTGGAGTGTATGTTCATGTACCTTGGAGCAAAGGCGATCTTGCAGCATTTACAAACAATTTTCCAAAGTTGAGAGATAAGCCTGTACAGTGATACACAAAGGTTGACAGATTTGTCCAAATTTCAAAAGGGATGTGGATTGATTTAAATACATTCTTTGATATTGTTGTGTCAAATGATTTGTGGGCTGAATGCAAAGTTGCTTTACAATGGCCATGTGAAGAACCAACGAGAGCTGCCCGCACTAATGCACCATGTAGTCATGGAGAAATATGAAGCGGTGATTACATTCTTGAAAGGCAAGTTTTCTCCAAAAGATATTGATTGGATAAAAATTCAAAGAACTTCACAAGAGCCAAAAGAATCAGTGCATTTTTACTATGAGTGTTTGCTTCAAGCCTTCCAACAACAGAGTAGAAGGGAATATCTCTAACCGAGTGATATGGGATTTTTCATGTCTCCCTTTGTTATTGGTTTAATACCAGTATGCACATACAACAGTGAATGATTTGCAGGCAGACCAAATCCTTGGAAGGGATCCTGAGGTATGCAAAGTAGGAGTGTGCAGATTTTTTAATTCTGCCAGTGAAACTTGACTCATTTAGTAATTCTGCGTTACTCATGTAACTGGAAATTATTAATTAATCCTGCCGTTCCATGGGTGGAATTAAATCAGTTCGGCTCTTACTTCCCAAGCAGGCAGCCAACCCACCTTAAAACAGAGGAGTTTTTTTTTAACAGGACGTGTGTTGTTAATTAGATACTGGTGTATGTGCACAAAACCAGTGTAAAGCTAACCTCACAGACATTGGGATGTGTGGGCACACCGTCTTCTCACCTTTAAATATTCAACAGAGAACAGTATTATCTCCAAAACACTGCTAAGACGTTCCTAAATGTTCATTGGGAGTCCAGGATGTCACCCGCTGGCGATCTTTCAAGGAAGAATATAGGCTCAGCTGTGGGGAAACTCGGGCAGCGCCTTGCAGAAAGGAAGGCAATTTGACAAATGAAATTGAAACCGTACAGTTCAATAAGGAGCAAAACATGCAATTAATTGGAATTTACCTGAAAATACGGGGTATCTAATGGCACTAGGCCACCTTAGATGCAAGCTCTATACCGGTAGGCTTTCTTTTCACAAACATCTTTTCCTGTAGGATGTCCCTCAACAGATGGATTCCTCCCATCTTGAAATGTCTGTAAACCAGGAACTAGTTTAACCCCCTTAAATGTATTACAGAATGCCAACCCATGTCCTTCTTTTTTACAAGAAAATCCATTCTCATGAAACATTCCATCTCCGCTGACTCTACAACGTGAATCAAAGTCTCTTTCTAAAACTTGGGCCATCTCTTTGTCTATCAATTCCATTTTTTCTGCATCTAAGGCCATTCCCTTTTCTGTTTGTGTTGTACAGGTATTCATCAGAAATCTTTCTTGAAACCAGCCACTGTCTCTAAAACCCAACCGTCTCCTGTTATTTTCTTCCAATTGTGGGTAAAGAATCTCAATCTTCCCCCAACTTTTACATGTGAAGAACCAACTGTGGGGATTTAGCTCACCTTGAGGGCCTATACCTTGAGGTCTTGATCTTCTACCACTGGATCCTGAATTCCTCCTTCTCTGAGGATAGAAGCTTGAATTTGAGTGGTAACCCCTATCATAATTCCTATAGGTTCTAGGATCTTGGGAATAATTTTGGGACCCAAATTATCAACGACTGACAGCCAGTCACCTCCTGTGAGCACTTCCTAAAACAGCCCTTGAGTCAAATAAGTTTCTCATATTGGTCCTAGCCTTGCTAAAGGCTGTAAAGGTAAGGAACTACTTTCCCAAGGATTTGACAAAGATCTCCCGACAGAGACGTCTCGTTGGGTCCCCCATGTCCTCCCTGGTGGACAAATTGGCCTATTTGGGGTTTATCCTTATTAGGATTGCTTTTCTCCTCTCAGTAATCAGGCCCGCATTTGTGATTCCTAACATGCAAATGACATGCTGCACCCGCCTCTCAAAAGGTCCACATTGACCCTGGTATTCTTGCTTCTGACTCCCTCTGCCATATCAAGTATGCAAGTCAAAGGACCCAGCATATCAAGGACTTTGTCCTGACACTACTTCAAGCACTTCTCAATCCCCTTCCTGGGGTCCTTTCCAAATTTGGACAAGAAAGTTATAAGATCAAGATCTAAGATGTGGGTAGTACCGGTCTTAACCCTGGTGGATGGCCTGGTGCACTCAGCACTCAACAAATTGTGGGTATCTTAATCCAAAGATTTCATGATGCATAGTTTCAGAAATTTAGTTACGTAGTCCATAGGCCACCACGCTGCACTCCGCAGGTGTTTTATCATTTTGAGATTAAGCATATTCCCCCCCCGAAGGGGTCCTTTACCTCCGCAGAGGTAGATGACAGGTCTAAATCGTTATCCAGTTTCTCAAAGAATTATGAGCTCTCATGAGAGTCAAAGACACATTCATCCCACTATAAGTCATTATACTTAATAGTTTCCTCCTGTCCACGGGTCTGTAGACCAACAAAATAGAGATTGGCACTGAAGCTGGAATTCAAATAACAAGTCTATTAATCACTCATGAGTGGGACTACGTCCACACAGCACTCTCAAGTGCTGCCTGAGGTAGTACATTGAATACACAGACCATGGTGCTTATATAGAGAGTTTGTTGCAGAGTAAGCATGTAGTTACAAATAGAAGGTACAGGCCTACACAGGAATAGTTACAGCCAGACATGGGCAGATGGGTAATCACTTAGTCAGCAAAGTGGGAGGAAGAACAGAACTGTTTACAACAGCACAAATGATTGACAGTTACATCTTTAACCAGGTGCATTTTAGCAGCTACAGGCCTTTTCTCAGCACGTACATTGCTTTGGCTCAGTACAGAAGGAGTTAACTAAAACTGATGACACAACCAGAATAGAAGAGCAAGCAACAGTGAAGACGGAAGAATTTCATAGCTAACAAAATGGATGCCACAACTAAGATGGCTTCAGCTTAAGCTAACGGAAATTATTTCAGATATCCACACGGGCTTCTGTGCTGATGAAAAACACACTCTGCAAGACGCCAAGAAGGCCCAACTATAAATTGGAAGGGCAAACCCACGTCTGATAAAACTAGGTATAATCTAAACAATAATTAATTATCAGAGACAAAAGAAATAGCAGAAGTACTTAGTTGTGAGGGAGCAGCTACTAAAAGAGGATGATGACTGATTGATTTGATTTGATTTATAGACTTGAAGAGCATGCGATTGCCTGAAGGCATCTTGGCGCTAGCATAGTTATACGGCCAGCCACAGAGCCACTAGTAATCAGCACAAGAAAAAACTGCATTAGAAAGAAAGAATAAGCAAGTTTTTAAATGCTTACAGAAACAAAGCAGATTAGTGTGCTTTTTTAAATACTGGTGCAAATTATTCCAAAGAACGTCTGTGGAATGAACAACACTACGGCCATCTCAAGCCACTTTTGCAATCCTGGGAACTATCACTGAACTGGGCGTGGCAGACCATAGGGGTGTCTAAGGGCAGTACCATCTGAACTTGATTCTGAGATATTCTGGGCTCGACACATGTAAAGCTTTATGTGCCAGACACAAGGCCTTGAAGGCAATGCTCCTCCTTACCGGAAGCCAGTGAAGCTCCACTAAAGCCTGTGCTACACACTTAAACTTTGCAAGTGTTTCAGAGAAGAACAAGCGGCATTTTGAAGCATCTGTAACTTATTTAGTGATCTCTGTTTAATGCCAATGTATAGGCATAACAGTAGTCGAGCCTAGTTAAGACTGAGGATGTGACCACTGCTTTTTTCAGATCAGGAGGAATAAAACGTAACACTTTCTTCAAAATGTTTAAGATTAAAAAAAACAAGATGAAGATAATTTATTTATCTGAGTCTCAAATGACAGTTCTACATCAAAAATGACACATAAATTCCTTACTTTGGAAACTGGCATTGGAAGAGAGCCAAGAAACTCAGGCCACCATGCATGACCCCAAAACTTAGCCTCCTTCCCAAAATAAAAGCTTCAGTCTTTTGGTAATTCAGTTTTGAACAGTATTTTCTCATTCAGCTATTGTTTGCTCACATACATCTATTAAATCGATCAGCCACCTCCATCAGATTGCTAGAAATCAATACCAAACTTTGCAAATAATCAGCGTACTCTACAGTGGCGAAGCCAAAAGAATGAAAAAGCTTGGCTAAGAGAGCCACATAGATATTAAAAAATGTTGGGCTGAGAGATGACCCCTGGGGTACACCACAAGGCAGGTTAAATGATTTTAAATTAAATTCCCCATGAGCCACATTTGTACGCGACCTTCCAAGAATGAAGCGAGACGATTCAAGGCTGACCCAGTAATCCCAGTTTTTGCCAGCTGTTTTATCAGGATGTCATGGCTCACCATAGCAAAGGCAACGGAAAGATCCAAAAGGGTCACCACGGCCTACCCCCATCCATATTAGATTTAATTTCTTCTGAGACTGCTACCAATGAAGTCTCAGTACTATGATTTGATCTAAGACCAATGTTTGCTTCATTCAATATTTTATTATTTTCAAGATAGTCTACCAGAGTTTTATTGAGATGTTTTTCTATAACCTTTGTAGGAAAAGGTAACCGAGAGATGGGTCAGTAATTATTCTCTGTCGTGGGATCTAGAGAAGGCTTTTTTAAAAGTGGAAGGACAGAGGCTTTTTCCATTCCCCAGGAAAAAGTCCCTCCGTAATGATGGTGTTGCACAGGGTTGCAAGAGCCGGAGCTATTTTTCGCACAAAATCATGTATGACCTTAGGTGGGCAGGGTTTTGAAGGAACTCCTGATTTAGTGAGTTTGATTAATTCGACCACCTGATCCACTATTAGAAGGGGGAAGTTACAGAGCTCTGCATTATTAACAGTCAGAGGAATGAGCTTGTTATCCCAATCCAGTGAAGGTCTGGTAACATCGAAGTTGCTGAATACAGCTTCCACCTTATCTTCCAAAAAATGTGTGCAGTTTGTCACAGAAAAACTGGCTTGAAACGAAACCATGTGGAGAATGAAGGTTAATGAGCGCTTGCATAGTTTTAAAAAATTATTTAGGTGAATTGGCAGCAAGGGTAATTTTTTCAGTATAAAACTTAGTTTTTTCCTAAATTATAAGTTTCCTATACTCCTGAATACGGCGTTTGTACCTCACTTTTTCATATTCAGAATAATTGGATCTCCAAACGCTTCTGCTTCATTTCCCTTAGTTTGGGGGAAAACCAAGATGCAGTAGGGCTATTTCCAAACATTCATAAATTGTTTACCGGCACCAGGAGGGAGACAGCATAATGTATCCAATTTGTATATTTAGCATTGTGATCTGACCAGATGATCGGTAATATTGCTTCCACCCTTAAACTCAGAATGATTGAAAAAAGGCCATCCAAATGTGGCCTGCTTCATGAGATGTAATCTTTACTAATGGACGTAAATTAAAACAGTTCAATGTTTCGTTTAACAATAACACATTTTTGTTTCCTTGGTCGTTTAAATGAAAGCTACAATCTCCTAATATTGTAAAATTAGGATAGACAATCCTAGTCTCAACAAAATTACTTATGGCCTCCAGAAATTTGGATTCAGGACCAAGAAGTCTGTAGATTAACACTCCATGGAACATTTACTGTTCTGTTAGTTTACAATTAAACAAAAGAGCCTCACAATCTGTTAGTATTGCTGGTTCACAACTAATTTCCAACAATTTGTGATAAACCTTTGCAATACCACCTTCACACTTTCCAGCATGATCAAGCCTACTGGAAACATAGGGGGCATATTATCAAGGACGGCGTTAACATTATCGCCGGTTTAGAGGCAGAAGACTGCCGCTAAACCGGCGATAATGGGCTTGATAATATGCGCTAGAGAATTCCCATAGAAGCGCATGTTGACACCAGAACATGGGCTTCTATGGGAATTTCATAGAGCATATTATCAAGCCCATTATCGCTGCTTTAGCGGCAGTTTTCTGCCGCTAAACCGGCGATAATGATAATATGCCCCATAATCTGCTGGGAGTGCCATGACGAAATCTGGATCAGAGACTTTGTCTGTCCAGGTTTCATTTAAAAATAGCGACTGAGGGGAATGGATATCTAAAAATGTTAAAAACTAGTATCTGTTTTTAACAAGGGCCCGTGAATTAATCAGAAAGCATATTAGTAATCTGGTGGTCCTAGTAGAACTGTCTCGTGTTTTACCCGATTTAGCCGACAGCATCAGTTTCTCCAGCTTACAACTGAATTCACAATTATTACATTTTAGGCATTCGCTGTCACTAAAACTGAGGGTATTACAAACTTTCTTGTTACCTAATGGGCTAAACTGCAACAACTCTTCCCTCGAATACTTTATTTGGGGAAAACGGACAGGAGTTTTGCTGTCAGATGGCTTAAATAGTCCATTTCAAAAATAGACTAGCGCGCCAACCTCATGAAAATGGCGTCCGTCCACTCGCTCCAATAATTCCCAATGATGGCGACTGTAGGGGAGGAAGATCGCTGCTTGGTGGAGTCGTGGAGGTAGACCAGAGTGGACCATTTGTAGAAGGAGAAGTTAATGGCCACCAAGTGTCATTTTTGATTGACACTGGTGCTACCCAATCCACTGTTGGAACAGGTGAAGTCTTAGACCTACCCCTGTGGGAAAGAAGATCCAAATTGAAGGAGTTTCAAATAAACAGATAACAACCCCAGTTCCAGAAAAGATCCCTGTAAAAATAGGCACATTTAAGGAAAAACATACATTGGTTGTCTGTGATTCGAGTCCTCTAAACCTTTTAGGGAGTGATTTATTGTGAAAGTTAAATTGTACAATTTACTGTACACTAGATGGTGTTGAGTTTCAAACACATAATGAAGATGCAGAGTTTAAAATGGCCTGAAAAGACATAGCCATAGGATTGTACCCAGTGAGAACTGTTGAAGTGTTGCCTCCTGAGTTAAAGAAGACAGTGAACCCAGAAGTATGGAACTTCAGAGGGAAAGATATTGGACTGATTAAAGGTGTAGAACCTGTCTGAGTCACAGTGAAACCTAATACAGTGTATCTGAGAACACCACGATACATGTTGACCTCAGAAACTATTGCAGAAATAAAACCCGTATTTGAAGAAATGTTGATGAAAGGGATTTTAAAAGAAATTGTCGGAAGTCCTTGCAACTCTCTGATCATGGGTCTGCAGAAGCCAAATGGTAAATATCGGATTATGCAGGACATTCAAAAGATTAACTGCATTGTTCTTCCATGTTGTCCAGTGGTACTGAATCCAGCCACCATCTTTTATTGGATTTTTACCTGAGGATAGCCACCTCCTGTTCTCCTTTATGTTCCAAGAGAGAGTTTTGACATGGTGCAGGGTTCCACAAGTGTATACAGAAAGCCTATCTGTTGGACTTAGCCGTTTTTGCAGTGTTATCCCCAAACGTTTTGCTTCTTCCTCCTATTTTTTCCTGACCTGTGTTTGTTCTGGGCACTTGACCACCGCTATTCAGTGCTAAAGTGCATATGCTCTCTGTGTAAATTTTAAATTGTGTGTTTGAAAATGCCACTTTTAGAAAGTATGTGTGAAATGGGGGGTTTGGCCCTTACCTACAAACACCTTGGGCCTTAGTAAATTGTATACTAAAAAACATCAGGTGGTTGTGAGATTTAAACACATCTTTACTTATGCATGAGGTACATTCTCTGAAGTATCTTTGACAGGAAGACTGGGTTATCCCCTCATGAGAATTTGATGGCAAGTGCGATGGGACTGCCTGCTTTACCTGCAAATGCACTTTTGAAAATCACAGATGACATGATACTTGATTATTGCAGAGGATTGGCTCATGTGGTGTGTTCTGTTTCTCACCAGGTTGAAGCTGCCACTTTAAATCTGCCTCAAGAACAGTGCCACAACCTCAGCCCAGGTGCCTGGGAGTTGGTCAAGAAGCACGTTTGGAAGTCTTGTCTGAAATTGCTGTGGAAATGCACCTTCCAGGTGATTTTAATCACAAACACTCCTGTTAGTGTGCCAGAGTACCAAACTGGGTGCATGCATCCCGCACCAGAGAAGTAAGGAATCCATACGAAGAAACAGTGTTCTTTGAGCCTGAACGATGAGCAATGGTGACTGAATTATCGCAGGTTGAGCGACTGCAAGGAGCAGTCTCACAAGAATCACAACAGCAAGAAAAAAAAGGGGTGAAGCTCTGCAAACAGTTGCACCAATCCAATTTCCAGTGATTTTACAACATGGCATTGAAGTCTCTGAAGAAGAAGAAGAGGCTAGATCTCAATCTGAGAAAGCAGTAGAGACAGCACCAGCACCAACAAAGGATCCGGGTGAAGGAACGTGTACTTAAATGAGAAGAGTCATACACAATGCTGAATGGCCACGAAACTATGGTCAAAGGAGACTGAGAAGAAGTGTGTGAGTTGATCACATACCACCGACTATCACTGAAGAGACAGAATCAAGTGGTGAGAGAGTGCACAAAAGACTCTCTTCTAAATGCAGTACTCTAAAAAAGGAATTAAGAAATGCCATTAGACTCTCGAGGAAGATAGCTTTACAATTATTTCTTTGGGAAGGGCTAAAAACATTAAGAGGATAGAAGATCTAGTAAAGAAAAATTCTGGACTAATTTAATATATAAATGCAAAGCAGACTAAATCTAGGATGTTCCGGTAGACAATCAATGGGCTTGATAGATCAGTAAGTGAAATAAATAACTCAAGTATCCTGGAGGCAGGATTGGTAGCTCATCTAACCCACACATTTGCAACTAACAAGTGTCGCTCGGAAGTCACGACTGCGAACACAATCAAAGTAGAATCAAGTTCATACACATTAAAACGGTCAGCCTATACAACATCATCCTAACTGCGGGCCCAAAATAAGAGATGATAAGCAGTCACATATGCCCACCAATAAGTGAGACCTATACTCACAACCTGAAGTCAAAAAAGTCATAACTGTTGGATGCTGCAATGGAGCACGAGGGCCGAATGGTATTCCACAGGCCATCTTTAAAGAAGATCCCTAGTTCTGGGCAAACATGCTAATGATACTATACAGTGAGGTCCACCTAAAAGGCTCTATACCAGAGAGCTGGCATGGATCAATCATTAACCAGTCTTTAAAAGAGGGGATAGGTCCAATCTGGCCAACTATATGCTTATAGCTCTCCTGGACTTGTAGGCCAAACATTATGCCTCTCTAATATTGGCTGACCTTATTGACTAGACGAACACGAACAATGTGGTGCCAGTCAATCAGTTGGGCTTTAGGAGACGACTTGGTACCACAACAAACATCTTACCAGAGTCCTTTATAGCATCTCTGCTTTATAGATTTCTGAGCAGCATTCGACTGTGTAAAATGAAGGAAACTGTGGAATAAATTTAGAGAATCTCTCAGAAGCTGCTACAAGCCATTGAATAACTATACTAAGAAATTTGGATCCAAGTCAAAATCGGTGACGTCACAAGAGTCTCAAGGAGGATTCCAACCCACCAAGGGCTTACGCAGGGGTGTGTGCTGGTGCCCCATCTCTTTAACCTATACATGGCAGATCTGTTGTTACCGTTAGACCAGGCAAATTCTCATCTCCCACTCCTGAGGCAACTCAGTTTGTGCCATATGTCCTACGTGGCTGACATACTACTGTTCAGTATGAAAAGAATTGGTCTCCTAAGGCTAGTTAACACACTGAAATCTTACACCAAATCCAACAACCTCGAGATCAACACAAATAAAACAAAAACCATGACTATTAGTAATCGACATGAGTGGCCAGTTAAGATCCTCCTAGATGACGCACTCTTGGAGGAGGTTAACAGCTACAAATACCTGGGGATGTACCTAAACAACAGAGGTCATTTTTCCCATGAAAAGCAGTACATGGTAAGGAAAGGAAATGCCCTAATAAAAGTCTTTGGCGCCCTTGCAAAGAAGTTGGATGGCCTTTCTTTTCAGCCCTGGCAGTAATTTCCACCAAACTACTTCCGACTGTGAAGTATGCCAGTGTGGCAAGGATACTGGCATTCTGGACAGGCTACAGGTTAGCACCTTTATGCGAATATTTCCCCTTCCCCAAAATTCCCTCCCGGCAAAAGTTTGATTGGAATTTGGGCTCATAAAGCAAGAACTAAGTAGAATGTCTGCTTCAATAAAATGCTGGTACAAAGTTCGGACAGCTCAGGAAAACCCATTAAACAGATCACTATGGATAGCCTTAGAAAATGGTCTACAATCAGCTTACTACAAATATTTCTATAGTTCCCTTAAACCACAGGCATTCACACATGCAGAGAAGCAATAATAGCGTGTTTCAACCCATCAGATCCAAAGCTGAACTGTAAATCAGTTACATTTCTGACGATTTCCCTTATTGAGCTTAGAGAATCAGCTAAACCAGCACCAATACTCAGCAAATAAGTGTTATACAAACGACAAGAACTGAGATCAACTGGTCTTGATAATCTACTAGTGGAGAAAGCAAACAATTTAGACTGGTGCGGCCACCTTGTCAGTAGGCTTGGGATTATCACTTTTGTAAGTAACAGCACATATAGCTAGATGATGTTTACCATATTAATATGTGCTGTTGAATATTAATTAGGTATTTTTATCAGTGCTGATCTTTTAGTATGTATTACTATAAGGACAGATGGTGTCATTATGCCCTACCAAGCACAGATGCACTTTATAGATGATGATCTAACATATTAATAGGTAGTGCTGAATATTAATTAGGTATTTTCATAGGCATCAATCTTTCAGTATCCAATACTACATAGACAAACTGTGTTATTACGCCCTATCAAGAACATCTATCTAGGTCTCCCTCTGGCAGATTTATGTTGTACAATTGTAACATTGTTATGGTTTTAATTAACTGAAACAATACATTTATAATTACTAAAAAAAAGTGGTGTAAGTGACTCAGAGGAAGATCAACAAAATCCGAGTAGATCAAAAAGAGCGAGAGTGCCTTGCGAAGCTATTCTGCACCTGAATAGACTTACTATGTATATCAAGTGTTGAATGTGTCAGTGGACAAGTTAAGTGACCTGAGATCTGAACTGTTCAAACCCCCATGTCATGACTCTAAAACATAACTAGGTAAGGCTGCTCGTAAAAGATTTCTGAAAAGAAACGAACATTTGAGAGATATTTGAAAGAAATATTGATAGAGAAAATGCAAAAGACTGTAATAAAACATTTATTTTTTCTTTTAAGAAGATTTCCCTAGTCCCAAAGCTGGTGTAGAAAAGTGGGGAACACATTTTAGAAGAACATGGAGTATGGTAAAGTTTGGCTATATGAAGATTCTTGTAAATTAAGAGACTGTTTAAAAGAGGCTGCTTAAAGAAATGTACTGCAAAAAGAAACAGCTTGAGAACATCTGAACTGAACAAGTTCAGTTATTGCTGTCATATTGTTTTTTTTTGCTTAAACGATCTGACTGCAGATAAATATGTGTTGTTTTAGGAATAAATGCAAGATTACTATGGGTATTACATTTTTAATAGTAATATTAGTAATTATAGCAGTAGTAGTAGGGTTTTATTTCACACAAGATAAGGAGATTAGGTCTACATTTGCACCTATGACATTTACACATGCAACAGATGAGGAGAAATTGAAAGCATCATTTGCGAATTACAAGAAAGAGGATTATTTAACTAACGTTTATTCCAGATTAGTTCAAGTATACACACGGGCTATGGATGCAAATGACTGTTATGTTTGGGCCCACTTACCATCAGAAGCAGAAGAATTTACTTATCACCACATACCTTTGTTATATGCAATCACTTGTAGATTATTTCGCTTAGCTTAGTTTATATGCAAGAACACTTAGAGTATTTTTATTCAAACTAAGAATTTGTGATTTCAAGAGTTCCATTACAGAAGAACATGAATTTACATCCACAGGCAAAAGAAATGGACACAGCTTGGTAATATTTTAGACCCTTAATACCTATAGATAGTGTTAATGCTTACAAAAAAATAAACTTGATGAGACCCTTATAGAAACTATTTATTATAACATTAGAGGGAAGGAGTACAAACATTTCACATAGTATAAATAGAGCGGAAGGCATTTTGAAAAATGTTTGGAAGAAAGAAGATGAATTTAAAAAGAAAATTATTTATTCCAAATACAAAATAAACAGGAGACAAAAGGGAAAAATGTGTGTTTACAAAAAAAGAAACCAAATTAGAAACAGACACGTAGAGATGAGTAGTTGTGAACACACATTTGAAATGATGTGGGGTGCATGGTAATTGTTACAAGGAGAAGTAACAGTCATTTCTGGAGTTTATTTTGTTTGGTTACAAGATGCTTATTTTCAAATACAAGCAGATTGGGAGGGTATTAGCTATTAACTTTGCTATTTCCTAGGATGTAATGTGTATATAGTATAGATGCACTAACAATGACACCATCACACAGACGTACACATAGCATAGGTGATGGCACACAACTACTTGGAGATATTTTTGAAGCAATCATACCACCAGTAGAAGTTATCTTAAATGATGTGAAAATTAGAAACCTTTCAACAGTTGTGGATAAGTTGGCGACCCCTACTTTTGGAACTTTATTAGATGTAAATACAGAATTAGTGGCTATTCGATCAAGGGCTTTACAAAAACGCTTAGTATCACACAATTTACTTGCAGAGAAAGGAGGAATCTGGAAGATGGTGAACGCTCAGCGTTGCTGCTCATACATATGTGATGAAAGTAAGAAAATCCAAGAATTTGCAAAGAACATTTCAGATCTGAAACCTGAATTAGAACCATTAGAGACTCCTGGGATTTTAGAAAAGTTTAACAAGGGAATTTCTACTATTGGCCATTGGCTTGCTGCTGGTGAAGGGGGAATACTGAAGGCTATATTTGTGCCAGTATTACTAGCAGGGTGTTGCTTATTAACCTTGTTTGCCTTTTATAAAAGTTGTAGATATTATTTTATTAGAAGAAAGTTCAGAGAGAGAAACAGACAGATAAAGAGTGCTTTAGAAATAAATCATCAGATCAATCGAGAATACAAGAGGTTAAAGAAATCTCAGAATTTGAAAAGAAAGAGAACTGACTCAACTGAGGATGGGAATGAACTTTAAAGATTGATTTGTGAAGAAAATGTGATGGTTAGATAACCATCAGAGAGAGAATGTTTGGTAGTGTTTTAAAAATATCGAGGAAATCTAGTTTATAATAAATGAGCAAAAGTAATGTACATGCTATAATGAAAAGTAAAATGCATTTAAATGCAAAAATTGTAGCAGGTAACAATATATACTCGTACTAGACCTCAAATGGATGAAGCAACATTGCTTGACAAGCTGACCTGGTTAGAAATGCTTAGACGTGCATAAAATATTTATTTCTTGACCTTTCCATGGATATTTGTTTTTATAATTAATAATAGTTGCATAACTATTTTGAAAAATGAAAAATGTTGTTACTTATACGAAGATCAATGTTAACTCATGATCAGAATTTGTCATTTAGTGGGGTAATAAAAAAGTTCATATATGTAGAGGCAGCATTTCTAAAGAAAATTAATGGTTGCTGTACTAAATGTTTTTGTTTCATTATATTGACGTTTCAACTTCTACATAAGTCATTTAGCAAATGAATTAACTAGTTTTATTGGAAGGTTAGACATGTAGTTTATACGTGTGAAAGTAGTCTTGAATGGGAGAAAGACTCATATGAAACTTAGAAATGATACAACTTAGTTGCAAACTCCACATTGCTGTCTATGGACTATTGTATTCCGGAGAGAAGGCGGGGTGATCCTGTTCTATGAGAGCATCAAAAGCTGATTGGCTGACTGGAGACAGAAGAAGCAACATGTTGCAATAGCTTCAGAATGTATTGTCTATATCAATGCATGTTCCTAGAGTAGGCTAACACTTTATCCCCTTTTGCCATTTAGAGCACCTATTCCGCATTGCTTTGAGACTCTACTGAGTTTCTTGAACCTCTGTTTATGGGAAGTTCTGCTTTGATCTATTTCTGAATTATCTGAGTTGAGTTTAGTGTTGAAGCTTTATGCTTTATGATTTCTCACTATGTCAAACTAAAACTCTTTATGGGTTTCTGACTGACACCATTCTCTCCCAATTCTTAGAATAGGGATTTTCTTTCCTTTATGGAAGGCACTTAATGTATTTGTATTACATTTCATTGCTTATTAACTTGATTATTGATTTCTAATTATATTCTAATGACTGAGATTTATGAATTTATCATATGGGCTATTAAAGATGATTTACTAAAAGATTTAAATAATCAACCCCTTTAACTCATACTAAACTTTCATTATTGACTGAAAATAGATTAGAACTTGTGACCATAGTTTATGTGATGTATAGCTCCTGATCTTCTCTAAAACAATGCCTCAGCAGTAAGAGCGGGAATTACCCCGGATGATGGTAAACCGAGATTTTAATTGAGAAACTATTTACCGCTCCAGCACAGGGGTCTCTGTAAGCAGTGATTCCAGGCATATCACCAGTTGTCTTTGAAATTCAGTTACACTAGCAGCCAGAGAGCGCCATGTGGCTTTCTGTGTTCACCTAATTGCTTTAAATTCATTTTAAGCCATAACAGAACAATTATAACAAAGGATATGCAAGACATTATGTCACACAGTGATGCTGGAACATTTTTCAGAGTGGGGGTGCTGTCATCAATGTTATATCACTTAGAATGTGAAAAATTCCAGGAGTCACACAAATAACAAATATAGCAAATGAGCCACACCCGTTCAGGAGAATAATGGCAAAGGTGTTTTTTGTAGCCTATAGTGAATTTTGAAGCACACTTCACAAACGTATTACCAAAGCATGGGGTGGCAGTACATTTACAAGCAGCACATCTTCCAATAGAATGGACACTAAATTTGCAGAAACATGAATATTTACTGATTAAACTACATAGCACACACACAATAATGTTTGGGACTCTGGTTACTGGAAATATTTATCCGTTGCGCAATACCACGTGTCTTGATTTATTTCGATCCAATTAAATCCTTTGTTTCCATCACACTTCAGAATTACACTAAAAATGTACTTCATATTTGTTGATATATTTTGAAATATTTGTAGAGATTATTTACAGGTATTTAAATTTTGTATTGGAAAAAAAGAACATCATTCACAGATCCTGTACAACAGGAGTAGCCAGAAAACTAAAATACTCCCCACTTACAACTAAACCTCCAAAGACAGAGACTGAGCGAAGCAAGTAACTTAAATCCTTCCTAGAATTGTTCCATTCACCCGTGCATACACTCATATATACATTCATCTTCTTATCAGTCCATCCTCCTAAGATTTTGCATGCTCTTTTACCTTTCCATCCGTGAACGCTTCTTTCATCCTTTCACCATTCTATCCTGCCATCCTTTTACCTGTTCCTCCATATTTCAATGATTTCATCCAATGATCATTTCATTCCATTCATCCATCCATCCATCCATATATTGTTTGATTATTCCATCAGCCATTCTTCCATCCATTCCTCATTATTTCCTTACTGCATTTGTTCTTTTAACCTTTTCTGCCTTCCTTTCACCTATCTTTTCACCCTTGCTTCTATCCATGTTTAATTGTTTCCTTTTACATGTTCTTCCTTTCACTGTCTTTTCCTTTCATTTCTCATCTTATTTTTTTCTCTCTTACCTTTCTGTCTCCTCTCACTTTATTTGCAGCTGTCTCCATTTGGCATATTTTTTTTCCATCTCCTTAAATAAACTTGGCTCACTAGCAGCTCTTAACTCTCTTGTGTCAGCCCTGATCTGGTAATAACGCCTTATTAGGGGCTTTTGTCTGTAGAACTCAAAAATGAAACTAATAAACATTTTAGAGAGATGCTTTTCCAGGTCATAAGGCCCAGTGACAACACCCACTTTAGCTGCTAAAGTGGAGGTTCACAATGCCACTGTCTTGAGCCCCAGCAAGATTGCCACATAGTTCACTTTACAAAATCTTCTCACATTACAGTTAGAGTAAGGAAAGTAAACATTAGTTCCCATGTTAAAAGAATATTCAGCAATTTGTCAGAGGACATAGCGTGTCATTTGACCTCGTTCTATGAAGGAACAGCAAATGTGACAAGATATAAACAAAATTTAAATGCATCTTTATGGCTCATTCACCTTCTTAACTGCAGCATGGTTATTTTGGGGGTGCTGCAGCATCCCACGCACCCCCTACTTCCAGCATATGTGATGTCATATGTGAGTGGAATGGAAAAGATAATTTATTATTTCAATTCGCCTCGTATTTCTCAATATCAAATGCTTTTTAGGTTTTAAAATTTGAAGGTTGCATTTAAACAGTGCACCAGATGTAAGAGGAAGATGCTAATTGGCAGATAAACACAAACCTTAAACACAGCTATGAACATGTAAAGAGGATTGTGTTGCCTTAGTATTTGATCTGCCCAAATGCAAAATTTAAAATAAATATCACATGAAGCACAGTTAGTAAATCTCTACTGGAAATTGAGACAAATGCATGAAAAATTCGATATACTAAGCAAACTTCTGCTCTTGACAATAAAAATTGAGGGGATGGAGACATAGAAGGGGCAGGAGGAAGGCAGGGTATCACCATATTTGAAGAGAGTAGGGAACAAGCCAAAAGTCATATACAACCTAATTTGAGAACTTGATCCCATAATGGGCAATAATAAATTCCTAGTTGTCTCTAAATGTCTTCACCACAGATGATATCTTACATCAGGGGGACCCATTTTGAGATTCATAGAGATAGGTGTGGAGATAATAGAGGGACAGAATTTCCAATTGTACATTTTACTTCAGTGGGAGGGAGCTTTTTCTGTTCCCTGTAGTATGCATGCGGGGGAGGGCCAGGCACAACAGCTTTCTGCGACTGCAACTATGTCTGCAAGTCCAGTCCAGTGGCTCCGAGCTCAGAATGATTTGGTCCGGAGTTTGAGTACAGGCCCGGAGACACTGAGAAACTCAGAGCTGCCTGGAGAGGTATTTCCACGCGGAATACCACTCCAGGCAACTCGTAACAGGGCACCTAATGATTACCTTCAAAGACACTCACCACGGATGACCTATCGCCATCCATCAAATAAACATGAATCCGTTGAAAATTGGATTTTCGCTATTCTCTGCAACGGAAGCAAGCATTCCTGTTCAATGATGGCTTGCTTCTCCTAACATGCTTGATTGCAAACTTGAGAACTCTGAAAGCATTATATCCCTCAACTTACTTAAAAAAAGAATAAACCTACACATTGAAATAAACAACATGGCCAAGAGAGTGCAGTTTCCCATAACAAATTCTCAAGACTATTTCCCAGCACTTAGTTTAGTAACAACTTAATTATGGAAAGTCCCTCTTCACTAGTTGCTTCCTATGAGGTATCATGTCGAATCTCCAGATACAAGCAATATACATGCTTTGATCATATGTTTGCAACCTACTCCAAAGGGGTAGAAATAAGCTAGATGCATTTACAAAATGCCTTGAATAAACGCACCAAATAATACCCACAGGATTAAGTACTCTCTCTCTCAGTAAACAGAGATTGTCAGATGCAATGGGCATCATCGTAGATGTAATAGCACAATACTATGGCATCAGTGCATAGACATCTGGCCAGTGTTGAGCAGGATGACTGTTTGCACTTGGGTGAGTTACAAATACAAAGAAGGTACTCATTTAGAAAGATTGACTAATTTGCACATATTTGAAAACCACTATCAACCTCAAACAGGTACATATGCCTAGGCCCCTTCCATATCTCACAATTTTGCTTTGTGCTCCTACCAAAATGAAGCTAGAAAAATGTCCCTCCTAATAAAACAAGACTGGTGATTACATTTGCCAAAATGTTTAGCAACAACAACGTCAGCCTTGTGATTTTTTCTTAAGGTTTATTTTGTTAAAAACGTTTCCCCAAAAATCCCCTGTTTTTTTCCAGTTGCAGATCAGATACCCCTGTGTCACCAGTCCTCACCTAACCACCACTTCCGTCTCTGTTCTGTAGCTCCTATTTCACCTCCATTTTTAAATGCCATCTGTCTCTCCTTTCTTTGGGCTTATTTTTTTGTAAACAAAAAGTCTACCCTCCATTTAACCCTACTCGCCCCTTTTCCCAGCTATCTTCTTTGCTTTGGTTCAAGCCTCTCACCATATAACCTTAATAGCCTCATCGCCATGCTTCTCCCTTCATGTGCCTGCTTTTCTCCTTTTCATGTTGGAAATAGAGGAAAGACTGCAGACACAAAAAAGGAAGAAGCAATACCCAGCTTCAGGATTTATCTGCCCTAGAATATGTTTTTCAGGTTCATAATATAGTTTATACAGCCTACATTTTGAAAATATTGTACATTTTTTTGCCTTTTATGTGAGCTTTTTTACTCCACAAACCGGATTCAATACCATGGACACTGGAGAATGTTGTAGAACCTCATGAAATATCACACCACCGTTTTTCAAAACCTTGACCAGCGTTGCTTAATAAGATGAGTTTTCTTCACATTTTTCAAACTTAGATAGTGCCCACCACACCATGGTCCGAGTACTGCACACTGTAGCACTATGAATATGATAGAACCAAACTTTTGTATACTGAAATTCAAATTCAGGTGCCGGCAAAATTCTGGGGGAACCCAGTTGTACGACCCAGTGGTATTATGCAGAATTACTGCCACAGGTGCAAAATTGCATACCACTGCTATTCATAGTGGTGTACATATAGAGGTAGAGAAACAAGATGAAAATGAAGATATATTACATGGAAGGGATAGGAGCAGAACCATGGAAGGATAGGCTTTGAGGAACAAAGTTGCTCAAGAAGAACTTTAATGTTAGATATGGTGGCTTACTACAATATTAAGGACTGAAATATCGCCCTTAAAAAATAGTGAGCCAAGAATATCAACTTCCATAATATTTTCATGGTATGTGTATATAGATAGATATAGGTTAATTATTCTACGCCTCACACCAATGTATCTTGATGATATATTTATTTGCATCTACATACAATAAAAATATTATCCAGTGGCGATCACTGCTGGGTAGTTATAGTAATGACCACATTTTCATAGGAGAATAATTTTTTGGTGCTTATAACTTTGTCACCATCTGACAAATCTTCACAAAACATTCAAAAAAAAGTCTCATCCACTTTGTATCCTTCTTGGAAGCTTTCGGAGTGATCTGTCAAGCGGTAAAATTAAACACACCTACAGCCAAAACGGCTGAATGGAATTACAGCAAATTTGGCAAGAAGCCAGATCTTGGTCCAAAAAGCACGCCTTTTGTGATTTGGTGTAATTCTGTTCAGTAGTTTTTGAGATATTAAGGTTAGCGTTATTTCATGCCACAGAGGATCTGGAGAGCCCACAGATGTAGATATGAGATGATTGGCTGCCACCACATCAACAAAGATGTGATGGTAGCCATTTTACAACTCGGGGGCTCAATCCTTTGTCCTGAAAAAAAGTTTGAAAAAACATATAAGGGGACAGGGTAGGGATATATCCTTCACCAATAGGCATGGTGCCATTTTTTTTATTTTTAAGTTTGCAGCAAATTCGCCATGGATCCACAGTAAAATTGGGAAGAAATCCCCAGTTGGGCTTGTGCCCAGGTGGGTTGGGGGCAGTAGAACATATTTAGAAAGGGGAGTGGGTTTGCAGCTGCCCCCCCAGATGTTTTTCAGGGACCACATCCTCTGGAGCGGATTCATAGAAAATGACATTGTTCAGGTCGGTTTTTAAAAAAAGGGAGGGGGCATGCAGCCGCCCCCCCTCCCAGGTCCATTTCCAGGCGCGGGGGAAACCATTCCAAAGGGCCGAGTTAAAAATGACTGAGGGAGCATATCTGATCTTGCATGTTGAGGCAAATATTTCTTTTTAGAAAACTAACTCCCAGCAAACTCACTCTTAGGGAGTTTTAATTCTAGAAATATATAAAAGAATATTCACAATATATTATACGGATATTGTAAGTCACCAAGGAGTTCCATGGCCATATACAGGACTGAGGTCGATGGCCGAGTTCTTTTAGAAAATCATTGAACTCCAAGGTGACTTGCAATATCCTTATAAGGTACTGTCTGGGTACTTTATTCCTTATAATACAAAGCTATGCCATCATCATTCCCAGAAAATGCTTAAATCCTTGGTGTGTTGTTTTTTTATGTGAAGGACATAGGATGTTTGTAAACATGAAGAATACAATTAGAATCTCTTGTGCAAAATTAAACACACCAAATATCAGTTAAATATTTGATGCAAAAAGTTAATATGATCAGTATAGTAAACACCAACTTTAAAAAAAAAGGTGTAGCCCACAATGTGTGGAAACATGCAGAGAGATTCTATCTTTAAACATGTTGCCATAAATATCTCCTTTCTGCTTATCACTGTTCATCTAGAAAAGCAGAACAGAGGAAGGAAAAGCCACATTTTGTTTTCGTTTTTCAAGCTGCATTTTTATTTATGATCTGTGACCTTCCTATGACCTGGGCTGCTGGCTCTGCAGGAACCTAAATGTAATATCATATTACAGTTGACCTATTACATCATTCTTTTTATTAAAGGTGACTAGGTGTGCCACATGTGTCCTGTAATAAGGAAATCAGAGAAAGGCTTTCAGGCTTTTCTACAGGGATTGCAGGCTTCCATGTTTTATAATAAAGTACAAGTGATATTAGGTCGTTGATAACTTTGAGTCACGGTTGACACTGAAATAATCTCATGCAACCATTAATAATACTGAGACAGCAACAAGAAAATTCTATTGACATATGGAAGACCAATACCCTGAAGCACTGTAGAAAATTGCTGGTGGTTCTCTGGCACAATGATTAGCATGGTCTCGAATTGATCTGTATGAAGATTTAGCAAATATTATATATTGACTGATGACAAAAGAGATCAGTTGATTGAGTGTCTGCTGCTGTTACTAATCATACAAATAAAGCTTTATGTGCCTTTTTCAAGGTATAAACCTGGAAACACTGGCTTGTTTTTTTTTTCTTTTTTTGCCTGACTCGATAAAAAGAATCTGCTTTATAAAGGGTAGTGTTATAATTTAACACAATATGGCAACAGTCAATTTTGCTTCACTTTCTAGTATCCAGTTGGTATTTTCATGATCGTTGTGAAGCAATTTAATGTTGATACCGTTACATTCTCATTCGATATTTTCAGGTCTTGGATCTCTAGATCTACATATTCATTTCTCAGTAAAAACAAAGAATTGTAATCTTTGTACACTAATCCCTAAATTGCTTTCAGAATTACACAAAAAAAGTGCTTAGAATTAGAAAAAGGTAACATTTTTCACAAAACTTTATCTAGAATTTGATATATTCAATCAGAAAATCTTACTAAAGGTGCACACTTTTCTTGTCACTTTTACTAAACAAATTATGAGAAATGCCTAAGCTCTGCATAAAAGTTACAGTATCTCTGGTAGGAAATATATTTAATGCTTTTCAAACTATGGGGCATGTTTCTGACTGGAGTTGTGTTGCAACGTGGTGCATGTGCAACGCAAGTCCAAAATGCAATTTATGAAGCCACACAAAGCCACCTTGCATGGCCCTGAGTGGCTGCATGAATCCAGAGTAACACAACGCTGAGCAAATCCATGTGTTGTGTTACTCTGCCCTTGGAAGGCATTCCATGAGCATTGCGGTGGTGTTCCCATGCAACCCCCATGGATTTTGACGCTTTCCCAGATTTACTGAAAGTG
Organism: Triturus cristatus; assembly: GCF_964204655.1. Classification (NCBI taxonomy): domain Eukaryota; kingdom Metazoa; phylum Chordata; class Amphibia; order Caudata; family Salamandridae; genus Triturus; species Triturus cristatus. Next base: position 673,711,930 of record NC_140581.1, on the reverse strand, counting down.
GTAGACCTAGGAATGCGCCAAAATACTACGCCTTCCCAGGTGAGGCGTAACAATGAGAAATATCTTTATTTCTCCTCTTTACTTCCTCTTTCTATGTGTGCCACATTGTTGATGAAAATGCATCCTAGGATTATTTTTGTGCAGGAATGTGCCCCTTTCTGCACAAAACCAACCCTGCATTCAATGAAGGTACCCTTGCACCATGGTGCTCTGTTGGCGCTAGGCAGCCCATTGTGCACCAGTGCTGGGAAAAGGAGAGGCATGCACCATATTGTAATAAATGCGGTGCATTCCTGCCCTTTTTCTGTAACGCAAAGCAGTACAGCAATGTGACTTGCTGCGCTGTGTAATTTTTACATAAATAGGCCCTCTAAGTGTGTCGTAATGGCGCTAAATCTGACTTCCTTTTGCTAGGGCACCATCCCCGCTTCCATCTAAATAACTCTATATCATGCAGTATAAGCACCTGGGGCCATATTATGCATTGTGATTGTTTGCGCCCGGCTCACCTTTTAGAAGGCGCGTCCAGCGTAAACAATCACAAAGCGCCATATTATGATGTATGTGCTGCGCCCAGGGCAGCCGCGAACTCGTGCCGCCCCCAGGGCAGCACATTCATGTGAAAACACGGAGCAGCTGCTCTGTGTTTTCACAGTGCAGGTGGCAGTAAGGGACTGCACCCGCTTGCAAGGGGATGTCTGGGGGTGCAAGTGACCCCCTTTACCCCCTGCAGAGGGTTGCTCTCAGGAGGCGCACTGACAGTGCGCCACCTTTTAAATGGTGCACTGTCAGTGCGCCTCCTGAGGGCTCCTTTGACTCTGCACCCGCTTCTGTAATATGACGGGGGTGCAGAGTCAAAGGAATTCCCTCATTTGCATTGGGCATGCCCCTATGCAAATGAGGGAACAACCTCTGAAGTTAGCGCTGGAGCTTTAAGTGCGCCAGCGCTATCGCTATTATAGAAGGGGACACACAAGCGTCTGCACCCCCTTCTATAATATCAAAATGCCCCGGGGGCGCGCAAACGCCTGTTGAGCCCCCTGGGTATTTTGTTGTAATACGGACCCTGTTGAATTAAAGACAAGAACTTTGACGGAGTGTCTTGTGGAACTTAATGGAGTGATTTGTGGACTCCTAAAGATTTTCTCAGAGCAAGGAAGCGATACATACCCATCCGCTGCTTCATCACCAGGCTGTATGGGTCAACCTACCAGCTGAAATTGTGTGAAGTAATGCAGGTAAGCTCTGTGGGATGATGAACACTGCCAAAACATGAGTGCAGGCACTAGCACTTAGTACAATGGAAACATTTCTAGAAGGCCTCCTTAAAAGCATTCCAATATGCATCCCCCTTTCTAAGTTGGACAGGGGACCTGCAATGTGTGAAGACTAGAGCTGGGTATAGTCACAACAGAGGCTCAGGCCCAGGGATCTCCAACCTTTTCTGTAATAAGAGCTACTTATGTTCACTGAAATTCATCCTGGGCCACTAATACCATTTTTGTTATAATAGCGACCACATCAGTCAAGACTACATTAGTAGCCACCACATGAAAGATTATCAGCATTGATCGCCTCAGTTCATGAGACACAGCTGCTAGCAGTAATATAAAAAAGACTTTTTCAATGCCTCCGCGGGGGGGGGGGGGGATAATACATGACAGTCATAGCTGCAATGCTTCTAGCACCAAGGTAAAAATACTAGAAATAAGTCTCCCCAATGCTGTATGAAATTCAGTCGTTTTTCTCCACACATTTCTGCTTATGAGTTCTAAAAATAAACACATTTTTGTCTCTGATACACACTTTTCAATTTTGATATACATATATTCCATGCTTAGTTTGAACTGGTGGTTGCCGGTGGGGGCCACTGGCACTGATGTTTGGACAGTGGCCCTTATTTTTCCTTATCGGACATTTCCTGAGAGCAAGAGAGAGAGAAAACACAGGAGAAAGAAGGGGGAAGAGAAAGACAAGAAAATCATCACAGAAGGAAGAACCTGTAAGAGTCAGCTAAAGGATAAGGGGTGTCTGGTAATGGATTAAAGAGGTATGAGATGGAATGAAGGCTACGCAGCCTTAAAATTTGGTGTGCTGATATTTAATAGCGCTGGGCGTGGGCTTCTGAGAATAGCATTGGGACCTGGAACTCATTATTTTACAAATTAAATGCTGCATATATTAATTCAACAAAGCAAAAGCTGGTCTGCACATAGGAGAGCTACTTATAGGGAGTTGAAGAGTTACTAGAAGCTCAATAGCTACTCCTTGGCGAAGCTTGCCCTGGCCCTTACAGTATGGTAATAATCCTCTGACAAACTTGAGATGTATTGGAATTAGGTCTTTTTTTATTGAACTTTTTACAGAAGGGAAAACAGAAAGAATTAAAGGATGTGTTGTCAGATAAATTAGCAAACTATTACCTGTGTATTTATTGCCAGAGTACAATTAAACTGCCTAGTTCAAGAGTTATCCTAAAGGGCTACTTTAGGTTTCTCTCATGCCAGTGAGATGGCCTTTTTCATCTTAGACAGCAGGACTATTGTGCCAGTGTGCTATTTGACCAAAAATACACCATTTGTTACAGTACAGAAACCCTGAATGAAACATATCTGTGTCCTGACATCCGTTTGAGTCACATGGGTTTTTTATAAAACACATTTGGGGCATTACTGCATGTCACTACTGCATTATGTGGCTTAGAGGATGTGCCCATCTCTGAAGTATGAACATAGTCATCATATAGAATGTTCAGCATGGGTGCCTTATGACAATCAGCTTTAAATTACTGACCTCTTATACATTTGGATGATTAATAAACACGGCATGCAGGCCTCCTCAAAAAACATCTAACCTAAACTCACAACCATCATGCCTAGAGAGGCTGCTGAATCCATCACCACGCCCACGTAAAGTACAGTGTGACATGCAGAAATGTAACACATATTCTGCACGTAGGCAGGAACGAGTAAGCCTCAGTCTTACATGAATGGATTAATGATTCAGCAATTGCAGGTTACAATCTTTTCAGAAGTACATTATGCTGAATGACATTTTGCATCCCTCCCAACTACCTTTTTGTTGATTGTTTTACTGGTATTGTAAGGCTGTGCCCTAAGACACTGCATAGTGTCACAGCACAAATTTGTTTTTCAGTAGAAGCACATACTTGAAATTTGGTTACACCCAATTGGCTTATTTAACTTTCCAGTAAGGCCATGGTAAGTCAATGATATAATGCACCAGTGGCATTGAAATTAAATGTAGGTTACAATTTGTATTTATAACACCTACATATATAATTGAAATGTATGGCTTTAGAGAATACATGTGTGTCAATGGTAGGCTGCAAATATGAATTCACTGTAGAAACATGGCAGGGAAAAGTACTGTGCCATATAAAACTCCTACTTTTATGCATTTGTTAATCCATAAATAAGAGTGCCCGTGAGCTCACAGGGCTGGATGCTTTATATATGATACTTGGACATACTACAAATGAAAGAAAAGTGAGAGCCCACAGTGAATAGTTGTCAAAAGCTGTTTGAATAAAAGTCAAGTTTTACAATTCAGCAAGAGAAAATAATAAAAACTTGCTCGAAAAGTATTTTCCACGTCTTGACAAAAATCTAATGCAATGTTTAATGTAAAATGCAGTTCAAAGGTAACTTTTATTTGTATTGCCTGGAAGTCAACTCGAACTAACCGGTCCTGTTGGCTGCCTTTTCTTCAGTGACTGTAATTAGTATTCCAATTATGTGGCAATTGCTGGCCAGCTAAAGGACAGTCCTGACACCTGTGAGGACGGGAACACTTTTATATTATAAACGCTTATCAGTTACCTGGAAAAAGCCATCTGGAAGGGGACACGAACAGCTGGTAACACAGAGGACTTCTTCAATAGCCTTCTCTCTCACATTTAAATCCCAAATGGGGACCTAAGTGGCAGAAACGTCTCTAAATGCGTAGCAGTAGGGAAAGGTCTGTTCCCTCATTTCCATAGGGTGGGCCTCCAAGGGGACACCAAACTCTTGAGAGGGTGTCTAGTCCTAGAGTGATCTGTGAAGTTATATATTAACCTGAAAGATGACGTTCTGAAAAGAGTACTGTGCTTTTGAATAGATTAAGCATAAGGAATGCTCCAATTCCTGGAATATACACAGGGGAAAAAGGCAGCTCACCACCACCTCCTCATAACATTCCTCGGTCTCAAAGATCACTGCAAGAAGGAGGACAAATCTGCCTGAGTGTCTGGAAGACTCTTGATCTGAATTGGCATCCAGACACTGCAAATGTTCTCCAGGTGGCCCCATGTTCCCTGCTGAAAGAGCAGAAAAGGCACAGAAGTGCTCCATCCACAGAGCAAGATCCAGTTGCCCAGTTGTAATTGGACTGCACTGGACCCTGTGACAGCCAGAGAGAGAGAGAGATATTGTGTCTGGAAACCAGCCCTCGAGTCTGTGTATGCTTCTTTTTCCACTCAAGCGGTGGAAGCCATTTTGAAAAACACTGTTTGAAACGTATTTTTTGTATCTTTTGATACAATACATTGAAATGATGTGTTTCACAGTTCGGTGACCTTCTCCCTTAACCCCCTCCCCATTGTATGTCTTCCTTACCCCCCATGGTATGTAGTACTGAAGAGCCTGAGGCAGGGTGTACGCTGATGGAATTTGAAGCTATGTACCCAAGACAAGGGATTATACAATTTCCAAAAATAGTTTGAAGCAGTTGATTTGAACATTAAAAAAAAACCTTTCAGCCACGTCTCTCCCACATGCCTGCGCGTGAAGCACCCCGCGTTCACAGTGTGCTTGTAGTAATGCTATTTATTTTTAATTCATCTGAGGAACAGAACAGTCAGTCATCGGAGTCAGCCATCTCACTGGTGCCATTACAATGCCTCGGCTACAAAGCCTGGACGCACCCGCCCTGACAGGACCCTTATCGCATATCCACAAAGGCAATGCTGAAGTCGCAAGCGCAGGCCGGCATCCTGGATATCAAGAGAGACAAGAACACGGCGTGCTCTGTTTTTCGCTCTCTTGCAGCAGGACGTGAGTCAATAAATGTTGTTACATGGCAGGCATTCTCTCCGTGGCGTGGACGGAGCGTCTATCGACGTCTCCTCTCTGCAGACACATAAAACAAGACCTCAGAAGGATTTCCATCCTTAACAATCCGATGATCCGCGTTCTCTGCCGCAGCCACAGTTCATCTGTCCATGCACATAAGCCATCACCGTGCTTCTCAGTCGTGGGAAAGGATAATGGCTGGTAGCTAAAGGGCACCACTTTAAGTCATCACTGACTTCTCATCTTATCATTTCAGACGTTTTAATTGACTCTGACCTACTCTGACAGAGCAGCATCTCTGAGTAGAGTGCACTTAGGCCCAAAGCCTCCTTGGCTCACTCTTGGCTACTCTCTCATTAATTCCTTTGTTTATTTGCTGTGTTTTGCATACTTCAAAAACACCATGGACGTGATTCGCAAAACAAGACGTACATCTGTACCCGTTGAGTAACTCATTCACTTGGATTATTTCATTTACAGCTTATTACAATTCCCAAAGCATGCCTAGAATATGCCTAGTATCCTGTGGCAGCCACAGGTTCCCAGTCACATTCATGGAGACTTTTGTGAATTCTTGTGCTCGTGCGCGCACTGATATTTCGCACAGTGCACAGTGTACAATCATGCATGCTGAAATATAAATGCCTTTGTGCAGACGTTCTTTTGTTGTTGCGGATTTGTTTTCGGTGATGAATATTATTCTAGATAGCTAAGCGCCTTTGCTCTCTCAGCTCTAGCAATTCAGGGGTGTACCTTCCCCCTTCCCACCCTGGAAAGGAATTTACTCCTACAATTGACCATATTCAGGGTGGTAAAGGATCACAGAGGAGTTTTTGAATGATACAAACTAATGTGTTTGTGGGTGTTCACAAACTAAACTCTCCACCCCCTGTGTGGGATTTGCTCCTGTAGGATATTATGTGAGAGTGGAGTAATATCTTGTGAGAGTGAAAAGGATTTACTAGTGATGGCCACCTTTTGAAAATAACTTGCGCTTCTAAATCCACCCATTTACACTTAACACAGTTTGCAATGGCAAGGATATGAACTTGTAATATTACTGATAACATGTTTCTTTATATAGAGTTTGCTATCACTGTTTTATGAAGCTGAAAAAGGTGTTACTGCCATGCAATAAGGACTGCCTCTAAACAAATACTTAATGTTGCTTGGTGGGCACCGACACTAGTTTTTTGGGGACTGAGATTTATTTTTCATCATCAGACTTTAATGAAGAGCAATGCAGAAAGGGAGAAAGAAGGAGGAAGAGAAAAAAGGAGGATGAAAGTGGAGATGAAAAAGAACCTGCAAGCAGGGCTGGCTTCAGAGCAGTGTGGCAGGTGCAGCTGCACCTTGCACTGACCTTAGGGTAAGAAGGGTGGGAGGGGGCGGCTGTGTTATAATAATTTATGGGTTTAAAAGCACCCTCTGCAGCCTTCTTTGAGTGTCAGACAGTTTTCAGGCAACAATAAAAATGTCAAGATAACCTGGTGTATAATTGTCTAGTGGCAGTTCTGACTCATCATAAAGTAGCCCAGAGGGTTAATATGCCACTGCAAAGAATTTGTAACATGCAGATCAAAGAACTGTATTTTATGTGGATAGCTCAGTGGGTTACTACTTTTGCCACATAGATTCTTTGGTTACTTGCAGTTCATGTTACAATCTTAATACAGCACAGTGACATATAAACTGTCATCAAAGAGCTGCATGCAAAATGCATTGTATAGGGTTGGACTCTTATGCGTTTTCCAAATTTTTCATTCTCCTAATATTGCTAAAAAGGTTTAGTTTGGATAGAAATGCATTCTTATTAGTAAAGCCAACGCCAACCACTGTTGTACGATTTAAGTCCTGAGTTTGTACTTCTTCATACTATACACTCTTAAAATATACTGCCACTAGTATGGATCACGTGGTTCCTACACCTTGAAATCCTCATTGTATTGTTTTATGTAAGATTTCATATACTCTGAATTAAATATGTATGAATCATTGTCTGTGTGTAATGCATGTGTAAAGTGCATTGACACCCTACACTGGTATGAGCATGTGAGGGAAAGGCTATGGAGCGATGAGGGGCCCTGTTGAAAGGCGGTAGTGAGGGAATCTGTGAAGAAGAAGGTCATTGAGAGGGCGTCAAAAGACATTGGTGCGCCGGGCCCCACCATCGCTAAAGCCCGCCCTGCCTGCAAGAGTGAAATAGAGAGGAAGTGTAATGTGGTGAAAGAAAAAGGCATTAGTTGGGATCAAAACTATTCAGCCTGGGGATTCTGCAATGACAGTGCTACAGTAAGCCCCAAAGAAAAACGTTAGATCCCGCACTTGACTTGACTTTTACAACAGATAAAACACCGCCTTTTAGTCCTGACAATCTTGTGGTTGTGCTGTGCCACCAACTGATAACAGTTATGATTCTGATGTGCAATCAAAAAAGACTAAATTTGTGACAGCCATAAAAAAGAAAAGGTATGACGTTCCCATGTTCTCGGCAAATAAAGAGGTTAGGATGGGGACCTGTCAGTAAAGGAGGTAGGATTTATTAGGATTTAAAGCCACTAATTAGCATAACGATGTCCAGAGAATGACATCACATACATTTTAGCCCCAAAAAATCACATCACTCTACATGAGACCTGGATTAGACGACAGGCTTGTGTGGCTTTTGTCCCACATGAAAAATAAGAAATAAAAGGCCTGATCAAAATCAGTGTTATTAGAAATGGGGGTCTCTAGTTGGCAGAGGTAGGTACCTTTGTCCAAGTAGGGACCATTCTTCCTAGTCAGGGTAAGGGGGATAAACTTCTAAAATAACCCCTTCTCACCCCCTTGATAGCTTGGCACGAGCAGACAGGATTATCTGAGACAGTGTGTAAAGCATTTGTGCATACATACAGTAATACAGTGAAAACACTACAAATGGACACCTCGCCAGTTTAGAAAAATAGGTAATCTTTATCTAAACCGAACAAGAGAAAAATGACAAAAATCCACAATACAGTAATAAAAATATGACTTTCAAAAAGTAGAAACAGTTCTGCTCAAAGCAAATTGCAGATGCTACACTTTTCAACACAACAAACCTTGGATGCGTCGAAATCAAAAGCAATGTGAGAAGCTGGCCTGGTATATGATGTCCACTAATGTAAGTGGGCACCATGTACTAGTCCAGCCAACCCTTATTGTGATTTAAGAGGTCTTAGACAACCTTAGAAAGCTCTCTAAGTGGTAGCTGTGGAGAGCAGCCTTCAGGATTAGTCTTGAAGGAGTGTAAAGCAGCTTGTTTTACCAGAATGCAATCTTATAGTATAGACTAAATGAAAAAGAACCACACAAAGTAGTTATAAAAATACGTATTTATTATATAACACTATCCAGCATGTTACAGTATCTCCCACACGGAAAGTGGTATAAGAAGCATGACTCGAGTCAGGACAATGTCAAGAGGACGTAGAATTGTTGGGGACCCACAGAACCACCCAAGGGAAGTAAATAGGGGCCCCACGGAGAGTGTGTGCAGTGTGTGAACATGACCGCGTGCTCCTTATAAGTCTATGTGCAAGTCGCATTGGATTTGTAAAGATTTTTAGAGATTAGGGACACTGAAGAAACCCTGTGGAAGACAGAAGGTTGTATGGCCAACCCACCCGTGGATAGTGTGGTACCCAAGTTATCTATCCCAGGGAAGCCGGGCGCAAAAGTGTGAAGTGGCGTCGGAAACCGCCGTCGAACCCAATGGAGGACTTCAGGAAAGTGCCGCTTTAGAAAGAGAAGAAAGTATCTGGAGGAATCCAAACATGGATTCTTGAAGAGGGGACACTGAAAGCAGAGGGGGCAGAGTCTATGTCACTCAGGGGTGACCAGGAGATTTGGAAGATGAATGTCCTCCGACATCGGGTGCTTCAGGGACGATGTCAATGACCTTGACTCTATAGCTGTGAGAACCAGGCAACACTGAGGAAGACCAGGACCCGGATACGAGCATGAAGGATGTCGAGTACTGAGGGGTTGTTGTCCGGTGGGAGCACCAACAAGCCTTGGCAAACGCAACCCACGCAGGAAAACGAGAAGGTGCAAAGTTGGGACCAGCAAGGTCCAGGCAACTCACCACAAGCAGGGGAGTCAGGGCAGGCTCCAAGTAATTAGGGTAGCCCAAAAGAAACAAGTGTGATCCTCAAGTGGACCCACAGGCCGGGGGCACTGGAGTCGCGAGAGGACCTCAAGCAGCTCACCAAAAGATGCAGGCCACGATGCACCCGATGTGGTGTGGCCAAAGATTTTGGTTACAACAAGCCTTTGCAACGGCAAAGTGGACGCGGTACTCAGGGGTTTGGTTATTGCAATCCCCAAGAGGACTACTGGCCTCAAACTTGGTGAGAGGGTAGAGCAGGCCTCAGGAGCTGAGGAAAACCACCACCTGTGTTGCAGAGCCACTGAGTCCGGAGGAGCTCTGAATCTGCAGACCGGTCAACTTAGTTGCAGTGCCTGCGAAGGCAGAGGAGTGACTCCTTCACTCCAAGGGAGATTACTTTGGTTGTCCTTGATGTTTCACAGGCCTTGGAAGATTCCTTTATGATGCACAGATGATGCAGCAGACTGGAAGGTAGACGCAGTCAGGCCCAAACAAAGTCCAGAGATGTGCAGAGTGCCCAGATAGTAGAAGTGCAATGGTGTCTGATATGACTCTTATCCCACGGCTAATCTAAAGACCTACACCTAGGTAAGCCCTTAAGTACCCTAGGGAAAGGGTTGGGAAGATTCAGAGGACACCATGGAAATCTGGAACCTACTCGACTCTCTCTCGCCCGTCATCGCCTTCTGCACGGAGACCTGGACCAACGCCTCCTCCGCCCTCGACATCAACACCGCCATCCCGGACGGATACAAGATCCAGAGGAAGGACTGCCCCAACCACCCGGGAGGGGGCATCGCCATCGCCCACAAGAGCCCCCTCCAGCAAAACCTTCCCCTCTGCCAAACACCTGCACTTCTAGATCCAGACAAGCCCCATCGCCACACTCCGAGGAACACTCATCTACAGACCCCCGGCCCCTGCACACCCTTCACCACCGCCATCACCGACTTCATCGCACCCCACGCCATCGCCTCAATGAACTACATACTTAGCGGAGACCTGAACTTCCACCTCGACAACCCCAGCGACCCCAACTCCACCAGCCCTTCATGACAACCTCGCCAACATCGGACTTAAATAACTCGTCACCAAACCGACCCACAGAGCAGGACACATCCTCGTCCCCATGTTCGCTGCAGGAAACAGCGTTCACTTCAGCCACACAACGCAACTGCCATGGACCAACCACCACTGCGTACACTTCACCGTCGACAAACCCAAGGAACCCAAACCAGCCCCACGTCCACCACAAAGAAACTGGAGCAAGGTTACAGACAAGCAACTTAACTTCACCCTCACCCGGGATAGCCACACCTGGGCATTCGACGCAAACATCGCAGCCAGAGGACTTCACACTTGGTTCTCCAACTGCGCAAATGAGCTCACCCAGCTACGCAACCCCGACAAACAGCGCCCCAGGATAGCCGCCTGGTTCACCACCGATCTCCAAGATGCCAGGTGCACCTGCAGATGCCTAGAGAAGAATTGGAGAAACACCAAGACAACCGAAAACTACTCCACCTACAAGGACGCCATGACGGACTACCACAACCAAATCAGAACCACCAAGAGGAACTTTATGCACAACAAAATCCTCGCCAACTCCAAGGAACTCCTCAGTGTCATTCAGGAATTCACCAACCCACGCAGCGCAGCCACAGACATCACCCCGTCCCAAGACCTCTGTTGCAAGCTTGGAACCTACTTCCACCTCAAGATCAAAAACCTCTACGACAACTTTGTCAACCATCCACCTGATGCCACAGCCGGCACCCCCCCCCCCAGAGACACCAGCAAGCCCTTCATCTCAACGGGACACCGGTCATGACCGAACACACAGCCTAGACCATGAAAGGCATCCACTCGGGGGCCCCCACCGACCCCTGCCACCCCCCATCTACCACATCTACCACAGACCCCCGGCTGCCATCGCACCTGTACTACAACGCACCATCAACACCACCTTCAAAACTGGCACCTTCCCAGATGACTGGAAGTGCGCAGAAGTCAGGCCCCTCCTTAAGAAGCCCACAGCTGACTCCACCGACCTCAAGTACTACCGGCCCATCTCGCTCCTCCCCTTCGCAGCCAATTGCAGAGAAAACAGTCAACAGGGAACTGACACGATTCATAGAAGAGAACGCCATCCTCGACCTGTCCCAATCCGGATTCTGAAGTATCCACAGCACCGAGACCGCCCTACTCACCGCCGCAGATGACATTCACACCCTCCTGGACCAAGGCCACTCCGCAGCCCTCATCCTTCTTGACCTATCAGCGGCCTTCGACACCATCTCCCACCACACACTAGTAGCCAGACTACACAACGCCGGCATACAAGGGCAAGCCCTGGACTGGATCCGATCATTCCTCACCGGAAAAAGCCAAATGCTCAGGCTGCCACCCTTCCTCTCCGAACCCAAGAAAATCACCTGCAGAGTCCCACAGGGGTCATCACTGAGCCCGACCCTCTTCAACATCTACATGGCTCCCCTCGCAGCCCTCGTCCGACAACACGGCCTCAACATCGTATTCTACGCTGACGACACCCAGCTCATCCTCTCCCTCACCAAAGACCCCACCACCGCCAAACTCAACTTCCAGAAAGGAATGCAAGACATCACAGTCTGGATGACCAACAGCTGCCTGAAGCTCAACGCCCAGAAGACAGAAGTCCTCGTCCTTGGAGCCACCCCTTCAGCATGGGACAACACCTGGTGGTGACCGCCCTTGGAAGCCCACCTACCCCCTCAGACCAGGCCAAAAACCTCAGCATCGTACTCGAATCATCTCTCATCATGAACTTACAAGTCAACTTGTCACCTCCAGCTGCTTCAACACCCTCCGCACCCTCCCCAAGACCTTCCAGTGGATCCCCCTGAGTCAAGGAGGACAGTCACACACACACTCATCACCAGCAGACTGGACTATGGAAACACACTTTACGCCAGCATCAACAAGGGATCACTGACATAATATCGATTACCAAAATATCGAGTACTTAAAATATCGTTGCCAAATTATCGACTACAATATTATCGACTCACCATACTTATTTAAGAAAATACTAAAATATCGAGTACACAATATCGTCTTTACAAATTATCGTATATGATTATATCGAAGTTAAAAATATAGTTAACAACATTATCGTCTACTCTTAAATTACTATGTAAATGTTAAAATTATCGAAAACAAAAATATAGACAACCAAAATATAGTTAATTTCGCTATATCGACTATCTAAAAAAATATTTAGATAATATACTTTAAGCCCAACACATACATTAACATTGTAATACATAATAAAACACCTAAATAACATTAAAATTTTCCTTCTAACATATACATTTAAAAATAAACATTCCATAAACTATATGAATACATTTCATAACATAAATAATGTTATAATTATTATACATCCATTAAACCAAATTTAAAAATATATTTAAAGCATGTAATAATACAAATAAACAATTACTTACTACTAATAAGTTGCTAATTAGCGTTTTCCTTACAAGGAAACAAACAGCCAGTAGATAAAAAAAAAATTCATGTGGACCAATGAGATGCTCACATTTCAAATTAAACCAATGAAATGAAGCAACTAATTAATTGCACACTATAAAACCACTACATTTCAACATCTCTTTCACACTACAAACTGAAAAGAAGAAAGAAGACGAAACTCTACTCAACTATTTCCTGAAAGAAGAATTACAATCCTAAAGAAAATTTAACAACTACAGAAAGTAAGTTTTACTCTATTTATAAAGCAACGAATCTACAATTCTACAGCTGAAACTATTTCTATAAATGAATGTACTACACTTGATTTAATTACATTCATTTCTCCTCTATAGATACCTCCTAAAATTACCGAAATATTTTGGACACCCCCACAACTCTAATATTAATCAATGTAAGTATTGTTTTACTTTTTCCTACCGACCTACAACTATTAATTACAAAAAATTATTCTAAAAAATATTTTTTCCTTATTTCTCGCCTCTACAGAAAACCACTGAACCATCGAAAACTACCTTCTACGCAATCACCTACTGGACCAAACACATAAGTAAGTATATAAACCTCAATCATTAAACAGCCTAAAATACGCATCCAAAATGTTACTTTCCCCCTTAAAACAGTAGCACATTCAAAATAATGTATCCAACTATTAACAATATTTTTTTTTCTTATCAACAGATAATCTATCTCCAAGATTAAACTGAAAGCTTGAAGTCAGCTAATTAACATCTTTCAACACATCAAATTAAACATTGTAAGTATATTCACTAAAATGTAAATATATTTAAAATATCTATAACATTGTTTATATTTACAAAATATTTTTTCATCTCCCCTAGCATAATACAGAACAACATGACTGAAGGTGCAGAATTTATAACATCTCAAAAAAATAAAATGTTGTTATGTTATATGGGTTATGTATATACACAAGAAAAACAAAGTGGTCTGAAAATGTTTTGGAAATGTAGCAAATACTACTCAAACAAATGCTATGGTAGAGCTATTACAAAAGAAATCACTGTTCTTTCTGTAAAAGAACATAATCACCCCCCCAATATTACAGAGATAGAAGTTAGAAATGCTCTTGAAAACATTAAAGAAGCAAGTACTAGCACTGATAAACCCACCACCCAAATACTCAAAGAACAATTAATTAAAATACCACACCATGCATCAGCACAATTACCCCCAATTGATTGTTTAAAAAGAACTATAGCTAGACAAAAAAAACTAACTACCAAAACTTTACCTACCCCTAAAACATTTGAGACAGTAATTATTCCCCCAGAATTAAGCATAACTCACAGTAATGAACCATTTATTTTTTTTGACAACAAATCTCCTGATAAAAGAATAATTATGTTTGCTACTGCAAACAATTTAGTGAAATTACAACAATGTGACACTTGGATGATGGATGGAACTTTTAAAGTTTGTCCAAAACCATTTTACCAGCTGTACACAGTGCATGGATTGTACCACCATTCTAACATTCCATTCATCTATGCCCTCTTACCAAATAAACAGCAAACAACATACATAGAAATATTAACCAAAATTCAAGAAGAAACCAATAATTTTTTCCCACAAAAAATAATTATTGATTTCGAATTAGCCATGATCAATTCAATACTAAATAATTATCCACACACAGCAATCCAAGGTTGCTATTATCATTTTAACCAGAGTCTATGGAGACATCTGCAAAAGTCCACCCTAAGTGTACAATATGCTACAGATAGTACTTTTGCCTACCAGGTTAAAAAACTAATAGCACTAGCATACGTACCTGTAACAGATGTAGCAGAACACTATAATATTCTCATTGAAAGTCCCTATTACAAAAAGAACGAAGACAAATTAAGCCAACTTCTAGACTACTTTGAGGACACCTGGGTGGGAAGATTACATAGATCAGGACATAGAAGACAACCAAAGTTCCACATTCCTTGGTGGAATGTATACCTGAGTACCTTAAATAAACAATCCAAAACAAACAATAGTGTTGAAGGATGGCATAATGCCTTCCAAGCAACTACAAGCAGAGGGAAACCTACCCTACAAAAACTGGTGGAATCTCTACAAAAAGAACAAAGCTACCAAGAATTACGGATGCAACAATCTGTGACTCAAATAGGTCCTAAATTAACAAAACAAACCAAACAAATGTTTGATCTACTACAAAGTCAAGTAAACCTATACCCATCAACAAGTGGACTAGACTACCTATCACTAATAGCCAAAAGCATTTTATAATTAACATACACACAGCTAATAAATGAAATAGGTCAATACAATAAACTATTGCAATCATAAATTAATACTATATTTTCAGAAATAATATATAATTGTCAGAAACATTTCATTTTCTTAGAAGAAATATATATGTACAATTAAATATTAATTCTGTAAATGTAATATATATAACAATAAACTATAATAACATTTCCCACCCAAATGTTCACAAAATATAACTTACCATTGATGTACCCATACAAGATGAATTCCACCAAGTAAAAAGAAAAAATAAACACATCCAATGTAAATCCATCCTCGGCCAATCCAAAAACTTGAAACATTCAAAAATCCGAAAAAAAGGTCAAAATTGTAACAAACGCTCCAGGAAATCCGGGTTAAAAAAAACAGTGTGATAACTTTATTTGTTCCATTAACTAAAACACACTTTAAAAAAAAAAAAAAAACGTCTCTCTTTTCATCATAATATCCAAACCCTCAAAAACCCGAAAACAATTTAAAAATCTAAATAAACGCTCCATGAAATCCCGTAAAAACTTAAAAAGTGTGTTAACAATATTAATTAAATCAAGTAACACACGCTTTAAAAAAAAAAAAAACGCGTGTTGGTCTTCGAAAAACACATCGATCAACATTTACCTGAAAAACAGAAGAAAACATACCCACCCACACAATCACACCCAAATACATTTAATAAATACAATTACATCATTTAAAAACAACACATATTTAATCACAATATTTACTTCGAAAACTACGTCACTACCAGTAAACAAACAGACGTAACTAAATCATTAGTAACACGTCAAAAACACCCAAAACATTTTAAATTATCTATCAATACACTATAAACATCCTAACTACCCTAAACATAAGTATTTAATAACACTTAATACTTAAAACACCCCTTACCTTGCTCAACGCGAAGCAGCTTCCAACCGCGAACTTCCTCATTCCAAAATGACCCAAAATAACATGAACAGGTTACAAAATAATCCCATTCAAATGAAAATCCCTGCTTAAATCAGTGTAAATAAATTGAACACATTATAATCATATAAAAATATCACATAAATGTATCAAAATTAGTAGAAAATTATTTTCTAAAAAATAATACCTTTAAAAATTATATTCATAATAATTATAAAAACATTATTATTATGATTATAATACAGTAATTTATTTTCACAACTGTACAAACACTAAGAAAATGTTTATATTATTTAACATTTATTAACAAAATGTACATGTTACAAAAATTAGTTTTCATATAATTATAAAATATAAAAATTAATAATATTAACATTTCCTACAATAATATTATTAATAATCATTAAAAATACATTGCATAAAAACATAATTTGTATCATGTACTAATTATGTACAACAACAAAATCAAAATGAAAAAATATTCTTCAGAAATTAAATATGCAATGATATTTTTTATGTATATAGCCAACAAAAACATTATTATATGAATACTGTAAGAATGTTTTTTTGCTAACAATGTTAAAAATTAATAAATGTTATGTATGTTTTTTTGTTATTATCAATACTTCTGTTATGAAATGTAATAATATGAATACATTTTATTTTAATTTAAACATTTGAAAAAGACACAAATGAAAGCATATTTCCTGTATCTCTACTAATGTATACTCCATTCTGTAAATAAAAAAAAAAATCATCTGACTAGTTTCTTTAAAAAAAATAAAGATTATATAAAAAGATAAAATGTGTCATTGGATTTCCTAATTTATAACTCTCACATATATAATGTAGCTAATTTTTTTTTTTTTAAATGTAAAAATCACATTTTTTATCCTCAATTACATCCAAAAGCATACTTCATTAACACAATACATATACATTCAGCACACTAACCCTATAGAAATTACTATTCCCATTTCACTTACATTAAAGTCAGGAAAACTGCTGGACACTAACCCTATATAATTTACTATTCCCACTCCAGTTAACATAAAATCAATAAAAGTGCTGGACAGTAACCCTATATAATTTACTATTCCCACTCCAGTTAACATAAAGTCAGGAAAGGTGCTGGACACTATCCCTAAATAATTTAATATTCCCACTCCAGATATCATAAACTCAGAGAAGATGCTGGACACTAACTGTATATAATTTACTATTCCCACTGCAGTTAACATAAACTCATGAAAGGTGTTGGACAGTAGCCCTATATAATTTACTAATCCCACTCCAGTTAACATAAACTCAAGAAAGGTGCTGGACAATAACCCTATATAATTTACTATTCCCACTCCAGTTAACATAAATTCAGGAAATGTGCTGGACAGTGACCCTATATAATTTACTATTCCCACTCCAGTTAACATAAATTCAAGAAAGGTGCTGGACAGTAACCGTATATAATTTAATATTCCCACTCCAGTTAACATAAAGTCAGGAAAGGTGCTGGACAGTAACCCTATATAATTTACTATTCCCACTCCAGTTAACATAAACTGAAGAAAGGTGCTGGACAGTAGCCCTATATAATTTACTATTCCCACTCCAGTTAACATAAACTCAAGAAAGGTGCTGGACAGTAACCCTATATAATTTACTATTCCCACTCCAGTTAACATAAAGTCCGGAAAGGTGCTAGACACTAACCCTAAAAAATTTAATATTCCCACTCCAGATATCATAAACTCAGGGAAGATGCTGGACACTAACTGTATATAATTTACTATTCCCACTCCAGTTAACATTAAGTCAGGACAGGTACTGGACATTAACCCTATATAATTTACTATTCCCACTCCAATTAACATAAACTCAAGAAAGGTGCTGGACAGTAACCCTATATAATTTACTATTCCCACTCCAGTTAACATAAACTCAAGAAAGGTGCTGGACAGTAACCCTATATAATTTACTATTCCCACTCCAGTTAACATAAAGTCAGGAAAGGTGCTGGACACTAACCCTAAATAATTTAATATTCCCACTCCAGATATCATAAACTCAGGGAAGATGCTGGACACTAACTGTATATAATTTACTATTCCCACTCCAGTTAACATTAAGTCAGGACAGGTGCTGGACATTAACCCTATATAATTTACTATTCCCACTCCAGTTAACATAAACTCAAGAAAGGTGCTGGACAGTAACCCTATATAATTTACTATTCCCACTCCAGTTAACATAAACTCAAGAAAGGTGCTGGACAGTAACCCTATATAATTTACTATTCCCACTCCAGTTAACATTAAGGTGCCGATCACGATCCGGTAAAAAATTCCCCCGTGCGACTCGTATCGGGTCTTTTTACCGTACGAATCGTACAAGTGCCGTACGAACTGGCAATCACGATTCGCATGGTAAAAAGTCCATACGACCCGCACCGGGAATCATTCCCCACACGTCCTCGGGTCGGAAAATGTGTCCGACACGTCCTCGGACGATTTACCTTACAAACGTAAAAAGCCAAGTCCGACCGAGGAATCACGATCCATCCCGTGCGTCCGAGCCTACAACCGTATGGAAAAAACACCGTCCGCACCGAACACCAATAGCAACCATGGAGACATGTGCCCGCATACGCGCCCAACACTCCCCCCAGCCCCCGTACGTCCGACACGTACCCCCCGTATATGTATACCCCCACCCGTCTATGTACACCCCAGTACGTTCCAGTCGTACCCCCACCCCAGTACGTGTCGTACCACCGTCAATGTAAACCCCCCCACCCCTGTACGTGTCGTACCACCGTCTATGTACACCCCAGTACGTTCCAGTCGCACCCCCACCCCAGTACGTGTCGTACCACCGTCAATGTACACCCCCCACCCCTGTACGTGTCGTACCACCGTCTATGTACACCCCCCCACCCCTGTACGTGTCGTACCACCGTCTATGTACACCCCAGTACGTTCCAGTCGCACCCCCACCCCAGTACGTGTCGTACCACCGTCAATGTACACCCCCCACCCCTGTACGTGTCGTACCACCGTCTATGTACACCCCCCCACCCCTGTACGTGTCGTACCACCGTCTATGTACACCCCAGTACGTTCCAGTCGCACCCCCACCCCAGTACGTGTCGTACCCCCCGTGTACCTACACCCCAGTACGTTCGAGCCACACCCCCACCCCAGTACGTGTCACAGCCCCGTCTACCTACACCCCAGTACGTTCCAGTCGTACCCCCACCCCAGTACGTGTCGTACCACCGTCAATGTACACCCCCCCACCCCTGTACGTGTCGTACCACCGTCAATGTACACCCCCCCACCCCTGTACGTGTCGTACCACCGTCTATGTACACCCCAGTACGTTCCAGTCGTACCCCCACCCCAGTACGTGTCGTACCACCGTCAATGTACACCCCCCCACCCCTGTACGTGTCGTACCACCGTCAATGTACACCCCCCCACCCCTGTACGTGTCGTACCACCGTCTATGTACACCCCAGTACGTTCCAGTCGTACCCCCACCCCAGTACGTGTCGTACCACCGTCAATGTACACCCCCCCACCCCTGTACGTGTCGTACCACCGTCAATGTACACCCCCCACCCCTGTACGTGTCGTACCACCGTCTATGTACAACCCCCACCCCTGTACGTGTCGTACCACCGTCTATGTACACCCCAGTACGTTCCAGTCGCACCCCCACCCCAGTACGTGTCGTACCCCCCGTGTACCTACACCCCAGTACGTTCGAGCCACACCCCCACCCCAGTACGTGTCACAGCCCCGTCTACCTACACCCCAGTACGTTCCAGTCGTACCCCCACCCCAGTACGTGTCGTACCACCGTCAATGTACACCCCCCCACCCCTGTACGTGTCGTACCACCGTCAATGTACACCCCCCACCCCTGTACGTGTCGTACCACCGTCTATGTACACCCCCCCACCCCTGTACGTGTCGTACCACCGTCTATGTACACCCCAGTACGTTCCAGTCGCACCCCCACCCCAGTACGTGTCGTACCCCCCGTGTACCTACACCCCAGTACGTTCGAGCCACACCCCCACCCCAGTACGTGTCACAGCCCCGTCTACCTACACCCCAGTACGTTCCAGTCGTACCCCCACCCCAGTACGTGTCGTACCACCGTCAATGTACACCCCCCCACCCCTGTACGTGTCGTACCACCGTCAATGTACACCCCCCCACCCCTGTACGTGTCGTACCACCGTCTATGTACACCCCAGTACGTTCCAGTCGTACCCCCACCCCAGTACGTGTCGTACCACCGTCAATGTACACCCCCCCACCCCTGTACGTGTCGTACCACCGTCTATGTACACCCCAGTACGTTCCAGTCGTACCCCCACCCCAGTACGTTCCTGGCGCACCCCCAACACAACCTCCTAAGTACGGAGCGCACCCCATGCCCCAACATCACAACCGCATGTACGAGTCGTACAAAGCCACACACAAGGACCAAATCGTACAACCAAATGGCCCATGTACACACCGTACACACGCTCAAAACGCACGTACACAACAAGGACAAAACAAAACAACTCAACAATACACCATTCGAAAGGCACACAGCCACTAAACATGGCCAACAACCACTAAAATAACACAATCACTGACCTGCAACTGTCAAAAACAAACAGAGGCCCAATACACCACCACTCCTTATAACACACCCACCCAAAATTCAAACACTGCCACACCCACCCATGGACCAATAAAAAGGGCCCACACACACAAACCATGAGCCTTTGCAACAGACCCACTGCTGCCAGACACCACAGAACCAGACTACAAGCGACACCACATCTTACACTTGCACACCTTCACACGACCACCCTCACAAACACCCTCTCATCACATTCACACACACACACAACCATCCACACCCCCCCCCAACATCCACACACCCCCCACACCCACACCATCCCCACCCACACCCCTCACCATGCCCACTACCAAGAATCCAAAGTTCAGTCACCGAGAGTTGGAGGTCCTTGTTGATCAAATCCTCAGAGTCGAGCCACAGATCTTTGGAACATTGGTCAGAAGCACCAGCCAGGCAGCCAAAACAGCCATGTGGCAGACCATCGTCGATGCTGTGAATGCTGTTGCGGACACCAGGAGGACCAAGCAGGATTGCCAGAACAGGTGGTACGATCTGCGGAGGAGGGTCAGAGCCAAGAGACAGGAGGAACACGACCAGGCCAACGCCACCGGAGGAGGGCCCTCCCGCAGACCCGTACAGTACCATCCCTGGGAGGAGAGGGTGATGGCCATACTGCCGGTGGAGGCAGTTGAAGGAGTAGAAGGACTCCGAGACCCGGGTGAGTACACAAACAACGCACCTCACATGGGGGGAACTGCAACCACAACCAAAATTAATAACAGGCACGCAAACACCACAAGCCATCGCATTACTCAACCACACTCCATGAGCAGGCACATGCCACTGCTGCCACCATGCCCCATGCACCCAGCTGGACAATGTCAAGTCACAGGCCACAGAAGACAACAACACATGACACGGTAACCCGGATGGCGGGAGTGTGGGCACCAAGAATCACATAGTGCGACTCCAAAGCAGACAACAATGCCCTCTGCCCATATGGCCTAGGTCACAGCCAGACAAACACTGTGTCCCAACACAGGAATGACTTGCCAGCAAATGGCGGATGCCTTGCATCAACACATGGGGGTGAAGGCACTGTTTTGCACATGCCAGCAGCTAATGAACAGCCAACAGTGTGAAAGAGTGGCAGCACACACCACCACAGCAGCAGCGCACAGACACACAGCAGACAAAATGGGTGCCTGGAGATCAGAAACAAACTCACATCAACAGGCCAAGGGTCACTCAAAGATCTGCTAACAGTGTGTGCCCAGGAAGCTGGGCCAAGGTGACAGAGGGTGACACACGGAGGGAGGGAGAGGGGGACACAGAGGGAGGGAGAGGGGGACTGAGAGGGAGGGAGACACAGGAAGATGGACAGAGGGAGGAGGCTGACACACAGAGGGAGGGAGAGGGGGACAGAGAGGGAGGGAGAGGGGGACAGAGAGGGAGGGGGACACAGGAAGATGGACAGAGGGAGGAGGCTGACACACAGAGGGAGGGAGAGGGGGACAGAGAGGGAGGGAGAGGGGGACAGAGAGGGAGGGAGAGGGGGACAGAGAGGGAGGGAGACACAGGAAGATGGACAGAGGGAGGAGGCTGACACACAGAGGGAGGGAGAGGGGGACACAGAGGGAGGGAGAGGGGGACAGAGAGGGAGGGGGACACAGGAAGATGGACAGAGGGAGGAGGCTGACACACAGAGGGAGGGAGAGGGGGACAGAGAGGGAGGGAGAGGGGGACAGAGAGGGAGGGAGAGGGGGACAGAGAGGGAGGGAGACACAGGAAGATGGACAGAGGGAGGAGGCTGACACACAGAGGGAGGGAGAGGGGGACACAGAGGGAGGGAGACACAGGAAGATGGACAGAGGGAGGAGGCTGACACACAGAGGGAGGGAGAGGGGGACACAGAGGGAGGGAGACACAGGAAGATGGACAGAGGGAGGAGGCTGACACACAGAGGGAGGGAGAGGGGGACACAGAGGGAGGGAGAGGGGGACACAGAGGGAGGGAGAGGGGGACACAGAGGGAGGGAGAGGGGGACAGAGAGGGAGGGAGAGGGGGACAGAGAAGGAGGGAGACACAGGGAGAGCAAATCAGTCCTTTGGTGTGTGGGAATGTCTGCTCGTCAGCAGGTGGACTGCGTGCATGTAGACAAGGGTGCCCAGTGCCAGAACCCCCCCTCTTCATCATGGCAAAACGCAGGGCCATGTTACAACCTGTACACGAGCACAAGGACAGCCACCTGCATCATATGAGTGTGTGGATCCACTCCATGTGCACATGTACAGTGCTACAAGGAAGGCGCAAACGCATAGCTCGGCACACATGCACACTCCACTGCTGACTGCAGTCACACTTGACGCAGCAAGTAAGACTGTGCCACACATAGTTAAAGGGGCCAAATTGGTGCCCAAGGGACACACACATGCACAAGTGCACTGTGAGTGGAATGCAAGACAGATCCTAATTCCAAGAGGAAATGTGCCAACTTTGTAACGGATGAAACATGGATGTTGCATGGATCAAAAGTAACATTGTCTCTCTCACACACAGGTCAACGTCGTGCTGCACCCCCCAACACTGGGGGGGAACACTCACAGGACCCGGATCTGCAGGAGACCGATCCCACCGGCAGCGACCACTCTCACCACTCTGCGGACGACCCCGACCGACCTGGCCCCTCTGGTGTCCAACCACCTGCAGCACCTGCGTCAGGTACAACCGTGCCAACCACCACCCCCACTCCTGCCACATCCCAGGAGACACCCAGGATCCCTGCCCCAACACCACAATGCAGCCAGGCTCGCCAGGAGGGACACGGTGTCCCGGGCACCCAGGAGGAGGCAGGCGACAACGCCAATGCCACCCCTCAGGGGTCCCGGAGACCCCATGTGCCCACAAGTGCAGGCCAGACGCAAGTGGGCAGGGGTGGTGGGAGTGGAGAGCGGCGGAGGCGCGAGCCTGACCAGTTGGCTGGGGATCCGGTATTTTCCCATGTCCGTAACATCCTGGACTCATACCGGCAGGACACCACGGGCATGGCCCAGGTTGTGTCCGTCCTCGAGGGGATCAAGGTCCAGCAGGCCCAGCAACATGCGGAGCTAATAGCCTGTCTACAGCTACACCAACGGAGGATGGAGGACAGACAGGCTGAGCAAGTGACGGCGTCCCAGGGGATTCACGCTGAACTCCGTCGGATGGCCGACACCATGGCCGACCCTCCCTGTGCCAGAAAGCGGAGAACATCACCACCCACAGGGAGGGATCATGAGGAGGAGGAGGAAACATCCGACGGAGCATCCCAGACGTCGTCACGGCCTGCTGCTGAGGTTCCCCGCAGGAAGCCGGGTCGTCCACGGAAAGGACCGTGAGGGTGGCTGCTACATCACCATCTCCCAGGACACCTGGCCTGGCACCTGGCCCACTGGAGCAACAGCATCACAGCATCAAGAGACATTCTCTGCCACATGGCCCTGCTGGTCACTGGCTGACCAATGTTGACAAAGACTGTGGCATGGACTCTGAGGATTTCCAATGGCAAGGACACCAACTCCCCTACTGAACTTTGGATTCCCTAATCCCGGAAAGGCCCTCACTTGGCCCCCCCCCCCCCAATAATAAATCACACTATTAAGAGTAGATGCCTGCTGGTAGCATTATTACCTAACATGTGTCTTGTACAGTCTAAACATGCCTGAGTCATCTGTTCACTTCAACCATCCACACCCTGGGGCCTGAGTCTGGCACAGGACACATGGGTCACAGTTTTCTAGGCAAGACAGACATGGAGCACCATACACACCCGTGATGGTCAGAACCAGCTGAGGGGGTGGCCGAACAACCGTGCTGACACACACATTGAGTACAGCAACAGTCATGCGCAGAGGTCAGGGATCCTGGCCCGTGTCCTGGGGGGCACCCAGGTACGTGTAGAAAGGTGGCAGAACCATGTCCTGCAAGCTTGAGTCCGGTGGATGCAGAGAATGGGGTCATGGACAACGTTGGATGCATGGGGATGGCACATGTCACAATACCCACACAGTCATGGACATCATGCCCATTACACAGTCTCAGCACACACACACAGCTTGCATCTTGCCACTCGACACATTGACACATAGCCACAATCAGGGAATACCATGCCAGACATGCAGGATGCACCGTGCCAACACACCAGCATTGACTGAGAAGAGGCACCTTGGAGGCATAGGGACACCTTTAATAGTCATGTGTTTGGGATTGCAGAGGCAACTTGAAGTACACATGAACACATCATGTGGAGTAACATGTGGCTCCAACACTGGCACCCCCCTTCTGCAGCACAAATGCGTGATAGCCATGGAACTGGCACACAAGTGTCGGATAATAGCTAAATACCCACAGCTGCTCACGGAGAGCCTGCCATACACCATACATCCGCTGATGTGGAAGTCCCACGCCATGTCAAGACAATGTTAACCGTATGTGTCCGAGGGCAGTGTCACACACATTGATGCCTTCATCACAATCCACCATACCATCACTGATGACTGACAACCAGGCAGCCCATCTATTCAGGTGTACCCAGCTGCATGTCGTGTCCCATGGGGATGCCACATGTCTGCAGAGGACCCAAACCCCGACCGGGGCAGTGTGCACACATCGTGAACAACTGCCACACCCAATACATCCCAGATGCATCCCTTACCCCATGGAGACTTCCAAACGTGTCCGTGCCTGTAACGCTGAGTCAGCCCACGATGCCATGTCCATGAGGAATAGCAGTGCCACAACAATGCAACCAGCAAACGGCATGCGCAGGTACCTGGGGAAGAGAGACACACAAGAAGTCAGCCACAAGAAGCACAGCCACTTGCATGTGCATGTACTCGACACATGTATGTATGACAACATGCTAGGTCACAATTATGCCTGGGGAAATACTACCATCACTGCCACCATCACTCCAGTGACACACCCACACACACCTCTGACCCACGTGCCATACATGCAGGTGGAGACACACATCACAACGCATGCCACACGGGGACCAATGCGTGCACACTCAGACCCTGGTACTCACCACTAAGCAAAGAAGTCGCGTATGAGCCGAGTCCGGATGTCCTCTTGCGGCTCCACATCCTCCACATCACTAGCCCCATTGCCAAGCCCTTCGTCCTCCACGGGTGGATGGTCCTCGTCATCTTGATCCAGGATGAGGGGCACAGCTCTTTCAACTGCCATGTTGTGCAGCATGCAGCAGACCATGAAGATCTTGCAGACCTTCGCCGGGGCATATGGGAGTGCGCCGCCGGTCTTGTGGAGGCACCGGAATCGGCTCTTCAGCATGCCAAACGTCCTCTCTATCACTCGCCTTGTCCGGCCATGGGCGGTGTTGTAGCGGAGCTGGGCCGGCGTGATGGGGTTGCGGAGAGGTGTCAGCAGCCACGGCATGTTGGGATAGCCAGCGTCCCCTAAATGGAAAGCACATGGATATCGTTAGAACAGGCGAAGCGGTAGTGCTGCTCGGCCAAACAGAATACAGGACAGACAGACTGTACCCACCAACAACACATGCACGTTCGTTGCGCAGCTGCATCATCATATCAGGCATCCCGCTACGCCTCATGATGTAGGCATCGTGTGCTGATCCTGGAAAACGTGCACAGACATGTGAAATCACCATGTTGGACAGACACACCACAAGGGCATTGATGGAGTGGTAGTGCTTCCGATTGCGGTACGCCACCTCCCGTGCGTGTGGTGGTACCAAACCTACATGTGTCCCATCTATGGACCCAATGACATGGGGCATCCCTCCCAGGGCATAGAAACCACGTTTGACCTCAGTCATCTGTTCAGGGGTTGGGAACTTGATGAAGTCATCCAGGTGAATCAACATGGCCTCCAAGAAATCATGCAGCACACCGCTGAACATGCTCTGGGACATGCCACCAACATGAGCTATGGTATATTGGAAGGTACCCGTGGCAAGGAAATGTAGGGCAGCCATTACCTTCAGCTGGGGTGTCAGTGCCGTAGGATACCTGTGCTGCGGTTGCAGGTGTGGTGCCAGTCTCGCCGTCAGCTCCAGAATCAACGGTTGGGTGAAGCGGTAGAGCCGGATCCTGTCATTCTCCTGCATGGTGGCCAAGTCTGGAATTCTTCGGGCAACAGGAGGCGCTCTGCAGTAATTTGGAAGTGACAAGGAAGAGTGAGTGCACTACGAGAACAACTCATGTCTACTAAGCACATGTAAATCTGCCAATACACACATGCCACATAGGGAGTCAGGCATGTGCTACATGCCCAGGACACGTATGGATGCAAGGTGACACTCCTTCCAAGACCCAGCTACACACGGTGATTGAGAACCTCCCCATGCCACGCCATGGGAATAGCTGTGTCCCAGTGCAAGTGCACTGCCCGACGCAAGACAGGAGTGACATACACCCACACATCAGCAGAAGTGTGATGCTGATTGCAGAGACTGGCAGCGGAACACTTGAGCCACAGGTCACATGACATTACACTAGTCCAGCCCACACACCTTGCCATGAAGGTGCACATGTCATGACTCCCCACACATTCCTTGTGAGTTTGCTGACATGGCCTTGTCACGCTACTCCGTGTCCCATGCATACATGTGCACCTCACATCAGATACCACATGTGGCATGGTGTGCGGAACAGTGTGCAATGACAATCTACACACAGACACATGTTGGTTGCTGCAACGGCTGCAGCTTTTGAGGGTGCTACAACATCAACCTGATGTAAATCCCGGACACATAAATGACATAGTCACATTGTGCACTGTGGGTAGTGACAAGTCAGGTGTCATGACCCCTGTACCGGGCATCATGGGACACTTCCGTGTGTTGGTGTCCGTGCCATGCCAGTGACGCTCACCCCAAGTGCGCAGTACGACATGCACACATGTCAAAGGAGTCAAGGGCATGCCTGGCACACATTGCACCCTCACACAGTACACCTGTACACATCTCATCATACATCTGGTGCCTCCTCCACTCAGGAGGCATGTTCCACATCACAGCCTGTCACACCTGTGCCCCACACATGTAGTAATGCACAGACGATGCCTTGATGTCCATTCCTGGACAAGTATGTCCATCCATGGACAAGTATGTCCGCCCTATTCCTACCTGTGTGTCGACTATCACCACAGTGATGTGTACAAACCGGCGTACTGCTGCTAAGAGGGCCTGTGTATGTTCCCCAATCACTGTGGGAGTGCTGCCGTATGTGTACCCATCGTGATGGCGAGCGTACAGGCATTTGTACGGTCCGTACCACAACGAGTACGCATACGCGTGCAGACCCATAGTGATAGTGAGCGTACATGCGAGTGTACGGCCCTCTCACTATGGGTCTGCACGCGTATGCGTACTCGTTGTGGTACGGACCGTACAAATGCCTGTACGCTCACTATCACTATGGTTCTGCACGCGTATGCGTACTCGTTGTGGTACGGACCGTACAAATGCCTGTACGCTCACTATCACTATGGTTCTGCACGCGTATGCGTACACGTAGTGGTACGGACCGTACACTCGCATCTACGCTCACTATCACTATGGGTCTGCACGCGTATGCGTACACGTAGTGGTACGGACCGTACACTCGCATGTACGCTCACTATCACTACGGGTACACAGACCCATAGTGATAGTGAGCGTACAGGCATTTGTACGGTCCGTACCACAACGAGTACGCATACGCGTGCAGAACCATAGTGATAGTGAGCGTACATGCGAGTGTACGGCCCTCTCACTATGGGTCTGCACGCGTATGCGTACTCGTTGTGGTACGGACCGTACAAATGCCTGTACGCTCACTATCACTATGGGTCTGCACGCGTATGCGTACACGTAGTGGTACGGACCGTACACTCGCATGTACGCTCACTATCACTACGGGTACACAGACCCTTAGTGATAGTGAGCGTACAGGCATTTGTACGGTCCGTACCACAACGAGTACGCATACGCGTGCAGAACCATAGTGATAGTGAGCGTACAGGCATTTGTACGGTCCGTACCACTACGTGTACGCATACGCGTGCAGACCCATAGTGATAGTGAGCGTACATGCGTGTGTACGGTCCGTACCACTACGTGTACGCATACGCGTGCAGACCCATAGTGATTTTGAACGTAGGCATGCATGTACGGGCCGTTGCCATGCATTTGGGGTGCCCTAGGGCCCGGAAACGCACCGTACCTGTGTGTGATTTTCCTAATTACATAGGGGACAAGTATTAAGGCCTACATGCATGCTGGTTGTCATGGCGACCAGGTTCAAATTTCGATTTTGTTCTGGAAGGTGCACAGCAGAAGTCAGTTGGAATTCTTCTACTTTGTTGCAATGTGTTTGTGGGGCTGACATCATGCAGGAGAATGAAACCGATAGAGAACCCACAGACTGCTAGGTTTGAAGGGATTGGTGGAAACATAGGATGCAAATGTGAGTGACCAATCACTCTGTACTCCTGTGCATGAGACTGGGCAGAAGGCCACATATAAGGCAGCCAGGTCCCATGAGGGATTACTTGCCTGCACATCTTTGCATTTGTCGACCAAGCTGCTGCTACTGATTCCCTGGAACCATGTCAAGGGCTGTGGAGAGGACACAGCCATTCACCCTGGAGGAGAACATGGCTCTGCTGGATGTGATCCTCCCACAGTACCCCATGCTGTATGGGCGACCAGGGTATCAGGTGAGTGCATAGGCCACTGCCACAGACTGTCCCTATGTTGTGACTGTGTCTTCAGGCATTGTGACCCGGTGTGACACACATGCCATGTACTGTCGGGGGGGTACCAGGGGGGGGGTGCCTGATGTCTCCCAGCAGTGCCCTGAGACAGGAGGGGTGTGTGCAGAGTCCTCCCAGCAGTGCCCTGAGACAGGAGGGGTGTGTGCAGAGTCCTCCCAGCAGTGCCCTGAGACAGGAGGTGTGTGTGCAGAGTCCTCCCAGCAGTGCCCTGAGACAGGAGGTGTGTGTGCAGAGTCCTCCCAGCAGTGCCCTGAGACAGGAGGTGTGGGTGTGATGCACAGTGTGAGCCTTGATCATTGATTGTGACATTGCCATCATTCCACCTGAGTACCCACTATGGCACGTACTGCCTTTTCCCTCACCAGAGGATGATGTCCCTATGACAGAGGTGCAATGCGTTGGCTGCATTACATGCCATGTAGTAACCAGCTATTATGTTCACATATGTCTCTCTGTGACATGTGGCTGGTGTATTGATGTGGTGTCACTTGTACTCCCTCACAGGTAGGCGCCACTGCCAAGGAGCAGATCTGGCTGACCGCCGTCAGTGCCGTGAGGCGTGTGGATGGTCGGAGGCGGAGCCTGTCCCAGGTGAGGAAACGCTGGCAGGATATCCGGTGCTGGACGCGGAGGATTGCACGGCTCCTGTTGGGGGACTCACCTGAGAGCCACAAGAACCGCGGCCGCCGCCGTCTGACCCACCTCCACAGGCGTGTGCTGCCGGTGGTCTTTCCAGACCTGGAGAGGCGCTTACAGGCGATGCAGCAGGCGGAAGGGGGTAGGTACATGTGCGTTTGTTGTGTGTCACCGGCATTTGTAAGGGCACAGTGGCATTAATTCACTGGCAGGGTTTAAAGGTGCTGTGCCCATCCAGTTTGCCCAAGTGTAGCGCTGCGCCCCTGCCACCCTTCCCCTCCTTGCAATGTGTTCCCTGGTCTGTGTGTAGTCACTCCTTCACAAGGTAATGTAGGCTGGCGCTTTGTCCACGAGAACAATGACTGTAGCATCATGGGTGGTGGTGGTGGGTAACAGGTTGTGGGACCTTGCCTGTGAACTGTCAAGTTCACTGCATGTGGGTTCCATGTCAGTTGGCACTGATGCTGGCTCCAGACATGGGAGTTGGTCTCTCATGTGTCATGCCTTACAGCGCGCATGTCCTATGTAGTGGCCTGTGACATGATGTGCATGAGTGTGCGCTACGCATAGTGCAGGGATGGTGACGTGTGTAGCAGTCATTCCCATTCAGTAGCATGTAGTTGCGTGCCCAATACTGTCCCCTGGGGCACCTTATCCTCAGTGTTGTTTGTGTCATCATCAACGTGGACACTCTCACTGTCTACAGCGTAGGTTGTGCTCTGTGCCATTGTCCCCTGTCACCATGTATATAGACGTGCTATTATGTACAGGTGTCCACTGTGCAGCCTGACCTGATTGTCCCTCTTCATACTCACAGTTGCCAGTGCCTGTGTGTCTTGTTATACTCATCTGAGGATGGGCACTGGTACCTCATTATTTGTACAGGCGCACCTTTGCTGTTTTGCGTCCAATCTTGCCTTTTGCCTGCCACTGTGTTTATCACCCAGACTATGAGATGTTGGTGCCACCTGTGTCTCAGCAATTAGCATCGTGTGGGGGTTGCTTGGGGCGGGCAATGCCTATGTGTCAAATCCTGATTCCTAATTGCTGGGTCTGGACAGTGTGTGATGTTACTGGACACACACGCAAGGTGCAGTGACCGAGTTATGTTGGGCATGTTTGCAGCATTACCTATGCAGCATGTGTCTCAAGTTCATGGATATTGTCCCTGGTCATAGGTATTTTCACAAACGCTGTGTGGTGCAGAGGCAGTGCAGGATTGTCCCCAGGGCCTGGGTGCTATGTCAGACTCCGTTTCCTGTCATCAGCTATTGTCTCATGCTCTCCATGGTATTTCAGTGGCATGGTGGCTCAACCAACTGTGTTTCATGCCCTACATCGGTACCTTGTTTTGCAGATGTTAGGGATCTGCCTCTTCAGGCTATGCAATGTTGACTATGTAGATTGGACTCATGTGACAGATGTGTACAGGTGTCTGATTAATTTCTGTCTCTCCACCCTGCCCACAGCATCGTCGGGGGACACAGAGGGAGACATGGACACGGACCAGGCGGAGGGACCGAGCACCAGTGGCAGCCGTGACATCGGGGCTGGCACATCGAGTGGGACAGAGGCGGAGGATAGTGTGGCCGAGGACCTGTCGACTGGCACATCAGACTACGAAGCTGACAGGTCCGAGGAGGATGTCTCAGAGTTGGCGGAGGCTGCACCAGCAGCTGACAGTGGAACAACACCTGCCACCGCCCCCTCAGTTCCCACCAACCGCCTCCCACTTGCTCGTGTCCCTTCCCAGCGTGCCCGGTCACCGCATGTCTCCTTCCTGCCAGGCACCGCACCCCCTGCCCCTGTCTCCACTGCTGCCGCCAATGCTGAGTCTATGGACATCCAGCGGCAAATGCAGGTTGGTCAGGCTGCGATCCTGAATGTCCTCCATTCCCACGGGAAAACCCTCACCAACATCGAGGCATTCTTGGAGGGCATTCATTCTTTGCAGGCTGACCAACGCAACTTGCTGAGGTCCCTAGACTCCACACTGACTGCAGCAGTGGGTCTCCTGCAGCGCGACCTCCCCCCACCTACCCCTGCCCCATCCACACTTCCCACTTCCATGCCTGTCCCACGTACACCCAGACGTCGGCATGCACCCACCACAACAGACACAGGCACCACACCAGCAGGGAAGGTCCACCGCACTCCTCCTGACACGCACACACAGGGTGAGATAGGCACACCCACTGGGTCGGGGGGCAAACGTGTGACACGCAGCCAGAGTGGGAGTCCGCATTCCACACAATCCACTCCCTCCAAATCCCCTCCCCTCAGCTCTCCTGGCCACATCTCCCCCAAGGACTCCTTCATGGCCGCTCTGTCCCTGAGCCCCACAGTTACGCCACCACGCAAGCGGTCAAGGAAGTCCTCGGTCAGGGTGGTTGAGTCTCCCCCCCTGTCTCCACCCTCCCCCGGTGGCGCTGCAACCCATCCCTCTGAACCCCCCCCCTCCTTGGGGCCTGAGGTCACTTCGGGTGCAGGGGACTCCCTGGAGGACCTTGCTAAGGTGTGTAGTGCCATCCTGGCCTCCGCCTTTGGCCATGACACACCCCCTGTGGTTGAGTCCTCCATCCCTGCACCCACAACGCCGCCCCTTTGCCCTGATGTCCCTGCGGTGCCTGTTGCTTCCCCCCCCCCTGATGCCCTCACCAGTATGGAAGACGATGGCATTTGACTGTGCAGGCAAGGTAGGGGACACACATCCCACTGTGTCCCCCATGCAGCTGGGAATCATTGACTGCCCTATGGCCTTTGTTGACTTTGAACTGCCTTTGATCCACGGACATTGTGCTCATGCTGAATAAGGCTTATTTTTTTTTTCATTATCACACTCCTGCTATGGTGGTATTGGTGTTGGTGGGGCTGCTACATTGTTTTGGGTGGTGTTTAAGGCTTTGGGTGTGTGGGATTTGTAGTAGTGTTCTGCTCTTTGGGGCCACCCTAGGATCTGTGTGCCATCACAAGGTGTTGGCTAACTTCCTTAGCTCATGTCAGCAGTTACTGCATGGTTCAATTGTCCCAGGGTGTATTCCTTCCTCTGTGTACCCAGTTTCTTCCCTGCAGGGTGTTCCCAATGTTTAGCGCAGAGCTGTGTGTACATGAGCTGTGTGTGTGACGGAGCCCTTCTACTTTGGCCATGCATGCATGGCCATGTCTCCACCTGCAACAATCGTGGCATCCTTGGTGATCACTGTACTTGTGTGTGGAGTCAGTTGACATGAGTTCATGGGGACATGTTCCCTTGTAGGCAGTATGGATGTGGGTAATTGTGGCATCACACACATGTGTTACACCCCTCCTGGGTGTGGACACTGCTGGGAGGACTCTGCACCCACCCCTCCTGGGTCTGGACACTGCTGGGAGGACTCTGCACACACCCCTCCTGGGTCTGGACACTGCTGGGAGGACTCTGCACCCACCCCTCCTGTGTCAGGGCACTGCTGGGAGGACTCTGCACCCACCCCTCCTGTGTCAGGGCACTGCTGGGAGGACTCTGCACCCACCCCTCCTGTGTCAGGGCACTGCTGGGAGGACTCCACACCCACCCCTCCTGTGTCTGGGCACTGCTGGGAGGACTCTGCACCCACCCCTCCTGTGTCAGGGCACTGCTGGGAGGACTCTGCACCCACCCCTCCTGTGTCAGGGCACTGCTGGGAGGACTCTGCACCCACCCCTCCTGTGTCAGGGCACTGCTGGGAGGACTCCACACCCACCCCTCCTGTCTCAGGGCACTGCTGGGAGGACTCTGCACCCACCCCTCCTGTGTCAGGGCACTGCTGGGAGGACTCTGCACCCACCCCTCCTGTGTCAGGGCACTGCTGGGAGGACTCTGCACCCACCCCTCCTGTGTCAGGGCACTGCTGGGAGGACTCCACACCCACCCCTCCTGTCTCAGGGCACTGCTGGGAGGACTCTGCACCCACCCCTCCTGTCTCAGGGCACTGCTGGGAGGACTCTGCACACACCCCTCCTGTCTCTGGGCACTGCTGGGAGTGATGGGCACCCACCCCTCCTGTCTCAGGGCACTGCTGGGAGGACTCCACACCCACCACTCCTGTCTCAGGGCACTGCTGGGTGGACTCTGCACACACACCTCCGATTTCTGGATATGTGCGCTTGGCACATACACGGTGGGGTTACGCACACTGCATTAGAGGTGAGGGTACGAGTCTACTGACACTGGTGTGGTGGGGGTACGCTCCGTACGTCCGCGGGTGTGGGTACGGGTCGTACTTACACTGTTGGGCAGGGGGGTACGCTCCTTGCATTCGTGGGTGGGGGTTCGAGTCGTACTTACACTGTTGGCATGGGGGGTACGCTCCATGCATACGCGGGTGGGGGTACGGGTCGTACTTACACTGTTGGGCTGGGGGTACGCTCCGTACGTCCGCGGGTGGGGGTACGGGTCGTACTTGCACTGTTGGGCTGGGGGGTACGCTCCTTGCATACGGGGTGGGGGTAGGGTCCGTACATATCTGTCCCCACGCTATGTGATGTTTGTGCGGCCCGTACCCAGGCCTTTGCCACGTGGGTGCGATCCGTCCCGCCATTGTTGGGGTGACGTGTGTGGGCGTGGTCCGACTCGTACCCACGCTCTTCAGGCGTGGGTACGGGACGTACCTGTCTGGTTGTGTTGCCGGTTCGCGTGGTGACGGACTTCCGTTGTGGCGGTCGCTGGATTGTCAGGACACGCCCCCACCCCCTCGTGGTGACCAGGGCATGGGAGTCAGGTATGTCCAGGCCATGTGTAGTGTGTCACTCATGTGGTTGTTTTGTGGCCTGCCCTGGTCGTGCCACCCCCACCCCACCCCACTTTCCCCCCTCCCTTAGTTATTCTGACCTTCTGCGGCGTCTGCGTCGTAACCTGTAGAGGAGGTGTACTGCTATGAGGGCAGGGATGACTCGTAGGTTCGGGTCCATGTCTGTCCGTCGCGTACTGGTACTCCTTGCTCGCGTCGTCCTGTCGCGTATGGGTCCTCCTTGATCGCGTCGTCCTGTCGCGTACGGGTCCTCCTTGGTGGCGTCGTCCTGTGTGTCCGTCACGTACTGGTCCTCCTTGTTCGCGTCGCCGTCTGTCCGTCGCGTACTGGTGGTCCTTGTTCGCGTCGTCCTGATTTCCCGGCAGTTTTTGGCTGCCGCAAAATATTCACCGTGCGGGGTGACGTCGGTGCGAATCGTGATTCCTGGGTCGTGAATGGCTGGCTGCGTGCGTCCCGACGTCAGGTCGGCGCTTTCCCGGATCGCATTGGTAGGTGTTTTTTGTTCGGTCGGTCTTTTTTACGATTCGTACGGTAATGGTGTACCCGTGCGAATCGTAATTCCATGTTTGTATATTTTGACGACCGGGTACGCGTCGGACGGAGAATATGCTCCGTCCGACGGTTCGTACCCGGTTTTTACCGGATTGTGATCGGCACCTAAGTCAGGAAAGGTGCTGGACATTAACCCTATATGATTTACTATTCCCACTCCAGTTAACATAAACTCAAGAAAGGTGCTGGACAGTAACCCTATATAATTTACTATTCCCACTCCAGTTAACATAAACTCAAGGAAGATGCTGGACACTAACTGTATATAATTTACTATTCCCACTCCAGCTAACATTAAGTCAGGACAGGTGCTGGACATTAACCCTATATAATTTAATATTCCCACTCCAGAAAGATCAAACTGAGAGAAGGTGCTGGTTATAAGATCACTTAAAATATTAATGAGCTACATGTATTAACTATGAGATATAATTTATAAACTATTAAAAATTAAAAAACTATAGTTGCAATACCCACCCCTATCCCATAATCACCATAATTTAAAAAAAAATATGTACAATATCTTTTCCATCAACTATACAATTATTTTATTATATTTATATTTGTAAATTTTTGATTTCACAATATTTACAAATAATGTGATTTTTTGTATAATCTATATTTACACTATTATTTTTAAAAATTACTCCCCACCCTTCTCCCCTAATATACCCAAATCCCACCCATAAACACTACATAAATATTGAAATTAGATTTTCCTATTAAAATTACATAATTCAATTTCGACATAAGGGGCCTCATGTAGGTAGCCAAATACAGGTGGGTAACGGCGGATTTTAGGTAAATATGCGGTTACAGACGGATATTCAAACAAGTGAGATGTAGGAGTCCAAAAACCACTTTTAGGTAAATATGAGGGGGTAAATACCGATTCATATTCACAGAATTCCTAAATACGGATTAAGAGTTACCGAATACATAATTAACGAATAGGTAAATATGAAGTGGTAAATATGAAGTGGTAAAAATTAAAATGACATGTAGGAGCACTAGGTAATTAAGAAATCCAAGACAATGGGTAAATAAGAGTAGGTAATTAACACGGATTGAAAGCAGGTGGTAACAATCAACAGTGCAGATAAGCAATCCCAAAATGCAACAGCGTGGACAACATGTCCGCTATGTACGTCATTGCAAGGCGCCTACATGTACAGGCAGCAGGACTGAGGGTTTGGCGACGGGAGGAACGCATCTACAGACAGCGCATCACACTATTCCAGCTGACTGATGCAGAGATACATGAGAGGTCCAAGCTACACCCCGAAACCATCATTGACTTAATCAGGGACCTGCACCCACTCCTGGACCAGCCAATAAGAAGGGCGCACGCCAAACCCCCACATGTGCAGGTACTCTGCAGCCCACATGTGTTGGCATCCGGCGGTTATCAGGTGGTGACAGCTGAGGTGGGTGGTGTATCCCAGAGTTGGCTGTCCCGTTCCTTCTTGAATTTCCTGGATGCCATGATGCAGAGAATGCACCACTACATCTGCTTCCACAACACACAGGCTGCACTGCAGTAAACAAAAACAGACATTTCTCACATGGCACAGTTCCCCCATTTCATTGGCTGCATTTATGGTACACACATCCCAATCTGTCCACCAGCTGACACAGAGCACATCTACAGGATCAGGAAGTCCACCCACTCCATCAAGGTGCATACCGAATTGAGTGATTTTGTGAATGGTCCTTTGGGTGGCATAACCAAAAGGTGGGCGTATGCTATTTACAACGAAGTCTGCAAGTTGTCGCACAGTGAGGCGGCTTCCAGATTGAGAGCTATTGACCAAGCAAACATGGAGAAGGCCTTAGCCGTTATAGATAAAAGCTTTAGCACACTCTCTTCTATGATCCATACATCAGACAATAGGCACATGCAAGTACACGGCGCATGCTATGTACAAGCCCAGATTCTGGCGTGCGTCCTACGAGGTATCCCAGTGCCTGTGATTACACCTTCTTTCACTCTGCTTGCAAACGCTATTCATTTAATGTTGAATAATGAAGCTTGCTGCTGGATGTGAGTGGGAATCCAGTACATAACTGTCTCGCATTAAGTTGTCTGCTGCAATACTGTTCTTTTTCCACCCCCGCATATGCGGCGGGATGTTTCCATCTGGCCTTCGATTCCAACCTTGAAAGCAGAGTTCAACAAGTTGAGCCGAATAGAGAGCCATTGTCCCACAAAGAGGTTCCTTTGACTTCCTCTACTAAAACATTTCTCCTTCACGTTGCTCATACGCGCAATGAGATACAGGCGCCTCTGAATACTGACCTCCCCCTGCATTTGGGCTCTTTGATCCAAACTATTATCAATGCCTTGTCCACCACCGGCCTGGCTCATTTTTTTAAACATGTGGGCTCGGGTCTCGTGACCTCTTCCCAAACTATTTTTGGTGTAATACCGGCATTTGTTCATTCACTGTTCTCGATCATCTTTGGAGGTGTCCCGCTGCTCCTGGCGCTAGTGGCAGGTGTGCTGCTTTTCCTTTCCATATTCCGGAATGGCTACTCCTTCTATGCCACACGAGCACCTGTCCCGTCTGCATCTTCTTCGTGATCGGATGCTTGACTTCTATGGTACTTTGCCATTGGCGACTTTGAGTCTGGCTTATGGATTATCCTTCAGGTATTCCAACTTCACCTGCGTACAACCTGTATTACACTGCCTGGATTGTCCCTTTGAATGGCCTCTGGATTTGTGCTTGACCAACATAGTGTCTCCGGTGCCGGATTTCGATCGACTAATGAGGCCCTTAGTGTCTCACGAGTTGGCCTGTTCTGGTGTCCGGATCATGGCGTGTGGGGCGGCGCATGGTATCCTGGGTAATTGGGACATCTCAGCGGCAGCCTCCGACTTCTTGTCCATGAGCTATTTGGAGGAACATTCCGGGTGCCCTCTGATTGTGCTAGAGGCTCCGTTGGTTGGAGAACACGTATGTTCCTTTTCTTTACTTAATTGGATGGCTGAGACTTTTAGTGGCCCTGCAAACGAATTTTTGTTGGAAGCCGTGGCCACATATGCTGCCTATACATTCATGGATTAACTGGATTGTCGTCCATTGCGCCTGTACTACTGGACAGCACCCTGGCGCAACATTTATTTCTTTTATTTCTCTTTTTTCTCTTCCTGATGGTCGGCTTGAGTTTTTTACTATACTTGCATTGTGTTTTTTTGAATTTTATGCTGCAATTAATTGGACTTTAGGACTTTGGCGCTGCATTGGTTACGCCTTGTTCTGCTCTGACGAAACTGAACTCTGCGTTCTCTCTTTTCTTGCCTATTACATATTGCTTCGCTCAAGGGGGCGTGTAGTGAGTTCTCCCTGAATACGTGCATACATTGTTCAGTTGGCATAACCACGTTGAATGTTATGTAGCCATATTTTTGTCTTTGCACACGACACTGGGTTTACATGTTCTGTCTTGAATAAACTGCTTACTCGAGACTTCCTTCAGACGAGTGCATTCTGTTGTTTCCATCCCAAGCTCTGCGCAGAGACCTTGGTCTGTACATGCTGTGACACACAGTCTGGAATTTTACACAATGCATGTGTTCCACTCTAGGTTGTTCGACCCACTCTTTAGCCATGACACACGCGCAGCTGCAAATACCTGAAAGTTGTTGCTTTTCATGTCACAGACATCAGGTTTATTATTCAGACTGAAGACGAGCCTTCCTGCGAGACGGCTCCTGATGCTCCTGAGATGTGATTTCACTGAACTTATTTTTGAGGTATGGGGTCCCCTATTCAAGCCTAAGAGACCTTCTATTATAACATCATTATGATATTAGCTACTTAGTTAAGGGAAGGTGGTATTTTCCTTTGTATTTTAGGAATCGCTAAATACCACCTTGGTATTTTCCGAATAGCTAAATACCACCTCGGTATTTACCGATTGGGTAAATACCACCTGGGTATTTACCGATTGAGTAAATACCACCTGGGTATTTACGGATTAGGTGAATTCCGAATCGTGATTACCTAATGTTACCGAATAGGTAACTGTTACCGAATTGTTACCTACATATAACTTACAGATTCTAATGTACCGATTAGGTATGGCTGGGTATTTAAGAACAGGTTAAATTTATTTACCTACATTAGTCCCAAAATGTTCACATATTACAATTATTCCCAATTAAATATTTATTTATTACTCTATAATTTTGTAACAATCATTAAAATACAATCCACACCCTTACACCCTTAAAACCCAAATTCCCTACCATGAAACAAAAAAATAAGGTCGAAATTATTTTGAAAATATTTTTTAAACATTGTCAAAATGAAATTAAAATTTTAACATGTCTAATTCTTTAGTAATAATATTTATAACTTATTATCCAATTTTAGAGTAATCTTTTTAATACACTCCCCACCCTTATACACTAATAACCCTACATCCCACTCCTAAAACAAAATTAATATTTCATTAGAATTTGAAAATATTCAATTTCGTAATTTTATATAAATTTTTAAATTGCGAAATCTAAAAATTTACAAATTTTTACATTATTATCTGATTTTACTATAACATTTTTAAAACACTCCCCACCCTTATCCCCTAATAACCCCACATCCCGCTCCTAAAAAATATATATAATATAATTTTAAATTTCAAAATTATAAATATTTAATTTATAATTTTCTTTACAATTTCCTATTCATAATTATTTATTATGTAATATTTTAAATTTTTATCTGATTTTACACTAATCTTTGTAATACACTCCCCACCCTTATACACTAATAACCATACATCCCACTCATAAATTTAAAAAAATATTTCATTAGATTTTTACAAAATCTACTTTATAATTTTTATAGAAATGTTTAAATTTCGAAATCTTAAATATTACAAAATTTTACATTTTTATCTGTTTTTAATATAACATTTTTAAAACACTCCTCACCCTTATCCCCTAATAACCCAACATCCCGCTCCTAAAAAATATATATAATTTTTTTTTGAATTTCTAAATTATAAATATTTAATTTGGAATTTTCTTTACAATTTACTATTCATAATTATTTTTTATGTAATATTTATAAATTATTATCTGATTTTACACTAATCTTTTTAATACACACCCCACCCTTATACACTAATAACCATACATCCCACTCATAAAAAAAAAATTATATTTCATTTTAATTTTAAAATATTTTATTTCGAATTTATATAGAAATTGTTAAATTTCGAAATCTAAAATATTCCTAATTTTTACATTATTATCTGATTTTACTATAACATTTTTAAAACACTCCCCACCCTTATCCCCTAATAACCCAACATCCCGCTCCTAAAAAATTTATATAATTTCTTGATTTTTTCTAAATTACTAATATTTAATTTAGAAATTTCATTACAATTTACTATTCATAATTATTTATTATTTAATAATTTTAAATTATTATCTGATTTTACACTAAAATTTTTAAAACACTCCCCACCATTATCCCCTAATAACCATACATCCCACTCATAAAAAAAAACATAATATTCCATTTTAATTTTAAAATATTTTATTTCGAATTTGTATAGAAATTGTTACATTTCGAAATCTAAAATATTCCTAATTTTTACATTATTATCTGATTTTACTATAACATTTTTAAAACACTCCCCACCCTTATCCCCTAATAACCCAACATCCCGCTCCTAAAAAATTTATATAATTTCTTTATTTTTTCTAAATTACTAATATTTAATTTAGAAATTTCATTACAATTTACTATTCATAATTATTTATTATTTAATAATTTTAAATTATTATCTGATTTTACACTAATATTTTTAAAACACTCCCCACCCTTATCCCCTAATAACCCAACATCCCGCTCCTAAAACATATCATACAATAAATTACTTAACACTATTAATTATATTTTAAACAATAATAAAGTATTTATACAAATATGATTAAACAATTTACTTATTCAATATACATGAAATACACATTTTAAACAATATATATATTATATTTCGATATTTCTCACAAAACTATTCAATCGATATTATCTTCAAACGATATTACTACTTCGATATTTCATACTTCGATATTTTACTAAACACTTAAAACACGATATTACTTACCTCGATATTCTACACTTCGATATTAATGTTATCTCGATATTTTACCTTCGATATTCTTGTTGTTCGATATTATTTTTTCGATATTATGTCCATTTACCTCAACAAGTCCCTATTCCACAAACTCAAGACAATACAAAACACCGCCACCAAACTCGTCCTCGGCATACCCCGGCACAAACACATCAAACAACACCTATGGAGACTCCACTGGCTCCCCGTGGAGAAAAGAGTCACCTTCAAAATCCTCACTCACACCTAAAAATGCCTACACAACAACAGACCCAAATACCTCTACGACAGAATCCACTTCCATGTACCCAAAAGAAACGTCCGATCTTCCAACCCCGCACTGGCCGAAACCCCACGCATCCACATTGCCAGAGCTGGTGGACGATCCTTCTCTCACATTGCAGCCAAGACCTGGAACGAGCTACCGGCAGACATCAGAAGTGCCCCCACCCTGAACATCTTCAGAAATACCCTCAAATACCTGGCTGTTCACCTAAACAGATTTGTGGACTCCCCCACCCCCCTCAACGCCTTGAGACCCTCACGGGTGAGTACCACGCTTACAATTCCCCTGATTGATTGATTATTTCAGGGGACACTCCCAGGGGAGGGTGTGGACAAGGGAAGGTTACTCCCATGTCCTTTGTCCAGTTTCATGCCAAAGCGGGAGCTAACAGATCCCAGGACTGGTTTTATCTGGGCTATGCAAAGGGACGCCAAATGTGCCCCTCATGCAGACTTTCTGGTGCTGGCAAGGGCAC
The DNA here is from genome assembly GCF_964204655.1 of Triturus cristatus. NCBI lineage: Eukaryota > Metazoa > Chordata > Amphibia > Caudata > Salamandridae > Triturus > Triturus cristatus. The sequence continues at coordinate 673,669,722 of NC_140581.1, read as the reverse complement.
CCACCCAGCCCTAATACACTAAATCCTGTCCGGGAGGTGGTCACACCTCCCTGTGACAGGATGCCTATTGTTCCACCTTCCTCTGCTCGAGCTTGGCTCAGCAGCAGGAGGGCAGAAATGTGTCTCTGGTCGGCAGCAACCAATTTGTGCTGTCCGGGTCAAGAAGGCTGGTACCAGAAACACTAAGGTGCCAATTCCGATCCGGTAAAAACCGGGTACGAACCGTCGGACGGAGCCTTTTCTCCGTCCGACTCGTACCCGGTGCGAAATCCATCCGAAAATGCAAGTACGATTCATACGGAAACACCATTTCCGTACGATTCGAACAAAACACCGACCGAACAGAAACTAAACACAATTCCGATCCTGAAAGGAGCCGACGTGACGTCGGTACGCATCCAGCCTACGTTTCACGAACCAGGAAGTACGATTCGAACCGACGTCATCCCGCACGGAAAATATTTACCGGCTGCCAAAAACTGCCGGGAAATCAGGACGACACACGCAAGGAGCAGCTGGACGCGACGAACAGACATGGACCCGAACCTACGTGCCATCCCTGCCCTCCTAGCAGTCCACCTGGCGTACAGGAACCGACGCAGACGCCGCAGAAGGTCAGCACAACAACCAGGGGCAAAGGGGGGGGCAGGGGCAGGACACACAACACCAACACATGGTACCAAATCACACATGGCCTGGACATACCTGACCATCAGGGCCTGGTCACTTCCAGGGGGTGGGGGCAAGGCCAGCAACGCAAGCGTCCGCCACAACGGAAGTGGATGGTCACGCGAACCGGTACGTACCCTACCCAGGCCGCAAGAGCGTGGGTACGGAACGTACCACGCGTCCCCCTACGTCACTCCAACAATAGCGGTACGGCCCGTACCCACGTCAGAAAGGCCTTGGTACAGCTCGTACCAGCATTGCTGGGGTCATGTAGGGGTACGCGTGGTACGACCCGTAGCCACGCCCCCAAGGCCTGTGTACGGTGCGGACCCCACGGCCCGCAACAATGGTGGGACGCACCGTACCCACACACCAAAGGCATGGGTACGGCCCGTACCCAGGCACGCAGAGCGTGGGCAGGGGTATGTACGGACCGTACCCCCACCCGTGGAAGTACGGCCCGTACCCCCACCCGTGCATGTACGCCCCGAACCCCCACTCGTGTATGTACGCCCCGAACCCCCACCCGTGTATGTACGCCCCGAACCGCCACCCGTGTATGTACGCACCCAAGCGCCACCCGTGTATGTACGCCCCGAACCCCCACCCCACCCTGGTATGTACGCCCCGAACCCCCAGCCGTGTATGTACGCACCAAACCCCCACCCGTGTATGTACGCACCAAACCACCACACCAGCCGTGTATGTACGCACCAAACCCCCACCCCAGCCGTGTATGTACGCACCGAACCACCAGCCGTGTATGTACGCACCAAACACCCACCCGTGTATGTACGCCCCCGAACCCCCCCCCAGCCGTGTATGTACGCACCGAACCACCAGCCGTGTATGGCTGGGGGGGGGTTCGGGGGCGTACATACACGGGTGGGTGTTTGGTGCGTACATACACGGCTGGTGGTTCGGTGCGTACATACACGGCTGGGGGGGGGTTCGGGGGCGTACATACACGGGTGGGTGTTTGGTGCGTACATACACGGCTGGTGGTTCGGTCCGTACATACACGGCTGGGGGGGGTTCGGGGGCGTACATACACGGCTGGTGGTTCGGTGCGTACATACAGGGCTGGGGGGGGGGTTTGGTGCGTACATACACGGCTGGTGGTTCGGTGCGTACATACACGGGTGGGGGTTCGGGGCGTACATACGCGGGCGGGGGGTGGTGGGGTGTTCGGCGCGTATGCGGGCACATGTCTCCATGGTTGCTATGGGAGTTCGGTTCGGACGGTGTTTTTTGCGTACGGTTGTGAAATGGGGAGGACGGGAGGGATCGTACTTGCGCAGTCGGACTTTATTTTTCCGCACGGTGGGTTTCTCGCCCGGGGACGTGTCGGTGACTTTTCCCGACCCGAGGACGTGTGGGGAAATCTTCCCAATGCGATTCGTATGGACTTTTTTCCGTTCGAATCGTACTTGGCAGTTTGTACGCTACTTTGACGATTCGGACGGAAAAAAATCCGGATACGAGTCGGACGGGGAATTTTTTTACCGGATCGGAATTGGCACCTAAGTGTCTAACGGAGGGCTCTTCAAGTGCTAGGAATCATACCTCCCACACTGTTTATGGTGTATGGGTACGATTCCAACATGTTTGATACCAAACATGACAGGATTCGTTGCAGCCGTTTTCGAGATGGTCATCGTGTGATTATTGGTGCCCCTCTATATAGTATATGGCTGCTGCACTGACAACCCGGGAGAATGGACTCTGTAGGCTGCAGGGGTGTCCTCCTCATGCAGGGGCACCCTCTCATTTAGAACCAAGCACCCTGCCCTCAGGATTGCAAAGGCCTGCTATAGGGGTGACTTATAGGTTTTAAGTGCAGTGACCCTTAGATATAGTAAACCTATATCTTTAGTAAGTGGTGCATGCACCAACTTACACAGGCTGCAATGGCAAGCCTGTAGTTCCAACTTGAATGGTCTCCCATGGGTGGCAAAATGCATGCTTCAGCCCATGGGGGACCTCTGGGGTACCAATGCCCTGGGTACATGGGTACCATATACTAGGGACTGACAAGGGTACCCCAGTATCCAATCTGGGAGGTACCTAAGTACGGAACCTACCAATTTAGGGAGAAAGCAGATGATTAGCAGGATCCCAGTCAGACTAGTCAAAAACAGCATTACATCAAGCAAAAAGTTGGGGTAACAATAAGAAGCAGATCTTACTTTCCTACAAGCAAGAACAGCCGCAGGTAAGGTGATGTGTCGGATCCTTACGTTCAGGGAAAGTAATGCGTAGGTTCCTTACTCCAGGGGAGGTGATGTGTTGATTCCTTACTGCCATGAAGTGGAGGTGATGCGCTGGTTCCTTACTGCCATGCATTAGAGGTGATGCGCCAGTTCATTACTGAAGGGGAGGTGATGCGTCAGTTTCTTACTGTGTGGGGAGGTGATGCGTCAATTACTTACTGCAGCCCCAGCGTCCTTGTAGACCTGATGCCCCTGTGTGATGTGTGAGGATGGGGGAAGTGTTGATTCTGGCAGCTGCACAACAGACTGGACTATGGAAACACAGTTTACGCCGGCATCAACAAGTCCCTACTCCGCAAACTCCAGACAATACAAAACACCGCAGCCAAACTCGTCCTCGGCACAAACACATCAACCAACACCTACGGAGACTCCACTGCCTCCCCGTGGAGAAAAGAGTCACCTTCAAAATCCTCACTCACGCCTACAAATGCCTACACAACAATGGACCCAAATACCTCAATGACAGAATCAACTTTCACATACCCAAAAGAAACCTCCGATCTTCCAACCTTGCACTGGCCGAAACCTCACGCATCTACAGAGCCAGAGCAGGCGGAAGGTCCTTCTCTCACATTGCAGCCAAGACCTGGAACGAGCTACCGGCAGACATCAGAAGCGCCCCCACCCTGAACATCTTCAGAAATACCCTCAAATACCTGGCTGTTCGCCTAAACAGATTTGTGGACTCCCCCACACCCCTCAGCGCCTTGAGACCCTCACGGGTGAGTAGCACACTTACAATTCCCCTGATTGATTGATTATTTCAGGGGACACTCCCAGGGGTGGGTATGGACAAGGGAAGGTTACTCCCATGTCCTTTGTCCAGTTTCGTGCCAAAGCGGGAGCCAACAGTTTCCATGACTGGTTTGAACTGGACTATACACAGGGACACCAAATGTGCCCCTCATGTAGACTTTCTGGTGCTGGCAAGGGCACCCACCCAGCCCTAATACACTAAATCCTGTCCGGGAGGTGGTCACACCTCCCTGTGACAGGATGCCTATTGTTCCACCTTCCTCTGCTCAAGCTTGGCTCAGCAGCAGGAGGGCAGAAATGGATCTCTGGTCGGCAGCAACCATTTTGTGCTGTCGGGGCCAAGACGCCTGGTACCAGAAACACTAAGGTGCCGATCACGATCCGGTAAAAAATTCCCCCGTGCGACTCGTATCGGGTCTTTTTACCGTACGAATCGTACAAGTGCCGTACGAACTGGCAATCACGATTCGCATGGTAAAAAGTCCATACGACCCGCACCGGGAATCATTCCCCACACGTCCTCGGGTCGGAAAATGTGTCCGACACGTCCTCGGACGATTTACCTTACAAACGTAAAAATCCAAGTCCGACCGAGGAATCACGATCCATCCCGTGCGTCCGAGCCTACAACCGTATGGAAAAAACACCGTCCGCACCGAACACCAATAGCAACCATGGAGACATGTGCCCGCATACGCGCCCAACACTCCCCCCAGCCCCCGTACGTCCGACACGTACCCCCCGTATATGTATACCCCCACCCGTCTATGTACACCCCAGTACGTTCCAGTCGTACCCCCACCCCAGTACGTGTCGTACCACCGTCAATGTAAACCCCCCCACCCCTGTATGTGTCGTACCACCGTCTATGTACACCCCCCCACCCCTGTACGTGTCGTACCACCGTCCATGTACACCCCAGTACGTTCCAGTCGTACCCCCACCCCAGTACGTGTCGTACCACCGTCAATGTACACCCCCCCACCCCTGTACGTGTCGTACCACCGTCAATGTACACCCCCCCACCCCTGTACGTGTCGTACCACCGTCTATGTACACCCCAGTACGTTCCAGTCGTACCCCCACCCCAGTACGTGTCGTACCACCGTCAATGTACACCCCCCCACCCCTGTACGTGTCGTACCACCGTCAATGTACACCCCCCACCCCTGTACGTGTCGTACCACCGTCTATGTACACCCCCCCACCCCTGTACGTGTCGTACCACCGCCCATGTACACCCCAGTACGTTCCAGTCGTACCCCCACCCCAGTACGTGTCGTACCACCGTCAATGTACACCCCCCCACCCCTGTACGTGTCGTACCACCGTCAATGTACACCCCCCACCCCTGTACGTGTCGTACCACCGTCTATGTACACCCCCCCACCCCTGTACGTGTCGTACCACCGTCAATGTACACCCCCCCACCCCTGTACATGTCGTACCACCGTCAATGTACACCCCCCACCCCTGTACGTGTCGTACCACCGTCTATGTACACCCCCCCACCCCTGTACGTGTCGTACCACCGTCCATGTACACCCCAGTACGTTCCAGTCGTACCCCCACCCCAGTACGTGTCGTACCACCGTCAATGTACACCCCCCCACCCCTGTACGTGTCGTACCACCGTCAATGAACACCCCCCCACCCCTGTACGTGTCGTACCACCGTCTATGTACACCCCAGTACGTTCCAGTCGTACCCCCACCCCAGTACGTGTCGTACCACCGTCAATGTACACCCCCCCACCCCTGTACGTGTCGTACCACCGTCAATGTACACCCCCCACCCCTGTACGTGTCGTACCACCGTCTATGTACACCCCCCCACCCCTGTACGTGTCGTACCACCGTCCATGTACACCCCAGTACGTTCCAGTCGTACCCCCACCCCAGTACGTGTCGTACCACCGTCAATGTACACCCCCCCACCCCTGTACGTGTCGTACCACCGTCAATGTACACCCCCCCACCCCTGTACGTGTCGTACCACCGTCTATGTACACCCCAGTACGTTCCAGTCGTACCCCCACCCCAGTACGTGTCGTACCACCGTCAATGTACACCCCCCCACCCCTGTACGTGTCGTACCACCGTCAATGTACACCCCCCACCCCTGTACGTGTCGTACCACCGTCTATGTACACCCCCCCACCCCTGTACGTGTCGTACCACCGTCCATGTACACCCCAGTACGTTCCAGTCGTACCCCCACCCCAGTACGTGTCGTACCACCGTCAATGTACACCCCCCCACCCCTGTACGTGTCGTACCACCGTCAATGTACACCCCCCCACCCCTGTACGTGTCGTACCACCGTCTATGTACACCCCAGTACGTTCCAGTCGTACCCCCACCCCAGTACGTGTCGTACCACCGTCAATGTACACCCCCCCACCCCTGTACGTGTCGTACCACCGTCAATGTACACCCCCCACCCCTGTACGTGTCGTACCACCGTCTATGTACACCCCCCCACCCCTGTACGTGTCGTACCACCGTCTATGTACACCCCAGTACGTTCCAGTCGTACCCCCACCCCAGTACGTTCCTGGCGCACCCCCAACACAACCTCCTAAGTACGGAGCGCACCCCATGCCCCAACATCACAACCGCATGTACGAGTCGTACAAAGCCACACACAAGGACCAAATCGTACAACCAAATGGCCCATGTACACACCGTACACACGCTCAAAACGCACGTACACAACAAGGACAAAACAAAACAACTCAACAATACACCATTCGAAAGGCACACAGCCACTAAACATGGCCAACAACCACTAAAATAACACAATCACTGACCTGCAACTGTCAAAAACAAACAGAGGCCCAATACACCACCACTCCTTATAACACACCCACCCAAAATTCAAACACTGCCACACCCACCCATGGACCAATAAAAAGGGCCCACACACACAAACCATGAGCCTTTGCAACAGACCCACTGCTGCCAGACACCACAGAACCAGACTACAAGCGACACCACATCTTACACTTGCACACCTTCACACGACCACCCTCACAAACACCCTCTCATCACATTCACACACACACACAACCATCCACACCCCCCCCAACATCCACACACCCCCCACACCCACACCATCCCCACCCACACCCCTCACCATGCCCACTACCAAGAATCCAAAGTTCAGTCACCGAGAGTTGGAGGTCCTTGTTGATCAAATCCTCAGAGTCGAGCCACAGATCTTTGGAACATTGGTCAGAAGCACCAGCCAGGCAGCCAAAACAGCCATGTGGCAGACCATCGTCGATGCTGTGAATGCTGTTGCGGACACCAGGAGGACCAAGCAGGATTGCCAGAACAGGTGGTACGATCTGCGGAGGAGGGTCAGAGCCAAGAGACAGGAGGAACACGACCAGGCCAACGCCACCGGAGGAGGGCCCTCCCGCAGACCCGTACAGTACCATCCCTGGGAGGAGAGGGTGATGGCCATACTGCCGGTGGAGGCAGTTGAAGGAGTAGAAGGACTCCGAGACCCGGGTGAGTACACAAACAACGCACCTCACATGGGGGGAACTGCAACCACAACCAAAATTAATAACAGGCACGCAAACACCACAAGCCATCGCATTACTCAACCACACTCCATGAGCAGGCACATGCCACTGCTGCCACCATGCCCCATGCACCCAGCTGGACAATGTCAAGTCACAGGCCACAGAAGACAACAACACATGACACGGTAACCCGGATGGCGGGAGTGTGGGCACCAAGAATCACATAGTGCGACTCCAAAGCAGACAACAATGCCCTCTGCCCATATGGCCTAGGTCACAGCCAGACAAACACTGTGTCCCAACACAGGAATGACTTGCCAGCAAATGGCGGATGCCTTGCATCAACACATGGGGGTGAAGGCACTGTTTTGCACATGCCAGCAGCTAATGAACAGCCAACAGTGTGAAAGAGTGGCAGCACACACCACCACAGCAGCAGCGCACAGACACACAGCAGACAAAATGGGTGCCTGGAGATCAGAAACAAACTCACATCAACAGGCCAAGGGCCACTCAAAGATCTGCTAACAGTGTGTGCCCAGGAAGCTGGGCCAAGGTGACAGAGGGTGACACACGGAGGGAGGGAGAGGGGGACACAGAGGGAGGGAGAGGGGGACTGAGAGGGAGGGAGACACAGGAAGATGGACAGAGGGAGGAGGCTGACACACAGAGGGAGGGAGAGGGGGACAGAGAGGGAGGGAGAGGGGGACAGAGAGGGAGGGGGACACAGGAAGATGGACAGAGGGAGGAGGCTGACACACAGAGGGAGGGAGAGGGGGACAGAGAGGGAGGGAGAGGGGGACAGAGAGGGAGGGAGAGGGGGACAGAGAGGGAGGGAGACACAGGAAGATGGACAGAGGGAGGAGGCTGACACACAGAGGGAGGGAGAGGGGGACACAGAGGGAGGGAGACACAGGAAGATGGACAGAGGGAGGAGGCTGACACACAGAGGGAGGGAGAGGGGGACACAGAGGGAGGGAGACACAGGAAGATGGACAGAGGGAGGAGGCTGACACACAGAGGGAGGGAGAGGGGGACACAGAGGGAGGGAGAGGGGGACACAGAGGGAGGGAGAGGGGGACACAGAGGGAGGGAGAGGGGGACAGAGAGGGAGGGAGAGGGGGACAGAGAAGGAGGGAGACACAGGGAGAGCAAATCAGTCCTTTGGTGTGTGGGAATGTCTGCTCGTCAGCAGGTGGACTGCGTGCATGTAGACAAGGGTGCCCAGTGCCAGAACCCCCCCTCTTCATCATGGCAAAACGCAGGGCCATGTTACAACCTGTACACGAGCACAAGGACAGCCACCTGCATCATATGAGTGTGTGGATCCACTCCATGTGCACATGTACAGTGCTACAAGGAAGGCGCAAACGCATAGCTCGGCACACATGCACACTCCACTGCTGACTGCAGTCACACTTGACGCAGCAAGTAAGACTGTGCCACACATAGTTAAAGGGGCCAAATTGGTGCCCAAGGGACACACACATGCACAAGTGCACTGTGAGTGGAATGCAAGACAGATCCTAATTCCAAGAGGAAATGTGCCAACTTTGTAACGGATGCAACATGGATGTTGCATGGATCAAAAGTAACATTGTCTCTCTCACACACAGGTCAACGTCGTGCTGCACCCCCCAACACTGGGGGGGAACACTCACAGGACCCGGATCTGCAGGAGACCGATCCCACCGGCAGCGACCACTCTCACCACTCTGCGGACGACCCCGACCGACCTGGCCCCTCTGGTGTCCAACCACCTGCAGCACCTGCGTCAGGTACAACCGTGCCAACCACCACCCCCACTCCTGCCACATCCCAGGAGACACCCAGGATCCCTGCCCCAACACCACAATGCAGCCAGGCTCGCCAGGAGGGACACGGTGTCCCGGGCACCCAGGAGGAGGCAGGCGACAACGCCAATGCCACCCCTCAGGGGTCCCGGAGACCCCATGTGCCCACAAGTGCAGGCCAGACGCAAGTGGGCAGGGGTGGTGGGAGTGGAGAGCGGCGGAGGCGCGAGCCTGACCAGTTGGCTGGGGATCCGGTATTTTCCCATGTCCGTAACATCCTGGACTCATACCGGCAGGACACCACGGGCATGGCCCAGGTTGTGTCCGTCCTCGAGGGGATCAAGGTCCAGCAGGCCCAGCAACATGCGGAGCTAATAGCCTGTCTACAGCTACACCAACGGAGGATGGAGGACAGACAGGCTGAGCAAGTGACGGCGTCCCAGGGGATTCACGCTGAACTCCGTCGGATGGCCGACACCATGGCCGACCCTCCCTGTGCCAGAAGGCGGAGAACATCACCACCCACAGGGAGGGATCATGAGGAGGAGGAGGAAACATCCGACGGAGCATCCCAGACGTCGTCACGGCCTGCTGCTGAGGTTCCCCGCAGGAAGCCGGGTCGTCCACGGAAAGGACCGTGAGGGTGGCTGCTACATCACCATCTCCCAGGACACCTGGCCTGGCACCTGGCCCACTGGAGCAACAGCATCACAGCATCAAGAGACATTCTCTGCCACATGGCCCTGCTGGTCACTGGCTGACCAATGTTGACAAAGACTGTGGCATGGACTCTGAGGATTTCCAATGGCAAGGACACCAACTCCCCTACTGAACTTTGGATTCCCTAATCCCGGAAAGGCCCTCACTTGGCCCCCCCCCCCCAATAATAAATCACACTATTAAGAGTAGATGCCTGCTGGTAGCATTATTACCTAACATGTGTCTTGTACAGTCTAAACATGCCTGAGTCATCTGTTCACTTCAACCATCCACACCCTGGGGCCTGAGTCTGGCACAGGACACATGGGTCACAGTTTTCTAGGCAAGACAGACATGGAGCACCATACACACCCGTGATGGTCAGAACCAGCTGAGGGGGTGGCCGAACAACCGTGCTGACACACACATTGAGTACAGCAACAGTCATGCGCAGAGGTCAGGGATCCTGGCCCGTGTCCTGGGGGGCACCCAGGTACGTGTAGACAGGTGGCAGAACCATGTCCTGCAAGCTTGAGTCCGGTGGATGCAGAGAATGGGGTCATGGACAACGTTGGATGCATGGGGATGGCACATGTCACAATACCCACACAGTCATGGACATCATGCCCATTACACAGTCTCAGCACACACACACAGCTTGCATCTTGCCACTCGACACATTGACACATAGCCACAATCAGGGAATACCATGCCAGACATGCAGGATGCACCGTGCCAACACACCAGCATTGACTGAGAAGAGGCACCTTGGAGGCATAGGGACACCTTTAATAGTGATGTGTTTGGGATTGCAGAGGCAACTTGAAGTACACATGAACACATCATGTGGAGTAACATGTGGCTCCAACACTGGCACCCCCCTTCTGCAGCACAAATGCGTGATAGCCATGGAACTGGCACACAAGTGTCGGATAATAGCTAAATACCCACAGCTGCTCACGGAGAGCCTGCCATACACCATACATCCGCTGATGTGGAAGTCCCACGCCATGTCAAGACAATGTTAACCGTATGTGTCCGAGGGCAGTGTCACACACATTGATGCCTTCATCACAATCCACCATCCCATCACTGATGACTGACAACCAGGCAGCCCATCTATTCAGGTGTACCCAGCTGCATGTCGTGTCCCATGGGGATGCCACATGTCTGCAGAGGACCCAAACCCCGACCGGGGCAGTGTGCACACATCGTGAACAACTGCCACACCCAATACACCCCAGATGCATCCCTTACCCCATGGAGACTTCCAAACGTGTCCGTGCCTGTAACGCTGAGTCAGCCCACGATGCCATGTCCATGAGGAATAGCAGTGCCACAACAATGCAACCAGCAAACGGCATGCGCAGGTACCTGGGGAAGAGAGACACACAAGAAGTCAGCCACAAGAAGCACAGCCACTTGCATGTGCATGTACTCGACACATGTATGTATGACAACATGCTAGGTCACAATTATGTCTGGGGAAATACTACCATCACTGCCACCATCACTCCAGTGACACACCCACACACACCTCTGACCCACGTGCCATACATGCAGGTGGAGACACACATCACAACGCATGCCACACGGGGACCAATGCGTGCACACTCAGACCCTGGTACTCACCACTAAGCAAAGAAGTCGCGTATGAGCCGAGTCCGGATGTCCTCTTGCGGCTCCACATCCTCCACATCACTAGCCCCATTGCCAAGCCCTTCGTCCTCCACGGGTGGATGGTCCTCGTCATCTTGATCCAGGATGAGGGGCACAGCTCTTTCAACTGCCATGTTGTGCAGCATGCAGCAGACCATGAAGATCTTGCAGACCTTCGCCGGGGCATATGGGAGTGCGCCGCCGGTCTTGTGGAGGCACCGGAATCGGCTCTTCAGCATGCCAAACGTCCTCTCTATCACTCGCCTTGTCCGGCCATGGGCGGTGTTGTAGCGGAGCTGGGCCGGCGTGATGGGGTTGCGGAGAGGTGTCAGCAGCCAAGGCATGTTGGGATAGCCAGCGTCCCCTAAATGGAAAGCACATGGATATCGTTAGAACAGGCGAAGCGGTAGTGCTGCTCGGCCAAACAGAATACAGGACAGACAGACTGTACCCACCAACAACACATGCACGTTCGTTGCGCAGCTGCATCATCATATCAGGCATCCCGCTACGCCTCATGATGTAGGCATCGTGTGCTGATCCTGGAAAACGAGCACAGACATGTGAAATCACCATGTTGGACAGACACACCACAAGGGCATTGATGGAGTGGTAGTGCTTCCGATTGCGGTACGCCACCTCCCGTGCGTGTGGTGGTACCAAACCTACATGTGTCCCATCTATGGACCCAATGACATGGGGCATCCCTCCCAGGGCATAGAAACCACGTTTGACCTCAGTCATCTGTTCAGGGGTTGGGAACTTGATGAAGTCATCCAGGTGAATCAACATGGCCTCCAAGAAATCATGCAGCACACCGCTGAACATGCTCTGGGACATGCCACCAACATGAGCTATGGTATATTGGAAGGTACCCGTGGCAAGGAAATGTAGGGCAGCCATTACCTTCAGCTGGGGTGTCAGTGCCGTAGGATACCTGTGCTGCGGTTGCAGGTGTGGTGCCAGTCTCGCCGTCAGCTCCAGAATCAACGGTTGGGTGAAGCGGTAGAGCCGGATCCTGTCATTCTCCTGCATGGTGGCCAAGTCTGGAATTCTTCGGGCAACAGGAGGCGCTCTGCAGTAATTTGGAAGTGACAAGGAAGAGTGAGTGCACTACGAGAACAACTCATGTCTACTGAGCACATGTAAATCTGCCAATACACACATGCCACATAGGGAGTCAGGCATGTGCTACATGCCCAGGACACGTATGGATGCAAGGTGACACTCCTTCCAAGACCCAGCTACACACGGTGATTGAGAACCTCCCCATGCCACGCCATGGGAATAGCTGTGTCCCAGTGCAAGTGAACAGCCCGACGCAAGACAGAAGTGACATACACCCACACATCAGCAGAAGTAGGATGCCGATTGTAGAGACTGGTAGCGGAACACCGGAGCCACAGGTCACATGACATTACACTAGGCCTGCCCACACACCTTGCCATGAAGGTGCACATGTCATGACTCACCACACATTCCTTGTGAGGATGCTGACATGGCCTTGTCACGCTACTCCGTGTCCCATGCATACATGTGCACCTCACATCAGATACCACATGTGGCATGGTGTGCGGAACAGTGTGCAATGACAATCTACACACAGACACATGTTGGTTGCTGCAACGGCTGCAGCTTTTGAGGGTGCTACAACATCAACCTGATGTAAATCCCGGACACATAAATGACATAGTCACATTGTGCACTGTGGGTAGTGACAAGTCAGGTGTCATGACCCCTGTACCGGGCATCATGGGACACTTCCGTGTGTTGGTGTCCGTGCCATGCCAGTGACGCTCACCCCAAGTGCGCAGTACGACATGCACACATGTCAAAGGAGTCAAGGGCATGCCTGGCACACATTGCACCCTCACACAGTACACCTGTACACATCTCATCATACATCTGGTGCCTCCTCCACTCAGGAGGCATGTTCCACATCACAGCCTGTCACACCTGTGCCCCACACATGTAGTAATGCACAGACGATGCCTTGATGTCCATTCCTGGACAAGTATGTCCATCCATGGACAAGTATGTCCGCCCTATTCCTACCTGTGTGTCGACTATCACCACAGTGATGTGTACAAACCGGCGTACTGCTGCTAAGAGGGCCTGTGTATGTTCCCCAATCACTGTGGGAGTGCTGCCGTATGTGTACCCATCGTGATGGCGAGCGTACAGGCATTTGTACGGTCCGTACCACAACGAGTACGCATACGCGTGCAGACCCATAGTGATAGTGAGCGTACATGCGAGTGTACGGCCCTCTCACTATGGGTCTGCACGCGTATGCGTACTCGTTGTGGTACGGACCGTACAAATGCCTGTACGCTCACTATCACTATGGTTCTGCACGCGTATGCGTACACGTAGTGGTACGGACCGTACACTCGCATCTACGCTCACTATCACTATGGTTCTGCACGCGTATGCGTACACGTAGTGGTACGGACCGTACACTCGCATGTACGCTCACTATCACTACGGGTACACAGACCCATAGTGATAGTGAGCGTACAGGCATTTGTACGGTCCGTACCACAACGAGTACGCATACGCGTGCAGAACCATAGTGATAGTGAGCGTACAGGCATTTGTACGGTCCGTACCACTACGTGTACGCATACGCGTGCAGACCCATAGTGATAGTGAGCGTACATGCGAGTGTACGGCCCTCTCACTATGGGTCTGCACGCGTATGCGTACTCGTTGTGGTACGGACCGTACAAATGCCTGTACGCTCACTATCACTATGGTTCTGCACGCGTATGCGTACACGTAGTGGTACGGACCGTACACTCGCATCTACGCTCACTATCACTATGGTTCTGCACGCGTATGCGTACACGTAGTGGTACGGACCGTACACTCGCATGTACGCTCACTATCACTACGGGTACACAGACCCATAGTGATAGTGAGCGTACAGGCATTTGTACGGTCCGTACCACAACGAGTACGCATACGCGTGCAGAACCATAGTGATAGTGAGCGTACAGGCATTTGTACGGTCCGTACCACTACGTGTACGCATACGCGTGCAGACCCATAGTGATTTTGAACGTAGGCATGCATGTACGGGCCGTTGCCATGCATTTGGGGTGCCCTAGGGCCCGGAAACGCACCGTACCTGTGTGTGATTCTCCTAATTACATAGGGGACAAGTATTAAGGCCTACATGCATGCTGGTTGTCATGGCGACCAGGTTCAAATTTCGATTTTGTTCTGGAAGGTGCACAGCAGAAGTCAGTTGGAATTCTTCTACTTTGTTGCAATGTGTTTGTGGGGCTGACATCATGCAGGAGAATGAAACCGATAGAGAACCCACAGACTGCTAGGTTTGAAGGGATTGGTGGAAACATAGGATGCAAATGTGAGTGACCAATCACTCTGTACTCCTGTGCATGAGACTGGGCAGAAGGCCACATATAAGGCAGCCAGGTCCCATGAGGGATTACTTGCCTGCACATCTTTGCATTTGTCGACCAAGCTGCTGCTACTGATTCCCTGGAACCATGTCAAGGGCTGTGGAGAGGACACAGCCATTCACCCTGGAGGAGAACATGGCTCTGCTGGATGTGATCCTCCCACAGTACCCCATGCTGTATGGGCGACCAGGGTATCAGGTGAGTGCATAGGCCACTGCCACAGACTGTCCCTATGTTGTGACTGTGTCTTCAGGCATTGTGACCCGGTGTGACACACATGCCATGTACTGTCGGGGGGGTACCAGGGGGGGGGTGCCTGATGTCTCCCAGCAGTGCCCTGAGACAGGAGGGGTGTGTGCAGAGTCCTCCCAGCAGTGCCCTGAGACAGGAGGTGTGTGTGCAGAGTCCTCCCAGCAGTGCCCTGAGACAGGAGGTGTGGGTGTGATGCACAGTGTGAGCCTTGATCATTGATTGTGACATTGCCATCATTCCACCTGAGTACCCACTATGGCACGTACTGCCTTTTCCCTCACCAGAGGATGATGTCCCTATGACAGAGGTGCAATGCGTTGGCTGCATTACATGCCATGTAGTAACCAGCTATTATGTTCACATATGTCTCTCTGTGACATGTGGCTGGTGTATTGATGTGGTGTCACTTGTACTTCCTCACAGGTAGGCGCCACTGCCAAGGAGCAGATCTGGCTGACCGCCGTCAGTGCCGTGAGGCGTGTGGATGGTCGGAGGCGGAGCCTGTCCCAGGTGAGGAAACGCTGGCAGGATATCCGGTGCTGGACGCGGAGGATTGCACGGCTCCTGCTGGGGGACTCACCTGAGAGCCACAAGAACCGCGGCCGCCGCCGTCTGACCCACCTCCACAGGCGTGTGCTGCCGGTGGTCTTTCCAGACCTGGAGAGGCGCTTACAGGCGATGCAGCAGGCGGAAGGGGGTAGGTACATGTGCGTTTGTTGTGTGTCACCGGCATTTGTAAGGGCACAGTGGCATTAATTCACTGGCAGGGTTTAAAGGTGCTGTGCCCATCCAGTTTGCCCAAGTGTAGCGCTGCGCCCCTGCCACCCTTCCCCTCCTTGCAATGTGTTCCCTGGTCTGTGTGTAGTCACTCCTTCACAAGGTAATGTAGGCTGGCGCTTTGTCCACGAGAACAATGACTGTAGCATCATGGGTGGTGGTGGTGGGTAACAGGTTGTGGGACCTTGCCTGTGAACTGTCAAGTTCACTGCATGTGGGTTCCATGTCAGTTGGCACTGATGCTGGCTCCAGACATGGGAGTTGGTCTCTCATGTGTCATGCCTTACAGCGCGCATGTCCTATGTAGTGGCCTGTGACATGATGTGCATGAGTGTGCGCTACGCATAGTGCAGGGATGGTGACGTGTGTAGCAGTCATTCCCATTCAGTAGCATGTAGTTGCGTGCCCAATACTGTCCCCTGGGGCACCTTATCCTCAGTGTTGTTTGTGTCATCATCAACGTGGACACTCTCACTGTCTACAGCGTAGGTTGTGCTCTGTGCCATTGTCCCCTGTCACCATGTATATAGACGTGCTATTATGTACAGGTGTCCACTGTGCAGCCTGACCTGATTGTCCCTCTTCATACTCACAGTTGCCAGTGCCTGTGTGTCTTGTTATACTCATCTGAGGATGGGCACTGGTACCTCATTATTTGTACAGGCGCACCTTTGCTGTTTTGCGTCCAATCTTGCCTTTTGCCTGCCACTGTGTTTATCACCCAGACTATGAGATGTTGGTGCCACCTGTGTCTCAGCAATTAGCATCGTGTGGGGGTTGCTTGGGGCGGGCAATGCCTATGTGTCAAATCCTGATTCCTAATTGCTGGGTCTGGACAGTGTGTGATGTTACTGGACACACACGCAAGGTGCAGTGACCGAGTTATGTTGGGCATGTTTGCAGCATTACCTATGCAGCATGTGTCTCAAGTTCATGGATATTGTCCCTGGTCATAGGTATTTTCACAAACGCTGTGTGGTGCAGAGGCAGTGCAGGATTGTCCCCAGGGCCTGGGTGCTATGTCAGACTCCGTTTCCTGTCATCAGCTATTGTCTCATGCTCTCCATGGTATTTCAGTGGCATGGTGGCTCAACCAACTGTGTTTCATGCCCTACATCGGTACCTTGTTTTGCAGATGTTAGGGATCTGCCTCTTCAGGCTATGCAATGTTGACTATGTAGATTGGACTCATGTGACAGATGTGTACAGGTGTCTGATTAATTTCTGTCTCTCCACCCTGCCCACAGCATCGTCGGGGGACACAGAGGGAGACATGGACACGGACCAGGCGGAGGGACCGAGCACCAGTGGCAGCCGTGACATCGGGGCTGGCACATCGAGTGGGACAGAGGCGGAGGATAGTGTGGCCGAGGACCTGTCGACTGGCACATCAGACTACGAAGCTGACAGGTCCGAGGAGGATGTCTCAGGGTTGGCGGAGGCTGCACCAGCAGCTGACAGTGGAACAACACCTGCCACCGCCCCCTCAGTTCCCACCAACCGCCTCCCACTTGCTCGTGTCCCTTCCCAGCGTGCCCGGTCACCGCATGTCTCCTTCCTGCCAGGCACCGCACCCCCTGCCCCTGTCTCCACTGCTGCCGCCAATGCTGAGTCTATGGACATCCAGCGGCAAATGCAGGTTGGTCAGGCTGCGATCCTGAATGTCCTCCATTCCCACGGGAAAACCCTCACCAACATCGAGGCATTCTTGGAGGGCATTCATTCTTTGCAGGCTGACCAACGCAACTTGCTGAGGTCCCTAGACTCCACACTGACTGCAGCAGTCGGTCTCCTGCAGCGCGACCTCCCCCCACCTACCCCTGCCCCATCCACACTTCCCACTTCCATGCCTGTCCCACGTACACCCAGACGTCGGCATGCACCCACCACAACAGACACAGGCACCACACCAGCAGGGAAGGTCCACCGCACTCCTCCTGACACGCACACACAGGGTGAGATAGGCACACCCACTGGGTCGGGGGGCAAACGTGTGACACGCAGCCAGAGTGGGAGTCCGCATTCCACACAATCCACTCCCTCCAAATCCCCTCCCCTCAGCTCTCCTGGCCACATCTCCCCCAAGGACTCCTTCATGGCCGCTCTGTCCCTGAGCCCCACAGTTACGCCACCACGCAAGCGGTCAAGGAAGTCCTCGGTCAGGGTGGTTGAGTCTCCCCCCCTGTCTCCACCCTCCCCCGGTGGCGCTGCAACCCATCCCTCTGAACCCCCCCCCTCCTTGGGGCCTGAGGTCACTTCGGGTGCAGGGGACTCCCTGGAGGACCTTGCTAAGGTGTGTAGTGCCATCCTGGCCTCCGCCTTTGGCCATGACACACCCCCTGTGGTTGAGTCCTCCATCCCTGCACCCACAACGCCGCCCCTTTGCCCTGATGTCCCTGCGGTGCCTGTTGCTTCCCCCCCCCCTGATGCCCTCACCAGTATGGAAGACGATGGCATTTGACTGTGCAGGCAAGGTAGGGGACACACATCCCACTGTGTCCCCCATGCAGCTGGGAATAATTGACTGCCCTATGGCCTTTGTTGACTTTGAACTGCCGTTGATCCACGGACATTGTGCTCATGCTGATTAAAGCTTATTTTTTTTTTCATTATCACACTCCTGCTATGGTGGTATTGGTGTTGGTGGGGCTGCTACATTGTTTTGGGTGGTGTTTAAGGCTTTGGGTGTGTGGGATTTGTAGTAGTGTTCTGCTCTTTGGGGCCACCCTAGGATCTGTGTGCCATCACAAGGTGTTGGCTAACTTCCTTAGGTCATGTCAGCAGTTACTGCATGGTTCAATTGTCCCAGGGTGTATTCCTTCCTCTGTGTACCCAGTTTCTTCCCTGCAGGGTGTTCCCAATGTTTAGCGCAGAGCTGTGTGTACATGAGCTGTGTGTGTGACGGAGCCCTTCTACTTTGGCCATGCATGCATGGCCATGTCTCCACCTGCAACAATCGTGGCATCCTTGGTGATCACTGTACTTGTGTGTGGAGTCAGTTGACATGAGTTCATGGGGACATGTTCCCTTGTAGGCAGTATGGATGTGGGTAATTGTGGCATCACACACATGTGTTGCACCCCTCCTGGGTGTGGACACTGCTGGGAGGACTCTGCACCCACCCCTCCTGGGTCTGGACACTGCTGGGAGGACTCTGCACACACCCCTCCTGGGTCTGGGCACTGCTGGGAGGACTCACCACCCACCCCTCCTGGGTCTGGACACTGCTGGGAGGACTCTGCACACACCCCTCCTGGGTCTGGACACTGCTGGGAGGACTCTGCACACACCCCTCCTGTCTCTGGGCACTGCTGGGAGGACTCTGCACCCACCCCTCCTGGGTCTGGACACTGCTGGGAGGACTCTGCACACACCCCTCCTGTCTCTGGGCACTGCTGGGAGGACTCACCACCCACCCCTCCTGGGTCTGGACACTGCTGGGAGGACTCTGCACACACCCCTCCTGTCTCAGGGCACTGCTGGGAGGTCTCTGCACCCACCCCTCCTGTCTCTGGGCACTGCTGGGAGGACTCACCACCCACCCCTCCTGTCTCAGGGCACTGCTGGGAGGTCTCTGCACCCACCCCTCCTGTCTCAGGGCACTGCTGGGAGGACTCTGCACCCACCCCTCCTGTGTCAGGGCACTGCTGGGAGGACTCTGCACCCACCCCTCCTGTGTCAGGGCACTGCTGGGAGGACTCCACACCCACCCCTCCTGTCTCAGGGCACTGCTGGGAGGTCTCTGCACCCACCCCTCCTGTCTCAGGGCACTGCTGGGAGGACTCCACACCCACCCCTCCTGTGTCTGGGCACTGCTGGGAGGACTCTGCACACACCCCTCCTGTCTCTGGGCACTGCTGGGAGTGATGGGCACCCACCCCTCCTGTCTCAGGGCACTGCTGGGAGGACTCTGCACCCACCCCTCCTGTCTCAGGGCACTGCTGGGAGGACTCTGCACACACCCCTCCTGTCTCTGGGCACTGCTGGGAGTGATGGGCACCCACCCCTCCTGTCTCAGGGCACTGCTGGGAGGACTCCACACCCACCACTCCTGTCTCAGGGCACTGCTGGGTGGACTCTGCACACACACCTCCGATTTCTGGATATGTGCGCTTGGCACATACACGGTGGGGTTACGCACACTGCATTAGAGGTGAGGGTACGTGTCTACTGACACTGGTGTGGTGGGGGTACGCTCCGTACGTCCGCGGGTGTGGGTACGGGTCGTACTTACACTGTTGGGCAGGGGGGTACGCTCCTTGCATTCGTGGGTGGGGGTTCGAGTCGTACTTACACTGTTGGCATGGGGGGTACGCTCCATGCATACGCGGGTGGGGGTACGGGTCGTACTTACACTGTTGGGCAGGGGGGTACGCTCCTTGCATTCGCGGGTGGGGGTACGGGTCGTACTTACACTGTTGGGCTGGGGGTACGCTCCGTACGTCCGCGGGTGGGGGTACGGGTCGTACTTACACTGTTGGGCTGGGGGTACGCTCCGTGCGTCCGCGGGTGGGGGTACGGGTCGTACTTACACTGTTGGGCTGGGGGTACGCTCCGTACGTCCGCGGGTGGGGGTACGGGTCGTACTTACACTGTTGGGCTGGGGGTACGCTCCGTACGTCCGCGGGTGGGGGTACGTGTCTACTGACACTGGTGTGGTGGGGGTACGCTCCGTACGTCCGCGGGTGTGGGTACGGGTCGTACTTACACTGTTGGGCAGGGGGGTACGCTCCTTGCATTCGTGGGTGGGGGTTCGAGTCGTACTTACACTGTTGGCATGGGGGGTACGCTCCATGCATACGCGGGTGGGGGTACGGGTCGTACTTACACTGTTGGGCAGGGGGGTACGCTCCTTGCATTCGCGGGTGGGGGTACGGGTCGTACTTACACTGTTGGGCTGGGGGTACGCTCCGTACGTCCGCGG
Organism: Triturus cristatus; assembly: GCF_964204655.1. Classification (NCBI taxonomy): domain Eukaryota; kingdom Metazoa; phylum Chordata; class Amphibia; order Caudata; family Salamandridae; genus Triturus; species Triturus cristatus. The sequence continues at coordinate 673,648,951 of NC_140581.1, read as the reverse complement.
GTGGGGGTACGGGTCGTACTTACACTGTTGGGCTGGGGGTACGCTCCGTACGTCCGCGGGTGGGGGTACGGGTCGTACTTACACTGTTGGGCTGGGGGTACGCTCCGTACGTCCGCGGGTGGGGGTACGGGTCGTACTTACACTGTTGGGCTGGGGGTACGCTCCGTACGTCCGCGGGTGTGGGTACGGGTCGTACTTACACTGTTGGGCAGGGGGGTACGCTCCTTGCATTCGTGGGTGGGGGTTCGAGTCGTACTTACACTGTTGGCATGGGGGGTACGCTCCATGCATACGCGGGTGGGGGTACGGGTCGTACTTACACTGTTGGGCAGGGGGGTACGCTCCTTGCATTCGCGGGTGGGGGTACGGGTCGTACTTACACTGTTGGGCTGGGGGTACGCTCCGTACGTCCGCGGGTGGGGGTACGGGTCGTACTTACACTGTTGGGCTGGGGGTACGCTCCGTGCGTCCGCGGGTGGGGGTACGGGTCGTACTTACACTGTTGGGCTGGGGGTACGCTCCGTACGTCCGCGGGTGGGGGTACGGGTCGTACTTACACTGTTGGGCTGGGGGTACGCTCCGTACGTCCGCGGGTGGGGGTACGGGTCGTACTTACACTGTTGGGCTGGGGGTACGCTCCGTACGTCCGCGGGTGGGGGTACAGGTCGTACTTACACTGTTGGGCTGGGGGTACGCTCCGTACGTCCGCGGGTGGGGGTACGGGTCGTACTTGCACTGTTGGGCTGGGGGGTACGCTCCTTGCATACGGGGTGGGGGTAGGGTCCGTACATATCCGTCCCCACGCTATGTGATGTTTGTGCGGCCCGTACCCAGGCCTTTGCCACGTGGGTGCGATCCGTCCCGCCATTGTTGGGGTGACGTGTGTGGGCGTGGTCCGACTCGTACCCACGCTCTTCAGGCGTGGGTACGGGACGTACCTGTCTGGTTGTGTTGCCGGTTCGCGTGGTGACGGACTTCCGTTGTGGCGGTCGCTGGATTATCAGGACACGCCCCCACCCCCTCGTGGTGACCAGGGCATGGGAGTCAGGTATGTCCAGGCCATGTGTAGTGTGTCACTCATGTGGTTGTTTTGTGGCCTGCCCTGGTCGTGCCACCCCCACCCCACCCCACTTTCCCCCCTCCCTTAGTTATTCTGACCTTCTGCGGCGTCTGCGTCGTAACCTGTAGAGGAGGTGTACTGCTATGAGGGCAGGGATGACTCGTAGGTTCGGGTCCATGTCTGTCCGTCGCGTACTGGTACTCCTTGCTCGCGTCGTCCTGTCGCGTACGGGTCCTCCTTGATCGCGTCGTCCTGTCGCGTACGGGTCCTCCTTGGTGGCGTCGTCCTGTGTGTCCGTCACGTACTGGTCCTCCTTGTTCGCGTCGCCGTCTGTCCGTCGCGTACTGGTGGTCCTTGTTCGCGTCGTCCTGATTTCCCGGCAGTTTTTGGCTGCCGCAAAATATTCACCGTGCGGGGTGACGTCGGTGCGAATCGTGATTCCTGGGTCGTGAATGGCTGGCTGCGTGCGTCCCGACGTCAGGTCGGCGCTTTCCCGGATCGCATTGGTAGGTGTTTTTTGTTCGGTCGGTCTTTTTTACGATTCGTACGGTAATGGTGTACCCGTGCGAATCGTAATTCCATGTTTGTATATTTTGACGACCGGGTACGCGTCGGACGGAGAATATGCTCCGTCCGACGGTTCGTACCCGGTTTTTACCGGATTGTGATCGGCACCTAAGAGTCTAACGGAGGGCTCTCCCAGTGCTTGGAATCATACCTCCCACTGGATTCTGACAGCTGCACAGCAGGGCCTGCATTTGAATCGGTGCAGTGATCTCAGCCTTCATAGATCGGTGCACTCGATGCAGCGTGTGGCGATATCTTGAGCCACGTGCAAGCACTGCGTCAGTTTCTACGGCGACATGTCGGAAAAAGGTACGGATGCGTCACGCTTCTCCTCGTTGCATTACTTTTCTAGCTCCCAACAGCAGGAACAACCTCCAGTGGCCCAGAACAGCAGCAGGCACCTCTTGGCAGGTCAGAACTCTCATCAAGGGAGTTCAGGGGAGCTGGGAGTGAAGTCTTTGTATCCCTGAGACTTCAAAAACAGGAGGCAAGCTCTACTTTAAGCCCTTCCTCAAGCAGGGGACACAGCACACAGTAAAGTCCTTGTCATTTCCTTGGCAGAAACGGCCACTGCAGGCCAACCCCAGACAGCACACAGAAAAGGGGCAGTACTTCACAGTTTCTCCAGCTCTTCTCCTTGGCAAAGGTTCCTCTTGAATTGCAGAAATGATCTAAAATTCTGGGGTCTGGGTCCAATTTTTTATAGCACAAAATCCTTTGTTCTCTGATGGCAGAGAAACTCTTTGCCCAGCCAAAATCAGTTCTGTCCTCTCTGGTGCGGCTTCCTGTCAGGAGGTGGAGAAAGCATTGTCCAAGGCAGACCAGGCCAATTCAGGTGTGAAAGAAATCTCCTCCCCGACTCTGAATGCAGCCCAGGTATATTCGGCCCAGCCCTGCCTCACCCTGGAAGGCAGGACACACTTCAAGCCCCAAGTAGCTCTCTGAAGAGAATGCACATCCCAAGCCCCTGCCACTCCAAAGCCAGATAGTCAATACACAAACCTAGCAGAGGCACACAGGATGGCTAAGCAAGAAAATACCTACTTTCTAAAAGTGGTATTTTCAAACACAGAATGTAAAAATCATCCTCACTAAAATATGTCCCGTTACATTCTGAGTTCAGGCATACTAAACTTTATCTTCCTATCTTGCCCCAATGGGAAGTTATATTTATATGATGTTATAAATAAACTCCCATTCTATCCTATGGGATAGATAGCCTTTCAGTAGTGAAAAACGAAATTGGCAGTATTTCACTATCAGAACATGCCACACACAGAAGGGCATGTCCTACCTTTCACATACACTGCACCCTGCCCACAGGGGTACCTTGGGCCTACCTTAGGGGTGACTCACTTGTAAGAAAAGGTAATGTTAGGGCCGGAGAAGTGGGTGCGCTTGCCAGGTCGCTATAGCAGTACCAAGCTGGCACAGATACTGCACTGCAGTGGCAGGTCTGGGTTACCTTAGCAGTTCTTATGTGGTTGGCACAATCGTGCTGCAGGCCCACTAGCAGCATTTGATTTACAGGCCCTGGGCAGACACAGTGCACTGTACTAGGGACTGACTAGTAAATGAAAATGCCCATCGTGGAATCACCAATCCATAACAACAATTATGTAGACAGGGAGCACTTGCACTTTGGCACTGAACAGCAGTGGCAAAGTGCCTAAAGCACGTAGACCAGCAAAAACGAAGTCCAACACACAGCAAAATAACAGGAGGCAAAGGCAAAAATTTAGGGGAAACGCATGCCAATGACGCCACGTCTAGCACGTCTCCTTTACCCATCCTTCATCTCACACATCTCTTCATCAACTTAATAAGTGTAGTGTAGTTATGCTACTTCCAGAAGCAGACAAAAGATAATTGTGGTAGACGAAATTTTGGCTGCCATATATTGTCAGGTCGATTTTATAAACCTGGAGCATATTTATGAAAGCCCTGCATCACTTTTGCATCACGTAAAGTGGTAAATGCGTGACGCAGGACTCTCAGAGATTCATGAAGCCACGCAAAACCACTTTGCGTGACTTTGAGAGGCCTCATACATCAGGGGTAATGTGACACAGCGCTAATCACCATTCTATGGGTGTTGCGTGGGTTTTCCTATGCAACACCCATGGAATTTGACGCTGACCTAGATTTGCAAAGTGATCTAAACCTGGGGAATTGCCAAATCTGTACACCTCCCGAGGTGAGGCTTAACGAGGAGAAATATGTTCATTGCTCCTCGTTTTTTCTTCTTTCCATGTGTGCTGCATTCTGCAGCACAAATAGAAAGAGGAAAACACCTCGTAGGATTGTTTTTGTGTAGGAAGGTTTCCCTTCCTGCACAAAAACACACAAAAACAATCCTGCCAGTAATGGAGGCTCCCTTGCACTATGGTGCAAGGGTGCCTACGTTTTAATTGGCTTCCAAAATGGCACCGGCCCACGAAGAAAGGATAGGAATGCACAGTATTGCTTAAATACAGCGCATTCCTGCCCTTTCACTTTGGCGTAGGGCAGAGCAGCAAGGAGCCTTGCTGCGCTGCCCCATACCAGAAACGCCATAAATGAGGCTCTCGATGTTCTGGCAAAAACCATGTGATGGTACTACACTTGGTGTAACATACGTACAACATTTCCATGTAACCATGTTAACTAAATACAAGTTAATAATTCAATGAAATTCATGTATCTCAACCTCATTTCTCTTTTAGAGTAAAACAGTTCCTTTATGATTCGCAATTTGGATTTGGTGAGCAAAAGCTAAGAGGGTTATTTGCTCGCATTTTGCCTGGGCGCTAGGTTGGCACAAAGCAAAGCACTGCGTTGATTTACTTACATTAAAAAAGCCCATCCTTGCAACACAAAATTGTGCAGTGCCGCTCGAGCGCCCCATAGTAAACCTTGCGAAAATCTCCACTTCTCCCTGGTAATTCTCCAGTGTAGATAGACTAATAAGCAGTCAGTGCTTGTCTTTAATTTGTTGGTTCCAACGTAGGACTTCCATGCCTTCAGTAGCCACGCCGTGACATTGAGAAAGGGACCTGTTGCCAACATAAGCATTCTAAAGGTCTCAGGAAAAAGCCTTTCACAATCAGGCTTTGTGATTTGTAGCTCTTGGGAGATATATTTTCTATGATGCTTTATATTTGGGGTAAACCTATCAGGCACCCTTTTGATTGACTACCTAGGGTGCAAGTGCAGGGTCCACTTATCTCGTATGCACAAGGAGTCCAAGGTGCTTTGTAAATTGCACAGGCCAATCAACATTGCCCCTGATGTAACATCTGTGGTGGGGCTGAAAGTGATGAGAAAAGTTCTCAACTATCAAGGTTGCATTAATTTGAGTTAAGCACTCTAATAAGGCGAATACTTGAATTACAACTGACGAACAGTGACCATATGACTCCATTTATTGTTGTCATTTGTTCTCAAGGTTAGCGCTGCCTTGTTTACTTGATGGATTATAAATCTATGCCGTTGCATTCACTACGCAGAATTGTAGGGGATGTAGTTGGTCCAGGTCTCAATAAGTATCTGGAGAGAAAAATATGTAATGTTAACTGCAACCTCATCTGAGATCCCATATTAAGGTTTTGGTCACAATCAGTGCCCTAAGGTTGTGACATTGGACACATGGTAAAACCCTCATACACGAGAGCAGCTCGGTCAGTCTCTGGCCATGAATCCCAGATCCCAACCTTCCCTACTTCTGTCTTCCTCTCATGGCTGAACTTCACTCAGTCCTGCTCCATCCTCGTAGCCACCGCCTCAAAGTAGTTTTAGAAAGGTGTAACTTCTGCACTAAGCCCAGAATATAACGTCAGCAGGTTTGCCTACAAGATACCGCCTTAAGGCATGATGGGTATACTCTTCAATATCGCCATATGTCACTTGAATGCTTTAGTTGAAATAACTAAAGAGTAATTAGGTTTTGCTAGCAACTTCATATCTGGATTTGTTTTAAAACTGTTGTAGCTGGTTCTCCGTTAATGAGGGATAAATTCGAAGCAAATATTGACATAATATTATCATAAAATTGTGCTAATGCTCTAATATAACATGTAAACCTAAATGCTAATAGCTGTGTTGATGAGGTAAACTTTGTAAGCGTTGTCTTAAAGAATATGTGACAAATAAAATACTGTGTAAACGCCAACACTTTCCGACAGGTGAGGGACACGAACAGCGTTTTTAGGTCTCGGCCTGACGTAAGCAGCGCATGCGCTGCTCTCGTCCTACGAGGCTTCTTGGAATCGATATGATTCCAGAAGCCTCGTCTCAGCTCCGCCTTAAGTTTCGATTCCTGCATGTCGTTTTGCATAACGAATTATGCCAAAGGCAGTGCAATGATTGCACTGAAAGCATGTCAATAGACGCTTGTTGCCACCCTGTCTCCTTTAAGCCCCACCCACCGGGATTTGATCTTTTACTTGTGGCGGGAGACAGTGTCTCCTAATTAGCCGCTACACACTTTTTTGTTAGCATTCATGTTTGGCAAAGGCAGGCACGTGTTTATTTTTGCATCGCGCTTTCACTTAAAGTGAAAGTGCGATGCAATTATAAACAAGCGGCTGCCCTTGCCAAAGCCGAGAGTTTGTTATTTCTGTAATTTATAATGTCTCTGGGAATGCCTTACAAGCCCATCTCGAACAGCCACATGCCTGTGGGCTCCATGAACCAGGGTAAGTGTGAATGGGGCTTGGAGCAGCAGTTTGGGGGTCTTTTGGGGGCCCCGACTCGGGGTGAGAGAGGAATACCTGGGGAAAGCCCCGGTCTGTAGTTTCTGTCCAGTTCTGTGTACAGGATCAGATCCTGAGAGCTGATTCACACATCCGCCATGATCACTAAACCGGTGGGGCTTCGGCGACCCAGGGACCCCTGCCCGCAGTGGGGGCTGCTCCGCCACCCCTTGCAGGTCGTTCCAGCGTGTAACATGTATCAGCCAGAGCCCTTTTGATCAGCCCCGGACCACCATGATTGCGTCCCTAGGGCTGCTGATTGATCAGGAACAGGGATGTGCGGTGTTTGCGTGGAGGCGGTCGGAAGTATATGGCAGCAATGTTCTCTTCATCGACAGGGTTCACAAGGCTGCTTTAAACCATGCTTGGATCTCCTGCTGTGCTATTTTTCCTTGTTTTGCGATTTTATTTTTCGAGAATTGGCACTTTGTGAACTTTTGCTACGGTGTTTGGAATATGAACCCAGGTTCCACACTAAAGGCCATGTCGAGGTTGCATACTGTCCTCGCAAAGCCTCAAGACTTTATTTTGGAGTATTTCATGTTTTTGAAGTGGCCATTTATTTTGTGCGGTGGTGGGGGAGGGGATAAGTTTAATATTTAGTCAATTTTGTGCATTCGCCAGTCCTTTTATTTTTTTTTGCAGATATGTTTACATTTTCTAAACAAAGGCCCGCGTGGTTGTTGATGTGGCACTTTTGCAAAACTTTGAGACAGATGTCCTGTGTCTAAAATATGTGTTTTTAGTCGCTCGTGGAATTTTAACGCGTTAGTGGCAGGGTGACCCCGACCTGTCACCAGGCAGGTCGCCCCCCTCAGCCACCGCTCAGCCCTCCAGTCTGCTCGCTAATTCTGGTCTGTGTTTCCTATTATTGTGCTTGCTCGCTGTTCCGCCGTCACTGTTGCCCCCTTTAGTTATTTTGTACCCTTGACTCTGTGCCCTTGTCACGGAAACTTGGATGAACGCCTCCTCAGCCCCTGACATCGCCATAGCCATCCCGGACGGCTACAAGATCACCCGGAAGGACCGCGTCAACCAAACTGGTGGAGGAATCGCCATCATCTACAGGAACACCATCAGCGTCACAACCAATTCCGAAGACACCCTACCCTCACCGCTGCCGAACACCTACATTTCCAGATCCACACCGACCCCAAGACCACCCTCAGAGGAACCCTCATCTACAGACCCCCGGGCCCACGCGCACAATTCAGTGAAGCCATCGCCGACTTCATCAGCCCGCACGCCCTCCCCTCGCCAGACTACATCCTCCTAGGGGACCTGAACTTTCACCTGGAGAACAACAACGACAGCAACACCACCACCCTGCTCGCCAACCTCGCCAAACTTGGACTCAAGCAACTGGTGAACACCCCCACCCACTACGCCGGCCACACGCTCGACCCCATCTTCTCAGCCAGCGGCCACGTCACCTTCAGCCACTCCTCCGGACTACACTGGACCGACCACAGCTGCATCCATTTCACCTTCAAGAAGACGACATCCCACCACCGCCCGCCGCCCGCAACAGATCCCCCGCAGATGCTGGAGCAAAGTAACCATGACCAGCTAACCACAGCACTGAGCCAGAACCCACCAACTGACACTACCGACACCAACGCTGCAGCCCACAACCTCACACAGTGGATCACCAACTGCGCCGACACCCTTGCACCACTGAAGATCCCTCCAGACATGCCCGGCAACAGGAGAGCCACATGGTTCACCAACGACCTTAAAGATTCGAAGAAATCCTGCCGTACCCTCGAGAAAGCCTGGCGCCACGAACAGACTACAGAAAACCTGACAGCCCTCAAGAACGCCACACGCAAACACCACGAGCTGATCCGCACCACCAAAAGGACATCGTTCAAAGAGCGGCTGGACAACAACACACACAACAGCAAGGAACTCTTCAGCATCGTAAAAGAGCTCTCCAACCCCAGTGCCAGCAGCAACGACATCACACCGTCGCAAGACCTCTGCAACTCTCTCGCCACGTTCTTCCACCGCAAGATCGCCGATATACACAACAGCTTCGGCGCCCAGTCCCCGCCTCCTGCCTCCGAACCGACGCCCCCCACCACCACCCTCAGCGCTTGGACTCCCATCAGCACTGAAGACACCACCCACGTGATGAACACCATTCACTCCGGCTCACCCTCCGACCCATGCCCTCACCTCATCTTCAACAAAGCCAACACCATCATCGCACCCCAACTCCGGAACGTCATTAACAACTCCTTCACATCCGCCACCTTCCCAGAGAGCTGGAAGCACGCGGAAATCAACACCCTACTGAAGAAACCCACAGCGGACCCTAAAGACCTCAAGAACTTCCGCCCCATCTCCCTTCTCCCCTTCCCTGCAAAAGTCATCGAGAAGACCGTCAATAAACAGCTGACTGCATTCCTTGAGGTAAACGGCTCCCTCGACCCATCCCAGTCTGGATTCCGAGCCAACCACAGCACTGAGACAGCCCTCATCGCAGCCACCGACGACATCAGGACCCTGCTCGACAACGGGGAAACTGCCGCTCTCATCCTCCTAGACCTCTCGGCTGCCTTCGATACCGTCTGCCATCGCACCCTAAAAACCCGCCTCCACGACACTGGGATCCAAGCAAAGGCCCTGGACTGGATCACCTCGTTCCTCTCCGACAGAACCCAGCGAGTCCACCTCCCCCCCTTCCGCTCCGTGGCTACCGAGATCATCTGCGGCGTACCCCAACGCTCCTCGCTCAGCCCTACCCTCTTCAATATCTACATGAGCCCCCTCACCGCCATCGCACACAAACACAACCTCAACATAATCTCCTATGCCGACGACACCCAGCTGATACTCTCCCTCACCAAAGACCCCACCACCGCCAGAATCAGCTTCCAGGAAGGTATGCAGGACGTCGCGGAATGGATGAAGCTCAGCCGTTTGAAACTGAACTCAGACAAGACGGAAGTCCTCATCCTAGGACCATCCCCATCCGCCTGGGACGACTCCTGGTGGCCCAGAGCGCTGGGCACTGCACCGACACCCACGGACCATGCACGCAACCTGGGATTCATCCTGGACTCCTCCCTCACGATGACCAAGCAAGTCAACGCCATCTCATCCACATGCTTCAACACCCTGCGCATGCTCCAGAAACTCTTCTGGTGGATCCCCAGCCGGAACCAGAAAGGCGGTCACCCAGGCCCTCGTCACCAGCCGACTGGACTACGGGAACGCCCTCTACGCTGGAACCTCGGCCAAACTGCAGAAAAGACTCCAGCGCATACAGAACGCATCCGCGCGACTCATCCTCGACATCCCTCGCCACAGCCACATCTCTGCCCACCTGAGAGACCTGCACTGGCTCCCCGTTCAGGCTCCTCACCCACGCACACAAAGCTCTCCATGACATGGGCCCCGAACACCTCAACAACCGCCTCACGTTCTACACGCCAAACCGCCAGCTCCGCTCCACCAGCCTCGCCCTCGCCACCGTCATACGGATTCGCAGAGCCACCACTGTGGGAAGGTCATTCTCCTACCTGGCTGCCAAGACGTGGAACTCCGTCCCCGCCCACCTACGACTGACCCAGGACCACCTCACCTTCAGGAAACACCTCAAGACCTGGCTATTCGAGCAGTAGCAGCACCCCTCCCTCCAGCGCCTTGAGACCCGCACGGGTGAGTAGCGCGCTCTATAAATGTACTGATTGATTGATTGATTGATTGACCTTTCAGAGGTGTGGGGGTGGAGGCATAATCCTTCAAAAGGGGATGGCCATTCCGCCCTGGGGCAACGAATATCTCTGAGATATTGGAGACTCGGGGGGGCCCTCTTCACCTTTGGCAGAGGGGGGGCATTCTTTCACTTTACGCCACTGATTAGTTAGTGGTAGAGTCGTACGTGCACTGTATGTGTCTAGAAAGCAAGGAGCAAATGTGGGGGCCCGCGATGCTTGGAGGGGGTGCGGTGAAGCAGCGGGGATGCCAGCCAAGCCTTCCATGAACCGCCTTCCCTCCGCTGAGCTGACAGAAGGGGTAGGGGTGGCAGCGAGCCCAGTGGATATAGAACACAAAAGAGATGTAATGCAGCAGACCGGCCTTTTTATTACTTCGTTTAAATCGATTTGCACTTTGCTGAAAAGTGATTTCCGATAATACTAAGCACAGTATTCCAGTACTCTGCTTAACGTATTGTATAGCCGCTGTACAGCGCCAAGTACTTCTACAATAGCTGGTAAGAAAAATACAACATTGGCCATTTCATGTAGCGCCCACAACTAAGTCAAAATGGCTCTTTTTGCTAAAATCGGCAGAGGGGCAAGTGGACATTGATTTGGGCTCTGTGATACTGACATATTAAGGTTGGATGTGCAGCGTTTATCCCATGTACTGCACTGGGGCATTTCTATTAGTATCAGCATGCCTACATATGACGTGGTATTTCAATTGATGTTAATTATACCTTGCTGTAGATAAATAATAACAAGCATTTGCAATGCAATAGGTCTCGCATTTACGCGAGTTTGAGCTATTAACATTGCAAATAACAATGCCTTTTATTTTTGTTTTTGTTTTTAAAACATAGATAAAAGGCAGTGTCATTTACAATGCTAATAGCTTAAACTTGCGTAATTGCGAGACCTATTGCATTGCAAATGCTTGTTTAAGAGCTGCGATGAAAGGGAGTCTGTGTTTGATTAAATCCGTTGCTATAATAGTGCACCCCATGAATTGCTATTTTATCACCATTTTGCAGCTGTATTTATTATTCTATGTCCGTAACATGAATTTTTACTGATGTGTATGTTATTTTTAGGCACGTTATGTTTTGTATTTGATTTTATGTGTTTTTATGGTTATAACCTGAGTAAAGACTTAAATAATGATGATGGCTGACAAGTAAGTGGTATTTTTATATGTATTATTTTCACAGTTCTCACTGTTGAGCTAAACGTTTTACTGCCCAACAACTTCTGTTGAATGAAAACAACTAATCTCATTTCTAAAGTTTGTAAACTAGTAACAAGCACTGACAGAGCCCAACCGAGCTCTGGCAACAACGTGCTCATACATGGAAACACAGTATGCACAAATGTAGTTTGCCTACACTATCAGATTAAACACCGGCCTATTGACTAAGTCGGTTCTTTTTTATATAGCGCTTCATACCACGTTTCTGCTACTTCTAAGCTTTGTAAATGATGACACTGTTACCCAATTTATGGAAATAAGGAATGTATCAAATAGGAACTCTGTCGCGAATACAAATCTAAATCATTCTACTGTTCTGTCACAATACCTTGGTAATCGTCTCTATTGATTTAAATTGCAAAGACAATAAATTGGTTGAAGATAAATGAATAACAGGATGGTGGCTGTGTCAAAACTGAGTCCTCCCGTGCAACCTACGACAGACGTTAATCACTTTTCATCTGGTTAGCTGTAGTACTGCAATTTTTTAAAACAGCATATCAAATCAGAATCCACTAGTTTTGGTTATCGTGAGTATGTGCCGAGCACAACTCGATATACACAGATTCATTCAAATAACATACAATATAATGGCTAATCTTCCAGTAGCTGCACAGGAGAGAAAACATCCTCTCGGTTCAATAGAGCATCTGCCTTTCTGGTTTCGGTTTCAGATTCTCAGCCTGTGCTCCAGGAAGTGGTGAAAGATAACTGAAAAGAAAGTGAGAGGGCGGGGGAGGGCAGCAACAGCCAGCTCAGCGGGACTTTCTGCACCCACAGCAGCCCCTGCCTCCAAAGCAAATAAGAGCCCCGGTCACGTGACGGGAGCAGAAGGAACAAGCATTTGCCTCCAAGGGGCTCGCAGGCTTGCGTCTCGGAGTGGCGGCGATGCACAGTGAACACATAGGGAATCTTCAATCCTCCTAAAGTGATAAACAAAACTGCTCATTTAAAGATCCCAGCGAGATCGGCACCGGGGCGGGGTCTGCAATGAGCCTGACAAATTGTTCCGTTAAAGGGGCAGGGCAGGATGCCGCTGTGGGCAGGTTGCCTTGAATGCGCCATTTACTGCTGCTGGCACCATTGTTATCCATGTCCTCGCGCTGCATTGTGGGTGCACTTGTCCGTGCATGCCTACAGGTGGACAAAGAGCAAGTGAAAGGTGCCCGGGAGTGTATTCAAGGAACTTTGCCACGCGTATGTGAAATGTCGAAGTACAATATCCAGGTAATCACCATTAAAGCATTAGTGCCCAGGTGAGAGGTCTGTTGATTGTGATAATTGCCCAGTGCAGGAGGCTGAGAGGTCGAGGAGCTAGATTTACGCTTTGAATGAGGGAATAAATGCTCGGACCTCCCTGCCCCCTGGAGCATGTCATACTTGTAAAGTAGAACAAGCAAAAGCGCGAGCGCGGCAGCAGGGGGAGGGGAGAGAGGAGGGGGCCTGTGCGATTTACTTGCGGGAGCGAGCGGCAAGGCGCGATAATTGATACCATATGGCGCTGCCGCTCACTCCCGCAAGGGAATCGCCACACCTGCACGCGTTGCCATTGAAGGCAATGGAACGCGTCCTCGTTTTTGGGCGGAAAAGGGAACCGATGGCTAAAGGTCTCCTCCTCTGCAGCGCATGCGCGCTTCATAGGCGAGACCTAAAAACGAACTTGGTGTCTAATGTGTTATCAGTGGCTTGTGACAAAAGCCGGACGGGTGGACCCAGTAGGTTCCCGTGCCTGCTGGAGATATGTACAAACCAAAAGTGTGTATCTTTGATTCCAGAAGGGGGTGACTCCCCCACTCTAAAGTCTATCTTTTGGGTGCCACTGAGGTGGGCATTATCACAGGCCACTTGCAGCACCACACAGCAAAACAGGGGATATCTAAGTAAGAAAGTTATTGTTTTATGTTATACTTTGTACAGAGCTGCACACATGTGCAACACTTCTTGAATAAGGCTGGCGCAGGCTCAAGTTAGGTATCCTCGATTATTTATTATTTTGGGATGGGGGAGTCGATCATCTTCGTATGAACTGAGTATTTACCGAGGAACTAGAACTGAATGTTGTTATATTTTTTGCAGAAGAGTGTCTAGTGCCAAGATTTAAGCACTGGCCATAGGTGTAATGAGGACGATGGGCAAACATAATGTAACTCAGGGTGACAGCGAGGTGAGTAACGAGTGATTTGAGTTGTGCTGCACCAGTGCTGTGTCTGTGTCCGCGGCTAGTATTGGTTGACCTGTCGGCCTCGCTGGTCGAGCATGTAATGGTGTGCTGCGTGCAACGTCCTGGAACTTTGGGATGTGTAGTTCAGCGGGGCTCTTAGACTGTTACCATTGCCTCATGTGGTGAATGCAGTTTTTGAGAATTTGCACCTTGCGGTACCAAGTCTTTCCAAAGAAGCCTTTGGCATGGGCACTTGTTGGTTCTGGCGTTCAGGGTTGCTCTGACAGATTGTTTCTACTGTTGCGGGCTGCCTTACCCTGCCGTCTGTTTGCTGAGAAGGAGACCTTGTTCCACTCTAGCAATAACGGGCCGCAGAGCTAAATCGTCGAAGGCACGAACTGCGGGTCTCCTGCCCATCGGCTCCTCTCTCGGCGGTAGCACCGTCACAGCGGGAGGCACAGCAACGAACCTGCCTGCAAAAGCATCTGACCCCGGGAACGAAAATAAGCAACCCGAGGGTCCTAATAGAGGAAGACAGGACCGCAGTAGGGGAAAACAGGCTACAGCAAGGACAACGAAGATCATTTATGGCAGCTAACCAGCCTGATTCCAGTACTTGTTTTCGATTCAGCAGCAGCAGCCACAGACTCGACAGACTCACTCAGCCGCAGCGGGTGCAGGCGGCCGGGACGCCGAGTTTGTGGTCCATGGCCCCGATTCCTGATTGCTGCGGTTCCTGTTTGCCATCCCCCTCGTCTTCTCTGCCTTCATAGCCAGCAGTCAGCAGCCGCACCCCCTCCCGAGCAAAATCAGTGCCAAAAAAAGCGAAAGCAGCACGGTAGAGAGCGGGGGCAGAGGAGATTCCAGCCAGGAGGAAGTGGCGGAGCAGAGATTCGACAGCAGTGCAAGCAGCAGCCAAGCTGCTAAACAGCAAAGCAGACAAGCGGGCAGGTGCACTGCAGAACTGATGGGTCACTGGTGGACTGGTGGGTCAAAAATGTGCTAGACTGCAAGAGCGCGGCCCCCCCTTAGCAGGAGGCCAAAGAGTGAAGTGCCCAGGAGAGTTCGCGGTGGCGGCCCAGACCTCCAGCGAGCCCTGCTCTCTGACTCCCCCCAGCACCCCCCACCGCCATTGACTGCTATTAACTGCCACTTCGTGATAGGAACTCAGCTGCTCCACGCAATCCCGTGCCACTTTGCATCACTTCTTCACTCTCCCCACCCACCCAATCGTAACCATACCCACTCCCCCCCCCTCCTGGGGCAGTGCAATGGTGGATGCGGTCGGAGAAAGTTAGAAGTGCACCCCTGCTAAAGGACAAGGAGAAGGCTAAAGAGGCAGCAGCCAAAGAACCCCAGTGCATGATTTCCACAGGCCCCTGCCCCTCTGCCAAAGATGAAACATACCGGGGGCCAGAACCTGGAGCCTCAACAAATGTATTGCCACCGCCAACAAATGCAACAACCGTAGCAACCGCAAGCAACTGGCTAAAAGCCACATCAAAAACATCTACAGCAGCGACTCCAGTAGCGAAACGGGGTGGCAGTACCAAAGCCACCTCGTCGATCCCACTCAGGCACCAAACAGCAGTAAACGGGCACTGATCTCGGACTTTTTAAAAGTTGTTATAGAATCTACCTCAGTTAACCGACACCGTAGTGACTCCGGGGCCTCCAAAACAAGAGATGAAACCAGTATTAGCCCAGCCTCAGCAAGCGAGGCCACCACGTGCTCTCCCAGTGGGAAAACTTCGAACCGGGAGTGTGGGAGGAGAGGTTCTGAGTCACCTCAACGGTTGCAAGTCCTACACGAAGCAACCACAGCTGTTCCAAGCCTCCAACTCTTATCATCTAAAGCCCTCATCCCGCTTGAACTTAGACATAAGCAAAATAACCAATTCTTCAAGGCACAAATACACAACCCTCCCGCTTCTGTTGATTATCCCAACCATCAGACACTACTTATACTTTCCCCAGGTACTGACGGACTCCAAAGTCACAACCAGGGTCCCCTGCCAACGAGACGACCACAAACATCTCGCACTTAATTGGGAACTTAACAGGGAACCAGACAAAATCCCAGGGCGTCCAACACACTGAAGTTCAGGAGTTTGTCTCCCCCAATTCTACCAAAAACTATCGCGACAAGCCCGGATTTTTTTCATTTTTGCTCGAAGCGCAAGCAGAACAGCATCAGTGCCAGCCCCTCCGCCAGGCAATCCAACAGGAGGTGCAGTCCCCCTTCCCTGACGTGCAGGACTCAAACTTTTTGTTGCCATCATCCTAAATAAGGGAACAACTCAGCAGGACCCCGGTCTTTCTACAAACCCTTCCCCAAAAAACACCCAAAACACAGGTCATACGGCACCCAGGCCTCTCCAACCGAACCAGGCAGTACTCCAGCTCCATCAGCCTGGCAGCTCTTGCTACAAACAATGGACTCAATCGCCAAAGCAATGTCTTACCACGCCGACAAGCTGGATACCCAAGTGGACCTTCTAAACATCTTAGCAATCCACGTTCAGGGGGTAGAACAGAAACTGAAAAGTTTCAACGAGATGGTCTCGAGAATGCAGCGAGACCATGAAACAACATATCAAACTTGGAACTGCCACTGCACCCAAATTATAGACAAACTAGCGGTGGTCCCCACCCTTCTGTCAGGTCTACTTGTCACAACCAGGGAAGCTTTAACAAAGAACACCCAACAAACAGAGCAAGACCACGAGGCACTACAGGCAAAGGACACTGAAATACCCAGCTTCGTGGGTGAGCAAACACCTAGCTGTGCAGTCTCCATTCTAGAACAATCACAGATAGACCTTACAGCACCTAGTTCAGCAACCACCATTACCAATCCAAACATTTCAGTCCCTCAATCAACTAACAATGGTGCGCAACCGTCAGGTCAGCCATTTACACTAACCAAGACATTAACCAAGCGGGAGGGAAAACGTCTAAGAAAAACAAGAAACAGAAGGCACTCCAGACAGGCAACCAACTTATTTCCCGTCAACAGCGTTCAGGGATTGAAACAGAGTGACCACGATACGGCCTCCACCATTCCGGATACAGTTACAAACAATGATCAATTGAACCCGCTATCTATCCAACCTCCTAAACAACACCAAAAGGGAACTACCGCAGTTTGAGAAAGTATATAGCATATTTAAGCCTCCAAGGAAAGATAAACATCTTTCAACCACCAAGGCAATACAATCAGAGAAGCCCTCAATCAAACCAAAGAAACTTATGAAAGACACAAGTAGAACTAGCCCACGTGTAGTACATTCAGTTACTGACAACGAAAGGAAAGAAAACTGCCATCCAGACACAGGCCATAACCCAAAACCGGGAAGCAATCAAGCAACCTGGATAAAGGTCAGTAAACAATTAACACAAAACAACACAGACACAACCTTTACTACAGAGCCACCACTGGCCGATAAAGCTTCAGGAAGAGCTGCTCATCTGGCGTTGCACCAGGATTCCTCCTTAAATTCCAACAAATTGGAGTTTATCCCCCAGTACGTATCAAGGGGAAACCGCGATGTCTTAAACAGAAGCATCCTGCTTAAACTCTTTAAAGCACTGCCCCCCCTGAGCCACATAACCACCAGCGACATTGTTAGTATTGCGTTTAAACAGAACACGCATTTTATCGGCCAAGAAACTACCACAGCTTCGTTCTCAGCCATCTCTCTTACTGAACAAATCTGGCAGCAGAGGGACCAATTTGCAAAGTGGGGCATCAAGTTAAAAAAGATCGACCCCCCTTGCTACCCCAACCTGCTCCAACCATTCTACCAACCAGTGGGCCTGTTAAAGGGGGCAAAAGGCCCAGACCACCAAACCCCTCAAAAAAGAAATGAGTGCACAACGAAGAATATCACCATCACCTTCGTTAACCCAGAAGTCATTAAGCCCTCTGGATTTCGGGATCTAATCGCAGCCGTATCACCCCCAGATATGGCATGAACCAACACCCACGTAGCTACCAACTTACTCCAAGGCTGCAACATCTGCTCCTGGAATGTGTTTGGCCTTAGCACTAAACTAGAAGATCCAGGCTTCATGGAATTCATCTCAAAGTATAAAATTCTTCTCTTTCAGGAAACCTGGATGACAAATCCTACACCCATAACGGGATACAAGGAATTTCAGAGGCCGGCCAAAAAAGTCGGCAACCTAGGGAGAGCCAAAGGAGGTCTTTCAACCTTTATTTCAAATGACATTCCATGGCAAGCTTCAATAATAGACCTTGAGTTCTCTTTGCTGAAATGTGTCAAACTCGGAACCCCGTCCTCACTTGTTTGCTCATTCTTTTTTTTTTAAGTTTAAAGATGATTTTATTGAAGAATGAAAAAAGTTGCAGTACAATAATAATATACATATATGATAAAAAATACATTATAAATCAGATCAGAGCAATGGAAGAGGTAGAGATAGAAAGAGAAAGAAGAAAAGAGGGAAAGAAAAGGGGATATCATCAAAAACATATTACAGCAATATATTAAATAAGTGGTAGTATAAGGAACAAATATGATTTCATAATACAGGCAATATTATGTAACAAGAAATAGAGCAAATTGGTAAAGTTACCTATAATAGTACTATCAGAATTATTAACAAGAACAAAAGCATCAAGGAGGTTTAGATACTTCTTCTCTGCAGGGGTTGTGTAAGGGAATGGATTGGGCAGACACATTTAGAAAAGAGGTAACGGGTAGCCATAATAGGTCTCTTTTAATCGCAAGGGAGGTAGGATAGACATATGCTCTATCTAGCCTATGGTTATAACAAACCCCATACCACCATGCTTGATAGGAAATAAGGGAAGTATCTTTCCAAGCTTTCGTGATTTGTTGAAATGCCACAGCAAGAAGGAGGTCAACAATGGAGGTATCAGTGTTGGAGGGGGACCATATTTGTGAGAGACTCCCAAGAAAAATATGAGAAAAAGAAAGGGGGAAATTGGTAGAAAGAATGGAATTAATTTGTCGCCAAACTTTGCCCCAAAAAAGGTGAACAGCAGGGCAAGTAAACAACATGTGGTTAAGATCAGCCACTAAAGCCGAACAAGACCAACAGCTGGACGGGATAGAGGGGTCAATGTGGTGTAGTTTGGATGGGGTAATTAAAAGTCGATTGTATATAAAAAATAGCGTTTGGGTTGTGTTCGCCGCTCTAGATGATTTCCTTATTTTGATCCAAATGTTATCCCAAGTAGTAAGAGGAAAACAATCCCCTAAATCTGATTCCCAGGCACATTCCACAGAAGATTTCATTCGATTAGCAGACGTATCTCGTAATTTTTTATAGATTTGAGAAGCCGACGGAGAAGAGTGCAAAGATGGTAAGGAAATGAGAGAGGAATTGTGTTGAATGGAAGTATCCGTAAGGGCATCCAAAGTAGCCTGAGCCGCTGATTTTAATAGAATATATTTAGGGTGAGAAGAAAGAGGGAGAGAGAAACGATCCTGAAGAACAGAAAAGGGGATAAAAGAACCATCATGAAAGAGTTGATGAGTCCATTTGAGACCTAGGGAAAGCCAATCGTTCCAAAAGATAGATCTATTTTTAATCTTGATAAGAGAGTTATACCAAATAGGGGACTGTAAAAAACGAGCACGGTCGTCTAGGTTATGTAAAATAATGGGTTGAAAGGTCTTACAAACATGTTGGAGAATAGGAAGAGAAAATTTCTTTGGAGCTTGTGACATTGAAACAAATTCTTCAAACGTAAAAGGTTGAAAAAAGGAAGACTCAACCTCTACCCATAGAGGACAAGAAGAAGGGTCGGAAGTATGATCAGAAATGAAAAAGGCAGAATGAGCAAGGAAAAAGGAAGTATGATACGACGAAAAATCAGGAAAGTTAACACCACCTAAGTGTTTAGGAGATTTGAGTCTAGAGAAAGACATTCTGGCCGTTTTGTTTTGCCATAAAAATTTAGATAAAATGGAGTAGATATTCTTGTAATAGAACTTAGGAATGTGAACCGGAAGATTTGACAAAAGAAATAGAACTAAAGGAACCAGCATCATCTTAATAGAATCTAGTCTACCCCACCAAGATAGGAACAAAGGATGCCATTGACTCGTAGAGGTAGAGAGAGCAGTAAGTAAATTTTTAAAGTTCAAAGCCACTGTGTCCTTAATAGAAGGTGTAAACCAAAGACCAAGATATTTGATTTTGTTCGGGCTCCAATTAAAGGAAGAAGTTAAAAAATCGGCATGAAAACAAAACTTATTAAGAGGAAGAATTTCGCACTTGTCTACATTAAGCTTATATCCAGACACTGATGCATAGTTCGAGACTTCTGATAAAAATGCTGGAAGAGATGTATGGGGATTCGAGAGAAATAATAAAATATCATCTGCGTATGCGGAAATCTTTAACTGTGTAGAACCATAAGGGAAACCAGAAATATCAGCGTTCATACGAATTTTAGTTAAGAAGGGTTCTAATGCTAATATAAATAAGAGTGGGGACAGCGGGCATCCCTGTCGAACTCCACGGAGAAGCGGAAAGGAAGAGGAAACAAGGCCATTAGCTAGAATGAAGGATGTAGGAGAAGAATAAAGCATTGAGACATAAGAAAGAAATTTAGGACCGAAACCAAACCAGGAAAGGGAGGAAAAAATAAATTGCCAATTGACTCTATCAAAAGCTTTCTCAGCGTCCAATGCAATAGCTGCCAAGGACGACTTATGAGAGTGCGATTTACTTAAAACATTAAAGAAGAGACGGGTATTATCAGATAAGTGACGTCCTTTGATAAATCCACATTGTTCTTTGGCAATTAATTTTGGGAGAATTTTTTCTAAACGAAGGGCAAGGATCTTGGCAAAAATTTTGTAATCTAAATTAATTAAGGAAATGGGCCTATAGTTCTTACAAAAGGAGTGATCTTTACCATCCTTGGGGAGAAGACAAATAAGGGCCTCCTGAAAGGTACCTTCTGATCTTTGGGAAGTTATAAAGGATGAGAAAAGTTGGTGAATCCTAGGAAGAAGTAAGGAGGAGAAATGGGAATAGAATTCTATAGTAAACCCATCAGGGCCAGGGGCTTTACCCCTCTTCAGAGTTTGGATAGCCTCCAAAATGTCATTACGAGTAATGTCAGCCTCTAAAGGGGAAAAATCAACTTCTGAGGAGGAAGGTGGGGCAATGGACGATAAATAACGAGTAATTTCGGATGCAGTTGAAGAGGCTTCCGGAGTATATAGACGCTGATAGAAATCCGTAAATTCGGCCAAAATATCTTCATCCTTATGGACCTTAACATTAGCGGAAGTAACAATAGATTCAATTTTAGTGCGTTCCTTCCTGACTTTGAGGTATCTAGCAAGAAGATTACCGGCTTTATTTTGGGCAGTATAATACTTAGCACTAGACTTAAGTAAAAATAGATTGGCAGAATCAGTGGAAATTTTGTTAAAGGAGAGCTTAGCCTTAATAAGGTTATCTAAGTCGGATTGCTTCTTAGAAAGGTAAAAGGAGTGTTCTAATTGTTTAATTTGTGTGTTAAGTGATTGGGCTGATTGAGAGGCTTTACGACGCTTGCGGGCAACAAATGTAATAATGAAGTCTCTAGAGGCGGCTTTAAAAGTGTCCCAAATAAGGGAGGGAGTTAACTGAGGTGAGTCATTTTCTACAAAAAATGAAGAGGCAAAAACCATAAAAGCTGGTGGAAATTGTGGGTCCAGTAAAAGAGAATTATTAAACCTCCATCTCCTAGTGCCTTTCACGGGGGGGAGTAAGTCCAGGCTTAAGGAGACTGGAGCATGATCAGAAATTAGGATAGAACCTATGTCTGAATGAGTAATTAGCTGAGTGAGGGCTTTGGAAATGAAAATATAATCTAACCGGGACTGGGAAGAGTGAGGGGGTGAGTAAAAGGTATACTCTCTAAGAGTAGGATGGCAGAGCCTCCACGAATCAACAAGGGCTCTTTGGAAAATAGTGGATGTAAACAGAGAATGCATGTGGGAAGGGGAGAATCTAGAATCAGATCTTCTATCCAAAAAGGGATCTACAACCATATTACAGTCCCCACCCAAAATTAGATAATCATCGGTGACTTGCATAAGTAAGGAGAGAATATGGGGCCAAAAGGTTTTGTCAGGAACAGTGGGAGCATAAATATTAATAATAGTCAAAGGAATTTTATTAATCAGCAAAGAAACTGCTACCCACCTACCATCTGTATCGTTATCTTGATTGACAAGCTGAACATCTAACTTCTTATGGCATAGAATGGCAACACCATTGCGCTTCCCAGAACCAGGAGAGGCAAACACATGACCAACCCAATTGCGACGTAGTTTAGGAATTTCAGTATCTTTAACATGAATTTCTTGTAGTAAAACAATATCCCCTTTTAAATTTGCTACATGAGATAAAACTCTTTGGCGTTTAATAGGTGACCCAAGACCTTTAACATTCCAGGATAAAATATTCAAAGTCATTCACCTAGAAGGAGAAAAATGTAAATAAAAGGATAACGGAAAAGTATAAATAGGGAAAAATTGGATAGTAACCTTACATTAGTAAAGGAAGGAAAAACAAAGCATTGCAGAGAGAAGAGATAGTATCAAACACAAGAGAGAAAGGAAGATACATAATATAATGAATACGACCAAGGAACTACCATAAAACACATTATATTGAAAAGGGAAGAAAATCAAAGAATATAGAGATAAAATGAGAATGAAAGAGGTATGAACAAATAAGGAAAAAAGATAAAAGATAGATTGAAGAAATTGAACCCCGAGAAAGAGGGAAGAAGAAAGAGAAAAGCAATAAGTAAGAGTAAAAGAAAGAAGAATGAAACAATGATACTGAGAAAAGAAAGAAGAAGTAAGAGAGGAAAATAGAAAAAGGAGAAGAAAGCGAGAAAGCATACAAAACCAATTCCATAAACATAAGAACACAATGGCAAAAGACATACCACAGGAGAACAAGAAAGGATGAGGGTGTTGGAACCACATCAGGGAAATGAAACGCCGAACGGGAAACCACAGGGCAACGACGGCAGGGAGGGCGGCATCCAGGAAAATTGAAGAGGATAACAGACAGGGGCCCACGTATCCAAAACTAAGGGGAAAAAAGACCAAATACAAATGTTAACGAAGTGGAACAATAAACCATATACAGTAAAAAAACTAACATTCTACACGAGAGAAGAAAAATAATCATAATCTGGAGACATCCATAGACTCATGACGACAGTTATTCAAAAATTGTTGGAGAACAGCCGGATCTTCATAAGAGACAGTCTTGTTATTATATGTCACTTTAAAAAGGCATGGATGGAAAAGGCCATATCTCGCATTCAGACTTCGAAGAGCAGGTCTCATTTCCAGGAATTTTTTCCGACGATCTGCAGTCACTTTGGCATAATCTTGAGTAAAAAATAGATTGGAGCCTTGCCAAGAGATCTTTCCTTTTTGTTTGGCAGCTTGAAGTACTTTGAGGAGGTCCGTATATTCCAAAAAATATAGAATAGTACCTCGAGGTCTCGCTGAGGAGGAGGAAGAAGCAGACAACCGGCCCAAACGATGAGCGCGTTGAATGTTCAAAGGAGGAGATTCAGGAAGACCAAGGAGAGACGGTAAAAATGACTGAAAAAATGAAATTGGATTGGAACCTTCAAGGCCTTCAGCTAAACCATAAATACGTAAGTTGTTGCGCCTGTTGCGGTTTTCCAATTGTTCGACTTGTTGTTTGAGTCGATCAACTTCTGTATGTAAGAGGGGTACTTGCTGTAGGGTATCTTCGGACGCGTCAACTCTTTGTTCAAGGACCACAACTCTCTGGACGGTGTGAGACCAGTTGTCTTCAAGGCTTTGTAGGCGCGAATTAGTTTCTTCCATATACGGCTTCAAAGCACGAATTTCCTCAAGGAGAAGATCCATAGAGACTGAAGAGGATGGATTAGTAGGAGAAGGAGGGTTAATTTTTGCCCGTTTGCCAGAGGGCGGAGCTGTGGGTAATTTGGAGAGTTGTTTGGGGCGAGTATCCGCCAAAGAGGAGGATTTATGATCGGAGGACTCTGGAGAAGCTTCATCCATAGTGTCCCGTAGGACATTAAAAGGATTGTTGTCAGCCAGTGGCGAGGAGATAACTTGATGAGCCCCAGCGCGGGCGCCACTGCGAGCACCGCGCGGCATTGCCATGTAGAAACAGAAGACAAAGTCTCTTTTGATGACGGAAGAGACGGTCCCAAGTAGAGATGATTCGGACAACAATATCTGTCAAAAATTGGAAAAAGACCGCCACAGAGCGTTGATGAAAAGAGAACAAAAAACTGAAGAAAACAGATTTTGCGGGAAGTACTCCAATAATTGTCACAAAGAAAACCCGGAAGCTACACCATACACGAAGAAAAAACCTTTGTGCATATATTATAATGTCAGTCTCGTAGTGAATGGTACTGATAAAAGGGTGACGAACGCATCAGTAAACTATCGTCACAAAAAACAAAATGGCGGCCGTTGTTCTGACTGACTGCATTTCTGGAAAT
Source organism: Triturus cristatus (assembly GCF_964204655.1). Lineage (NCBI taxonomy): Eukaryota > Metazoa > Chordata > Amphibia > Caudata > Salamandridae > Triturus > Triturus cristatus. Next base: position 673,624,937 of record NC_140581.1, on the reverse strand, counting down.
AAAATCACCTTAACGGCATGGAAACTCTCCGTTATTCCTCACACCGATAGCTGAGGTATTCCGACGAAGGACATGTCGAATTTGAGACCCAGAACAGAAGAAAAGAAGCCTGGAAGCCCTCTACTGTCTACGTCGCCGCGGAGCTCCCGAAATCAGCGGCCATCACCAACGGCTCCAAAGCCACGCCCCTTGTTTGCTCATTCTTAACATCTATATTCATCCAGTGTTTAAGCGAAAAAAGATAAGAGTAGATCACTTACTAGCAACACTGGCAACTTTAAAACTCGCCCATCAGGATGCAAACATCATCCTGTCAGGGGATTTCAATATGAACTTATTGCAAGTCATTAATGAGCGCACTCAAGCACCAAAACAACGAGACACGCTTGGCTAGAGATGCGCGGCCAGTCTGGCTGAGCTTTCAATGAGCATGCTAAAAGGGAGCAGCCCGACAGACAGTCCAGCAGCATACACCAGGATCACTCAAAAATCAGCTTCAACAATAGACTAAACCTTCACGGATCATGACCTTTTCCCATCGATCACGAATTTCCAAATATTGGACAGGACAGAAAGCGACCACCAACCGCAATCGTTCATGTTACTAAGTAACATAGATAACCCTGTGCCAGCCAGAGTATTATCTCAACAAACGCAATGCTACAACTTAAAACGTCTGGCATGGAAAACAGATTCGATCAACGATATCATGGGGACATGCACCCACCTCCTGGAAAGATTTCAAACTGAACCCATAAACACACAGGCATGGGAGCGCTTCACCCTAGAATTAAATCAAAAATTTTGCAAGCAGGCCACAGGCAAAAAAGTAAAAAGACATCAAGGGGCCGATTGGTTCACAAAAAAACTCAGGACTCAAAAACAACAATTGAACAAACATCTTAGAAGACTACGCATTCAGTGCTCCGCCCCCTCCCAGGACCTCTTGCAATTAATCACTAAAGCCAGAAAAGACCTAAAAAGAGACATTAAGGTAGCAAAAAAAGCGTTCCAAGAACAACTCTGGGCCAAACTCCACCATTCCACCAAACAAAGGGACTCTAGACTCTTCTGGGAATTAATAAACCAGTTAACAAACGGCAGGAACCGGCTTTACAACTCAGACGTTATGGAGGACTCCTGGAGAGCCCACATCGATTACTTATACAATGATACCTCAACGGTCTGTCCGGCAACTTGTGGTTCAGAACCAGGCGTGAGGGCAATTGTAGCAGGCTGCGTCAAAATCATCCCCAACCCTGAAGCATCCGAATACTTTCTGCAAATCCGGAAGGAGCAAGTTTTAAAAATTATTAAAAAACTGAGACCCGAGGGAGCTCCAGGACCCAACGGGTTGCCAAACGCCCTGTTCCGGCAAAATTCTTCATTCTGGTCCGAACTCCTCACGCCACTTTTCTCTGCCATCCTAGCATCCGGTACCATCCCAGATTCTTGGAGGGCAGCATTTTGAACCCAATACACAAGTCGGGTGCCCGTTCCGACCCCTCCAACTACCGTCTGATATCCTTAATCGATGTGGAGGCAAAAATGTATGCATCAAACTTGTTGGCTGACCTGGAGGACTGGGTCAGAAGAAGTAACCTCATTCCCTGCACCCAAACAGGATTCAGGGCAGGGATGGGCACACTCACGAACATCTCCGCGGTCACACTGCTAGCCAACCAAGCTCTCGCAAAATCAGGCCTTTGTACGTATGCTTCATAGACCTTAAAGCAGCCTTTGACAAAGTCCCGAGAGCCAAGCTATGGGTAAAAATGCATAACTGGGGTGTCCCAAACAAACTCTTGGACGCCATAATCAACTTGTATTCTCAGACCAGGTTCAGATCAGGAAAGGAGACGGGCACAGCATAACCAAAAACTTCCAAACCCTTAACGGGTTAAAACAAGGGTGTGTGCTGGCACCCTGCTTCTTTAACATCTACACTGACGACCTTGATAAACAACTATGGTCAATTCAATCTGACCCCCCAAAACTGGGCAACGTTCCCACACCCAGTTTACAATACGAGGACGACATTGTGCTCCTTGCAAAAACACCTGTAGGCCTGCTGCGACTTATCACCAAACTAGGAGCTTATGCCATCATGGCTCAACTAACCATCAACCATCAACCACCAAAAAATAAAAGTGATGTGTTTCGCCAGACGAGTCAAAACAAAGGCACACCGCAAATTCATCTGTCACCTGGATGGGCAACCCCTGTCCCCGGTAGACTCATACAAATAGTTAGGTTTCCATATAGACCGTAACCTCAATTTCAAATTACAATTGGGACAAAGCCGTACCAGAGCTAAACAACTGCAGTTTGCCTTTAGAGTCTTAAAGAATAAACTTACTGGTTGTTGTACAGGCCATTTGCTTAAAGCCATTTCAGCAAAATTCCTACCCTCGATCTCATACGGCTCGAAAATTCTAAACCTGAAAGACGCCACCTCCTTAAACTCAGCACAATCAACCTTCTTTAAGGACCTGTTCTCGATCCCCCGACATATTTCACAATCCCAAATTCGACTCGAGTACGGACTAGGAAACCAAACTCCCGACAGAAATGGGGCATTAGTCAAATACTACTGGAGAATGAGGGATGCAGAGGACAACACCCTTGCGCATCACTGTTGGGGCGAAATCGAAACCCAAGCCAGGCTAAACAACTCAACGTTCAGTGTTCTGAAGGATTCCCTTGTGGCATTGCAGCTAGAGGAGGCCTGGCTTACCCTCCCCACCTATTCCAATTTTAAAACCGTAGTGAATAAGGCAATCAATAGGACCTCCTTATTAATAGACAAAACAGCTTTCTCAAAAAAAAAACATGCCTGGGCCGTGATCCAAGGCTATCAGCGGCTGAAACCCCAACCATACCTGCTAGACCACTTTTGCCAGGAGAAAAAGCACTACCTAACGTTACTGCGGCTGGGGTCATTTCCATCAAAAGACTTGCCACCAAAATGGAAATACCCCTGGCAATCCAAGGAATGTCGCTTATGCGGAGGATGGGACGAGTCTTTTCTACACTTAATATGCATCTGCCTTACCCTGGTAGAGACCCGAAGAACGGTCCTTCAGGAAGCCTTTAGGAAGGAACAAATAAGGTCATGTAGAGTAGCCGTCATCCAATGCCTCGGAGGACTATCAATCCAACTGTCCTGTAGAGCCATAAAATTCCTCAAAACCGCAGCAACAGAACTAGAAAAAAAGGAAACCATCAACTAACTTAATTAGTTCCAGTACACCTCGTCCAGAAACTCACTTATTGTATTGTCTGTATGTTTTATACTCACCTGTTTTTACTCCAAAATGTACATTTCATGAATGGTGGTTCTCCACCCTTTTATGATTTTTTTTAATGAAATCAAATAAAAGTATTCATTCATTCATTCATTTATTCATTCATTCATGGCATGGGCACTTAATGTGACCCAGTGCACGCTCACAGGGCAGGGTCGATGTCGCCTGTCATTTGAGTAGCTCACTACCCCAGGGTTTCTCAAACTTTTTATTTCCGTGACCCGCTTGCTTTAGCAATTCATGTTCTACAGAATTATGAACCTGCACTACCATTTTCAAAATGATTAACTTTGGCGAGACTTGTACAATTGAGATGGCTCCACCAGAAGACCTCATCACAGCCTTTTGCAGACACTCAGAGTCGCCACAGCGCCTTCAATCCTCGTCCACTCCGTGGTTGTAATGATATTCCATTGCCATGAGCATCTTTTAAATTCATGGACCACTATTTATAAACGAGGCCCATCCTCCCTTTTTGCCTCTCAACAAAAACTGCTGTCGGCCAGTAAGACCAACATAACCTAGATGCACATTTGATAGTTGTTCCTTGCAGGCAGTAGCTTAAAAAATCACTCGTCTATACAGACAGTATGTTTTTTAACAAAGCAAATTGTGTTTACACGAAACCCCCAACTTCCGAATTCCATAAAGAAACCTTGTTCCTCTTGTGCGTTTTTTTTGTATAGAGAACTGTCTTTCACATGCTAGTTTAAAAAAATATTTCCGTGTTTGAAGGAAACACCTTTTTCTTGCTAACTGTAGCAAAATAAAGCTGTAAAGTAAAAATACATTACAAGTAATAGATGCAGTTGGGCCATATATTGCCAACTCGCGGTTCAGGTGTTCTTTTCAAGCCATTCGATCTTTGGTTTCCTACATCACCAGAACCCCCAAGCGTTATGAATCGTCAATACATGTATACTAAGGGTAACAAGCATTAAAAATGCAATAGGTCTCGCCTTTCATTAAGTTAAAGCCATTTGCTTTGCTATACAATACCATTAGCAAAGCAAAAGGCTTTAACTTAATCAAAGGCGAGACCTATTGCATTTTCAATGATTGTTAATCTTGCAATATGTAGTCAATGATGACTTTAGCTTGGAGTCAGTTATATGCTCACTAATACAGTATTTACAGACACTGTATATGTAACTATGCCTCTGCACTGTATTAATATTAGAGTGGTAGGAAGTTTTGTAACGTTGTGGCGTTTATGAACTAAAGCAGCTGAATATGTGTGCTACACTGTATTGACACTTGTTTCAACACCTGGCATGTTGAGGGACGTTAGACAGTTGAGGGTTCCCTTTTCCCCATCTGATTTCACACCCACCCACCTATTTCCTCTATATTAATTATTAGAGTCTGAGGGCCATATGTAGGTAAAACGTGTTTTGCGATTCTCTAATTGCAATTTTTAGGGAATCGCAATTAGAGAATTGCAAAACGGAATGTAGGTAGGATTAGCAAAATATTTTGCGATTCCCACCTATTCCTTATTTGCGAATCCCAAATTGAGATTCGCAAATAAGGAATACCTTGCCATTCATTCCTATGGGCTAGAAGGCCCATAGGAATGAATAGGAAGACATTCTCAATTTGCGATTCTCAATTAGAGAATCGCAAATTGACAATGCAATTTCAAGGTTGCAAGGGTGTCAATAGGACACCCTTTTGCACCCCTGAAATAAACATGTGTGCACATGTGGCGCACATACATGCGCTAAGGGCATGTATGTGCGCCACATGGCACTTTGAAAAATGCAAAAAAGTGCATCTTTCAAAGAAATCGCAAATTACCACCAACCTGAGGTTGGTGGTAGTATGCGATTCCTTAAGCCAAAATCGCACAACTTGGGTGCTTCCTACATTGCATTTAAGGAATCGCAATTTGGGATTCCTTAAATGCATTAGCAAAATAAGGAATCGCAAATTTTGCGATTCCTTATTTTGCATGTGGGTTTTTGTGTGCTACATAGCACACTGCCCAAATTGCAATCGCAAACGCCGAAATTCAGCGAATTTCTGCATTTGCGATCGCAATTTGGCTTCCTACATATGGCCCTAAGTCTTTGTTTTTTATGCTTTAATTTGATTTGCAAGGTATTGAGTTGACATTTCTGAGGAAGGTTAAGTAATTGATAACATCACTTTACGACTAGGTATCCTCGTGCAGCTGGCTTATTTTTGCCCTTGACCCCACTCCCTTTTCTTGTTTTGAAACACAGGATATGTTCCACTATCGAGTGCCATGGTATACAACTCTAATCGAGAAGAGTAGAGTGAGGGCTGCCAGCATTGTAACATAACATATGTTTTTGTAAAGCGCACGTTCACCCGTAGGTATCTTGGCGCTGAATAACAGATGTTTATTGTTACCCAACTCAATGATACTCATTTTATCGACCTCAGATGGATGAAAGGATGAGTGGACCCGCTAGGATTTGAACCTGTGAGCATGAGGTCTAACACAGGCCTTTCCAGTGGACGCATTAGTCCACTGAGCCACCAGACCCAGCTTAATTTTGTGTACATATTTGTATGATTGTGCCATCTGAAGGGACATATTTTCCTGTAATTTCCTTTCACATTTCTCAGTAAATATCATTTTACAATGAATTCAACTTTTGTCCACTGCATTAATTTTTAATCTTGTAATTTGTGTATGGAGACTCCATTGCCTTACTATCTTGTTAATGATTCTTGACTATGTTTAGGGCCTCTGTTTAATAGCTATTCATTAGTTACTTTGTATTGGGGGCAATGTTTATAACCATCCTTTATTCTACTACTGTCCCAGCAGGGGCACCCCACAGTCTGTCCATAAATCCACTCTGGTGGGGCAGGATTCTCCATCTGCTACATTGCTTTCTATTATATAAGGTGGGGATTAAGCAACAAAAGAATCCCCTAGAGACAAGTATTTATTTATTTAGTTAAAGAGTTTTATATAGTGCGAACAAGACCACATATGGGTAACAGAGTGCTTTACATCTTGGCAGTTCAGAAGGTACACACCGTGGAAATCATAACACAACCAGAGCAAGAAACAAACATAACAGATCATGATAAACATAACAGATCTATAGAGAAAAAATGAAAGCAAATACATTGGGAACTAGCCCTGAAATGTCTTCATTAGTAAGTCTTTGACGTCGTTTTTGAAGGAAGCACTGGAATTGTTAAGTCTTCTTTCAGGTGGCAAGGCTTTCCATATTCTTGATGCAATACCCGAGAATGCTTGATTGTAGGTTTTCTTTTTATGGAATTCCGGTGGCTTGAGCAGTAAGGTGCTAAAGCCTCAAGAGGAACGAGAGCCTCCAGAGAGCTAAAGTTTTTGTGCAAGATAAATTGGGGTATTGAAGTGTAAAGCTTTTTGAGTCATGCGTGCAATTTTCAGGTGAATACTTGCTTCATACGGGAGCCATTTAAGAGATTTCAACTCAGGCGTGATGTGATAATAGCATTTACAGCCTGTAATGAGCCTTAAAGCGGAGTTGAGAGAGGCCCTAAGTGACGCCGTCTTCATTCTAGGAAGGCCGCAGAGGGTACCACTACCATAATCAAGTTTAGAAATCAATAGGGCTGGTACCGCATTTTTGAAGTAGTTATGGGGTAGGAACGGTTTTATTTTCCTTAAGACTCTCAGTTGGAAGTTCACACCTTTGGTGAGAGCACTAATGTGCTTTTGCATGTTCGGATGTTTAACTAGCATTATTCTTGGAGAACTTGCGGAATAAATGATGTTTGCAGTGCAGTCGGGAGCTGTGAGTTGACGTATCCATTCTTCAATATCTGGAGAGTGATTGGCTGGGGCGATAAGGAGAAATTCTGTTTTGTAGGAGTTTAGTTTCAAGTGATTGAGAGTCAACCAGCTTTGTGTTTCCTCAAGAGTTGTGTTGAGGGACCTTATGTCCTCCGGGGAGGAGACTTTCAGGTACAATTGGGTGTCATAAGCATACATGTGGTAATGGAAGTTGGACAATTTCAGCATTTCTGTTAAAGAGTCTCCATGGACAAGTTGAAGAGGGTTGGTGAAAGCTTGGACCCCCATAGTGAGCGGTGCAAGTTTTGACAGAGCTTGATTCACCTTAAGTCTTTATGTTCTGTTGTGAAGGAACCAGGAGAACCAATTTAGCACAGTACCTGATAGCCCCATCCTGTGCTCCAGTAGCTCAAAAAGGGTATCATGTTTGACCATATCAAAAGCTGACGATATGTCAAGGGGGATCAGAAGGCTTGACTCATTTGAGCATTCATAGAGCATTACCAATAATGTGAGTAAGAGCAGATTCCGTGCTATGCCCCTGACGGAAGCCGATTGGAAGTGGTCCAGCAAGTGGAATTATTCAATGTGGCTACATAGCTGGATGTGTACGCATTTCTCTAAGAGCTTAGCCAGAGTAGGAATCTTGGAAATTGGGTGGAAATTGTGAAGGTTAGTGTGGTCTGCTGTCGGTTTTTTAAAGGATGGGGGTGACCTGCACTGATTTAAGGCGATCCGGAATCGTACCTTGAAGCAGAGAGGCGGTAATTATCCTCGTCCAAAGAGAGAGGAAGGACGATCTGATTTCCTTGAAGAGATTCAATGGCTAGGGATCGCTGAAATGGTTGGATGGTTTCAGAGAGGTCAGAGTTTTGTGAATGGTGCTTTCATCCAAGGTTTGGAATATGCTTCAAACCGCATTGTTTTTGGGGGGAGAACCTGAATGGGAGGTGGCATTACCGATTTGGAGGTAGGATAGGGGACAGGAAGGTTCTCCAAAGCTACTTATAGTTCCAGTTCAATCTTTGTTGTCTTTTCCTGGAAGAAGGCTCCAAATTCCTCACAATTTGGCTACGCACAGCGATCCATTGGTTGAGGATTGGGTTGGCTGTTAGATTGAAGCTTGATGACTTCAAACAATTTCTTTGGCCGGTTCTTTGCTTGCTCAATTTGCTTTCTGAATTACATGGCTTTAGAGCATCTGATAACATTTGTTGTATTAATTTCTCAATGATCTTAGCTGAGTGAAATAGTCAAGGGAGGAAGAGGATCTCTACAAAAGTTATGTCAGTCTAACATTTCTTCTTCCAGTATTTAAGCTACCATTACACCAGGGTTTGGAGATTTTGGAAGGCATTCTTTTTAGCTGTAGAGGTGCTATTGAGTCTAAGATGTTAGCCATGGCGCTATTGTAATGATCTCTAAGTTCACCAACATCAGACATATCCAGGGGTGGGGGCAGGCTGTTATCAATGAGTGAAGTCAGATCAAATAGGTTAATGTTTCTAAAAACATCTTTGCCAGTGCCTAGGTTTCTTTTTTCTGTGATGAGGAAGGAAATGCAGTGGTGGTCTGTCCAGTCACAGGGGAGATTGTCTTGTGGATGGTGGTAGACCGTGGGGAATTTACAGGCTTGCCTGTTGTTGCATAATACTTCGAAGCATAGGTATGCGCATGACGGCATGCGATTAGCATGCAGTTGTTTAACTGATAGATTTTTACGATGTATACAACCGAGCCCCCCCCCCCCCCCCCCCCTGACCACTGGATCTGTCTAGCTTGATGATGTCAAAGTTAGGGGGCACAAGTATGTCACTAATGGGTGCAGAGGACTTGTTGAGTTAGGTTTCAGTCAACACTAGAATGTCTGGATCATGAGCCAGGATGAGGGGAGCAATGTCAGCAGCATGTTGTACTGCAGATATGCAGATCAGAAGCATGCATTTACGCTGTGATTTGGGATCAGCTGAGTGAGGAATAGTAGTGGGGACAAGAGTATGGTTGTTCTTATTTTAGGATCTCTTGTTTAAAGAAGGTTCTCTAAACGGGTGAGAGTGGATTGCTTCAATTAGGCAGAGATTCTCTGTGTTAGCAGCATGAGATAGGTCATAAGAGAGAATCTCTGTGTTAACAGAGTAAAATGTATCATAAGAGAGAAGAAGGGAGATGATATCCTTATCTTGAAGTGGGTCTTGGAATCTGTAACGCCGAGAGGGGTCATTTGGGAGGGGGTAGGTTCCCCATCTGTGGTGTGTAAGGGCTACTAGTTAAGGGGTCACGGGGGTGAGGGATGCACAATGGGCCTGGTGCGAGATTCAGAGGGAAGTGTATAGTTGAAGTACTCAGACTTCGGGGGTACACTAGATTTCTGATTCTCAGATAGCTCGGCGGTGAGGTGTAAGAGGCTTACAACATCTGCCCTGAGTTGATGAAGAGTAAGTGTAATCTCATTCAGTCTAGATTCAAAAGTGTGATCGGAATCCTGATACTTGAGGAAGGGAGCTATGCAGGGGGGTGGTCTAAGGGAGGAGCAGATAGTAAGCTGTGGAGGCGATGGGGGATGTGAGGTGCCTCATTAGGTGGGAAGATGAGCACCTGGTTAAGCAGAGGGGCAAGGGTCCTATGATTCACATTGATGGCCTGGTTAGGGGGCACAGGGTAAGGGTGTGACACTGGAGTGGCTATGGAGAGAGACATGGTCACAGTAGTCATGTCCACAATAATGAGCGTGGGGGTCGGGGAAGTAGAAGGGGTAAAGGTATGTCCTAAGGAGTTACATGCCTCAGACCTGGTTGCACTAAGAGAGTGGTGAGCATGTTGACTCGTAGGGGAATGAGAGGAGAGGCATTGTGGTCCAACTGATGTCATCGCAGCGTTGCTATTTAGTATACAGGTCCCACTAGCAGAGCAAGGAAGGAAAGGGGAAGGATCATCTGAGATGCTGGGGTCATGAGAGGCCACAATTATTGGATTTCAGGGGTTGCCAGAGGAAGTAGAGGGACCATGGAAAGGTGAGGTTTCATTGCTAGACAATGAGTTCTTGATGATGGGGAAGATGGAGTCAAAGATAGCCAGGTTGTGGGTAGATGATTGATTAAGGACGGTTCCATTGTTATACAGGTAGATGGTTGCTTCAACTTTGATAGGTGAGGGGGTCACCGTAACTCTAAGACCATGAGGGCTTTTCTTGAATGTTGTGATTTGTAGTAATGAGTAAAATGCTGACCTCCATTTAGCAGGTCTTTTCGTAAAAAAGATCAGATCAGTTATTGTCTCACCATTTCTTATGCAGAAATAGGGATCCAAGATGAGGTTTTCTGGGTATGATTTAGGAGTCTGTGTTTGAGGTTTTTAGATGCATTTTTTGATGGCTCAGCGGATAAATAAATCAATAAGCGCTATGGCCTACCGGCTGCAAAAGTGGCAGAAAAAGCAACAGGGAACTGAGAAGATTCATCGAAGAACACACCGTCCTCGACCCGTCCCAATCCGGATTTCCGTGCCAAACACAACACCGAGACCGCCCTACTCGCAGCCACAGATGACCTCCGCACTTTCCTGGACCAGGGCTACTCCGCGTCCCTCATCCTCCTCGACCTATCTGCAGCCTTCTACACCGTCTCTCATCGCACACTAATCACCAGACTACGCGAGGCCGGTATACAAGGAACGGCCCTAGACTGGAACCGCTTGTTCCTCACTGGAAGAAGCCAAAGGATTAGACTACCGCCCTTCCTCTCCACCCCCACCGACATCCCCTGCGGAGTACCACAGCCCTCTTCAACATCTACATGGCCCCCCTCGCAGACATCGTCCGACAACACGGCCTCAACATAGTATCCTACGCCGACGACACTCAGCTCATCCTCTCCCTCACCAAAGACCCCACCACTGCAAAACTCAACTTCCACAGAGTAATGTAAGAAGTGGCAGTCTGGAGGACCAACAGCTGCCTAAATCTCAACGCTGACAAAACAGAAGTCCTCATCCTTGGAACCACCCCTTCAGCATGGGACAACACTTGGTGGCACACAGCCCTCGGAAGCCCACCGACCCCCACAGACCACGCCAAGAACCTCGGCATCGTACTCGACTTATCACTCACCATGAACCGACAGGTCAGCGCCGTCACCTCCAGCTGTTTCAACACCCTCCACATTCTCCGAAAGACCTTCAAATGGATCCCCCTCGAATCGAGGAAAACAGTCTCCCACGGACTCATCACAAGCAAACTCGACTATGGCAATGCACTCTATGCTGGCATCAACAAGTCCCTACTCCGCAAACAATACAGAACACCGCGGCCAGACTCATCCTCGGCATTCCATGGAACGAACACATCAGTCAACACCTGCAGCGACTCCACTGGCTCCCCGTGGAGAAGAGAGTCACCTTCAAAATCCTCACTCGTGCCTACAAGTGCCTGCACAACAACGGACCCAAATAACTCAATGACAGAAGTAACTTCCACGTACCCAAAAGAAACCTGCGATCATCCAGCCTCGCATTGGCTGAAACCCCTCGGATCCTCAGAGCCAGATCAGGCAGAAGATCGTTCTCTCACATCGCAGCCAAAACTTGGAACGAGCTACTGGCAGACATCAGACACGCCCCCTCCCTGAACACCTTCAGGAAGACCCTCAAGACCTGGCTCTTCGGCTGAACGGAGCGGCCTACCTCTCCCCCCCCCCCCCCCCCAGCGCCTTGAGACCATCACGGGTGAGTAGCGCGCTTACAATCTCCTGATTGATTGATCGATTGATTGATCGATTGATTGTAGAGATGGATATTAAGGATTTAGAGGCCATGGCCGGGCTTCTGACAGCTATTGAATGAGAAAGCAAGATCCCAGGCATATATGGTCGTAGAATTCGGAATAATCAGCGAAAATCTCTATGCGTTCACCTGGGGCCAGCTGAAGTGTGCTAGAAAGTGAAGGAGCACGGGGTGCCTATGTAGAAGTATGAAGGTGCAGGCTATCACCAACCATGAGAATTCAGGGAAACCGACAAAGATTTTGACCAGGGACATGTGGAGAACTCAGAAATATTGTCCACCTCTGGGCAATCCTAGGCCAAAGCTAAAAAACACTTATTTTTGCAGGCACATCATTAACACTCAGGTTGTGTTACTCATTTTGCTTCTTAAAGTAGTTAAGTGTAACTGCAGGAAGCAGAATAGCCACTCAAATGCTGGGCTACTGAGTAATGTCCCTTTGCCACAACCACTGATCAAATTAAACTTGTCATAGATAAAAATGGATGGACAGGTCAATGGGGTGAGGTTCCAACTGCATAGGTTGGTGTGTAATAATGCATGGTCTCAAGGTTGACGGAATATTTCCATAAAGTTGGTATAAGTAATTCAATTAAACAAATTTCACAATGGTCCTCTGTTGCTCAAAAACGAATATAAGCTGCTTTTCTCTTTTAGGGTGAGAGTTAGGTTGCACAGCATTCTATGAACGGAACCCGAATACTTATACAAATGTACAAAGTTCAAGCAAAGATTATGAACTGATTGGGATGCAAATACACATGAACGCAGTTCAAGGAAAAACTAGATATGACACCTGATGCTAATACTCTTGAACAAAGTTCAAGGAGAGACTACAGATTGATGGAGGATGTCAATACACATGACCACATTTCAAGGAAAGACTTCAAACTGTTCAGGGATGCCTATACACATGAGCAGAGTTCAAATAAAGACTTCAAACTATTTGGGATGCTTATACACATGAACAAAGTTCAAACAGAGACTAAAAACTGATTGGGGATGCTTATACACATAAACACAGTTTAAGGAAAGACTATGAATGGATTGGGGATATCAATAAACATTAACACAGTTCAAGGAAAGACTTCAAACTGATTGAGGATGCTTATACATATGAACATAGTTCAAGCAAAGACTATAAACTGATTAGGGATACTTGTATACATGCACACAGTTCAAGGAAAGACTTCAAAATGATTTAGGATGCTTATACATATGAACATAGTCCAAGCAAAGACTTTGAACTGATTAGGGATACTTGTACACATGCACACAGTTCAAGGAAATACTTCAAACTGATCGGGGAGGCTTATACATATGAAAAGTTCAAACTAAGACTACAAACTGATCGGGATACTTATACACATGAACACAGTTCAAGGAAAGACTATAATTGATGAGGGATGCCAATACACATTAACACAGTTCAAAGAAAGACTTCAACTCGATTGGGGATGCTTATACATATGAAAATACTTCAAGCAAAGACTACGAACTGATCATGGATACTTGTACTCATTTATACAGTTCAAGGAAATGCTTCAAACTGATCGGGGATGCTTATACACATGAACAAAGTTCAAAAAAAGACTACAAAGTAATCAGGATGCTTATACACATGAACGCAGTTCAAGCAAAGACTTCAAACTGTTTGAGAATGCTTATGCACACAAACTAAGTTCAAAGAAAGACTATGAAATGGTGGGGAATGCCAATACACATTAACACAGTCAAAGGAAAGACTTCAAACTGATCGGGGATGCTTATACACATGATCAAAGTTCAAGCAAAGACTACAAACTGTTCTGGGATACTTATACACATGAACACAGTTCAAGGAAAGACACCAAACTGATCGGGGATGCCAATACAGATGAAAATGGTCTAAGGTAAGAGTACAGGCTGATAAGGGATGCTAATACTCAAAAACACAGTTCAATAAATAATTACGACCTAATCAGGAATGTCAATACAGACATAAACAGTTTTATAACTAACTACAATTGTCATAAGGGAATACAGTCTTTCATGCATCAGTAGGCTGGAAGTCTTTGTGGTAATTTTACTCTGAGGACTGAAAGTTCTCTAAAAAGAAAATAAGAACACATGTCCTTTAAAGTGGAACAAGTGCATTTTGACACTGATCTAAGTGGAATGAAGTGTTCTGGAAACCACGCTTTTTGATAGCCACTTACGGCAATTCGTCTTTGTTTATATTGTTATTGCTTCTACATTTCTGACTATTCAAGGGCGATTGTTGTTGCTAGGGGAAGAGACGATAAAAGGATTGTGCACAGTGCCATGAAGCCTCAGCTGAAGATGTGATCTTGTGACATTTGGCATACAGAAATTTAGATTCAATACTGGTTTTTATGTTGCACTCTATCTAAAAGATAGGAGACTGCACTGCTTGGATGACTAACCCATACTGGAAAGAATTAAAAGCTAAAAAATCCCCAACAGTTTCAGGACCAAAAGCTACACATTCTAATAACCAGCATGCTCCATATCTGCCCAACCTAAATAATGCTGTGCTTTGCCTGTAAACAGCAACACTAGTTTAAGTTTAAAGCAGGAGGGGGCTTTGTCTATTAGGGAATTAATATTATTAAAGATACGCCAAAGAGATTTCCCTTGATTGGATACCTTGAAGGAAAGATAGATATGCTTTATTTAGTTTGAAGTTTTGTATAGCACTTTACTGCAAGAAGCATGCCACCAGGAGGTTTGACAGTAATGCATAGTCAAGTATTACATACAGACATTGTGAATGTTATCATTAGAAAAGCCAGGAATAAGGTATATTATTATCATGTTTCTTTGTGCTACTTGTCTTGCTTTTTCATTTAAACTGATTGAGATATTTTGACTGAGACTTTGTGAGTTTACAATAAAGCCCCAGATTTGAAAACATAATTTCTAGTTTTCCAAGAAAGATTATGTGACAATAAAAGCAATATTGATTTTGGAATGGAGGGTAAATGGAAAAAGTGCCAATCATATGCATTAAGAACATTCAAACTTCTACAGCTTTGTGAAATATGGTGTATATTGCCTGTACCTGACAATACATATCTTACAATGTATCTCAAATTTAAAGGCAGAGGATAAAGTTCCACATGAGGCAAGGCTGCCATGCCGTTAAGCTCACAGTCCCCTAGTGCTGGCATGTAGATTCTTGATTATGACTTACATCGATTGACAGATTCTCATACCACGTGATGCATTAAAATATAAAAGTGGCAGAGAATAATCTACCTATTAACATACATATGTAGTTTTCTTATTCAAGGCGTGTCAGACAAAAGAACATACATGTAATATTTAAATCATATCACTAATCGCTTGTAATAATTTATTCAAAACAAACAGGACTACAATGGCACTGGTTGGTCATTTTCATCTGCCACTGCCGTTTAAGGGCTCCCCTTCACCCTCCTCCACGACCTCAGCCCCGGAAGGAAATAAGGAGCCCAGTCAGCAGCAGCAGAAGTGGATTCACGAGCAAACTACTTCCTGCTTCTCATCCGGGCCCACCATCCCCTGCCTTTCACCAGTGCCAGAAGCTGCACACTTATCACGGGCCCTTTACATGACTTATGACTTATACAGGATAGGGGTGACAGAACTGATTTTACTTTCTGATTTTTTCAAAAAGTTCAATCGTGCATAGAAAATTGCTTCATATATTTCCACATTTTTGGGACAAAAAAGCCATACCAAGTTTTAATTCCAAATTGAAAAGCTGTGTTTAACAAGAATACGTTTACAGATATCCAATACCTTTGACTAATTTTAGCCAAACTGCTTCACAAATATAGAATGACTTGACCAATGAAAACTGAACCCTGCATCTTTATTAATTTATGATGGATTTGGCCAAATTATTTAGTAAGAAGATCAGACTACAGAGCACAACAAAAGACACAAGGCCTGCTGCAAAGGATTGAGGTAACTGATAGTCTGCTGGCAGCATAGGCATAATCTGTGCTAATTCCTCAACAAACTTTAATACAGAGCTGGAGAGAGAAAAACACAAAAAAGGGAGAGAAGGAAGAGAAATACTGAATGACTAAGAGAGGTAGCAGGGGAGAAAAAGAGTGTGGTTAAGAGGCAGGGAGTGTCTAATGTTGGACTACAGAGGCATGAGTTGGAATCAAGACTACGCAGCTTTGAATTCGGCACCTTGGCCTTCAATAGCACAGGTTTCTGAAAAAAAACATTGGCCCCGGCACTTGTTCTTCTACAAATTCGGCACTGGGCATAATATCCCTGTTCAGAGTATATTGAGTGGTGGATATTCTGATGGAAGAATCTTCATCAGTTTCACCTCTCGCTCTACCTGGGCCCGAGTTACCTCTGCCAGACAGGGAGGTAGATCAGATGCGCAATCTTGTGTCACTTGCGCATCATCGTGTCAGGTCAAGGTAGCTCTGTGAAAGACTACCAGGGAAATGGTGCCACCAGTGCTTAACTTGTAAAAAACTAAGTGCCACTGCAGCCTGTGCTAGAGCAGATTTTCTGTTTTGAAAATCAATTGGTTTTTTAAAGCTCTGGTTAAAGCTCTGGTTTGTCTATTTGTCGAACTAACACTAATCACTAATTGTTAATTATTTGTTTTGTGTAAGTGTTTTTACTTATCAACATGTATGTTTTAACAAGAGAGAACTACACGTGGGAACGCGTATGTGTGCTAACTAATAATAACGTGCATGTTTTATTAAAATGTTGCTGAGTGCTGTTTATTTTAAAGCACAAAACGCTTTTGAATTAATGCTTTTCTGTGTTGCGAAGGCTAGATAATTACACACACATAAGGGTATTAGTGGGGTTAACACTGTTTAATCACTATGCTGTGGTAACGTTGTTTTTGTCTCTTTCAATTAAGATGGTCTATTGTGGCCTATTGTGACCTGATCAAATATGGCCGCCGTTTGCAGCCTAGCCTCGAGTGAGAATTTGTGGTGGAAAAGGCCTTGCTGAATATGGATGCGAGTCATCTGTCCACAGTCCTTGCCTGGTTAAAACTTTCCGTGAGGACAGCAGCAGTTCTGGGCAAGTCTCCAGATGCATTGGGACAGCCTTGGCCGCCTTGGAAAACAAAGGAGCCTTAAAGAAAGACTCTGAACTCTGAGCTCACCAGAGGAAATGTGGATGTTGAAGAAGATACTTTTTTTAAATATTCAGTTCCTGTTCTGTCTTTTTATTTTTGTGATTTTTCATGAGCGGAGATTTTCCAAATGTGGCGATGCTACATCCTTTCCTTCTCGCTTTGCTCAGAGGTTCAGCGGACGCAAAGAATACTTTTGTTTCTTTCCTTTGTTCAGAACACTATAAAAATTGTTAGCTTAGGGAGGGCCATTGGCCATTCACCATTTGCCACTTGCCACTTTGCCAGGATCGATGCTGAGAGGACGGCGACTCGAGAGACTTTTACTGAGAGACCTGTCCTGACCCATTCTGACATTTAGCTAGAATAGGTAATTATGAGAATGATGATTTATTCTGATTGACTTTCTTTGACTAATTTTAGATAAAGTAACATAACTTTGAATACGGTGTTGGTTATTATTTCTTGTCAATTATTGAGTACTCTATTTTGATGATTATTGTTGTAGTTGTATAGATTGTTTAGATTATGTTTCAGGACAGTCACAATAACCAGGTCTTATCGACCTCGATATAGATGCGGGGTGTTTAGGAGTTTTATTTCCACAGGTTCAATGCTGGTAGAGTATTTGAGCGTATGTTAGTGAAATGGGCCCTAGTGTGTGATGAGTGTATGTGCGTGTAACTGTGAAACTACTCTATCCGTGGAAGTAAGGATATTATATACACCCTGATCTGTATCAATTTCCTGGTAGCAGAGGATGGTTATTGATGATTGTCTTGATCTGATTAGATTGCTTGTACATTAGCTTATTGATTATTGATTATTGATTGATGTTGGTATATGTACTAATACTATATGTTGGAGTCGTCATGTTGAGTTATATGTAGTGCTTCTGGAATTTGGGAGCTAGTAGCAGTTCCGTAGTAGGGCAGAGGGAAGTATATGCTGCTCTCGGGAAAGACGGGATTGTAGGAGGAAAAAACGTGTGACAATTGAAGTTGCGTGTCACATTGTCTGGGTTCGGAATCAGTGACATTGTTGTATGTTACTATTAGATATATTTCTGGTATATAAGGAGTGCGTATGGTAGTGAAGGTTATCTGTGAAACTCTGGTCTTAAGTCCCAGGGATCCGTAAGGTTCACCGTTAAAGCTTATCGCGGGAGAAGTAATAGGTATTCTCTGAGCTTGTTTGAGGAACTGGGCAGAGGTAAGCTGCTTGGTTAATGTGTGTTATAATTCTGTAGTGGGACAGATTGTTCGCTGTTCTCGGGAAGCAGGATTGTGTGTGTATGTACTATATTTTCTTGTATGAATGTGCGTGAATGTATATACATTTAATTGATTGTAAGACTCTTTGGACAAGTCCTAGAGGAAACAGTTAAGGAATGTATGAAAGTCCGTTGTTCTTGTGAAATAGATTTTTCTTTACTATTCTGTGGTTAGCGAAGCAGACAATGGAGATGTTTATATGTTGTAACTAATAGATTTTGTAGAAGTTTTGAAACAAAGTCTACTGAAGAGTTTTTGTAAAGGAGGGGTAGACGAGTGACAGGAGACAGGAGACAGAGACTGCAGCGGCTGCTGACGTCATAGAGACCGCGCTCTGATTGGATAGTGGATCAGAATAGTGCTCGCGCTAGGATTGGTGTGTTGGTGTGAGCCGCGCAAGGATTGGATGAGCTATTCTAGTGACGTAGACGCTCCAGGATTGGTGCGTTAGTGTGAGTCGCGCTGTTATTGGCTTAAAAATCGTATTGTATATTTATAATACGGAAGGGATTAGAAAGTTTTGGTAAACACTAAAATGTATTACCAAGAAGAGAAAAAGAAGAAAACATTCTTTGGAAGAATTAAAAGGTGGTTTGACAAGGATAAAGATGTTAAGACGAGAGAGGGTGAATTGTTACCTCCAGCGAAAACACCTGCATCCTTCATGGCTGCAAGATATGGGTATCATACCTGTATATGGTTGGATAATTGGGTTAGGTATACCAAAGAGGATGGTGTTCTAGCATTTCCAGAACATGGTTCATTTAATCTGGCCGTGTTAAGAAATTTACGAGAAAAGATGTTATGTCTTGACCCAAAACCAAGGCCGACACAGTTTGAGGCTTTAGTGGAATGGGAAGAGGAAGTACATGAGCGAGAAAAGCAGAGGTCTGGAGGACATTACAGGTATATGTTCGGGAGGAGACATGATCATGAAACTCATCATGATCGAATGAAAAGATGGCGAGATGCTAGTATGTCAGAGGGATTATATCCGATGAGAACAGTTGAAGGGGGAGCAGAGAGGGTTCCTGAGTCAGAAGTGAAAAGATATGGAGTTAATGAGTATGAGGATGAGGTCTTGAATGACATGATTTACAAGAGACCACCTCCATATAGACCAGAAGAGAGCACACCAATTGTTTCTCCGATAAGAGATACAGTGCGTATCACTGAGACAGAAAATGTGACACCTGAGTTAAGAAGTGGTAATCCTTTCAGGGAGAGAGAGAATCAATGTGGTAACGGGAATACAAGAGAATTAGCCAGAACTACATCAGAGTTAACTGAAAAGATTAGGGAGTTAACAAAGAATCTGGAAGCTGTTACGGTACCTGTAACAATAGGTCCGATTATGCCTGTGTTTGATAACCAGAGAACAGGTGAAAATGGTTTGGTGATTCCATATGTTGGGAATAAGTTAACAAGTTCAGCTGGTCCCTCAGGAGATTCAGGAAGAAGGACGGAGAGTAGTGATCTGAGACAATCCAGACATGACACATGTAATGAAGGACTGGATGCTAGTGAAGCTAGTTGTTCAGGGATGCCGATTTTAGAACCGCAAAAGAAAGTGGTTCCAGTGAGGAAAACTACTGAAATTACAGCTGAAGATTTGAATGATTGGATGAAAGTTCTTCAGAAGAGAGATAAAGATTCACAAGCAATTGATGTGGCTAGGTTACGTGTAGAATTAGAAGAGCTTGTTGCAGGGACAGTTCCAACAGAGATTCTTAAAAATCATCATGAAGGTGAGCTATTGTTCATGTGTAAAAACATTACCTGGAGAGCGAGAAATACACATGACAGGTTAAGAGCAATAGCGAATGAACAGGGAGTTGACATTGATAAAGTGAAAGCTTTGCAGAAAACTTATAGGATGGATTTCACGGACAAGGACATAGAAAATCTGAATGGTGCTGGTAGAACAGGACAGATTAAAGAAATGGTCGCATTATTGCGAAGATGGGGAGATGTAGAAAAGTGGAAGGATAGGTGGTACAAGAAAAGAGAAGAATCAGAGGATAGGACTTATTCAGCATTTCCTGTGAGAGAAAAGGAGAAACCAGTGGATAATTATCCTATGAGAGAAATACCTGGAGGAGGATATGTACATGTTCCATGGACCAGACAGGATATTTTATCATTTACGAATGATTTCCCTCGATTGAGAGAAAAGCCCGTCGAGTGGTATAGGCAGGTAGATAGGTTTGTGAAATTGTCAAAAGTGCTGTGGATTGACCTGAATAGTCTGTTTGATATAATTGTTCCAGCAGACTTGTGGACTGAGTGTAAAATAGTTGTGAGTTGGCCTACTGAGGAATATCCAAGAGATCCGAGAACAGGAGCACCAGATCCAGAGGTAATGAGAAAGTATGATCAGGTGATGGTATACCTGAAGAGTAAGGTACCTCCAAAAGAGACAGACTGGGTTAAAATAGATCGAACACAACAGGAAGCAAAAGAATCAGTTCATGCTTTTTACGAGAGGCTGATACTGGCATTTAAACAATTCAGTGGAGATGAACACCTGGGTGACAAAGATTTGAGTCATTTTGTATACAGGTTTGTATATGGCCTGAGACCTGAGATTAGTGAGAGAATTCGTGAACACACAGTGGACTGGCAGAGTAAGAAAATAGATGAGATTCTGAGACATGCGAAATACTTCAGTGATGAAATTGAAGCAAAGCAGAGAAAGCTGAAAGAGAAAGCAATGTGGGCACAAGTGAAGGTTGCGGAAAGACAAGAAGCACAGTTGGTGGAACAGGCGAATAGTGCAGGAAATAATGCAGGGAATAGACCTAGATATGCAGGAAAAGGAAAGGGGAATCTTGAGGAAGCTAAAAAAAAGTTCCCATGTCACAACTGTGGCCAACTGGGACATTGGAGATCTGAGTGTACCAATCCACCATTAGTGAATAATGAGGGAAAATCTTTAAATCAACAGGTGCAGAACGAAGGAAATAATCAACAGCAGCAACAACCGAAAGTTGTGAGACAGCAGAGTCAAGAGCCAAAACCGCCCTTGCCGCAGAATAGAGGGTCACAAAAGTATAATCAGGATTCAGGATTCTACAATGATGAACAGGTAAACAAACCAAGGCGTTCTAACCAGGTACAGCAGTACTTGTTAAAGAATGAAGGGAGTGAGTCTGAGGGTGATTATTGACGGTGCCGAAGAGAGGAGGAAGAGTGCATACTTGGTGCAACTCTAGAAATAGACCAGGCAGGACCATTTGTAGATGGAAAAATAAATGAAGAAAGTGTTACTTTTTTGGTAGACACAGGTGCGACAAGATCAACTGTCAGGTCAACAGATATTAGAAATCTTCCTCTCTCGGATGAAGCAATCCAAGTAGTTGGTGTAGCTAATACACAAATCAGGACCCGTCTTACTGAACCGGTAAGAGTACAAATAGGGAAATTTTCAGACATGCACAGATTTATCGTCTGTGACACTAGTCCAGTGAACCTGTTAGGTAGGGATCTGTTGTGCAAAATGAACTGCACAATTTTCTGTACACTGGATGGAATAGCTTTTGAAACACCAGATGAGGATGTTTTGTACCGAATGACTCTAGGAAATAGAGAAAGTGAAATGGTTGGTGCATTTGCTGTGTTTAATCCGGAGGATTTGCCTCAAGAACTGAGAGACACAGTGAAAAGGGCAGTTTGGGATTTTACTGGAGAGGATGTGGGATTGATGAATAATGTTGATCCTGTAAAAATTTCAGTGAAAGAGGGAATTACTTATCCTAACATTCCTCAGTATAAAATGACACCAGAAATAATTGAAGGAATAACTCCTATAATTGAGAAAATGATTCAGCAGGGAGTTCTGAGAGAACTACTGAGTAGCCCGTGTAATTCACCGATAATGGGGCTAAAGAAGCCTAATGGAAAGTTTAGGATTGTGCAGGATTTGAGAAAAATTAATCAAATTGTGGTGGCATGTTGTCCTATCGTGCCAAATCCGTCAGTGATTCTGTATCAGATTCCACATGATGCTGAGTGGTATACAGTGATTGATTTGTGTCATGCTTTCTTTTCAATTCCACTGCATCATGACAGCCAGCCGATTTTTGCATTTAGATTTGGCCAGCGTATTTTAGCATGGTGTCGTATCCCACAGGGGTATACAGAGAGTCCTTCGATATTCAATCAGTTATTGAAAAAGTCATTGGAGAGTTTAATCATGCCTGAAAACTCTGTACTAGTGCAGTATATTGATGACCTACTTGTGGCATCAAAGAAGTGTGAAGCTTGTGAAGTAGATACCATAGCTTTACTGAATCATCTGGCAGATGGAGGGTTAAAGGTATCTCCAGCCAAATTGCAATTTTGCAAGAAAGAGGTGCATTATCTTGGACATAATATTGAAAAAGGTCTGAGAAAGGTGACTGATGACAGGATCAAAATCATCAGGGAAATGAAGGCCCCAAAGACCCAGAGGGAAGTGAGAATGTTCCTGGGTATGGTGGGTTATTGTCGTCAGTGGATAATTAATTTTTCTCTGATAGCAAAGCCACTGATTAAGCTGACAAAAAGTGAGATGACAGACCCATTGGAACTAGATGGGGAACAAATGGCAGCATTCGAAGAGCTGAAGAGTAGAATGTGTGAGGCCCCAGCTTTGGGTATGCCTGACTACGAAAAGGAGTTTGAGTTGTACTGTAGTGAGAGAAATGGATGTGCACTTTCAGTGTTAATTCAGAAGCATGGATTACTGAGAAGGCCTATTGCGTACTTCTCATCGACACTTGACCCTGTAGCTGTAGGTTTACCAGGTTGTCTGAAATCTGTGGCTGAAACATGTAGAAGTCTGGAACAGAGTGAGGGAATCATAATGGGATATCCTGTAAGGGTATTCGTACCTCATAATGTGGCAATTCTTTTGACAAGAAGCAGAACCCAGTACATGTCACATAGTCGGCTGACTAAATATGAGAAAGTGATTCTGGGAGCATCAAATGTGACTCTTGAAAGATGTGTGAATGTGAATCCAGCAACATTGTTGCCGGATATTGAAAATGTGGGTGTGAAAACAGAAGATGATCACAATTGTTTGGATGTGCTTGATTACTGTACAAAACCGAGACCAGACATAAGGGATCTTCCCTTGCATGAGAGTGATCATGTGTTGTTTGTGGATGGATCATGCCTGAGGAATGATGAGGGTGTGCTGTGTGCAGCATATGCAGTGTGCAAGGTTTCAGAGGTTATGGAAGCATCACCATTGAAAGGAGTGAAATCTGCACAAGTTGCTGAATTAGTGGCATTGACATAAGCTTGTGAAATTGGGAAAGATTTGAGGACAACTGTGATGACTGATAGTCAGTATGGATTTGGAGTTGTGCATGATTTTGGCCAGCTTTGGCTACAAAGAGGTTTCTTGACGTCGAGTGGGACTCCAATAAAGAATGCTGAAGTGATTGGGAAATTACTTGAAGCAATTCAGTTGCCTAAAGAGTTAGCAGTTGTGAAGTGTGCTGCTCATGGACAAGGAGATGATTTTGTGACAGTTGGAAATCGATATGCTAATGACATTGCGCAATATTGCGCCAAGAATAATCAGTCCATTAATCGGGAACGAGAAGGTGAAATGTCTTTTTGTTCTGTGATGTTTACTAATGTCTTAGAGACGTGGGATGAAGTGAAACAGTTGCAGGATGAGGCAGGAAAGGAAGAGAAGAAAGACTGGATTAAGGCAGGTTGTGCTCCAAGAGAAACAGACCATGTTTGGGTCTATAGAGATGGCAGACCAGTAATGCCGAACTCCATGTTGTCGTCAATGGCAAGAATGTATCATGGACAGGGACATTTGGGAAGGGATGCGATGATCAGGTCGTTTAAGCAGACCTGGTACAATGCAAAGTTCAGGACAATTGCAGAGAGCATCTGTCAGAGATGTTTGATTTGCCAGCAATTTAACACTGGGAAAAAGACAGTGGTGAGTCTGGGAACAATAGGCAGAGAAGGAGGTCCTTTTACAAGAATGCAGATTGATTTCATTGAAATGCCCCAAGTAAACAGACTGAGGTATGTTCTAGTGGTAGTCTGCTTGTTTTCAAGATGGGTGGAGGCCTATCCGACTAGGAGGAATGATGGAATAACAGTGGCAAAGTTACTGTTAAGAGAGTTGATTCCTAGGTACGGGTTTCCAGTAACGATTGAGTCTGATAGAGGTGGACACTTCTATAATGAACTCATGAGTCTGATTTGTGAAGCATTAAGCATACAGCAGAAGCTACATTGTGCATACAGGCCAGAGGCTTCTGGTGTTGTTGAGCAGATTAATGGCACAATCAAGAACAGGATTGGTAAGATGTGTTTAGCCACTGGCATGAAATGGCCGGATGTCTTGCCTCTAGTGCTAATGACTATTAGATCTACTCCAGATAGAACTACTGGTCTAAGTCCGCATGAAATCATAATGGGACGTGCAATGCGACATGCATATGTACCTGCAAATAAGTTGATGACAATAACTGATG
Organism: Triturus cristatus; assembly: GCF_964204655.1. Lineage (NCBI taxonomy): Eukaryota > Metazoa > Chordata > Amphibia > Caudata > Salamandridae > Triturus > Triturus cristatus. Next base: position 673,600,206 of record NC_140581.1, on the reverse strand, counting down.
ACATGATTTTGGATTACTGTAAAGGCCTGGCTGACGCAGTTCATTCTGTGTTTCACCAGGTTGGAGAAGAAGCTACCACACTTGAGAAGAAGCAAGCTCATGATCTGAGTCCAGGGGACTGGGTGAGGATTAAAGTGCACAGAAGAAGAAATTGCTTGGTTCCAAGGTGGGGAAGGCCGAGACAAGTTATTTTAACTACGACAACTGCAGTAAAGTGTGCTGGTGTGAAAAATTGGGTGCATGCGAGTCATACTCTGAGAGTTCCAAACCCAAAAGACGGAACTGGTAAGGAGTATTTTGAAGAGTCAGATTCCAGTGATGATGAAGAAACAGAACCAGTAAAAGAGTCAGAAAAGACTTCAAGAGAACCATTGAAAGTCTTGGGAAAAAGATCAAATTCTGTGAAAGAGCCTGAAGTTCCGAAAGGCAGTGAAGAAAAAAGAAAAGAAAAGAGCAATTCCACAGAGGCTACTCCTGAATCAGAAGAGGAGGAGATTGAAGAACCACTTGAGATTGTACCTGAAGAAGTAGGGTCAGAAGAAGATAGAGAGGGACAGATTGCGGAAGACCCCCGAGGAGGTGTAGGGAACATTCCTGATAAGCTAGGTAAAGGGACAAGTAGACAGCAAGAAGATTGCGTGTCGGAGACCCGAGGAGGGACAGAAATAGGGAAGTCTCAAACAGTGGTGAAAAAGACTGTGGAGCGAAAGAGAACTGCTGAAGAACAAGAGGCATTTGAGACAGAATCGGATGAAAGTGAAAATGAGAAATCAGAGGGTCGAGTTCTGAGAAAGAGAACTTGGATTGGAGAGAGAAATAATACAGAAGCAAGACCGAAAAAGGTTGTGAGAGGAGATCTTTGGCCTAACAACAGAATAAAGAGGCTGAGATACAGACTGATAAGAGCGAGTAACTCGAAAGCTGAACAAGTGAATGAAGTATCGAGTCAGAATCCGATAAAAGGTGAAAAGAGAAAAGAGTCAAAAGAACAAGAACCAGAAGGGATCAAGAGAATAAGAAAACCTAACCAGAAGTATAGGTCGCCGGAATGGACGTACGTGGCACTGTCTGAAAGTGAAGAGACAGAAGGTCAAGGAAATCCAGAGGAGACCGTACGAGAAGTGGTTGAGGAAGACACAGGTGAAATCCTGAAAGTAATCTTGACTGACATTGATGAAAAGTCGGATACTAAGGATAATATTGTTGGAGATCTAATACAATTTGATGTCGAAGAAGTTGGAGTGAAAAATGATGAATATCCAAATTGAGTGAACAAAAGAAATCACTTGGAGAAAGTAAAAAGAAAAGAAGAAGCTGAATTAATTGTTTGAAGTAATCCAAATTTTAAAGTCTCAGGTAGTGGAGTAGAAGAGGCTAAGTCAAAAGACACGGTCAAAGTAGTAAAATGGCTAACACAGAGAATAACCAAAGTAGATGTGCCTTCTTAAAAAGATGGTGTAGAATGTGCTGCTGCTGTACTGGATTATTAATGCTATTATGGGGTGTTTTAGCTTTGTTAGTTACCTTTAGGGTTACATTAGACACTTTAGGAATACACACAGAGAATGTGACTTTTGCAGAGAAGAGTTCACAAAAAGTAGTTCCGACTGGAATTAGTAATACTTACGTACATAAAGATAGGTCAATTAATGATTTTTCTAGTAATGTTTTTTCGAAGCTGTTATACGAATATGTGAAGACAATGGAAGTTAGGGATTGCTATGTCTGTATGCAGTTGCCTGCATCAGTTTCAGAGGGTGTTACTTATCACCATTTACCAGCTACGTATGGAATTTCTTGTAGTGTGTTACGTAGTGTTTTTTATTTGCTAGGGAAAATAGATTATAAGATGTCTAACAAAGATAGTATTTTTGGGCACTTGCCAATGAACAAAGAGTTGAATCCAGCTAAAGAAGCTAACATTTTAGGTGAGATTTTTATTGAGAAGGAAGAATTAACATTAGATTACATTTTTAAGAATAATTTAACTTGCAGTCTGAAAGAAGAGGAGAAAGCTTTTCTAAATATGGTAGAAGAAAGGAGATTGAGCATGCATGAGAAAGCAGGGAAATATAAAGTGAGTGAGACAATTTGGGACATTGAGATGGGAAAAGAATTGAGAAATGGGGCTAGTCCAACTTTAGCTCTAGATGCACCACAGAAGGGTAAGCTGTGCATTACAAGAAGGAAGTCTCAATATGATACATACTTTGTTGGGACTAGTGAATGTCATGATACATACTTCATTGCAACAGGATGGGGTTTCAGAGGTGGAGAAGATAAAATTTTTCCAGGAGTGTACTATGTTTGTGGGAACAAGGCTTATTACAAGTTGCCTGACCATTGGTATGGCACGTGTTATGTGGGCCTGGTCTTTCCAAAGATCTTTCATATAGATAGAATAGAAGATGTAGAACATATTAATTTACTAATGCGTTTCAAGAGAGAAACTTGGTCTGAAATAGTAGGTGACATTTTTGGAGCTTTAATTCCAGCAGTGGGAATTTCTTTGAATGCTCATGGGATTCGGAAACTGTCAACAGTGGTGGATCGCTTGTCGACAAATACCGCTGGAGGGTTTCTTTTGGTAAATACGGAGTTAATTGCCGTACGTGCCATGTCAATGCAAAATCGACTTGCCCTTGATATTCTATTAGCCAAAGAGGGTGGAGTTTGTGGAATGCTGAAAGTTCAACATTGTTGCACTTACATTCCTGACGAAAGCAAAGACCTGAAGGTCTATATTAAAAATATCACTGATTTGCATGAAGAATTAGTACCACTTGAAGCTGAAAATATTTGGACTAAATTAGTTAATAAGGTGATAGCTGTTAAGAGTTTTATTGCAAAAATAGGTAGTACTATTATAGGTAAGATATTGTTTCCTTTATCTTGTATAATTGTTGCTTTATTGATACTGAGATTAGTGTGTTTGTGTTGTAAAAACAGGTGAGGGAAAAAGAGATTAATTAAAAGAAATAATGAAAAGAGAAATAAAAGGTTGAAAAGAGAACCACAAGAAATTGAATTAGAAGAATTGAGGGAGAGTGTCTACTTAGAAACAAAGAGGGATGATGAGAGTGACTGGTGTGTAGTGTTGTGTAAGGAGAAAAAGACATTTCCAATTTCTCCTAAAATGGGACTAAAATTTCACAAGTTTTTTTTTGTGTTTTTGGGTTATTTGGTGATAAAATCACCAAAGGGGGGATTGCTAGAGCAGATTTTCTGTTTTGAAAATCAATTGGTTTTTTAAAGCTCTGGTTTTTCTATTTGTCGAACTAACACTAATCACTAATTGTTAATTATTTGTTTTGTGTAAGTGTTTTTACTTATCAACATGTATGTTTTAACAAGAGAGAACTACACGTGGGAACGCGTATGTGTGCTAACTAATAATAACGTGCATGTTTTATTAAAATGTTGCTGAGTGCTGTTTATTTTAAAGCACAAAACGCTTTTGAATTAATGCTTTTCTGTGTTGCGAAGGCTAGATAATTACACACACATAAGGGTATTAGTGGGGTTAACACTGTTTAATCACTATGCTGTGGTAACGTTGTTTTTGTCTCTTTCAATTAAGATGGTCTATTGTGGCCTATTGTGGCCTGATCAAATATGGCCGCCGTTTGCAGCCTAGCCTCGAGTGAGAATTTGTGGTGGAAAAGGCCGTGCTGAATATGGATGCGAGTCATCTGTCCACAGTCCTTGCCTGGTTAAAACTTTCCGTGAGGACAGCAGCAGTTCTGGGCAAGTCTCCAGATGCATTGGGACAGCCTTGGCCGCCTTGGAAAACAAAGGAGCCTTAAAGAAAGACTCTGAACTCTGAGCTCACCAGAGGAAATGTGGATGTTGAAGAAGATACTTTTTTTAAATATTCAGTTCCTGTTCTGTCTTTTTATTTTTGTGATTTTTCCTGAGCGGAGATTTTCCAAATGTAGCGATGCTACATCCTTTCCTTCTCGCTTTGCTCAGAGGTTCAGCGGACGCAAAGAATACTTTTGTTTCTTTCCTTTGTTCAGAACACTATAAAAATTGTTAGCTTAGGGAGGGCCATTGGCCATTCACCATTTTCCACTTTGCCAGGATCGATGCTGAGAGGACGGCGACTCAAGAGACTTTTACTGAGAGACCTGTCCTGACCCATTCTGACATTTAGCTAGAATAGGTAATTATGAGAATGATGATTTATTCTGATTGACTTTCTTTGACTAATTTTAGATAAAGTACCATAACTTTGAATACGGTGTTGGTTATTATTTCTTGTCAATTATTGAGTACTCTATTTTGATGATTATTGTTGTAGTTGTATAGATTGTTTAGATTATGTTTCAGGACAGTCACAATAACCAGGTCTTATCGACCTCGATATAGATGCGGGGTGTTTAGGAGTTTTCTTTCCACAGGTTCAATGCTGGTAGAGTATTTGAGCGTATGTTAGTGAAATGGGCCCTAGTGTGTGATGAGTGTATGTGCGTGTAACTGTGAAACTACTCTATCCGTGGAAGTAAGGATATTATATACACCCTGATCTGTATCACCTGCACCACCCATTGCCCATGCTAGCGCTACCAATGACAGTACCAAACCAGCGACTAACCATCACACTCTTACAAGTGTGACAATTCGGACTATTCCAGGCCCCCAAAGTTATAATATTAGCTTGGGCGGCAGATATTAGTCAATAGCATATTGAATTAGTAAACAACAGTTGTGCTCACTGTAAATCAGACACACATGTGGCAGATTGTCATAAGTGCCGGTGCTGCCATTTAAGTGCTGGTGCCGAACACCAGAAATCATTGGTTCAACTTAAACATTGGGTGACACTCTTTCAGGAGGAATGTCTTGCATACAATGCCATTTACCAAAAATGCCAACTAAAACTATGGACATTTGCCTCATTCAGTTTTCCCTGGGGACATGATGCTGGTTCCAGTGGCTTTGTTGAGGCTGTTCCCGCATTCACATACGTTGCCACTCCCGACCTGTCAGCTCTATTTCACATGGAGTCTCCCACTGCGTTGTTAAGTCAAGCATGCCATTTTGTCTCCATAATACGCTTCATGAAAGCTGGTGTGAAAACCTGATACATGGGAGATGCCTGGAGATCGTTTATTGTGCAGATTGGGTTTGTCTACACAACCTCTGAGCAGGGCATTCCTGAAGGAATGTAAATATACTCCAAATGATATGCACGCTGTACTTACACAGTGACAGCAGTACCAGGACACCAGGCCAAATGGCTTTGTGCATTGTCTACTTGTCCTAGCACCCGAGGATTACAACAACTCTGACCGCGCCATCTCAGTAACAAGCCAGGAGGATGGTAGCACCTGAAACCGCGGGCTCATCGTGTGGCACCATGACAGCAGAGTCTCGTCTCTATTCTATCTGGCAGGGAAGTGACAGCGGTCATGAAGCCACAGATGCTATGGAAGTAGGATCTGAAATGGGACCATGGGGTCTTTGGTATATAGGACGTGAGGGTGGTGACCCATTTTGGAACAGTGAATTGACATGTAGCCACGCTGTCTATCGCGCTTTATGTTAAGATGAAGTCAGCTATGTATATGGACCTTTGTGGACGTTTTAGATGTCTAATGTTATCGGTCTTGTTGAAAGGCAAAGTTCTGTGCTGATTGTACTTGACGAATTGGCGATGTCCTTTATTTGCAAGAATTTACTGAAATACAATTTTGTTGACCGCCTAAATACGAGGCCCGAGAATTTTTTTTCATTGTCAGAGAAAACCACAGGATTTCCTGGTTTTGTGCTATGCGAAATTAATGAAATTTTTCAAATGCTTTTATTAGTCAATTTTGTGTACATTTCTGTTTACAGAAGGCTTGTTTGCAGGTAACATGCAATTTTCTGCTCGAACTGATTGATATCTTGCAAGACTTTGTGTATGCGAAGTGCATGCTCACGACAACAAGATTCAGGTGGGATACCCTGAAACCACAGGAGCATAATTTGTATGGTCTTTCTCACAATTTTACAAAAAAACAATGGGATTTTGCACACCCTCATATGTGAAGCCTCGTTAATGCTTACAATATAATGTAATCACGAAGCTTCGAGCATGAATGCACTATTAAAAGCGTTCCTTTAGGCGTTGCATGTTCAACATGATAAAATATCGCCTGACAACAATATCCTACACTAAATAGCCTTTAGAAAAATATCGTCCCGTTGGGTGCATTTTTTAAATACTAACTCCAGAGAGGTGATACTTTTGTCAGTTATATTTCAGGCATGATATTTGTATCAGGTGATGTTCTGACTATAATATCCTGGTTCCACACCACTGGGGACGCAGAGTAAAAATGCAGATCGGTACTATCCACTCAGGTGATGTGCGTGTACAGTCGGTGCGGCTTTTGTAACTGTGTAAAGTTTAATATTCATATCTTGATTTCTAGAGATGAGGTGAACACGGGTTATTCACCTCTCCTGACAGGACATTACTTCCAGTCACCTCACAAATATGTCATAACAACTCTATGCCTTTTATTTGTGTTACCAGCAATCTTCTCTTGAAAATTAATCTTTTGTTGCTATTCAATTTCTTTTACGGAAAGGCCCATTAAAATCCCCAGGGAAATGCTCTAATTTCCCTTTTAAAAGGTCATATGAATATGTTAAGTGGCGTGTGCAGACGTGGAAGATGCGTGCGTCTCGCGGCCTGCAGCTGCCTCCGTCCCACGTGGGTTCGGACCATATGATGTGCACAGATCAATCTCACACACAGCGCTCGTGACAGCGCGCGCTCCACATGCTGAGACCTTGAAGAGAGGTTAATTGGAGCGCAGGGTGCTCGCCTGCCTGCGAGCAAGTTCATGTAACAAACACCAAAGACTATCTCACGCCACTCTACCGGCGGCCCTCAGAAGTCTCACGATGGGTGCTGTCAAGAGCTCGTAATATTCCTGCATGTCCTATTGATTCTGAGATTTACAGTCTTTCAAGGAGCAAACCTACACAAGTCACAGAATTGTTTACTGTAGGAACAAAAGCTGCTTTGGCCAATTATAAATGAAAGTAGGAACTCCTATTGGCTCGTACAGCACGGGCTTGGTGAAAAAGTCGGTGCTTTTTGGAAAGCAGAGGATTCCACCAGTGTCTGCAGAAAAGATGTGAAGGTCAGAGTTTCCCAGGAGTAGTTATGAAATTATTTCCTCAACCTCACGTTTCTCTTTTCTTTTTTTTTTTCTTTTTTTTATTGAGCAGAAAACATCAGTAAGTAAAACATCATCTTTACAAAGTCAAGATCCAGAGAAAAGAAAAATAAGAAGAATACAATTCACAGAAAAGAGAAAATTGCTTACTTAACCATACATTATCCTTCCATGTATCGCATAGTACAATTTGTAGAGACTCTTTTTTTAACTTCACTAAATTTAAGTGCATTATTCTAAGAATATAAAGTTAAAATATTTCCAGCTAGACGAAAAAGTTTTAAGTGCGCCCGTTCGTTTGGCGTAAACTTCTTCAAATTTTTTGGTACGCTTCATCTTATTAAGCCATTTTTCATATGAAGGTGCTTCGAGCGACCTCCAATTTTGTAGGATTAAAGAATGGTCCACTAACATTCAAATAGCTAGAAAATAACCCTCAGATTTAACTAAACTGACCTCCCTACTTGTTATGCCATAAAGAGATGCTTCCGCAATTGGGGGATAAGATCTTTTTATAGCATGGCTAAAAAAGTCAAAGATTTTACGCCAAAACGTCTCAAGTTTTGAGCATGAAATAAATATATGCCTCCATCCCCCTTCAGTGGGAGAGAGGCAACGAAAGCATCTGTTTTCAACCTGAGGGTAGAATTTATTAAGGGCCTTTGGAGTATAATATGCCATCTAGTGTGAGAGAGAAACGCCATTATCTTAAAGTTGGCAGCTCTAAAAGCCTTGTTGCCAGCAACTGATATCTTTTGCCATTCTAAGCTAGAAAACGAACATGCAGTTTCAAGAGTAACCTTCTCTAAAAAATATTCTACCAAAAGGGGTTGATTTTGGGATCGCAATACTCGATACCAATTACCTACCCCTCTAATATTAGCGGAGAAAGGAGAAGTAGCTAACATAGAAGGAGATCAACTCAATATTTTGAATATTTGGAAACAGGCACTCACTACCCTAGCTCCTAACTTACTACACTTAATCAACACTTCGTTCAGTTCTGGAACGGTCCCCCCGAATGGGAAAAAAGCGATGGTCAAGGCCCTTCTTAAAAAACCAAGCCTAGATCCTACCGAACTGGGTAACTACCGCCCAATATCCCTCCTCCCTGGAATTAGCAAAGTGACAGAAAAATGTGTTAATCACATTCTATCCGATTTTCTCGATTCACATAATCTTTTCCACCCTTCTCAAACAGGATTCCGCCCCCATCAGAGCATGGAAACCACCTTATTAGCAGTCACAGAGGAATGTAAAAAAATCCTTGACACAGGAGGCTCCACAGCCATTATTCTCCTTGACCTAAGCGCAGCATTCGACACCGTGAACCACTCGACCCTTATCCAACGCCTGAGAAAAATCGGTGTCACGGGCACCGCTCTTCAATTGCTACGCTCCTTCCTAGAAGGATGAACCTTCCAGGTCTTTGAGGAGTATATTCTATCCAAACCGGCTACCTTAACCAGCGGGGTCCCACAGGGCTCCTCGCTTAGCCCGACACTTTTCAATGTATATATGTCCCCCCTGACTGCTATCATAGCCCCCTCAGGAATCCGCATGCGGATGACACACAACTAGTGGTCGCCCTCAATCTCTTGGAACCCAACACTAGCAGGCTCCATTCTTGCTTAGAAGAAATTTCAAAGTGGATGGACCTATCCCAGCTCAAACTAAACGGGGGAAAAACTGAGATTATGGTACTAGGTAACCCAGGCTGCTTCCAGTCCCCCCTTATGTGGCCTCCCATCATGGGCCCTCCTCCCTCCCCCAAAACCGAGATCAAGAGTCTGGGTATCTGGCTGGACCAGGACCTGAGCTTTAGGATCCAGGCCAGGAAGACAGCAGCCACCTGTTTTGGTTTACTCAGAATGGCTCGTAAAATTCTTCCCCTTCTTCCCGCCCCAGCAAAAAAGGTCATGATACAATCCCTCATTCTTTCAAGGCTGGACTATGGCAACGCTCTTTATCTAGGCTCTCCCGCATCTGTTATCTCCAAAGTTCAATTAGTCCAGAACTGCGCAGCCAGATTACTTACATGATCCTCTAATAGACAATCGGCTAAGCCCTCAATCCGCTCCCTCCGCTGGCTCCCTGTGCTGGAACGCATCAAGTTAAAAAATCTGTGTATTGCGCATAAAACTTTGCTAGGGACAGGCCCTCCCATTAACTCATCCCTTATCAGCTTCTACAAATCCAACAGGGAACTTAGATCGGACAAACTGTATCTCGCTAAGGTCCCAAGAATAAAAAGGTCTAGAAGCGGCGGGCGGCTCTTCTCCTATAATGCCCCCAAGCTCTGGAACTCCCTCCTACTTCAACTTCGCACAAACTCCAATCACATAACCTTTCGCAAACAACTAAAGACTCTGCTATTTCCTTAGTCCGTTACCTGTCCTTGATCAGACTTTAGCGCTGGGACACTCCCGGGTAGCCATGCGCTCTACAAATGCCTTTTCATTCATTCATATTAACTTATATTTATTTAAGAAATTGACAATTTGAAGATATTCGAAAAATAAAGGCATAGTACAATCATGGCTCCTTGTCTGCACTTCTTCCCATGTTATAATCCTATCCTGGATAAAAAACTGATTAACTTCACCCAAGCCAGAATCCTGCCAGATTTTGCTTTGGGAATAATGTATATAGAGACCCAGATCTCTACATTCATTTAGCTTTAAGGTATATAGACCCGGAAACCCGCTTTGTTTGATAAATGGATCCAATCTTCCTATCAAATCAATAAGCGTTTTATATCTAGTTGTTTGGGGGAGTTTTGAGCATTTGAGAAAAGTGGGAATTTGAGAACCCGCTTCTACAATCATTATATTAATAAAAAAATTATCTCTACCTTTTGTGTTGGATAATAAGCAAGCAACAAAATCTACAAACGCTGCATCATAATATGTATGCATATGCGGTAAGGCTAAACCACCTGATTCTATGTCTAATTGTAAAACCGAGAGTTTGACTCTAGAAGCCTTTTTGTTCCAAATAAAAGATCTAATCATTGAGTCGAGTCCCTTAAAATAGGTAGCATTAACCATGAAAATAATGTTGGAAAATATAAAAATTAATAGAGGTAACATAGACATTTTGATAAGCGCCACTCGCCCTATCAAAGTTAACGGGAGACTTGCCCAGCTTTCCAAAAGTTTCTGTATTTTACTACTGGTGGCCTCATAGTTTAATTTAGCTAACTCACTAAATTGCCCTGTTACATAAAAACCAAGATACCGTATAGGATCTGTTTTGTGAGCCTGAAATTGGAGATTTTGGGGCAAGAATTCAGGTCCTGTATTTAATATTATGATCTCTGTTTTGGTTGGATTAATTTTATGTCCCCCAATTAATTCGAATTGGCTAAATTCGATCAAAATCCGGTCAATGTTTTGCCTCTCAGGAGATAAATAAAGAACGGCATCATCAGCAAATAACTTCAATTTAGCCATTCCGGGGATCGGTGCTTGTATATTCCTATTACCCCTTATTTTAATTGCTAAAGGTGCTATAAAAAAGTAAATAATAAAGGTGATAAGGGGCAACCTTGCCTAGTACCCCTATTAATATCCACAGAGACTATTTGATTGCCATTTATTACTAACTGGGCCTGAGATCCCCTATAAATGTTTAGTAACATAGAAATAACTTGGACCGGAAAATAACAATTTTCAAGTCCAAAAAATAAAGTATCCCAATTAACTAAATCGGAAGCTTTTTCAGCGTCAACCATCATAATACAGGCTGGTGTCCTATTAATGTTAAAATAATCCAATGCTTGTATCAGGTATCCAGTATTGGATGACATGGCCCGCCCAGCGACAAAACCCGTTTGATCCATGTGGATTACTTCTTGGGCCAAAGGGGTGATACGCTGTGCCCAGATCTTCATCAAAATTTTGTAATCGGCATTTGAAAGACTAATGGGTCTATATGAATTCACGTTATTAGGTGGTTTACCCTTTTTCGTAAAACTTACTACGATCGCCCTCTTAAACTCCGATGGAGCTGGACCACCTGTTTTCAAATAATTAAAAAGTTTCTTAAGGAATGGAGTTAACACTTTTACAAAAATTTTATAAAATTCGATGGGTAGTCCATCCTCCCCACATGCTTTTGCCCCCGCCATAGATTTTATAACTTCTGAAATTTCTGATATTATAATTTCGTTTTGCAGTTGTGATGCTGAATTCGTATCTAATCTGGAAAGTTCTACTCCTTCAAAGAATTCCTGAATCGCTTCAGAACTTATGGTATATTTTGTAGTATAAAGCTGATAATAATGTTCCAAAAAGACCCGATCAATCTCTGTTCTATCCGATACTACTGTATTTGTTTTGGGATCAATTAACTCTAATACACAGGCTGATTCCTGGCGTGCTTTTGTTGCCCAAGCTAACATTTTCCCCACCATTTAGCTTTCTTCATAGATCTTTTGCATATAAGTTTGATTTCCTCAAGGATAAAAAAATCTCTCAAGGACTTCTTGGCTTCCTCCCACTGGCCCTGTGTTTGAGGGTTACGAAGCCTGGAAGCATTATGAAGAGTTAACTAAAGTTCCGCAATTTTTTCCAGATGCTTTTCCCACTTTCCTGCAGATGCAGCTATCATTTGGCCCCGGGCTGCTGCTTTGAAACCTCCCCATAAAGAAAAAATTTCGTCTGACCCTTCGTTCGTGTTAATAATCCAAAATCCAGACCCTGAAATTCTCCAGCAATAGAGGGTCCTGGAGGAGGAGGTGGCGGTCCATCTGCCGCCGGGACCTCCTCCTACCCCTATTCCCCAATTCCAAATCAATTTGAACAAATGAGTGATCAGAGTAAGCATTAGAACCAATTTCTGCAGCAACAAGGACCAATGATCGAGAAAGAAAAAAAATACAATTTGTGAGGCGGTGTGAAACTGACGAAAGTAACAGGTATATTCCAGAGCTGCCTGATTAACCCTATGCCAAGCATCAATCAAGTATAAGTCAAGGGTCAAACCATCAAAAACCTTCTTAGTCTGAGGTTTTAACTGTTTTTTGTTTTTGTTCGAGGTATCGGGTTTTAGGTTCTGTATATAATTAAATTCACCACCTAAAACAATTTGACCAAGTTCACCTATAAGTAAATTATGAATTATTGATAATGCTGATGAATCATCAGTAATAGGCCCATAATAATTGACAAAATTTAGAAAATTACCGTTAATTTTAACTTTTATCCAGATCCATCTACCTTGGGGGTCTCGTTTTCTTGTATAAATTCCCAATCAGTATCTCTAGAAAAATAAATTGTCTTAAGAAGCTCCTGCGCCTCTTCAATATGTGTAAACAAGTGAAACTTCCCCCGCACAAGGCATTTGAGTTTAAATTGTTGCACAATAGAAGCTTGTGCCCCTTGGGCTTTGAAAAGATATAATAACTTGACAAACTCTTTGCGTCTTCTTGCAGCCACACGTACATGTTGGAAAAAATTCTACATTTTGCTCCATTCTCAGTTTCAAACTGTCTCGACTGAATTGCCTTAGACAAAATATTTTCCTTTATACGATAATCTGCAAAATTAACAAGTGTAGTGCGGCGGAACTTCAAAGTAGGGGGAAGATGAGCTGGAACCCGATGAGCCCTAGTTACAGTTAAGTCACCAGAAAACTCTGGAATCACAACCTTCTTCATGAAGGATTCGACCCAATTGAGTGTATCTGCTCCTTCGAGCCGCTCTGGGACACCAACTATCTGTAGGTTTGGACGACGTGAGAAATTTTCAAGTTCTTCAATCTTGTTTACCATACTTATTTTCTCAAGGGAGGCTAGATCTAATTGCTGAAAAATACCATTCATTTGGTCCTCAACCAGGGAAATTCTTGCTTCAGCCTCCTGAATTCGAATTGGGAGGCTAGCGACTACTTCCTCTATCTTTCCCAGTCGCTCATGTATAGCTGCGATTTCAGATTGTTGTGATTTCCTCATGTCCCGAATTTCTTCAACAATCATATTTAACATAGTTTTGATATCCATCTGATATGAAATAGCCTTCTCATCCTGGGGTACAAGATCGCATTCTTTAGCTCCTTGCTGTGGCTCGTTATTATCTACGATCATCAAAGGATCTAGCGATCTAGACTTCCCTAAGACTGAAGCTACTGATTGGCTTTGCAGATCTTTCTGGCCTTGCTGATCTTGCAGATTTTGCTGGACTGACATGGTGTCATTAGATTGTATTAGAATGTCCTTTTCGCAAGTAGAGAGGAAAGAGGGCAGAGACTGGGGAAGCGAAGTAGCGACAGCCATTGCCAGAGTTCAAGCAGTATTTTTAAGCTGGTCCGAGTCTAGCGAAACCATCAACTGTTCTTCTGGTTGTACCTGTACCTGGCCTCCCTGAGCGCCTGGGGAAGAGACCACTGGAGAAGAGGAGGATACTGCTGGCTCTGATGATACTTCTAACTTTATCGTACCCTCTGTTGTAGCTAAGGTGTTGTGCGCTGAGCTTATCTGACTGTGGCGAAGTGATAGGAAGTATCAGCTTTTTAACGAAGAGAGGGAAATCTCTGGAATTCTTCTGCTCTTGATTTTTTCGAGCTGGTACGTCTCCTGGTGAAGTAGCCAAGGTGTTGTCCCTTAGCTTAGATCCTAAAGCCTCTATCCAATGTATCTCCTTTAGTGATAGATCATCTGTTTCTGAACTTTGAGAGCTAAAGGAGGACTCACCAAGGTGCATTTTACTTCCAGTTTTAGTTAAAGTCTGATTCAGCTTGGGTTTAGCTAAATGTGTTTTAGTTTTAGCTGCAATTGCTGCATCTGCTTTCGCCGCAGCTGCGGCAAGTTTCAACTGTTTCTTCATTATGCGACTTTAACTAAACACACCAGCTTTTAAATCACAAACTCTGACCAGCCCAAGTCTCTTGCCAGGCCTTTTTAACAGCAAATAATATCAGGACTCACCATTAGCGCCACCCTCCTGCTGTTTTTCTCCCGCTCTCCTCCTATAACGCAGCTGCCAAGCAGAAGAAAAAGGAAAAATCCGACCGGAGCCTCCATGCTCCGCACTCAGCTGGACGGTAAACTGAAACCGGGGCCTCCGTGGGGTAAGTTTCTAACACCCAGCAACCACGCTCCACATGGAAATAGGGGCATCACTCCAATTAATTTTTAAAGAGAGCCGCAAAACCACAGAGCAGCCGAGACTGCAGCCGCCCGTGTTGATTCAAAGGAGCGCAAAGCGAAACTCGAACATCAGCTCCTGTCTTTAGCAGCCGCCCGTGTTGATTCAAAGGAGTGCAAAACAAGATTCGAACAGCAGCTCCTGTCTTTAGCGTCCGCTCCCACCACGCCAAACCATTGAAGACGCCATCACTGGAAGGGGAGGAGCATCACCAAGGGCTACACGCTAGCATCCTCACGTTTCTCATGTGTTAATGTAACAGGTATAGTAAATGTAACAGGTATACATTTACATCCACGAGGAGTAAGCCCTTCAAAACTTGTAAGTTTGTGTATGTTAACATACTAAGGGCCTAATATACAGCAGGGGTCATGCAGGTAAGAGTGGTGGGGCCGGGTGGGCAGGGATTTCGACAAACAACGACGAAGGGAAAATGTATTATTTATTTAATTTTTCCTCGTGGTCGTCTATCGAATCCCTCCCCAGCCCGGCCCCACCGTTCTTACCTGCTCGGGCCGCTGCTGCTAATATAGAGTTTGGTGAAGAGGATATTCCATTGAAGGGGGAACGTAGTAGCCACTCCATCAAACTGTAGTTCTGCCTCCCTCATTTAGAGTCAGACAGAACTGAAATAAGTTGGTGTCAGAGACTACTCTGTCTCTGTGACTGACATTCACAGAGACAGAGGAAGGGCCATGGGAGGATTAGCATTTGACCACCCGCCCCATTTAGAGTGGGTGGTCAAATAGCCAGTTTTCACTATCCATCACCTCCAGGTACAACCTGGCGGCAAGGCGCAGTGAAAACATGTATATGATCCCCACACCATGGAAGAACTCTTCCATGGCAAGGGGGTCATTGTTATTGGGCATTGGAATTTTATTTTTGACAATAAAAAAAATATTGAAGGGTTGCAGTAAGGCTCCGTCATGTTGACAGAGCCGTCCATCAAACTTTCAATACATTTAAAGGAACTACTGTGATGGTGGTTTCTGCCAATGCAAGAGATGTGCGCTGGGCTGGCAGAATTCTATACATTCAGCAGGTGGAGTGCCCTCACCATGGCGATAGTAAACTGCTCCGCCATGCAGATGGTACATACTCCAACCTCTGAACTCTGAATGAGGCTCTAAGGCAGTTATCTCTTTTCAGGAATGTCAACACGCACCACAGGGGACGGAGTTGCTGAAATGGAACATTACTTTGACTAAATCCATTTACAAGAGTAGATTCATATTGTCTCAATATAATAATGTGTGCACAATTGTGAATAAAGTTATCTTGGCACCTAAATTCAACTTAAGTACTCAAATATCTTTGGGAATCAGGCTCTCTGGAAACCTTTTTTTTATTTTTCTAGAACTCCAAGGGCCTAATTACGAGTCTGGCGGCCGGAGGAACGCCAGGCTCGTGGTGGTGCGGTGGTGGCAGTTGCGCAGCAGTCAAGAGGCATCTAAATGCTTGGCGGGACCGCGGGGATCCCGCAAAGGATATTGCGACTTTCCACTCGGCTGTCACTCAGACAAAATGAGGCTCAATCATAGAAAGAGACAATAGAGATATAAGTTAGTTTGTAAGTACTGTGGGGATGATTTAAAAATAATGAGTACCTTTATAAAACACAGGCTTGCTCTTTCAACTTATCTATAATAACTATCTCTAGCTTTGTGCAGAAATGTTGCTTAATTTTACATAGCATATTTGTACTGGTTTACATCTGGGGAACCGGGTTTGAGTCTCTGAAGGGGACGCTCAACATCCTGTGATTTTGCGCAAATCTCTTAATCTTCCTGTGCCTAATAAAATCAATGTGTCCATCTGTAATACAACTGGTGCTCATGTAAAGCACTCTGATACCTTCGGGTCAAGTTTTTTGTTTTGTTTTATATAGCATAAAACAAACAAATAACTTTCCTATTTTTTACTAGGTGACAAGCCTTCTTTCACTACGCCACCAATTTATAAAGTCCATGGATGTAATTCACACCAAAGTTTAACACATATGACTGCCTTTGCCAGTATTAGCGAACGTTAAGTGTGTATAGTGGGTGTGTAACACCTTTGGGATTGGGTAAATATGGAGGTTGGTTAACAGCGGTTGTTAGATCATGCTGACCACCTTCGCTAGCCCTAATCTCTATGCATTCCCAGGATCAACCTTTTTTTCCCTCTTTTTATTTTAGGATGAGACAACTTATGCTCATCATTTTAATCACGTCTGGATTGATACCAAGCCGATCACTTTGTGATGGCTTCCTGAGGATTGGGGTTTCGACCCAGGACAAGGACACCGCCTTGCTACAGGCCCCCGCTGGATCAGCGCACCGGCCGTCCCTCACCAGCCGCTCCTCCTGACGGCCTCCTGTGGATCGAGGCCGGACTCAGGTTGCCTCTACTGGACCCTGCCTGCCTGCCTTCAGGACCTTGGCAACTCTCCCAGCTAACCGCCGCCGCCTCAACCGGATTCTACCTCGACCGGGCAAGCTTAAATTTATTTTATCACCTCACATTGCTCCTAAGCACCCCGGGCTTCACTATTTGTCTCATAGGGGTCGCCTGCACAGTAGGACTCCTCTTTCGAGTTCCTACGGGATCCCAACCAGACCCTCTTTCATCTCGGCCTCGCCCTCCTCGCCTGGTTGATCCACTGACACCCTTCTTCGCCTCATTCCCTCCCTACCACCTTCAGCACCTTCATTCAGTAACCTGGTCCTGATGATGATCCTAAATTGCTAGGATCGAAACGCCGTCAACATACCAACGCAGCTTCCGGCGCCATTTACTATGGTTCACGAAAATGCTTAATAGTCTGTAAAAATTCATGTAAATAATTAACTGTGAACCAAAATTCCCTTGATATATTTGTCACATTTCCACTCTGCGCCGACGTTGTCTTCACTTGTCACCTGCGCTGTCCACCTCTGAGTGTCACGAGCACTTGTGTGCACAAAGTGTTTCAGGTTACTTACGTATTGATTTCTTACAGTGCTGCTACCACTGTTCCCAATTTTTCCGTACCCTTCCCTTTTTTCACTTGTTCTGCAAATGTCTTGTACTCATCCAAATACATGATGCCTCGAGCACATTTAAACGAAGTATGAGTCTCCCTACCTTCCTTTCTTGCAATGTTTTGTGCATGCCCGATTACTAGTCTTCTCAATAATACCGATTGAGATATTGTTGTTTGTTTATACATGATTTTAATCACAGCACCTACCTATGTTGTGGGCAAGATGTTGGCAAAACATGTAGCCTATGAGTGGCAAGACCAAGCCTAGGGTGGTGCTGAGCGGTGTGGCGGGAAGCAGGGGCAGCTCCTCTGTTTGAGAGGAGGAGTGTCACCCCACTTTAAAATCCCCCCAAAGATGAAAAATAAAATGGTAATTAATTACCATTTATTTTTCATCCCCCATCCTGAGCTTAGCGTCAGGATGGGGCAGGGCCGCTACTGAGTGACAGAAGCATGTTACTCAGCAGGGAGGAGGGTGGGCTGGTAAGGCACTGGTTAAAGTACACATGTCTTTTCGTCCAGTCGTCTTGCGACAGCCAGCCACACATTCACACTTTAAACTTCTCTGACCCTGCTGATGTAAGACAGCTGGGTTAGAGAAAGCCAAAGCCTTCAGAGTACTGTGGAGTGCTGAGTGAGGCCACTCCCACCAATCCTAGGGCTACTCTCATTCTGGTGAGAACAGCACTAGGATTGGCTGAGGGAGTTGCTGCTTCGGGCTCCTGAGTGGATAGAAGAGATCCGGAGCGAAGACGTCGCCGAGTTCTGGTAAGTTTTATTTTTTATAAAACATATTTTTTTAGGCACTCACCTGCCCTGCTTCCTACCCATAGATGCCAGACGCTACTGGCGAGAAGGCTCCCAGACCTTCCATCTCAGGACTGACCACACGGCCGCAACATGCAAAGACATGCAAGAACCATGGCCGCTTGAACCATGGGCTGAATCATTATTGGACCGTTTGGCAGCAGAGACAGGGATGGAGACAGTTGTTGGAGATGAGGCGACACTTAACCACTCTGAGACTCAGCTCTCTGTGAACCCCCTTTCTGAGCTCCCAAGCCAGGATTCACCTCCTCAGGGTGAAAGTGGCAGAGTCAGCACGGTCGGCCTGCACTGCTCAAGCACGGGCCTCATGCTAAACATTGCTGATATATGTTGCATTAAGGGCAATAACAATTGTAAAGTAATTACAGACGAATGTCCTGGTGCAGATCCAATGAGAGTGCAGAGATGTATGAATTATGCTGTATGTAACTTGTGGGATGGGATAGATAAAATTCAGATGGGGGCAACAAAGCACCACAAGCACTTCAAGAGTTAAAATAAGCATAGCCCTCCTAAGGTATAATTTGCAACCCCTCCCCACCCACTCCCACACCACACACAACATACTGAACTCTCAAATAAGCTTGACCAGCAATGCGCAGAAAAGCTCAGAAGCTAATCCTTGCTCAGTCAAAAACACTGAACCAGACCGGGCTCAAATATTACATCCCCAGGCTAGTGCATTGACCAGTCTGCTGCTACAGGCTCACAGAACAGAGACTCAAGCCTTTTGCAACACGGGTGAATCTGAGCAAATGAAAACACACAATTCCCTACAAGCAGTTGCTGACCCTATTGGCACAATCATGGAGCATATGACTGATCCAAAAAATTAGGAGACAACGTGTAAAATTAAATTACCGGTAGATGAGATAGGCTCTTTAGGGATGGACTTAACGGTGAAGCCTGAGGATTTGGGGAAATGAAAGTAGTGGCACAGTTTGCATGCTTTAGACATCAAGGAAGGGGCTAAAGGAAAGGATGCCAGTGTGTTTTTGGCTGAATTATTTAGAAAGGCTTTTCCAGATTTATCTTACTGGGACTTTTATTCACAAATAAAACAGGTACATGGATTTCCTCTTCACCAAAATGAAGAGCATGGCAATAGACCTAGAATAGACCTAGAAATTTGTTAAAATATGGGAGGAATGATTTTCTTCCATTTGACGGTGGAGTGGCAATAGCAGCTCAACACAACCATTGAATCACTTACGGAACTGTGGGTTCAGGTTTATTCACAGGCACCCTCTAGATTCAAAATTCAAAAGTCTACAAAAAGAACTATGAATTAAAATGCAATGTTTTTATAACGTCTTGGGTTTGTTTGTAGGCGATGGGATCATTGATCTGAATGTTTGAAAGGATTATTCTGAGAGGGTAGTATAAACATTACATTACCCGACTATTGGCTAAGTTGCGTTTATAGGATGATCTTGGGCAATACCTAAGAGTTATAATGAAGAAGCTGATATTTAAGGGAGTAGTAAATGTTTTTGCTTATTGAGATAAATACAGGAAAAATTTGACAAATGCCCAACATCAGATAATTTTATAAAACCTGTGCAAAAGACTAAAGAAGATGAAGAGATTCTCGATAAATGCCATCCATACTTATTTATGGTTTGATTTTGCTGTGGGATGGGGTAACTTCTAACCTGAGGATGGTTGTGTATGAGTGCTTTTCACACTGGGTTGGATGTTGTATTTCTATAATTGGGGGGAAAATGAAAGAGATACAGGATGGTAAAAAAAATTGATTTCAAGGATGGTAAAAAAAATTGATTTCAAGATGCAATGGTTCTTGCATGACCAAGGCAAACCCTTTTAAGATCTAAAATACAATGGCATCTTACAAACTTAGCATTAGCAGCTGTAAAGTTTCATTGCTGAACAGTCCACATACGTACAGAGCAATTAGCGCCTTTCTGACTACATATATTCCGCATATAGTTTGTCTCTTGGAAACTCATTTACCAAAGATCTATTGGCAAATATTTTGCCAAATGGAGATTAATGTTTTAGCATGTACCTCACAACAAATACCAAGGAGAGGGATCACTATACTTAGCGTGTGTCATGTGCGCAGCTAGATTCTTCAAACTCTTGTCAACACACATGCCTGGTGGGTGGCAATACAGGTACAAATTGAACAAAATAAACTCATCATCTGTGCAATTTGTGGGCCCAATGAAGACCAGTCACACATAATTGATTCTAGTCATTTTGAATTAGCCAAATGGTCAACCTGGGAAACAAATTGTTGAAGGGAATTTCAACTGAGTAATGAATTATAAGCTTGATTCAACCAATCGCTTAGCTACCTTGAAAATGAACAAAGTTCATATTACTAATAAGAAATTTGTACATGTGCATGGGCTTAACGATTTATGGCACTTACTTAATGGTGATGCTAGTGGATGCACTTATTACTCCATGTACATGGATATTATTCACTCATAGCTATGGCATTTAACTCAAGTAGTATGGTCACTATGACAAACATGGCTATAGAACCAATGGTTATTTCTGATCACAGCCCACAAGTTGTATGGGATGCCCTAAAAGCCTATATACGTAGTGTCACTATTCCATATGCTATTACTTGCAATAGGTACTATTTAGGAATACTGATTCACAACTAATGAGCCTGTATCATTCACAATTTATTAATGTTATTCGATCCCACTGTTTATGAGGCTACAAAAAGTTTGTTATGGGTTCGTACACAACAAACTTTGTAACACATTTTAACATCCACTTGTACAATATTTACACTATTTAAATGCATGCAAACAGTGACTAATTAAGAGCAGATTAAAATTCTTCATGATAGGTGGATTACAAACAATTTACACCTGCAGATATTGACTTACATTATGTTAATATCTCTTAGCAAGCAGAAAGTGAAGGAGGAACTTACAGTTTTCTTTAACATTTTCACAGCAAATGGCTTTTGGGTTCCTTTTTGTCTGCATCTATACACAACAGAAGTAGCTCCCCTAAAGAAGTGAAAACAAGAAATGTGAGAAGATTTTATAATAGGAACTCTCTTTCCAGCATCTTGCACGAAAAAACATAATGCACCATAGAATCATAAGACACAAATGGGAGATCTCTTGCCCATAAGGATGCTGAATTGCCTGTCTTCAGAAGGAGGTACAGAGATCTAACATGCAGAGTAATTTCAAGCAACAATTTGAAAAGATTTCAGAGAGATTCTCCAGTGAGTTAACCTTCCACTTGGTGGGTTTTCAATTGCAACCTATAGCCATCTACATCGGGAAAAATTGACTAGTAAGTAGCTTAACAGTACTCTATACATCAGTAGCTCTGCATACTTGGTAACTCCTTTGTTCATAGATACCAATATTTCCTGAGTTAAGACAGACCATGCGCAGCATATATATGTCTGCAGAGAACGCCAATAAATATTCAACGTACACTTCTCTCTAGCTTTGAAATCCGCAACTCCCCACTTTAGCAAATGTCCACATATCACGTTATTCGACGGACCATCATTGCATCAACTCATAAAAATACACTCACATCATCCCATAAAGTCCTCATTGCATCTGTTCATACTGCTACATTAGTACTCAAGTTCCTCACTCATCATCAGTGTATAATGCCCCAGATTACAGTAGCTCAAATTGCTTGACATCTCCTCATTTCATCATGCTTTTTAAAATGTAATGTTGATATTCTCATACATCTCATCAGTTTACAAGGCTATATATCTCGTCTGTTCATAATTAATCACATCTATTGAATTCATAGACTCCAACCTCTCATCTAATCAAAACCATATCGAATCAGTTTACATATTTTGTTAGATCATCAGCAAATATGTACCCATATCTCTTAATCTCAAGCATCATGACATCTCATAATATCCCTTCTTTATCAGTTCATATTTCCTTCACAGCAGTTGTCCACATCAATGCTTACACTTATCAATCATTACATATCTATTGATTACCTAACTAACGAACATTAGTACCACTGCATCACTCCATCTCCTCTCATTGACACTAATTAGTCTCTGTATTAGAATTCTCAGATTACCCTACAGAATATTCTATTTGCACTTTTTTGATCATCAGTTTCCATCTGAGTGATAAAACATTTCTACTTCAGTTCTCATGAATTTCTCATCGATGTCCATTGTTTCTCCATCAGGATCCATTCATGCCTGGTTGCGAAGAGGTAATGGTTTGCATATACCACCTCCTCCATGACTAATGCATAATCTCTGAGACTGCCGAAGAGTTCCCAGACCGCATTCCTGACTTCTCCTCAGACCATGTGTAATCAACAGCAAGTTCTGTACATAGCAGAACCTACTCCCTTGCCGCTCTCACTCGTCCTTTCTTAAGAAGGATATTGTGAAGTGCTGCACTCTTATGACCTTTGTGGTAAATTTAAATTACCTGTACTTAATTTATGCGGTAAAGTTCAATAAGGATAACTCAGAATAAATAAGAGGCAGAATCCGTGATATTTGAGGGTTTAAAAGGGGTTTATTCCTTAAAAAGGAATTGGTTCAAACCAGGCAATCGGATTCCGTCACCACGAAGGTTCGGGAAGGGATCGAGCATACTTTATTGACAGGTTATCATATATATAGTCAATGCATTACAGTAAAGGCAGATGCAGAAGGCGTAACAGTTGAGAGGAGAGATAAGAATACACATACGTAATGAAAAAGGCGTTACAATAGGCGTGCATAAGGGCGTGTACTAGAAACGTCATTATGAGGATGTCACAGATGGGTGGATCCATAAGAGAATCCTGCAATGTCAGCAGAAATACATGGCAGAGATGCGCGCACAGCAGCATGACGTGTGATTGACGTGTAACTGGAGGGTGAAGGGGACTTGACATTTAGCCCTACATGAGGAGACAGAAGTCTGGGATGTCAGAACAACCTAATCCCAAATCGTATCTAATATCTTGTGTTTAAGGAACTGTATTATCTAGAAGGAAAGGTCTCTCGGGCAGAGGCTATTCTATACTGACTGCTAGTGCGTGTATAAGCGTCTACGTGTCTACATGAGATGCGAGGGGGCATGGGCCTACCATGGTAACAGGAGCTATGAATTACTTGCCCGGGGACAGCAAGGCCGGGCCCTTGGCTCTGCAGCTGGAAGGGTGTTTACCTAAACTACTAGACAGGAATGTATTTTTCGAGGAGTGGAGCAGATAACTTGAAGGCAAAATACAGTCTTGGCAGGCAACAGGCCGAGCCAGGCACCGTTAGCCGCGCAGGGAGTAAGACAAAGGTCATGGATACAGATGCAGGTCCAGGCTGGAGCATTCAGAGGCAGAAGGCAGGAAAAAGGCTCGATGGCAGAATTCAGGGCCTAACTCGCCATAGCTGAAAAACGTGAAAGGTGCATCATATAAAGATGGTGGCAAGGCATACTTAGGAACGGAATATTCGACCCATTCATGGTGGATCTGAGAGAGAACATGTTAACGTTGGACGCAAATGTATTTGCGTCTTCATAGCTGGAAGTGGAGGGAACATACATGTACTTGTAGCACGTACATGGAGCCGTTGGGGTCTAAGATAGGGGACACAATTGATCATAAAAATTCATATTTCCTCATTCCCTCCTTGTCCCCTACGGACCCTTCATGATATATCGATCCTCATGAATCTATCAATCTGTTCACGTAACATCATTTGCTCTTCTTTCTTCTTACGGGATTTTGAATGAGAACTTGAATGTGGAATACATGATGTGGCACACAGGCCGCAAATCGCTGGCCCACATTGTAGACACAGGCAGCAACTGAATACTATGAGAAGGGCAATACCTAGGAAGGATAGGACCTTCCATCCCCAGGCTGACAACACACTCCAGAGCCAACCGGACCAAGTCCAGGTGCCTGGATTCTGGTGTATCTGACTTGCAATCTTATGAAGACGAGTTATGGCTTTATATACTGATGGCGCGTTTTCTGGAATGAAAACACAGCAGCTCGATCCGATGACTCTACAGGCTCCGCCCCTATCGGCCAGGATGACGTCAAGGACAAGACGATTTTGGAGAACAACAATCCGCATCGCAGACTGCTCCTCCGTTAAGTTGCCTAGGGCAGAAGTAGTTTCATTCACTACTGCTTCAAGGGTTCTGGTTAATTTGCGTATCAGTTTACTATTAGAGACAACACCTATGTAGGGAAAGAGACCTTTATTGAAGTCTGTGTATTGCTCCCATGCCGTTTCAGTGTAGTCGACAATCGGGAGATCTCTCTGGGGTCTATAGTGTACTAGATGGGTATTTCTATGATAATCAGGAGGGGCTAGGAAAACAGGTGGCAGAAGGAATGCAATGTAACAGGTACCATCCCAATCTAGAGGTAAACGTATATATGCGGTATGACCACAAATGAAGTAGGAATGACGGGAAGCTCTAAATGTAGACTTGCCTTGATCACTGAATTCGATCACAGTAGTACATTTACTATGACCCAGGTGTACTGAACCATTCTTTCTTGCACATAATTCACCTTTGACTGGTAATACTGACATAGCAGGCAAGACTGGTGCAGCTTCGGATTCAACATTCAGAATCATGAGGTTAAGTGTAAAGTTACCTAATCCATATACTTCGTTTTCTAGATCAGTTCCTGTCCTTCTGGGAATTCCCTCTTTGTTAGGGTAGCAGGCTTTAAGCAGAACTAAGTTCAGGTTTCCCCATACCCAGTTGCCCTGGTAAACTACGGTATTTGAATCCAAAGAATTAATCAAACTAAACCATGCACCACAGGAACCATTGTGTGTGAACGGATACGGAAAGAGGGGCAGAACTCCCTTGTATTTCTGGTAGGGAGGGAGCCGGCCACATATCCAACAATTTGTAGCGTTGTTGGTCTGATGGGAGTGATGTAACATACTAATGAATGTGTTGTTGCGCAGCGCAAGTCTGTAGGGCAACTCATGCGGAGGTAATTCGCTAAAAGAGTGTTCGGCAGTAACATTGAAAGCAGAATGTGCACGCTTGAAAATAGGGTAGTATATGTGCAACAGTATACTTGCAGCAATAATCAGAAGATTTAGAAAAAACATAATCAATAATGTCACTATACAGTGACTACGAAGTGATTTACAATATGCACGTTTCTTGAGCTGTTGCTGTCTATCTCTCTCTCTATTTCGGTCTAGGGGATACATGTCAGAAACTAATTTAACCGATTCACCTAGGGGAGGACTTAAACAATTAAACTGTCTGACTTGCTAGACCTTAGTTTCAGTTTATATTCCTGGGAAGCAGTTTTCTCGACCAGGGGGAGTTTTGAGTCAGTCTGTGGAGGAGGGCAGGGCTGAGAGTTCAAATCAGAAGGCAGTCCGTGAAATTTCTTGATGTGGCTCGAGTGCAGCCAACCCTTGCGACCCTCAATCTTCACTGCTGTCCTCGTGGTCAGAAGTACTAATTTCGGCGTTTGCCAGCGAGGCTCCAGCGGGCTCCTCCTGTCGAAATTTCTTATAAACACATAATCGCCGGGAACCACTTCATGGGGCTTCACCTCGGTGTTGTCGGGAAAAGCTGCAGCTACCTGTGAACGGCAAGATTGTAGTGCAGACATCAAGGAAGCAAGGTAATCTGTCAGCATATCACAATCAACATCAGTGATTTTACGAGGTATAGGCGTCCCCCACATATTTGGTGGCCTACCGAAGACCACCTCATACGGGGATTGCCCTGTTCGAGAATGTGCTATCATTCTCATGTAAAAGAGCGCAACTGGTAAAGCTACTATCCAGTCGACGCCTTTCTCTCTGCAGATTTTAGAAAGTCGAATTTTCAGAGTCTGATTATGACGCTCCACGAGACCTGCTGCCTCGGGATGCCGGACACAGTGGAATTTCCACTGGTAACCTAACAGGAGTGTAATGTGTTTCACTAGCTCGGATGAGAACGGCTGACCGTTATCTGAGTACACGATACGGGGCAAACCATACCGTGGGAAGAATTCACGAACCAGCTGCTTGGCAGTGGTCGGAGCAGTGTAATCTGGGACTGGATATGCTTCTGTCCATCGGGAAAGTGCGCATACAACTACGAGGACATATTTGAATCCTCGACAACGTTCCATCTGGATATAATCCATCTGGAGGACTTCAAAAGGGTGATCGGGAGGTTGAAATCCACCTTGCTCTACAGGAATGCCTTTACCTGGGTTGAACTGACAACAAATCATGCAAGTACGCACTTTCTGTTTGGCTGCTGCTCGTAAGTGTTTATTGAACCAGATGTTTTGAATACTGTCTAGCATAGCTTTCTCCCCTAGATGCGCTGGACTATGTATTGTGTTAATGATAACTTGAACCATGGAGTCGGGGAGAAACCATGTAGATTTTCCCTTCGTCATCCATCCCTGATCTGTTTGGATCCCTCCTAGTTCAGTCCATTTCTTGATTTCCTCTGGTGTAGCATGTGTCTGTATGTCAATTACATCAAGGGCGGGATCCCTAACTGTCATGCAGTGTGTCGATGTCGGAACTATTGTCTTTGTCAAGTCAGTTGCATGAGTCCGATTCTGCGCTGTTTGCTTAGCTGTTCGGTCTGCCAGGTCGTTACCCTGGGAAATGATATCGGTGACTTTTGTATGGGCCTTGCACTTCATGATAGATATCGCAGTAGGCAGATGTATTGCATCTAACAGAGCTTGAATGAGGGGACCGTGTTGAATGTTGGCACCATGAGAAGTTAAATAACCTCTCTCTCCCCAGAGGACTCCGAAGTCGTGTACAACTCCGAATGCATAACGTGAATCTGTGTATATGTTAACTCTCTTATTTTTGGCTTGAATACAGGCTTGTGTCAGAGCGATGAGCTCTGCTGCTTGAGCTGACAAGGTGTCAATACAATTCGTTTCAATAACTTCGGTGTCTGTCGTGACTGCGTAAGCGGCCACTAACTCTCCTGTACTTGTTCTCATGCATGAACCATCCACATAAAGTGTCAGGTCTGGATCTGGTAATGGAATGTCTGTCAAGTCTTGTCTGGGTTTCGTCGTAATAGTAATGACTTCAATACAATCATGTGCCAATGGGTCTGTTCCACTTAATGGCAAAAGTGTGGCAGGATTTAATGTACTACAGCGTCTGATTTCTATGTGTGGCTGAAACAATGTCAGTTCATAACCTGTCAGTCGTGCTATAGTCAAGTGCTGGGTCTGTGTTCGGTTTAAAAGAACTTCCACGGAATGTGGAACTTGCACTGTCAATTGATGTCCTAATACTATGGAATCGCTTTGTCTGATCGCTAAAGCTGTCGCTGCGACTGATTTCAAGCACGTAGGCAGGGCCTGGGCTACTGGATCTAATGTGCTAGAAAAGTAAGCACACGGTTTGTGTGAACCTGCTTGTTCCTGAGTGAGTACTGACAAGGCAGTACCTTCGCGTTCTGTGACAAAAAGTGTAAAAGGCTTACTGTAACATGGTGTCGCTAAAACAGGTGCTTGACATAAGGCTTTCTTTAAGTCTTCAAAAGCTTGTGTATGTTCCTGAGTCCAAGGGAGGACAGTCGAAGTCGCTGCCTCCTGGGTTGTCAACTGAATGAGTGGTTTTGCTAGAAATGCATATTGGGGAATCCATTGTCTACAGTACGAAGTGAGGCCTATGAAGGCCCGCACCTCCTTTTGTGTCTTGGGTGGTGACATGTTTACAATTAACTGGATGCGGTCAGGTGTGAGCTGTCTCCCCCCTTTGGACAGCAAGTGCCCAAGGTACACAACTTGCTGAACACAGAATTGCAGCTTCGAAGGGGACACCTTGTGCCCCTTGTCGGCCAGAAAATGTAAAACCGTCAGTGATGCTTTTTCACATTCGGGCTCGCTTCGAGCGGTGATCAGCAGATCATCGACATACTGAAGCAGGGCAGTGTTAACAGGCATGTGGATACTGTCAAGTTGTCTTTTCAGTGCTTGGCTATAGATGCTGGGGCTTTCTGTGAATCCTTGAGGTGCGCGTGCAAATTTGAAGCTTCGTCCATTTAAACAGAATCCGAACAAATATTGGCTTTCCGGATCGATTGGGACGCTAAAGAAGGCGTTCTTGAGGTCAATTACAGTAAAGAACGTTGCTTCTGAATCAATAGCCGTCAATAATGAAGAGATATCTGGAACCACGGGATACTGTGGTACAATGCATTTATTCAATTCGCGCAGATCAATAATTAATCGATAAACTGGGGGTGCTTTTGGATCGGTACGTTTAAGAATTGGAATGATAGGAGAATTACATACATTGGAGTCGATTTCCACAACCACTCCTTGTGCAATGAGCTCGTCAATGATTTGCAGCAAAGCCACTACAGCATCTGGAGGTAACTTGTATTGTCGAATTCGCGGTAATACCACTCCTGCTTTGAGTGTGACTCGATATGGTGTAATGTGCATACAACCTACATCAGTGGGGCCTTGTGCCCATAAATGTGCAGGGACATTCTGTAACCGGCGATCCATGTCTCTCAATACGTAGTGACCTTTAAAGTCACGCAAAAATAGTCGTACCCCTTCCGGGGAACAACATATTACAGCTCCTAGAGCTTTCAGTGTCTTTATACCTAACAAGTTTTCTGGGCATGATTTTGTAAGCAATAAATCTGTAGTCCGTGTCAATGGACCAACTGCAAGAGGAAGAGGTTGCGATACTTCGTTAACAATAGGCTTTCCTGAAAATCCAAGGGAAACATTCTGTGAGCCTGAGAGGGGTGCCCCTGGAACCTCGTCATGACTTATAGTTGTTCTGCTTGCCCCTGTATCAATTAAAAACTTTCTGTCTTTCCCTAATACCTGACTATGTACATAAGGACCCTCTTGATCTACAGGAACCTCAATAAGAGGCAAGCCAACCTCCCTCTCTAGGCTGTTTCATGTGTATCGCTGATAATCGGGATAGTCATTTTGTGCATACTGGTACATCTGTTGTGTCGTGTTTTGTGTTGTGGCAATAGGCTGTGGCTGCGGTACTGCTACGGTCTGTTGTGAAGCTTGCATAGGCTGTACATTCTGAGGTACTTGTGGTTGGCTCTGGTCCTGTCTAGGTGGACGCGGTCTCTCCTTGGTTTTACCCGTAGAGATATTGTGTTTCAGAACTGCACAATCGTTTATATAATGACCTGGCTGTTTACAATAGTTGCATGTCCCTTTAACAGGAGCCGCTGAGTTACTGGACTGTGTCGCACCCTTTTTGTGACCGTCAGCTGGAACTGACTGAGCAACGAGCATTTTCATTTTCGTGTCTTTCATACGTCTTTGTTCGTGTTCTTGTTCTTCTCTAATTCTATTCTGGTGGTACTGTAACATTTGTAACATTTGTGACGGGGTATTAGCTTGCCAAGTGCTCTCGACTTTCAATACTCTGTTCTTAACCTGGGGGAGGGAATTCTCGACTAATTTTGTTACAAAAAGATGTGGATATGAATCGCTACTTGCTTTCAGGCCGCTATTAATACCAAAACATTTTTCAAATCGGGAATAAAAATCACTAGTGTCTTCATCGGGCTTCTGTTTGCAGGCTGTGATTGCACCCCAGTCTTCCTTTTTCGTAGTTAATAAACGTGGCAATACTTGTACTAACAATCCTGGTAACGCTTTAGTTTTGTCCCCAAGCCCTAGGCCTGGAGTTCGGGTATTTTCTTCGTTTTCTAATGCAGCCCAATCAATCTTTTGCTCTCCCACCTCCCATTCTTTTTCTTTGAGTTTCTCGTAAATACCGGCAGGTAATAATACTTTTAATATTTTCATAATGTCAGGATATGAGTAACATGTCTTTTATTTCACGGTGAAAGCCTGCTGGATCTTTGTCATGGCTGGGCACTAATTTTTTCATTTCCAATAGTTCTATTTTAGTTATGGGCGTGTACACAAACACGCGTCTAAAAGTATTATCATCATTTTTAACTGGGTGCACTTCGTGTAAGGGATTCTGTCTGTCTATGTAATACATTTTTCTTTCCATGGAGGGAGCTGGATCAAGCTGTGGACACAGGAAGGCACTGTATCTGTGCCGATGTTCTAGAATTACTTTAATTAGATCGGTACCTAGACCTCTCCATTTCTTCATGAGTAATTCTATCAGTATATCAGGTAGGGGACCAGGATCGGAGTGTTGGCCTTTATACAATATAAGGAGGTGTTGTATCATGTACATACCAGCTAACCGCTGTTCGTCGGGTGAAAGATTCAAAAACGTGTGTGCTAGCGCGTCATCACTATATTTATCAGAACTGTCAGCCCATTGTACTGCTGACCTGGCTAATTCTTGTTCATCCATAGAATCGAGTACATGGTACCCCATTCGTTCTTGAAGTATTTTATCAGTAGCCTGAAATAAGTGTTCAGGGGTCTTTTGATTTGACATGGCTGCTTGAAAAATTCTCTTACTTTCTGGACGTATCGGACGCATTGAATTATTAAAAGATCTTCCCTTACCTACGTAAGCTATCATTTCTCTAGCTGGTAATTGTAATTGTCCCATTGTCGTTTCTGGTTGTTCCTCCTCCTCCGAGGATTCAGTCTTATCTGCATCTATTTCTCTTTCAGGCTGTTCTCTTTCATGTATTTGTTCTACTGTTTTTCGGATCCTTCGGTACATATTTTCTATACTATTCTGTTTATCATGTTTTCCGTCTGCTATATTCTGACCCCATTTGTTAAGTGCTTTCATTTCTTCCGGGTCTACACCAGGCCTATCTCTGTTTCTTATCAAGCAGTTTATGAAGAAGCGTAACAACAGTTTTTGCGTGTCCACTTTCTGGTATGCCATGGCCTCGCCAATACTTTCAGGACCTTGCCCTGTTTGGACAAAGTGATATATTTTGTCTAGATGATCAATCATTCCTGGTAGTATCATTAAATAGTTCGCAACTCGTCGTAGACGTACTGATGATAGCATCATTCTGTCGTCTTTACCGGGTACTGGATCATATCTACAGTTTGTAAGAGGCTCTTTAAGTATGTCGTTATTCGCTGTTTGAGGTGTACGTTGGTGTGCTAAATCCCTATAAGTCAATCGATGTGTTGGTGGTGGCGTATGAAAACCTCCTGTCGTACCTCCTGAGGTGCCAGGTCCAAAAGGATTTGTTGGGTGTAAGGTAGGGAGAATAGGTGCAGGAAGGAGTGGAGGAACAGGCGGAAGGTTTGGAACGGGAAGAGGAGTATGTTGCTGCAGAGGTGGGGGCAGATTATCTCGGGGTCGAGCGCCGTTAGCAGGTGGTGTGCGTGGCGGCGGAACATTAACATATTCGGGGGCTGCATCGTCTAAATAGGAAGAAAGGAAAATGTCCTTTGCGGTCTTGTGGTGCAATTTAGTCGGAAACAATGGAGGTGGCAGATCTTTTGGTACTTCCAGGGTGGCCTTAGGTAAACCCTCGGCCAGAAGAGGATACATACCATTCATAAGAGTGTTTCGTTGTCTGTCTATTTGTTCTGCTTTTACTCGGATACCTTCCTCAACTAATACGTTTTCTCGGGCTTTGTCTGAATCCTCCCTACTTTTCTCTTCTTTTCTGAGCGCTTTCTCTGTGCGTCTATGCGATTCCTTACGCCATAATTCAATGGCATCTTTCTGTGACTGTCTGGCTTTCTTTTTCCATAATGCTTCTTCTACTCTCATGATGCAATCTGCATCCCATGTCCCAGCAGCGGGCCATCTCTGATTCTCCGCTAAATCCTTGGTGTAGTCCACCCACAAATCGAGATATAATACGGCATCTAGGCCATGTTTATGGTACATAAAGTACCCTGGAGTGTCCCTAGGTGGAATGGGAACGGCTTCCTCGAGTATCCCTTTTCTAGTTTTTATCTGTCTTAATTTTGAGAATAACGGCATCTTAAACCTTACTACTTGATTCTTACTCGGACTTGAACACAATTAATACAATAAACACAGTAATGAAGATCGAACAATCACTCATACCACGACATTTAAAACATATTAAAACAATTTAAAACGGACAACGATAATTAGAATAAAACTAGCTAACTGCATAATACTGGATGTACTGCAAAACAGTACAGATACACCGCTAGAACAGTGCAGACCAGGTCTGTGTACCCAAACCCGTCTTGACCGGCACAAATTAATGTGCACGTCTAGATGCGTCCCCAGCAACGGTACTCACCGGGAAGCACGGAACGGAAGGCCTCGGAAACTCTGGACTGGACTGGACCGGACTCGACTCGATTCGTGACGTAGGTACTTCGGAACTTCGGAACCTGGTGGGCCTCTATATACCTCGGATCTTGCTCTCTCAGCTAGGCTCTGGTCGGGATCCTCCGCACTCCTCACCGCCTCGTCTGGGTGTTGATCGCAGCCTCAGTCACCTCCGTTGGCCTGAGGGAGGTACAGGAAATCCTGCGGGTACGCGTAGTTGTCCGTCCGGCTGTGGCAGGGGACCGGGTCTGCAACGCACCTCCGGCGCGTGGGGTGGGGGAGGAGTCCCTGTTCGGGCGCCAATTATGTGGTAAATTTAAATTACCTGTACTTAATTTATGCGGTAAAGTTCAATAAGGATAACTCAGAATAAATAAGAGGCAGAATCCGTGATATTTGAGGGTTTAAAAGGGGTTTATTCCTTAAAAGGGAATTGGTTCGAACCAGGCAATCGGATTCCGTCACCACGAAGGTTCGGGAAGGGATCGAGCATACTTTATTGACAGGTTATCATATATATAGTCAATGCATTACAGTAAAGGCAGATGCAGAAGGCGTAACAGTTGAGAGGAGAGATAAGAATACACATACGTAATGAAAAAGGCGTTACAATAGGCGTGCATAAGGGCGTGTACTAGAAACGTCATTATGAGGATGTCACAGATGGGTGGATCCATAAGAGAATCCTGCAATGTCAGCAGAAATACATGGCAGAGATGCGCGCACAGCAGCATGACGTGTGATTGACGTGTAACTGGAGGGTGAAGGGGACTTGACATTTAGCCCTACATGAGGAGACAGAAGTCTGGGATGTCAGAACAACCTAATCCCAAATCGTATCTAATATCTTGTGTTTAAGGAACTGTATTATCTGGAAGGAAAGGTCTCTCGGGCAGAGGCTATTCTATACTGACTGCTAGTGCGTGTATAAGCGTCTACGTGTCTACATGAGATGCGAGGGGGCATGGGCCTACCATGGTAACAGGAGCTATGAATTACTTGCCCGGGGACAGCAAGGCCGGGCCCTTGGCTCTGCAGCTGGAAGGGTGTTTACCTAAACTACTAGACAGGAATGTATTTTTCGAGGAGTGGAGCAGATAACTTGAAGGCAAAATACAGTCTTGGCAGGCAACAGGCCGAGCCAGGCACCGTTAGCCGCGCAGGGAGTAAGACGAAGGTCATGGATACAGATGCAGGTCCAGGCTGGAGCATTCAGAGGCAGAAGGCAGGAAAAAGGCTCGATGGCAGAATTCAGGGCCTAACTCGCCATAGCTGAAAAACGTGAAAGGTGCATCATATAAAGATGGTGGCAAGGCATACTTAGGAACGGAATATTCGACCCATTCATGGTGGATCTGAGAGAGAACATGTTAACGTTGGACGCAAATGTATTTGCGTCTTCATAGCTGGAAGTGGAGGGAACATACATGTACTTGTAGCACGTACATGGAGCCGTTGGGGTCTAAGATAGGGGACACAATTGATCATAAAAATTCATATTTCCTCACCTTGCATGATGCTGCATTGTCCCAAAGCATTTTCACTTACAAAATGTTTGTTACTAAAACATTCAAATTTTCATCACTCTTTTTGAGCCGACAATACTTCTTATTACATCACATGTTTAGATTTAAAATAAGACACAGGGGAAGAGAGGTGGAAAGGGCCTTAAATGCGAATGGCATGGCTACCTCGACTACAGTAATTATCGCTTAGTGTGTTCCAAAACGTAGCTGATGGCGACCAAGCTTGGTGCCTTCATGTTGAGGTGCCTGGGCAGGCAGGAACAGTGTATGCAGAACTACATTGAAAATGTTGTCAAAGGGAGTGAACGCCTATCAGGGTCGTCCCATCAGCAGGTTATTTGCGTAGTCCAGCTTGCCGAACACTGATGTGTTGGTTAGGGGTTAGCCTACCTCATATGGAAGCTATTGACAGATATTTCTCACGATGAGCAGCTGAAATCAAGTGGTTGTAATGGTGTAGGTGAATCATGGTGGGAGCTACAAGGCCATGCCTGGAGCCTTTGATTGATTCATACAACATGAAACAACTTCAAGGGGAGTGAGAGAAAAGTGGTTAGTGTTGAACCAATAGCCTTGTTGTAGCAATTTTAAATAACCCCATGCCATTTTCAATTTGTTAATTTTTTAAAAAGAAATATACACCACAAATGGGATCATATGGTGGTCAGGGTGGCATCCATGAATGCAGGAATAGCATCGCCTGTAGCGTGTCTTAGGATTGTCTGCAAAGCCCGGCTCTCAAATGTCTCTAGCAATCCTGTAGAAACACTGTTACCATAACACAGCAGAGTTAGAGTCCTCAATTATAGACTCTTCATCGTTGTTAACTCTATACATCAGTTCCAATGAGTATCTGCTCCTCGGTTACTGTGTGACTTACATTTTTTATATTGTTATTTTTGTGCTTTGTGAAGCACAGACTCACAGCCTCACATTTCTTATATACAGTGAACATTTTTGGCTGATGTTTATGTTATGAAAGAATACTTCAATTTCTGGAGGAAAGACTCGAATAACAGTAAACCTAGGAGTAGGTAAGGCATAGGGGCTAGATGAAGGAGGGAAAGACTGCAGAAACACAGAAATGTTCTCTAATTCAAAGAACTGAACCCCCGGTGGAGTCTGACACTGACTGACCAGTAGGTCTGACCCAGACCATGGAGAACTTAATAACAATGAGGGAAGAAAGGTGCAAGGCTCCATTGTGTGAGAGACGTAAGATTTCTCCATGTAATTATTATGCCATGCAAATCTCATTCATACTCTTGCCACATGGAAGTTACGTTCTAAGACCAAGAAATATCCGAAAATTGATAGGGGTTCAGTAATACCAGAGCAATAAAGAGCAATAAATATACTTTGCTGTGTGAAATTAAATAATTACAGCATAACATTTGTTCAGCGTTCTTGGGATTCCCCCTAACATTCAGGAAGCCCTTAGATGACATCACTATTATGTGTTCATCTTAAAGATATTTGTTTCACCATGGAGGCATTTTAAATGGACGGTTGCTATTGGAACAGGATCCAGACTGATTTGCATATTACTAGTTCCTGTCGGAGGTGGCACAGTGGGTAAAATAATGATGGACTGAAATGGGGCACAAAGAAATTACCAGTGGCTGAGATTAACTCAAGTATTCACCCATAACTTTTCTGTATCCCTCAGTGTGACATCTTATGTGCAATAGGTATGCCCAGACGTGGGTCTCCAGCTCGCTGTGCCATAGGACTCAAGGCACTCCTGATTGAAGAGGCTCAAATAGGCCAAAACTAGTCTTGGATTTCTTGTGTTTCCGCTGGTAGCGGGCCTGCACTGGCAATTTGAGCTGGACGGTTTCTATTGGAACAGGATCAAGACAGATTTACAAATGGCAGTTTCCTGTCTGAGCTGACATGGTGAACAAAAGAACGATGGAATGGAATGCATTCCAGAGTA
Source organism: Triturus cristatus (assembly GCF_964204655.1). Classification (NCBI taxonomy): domain Eukaryota; kingdom Metazoa; phylum Chordata; class Amphibia; order Caudata; family Salamandridae; genus Triturus; species Triturus cristatus. The sequence goes on along the minus strand of NC_140581.1, from coordinate 673,564,404 downwards.
ATTACCAGTGACTGAGATTAGTTCAAGCATTTTACCCATCGCTTTTCGTGTACCTAAGTTACTGTGTAACATGACAAATACTACAATTCACATATGGAATGTGAGGGGAATACTTCTTAATTTTGGTAATAGACTTCCAGGGCAACTAAAACACGCCCATCAGAATGCTGTGCCAGAGAATGTAACTTTCAGAACATATATACAATAAATGTAAATAAGTCCCCCCCCCCCCTCCCCCTCTTAGCCATCTGGAGCCATTGTGGCTGGTTCTATCTGAACTTATTGGTGCAGGCAACACCAATTTAACTTCACAAATATTACTTTTAGCTAATCAATTGCCACTTGTGCACATGCAATATGAAGATAGGTGGGATGCAGACCCACACTACATCCGGTAGACTTTGGCTTCCTCATATAGCCACTTATTACCAAGCACATCAGCTATCACAGTTAGTGAGATTCTAAATGATTGCAAGTAAAAGACCTCAATGGGTAACTTAAAAGAATACAATTGGGTTGTGCACCAGGAGTGTTAACAATATATAAACTTCTGAATTTACCAGACATAGGTGGCAAACCTGCTATGAGGGCAATAATAATTAAGTGGAAAGAAGGACATTAGAAGCTTGGTACTGACCCTTTACTACAGCAGACGCCACCCATCTGCCACAATGCAGGATACAAACAGCAGACTCAATGATATTCTGGAGGGAATGGGTAATAACATCCATCGACCAGTTAATAGATGGAAGGAATGTGGGAGACAAACCCCAATATTTTACTGAACCGCAATATTTTATGCACTTCGATTTTTACCTCAGGTAGTTACGCTCCGTGATTTCTCTTTGATTTAGTGACAAGAGACCACCCTCCCCAACATTAAGCTCAATAATTAGCAGAGTAGAATTCAAAATAAGAACTGGGACCACTCATTAACTGAGTTCTAGATCAAAATTAAGTTTAAAATGTTTATTGCAGAATTGTTAATATGAATAATACAGACAAATGCATAATTTGCCATGATGACTCAGACACAGAACACAAAATCATAAAATCGTAATAAAATCCCTATCAAAGCAATTACATCTCGCCAGATTCTAAGTGTCAAACTCATAAAGAGTACTGACAATATCGTAAGACGAAGGAAAATGTCTCAAAATAATTTCCCTAAGTCTTGGGAGGAAAATGAGAAGTTGCCACCAAATCTTCAAAACTAGGGTTTTTTATACACATTTTATGCACAAACAATTAGCAAAACTGCAGATTCAGCATGGCATGATCATGGTTACATTGCACTGGCTAATCAAATGCAGCTTGGTAATAAGTAAAACTGTTAGCACTAACCAATTTCTTAAGGTAAAAGAAAATCTTCCACTTGCTTCCTCAGCAATTACACTCCAGAGATGTACAATATAATATGAAACATTTCTCAAACAATAGCTCATAGAATTATGTTCTTCTGCATGCCACCATCGGAACTTCCAGCGGAAATCCTTCAAAATGGTACACCGGGTATGTGGTGAACATTTTCTATCATAATACACGCTTCCTAATACAATCAGCTTTTACGTTATAGCACAGGGTGCTTCACAGAAATGGTGAGGAGAGAAGACTTGCAGCTGGTCACTAATTGGGAGGGGCAAATTAGCAGGAGCAAGATGAGCAGAAATAGGCTCTTGCACAAAAACTTCCAACCCACCTTATGAAGTCGATTCAAGTAAATTTTCATTAGTTCATCTATTATGACCATATACATCATTAAAATCAGCAATTTGCGCAAATAATTTTTCACACAAATTTGTACTTATAAAACAACTTTAACAGGACTACCAAACCATTTGAGTTTCCTAATTCAGAATTCAATCTACATCCAGTACTAAGACGTCAACAATATCAGCTGCACTTCTGACATAGAAGTAGCGTAGGCCAGGCACCGATAAACCTATCAAGATTTCCAATTCATTAGAATCAGAGCTGTAGAACAGGGTGTATCCCAAAGATCAGCATTAAGTCCAACTTTATTTAACATATATCTAAGGCCATTGGCAAAGCTGCTTTGGCATAAGGGTGCTTTCTTTATGAATTCTGCTGATGATACTCAACCTATAATATCGTTTGATCCAAAGTTCACATCCCCATATGATAGTTTCCATCAGAGTATGAGGGAGGTTACCTGCTGGCTAACAGTGAACTTTCTTTAATTTAATGAAGGCAAAACAGAGGTACTCTGTTGCTCAGCAAATAAGATACCACTGTCTAAAGATTTCTGGCCTTCACAAACAAATTTCTCACAGTCAGTATCCTCTGAAGTCTGGAATCTTGGAAAGTTTGTTGACAATTGTTTATCTCTAACCTCACGTGTCAATAAGATATGTTTTGCTCTCCTTAAAACACTGAGGAAACTATTACATTTCATACCAGTGGAACATAGAGTACCGATTGTCATGCTTAGTTGATTTAACTACGGTAATGCACTATTACTGGTTGTACCTGAAAAACTGATTAATAGGCTGTAACGTATCCAAAGTGCAGCAAGTTGGTTAGCATTAGATCTCCCATGATGATCTTCCATATCCTGTGCCTTAAAAATAAACTGCATTAGCTACCAGTAGGATAATTGATTGTTTTAAAATCATTGTGTATGGTGTGTAAGGCTGCACATAGGATGTCTACTTAAGAAACAAGCTCAAGGACTATCAATCTGAACACCAATTAAGATCGACCAGAGCAGTTATCGTGGTTCATTTAAGATGTAGACTATATCCCGGTTTGGAGGTAGAGCATTTTTGATACAGACAGTTCGCCTGTGGAATACCCTACCAAGGCACTGCCGAAATCACCTGATCTTTGGCAGTTTACAAAATCCTATAAAATCCGGCTGTTTACTAGGTAGGTGCAAATAGAACAATTGATGGACAGAATGCAGAACAATGTCATACATTCACCCCTGTATAGAGATCTGGGCCTAAATCCATCTTTTTTTTGCTCACCATGTCATTCCAGTTTGGACCCAGCCATCTGCAAATCAGTCTTGACCCTGCGCCCAATGGGAAGAGTCCAGCCCGAACTGCCCGGTCAGGTCCTCCCTGGACTGGAAACAAGCATCCTAAGACCGGTTTCTGGCTTTCAGCCCTCATCAGCCAGGATAGCTTGACTCCAGTGGCAAGAAGAGCACGGGACCCATGTCTGGGCATACACGTCCCACTCGGGGTGACAAATGCAAAAAGAACAATTGATAGAAACACTGCAGAACAATGTCATACATTCATCCCAGTACAGAGATCTGGGCCTAAATCCATTGTTTTTTTGCTCACCATGCCATTTCAGTTTGAACCCAGCCATATGAAAATCAGTCTTGACCCTGCACCCAATGGGAACAGTCCAGCCCGAACTGTCAGGCCAGGTCTTCCCTGGACTGGAAACAAGCATCCTAGGACCAGTTTAGGGCTTTCAGCCCTCATTAGCCAGGATAGCTTGACTCCAGTGGCATGGAGAGCAAGGAACCCACGTCTGGGCATACCCATCCCACTCGGGGTTACAAATGCAAAAAGAACAATTGATGGACAGAATGCGGTCCCAGGATGCTTGCTAGACTGATTGCATATGGCTGGGTCCAAACTGGAGTGGCGTAGTGGGCAAAAGAATGATGGATTTAACCCAGATCTTTTGACTGGGGGAGAATGTTTGCATTGTCAGCATTCCGTCCATCATTTTTTTGCTGTAACACTTTTCGCTCTAAGTGGGATGGCTATGCCCAGACGTAGGTCCCTTGCTCACTGTGCCACTGGATTCAAGCTAGCCTGGCTGAAGAAGGGTGACATACCCTGAAACCGGTCCCAGGATGCTTGCCGGTCCAGGGGGACCTGGCCTGGCAGTTCGGTCCGGACTGTTCCCATCAGGCACTGGGTAAAGACTGATTTGCATGTGGCTGGGTCCAAACTGGGGTGGCGTAGTGGGCAAAAGAACAATGGATTTAACCCAGATCTTTTGACTGGGGGAGAATGTCTGCATTGTTAGCATTCCGTCCATCATTTGTTTGCTGTAACACTTTTCGCCATAAGTGGGATGGGTATGCCCAGGCGTGGGTCCCTTGCTCACTGTGCCACTGGATTCAAGCTAGCCTGGCTGAAGAAGGGTGACATACCCTGAAACCAGTCCCAGGATGCTTGTTTCCAGTCCAGGGAGGCCCTGGCTTTACAGTTCGGTCCGGACTGTTCCCATGAGGCACAGGGTCAAGACTGATTTGCATATGGCTGGGTCCAAACTGGGGTGGCGTAGTGGGCAAAAGAACGATGGATTTAACCCAGATCTTTTGACTGGGGGAGAATGTTTGCATTGTCAGCATTCCGTGCATCATTTTTTTGCTGAAACACTTTTCGCCCTAAATGGGATGGGTATGCCCAGACGTGGGTCCCTTGCTCACTGTGCCACTGGATTCAAGCTAGCCTGGCTGAAGAAGGGTGACATACCCTGAAACCGGCCCCAGGATGCTTGCTTCCGGTCCAGGGGGATCTGGCCTGGCAGTTCGGTCCGGACTGTTCCTATCAGGCACTGTGTCAAGACTGATTTGCATGTGGCTGGGTCCAAACTGGGATGGCATAGTGGGCAAAAGAACAATGGATTTAACCCAGAAATTTTGACTGGGGGAGATTGTTTGCATTGGTAGCATTCCGTCCATCATTTGTTTGCTGTAACACTTTTCGCAATAAGTGGGATGGGTATGCCCAGACGTGGGTCCCTTGCTCACTGTGCCACTGGATTCAAGCTAGCCTGGCTGAAGAAGGGTGACATACCCTGAAACCAGTCCCAGGATGCTTGTTTCCAGTCCAGAGAGGACCTGGCTTGGCAGTTCGGTCCGGACTGTTCCCATGAGGCACAGGGTCAAGACTGATTTGCATATGGCTGGGTCCAAACTGGGGTGGCGTAGTGGGCAAAAGAACGATGGATTTAACCTAGATCTTTTGACTGGGGGAGAATGTTTGCATTGTCAGCATTCTGTCCATCATTTGTTTGCTGTGACAGTTTACTAGGTAGGGGCAGAGATTACATTAACCAACTGCTTTCTAATGATCAGCACGAGGACTCCTTATAGGCAATTGTGCGCTTTAGAAATATAATAAAATAAAATAAATAAATACATATATCTATATATATATATATATATACGGGGAGTTCCAAGTTGAGTCGCACTCGAACACGCTCCACCTTCCCCAAAGCCTTTAATGGTATGGACACAGTATTCCGCCAGTCATACAGGACATCTTACAACAGCCTGACACGTTTCAAGTTCCATTCTTCATCAGAGGCTGATGTTGTAAGAAAGAGTGCTTGGCGGTCTCCGTCATCCTTATATGCCAATATCGTATTCCCCGATTGGGCTGCTCTATATGAGGCTATACGTTGCATTCTGGGTGATGGGGTCCGTAATAAATCCTGAATGGATGCACTCATATTTATTGTCTCAAAAGCTCACCATGAGCCCCGGCAAAGCACTGTCCTTATCCATGGCACATGCTCCACAGTAGAATTCGATAAATCACAAACTCTGTGGCCCCCTGTTATTGCTCTCCTGGGGTGGTGCGGGCTCAGCGGCAGGACGGCCGCTCATAGATTTATACACACCGGGGAGTTCCAAGTTGAGTCGCTCTCGAACACACGCCGCATTCCCCAAAGCCTTTAATGGTATGGACACAGTATTCCGCCAGTCATACAGGACATCTTACAACAGCCTGACGCGTTTCAAGTTCCACTCTTCATCAGAGGCTGATGTTCTAAGAAAGAGTGCATGGCGGTCTTCGTCATCCTTATATGCCAATATCGTATTCCCTGATTGGGCTGCTCTATATGAGGCTATACGTTGCATTCTGGGTGATGGGGTCCGTAATAAATCCTGAATGGATGCACTCATATTAATTGTCTCAAAAGCTCACCATGAGCCACGGCAAAGCACTGTCCTTATCCATGGCACATGCTCCACAGTAGAATTCGATAAATCACAAACTCCAGGGCCCCGTGAGCTTTTGAGACAATTAATATGAGTGCATCCATTCAGGATTTGGCGCGTGTTCGAGTGCGACTCAACTTGGAACTCTCCCCGGTGTGTATAAATATATATTTATATATATATTTACTTAAAAAACCATAGGTTTCACACATGTTATAGTTAGCTGGGCATTTCCCTCGAAAAAACCCAATGAAATTCCCCTGTTATAGTTAGTGCAGGCAACTATAACTCACGCGACCGCAATCCTCTGCTGATGACGTCAGATATTACATCACTGATTAAATATGTGTCTTTCTGAAAAATAAATATTTGTAATATATGTATAGCTAAAGATTATTGGAAGAAGACATGGGTAAATAGGTGTCTAAATACAGTGATGTAATATCTGACGTCATCAGCAGAGGATTGCGGTCGCGTGAGTTATAGTTGCCTGCACTAACTATAACGGGGGAATTTCATTGTTTTTTCCAAGGGAAATGTCCAGCTAACTATAACATGTGTGAAACCTATGGTTTTTTAAGTGAATTTGCAAGGTTTTTTAAATGCTAATTCCTAACTATAACGTGTGTGAAACCTATGGTTTTTTAAGTGAATTTGTACGTTTTTTTAAATGCTAAGTTATGTATTTATTAATATTTTGTTTTTTCAGGTTCTTCACCGTGCGCGCACCGTGCGTGCCTATAGATATATATGTACTTTTAACTTACATTTTCTCAGGAACTACTGAACAGATTGACTCCAGATAGTCAAAAGGCACATCCCTGACCTGAGGACTACCTCTCTGCCAAATTTCAAGTAATTCTGTTCAGCCGTTCGGGCTGTACCTTGGACTAAAGGTCCCTATGGAAAAATGCATGGGGAAAATGTGTTTTGGGACCCCCCTTTTTTCGCGGCCCCCGCTTCACTAATCACCCCGAGACTTTCAGGGTAGGAGCGGAGCGGAGCGCCCCACCTATGTTGAAAGTTATTCAAAATATTTCCTATGGAAACACGGTCCTAACTATAACTATCTACTGGCGACCGCCAGTAGATTATATATATATCTATATATATATATATATATATATATATATATATATATTACCTACTGGCGGTCGCCAGTAGGTAGTTATAGTTAGGACCACGTTTCCATAGGAAAACCTCAACATTCTATTTTGAATAACTTTGGCGCCGGTCGACGAATCCTCGCGAATTTCTCAAAATAGGTGGGGCGCTACGCTCCGCTCCTACCCTGAAAGTCTCGGGGGGATCCGTCAAGCGGGGGCTGAGATAAAAGGGGGGTCCCAAAACGCGTTTTTCCCATGCATTTTTCCATAGGACGTTTAGAACGAGCTACAGCCCGAACGGCTGAACAGAATTACTCAAAATTTGGCAGAGAGGTAGTCCCTAGGTCAAGGAAGTGCCTTTTGTAGGTTTGGTGTAAATCTGTTCAGTAGATTCTGAGAAAATAGCCTTTAAATCAATATATATATCTGAGCCCGCTTACGGTACGCTTACCGTACGCTTACGGTAAGCGTACGGTGGCGTGCGCGAGCGCGATTCTGATTGGCTCTTAGATCTTAGTAAACATTCGAATCGGCCGAAACCAGGAAGCGGCGGCCGCCATTTTGTGTATTTCACTCAGAAAAAAAAGAGTGAAAACAAGGAAAGGGGGCAATGAGGAGAGTTACAGACCCCCTTACATTTGTGAGGGGGTCAAAGAAGGACTGTAAAGTACAAAGAAAACATTTATTGATTTTAAAAAAAATCACGGGGTACGCGTACGGTAAGCTTACGGTAAGCGTACGGTAGAAAAAAAAAAAAAAAAAAAAATGAAAATCAGATTTAAGTGTTTAGATATTAGGGGGCTCTAAAAAGAGCCGTTGTGTTTATGAAATGATTTTTTAGTGGTACCTACAAGTAAGTACCGATGCAGAGTCTAAGGTTCAAGAGGAAGACTCTGTTCCCTTCATCATTGAAACGCAAGTTGTTGTGGTAAATGGCACCCATACCATAGTCACGGAGGAAAGCAGTACCAGATTTGTTGACGTGCTTTCTTTCTTTGTCATCGCACCGCGTGCCCACCGTGCGTGCACGGCACTAACTGCGTAAAGTGGGAGCGCGGTGCGCAAAGCGCACCGCGTGCTCACTGTGCGCGCACGGTGCGCGAAGCGCACCGTGCGCGCACGGAACGAACTGCGTTAAGTGGGCGCGCACGCCACGAATGGCGTAAAGTAACTTAGCATTTAAAAAACCGTACAAATTCACTGAAAAAACCATAGGTTTCACACACGTTATAGTTAGGAATTAGCATTTAAAAAACCTTGCAAATTCACTGAAAAAACCATAGGTTTCACACATGTTATAGTTAGCGGAAATTTTACTGATAAAAAACCAATGAAATTCCCCCGTTATAGTTAGTGCAGGCAACTATAACTCACGCGACCGCAATCTTCTGCTGATGACATATGTGTCTTTATGAAAAAAAAATATTTGTAATATATGTATAGCTAAAAATGTATGGAAGAAGACATGGGCAAATAAGTGTCTAAATACAGTATTAGCATCAGCAGAGGATTGCGGTCGCGTGAGTTATAGTTGCCTGCACTAACTATAACGGGGGAATTTCATTGGTTTTTTATCAGTAAAATTTCCGCTAACTATAACATGTGTGAAACCTATGGTTTTTTCAGTGAATATATATATATATATATATATATATATGTTTCACAAAATGCCCCTAAGGAGCCGGCACACCCAGGACTGCTCCTCTTCATATGTGGCTTAACAGATAGCTCCCCATATTTTAGCCGACGCGTTTCGGATTCAAAAACCCTTCTTCTCAGGCAATTCAGGAATGACGGCAAACAACGCACATACTTGTGTAATCCCTCTTTTATTTCCAATAAGCATGTTAATCACCCCCAAAGGATTCTGGGACCAGTAGTGCTGAGTCTTTATCGCCAATGTGCGCCGTCGGATATTTCCTTTTTCCTTTCATAGAACAATCACTGGGGTTCTGTAAGTCTTTAAAAATCAATCAGGAGGGCATCTCCCGTTTCACTCAAACTGTCGCAATCAAGACAGCAAGCGAACCCACGATGTTGAGGCGGTGGGATTCCCAGCAGTACAACCGCATAGAACTCACCGTACCGTGAGCCAATCCATCTAGAGGCGCACGGACCCCCGCAGACTCAGTGGTGGTGCCAGGCCGTGACCAAGGGCTGGTCACTTAAATGTTTCACAAAATGCCCCTAAGGAGCCAGCACACCCAGGACTGCTCCTCTTCATATGTGGCGTAACAGATAGCTCCCCATATTTTAGCCGACGCGTTTCGGATTCAAAAACCCTTCTTCTCAGGCAGTTCAGGAATGACGGCAAACAACGCACATACTTGTGTAATCCCTCTTTTATTTCCAATAAGCATGTTAATCACCCCCAAAGGATTCTGGGACCAGTAGTGCTGAGTCTTTATCGCCAATGTGCGCCGTCGGATATTTCCTTTTTCCTTTCATAGAACAATCACTGGGGTTCTGTAAGTCTTTAAAAATCAATCAGGAGGGCATCTCCCGTTTCACTCAAACTGTCGCAATCAAGACAGCAAGTGAACCCACGATGCTGCGGCGGTGGGATTCCCAGCAGTACAACCGCATAGAACTCACCGTACCGTGAGCCAATCCATCTAGAGGCGCACGGACCCCCGCAGACTCAGTGGTGGTGCCAGGCCGTGACCAAGGGCTGGTCACTTAAATGTTTCACAAAATGCCCCTAAGGAGCCGGCACACCCAGGACTGCTCCTCTTCATATATGGCTTAACAGATAGCTCCCCATATTTTAGCCGACGCGTTTCGGATTCAAAAACCCTTCTTCTCAGGCAGTTCAGGAATGACGGCAAACAACGCACATACTTGTGTAATCCCTCTTTTATTTCCAATAAGCATGTTAATCACCCCCAAAGGATTCTGGGACCAGTAGTGCTGAGTCTTTATCGCCAATGTGCGCCGTCGGATATTTCCTTTTTCCTTTCATAGAACAATCACTGGGGTTCTGTAAGTCTTTAAAAATCAATCAGGACGGCATCTCCCGTTTCACTCAAACTGTCGCAATCAAGACAGCAAGCGAACCCACGATGCTGCGGCGGTGGGATTCCCAGCAGTACAACCGCATAGAACTCACCGTACCGTGAGCCAATCCATCTAGAGGCGCACGGACCCCCGCAGACTCAGTGGTGGTGCCAGGCCGTGACCAAGGGCTGGTCACTTAAATGTTTCACAAAATGCCCCTAAGGAGCCGGCACACCCAGGACTGCTCCTCTTCATATATGGCTTAACAGATAGCTCCCCATATTTTAGCCGACGCGTTTCGGATTCAAAAACCCTTCTTCTCAGGCAGTTCAGGAATGACGGCAAACAACGCACATACTTGTGTAATCCCTCTTTTATTTCCAATAAGCATGTTAATCACCGCCAAAGGATTCTGGGACCAGTAGTGCTGAGTCTTTATCGCCAATGTGCGCCGTCGGATATTTCCTTTTTCCTTTCATAGAACAATCACTGGGGTTCTGTAAGTCTTTAAAAATCAATCAGGAGGGCATCTCCCGTTTCACTCAAACTGTCGCAATCAAGACAGCAAGCGAACCCACGATGCTGCGGCGGTGGGATTCCCAGCAGTACAACCGCATAGAACTCACCGTACCGTGAGCCAATCCATCTAGAGGCGCACGGACCCCCGCAGACTCAGTGGTGGTGCCAGGCCGTGACCAAGGGCTGGTCACTTAAATGTTTCACAAAATGCCCTCCCACCTGTTGCCTGCCATATGGGTCCAAGTGAATCTCTTTGGTTGTAGTGTGAAAAAGGATTACGTGTGGGCCTAGCTGTGCTGTATGAATATATGGCTGTTTTATTTATTAATAATTGCCAGATGACTTTAAAATGCAGGAGATAAATTGGCAATCTATAATTCTGGGATTCTTGATTTGGGCTTAGAATTTCTGGTCGGTGGGACAATCAGGTGGATTTAAATTTCCTATAAAATTTAATATTTTTTGGGATTCCTGTTTTGTATTTGTTCCGGAATGACCACCGTTCTTTAAGGCTGAATTTGATTTTATAGGGCCTAATCTATTTTGTCCTCCATTTGCCCGCATCCTTTTGGTCTACTGCAGGTGCTATAGATGCACTCTGATTGTTGTGGGGTTGACAGGTCTTTTGTTGACATCATGAAGCCTTATATTGGGGAGAGGGTGAATGTAAACTACTGGATATTTGATATATCTAAGCATTTACCCAAAGACTGCACCATGTTCAGCAGAAGCTGCACAACTGAAAGATCCTGTTGCCTGTAGATTATGGAACTAGTACATATGGAGCCATTTGGTGGACAAGTATCGCCTCCCCCCCCCCCCCACTCGCCAGCAGATGCAAAGCCTGAACAATAATATGATTATAAAACAGGTGTGGCATCATTTTTTGTTTTTTCACATGGCTGAGTCTTGGGGCATGGGGAGGAGTGGTGGGCACTGCTGCAAGTGTGCATAAGGGTTTGGCCTGCAGCCTTAGGATGGCCAAACTGACATGCGCACTGAGATGTCTCCAACCTGAGCTGTGTTGCTGAGTTGGAGACAACGGGCATAGGGTCCCAGTCCCTGTGGGAGTGCAAATCCAGCCCGCTCAGGCCAATCCCGGTACTTCTCATATGCTGTGAGCAGTGTGAGAGTTCTTCTGGATTGGCCTTGGGGGAGTCTCGAAGCCCATGCTGCAGTTGGACCAGAGGAGCAGCAATGAGGCTGGTGGCAGGTAAGTTCTTTTTTTGTTTTTTTCTGTGTTGTTATTGTCATCCAATCTCTTCCCCCGCCACATCACTTTTTCCTGACACCAGCTGCTACTGATATAGAGTCGGAGCGCATTTAAGTGCTTAAAGACTTGGGGGCAAATTTATGAGGCTTACATCATGTTTGCACCACACAAAGTGGTACATGCGTGACGTAAGCCTCCAAGTCCAATTTATGAAGCCATGCAAAACCATTCTGCATGGCTTTAAATGTCTTAAAAATCTGGAGTAAGGCAACACTGCGCAAGTTGTTCCATTGTGGTGAGTATTCCCACACAACTCCCATGGTTTTTGACACATAGTGGTGCATAACAAGGAGAAAAATCTTTATATATCTCCATTTGTTCCTCTTTCTACGTGTGCCGCATGGGAAAAGCCTCTCAGGATTGTTTTTATAAAGGACGGTGCCTGTTCCTGCACAAAAACAATCCTGCATGCAATGGAGTCACTCTTGCACCATGGTACAAGGGAGCCTGTGTTGGCGCTAGGCTGCCAAAATAGTGCCAGCACAAGTGGCAATGACAGGAATGCACGGTATTTGGTAAATAAGGTGCATTCCTGCTCTTTTCCTATGACGCAGGGCAGCACAGCAAGATGACTGGCTGTGCTGCCCTGCTCCACAAATGTCATAAATATGGCCCTTGGTTTCCAACTTGGCCAAGTTAAATCAGGCCTTGGGCTAAGGGAGAACAAATGATATCTTGTGATATCTCCTGCATATCCTGAGAGTAGATCCAGTTAACAAATGAATTTCTATCCATGTCAATGAATCGGTTATTATTGCAGGGCAGTTGAAACTATTAAAGTTTCTCTCAGCTGGTTAGCCAAAATAATATGCACACAATAGGACAATGAAGTTGAAAGGCAGAATCAGATGAGTGCCAGAGTTCCAGCTATTTCAAAGATTGAAGACAAGCCCTACGGTGGTTTTCAATGATTCGCCATGGTTCTCTGGGGGGCCAGTGAAGCACTACCACCTAGGACCAAATACAGGTGTTCAACTTGACTATTTCATTTTTCTGCATGCTAAGTATACAGTTGCCTCGCTTCTAGGTAATTATCTTAACAAATAATTTCATACAATTCCTATGCTTTAATATTTTAATTTATCTTTATCCTAAAACACATTTAGCAAAATCCATTTTTCATCTGTCAAGCATTCTGCAAATTATTTTACAAACGTTATGTTTACACTATGAATAATATTTTTAGTGTATGTCACCAGTTGGTATGATTTTGCAAACAATCTGGGGTTGAAATGAATCAACAGATGTATGAGTCTATTTTCATGTCCCAGGTGTCTAAATATTATGATGTGTTAGATTTTGCAAGCACAGATTCCCTACACAACTAATTAGTTGATGAGTGGGATTATAAAGAAAGAAAAGAAAATCCTTATCACGCGGTTGTGCAAGTCCATCAGTGGCACCACTGCTGCGTTGCCACTGGAGGTCTCAGTCATTAAATGCAGTCAAATAGTTTAACATAATTACTTATTTTAATCAGAAGCCTAGTTACCGTTTTAAGAAAATTCTTCAGTTAAAATTGTTAATGCCAGACAAAACTTGGCAGCTTTTCTTTGATTGTATATGAAAGGGTTGCAGTTTTGAGTTTGTTCTGTCTGCAATTCCTCTTAACATGTTCTACATCATATTTTTAATAAAACTATTTTTTCAAACATTTGTGAAATAAGTATATACAATAAGTATATACAAAAATGTAATTTATAGATCAATAGCTAATTTGGGAAATTAATCTAGGAAGAGTCAAAGATGAACTTTGTGGAAGCAAAATATTTGCCACATTAATACACTACTAACAACTGAGGCATAAATTTGGTAGGTGAGTTAAACCCATATCTGAAAAAAAGCAACTGCGCAATGTACAGTGTTAATAAAAAACTGACAGAGATTCACTAATAGAAACATCCCAGACTTGCCTCCTCAAATACACATACTAGGGTACAGAATACTCTAGCACAGCAGTTCTTATCCTTTTGACTGTTGCGGACCGCCAATGAATCATTACTGGGATCCAGGGACCCCACTGAATCATTATCAGAAGCTGGAGACCCCCAGCCTAAGCAATTTCTATGATTTGAACCTCTAAACCAATGGTCTCCAACCTATTCTCTAGTAAGAGCTACTTCTGATCAGTCAAAATCATTGTGAGCTACTGAAGGCTAAGCAGCTCGCACAATATTACCAGACACCCCCACACCCAGCTTAATTGTTTTAAGCCTAATGTCCTTAGAGTCAGATACTATGGTTTGAACAAAATATGTAGACTAGGTGTGTTATAACACGGCTTGCATGTGTGTCAGTGACAGCGGGATCTTTGGGCATGTATGAACATATGAATGGGATAGATGTGTTTGGTTGACTGAGAGCCTGTGTTGTTTGTGGCACAGGACATGCCTTTCACCACATGTGGCATAGTTACATGTATAACACAAACATACAACCATTGTTTAAATGGGAGAAATTTAATGTGTACAAAATGTTCAGCAAAAATGTTCATAATATGGAACATTTTTCTGCACTTTAAATTTCTCCCATTTTAAATAATGGCTGTATTTTTCAGTTATAAACATGGCACCATGTCTACCAGCCACTGGGAGATATGTGTAAAGGCGACACTTTGAAAAGGGAGAAAATTAATATGAAGAGTTAACTTTGTTTATATGGATTCCATAAAACTCATCATTTAAATGTTCTCCCATTTTCAATATCCCATTAACAAACAGCAGACCTCTTGCTCCAAGTGGCCTATAGACATGGTGCCATATTTATAACAAGTAAATACAGACATTGATTTAAATGTGAGGAATGTATTGTGAAGGAACTTATTTCATTAAACATTAAGACGTAATTGGCTTAATTGGAAGTGGAGAATTAATGTTGACTAGAAATATGTTTCTTCACTTTAAAATTCTTCCATTAAAAAAAATAAATGGCTGTATTTTTAGATAATAAATTTGGCACAGTGACTACTGGCCATTGGGAGCAAAAGACCTGCTGTTTTTAAATAGGAGAAAATTAAAATGAAGAGTTCACTAAATCATTAGCTAATTTTTCATTTAAATTATCTCCCATTTAAAAGCATTTGGAAACATCATTGTGTTCTCAGGCTCCAATATTGAGTTGCTCCAGTTCTTTACCTCTGTGCCCCAGCCTGAGCCATAAATCTGACTGAGGACTGCTCATTATCAAGCCCTGCTATCTGCAGCCTGATGATAATAATGTAAAATAAACACATCCTTCCCTTAACTTTAAAAAGATGTGACCCTGTGCTTATTTGAAAATGAACAAAATGCTGTGATCTACTCTGAAGGTGTATGCATGCTACTCTTAATTTGCGAGTGACTGGCTGTAGACACCTGCTCTGAACAATACAGAAAAATACAAAAACATATATACACCAAACAAATGTCCAAAGATTTGAATATTTATTTATATTCACAATCAAATTTAGAAAATATTTCAATATTTCTTCTTTATATGCATATTATATTAATTTTGATTTATTAATTTAAACACTATTTAATTTTGGAAAACAGTTGTGCACCACCTGAAGAGGCCTTGCGAACCCCAGGGGTCCCCAGACCACAGTTTCAGAACCATCGCCCTAGCATATGTAATTAAGAAGGACTGACACACAACTTGCAGCCCCTCTTTAGATACTTTGGAAAGTACACAGAATCTAGACCACAGCAGACAGTCAACTCATTAACCACTTATCTGGAGCCACCACTCAAAGGTCTCTAGTCATTACTAAGTCTTCCTGCAGATAGACGTACTAATAAGTACTGTCTACAAACAGCTTTTAGCTGTCTGTTGTCAAAGAACTGTTGTGGACAATACCAATTGTTTTGATTTGCTTTCCACAGGTTGATTTTCTTGTCAATCTCATTTGCATGTTTCTTATTCAATGGCTTTCTTTCCTCTTCCTGAGTCTCTTCCTCCCAGGAAGCATAGCTTGTTTCCCATCCTGTCCAGTAGATTACTTCTATTCTTCCACTGCATATATTCAGTAAACTTCTCTTTTCTTTTTCTTTTAGCAGTTTACACAAGTGCACATTTGCTTTTTCTGTCCCTCATGAGCTGCTTACCCAGTGATATTCTTAGCCCGCTCTTGGTGTCCCTCCATCTACCCCTTCCAGCACGACTGTTGCTTATTTCTTCACTTCTCATTCTGGTATCTCAGGTCCTCAGTTTCGCTCCACCATCTCCTCTTGCTCAATTCGCCACTGACCCTCCTGCTCCTACATTGCACCCTGCTCTGCCTCGTTTTTTAGAGGGCCCAACCACTGCAATTTGCTGCTGGGCTGCTTCTTTCCAGACAAAAATTGTTTTGCTGCACTTTTTATATAATAATTGCTCTACATCCTGCTCCAAGATGGACATCTGCCATTTTCAACATAAATTCTGAATTTATAAACAAACCAGGCCACTCTGTTGGCCATTCCTTCTTTCAGTAAGTCTCTCATTCACAGGAGCTCTTGGTTCTCATGGATAACCATCTCTCAAAGCAGATTTATTTGAAATTAGAATTATTTAACAATCGCCCCTTAGTTCAGAGATGCCAATATCTAGTCTATTTCCAACTATAATTTCCTCCTGAGACTTAAATGCCAGCGATATGTTCACTATAGTATGGTAAATGGACATAATATCGAAAAAATAATATCGAACAACAAGAATATCGAAGGTAAAATATCGAGATAACATTAATATCGAAGTGTAGAATATCGAGGTAAGTAATATCGTGTTTTAAGTGTTTAGTAAAATATCGAAGTATGAAATATCGAAGTAGTAATATCGTTTGAAGATAATATCGATTGAATAGTTTTGTGAGAAATATCGAAATATAATATATATATTGTTTAAAATGTGTATTTCATGTATATTGAATAAGTAAATTGTTTAATCATATTTGTATAAATACTTTATTATTGTTTAAAATATAATTAATAGTGTTAAGTAATTTATTGTATGATATGTTTTAGGAGCGGGATGTTGGGTTATTAGGGGATAAGGGTGGGGAGTGTTTTAAAAATATTAGTGTAAAATCAGATAATAATTTAAAATTATTAAATAATAAATAATTATGAATAGTAAATTGTAATGAAATTTCTAAATTAAATATTAGTAATTTAGAAAAAATAAAGAAATTATATAAATTTTTTAGGAGCGGGATGTTGGGTTATTAGGGGATAAGGGTGGGGAGTGTTTTAAAAATGTTATAGTAAAATCAGATAATAATGTAAAAATTAGGAATATTTTAGATTTCGAAATGTAACAATTTCTATACAAATTCGAAATAAAATATTTTAAAATTAAAATGGAATATTATTTTTTTTTTATGAGTGGGATGTATGGTTATTAGGGGATAATGGTGGGGAGTGTTTTAAAAATTTTAGTGTAAAATCAGATAATAATTTAAAATTATTAAATAATAAATAATTATGAATAGTAAATTGTAATGAAATTTCTAAATTAAATATTAGTAATTTAGAAAAAATCAAGAAATTATATAAATTTTTTAGGAGCGGGATGTTGGGTTATTAGGGGATAAGGGTGGGGAGTGTTTTAAAAATGTTATAGTAAAATCAGATAATAATGTAAAAATTAGGAATATTTTAGATTTCGAAATTTAACAATTTCTATATAAATTCGAAATAAAATATGTTAAAATTAAAATGAAATATAATTTTTTTTTTATGAGTGGGATGTATGGTTATTAGTGTATAAGGGTGGGGTGTGTATTAAAAAGATTAGTGTAAAATCAGATAATAATTTATAAATATTACATAAAAAATAATTATGAATAGTAAATTGTAAAGAAAATTCCAAATTAAATATTTATAATTTAGAAATTCAAAAAAAAATTATATATATTTTTTAGGAGCGGGATGTTGGGTTATTAGGGGATAAGGGTGAGGAGTGTTTTAAAAATGTTATAGTAAAAACAGATAAAAATGTAAAATTTTGTAATATTTAAGATTTCGAAATTTAAACATTTCTATAAAAATTATAAAGTAGATTTTGTAAAAATCTAATGAAATATTTTTTTAAATTTATGAGTGGGATGTATGGTTATTAGTGTATAAGGGTGGGGAGTGTATTACAAAGATTAGTGTAAAATCAGATAAAAATTTAAAATATTACATAATAAATAATTATGAATAGGAAATTGTAAAGAAAATTATAAATTAAATATTTATAATTTTGAAATTTAAAATTATATTATATATATTTTTTAGGAGCGGGATGTGGGGTTATTAGGGGATAAGGGTGGGGAGTGTTTTAAAAATGTTATAGTAAAATCAGATAATAATGTAAAAATTTGTAAATTTTTAGATTTCGCAATTTAAAAATTTATATAAAATTACGAAATTGAATATTTTCAAATTCTAATGAAATATTAATTTTGTTTTAGGAGTGGGATGTAGGGTTATTAGTGTATAAGGGTGGGGAGTGTATTAAAAAGATTACTCTAAAATTGGATAATAAGTTATAAATATTATTACTAAAGAATTAGACATGTTAAAATTTTAATTTCATTTTGACAATGTTTAAAAAATATTTTCAAAATAATTTCGACCTTATTTTTTTGTTTCATGGTAGGGAATTTGGGTTTTAAGGGTGTAAGGGTGTGGATTGTATTTTAATGATTGTTACAAAATTATAGAGTAATAAATAAATATTTAATTGGGAATAATTGTAATATGTGAACATTTTGGGACTAATGTAGGTAAATAAATTTAACCTGTTCTTAAATACCCAGCCATACCTAATCGGTACATTAGAATCTGTAAGTTATATGTAGGTAACAATTCGGTAACAGTTACCTATTCGGTAACATTAGGTAATCACGATTCGGAATTCACCTAATCCGTAAATACCCAGGTGGTATTTACTCAATCGGTAAATACCCAGGTGGTATTTACCCAATCGGTAAATACCGAGGTGGTATTTAGCTATTCGGAAAATACCAAGGTGGTATTTAGCGATTCCTAAAATACAAAGGAAAATACCACCTTCCCTTAACTAAGTAGCTAATATCATAATGATGTTATAATAGAAGGTCTCTTAGGCTTGAATAGGGGACCCCATACCTCAAAAATAAGTTCAGTGAAATCACATCTCAGGAGCATCAGGAGCCGTCTCGCAGGAAGGCTCGTCTTCAGTCTGAATAATAAACCTGATGTCTGTGACATGAAAAGCAACAACTTTCAGGTATTTGCAGCTGCGCGTGTGTCATGGCTAAAGAGTGGGTCGAACAACCTAGAGTGGAACACATGCATTGTGTAAAATTCCTGACTGTGTGTCACAGCATGTACAGACCAAGGTCTCTGCGCAGAGCTTGGGATGGAAACAACAGAATGCACTCGTCTGAAGGAAGTCTCGAGTAAGCAGTTTATTCAAGACAGAACATGTAAACCCAGTGTCGTGTGCAAAGACAAAAATATGGCTACATAACATTCAACGTGGTTATGCCAACTGAACAATGTATGCACGTATTCAGGGAGAACTCACTACACGCCCCCTTGAGCGAAGCAATATGTAATAGGCAAGAAAAGAGAGAACGCAGAGTTCAGTTTCGTCAGAGCAGAACAAGGCGTAACCAATGCAGCGCCAAAGTCCTAAAGTCCAATTAATTGCAGCATAAAATTCAAAAAAACACAATGCAAGTATAGTAAAAAACTCAAGCCGACCATCAGGAAGAGAAAAAAGAGAAATAAAAGAAATAAATGTTGCGCCAGGGTGCTGTCCAGTAGTACAGGCGCAATGGACGACAATCCAGTTAATCCATGAATGTATAGGCAGCATATGTGGCCACGGCTTCCAACAAAAATTCGTTTGCAGGGCCACTAAAAGTCTCAGCCATCCAATTAAGTAAAGAAAAGGAACATACGTGTTCTCCAACCAACGGAGCCTCTAGCACAATCAGAGGGCACCCGGAATGTTCCTCCAAATAGCTCATGGACAAGAAGTCGGAGGCTGCCGCTGAGATGTCCCAATTACCCAGGATACCATGCGCCGCCCCACACGCCATGATCCGGACACCAGAACAGGCCAACTCGTGAGACACTAAGGGCCTCATTAGTCGATCGAAATCCGGCACCGGAGACACTATGTTGGTCAAGCACAAATCCAGAGGCCATTCAAAGGGACAATCCAGGCAGTGTAATACAGGTTGTACACAGGTGAAGTTGGAATACCTGAAGGATAATCCATAAGCCAGACTCAAAGTCGCCAATGGCAAAGTACCATAGAAGTCAAGCATCCGATCACGAAGAAGATGCAGACGGTGCTCGTGTGGCATAGAAGGAGTAGCCATTCCGGAATATGGAAAGGAAAAGCAGCACACCTGCCACTAGCGCCAGGAGCAGCGGGACACCTCCAAAGATGATCGAGAACAGTGAATGAACAAATGCCGGTATTACACCAAAAATAGTTTGGGAAGAGGTCACGAGACCCGAGCCCACATGTTTAAAAAAATGAGCCAGGCCGGTGGTGGACAAGGCATTGATAATAGTTTGGATCAAAGAGCCCAAATGCAGGGGGAGGTCAGTATTCAGAGGCGCCTGTATCTCATTGCGCGTATGAGCAACGTGAAGGAGAAATGTTTTAGTAGAGGAAGTCAAAGGAACCTCTTTGTGGGACAATGGCTCTCTATTCGGCTCAACTTGTTGAACTCTGCTTTCAAGGTTGGAATCGAAGGCCAGATGGAAACATCCCGCCGCATATGCGGGGGTGGAAAAAGAACAGTATTGCAGCAGACAACTTAATGCGAGACAGTTATGTACTGGATTCCCACTCACATCCAGCAGCAAGCTTCATTATTCAACATTAAATGAATAGCGTTTGCAAGCAGAGTGAAAGAAGGTGTAATCACAGGCACTGGGATACCTCGTAGGACGCACGCCAGAATCTGGGCTTGTACATAGCATGCGCCGTGTACTTGCATGTGCCTATTGTCTGATGTATGGATCATAGAAGAGAGTGTGCTAAAGCTTTTATCTATAACGGCTAAGGCCTTCTCCATGTTTGCTTGGTCAATAGCTCTCAATCTGGAAGCCGCCTCACTGTGCGACAACTTGCAGACTTCGTTGTAAATAGCATACGCCCACCTTTTGGTTATGCCACCCAAAGGACCATTCACAAAATCACTCAATTCGGTATGCACCTTGATGGAGTGGGTGGACTTCCTGATCCTGTAGATGTGCTCTGTGTCAGCTGGTGGACAGATTGGGATGTGTGTACCATAAATGCAGCCAATGAAATGGGGGAACTGTGCCATGTGAGAAATGTCTGTTTTTGTTTACTGCAGTGCAGCCTGTGTGTTGTGGAAGCAGATGTAGTGGTGCATTCTCTGCATCATGGCATCCAGGAAATTCAAGAAGGAACGGGACAGCCAACTCTGGGATACACCACCCACCTCAGCTGTCACCACCTGATAACCGCCGGATGCCAACACATGTGGGCTGCAGAGTACCTGCACATGTGGGGGTTTGGCGTGCGCCCTTCTTATTGGCTGGTCCAGGAGTGGGTGCAGGTCCCTGATTAAGTCAATGATGGTTTCGGGGTGTAGCTTGGACCTCTCATGTATCTCTGCATCAGTCAGCTGGAATAGTGTGATGCGCTGTCTGTAGATGCGTTCCTCCCGTCGCCAAACCCTCAGTCCTGCTGCCTGTACATGTAGGCGCCTTGCAATGACGTACATAGCGGACATGTTGTCCACGCTGTTGCATTTTGGGATTGCTTATCTGCACTGTTGATTGTTACCACCTGCTTTCAATCCGTGTTAATTACCTACTCTTATTTACCCATTGTCTTGGATTTCTTAATTACCTAGTGCTCCTACATGTCATTTTAATTTTTACCACTTCATATTTACCACTTCATATTTACCTATTCGTTAATTATGTATTCGGTAACTCTTAATCCGTATTTAGGAATTCTGTGAATATGAATCGGTATTTACCCCCTCATATTTACCTAAAAGTGGTTTTTGGACTCCTACATCTCACTTGTTTGAATATCCGTCTGTAACCGCATATTTACCTAAAATCCGCCGTTACCCACCTGTATTTGGCTACCTACATGAGGCCCCTTATGTCGAAATTGAATTATGTAATTTTAATAGGAAAATCTAATTTCAATATTTATGTAGTGTTTATGGGTGGGATTTGGGTATATTAGGGGAGAAGGGTGGGGAGTAATTTTTAAAAATAATAGTGTAAATATAGATTATACAAAAAATCACATTATTTGTAAATATTGTGAAATCAAAAATTTACAAATATAAATATAATAAAATAATTGTATAGTTGATGGAAAAGATATTGTACATATTTTTTTTTAAATTATGGTGATTATGGGATAGGGGTGGGTATTGCAACTATAGTTTTTTAATTTTTAATAGTTTATAAATTATATCTCATAGTTAATACATGTAGCTCATTAATATTTTAAGTGATCTTATAACCAGCACCTTCTCTCAGTTTGATCTTTCTGGAGTGGGAATATTAAATTATATAGGGTTAATGTCCAGCACCTGTCCTGACTTAATGTTAGCTGGAGTGGGAATAGTAAATTATATACAGTTAGTGTCCAGCATCTTCCTTGAGTTTATGTTAACTGGAGTGGGAATAGTAAATTATATAGGGTTACTGTCCAGCACCTTTCTTGAGTTTATGTTAACTGGAGTGGGAATAGTAAATCATATAGGGTTAATGTCCAGCACCTTTCCTGACTTAATGTTAACTGGAGTGGGAATAGTAAATTATATAGGGTTACTGTCCAGCACCTTTCTTGAGTTTATGTTAACTGGAGTGGGAATAGTAAATTATATAGGGTTACTGTCCAGCACCTTTCTTGAGTTTATGTTAACTGGAGTGGGAATAGTAAATTATATAGGGTTAATGTCCAGCACCTGTCCTGACTTAATGTTAACTGGAGTGGGAATAGTAAATTATATACAGTTAGTGTCCAGCATCTTCCCTGAGTTTATGATATCTGGAGTGGGAATATTAAATTATTTAGGGTTAGTGTCCAGCACCTTTCCTGACTTTATGTTAACTGGAGTGGGAATAGTAAATTATATAGGGTTACTGTCCAGCACCTTTCTTGAGTTTATGTTAACTGGAGTGGGAATAGTAAATTATATAGGGTTACTGTCCAGCACCTTTCTTGAGTTTATGTTAATTGGAGTGGGAATAGTAAATTATATAGGGTTAATGTCCAGTACCTGTCCTGACTTAATGTTAACTGGAGTGGGAATAGTAAATTATATACAGTTAGTGTCCAGCATCTTCCCTGAGTTTATGATATCTGGAGTGGGAATATTAAATTTTTTAGGGTTAGTGTCTAGCACCTTTCCGGACTTTATGTTAACTGGAGTGGGAATAGTAAATTATATAGGGTTACTGTCCAGCACCTTTCTTGAGTTTATGTTAACTGGAGTGGGAATAGTAAATTATATAGGGCTACTGTCCAGCACCTTTCTTCAGTTTATGTTAACTGGAGTGGGAATAGTAAATTATATAGGGTTACTGTCCAGCACCTTTCCTGACTTTATGTTAACTGGAGTGGGAATATTAAATTATATACGGTTACTGTCCAGCACCTTTCTTGAATTTATGTTAACTGGAGTGGGAATAGTAAATTATATAGGGTCACTGTCCAGCACATTTCCTGAATTTATGTTAACTGGAGTGGGAATAGTAAATTATATAGGGTTATTGTCCAGCAGCTTTCTTGAGTTTATGTTAACTGGAGTGGGATTAGTAAATTATATAGGGCTACTGTCCAACACCTTTCATGAGTTTATGTTAACTGCAGTGGGAATAGTAAATTATATAGGGTTACTGTCCAGCACCTTTCCTGACTTAATGTTAACTGGAGTGGGAATAGTAAATTATATACAGTTAGTGTCCAGCATCTTCTCTGAGTTTATGATATCTGGAGTGGGAATATTAAATTATTTAGGGATAGTGTCCAGCACCTTTCCTGACTTTATGTTAACTGGAGTGGGAATAGTAAATTATATAGGGTTACTGTCCAGCACTTTTATTGATTTTATGTTAACTGGAGTGGGAATAGTAAATTATATAGGGTTAGTGTCCAGCAGTTTTCCTGACTTTAATGTAAGTGAAATGGGAATAGTAATTTCTATAGGGTTAGTGTGCTGAATGTATATGTATTGTGTTAATGAAGTATGCTTTTGGATGTAATTGAGGATAAAAAATGTGATTTTTACATTTAAAAAAAAAAAAATTAGCTACATTATATATGTGAGAGTTATAAATTAGGAAATCCAATGACACATTTTATCTTTTTATATAATCTTTATTTTTTTTAAAGAAACTAGTCAGATGATTTTTTTTTTTATTTACAGAATGGAGTATACATTAGTAGAGATACAGGAAATATGCTTTCATTTGTGTCTTTTTCAAATGTTTAAATTGAAATAAAATGTATTCATATTATTACATTTCATAACAGAAGTATTGATAATAACAAAAAAACATACATAACATTTATTAATTTTTAACATTGTTAGCAAAAAAACATTCTTACAGTATTCATATAATAATGTTTTTGTTGGCTATATACATAAAAAATATCATTGCATATTTAATTTCTGAAGAATATTTTTTCATTTTGATTTTGTTGTTGTACATAATTAGTACATGATACAAATTATGTTTTTATGCAATGTATTTTTAATGATTATTAATAATAATATTGTAGGAAATGTTAATATTATTAATTTTTATATTTTATAATTATATGAAAACTAATTTTTGTAACATGTACATTTTGTTAATAAATGTTAAATAATATAAACATTTTCTTAGTGTTTGTACAGTTGTGAAAATAAATTACTGTATTATAATCATAATAATAATGTTTTTATAATTATTATGAATATAATTTTTAAAGGTATTATTTTTTAGAAAATAATTTTCTACTAATTTTGATACATTTATGTGATATTTTTATATGATTATAATGTGTTCAATTTATTTACACTGATTTAAGCAGGGATTTTCATTTGAATGGGATTATTTTGTAACCTGTTCATGTTATTTTGGGTCATTTTGGAATGAGGAAGTTCGCGGTTGGAAGCTGCTTCGCGTTGAGCAAGGTAAGGGGTGTTTTAAGTATTAAGTGTTATTAAATACTTATGTTTAGGGTAGTTAGGATGTTTATAGTGTATTGATAGATAATTTAAAATGTTTTGGGTGTTTTTGACGTGTTACTAATGATTTAGTTACGTCTGTTTGTTTACTGGTAGTGACGTAGTTTTCGAAGTAAATATTGTGATTAAATATGTGTTGTTTTTAAATGATGTAATTGTATTTATTAAATGTATTTGGGTGTGATTGTGTGGGTGGGTATGTTTTCTTCTGTTTTTCAGGTAAATGTTGATCGATGTGTTTTTCGAAGACCAACACGCGTTTTTTTTTTTTTAAAGCGTGTGTTACTTGATTTAATTAATATTGTTAACACACTTTTTAAGTTTTTACGGGATTTCATGGAGCGTTTATTTAGATTTTTAAATTGTTTTCGGGTTTTTGAGGGTTTGGATATTATGATGAAAAGAGAGACGTTTTTTTTTTTTTTTTAAAGTGTGTTTTAGTTAATGGAACAAATAAAGTTATCACACTGTTTTTTTTAACCCGGATTTCCTGGAGCGTTTGTTACAATTTTGACCTTTTTTTCGGATTTTTGAATGTTTCACGTTTTTGGATTGGCCGAGGATGGATTTACATTGGATGTGTTTATTTTTTCTTTTTACTTGGTGGAATTCATCTTGTATGGGTACATCAATGGTAAGTTATATTTTGTGAACATTTGGGTGGGAAATGTTATTATAGTTTATTGTTATATATATTACATTTACAGAATTAATATTTAATTGTACATATATATTTCTTCTAAGAAAATGAAATGTTTCTGACAATTATATATTATTTCTGAAAATATAGTATTAATTTATGATTGCAATAGTTTATTGTATTGACCTATTTCATTTATTAGCTGTGTGTATGTTAATTATAAAATGCTTTTGGCTATTAGTGATAGGTAGTCTAGTCCACTTGTTGATGGGTATAGGTTTACTTGACTTTGTAGTAGATCAAACATTTGTTTGGTTTGTTTTGTTAATTTAGGACCTATTTGAGTCACAGATTGTTGCATCCGTAATTCTTGGTAGCTTTGTTCTTTTTGTAGAGATTCCACCAGTTTTTGTAGGGTAGGTTTCCCTCTGCTTGTAGTTGCTTGGAAGGCATTATGCCATCCTTCAACACTATTGTTTGTTTTGGATTGTTTATTTAAGGTACTCAGGTATACATTCCACCAAGGAATGTGGAACTTTGGTTGTCTTCTATGTCCTGATCTATGTAATCTTCCCACCCAGGTGTCCTCAAAGTAGTCTAGAAGTTGGCTTAATTTGTCTTCGTTCTTTTTGTAATAGGGACTTTCAATGAGAATATTATAGTGTTCTGCTACATCTGTTACAGGTACGTATGCTAGTGCTATTAGTTTTTTAACCTGGTAGGCAAAAGTACTATCTGTAGCATATTGTACACTTAGGTGCCAATTCCGATCCGGTAAAAACCGGGTACGAACCGTCGGACGGAGCCTTTTCTCCGTCCGACTCGTACCCGGTGCGAAATCCATCCGAAAATGCAAGTACGATTCATACGGAAACACCATTTCCGTACGATTCGAACAAAACACCGACCGAACAGAAACTAAACACAATTCCGATCCTGAAAGGAGCCGACGTGACGTCGGTACGCATCCAGCCTACGTTTCACGAACCAGGAAGTACGATTCGAACCGACGTCATCCCGCACGGAAAATATTTACCGGCTGCCAAAAACTGCCGGGAAATCAGGACGACACACGCAAGGAGCAGCTGGACGCGACGAACAGACATGGACCCGAACCTACGTGCCATCCCTGCCCTCCTAGCAGTCCACCTGGCGTACAGGAACCGACGCAGACGCCGCAGAAGGTCAGCACAACAACCAGGGGCAAAGGGGGGGGCAGGGGCAGGACACACAACACCAACACATGGTACCAAATCACACATGGCCTGGACATACCTGACCATCAGGGCCTGGTCACTTCCAGGGGGTGGGGGCAAGGCCAGCAACGCA
The DNA here is from genome assembly GCF_964204655.1 of Triturus cristatus. Taxonomy (NCBI): domain Eukaryota; kingdom Metazoa; phylum Chordata; class Amphibia; order Caudata; family Salamandridae; genus Triturus; species Triturus cristatus. The sequence goes on along the minus strand of NC_140581.1, from coordinate 673,537,407 downwards.
AGCGTCCGCCACAACGGAAGTGGATGGTCACGCGAACCGGTACGTACCCTACCCAGGCCGCAAGAGCGTGGGTACGGAACGTACCACGCGTCCCCCTACGTCACTCCAACAATAGCGGTACGGCCCGTACCCACGTCAGAAAGGCCTTGGTACAGCTCGTACCAGCATTGCTGGGGTCATGTAGGGGTACGCGTGGTACGACCCGTAGCCACGCCCCCAAGGCCTGTGTACGGTGCGGACCCCACGGCCCGCAACAATGGTGGGACGCACCGTACCCACACACCAAAGGCATGGGTACGGCCCGTACCCAGGCACGCAGAGCGTGGGCAGGGGTATGTACGGACCGTACCCCCACCCGTGGAAGTACGGCCCGTACCCCCACCCGTGCATGTACGCCCCGAACCCCCACTCGTGTATGTACGCCCCGAACCCCCACCCGTGTATGTACGCCCCGAACCGCCACCCGTGTATGTACGCACCCAAGCGCCACCCGTGTATGTACGCCCCGAACCCCCACCCCACCCTGGTATGTACGCCCCGAACCCCCACCCGTGTATGTACGCACCCAAGCGCCACCCGTGCATGTACGCCCCGAACCCCCACCCCACCCTGGTATGTACGCCCCGAACCCCCAGCCGTGTATGTACGCACCAAACCCCCACCCGTGTATGTACGCACCAAACCACCACACCAGCCGTGTATGTACGCACCAAACCCCCACCCCAGCCGTGTATGTACGCACCGAACCACCACCCGTGTATGTACGCACCGAACCACCACCCGTGTATGTACGCCCCCGAACCCCCACCCCAGCAGAGTATGTACGCCCCGAACCCCCACCCGTGTATGTACGGACCGAACCCCCACCCCAGCCGTGTATGTACGCACCAAACCACCACCCGTGTATGTACGCCCCCTAACCCCCCCCAGCCGTGTATGTACGCACCGAACCACCAGCCGTGTATGTACGCACCAAACCCCCACCCGTGTATGTACGCACCTAACACACACCCCAGCAGAGTATGTACGCCCCGAACCCCCACCCGTGTATGTACGGACCGAACCCCCACCCCAGCAGAGTATGTACGCCCCGAACCCCCACCCGTGTATGTACGGACCGAACCCCCACCCCAGCCGTGTATGTACGCACCAAACCACCACCCGTGTATGTACGCCCCCGAACCCCCCCCCAGCCGTGTATGTACGCACCGAACCACCAGCCGTGTATGTACGCACCAAACCCCCACCCCAGCCGTGTATGTACGCACCGAACCACCAGCCGTGTATGTACGCACCAAACCCCCACCCCAGCCGTGTATGTACGCACCGAACCACCACCCGTGTATGTACGGACCGAACCCCCACCCCAGCAGAGTATGTACGCCCCGAACCCCCACCCGTGTATGTACGGACCGAAACCCCACCCCACTCGTGTATGTACGCCCCGAACCCCCACCCGTGTATGTACGCCCCGAACCGCCACCCGTGTATGTACGCACCCAAGCGCCACCCGTGTATGTACGCCCCGAACCCCCACCCCACCCTGGTATGTACGCCCCGAACCCCCACCCGTGTATGTACGCACCCAAGCGCCACCCGTGCATGTACGCCCCGAACCCCCACCCCACCCTGGTATGTACGCCCCGAACCCCCAGCCGTGTATGTACGCACCAAACCCCCACCCGTGTATGTACGCACCAAACCACCACACCAGCCGTGTATGTACGCACCAAACCCCCACCCCAGCCGTGTATGTACGCACCGAACCACCACCCGTGTATGTACGCACCGAACCACCACCCGTGTATGTACGCCCCCGAACCCCCACCCCAGCAGAGTATGTACGCCCCGAACCCCCACCCGTGTATGTACGGACCGAACCCCCACCCCAGCCGTGTATGTACGCACCAAACCACCACCCGTGTATGTACGCCCCCTAACCCCCCCCAGCCGTGTATGTACGCACCGAACCACCAGCCGTGTATGTACGCACCAAACCCCCACCCGTGTATGTACGCACCTAACACACACCCCAGCAGAGTATGTACGCCCCGAACCCCCACCCGTGTATGTACGGACCGAACCCCCACCCCAGCAGAGTATGTACGCCCCGAACCCCCACCCGTGTATGTACGGACCGAACCCCCACCCCAGCCGTGTATGTACGCACCAAACCACCACCCGTGTATGTACGCCCCCGAACCCCCCCCCAGCCGTGTATGTACGCACCGAACCACCAGCCGTGTATGTACGCACCAAACCCCCACCCCAGCCGTGTATGTACGCACCGAACCACCAGCCGTGTATGTACGCACCAAACCCCCACCCCAGCCGTGTATGTACGCACCGAACCACCACCCGTGTATGTACGGACCGAACCCCCACCCCAGCAGAGTATGTACGCCCCGAACCCCCACCCGTGTATGTACGGACCGAAACCCCACCCCACTCGTGTATGTACGCCCCGAACCCCCACCCGTGTATGTACGCCCCGAACCGCCACCCGTGTATGTACGCACCCAAGCGCCACCCGTGTATGTACGCCCCGAACCCCCACCCCACCCTGGTATGTACGCCCCGAACCCCCACCCGTGTATGTACGCACCCAAGCGCCACCCGTGCATGTACGCCCCGAACCCCCACCCCACCCTGGTATGTACGCCCCGAACCCCCAGCCGTGTATGTACGCACCAAACCCCCACCCGTGTATGTACGCACCAAACCACCACACCAGCCGTGTATGTACGCACCAAACCCCCACCCCAGCCGTGTATGTACGCACCGAACCACCACCCGTGTATGTACGCACCGAACCACCACCCGTGTATGTACGCCCCCGAACCCCCACCCCAGCAGAGTATGTACGCCCCGAACCCCCACCCGTGTATGTACGGACCGAACCCCCACCCCAGCCGTGTATGTACGCACCAAACCACCACCCGTGTATGTACGCCCCCTAACCCCCCCCAGCCGTGTATGTACGCACCGAACCACCAGCCGTGTATGTACGCACCAAACCCCCACCCGTGTATGTACGCACCTAACACACACCCCAGCAGAGTATGTACGCCCCGAACCCCCACCCGTGTATGTACGGACCGAACCCCCACCCCAGCAGAGTATGTACGCCCCGAACCCCCACCCGTGTATGTACGGACCGAACCCCCACCCCAGCCGTGTATGTACGCACCAAACCACCACCCGTGTATGTACGCCCCCGAACCCCCCCCCAGCCGTGTATGTACGCACCGAACCACCAGCCGTGTATGTACGCACCAAACCCCCACCCCAGCCGTGTATGTACGCACCGAACCACCAGCCGTGTATGTACGCACCAAACCCCCACCCCAGCCGTGTATGTACGCACCGAACCACCACCCGTGTATGTACGGACCGAACCCCCACCCCAGCAGAGTATGTACGCCCCGAACCCCCACCCGTGTATGTACGGACCGAACCCCCACCCGTGTATGTACGCACCAAACCCCCACCCGTGCATGTACGCACCGAACCTGCTATAAGAATGGGGTGTGCAAAACACCCCCAGCAGTGCCCAGACACAGGAGGGGTGGGTGCAGGGTCCTCCCAGCAGTGCCCAGACACAGGAGGGGTGGGTGCAGGGTCCTCCCAGCAGTGCCCAGACACAGGAGGGGTGTGTGCCTATCACTCCCAGCAGTGCCCAGACACAGGAGGGGTGTGTACCTATCACTCCCAGCAGTGCCCAGACATCGGACAATATACCCCATCAACAAGTTCAGTGACCTACAAGGGTGATACCCCAGATGCAGGCGGAGCCATCGCTGAGCCAGCATGGCTATATTGAAAGGCAACCCTCACACATCCAGGAAATGTAGACACAGCACAGCACAGCATTTGGGAGACACCCTGCAGGAAAAATGGCCTGGGCCACAGAGGACGGAACACACCTTGGGACAATGTCACCATACAGTGAGAGCAAACATGACCAAATACCATTTGCAGAGACCTTTGTGATGGCACGCAGATGGCAGGGTACACCCCATGAGCAGCACACTCCAACATTTCACAGACCCCTAACACATTATCACCACCCCAACGCAGGGAGCACCAGCACCAACAGCAAGTCCAGGAAAGCATCAGTGTGCAAAACAAAAAGAAAAGGCTTTATTCAGCAGGAAAATATATCAGAGAAAATGTCCACTATGTACAAGGGCCATGGGCCAGCCCAGCAGCAATGTCCGGGGGGGGGGTACACATCGGGACGTGTGTCCCCTAGCTTGCCTGCACAGTTCACAAGTCCATTTCATCCACAGAAGAGGGGGCATCAGGGGGGAGGGTGGAAACAGGCACCGCAGGGACAGGAGGGGAAAGGGTAGGTGTTGTGGGTGCAGGGAGGGATGAATCTGCCACAGGGGGGGTGCCAGCGCCAAAGGTGGAGGACAGAATGGCGCTGCACACGTCGGCAAGTTCCCCCAGCGACTCCCCCGTACCCAATCCAACCACAGGCCCCAAGGAGGGGGGGGGGGCAAAGGGATGGGTCGCAGCGCCACTGGGGGAGGGTGTGGACAGGGTGGGGGACTCAACTCCCCTGGCCGGGTCCCGCCTCCACCGCTTGCGGGGTGGTGTCATCCTGGGGCTGGGGGGCACACTCGCAGTGGATGATGCTGTCACTGACTGTTGGCCAGGAGAGCTAAGGGGAGTGGATTTGGAGGGAGTGGGTTGTGTGGAATGCGGACTCCCACTGTGGCTGCGTGTTCTACGTTTCCCCCCCGACCCAGTGGGTGTGCCTTCCTCACCCTGTGTGTGCGTGACAGGAGGTGTGCGCTTCGACTTCCCTGGTGGTGTGGTGCCTGTGTCTGTTGGGGTGCGTGCACGCTGACGTCTGGATGTGCGTGGGACAGGCACGGGAGTGGGAATTGTGGATGGGGCAGGGGTAGGGGGTGTTACGCAGCGCTGCAGGAGATCCAGTGCTGCAGTCAGTGTGGAGTCTATGGACCTCAGCAACTGCCGTTGGTCAGACTGCGCAGCCGACATGCCCTCCATGTATGCCTCCATCTGGGTCAGCACCTGGGTGTGGGCATGGAGGACATTTAGCATCGCAGTCTGACCAACCTGCAACTGCCTCAGGATGTCCACAGACTCCGCACTCACCGCAGCAGTGGTGACAGGGGCAGGGGGTGCGGTGCCTGGCAGGAAGGAGACATGTGGGGACCGAGCACGGAGGGAAGGGCCACGAGCATGTGGGAGGCCGGTGATGGAACCTGAGGTGGCGGGGGGATGTGGAGGGCTGCCATCAGCTGGGGGGGCAGACTCCGCCACCTCTGGGAGCTCAGCCTCGGACCCGTCTGCGTCATAGTCTGTGTTGGCAGTCAACAGGTCCTCCGCCTCACTCCCTTCGGCCTCCGTGCCACTCCATGTGCCAGACAGGACAGCACTGCTGGTACTGGTGCTCAATCTCTCCTCCCGGTCCGTGCTAGTGTCTCCTTCCGTGTCCCCCGGCGATGCTGTGGGCAAGGTGAAGAGACAGGAGAAAATCAGACACCTGTACACTTATGTCACATGAGTCAAATATACATAGGTCACATTGCATAGCCTGAAAAGCAACAGGAGTAACACCTACAAAACAATGTACACATGTAGGCCATGGAACACACAGTTTTTCTACCCACCATGCCACTGAGACACAATGGAGATCATGACACAACAGCAAATCACTGCACCTGAAATTTTAGAGAGGAGTCAGCCTCTGGGGACAAATGTGCACAGCACCTGCACCACACTGCGTCGTCAAAAAGGGATGAGCATGAATCATATCCATTTACTCTTGCCGCATGCTGCAAAGGCAATACATGAAACCAGGCCACACATGACAGGGTCACTGCACCTTGAGCGTATGTCCAGTCAAACATCACACACAGGCTAAACCCAGCAAGGAGGATGAAGCTTCTGACATGTAGGCCTTGTACGCACAAACCACCCACACCTGAGACAATCTCATTGAGACGGAGAAAGTATGTACACCTCTTACTCTGGGATGGAAACACATGGCCTCCACTAATTCATGACTGTAAACACACAGCCCCTGGTGGCCATGTCCACACATCATTGACAGGCAAACATCATCAGATTGTCTCAACAACACACACAGGTAATGCCCACTGTGAGTATGCACAAGCAAAATGGGTCCCCCTGTACAGTGGACACATGTAGCAACCTGTAGGTCCTAACAGTTGAGCCCAGGGTACAATGCCACCCTACGCAACCCATGGCAAAGACACAGTGAATGGCCATATTGTTGGATGACGCACATGATACCTAGGAAGAGGTGCCCCAGGGCACAGTAGTGCCCACACTCCTCCATGGTCCAGGATGGACATGACTGCAAATTAAGCAACCGTCCCTGCACTTAGCAGGCCTCCCACTCAGGCACATCATGTCAGAGGGCACACAATTGGACATGCATGCTGGAAGGCTGTACATTTTGGAGACACACCCCTATGTCGTGATTCACAATCAGTGCCAAGTGACATGGACACCACAATGACAGAAATTGGCCATGGCACACGCAAGGTCCCCATACCTGTGGCACATCACCCCCACACATGATGCTGATAGCATAGGGCACCTGCATGAACTGCCTGCATAAATAACCTTGTGCAAGAGTGGCGACAGACCAGGGAACACATTGCAAGGAGGGGAAGGGAGGGAGTGAGAACAGCACTGTGCTACTTTGTGGAGAAGTTGACGCACTGCACAATCAAACCCTGGCAGTGTATCCATGCAACTGCACACTTACATTGGCTGGGGACACACAACTGACACACATGTACCTACCCCCTTCCTGCTGCTGCCTCTCCTGTAGGCGCCTGTCCATATCGGGGAAGACCACCGCCAGCACACGCTTCTGGATGTGGGTCAGACGACGGCGGCCACGGTTCTTACGGCTCTCAGGTGAGTCCCCCAGCAGGAGCCGTGCAATCCTCCTCGTCCAGCACCGGATGTCCTGCCAGCGTTTCCTCACCTGAGACAGGCTCCGCCTCCGACCCTCTGTACCCCTCACGGCACTGACGGCTTCCCTCCAGATCTCCCCCTTGGCAATGGCGCCTACCTGTGAGGATGCAAAAGAGAGAATACATTAATCCACATGAGCAAAGACACAGAGACACACATATAGAACAATCCTCATTATGAACAGGCCATGGTATGCATGCAACTAATTGCACCTTTGTCATAGGGACATTATCCACTGTGGAAGGCCAAATGCACTACGTGCCAGTGGAAGCACACGGGTGGCATGAGGGGTACCACACACTCACTGACCAGGGATCACACTGTGCCTCACAGGCTACACCAGGATTATGTACAGCACCTCACAGCAGTCACCTGCCCCAGCACACTGATGCTACCTCAGCAGAGTACACAGACACACACAGGTACAGGACAATCACATGGCATTGCCAACTGCGGGTACACACCTCACTCTGCCCATGTGCCAGTAGACGTGGGTGTCACAGGTGTGGGGCTGGCTCAGCACGGCATGCACACAGCACTGCTCCCTGCTCACATCCGATGGCCAGGCCATATCCATCCCTCATGCTGCTTGTGTGCAACACTCCCCATATGCACTCACCCACATGACAGGGGACTAACACACACACCAATGTGCAGGGGACGAACACGGCCTTTGGACACTCACAGCACAGGTACACTGAACAAACACACATCCATGGGTACTGACACCTGTCACACTGGGGGGAACACAGGATCACATCAGGACTGTGGAAACAACATCCCCAGGAGGAGTATGCAGGCAGAATGTGGCATGCACCTTGCATTCATTGTCACAGTAGGCACTATGCAAGTGAGGAGTGCACACAGGAAACACAGCATGCTCTGCATGGGTGACATGAGGCCTTCCACACCCTGGGACCCACTCCAAACAACAGTGCATGTCTGTCACACATGGACACAATGCCAGAAGTCACTGTCACACAAAAGGGGCACAGTCTAAGCTAGTGGAGTCTGCACTCACCTGAACCCCTGGTCGACCATACAGGCTCTGGAACTGTGGGAGGATCACATCTATCAGGGCAAGGTTCTCCTCCTGGGTGAATGGCTGTGACCTCTCCACAGTCCTGGACATGGTGCCAGAGGAATCACTATCAGCAGCAGTGGTCAGGGATGAATGGATGTGCAGGCAAGTGCTCTCTCATGGGACCTGGCTGCCTTATATATGCCTGGCTGGCCTGTTCATGTATAGGAGTACAGATTGATTGGTCAGTCACATTAGCATCCTACGTTTCATCCAATCCCTTCAAACCTACCCCAGTGTGTGGCTTTGCATGGTTTCAGTTTTGATAATGATGTCAAGTCAACATCCACATTGCAACAATGTAGATTCTTTCAAACTGACTTCTGCTGTGCACCTGGTGCTCAAATTCAAAAATTTAACTCAGTCTCCATGGCAACCATCAGGCATTTAGGCCCTTATACTTGTCCCTCATGTGTCCCCTATGTGTTTTCATACATTTACACACAGGTACGGTGCGTTCCACGCCCTAGGGCACCCCACAAGCAGTGATACCGACCGTACATGCGCTTGTACGGTCCGGATCACAATATGGGCGCTGGCGTATGCGTACGCCACAGTAGTACGGACTGTACACGCGCTTGTACGGTCCGGATCACAATATGGGCGCTGGCGTATGCGTACGCCACAGTAGTACGGACCGTACAAGCGCGTGTACAGTCCGTACTACTGTGGCGTACGCATACGCCAGCGCCCATATTGTGATCCGGACCGTACAAGCGCGTGTACAGTCCGTACTACTGTGGCGTACGCATACGCCAGCGCCCATATTGTGATCCGGACCGTACAAGCGCGTGTACAGTCCGTACTACTGTGGCGTACGCATACGCCAGCGCCCATATTGTGATCCGGACCGTACAAGCGCGTGTACAGTCCGTACTACTGTGGCGTACGCATACGCCAGCGCCCATATTGTGATCCGGACCGTACAAGCGCGTGTACAGTCCGTACTACTGTGGCGTACGCATACGCCAGCGCACATATTGTGATCCGGACCGTACAAGCGCGTGTACAGTCCGTACTACTGTGGCGTACGCATACGCCAGCGGCAATATTGGCCCAGGGACCCTATACACGCGCTCCGAGCGTATGTACGGTGCGTATAACAACTGTCAGTGGTGACAGGCGGCACACAGACAGGAATGGAGCGGACAGGTATTGCCAAGGGTGGACACCAATGCATTGTCTGTGCAATACCACCTGTGTGTGACACAGGTGTGTCAGGATGTGATGTGGCACTTTACCCCTGAGGTGTGGGCAAAGCACATGTACGATGAGCTGTGTACACATGTCGTGTGTGATGGTGCGCATTGTACCACACATCCCCTGCACTCCTTTGACATGTGTGCATGTCGTACACACTAGTGGAGCCATGAGTCACTTGCATGTCCCAGTCACGGACACCCGCACCTGTCCCCTGATGCCAGGTACACGGAATATTACATATGACACGTGTATGGCTGCGTTGCATGCTGCAACCATGTCATGTGTGTGGCATGTCTTTCCATGATTTTGCTGTAGGTGTGTGATTCAATGTGTCAGCAGTTGCTGCTGCCAACATGTGTCTGTGTGTCGATGGGCATGGCACACTGTTCCGCACACCAGCCCACATATGTGATTTGCCATGAGGTGTGTATGTATCCAACTACACGGAGTATCAACACAAGTACATATCCACATGCTCCCTATGTATGTTCTGTCTCGACATGTACTCCTCAAAGGCAATGTGTGTGGCCTGTCCTATTCCTATGACATGTGACCAGTGCATATCGCATCCAACTACCTGTCTGTACCATACGCATACTACCTCTGCACATGTGTGGATGTCTGTGAATCCTGTGATGCGTGTGCATGTTCACTTACACTGGCCCACAGCTAGTCTCATGCCATGTCATCGTGATCTTGCCCCCCTCCGTTAGTGGCTGTCCCTTGGTAGGAGTGTAACCTGACTGGCGTTCGTGTCCAGGAACTGTGGCACAGACCTGACTCACAACGTGGCATATGTGTATTGGCTGTGTAACATGTGCTCAGTGCATTGACGATGTTGTTGTACAGTGCTCACTCTTAGGTGTTCCTTCCATTTCACTGCAGGGCTCCGCCTCTCCCTCGACGTATGCCAGACATTGCTGCCCTGCATGAACGGGACTGTATACGCCGCTACAGATTCAGCCAACGGTTGATTGATGAGTTGACTGGCCGGCTGGAAGCACAACTCCTCCCGCGCCACAGGTATCCAAGTGCACTGACACCCAAGTTGAAGGTGATGGCAGCCCTACATTTCCTTGCCACGGGTACGTTCCAACATACCATTGCTGATGTCGGGGGCATGTCCCAGACGATGTTCAGCCGTGTTCTGCATGATTTCTTAGAGGCCATGTTGGTTCACCTGGATGAGTACATTAAATTCCCAAATCGTGAGCAGTTGACAGATGTCAAGCGTGAGTTCTATGCCCTGGGAGGGATGCCCCATGTCATTGGGTCCATAGATGGGACACATGTTGCGTTGGTACCACCACAGGCACAGGAGGTGGTGTATAGGAATCGCAAACATTATCACTCCATTAATGCCCTTGTGGTGTGTCTGTCCAACATGGTGATTTCACATGTCTGTGTTCGCTTTCCAGGATCAGCACACGATGCCTTCATCATGAGGCGTAGCAGGGTGCCAGAAATGATGCTGCAGCTGCGGAACGAGCGAGCATGTATTGTTGGTGGGTAGACTCTGGCAGTTCTGTGTTTGGCGTCATCTTCCAATCTCACTGCCTGTGCTGACACACTTCTGTCCATGATGTTTCCTTGTAGGGGACGCTGGCTATCCCAACATGCCATGGCTGATGACGCCTGTCCGCAACCCCAGCACGGCTGCCGAGCACCTCTACAACAACGCACATGGGCGGACCAGGAGAGTCATTGAGAGGACGTTTGGACTTCTGAAGAGCCGATTCCGGTGCCTCCACAAGACCGGCGGAGCACTCCCATATGCCCCGGTGAAGGTGTGCAAGATCATCATCGTCTGCTGCATGCTGCACAACATGGCAGTGGAGGAAGCTGTTCCACTCATACTGGATCAAGATGACCAGGACCATCCACCCGTGGAGGATGAAGGGCTTGGTGACGGGGCAAGTGATGTGGAGGAGGAGGAGGCTGTGGAGGACATGCGGAGTCGGCTCATACGCAACTTCTTTGCTTAGTGGTGAGTTCCAGTGTCTGAGTGTGCACGCATTGGGCCGTGTGTGGCATGTGTTGCAATGTGTGTGTCCATCTGCATGTCTGCCAAGTGAGTCAGTGGTGTGTATTGAAGTGTCACTCAAGTGATGGCGCAATGGAAGGATGTTGTCTGAGGGTCATCATTGTCACCTGTCATGTTAACAACATGATACGTGTTAAGTACATGCTTGCGGATGTGCTCCTTTGTGCTGAATCCTTGTGTGTCTCTCTTCCACAGGTCCATGTGCATGCTGTCTGCTGGTGGCATTGTTGTGCTCCTGCTACTCCTCATGAACACAGCGACATGTGCTGATTCAGCGTCACATGCACGGGCAAGTGTTGAAATCTCCTCAGGGTAAGGGATGCCTCACGTCGTTTTGGGTGTGTGAATTGTTTGTAGTCTGTGTGCACTTCTCCGGTTCATGTGTGTTCCATTTGCATACATGGTGATCCTACATGGGGAACATGACATGGGGCAGGCTTCACCTGGAGCCATGCTCAGACTTGGTGACTGTCATGTGGCAGGGGATTGGGGATTGTGATGAGGCCATCATTGTGTGTAACACTGGCCTCGGAAACATACAGGTTGCACCGGGTTGACATGGTGTGTGATTGCCCCATCAGGGCCTCAATGGTGTATAGCGGCCTCTCCGTGGCAGCAGGGGGTGTTTAGCTGTTATCCGTCACTTGTGTGCCAGGTCAATGGGATGCCAGCATCTGTGTTGCAATGGGGGGTGCCAGTGTTGCTCCCACATGTACATCCACATGACCTGTGTATGTGTTGACAGAGTATCATTGTCATTCCAACACACATGACTAATAAATTTGTCCCTCTGTCTCCAAGGTGCCTCTTCCCTGTCAATGGTGCCCTGTTGCCACTGTGCGTGCCGCAGGTCTGGCATAGTTTTCATAGGTGGTGCATATGTGTCTATGTGTAGAGTGACAAGATGCTAGGGGTTTGTCAGGGAGTGGGAACTGTATTATGCACAAGATGCACAGTTCCATCCACCTCAAGGCAAGAGAGACCATCCCCCAGGGAAACTACAACATCTGTGTAGAATCCTACCCTGCAGTCTACGGACATGTGCCTCACGACTCCCATGGTACTTGTCCATATCCGGAGTGCATCTGCACAGCTCTGCTACTGCGTCGGGCAACCAGGCCACATCAACGTCCTAACGGGATGGGGGGAATGTTTCACAGCCAGCTGCAGGATGACCTTCTAGATCCACGCCCACACTCATGATGCAGCCCACAACCCCAACACAACCATGTGGCACAGTGATCCTAAACTGCATTCTGGCATCTCCATGCATCCAACCTTGGCCTAGCCACCATTCTCAACATCCGCCTGACGCAAGCATGCTGCACATTGTAGGGACACATGTCTAGACATACCTGGGAGCGGCAAGCCAGGTCACTCCACATGATCCCTGACCTCTGCGCATGACTGTTGCTCCCCTGAATGTGTCTGTAGCCACAGTTGTGCGGGAACCACTCAGCTGGTTGGGCCCAGCACAGGTGAGTTTGGTACTCCATGTCTGTATCAGATGAGACATTGGGACCCATGTGTGTCCTGGGCAAGACTGCGACCCCACGGTTTGGATGGTTGGAGTTAATTCTGAGATCAGGCATGCTTTGACTGTACGACACACACATGTATTGTAATAATGTAGAATCACGGCATCATCTTGTAAGTGTGATTAATTTATTTGTGGTGGGGTACGGGTTTGTGGGGATGACAAGAGGTGCACAGCGGGAGTGTAGAATCCAAAGTTCACTGGGGGAGTTGGTATCCTTGTCGTAGCAAAATGTCAGAGTCCATGCCACAGTCTTCGTCAACATAGGTCAGACAGTGACCAGCAAGTCCATGTGGCAGACAATGTCATGTGCTGCTATTGGGCCAGAGGGCCAGGTGCCAGGCCAGGTGACCTGGGAGATGGTGATGTTCTGCTGACTCTCACAGTCTTTTTCGTGGACGACCCACCTTCCTGCGGGGACCCTCGGAAGCAGTCCGTGACGATGTCTGTGACGCTCCGTCGGATGAATCCTCCTCCTCCTGATCCCTCCCTGTGTCTGGTAATGGCCTTCGCCTGGTGCCACAGGGAGGGTTGCCCATGTTGTCGGCAATCCGACGGAGTACACCGGTCATTTGGGTTTGCACCGCCACGAGCTCAGCCTGTCTATCCTCCATCCTTCCTTGGTGTTGCAGTTGACAGGCATGTTGCTGGGACTGCAGGGTCTTCATCTCCTGGAGGGTCCCCTTGATGTCATTGAGGGTGGACGCAATCTGGTCCATGCCCCTGGTGTCACGCCGGTATGTATCCAGGATGTTGCTGACCTGGGACACTACCGGGTCCTGAGCTGCCTGGTCAGGTTCGCGCCTCCGCCGTCCTCCACTCCCGCCACCCCTGCCCACGTGCACCTGGCCTGCCGTTGTGGGTGCATCGGGTCTCCGGGACCCCTGAGGGATGGCATCTGCGTTGCCGCCTGCCTCCTCCTGGGTGCCCGGAGGACCGTGTCCCTCCTGGGCAGACTGGCTGGGTGGTCGTGTGCGGGCAGGGCTCCTGGACGTCTCCTGGGATGTGGCAGGAATGGGGGTGGTGGTTGGCACAGTTGTACCTGACGCAGGTGCTGCAGGTGGTTGGACACCAGAGGGGCCAGGTTGGTCTGGGTCATCCACGGAGTGGTGAGAGTCATCGCTGGCGGTGGGGTCATCATCCCGCGGAGCCTGGTCCTGTGTGACTTCCCCCCCAGTGTTGGGGGGTGTTCGTCGACGTTGACCTGTGTGTGAGAGAGACAATGTTGACAGTGTCACATGTGGCATCCATGTTGCATGCATTTCTGATTTGGCACTCTTCCTCTGGGTAGTTGGATCTGTCCTGCATTCCTCTCACAGTGCACTTGTGCATGGCTATGTCCCTTGGCCACAGCTGTCAGGGCTTTACGCATGTGTGAGACACAATCTTAGTTGATGCATCTATTTGGGTACACAGTCAGCAGTGTGGTGTGCGGGCGTAGCGAGCCATGCAGAGGCGCCTTACGTGTTGCACTGTACGTGGCCAAATGGTGTTTTGGCAAGGCAATTTGATGTTGCAGGTAGGGGACTGAAGCATTTGTGACAGGGTTCTTACCGACACGGTGGGTGGGTATACTGGGTGTGTGGTTAGGTCTGTGCCTGCAGCACGGATGGACTCGTGCACAGATTGACACATGGACCGGTCTTCATCTACGGAAGGGGGGGTTGAGGCACTGCCAGACCTGGTCTGCATGCACACAGTCCACCGGCTGACGAGTGGACATGGCCACACCACCCAAGGGTGATTTAGTCTCCCTGTGTCTCCCTTCCTCCCTCCCTCTGTCACCCTCCTCCCTCCCTCTGTCGGTCTCCCTCTGTCACCCTACTCCCTCCCTCTGTCTGTCTCCCTGTGTCCCCCCTCTGTCTCCTTCCCTCTCATTCCCCCTCTCCCTCCCTCTCTTTGTCACTCTCTGTCACCTCAGGCCAGCTTCCTGGGCACACACAGTTAGCCGGTCTTTGAATGGCCATTGGCTTGTTCATGTGAGTTAGTCCCTGTTCTCCGGGCACCCATTGGGCAGTGTGTCTGAGTGTAGGCTGCTGCTGTGGCGGTGTGTGCTGAGACTCTATCAGAGCGATGCATCTTCATTGTCTGCTGTTATGTGCAAATTGTGCCTTCAGACCCATGGCATCCTGCATGGCAGCCATCATTTGCAGGCAAGACAGTACTGTGTGGGTACACACAGTTTGTATGGCTGTGCCCTGGGCCATATGGGCTGAGGGCATTGTTGTGTGCTTGTGAGTTGCTCAATGTTAGTTTTGCTGCCCCCACTCCCAGCATCGACCACATCCTGTGTTGTGTTGGTGTATTGTGTGGCCTGTGACTTGGCATGGCCCTGATTGATGCATGGGGCATGGAGGTGCCAGTGGCATGTGTGTGTTTGTGGAGTGTTGTTGTGTCCGGTGGTGGCTTGGGGGGGGTGGCATGCATGATTGATTGTGTATGGCATCCCCCCCATGTGAGGTGAGTTGTTTGTGTACTCACCAGGGTCTGGGAGTCCTGGCAGTCCGTGTAGTCCCTCCACCGCCAGCGTGGACATCACCTTCTCCTCCCAGGGATGGTATTGTACCGGTCTGGGGGGCGGCCCTCCTCCAGTGATGTTCCCCTGGTTGTGATTGTCAGTCATCTTCCTCTTGACCGTCCTCCGCAGATCGTACCACCTGGATTGGCACTCGTGCCTGGTCCTTCTGGTTGTCCCAACAGCATTCACAGAATCGACGATCCTCTGCCACATGGCGGTTTTTTCGGATATGCTGGTCTGTCTGACCAATGTCCCAAAGAGCTGTGGCTCGACTCTGAGGATTTCGTCGACAAGGATCTCCAGCTCCTCCTTTGTGAACTTTGGATTCTTGGTGGTGGACATGGCGTGGGGTGTGGTTGTGGGGGTGTGGGTGTGGATGGCTGTGGGTGTGTGGGTGTGGTAGTGGAGGTGTGTGTGTGAATGTGATGAGGGGGTGTTTGTGTAGGTGGTTGTGTGAAGGTATGCAAGTGTGAGGTTCAAGTATGGTGGTGTGGGTCGTCTGTGGGCTCTGGCAGCAGTGGGTCTGTTGCAAAGGCTCATGGTTTGTGTGTGTGGTCCATTTTTATTGGTCCATTTGTGGGTGTGGCTGTGTTTGAAATTTGTGTGGGTGTGTTATGAGGAGTGATTGAGTTTTGGGCCTCTGTTTGGCAGTTTGGCAGTTGCAGGTGAGTGTATGTGATGTTTGTGGGGTTGTTGGGCCTGTTTGGTGGTGTGGGGAAACTCTACTTGACTCTCCTTGTGTAAATATGGTTTGTCCGGGTTCAGTACGTGTTTTTTTGGCGTCAGTACGGTCCGTACATGCACTGGTGGGGGTGCGGTCCGTACATTCCCTGGTGGGGTGGTGGTTAGGTGCGTACATACACGGCTGGGGTGGGGGTTTGGTGCGTACATACACGGCTGGTGGTTCGGTGCGTACATACACGGCTGGGGGGGGTTCGGGGGCGTACATACACGGCTGGTGGTTCGGTGCGTACATACACGGCTGGTGGTTCGGTGCGTACATACACGGCTGGGGTGGGGGTTTGGTGCGTACATACACGGCTGGTGGTTCGGTGCGTACATACACGGCTGGGGTGGGGGTTTGGTGCGTACATACACGGCTGGTGGTTCGGTGCGTACATACACGGCTGGGGGGGGGTTCGGGGGCGTACATACACGGGTGGGTGTTTGGTGCGTACATACACGGCTGGTGGTTCGGTGCGTACATACACGGCTGGGGGGGGGTTCGGGGGCGTACATACACGGCTGGTGGTTCGGTGCGTACATACACGGCTGGGGGGGGTTCGGGGGCGTACATACACGGGTGGGTGTTTGGTGCGTACATACACGGCTGGTGGTTCGGTGCGTACATACACGGCTGGGGTGGGGGTTTGGTGCGTACATACACGGCTGGTGGTTCGGTGCGTACATACACGGCTGGGGTGGGGGTTTGGTGCGTACATACACGGCTGGTGGTTCGGTGCGTACATACACGGCTGGGGGGGGGTTCGGGGGCGTACATACACGGGTGGGTGTTTGGTGCGTACATACACGGCTGGTGGTTCGGTGCGTACATACACGGCTGGGGGGGGGTTCGGGGGCGTACATACACGGCTGGTGGTTCGGTGCGTACATACACGGCTGGGGGGGGTTCGGGGGCGTACATACACGGGTGGGTGTTTGGTGCGTACATACACGGCTGGTGGTTCGGTGCGTACATACACGGCTGGGGTGGGGGTTTGGTGCGTACATACACGGCTGGTGGTTCGGTGCGTACATACACGGCTGGGGGGGGTTCGGGGGCGTACATACACGGCTGGTGGTTCGGTGCGTACATACACGGCTGGGGGGGGGTTCGGGGGCGTACATACACGGGTGGGTGTTTGGTGCGTACATACACGGCTGGTGGTTCGGTGCGTACATACACGGCTGGGGGGGGGTTCGGGGGCGTACATACACGGCTGGTGGTTCGGTGCGTACATACACGGCTGGGGGGGGGGTTCGGGGGCGTACATACATGGGTGGGTGTTTGGTGCGTACATACACGGCTGGTGGTTCGGTGCGTACATACACGGCTGGGGTGGGGGTTTGGTGCGTACATACACGGCTGGTGGTTCGGTGCGTACATACACGGCTGGGGGGGGTTCGGGGGCGTACATACACGGCTGGTGGTTCGGTGCGTACATACACGGCTGGTGGTTCGGTGCGTACATACACGGCTGGGGGGGGGTTCGGGGGCGTACATACACGGGTGGGTGTTTGGTGCGTACATACACGGCTGGTGGTTCGGTGCGTACATACACGGCTGGGGGGGGGTTCGGGGGCGTACATACACGGGTGGGTGTTTGGTGCGTACATACACGGCTGGTGGTTCGGTGCGTACATACACGGCTGGGGGGGGGTTCGGGGGCGTACATACACGGCTGGTGGTTCGGTGCGTACATACACGGCTGGGGGGGGGTTCGGGGGCGTACATACATGGGTGGGTGTTTGGTGCGTACATACACGGCTGGTGGTTCGGTGCGTACATACACGGCTGGGGTGGGGGTTTGGTGCGTACATACACGGCTGGTGGTTCGGTGCGTACATACACGGCTGGGGGGGGGTTCGGGGGCGTACATACACGGCTGGTGGTTCGGTGCGTACATACACGGCTGGGGGGGGGTTCGGGGGCGTACATACACGGGTGGGTGTTTGGTGCGTACATACACGGCTGGTGGTTCGGTGCGTACATACACGGCTGGGGGGGGTTCGGGGGCGTACATACACGGGTGGGTGTTTGGTGCGTACATACACGGCTGGTGGTTCGGTCCGTACATACACGGCTGGGGGGGGTTCGGGGGCGTACATACACGGCTGGTGGTTCGGTGCGTACATACAGGGCTGGGGGGGGGGTTTGGTGCGTACATACACGGCTGGTGGTTCGGTGCGTACATACACGGGTGGGGGTTCGGGGCGTACATACGCGGGCGGGGGGTGGTGGGGTGTTCGGCGCGTATGCGGGCACATGTCTCCATGGTTGCTATGGGAGTTCGGTTCGGACGGTGTTTTTTGCGTACGGTTGTGAAATGGGGAGGACGGGAGGGATCGTACTTGCGCAGTCGGACTTTATTTTTCCGCACGGTGGGTTTCTCGCCCGGGGACGTGTCGGTGACTTTTCCCGACCCGAGGACGTGTGGGGAAATCTTCCCAATGCGATTCGTATGGACTTTTTTCCGTTCGAATCGTACTTGGCAGTTTGTACGCTACTTTGACGATTCGGACGGAAAAAAATCCGGATACGAGTCGGACGGGGAATTTTTTTACCGGATCGGAATTGGCACCTATATAGGGTTACTGTCCAGCACCTTTGCTGACTTAATGTTAACTGGAGTGGGAATATTAAATTATATAGGGTTACTATATAGCACCTTCCTTTATTTTATGTTAACTGGAGTGGGAATAGTAAATTATATAGCTTTACTGTCCAGCACCTTCCTTGACTTTATGTTAACTGGAGTGGGAATAGTAAATTAGATAGGGTTACTGGCCAGCACCTTTCCTGAGTTTATGTTAACTGGAGTGGGAATAGTAAATTAGATAGGGTTAGTGTCCAGCATCTTCTCTGACTTTATGTTAATTGGAGTGGGAATAGTAAATTATATAGGGTTACTGTCCACCACCTTCTCAGAATTTATGTTAACTGGAGTGGGAATAGTAAATTATATAGGGTTACTGTCCAGCATTTTCCCTGAATTTATGTTAAGTAGAGTGGGAATAGTAAATTATATAGGGTTACTGTCCAGCACCTTCCTTGACTTTAGGTTAACTGGAGTGGGAATAGTAAATTATATAGGGTTACTGTCCAGCACCTTCCTTGACTTTATGTTAACTGGAGTGGGAATAGTAAATTATATAGGGTTACTGTCCAGCACCTTCCTTGACTTTATGTTAACTGGAGTGGGAATAGTAAATTATATAGGGTTACTGTCCAGCACCTTCCTTGACTTTATGTTAACTGGAGTGGGAATAGTAAATTATATAGGGTTACTGTCCAGCACCTTCCTTGACTTTATGTTAACTGGAGTGGGAATAGTAAATTATATAGGGTTACTGTCCAGCACCTTTCTTGACTTTATGTTAACTGGAGTGGGAATAGTAAATTATATAGGGTTACTGTCCAGCACCTTTCTTGACTTTATGTTAACTGGAGTGGGAATAGTAAATGATATAGGGTTACTGTCCAGCACCTTTCATGACTTTATGTTAACTGGAGTGGGAATAGTAAATTATATAGGGTTAGTGTCCAGCAGTTTTCCTAACTTTAATGTAGGTGAAATGGGAATAGTAATTTGTATAGGGTTAGTGTGCTGAATGTATATGTATTGTGTTATTGAAGTATGTTTTTGGATTTAAGGTTGGAAAAAAATGTGATTATTTACATTTTTAAACAATTAAATTAGCTACTTTATATATGTAAGAGTTATAAATTATGAAATCCAATGACACATTTTATATTTTTATATAAGCTTTATTTTTGTTGAACAAAGTAGACAGATTATTTTTTTTTATTTACAGAATGGAGTATACATTAGTAGACATACAGCAAATATGCATTCATTTGTGTCTTTTTGCAATGTTTTAAGGAAAATAAAATGTATTGATATTATCACATTTTATAACAGAAGTATTGAGAATTACAAAAATACATACATAACATTTATTACTTTTTAACATTGTTTGCAAATAAACATATTCTTACAGTATTCATATAATAATGTTTTTGTTGCCTATATACATAAAAAAAATCAGTGCATATTTAATTTCTGAAGAATATTGTTTCTTTTTTATTTTGTTGTTGTACATAATTAGTATATGACAAAAAGTATATTTTTATGCTATGTATTTTTAATGATGATTAATAATATTATTGTAGGAAATGTTAATATTATTAATTTTTATCTTTGATAATTATATGAAAACAATTGTTTTTCAACATGTACATTTTGAAAATAAATTTTAAATAATATAAACATTTTATTATAGTTTGTACAGTTGTGAAAAAAAATTACTGTATTATAATCATAATAATAATGTATTTATAATTATTATGAATATAATTTTTAAAGGTATTGTTCATTATAAAATAATTTTCAAAAAATTTGCATACATTTATGTTATATTTATATATGATTATAATGTTTTAATTTATTTACACTGATTTAAGTAGGGATTTTCATTTAAATGGGATTATTTTGTAACCGCTTCATGTTATTTTGGGTCATTTTGGACTGAGGAAGCTCGCGGTTGGAAGCTGCGTCGCGTTGAGCAAGGTAAGGGGTGTTTTAAGTATTAAGTGTTATTAAATACTTATGTTTAGGGTAGTTAGGATGTTTATAGTGTATTGATAGATAATTTAAAATGTTTTGGGTGTTTTTGACGTGTTAGTAATGATTTAGTTACGTCTGGTTGTTTACTGGTTGTGACGTAGTTTTCGAAGTAAATATTGTGATTAAATATGTGTTGTTTTGAAATGATGTAATTGTATTTATTAAATGTATTTGGGTGTGATTGTGTGGGTGGGTATGTTTTGTTCTGTTTTTCAGGTAAATGTTGATCCATGTTTTTTCGAAGACCAAGACGCGTTTTTTTTTTTTAAAGTGTGTGTTACTTGATTTAAGTAATATTGTTAACACACTTTTTAACTTTTTACGGGATTTCATGGAGCGTTTCTTTTGATTTTTCACTTCTTTTCGGGTTTTTGAGGGTTTGGATATTATGATGGAAAGAGAGACGTTATTTGTTTTTTTTTTTACAGTGTGTTTTAGTTAATGAAACTAATAAAGTTATCACACTGTTTTTTTCACCGGGATTTCCAGGAGCGTTTGTTACTATTTTGACCTATTTTTCGGGTTTTTGAGGGTTTCACGTTTTGGGATTTGTCGAGGATGGATTTACATTGGATGTGTAGATTTTTTCTTTTTTGGTGGCGCAAATTTTTAATTATTACTATGGATCGACATAGAAATGGAAGGAGTCTTACTTGGTGGAATTCATCTTGTATGGCTACATCAATGGTAAGTTATATTTTGTTATAATTTGGGTGGGAAATGTTATTATAGTTTATTGTTATATATATTATATTTACAGAAATAATATTTAATTGTACATATATATTTCCTATATGAAAATGAAATGTATCTGACAATTATATATTATTTTGGAAAATATAGTATTAATATATGATTGCAATTGTTTATTGTATTGACCTATTTCATTTATTAGCTGTGTGTATGTTAATTATAAAATGCTTTTGGCTATTAGTGATAGGTAGTCTAGGCCACTTGTTGATGGGTATAGGTTTACTTGACTTTGCAGTAGATCAAACATTTGTTTGGTTTGTTTAGTTAATTTAGGACCTATTTGAGTAACAGATTGTTGTATACGTAATTCTTGGTAGCTTTGTTCTTTTTGTAGAGATTCCAGGAGTTTTTGTAGGGTAGGTTTCCCTCTGCTTGTAGTTGCTTGGAAGGCATTATGCCATCCTTCAACACTATTGTTTGTTTTGGATTGTTTATTTAAGGTACTCAGGTATACATTCCACCAAGGAATGTGGAACTTTGGTTGTCTTCTATGTCCTGATCGATGTAATCTTCCCACCCAGGTGTCCTCAAAGTAGTCTAGGAGTTGGCTTAATTTGTCTTCGTTCTTTTTGTAATAGGGACTTTCAATTAGAATATTATAGTGTTCTGCTACATCTGTTACAGGTACGTATGCTAGTGCTATTAGTTTTTTAACCTGGTAGGCAAAAGTACTATCTGTAGCATATTGTACACTTAGGGTGGACTTTTGCAGATGTCTCCATAGACTCTGGTTAAAATGATAATAGCAACCTTGGATTGCTGTGTGTGGATAATTTTTTAGTATTGAATTGATCATGGCTAATTCGAAATCAATAATTATTTTTTGTGGGAAATAATTATTGGTTTCTTCTTTAATTTTGGTTAATATTTCTATGTATGTTGTTTGCTGTTTATTTGGTAAGAGGGCATAGATGAATGGAATGTTAGAATGTTGGTACAATCCATGCACTGTGTACAGCTGGTAAAATGGTTTTGGACAAACTTTAAAAGTTCCATCCATCATCCAAGTGTCACATTGTTGTAATTTCACTAAATTGTTTGCAGTAGCAAACATAATTATTCTTTTCTCAGGAGATTTGTTGTCAAAAAAAATAAATGGTTCATTACTGTGAGTTATGCTTAATTCTGGGGGAATGATTACTGTTTCAAATGTTTTAGGGGTAGGTAAAGTTTTGGTAGTTAGTTTTTTTTGTCTAGCTATAGTTCTTTTTAAACTATCAATTGGGGGTAATTGTGCTGATGCATGGTGTGGTATTTTTATTAATTGTTCTTTGAGTATTTGGGTGGTGGGTTTATCAGTGCTAGTACTTGCTTCTTTAATGTTTTCAAGAGCATTTCTAACTTCTATCTCTGTAATATTGGGGGGGTGATTATGTTCTTTTACAGAAAGAACAGTGGTTTCTTTTGTAATAGCTCTACCATAGCATTTGTTTGAGTAGTATTTGCTACATTTCCAAAACATTTTCAGACCACTTTGTTTTTCTTGTGTATATACATAACCCATATAACATAACAACATTTTATTTTTTTGAGACGTTATAAATTCAGCACCTTCAGTCATGTTGTTCTGTATTATGCTAAGGGAGATGAAAAAATATGTTGTAAATATAAACAATGTTATAGATATTTTAAATATATTTACTTTTTAGTGAATATAATTACATAGTATAATTTGATGTGTTGAAAGATGTTAATTAGCTGACTTCAAGCTTTCAGTTTAATCTTGGAGATAGATTTTCTGTTGATAATAGAAAGAAATGTGTTAATAGTTGGATACATTTTTTTGAATGTGCTACTGTTTTAAGGGGAAGGTAACATTCTGGCTGCGTATTTTAGGCTGTTTAATGATTGAGGTTTATATACTTACCTATTTCTTTGGTGCAGTAGGTGATTGCGTAGAAGGTAGTTTTGGATGGTTCAGTGGTTTTCTGTAGAGGAGACAAATAAGGAATAAATATTTTTTAGAATTATTTTTTTAATTAATAGTTGTAGGTGGGTAGGAAAAAGTAAAACAATACTTACATTGATTAATATTAGAGTTGTGGGGATGTCCAAAATATTTCTGTCTTTTTAGAAGGTATCTAGAGAGGCGAAATAAATGTAATTAAATGAAGTGTAGTACATTCATTTATAGAAATAGTTTCAGCTGTAGCATTCTAGATTAGTTGCTTTATAAATAGAGTTTAACTTACTTTCTGTAGTTGTTAAGTTTTCTTTAGGATTGTAATTCTTCTTTCAGGAAACAGTTGAGTAGAGTTTCGTCTTATTTCTTCTTTTTAGTTTGTAGTGTGAAAGAGATGTTGAAATGTAGTGTTTTTATAGTGTGCAATTAATTAGTTGCTTCATTTCATTGGTTTAATTTGAAATGTGAGCATGTCATTGGTCCACCTTAATTGTTTTTTTCTTTTCCGGCTGTTTGTTTCCTTGTAAGGGAAACGCTAATTTGCAACTTATTAGTAGTAAGTGTTTGTTTATTTGTAGTATTAAATGCTTTAAAGATATTTTTAAATGTGGTTTAATGCATGTATAATAATTATAAAATTATTTATGTAGTGAAATGTATTCATATTGTTTATGGAATGTTTATTTTTAAATGTATGTGTTTGAACGAAAATTTTAATGTTATTTACGTGTTTTATTATGTATTACAATGTTAATGTATGTGTTGTGCTTAAAGTATATTTTCTTCATAGTTTTTTACATAGTCGATATTGTGAAATATTCTATATTTTGGTTGTCTATATTTCTGGTTTCGATAATTTTGTCATTTACATAGTCATTTAAGAGTAGACGATAATTTTGTTAACGATATTTTTAAATTCGATATAATGATATACGATATTTTGTTAAGACGATATTGTGTACTCGATATTTTTGTACTTTCTTTAATAAGTATGGTGAGTCGATAATATTGTAGTCGATAATTTTGCAACGATATTTTAAGTAGTCGATATTTTGGTAATCGATATTATGTCAGTGATCCGCTGGGGCTTTCTGTGAATCCTTGAGGTGCGCGGGAGAATTTAAAGCTACGTCCATTTAAACTAAATCCGAACAAATATTGGCTTTCCGGATCTATTGGGACGCTGAAAAAGGCATTCTTGAGATCAATTACAGTAAAGAATGTTGCTTCGGAATCAATAGCTGTTAGTAATGACGAGATATCTGGGACCACAGGGAATTGTGGCACAATGCACTTGTTTAATTCGCGCAGGTCAATAACCAATCGATATACTGGCGGGGCCTTCGGACCTGTTCGTTTAAGAATCGGAATTATCGGGGAATTACATACATTGGAGTCTGTTTCCACAACCACTCCTTGGGCAATGAGCTCGTCAATGATTTGCAGTAAAGCCACTACAGCATCTGGTGGTAACTTGTATTGTCGCATTCGTGGTAGTACCACTCCTGCCTTTAGTGTGACTCGATATGGTGTAATATTCATGCAACCAACATCAGTAGGGCCTTGTGCCCATAGATGTGTAGTTAAAGTCTGCAGTCGGGGATCCATGTCTCTAGACACATAGGTGCCGATCACAATCCGGTAAAAACCGGGTACGAACCGTCGGACGGAGCATATTCTCCGTCCGACGCGTACCCGGTCGTCAAAATATACAAACATGGAATTACGATTCGCACGGGTACACCATTACCGTACGAATCGTAAAAAAGACCGACCGAACAAAAAACACCTACCAATGCGATCCGGGAAAGCGCCGACCTGACGTCGGGACGCACGCAGCCAGCCATTCACGACCCAGGAATCACGATTCGCACCGACGTCACCCCGCACAGTGAATATTTTGCGGCAGCCAAAAACTGCCGGGAAATCAGGACGACGCGAACAAGGACCACCAGTACGCGACGGACAGACGGCGACGCGAACAAGGAGGACCAGTACGTGACGGACACACAGGACGACGCCACCAAGGAGGACCCGTACGCGACAGGACGACGCGATCAAGGAGGACCCGTACGCGACAGGACGACGCGAGCAAGGAGTACCAGTACGCGACGGACAGACATGGACCCGAACCTACGAGTCATCCCTGCCCTCATAGCAGTACACCTCCTCTACAGGTTACGACGCAGACGCCGCAGAAGGTCAGAATAACTAAGGGAGGGGGGAAAGTGGGGTGGGGTGGGGGTGGCACGACCAGGGCAGGCCACAAAACAACCACATGAGTGACACACTACACATGGCCTGGACATACCTGACTCCCATGCCCTGGTCACCACGAGGGGGTGGGGGCGTGTCCTGATAATCCAGCGACCGCCACAACGGAAGTCCGTCACCACGCGAACCGGCAACACAACCAGACAGGTACGTCCCGTACCCACGCCTGAAGAGCGTGGGTACGAGTCGGACCACGCCCACACACGTCACCCCAACAATGGCGGGACGGATCGCACCCACGTGGCAAAGGCCTGGGTACGGGCCGCACAAACATCACATAGCGTGGGGACGGATATGTACGGACCCTACCCCCACCCCGTATGCAAGGAGCGTACCCCCCAGCCCAACAGTGCAAGTACGACCCGTACCCCCACCCGCGGACGTACGGAGCGTACCCCCAGCCCAACAGTGTAAGTACGACCCGTACCCCCACCCGCGGACGTACGGAGCGTACCCCCAGCCCAACAGTGTAAGTACGACCCGTACCCCCACCCGCGGACGTACGGAGCGTACCCCCAGCCCAACAGTGTAAGTACGACCCGTACCCCCACCCGCGGACGTACGGAGCGTACCCCCAGCCCAACAGTGTAAGTACGACCCGTACCCCCACCCGCGGACGCACGGAGCGTACCCCCAGCCCAACAGTGTAAGTACGACCCGTACCCCCACCCGCGGACGTACGGAGCGTACCCCCAGCCCAACAGTGTAAGTACGACCCGTACCCCCACCCGCGGACGTACGGAGCGTACCCCCAGCCCAACAGTGTAAGTACGACCCGTACCCCCACCCGCGGACGTACGGAGCGTACCCCCAGCCCAACAGTGTAAGTACGACCCGTACCCCCACCCGCGAATGCAAGGAGCGTACCCCCCTGCCCAACAGTGTAAGTACGACCCGTACCCCCACCCGCGTATGCATGGAGCTTACCCCCCATGCCAACAGTGTAAGTACGACTCGAACCCCCACCCACGAATGCAAGGAGCGTACCCCCCTGCCCAACAGTGTAAGTACGACCCGTACCCACACCCGCGGACGTACGGAGCGTACCCCCAGCCCAACAGTGTAAGTACGACCCGTACCCCCACCCGCGGACGTACGGAGCGTACCCCCAGCCCAACAGTGTAAGTACGACCCGTACCCCCACCCGCGGACGTACGGAGCGTACCCCCAGCCCAACAGTGTAAGTACGACCCGTACCCCCACCCGCGGACGTACGGAGCGTACCCCCAGCCCAACAGTGTAAGTACGACCCGTACCCCCACCCGCGAATGCAAGGAGCGTACCCCCCTGCCCAACAGTGTAAGTACGACCCGTACCCCCACCCGCGTATGCATGGAGCGTACCCCCCATGCCAACAGTGTAAGTACGACTCGAACCCCCACCCACGAATGCAAGGAGCGTACCCCCCTGCCCAACAGTGTAAGTACGACCCGTACCCACACCCGCGGACGTACGGAGCGTACCCCCACCACACCAGTGTCAGTAGACACGTACCCTCACCTCTAATGCAGTGTGCGTAACCCCACCGTGTATGTGCCAAGCGCACATATCCAGAAATCGGAGGTGTGTGTGCAGAGTCCACCCAGCAGTGCCCTGAGACAGGAGGGGTGGGTGTGGAGTCCTCCCAGCAGTGCCCTGACACAGGAGGGGTGGGTGCAGAGTCCTCCCAGCAGTGCCCTGACACAGGAGGGGTGGGTGCAGAGTCCTCCCAGCAGTGCCCTGAGACAGGAGGGGTGGGTGCAGAGTCCTCCCAGCAGTGCCCTGACACAGGAGGGGTGGGTGCAGAGTCCTCCCAGCAGTGCCCTGAGACAGGAGGGGTGGGTGCAGAGACCTCCCAGCAGTGCCCTGAGACAGGAGGGGTGGGTGGTGAGTCCTCCCAGCAGTGCCCAGAGACAGGAGGGGTGGGTGCAGAGTCCTCCCAGCAGTGTCCAGACCCAGGAGGGGTGGGTGGTGAGTCCTCCCAGCAGTGCCCTGAGACAGGAGGGGTGGGTGCAGAGACCTCCCAGCAGTGCCCTGAGACAGGAGGGGTGGGTGTGGAGTCCTCCCAGCAGTGCCCTGACACAGGAGGGGTGGGTGCAGAGTCCTCCCAGCAGTGCCCTGACACAGGAGGGGTGGGTGCAGAGTCCTCCCAGCAGTGCCCTGACACAGGAGGGGTGGGTGCAGAGTCCTCCCAGCAGTGCCCTGAGACAGGAGGGGTGGGTGCAGAGACCTCCCAGCAGTGCCCTGAGACAGGAGGGGTGGGTGGTGAGTCCTCCCAGCAGTGCCCAGAGACAGGAGGGGTGGGTGCAGAGTCCTCCCAGCAGTGTCCAGACCCAGGAGGGGTGGGTGGTGAGTCCTCCCAGCAGTGCCCAGAGACAGGAGGGGTGTGTGCAGAGTCCTCCCAGCAGTGTCCAGACCCAGGAGGGGTGGGTGCAGAGACCTCCCAGCAGTGCCCTGAGACAGGAGGGGTGGGTGGTGAGTCCTCCCAGCAGTGCCCTGAGACAGGAGGGGTGGGTGCAGAGACCTCCCAGCAGTGCCCTGAGACAGGAGGGGTGGGTGTGGAGTCCTCCCAGCAGTGCCCTGACACAGGAGGGGTGGGTGCAGAGTCCTCCCAGCAGTGCCCTGACACAGGAGGGGTGGGTGCAGAGTCCTCCCAGCAGTGCCCTGAGACAGGAGGGGTGGGTGCAGAGACCTCCCAGCAGTGCCCTGAGACAGGAGGGGTGGGTGGTGAGTCCTCCCAGCAGTGCCCAGAGACAGGAGGGGTGGGTGCAGAGTCCTCCCAGCAGTGTCCAGACCCAGGAGGGGTGGGTGGTGAGTCCTCCCAGCAGTGCCCAGAGACAGGAGGGGTGTGTGCAGAGTCCTCCCAGCAGTGTCCAGACCCAGGAGGGGTGGGTGCAGAGACCTCCCAGCAGTGCCCAGAGACAGGAGGGGTGTGTGCAGAGTCCTCCCAGCAGTGTCCAGACCCAGGAGGGGTGGGTGCAGAGACCTCCCAGCAGTGCCCTGAGACAGGAGGGGTGGGTGGTGAGTCCTCCCAGCAGTGCCCTGAGACAGGAGGGGTGGGTGCAGAGACCTCCCAGCAGTGCCCTGAGACAGGAGGGGTGGGTGCGGAGTCCTCCCAGCAGTGCCCTGACACAGGAGGGGTGGGTGCAGAGTCCTCCCAGCAGTGCCCTGACACAGGAGGGGTGGGTGCAGAGTCCTCCCAGCAGTGCCCTGAGACAGGAGGGGTGGGTGCAGAGACCTCCCAGCAGTGCCCTGAGACAGGAGGGGTGGGTGGTGAGTCCTCCCAGCAGTGCCCAGAGACAGGAGGGGTGGGTGCAGAGTCCTCCCAGCAGTGTCCAGACCCAGGAGGGGTGGGTGGTGAGTCCTCCCAGCAGTGCCCAGAGACAGGAGGGGTGTGTGCAGAGTCCTCCCAGCAGTGTCCAGACCCAGGAGGGGTGGGTGCAGAGACCTCCCAGCAGTGCCCTGAGACAGGAGGGGTGGGTGGTGAGTCCTCCCAGCAGTGCCCAGAGACAGGAGGGGTGGGTGCAGAGACCTCCCAGCAGTGCCCTGAGACAGGAGGGGTGTGTGCAGAGTCCTCCCAGCAGTGTCCAGACCCAGGAGGGGTGTGTGCAGAGTCCTCCCAGCAGTGTCCACACCCAGGAGGGGTGTAACACATGTGTGTGATGCCACAATTACCCACATCCATACTGCCTACAAGGGAACATGTCCCCATGAACTCATGTCAACTGACTCCACACACAAGTACAGTGATCACCAAGGATGCCACGATTGTTGCAGGTGGAGACATGGCCATGCATGCATGGCCAAAGTAGAAGGGCTCCGTCACACACACAGCTCATGTACACACAGCTCTGCGCTAAACATTGGGAACACCCTGCAGGGAAGAAACTGGGTACACAGAGGAAGGAATACACCCTGGGACAATTGAACCATGCAGTAACTGCTGACATGACCTAAGGAAGTTAGCCAACACCTTGTGATGGCACACAGATCCTAGGGTGGCCCCAAAGAGCAGAACACTACTACAAATCCCACACACCCAAAGCCTTAAACACCACCCAAAACAATGTAGCAGCCCCACCAACACCAATACCACCATAGCAGGAGTGTGATAATGAAAAAAAAAATAAGCTTTAATCAGCATGAGCACAATGTCCGTGGATCAACGGCAGTTCAAAGTCAACAAAGGCCATAGGGCAGTCAATTATTCCCAGCTGCATGAGGGACACAGTGGGATGTGTGTCCCCTACCTTGCCTGCACAGTCAAATGCCATCGTCTTCCATACTGGTGAGGGCATCAGGGGGGGGGAAGCAACAGGCACCGCAGGGACATCAGGGCAAAAGGGCGGCGTTGTGGGTGCAGGGATGGAGGACTCAACCACAGGGGGTGTGTCATGGCCAAAGGCGGAGGCCAGGATGGCACTACACACCTTAGCAAGGTCCTCCAGGGAGTCCCCTGCACCCGAAGTGACCTCAGGCCCCAAGGAGGGGGGGGGTTCAGAGGGATGGGTTGCAGCGCCACCGGGGGAGGGTGGAGACAGGGGGGGAGACTCAACCACCCTGACCGAGGACTTCCTTGACCGCTTGCGTGGTGGCGTAACTGTGGGGCTCAGGGACAGAGCGGCCATGAAGGAGTCCTTGGGGGAGATGTGGCCAGGAGAGCTGAGGGGAGGGGATTTGGAGGGAGTGGATTGTGTGGAATGCGGACTCCCACTCTGGCTGCGTGTCACACGTTTGCCCCCCGACCCAGTGGGTGTGCCTATCTCACCCTGTGTGTGCGTGTCAGGAGGAGTGCGGTGGACCTTCCCTGCTGGTGTGGTGCCTGTGTCTGTTGTGGTGGGTGCATGCCGACGTCTGGGTGTACGTGGGACAGGCATGGAAGTGGGAAGTGTGGATGGGGCAGGGGTAGGTGGGGGGAGGTCGCGCTGCAGGAGACCCACTGCTGCAGTCAGTGTGGAGTCTAGGGACCTCAGCAAGTTGCGTTGGTCAGCCTGCAAAGAATGAATGCCCTCCAAGAATGCCTCGATGTTGGTGAGGGTTTTCCCGTGGGAATGGAGGACATTCAGGATCGCAGCCTGACCAACCTGCATTTGCCGCTGGATGTCCATAGACTCAGCATTGGCAGCAGCAGTGGAGACAGGGGCAGGGGGTGCGGTGCCTGGCAGGAAGGAGACATGCGGTGACCGGGCACGCTGGGAAGGGACACGAGCAAGTGGGAGGCGGTTGGTGGGAACTGAGGGGGCGGTGGCAGGTGTTGTTCCACTGTCAGCTGCTGGTGCAGCCTCCGCCAACCCTGAGACATCCTCCTCGGACCTGTCAGCTTCGTAGTCTGATGTGCCAGTCGACAGGTCCTCGGCCACACTATCCTCCGCCTCTGTCCCACTCGATGTGCCAGCCCCGATGTCACGGCTGCCACTGGTGCTCGGTCCCTCCGCCTGGTCCGTGTCCATGTCTCCCTCTGTGTCCCCCGACGATGCTGTGGGCAGGGTGGAGAGACAGAAATTAATCAGACACCTGTACACATCTGTCACATGAGTCCAATCTACATAGTCAACATTGCATAGCCTGAAGAGGCAGATCCCTAACATCTGCAAAACAAGGTACCGATGTAGGGCATGAAACACAGTTGGTTGAGCCACCATGCCACTGAAATACCATGGAGAGCATGAGACAATAGCTGATGACAGGAAACGGAGTCTGACATAGCACCCAGGCCCTGGGGACAATCCTGCACTGCCTCTGCACCACACAGCGTTTGTGAAAATACCTATGACCAGGGACAATATCCATGAACTTGAGACACATGCTGCATAGGTAATGCTGCAAACATGCCCAACATAACTCGGTCACTGCACCTTGCGTGTGTGTCCAGTAACATCACACACTGTCCAGACCCAGCAATTAGGAATCAGGATTTGACACATAGGCATTGCCCGCCCCAAGCAACCCCCACACGATGCTAATTGCTGAGACACAGGTGGCACCAACATCTCATAGTCTGGGTGATAAACACAGTGGCAGGCAAAAGGCAAGATTGGACGCAAAACAGCAAAGGTGCGCCTGTACAAATAATGAGGTACCAGTGCCCATCCTCAGATGAGTATAACAAGACACACAGGCACTGGCAACTGTGAGTATGAAGAGGGACAATCAGGTCAGGCTGCACAGTGGACACCTGTACATAATAGCACGTCTATATACATGGTGACAGGGGACAATGGCACAGAGCACAACCTACGCTGTAGACAGTGAGAGTGTCCACGTTGATGATGACACAAACAACACTGAGGATAAGGTGCCCCAGGGGACAGTATTGGGCACGCAACTACATGCTACTGAATGGGAATGACTGCTACACACGTCACCATCCCTGCACTATGCGTAGCGCACACTCATGCACATCATGTCACAGGCCACTACATAGGACATGCGCGCTGTAAGGCATGACACATGAGAGACCAACTCCCATGTCTGGAGCCAGCATCAGTGCCAACTGACATGGAACCCACATGCAGTGAACTTGACAGTTCACAGGCAAGGTCCCACAACCTGTTACCCACCACCACCACCCATGATGCTACAGTCATTGTTCTCGTGGACAAAGCGCCAGCCTACATTACCTTGTGAAGGAGTGACTACACACAGACCAGGGAACACATTGCAAGGAGGGGAAGGGTGGCAGGGGCGCAGCGCTACACTTGGGCAAACTGGATGGGCACAGCACCTTTAAACCCTGCCAGTGAATTAATGCCACTGTGCCCTTACAAATGCCGGTGACACACAACAAACGCACATGTACCTACCCCCTTCCGCCTGCTGCATCGCCTGTAAGCGCCTCTCCAGGTCTGGAAAGACCACCGGCAGCACACGCCTGTGGAGGTGGGTCAGACGGCGGCGGCCGCGGTTCTTGTGGCTCTCAGGTGAGTCCCCCAGCAGGAGCCGTGCAATCCTCCGCGTCCAGCACCGGATATCCTGCCAGCGTTTCCTCACCTGGGACAGGCTCCGCCTCCGACCATCCACACGCCTCACGGCACTGACGGCGGTCAGCCAGATCTGCTCCTTGGCAGTGGCGCCTACCTGTGAGGAAGTACAAGTGACACCACATCAATACACCAGCCACATGTCACAGAGAGACATATGTGAACATAATAGCTGGTTACTACATGGCATGTAATGCAGCCAACGCATTGCACATCTGTCATAGGGACATCATCCTCTGGTGAGGGAAAAGGCAGTACGTGCCATAGTGGGTACTCAGGTGGAATGATGGCAATGTCACAATCAATGATCAAGGCTCACACTGTGCATCACACCCACACCTCCTGTCTCAGGGCACTGCTGGGAGGACTCTGCACACACACCTCCTGTCTCAGGGCACTGCTGGGAGGACTCTGCACACACCCCTCCTGTCTCAGGGCACTGCTGGGAGACATCAGGCACCCCCCCCCTGGTACCCCCCCGACAGTACATGGCATGTGTGTCACACCGGGTCACAATGCCTGAAGACACAGTCACAACATAGGGACAGTCTGTGGCAGTGGCCTATGCACTCACCTGATACCCTGGTCGCCCATACAGCATGGGGTACTGTGGGAGGATCACATCCAGCAGAGCCATGTTCTCCTCCAGGGTGAATGGCTGTGTCCTCTCCACAGCCCTTGACATGGTTCCAGGGAATCAGTAGCAGCAGCTTGGTCGACAAATGCAAAGATGTGCAGGCAAGTAATCCCTCATGGGACCTGGCTGCCTTATATGTGGCCTTCTGCCCAGTCTCATGCACAGGAGTACAGAGTGATTGGTCACTCACATTTGCATCCTATGTTTCCACCAATCCCTTCAAACCTAGCAGTCTGTGGGTTCTCTATCGGTTTCATTCTCCTGCATGATGTCAGCCCCACAAACACATTGCAACAAAGTAGAAGAATTCCAACTGACTTCTGCTGTGCACCTTCCAGAACAAAATCGAAATTTGAACCTGGTCGCCATGACAACCAGCATGCATGTAGGCCTTAATACTTGTCCCCTATGTAATTAGGAGAATCACACACAGGTACGGTGCGTTTCCGGGCCCTAGGGCACCCCAAATGCATGGCAACGGCCCGTACATGCATGCCTACGTTCAAAATCACTATGGGTCTGCACGCGTATGCGTACACGTAGTGGTACGGACCGTACACACGCATGTACGCTCACTATCACTATGGGTCTGCACGCGTATGCGTACACGTAGTGGTACGGACCGTACAAATGCCTGTACGCTCACTATCACTATGGTTCTGCACGCGTATGCGTACTCGTTGTGGTACAGACCGTACAAATGCCTGTACGCTCACTATCACTATGGGTCTGTGTACCCGTAGTGATAGTGAGCGTACATGCGAGTGTACGGTCCGTACCACTACGTGTACGCATACGCGTGCAGAACCATAGTGATAGTGAGCGTAGATGCGAGTGTACGGTCCGTACCACTACGTGTACGCATACGCGTGCAGAACCATAGTGATAGTGAGCGTACAGGCATTTGTACGGTCCGTACCACAACGAGTACGCATACGCGTGCAGAACCATAGTGATAGTGAGCGTACAGGCATTTGTACGGTCCGTACCACTACGTGTACGCATACGCGTGCAGACCCATAGTGATAGTGAGCGTACATGCGTGTGTACGGTCCGTACCACTACGTGTACGCATACGCGTGCAGAACCATAGTGATAGTGAGCGTAGATGCGAGTGTACGGTCCGTACCACTACGTGTACGCATACGCGTGCAGAACCATAGTGATAGTGAGCGTACAGGCATTTGTACGGTCCGTACCACAACGAGTACGCATACGCGTGCAGAACCATTGTGATAGTGAGCGTACAGGCATTTGTACGGTCCGTACCACAACGAGTACGCATACGCGTGCAGACCCATAGTGAGAGGGCCGTACACTCGCATGTACGCTCACTATCACTATGGGTCTGCACGCGTATGCGTACTCGTTGTGGTACGGACCGTACAAATGCCTGTACGCTCGCCATCACGATGGGTACACATACGGCAGCACTCCCACAGTGATTGGGGAACATACACAGGCCCTCTTAGCAGCAGTACGCCGGTTTGAACACATCACTGTGGTGATAGTCGACACACAGGTAGGAATAGGGCGGACATACTTGTCCATGGATGGACATACTTGTCCAGGAATGGACATCAAGGCATCGTCTGTGCATTACTACATGTGTGGGGCACAGGTGTGACAGGCTGTGATGTGGAACATGCCTCCTGAGTGGAGGAGGCACCAGATGTATGATGAGATGTGTACAGGTGTACTGTGTGAGGGTGCAATGTGTGCCAGGCATGCCCTTGACTCCTTTGACATGTGTGCATGTCGTACTGCGCACTTGGGGTGAGCGTCACTGGCATGGCACGGACACCAACACACGGAAGTGTCCCATGATGCCCGGTACAGGGGTCATGACACCTGACTTGTCACTACCCACAGTGCACAATGTGACTATGTCATTTATGTGTCCGGGATTTACATCAGGTTGATGTTGTAGCACCCTCAAAAGCTGCAGCCGTTGCAGCAACCAACATGTGTCTGTGTGTAGATTGTCATTGCACACTGTTCCGCACACCATGCCACATGTGGTATCTGATGTGAGGTGCACATGTATGCATGGGACACGGAGTAGCGTGACAAGGCCATGTCAGCATCCTCACAAGGAATGTGTGGTGAGTCATGACATGTGCACCTTCATGGCAAGGTGTGTGGGCAGGCCTAGTGTAATGTCATGTGACCTGTGGCTCCGGTGTTCCGCTACCAGTCTCTACAATCGGCATCCTACTTCTGCTGATGTGTGGGTGTATGTCACTTCTGTCTTGCGTCGGGCTGTTCACTTGCACTGGGACACAGCTATTCCCATGGCGTGGCATGGGGAGGTTCTCAATCACCGTGTGTAGCTGGGTCTTGGAAGGAGTGTCACCTTGCATCCATACGTGTCCTGGGCATGTAGCACATGCCTGACTCCCTATGTGGCATGTGTGTATTGGCAGATTTACATGTGCTCAGTAGACATGAGTTGTTCTCGTAGTGCACTCACTCTTCCTTGTCACTTCCAAATTACTGCAGAGCGCCTCCTGTTGCCCGAAGAATTCCAGACTTGGCCACCATGCAGGAGAATGACAGGATCCGGCTCTACCGCTTCACCCAACCGTTGATTCTGGAGCTGACGGCGAGACTGGCACCACACCTGCAACCGCAGCACAGGTATCCTACGGCACTGACACCCCAGCTGAAGGTAATGGCTGCCCTACATTTCCTTGCCACGGGTACCTTCCAATATACCATAGCTCATGTTGGTGGCATGTCCCAGAGCATGTTCAGCGGTGTGCTGCATGATTTCTTGGAGGCCATGTTGATTCACCTGGATGACTTCATCAAGTTCCCAACCCCTGAACAGATGACTGAGGTCAAACGTGGTTTCTATGCCCTGGGAGGGATGCCCCATGTCATTGGGTCCATAGATGGGACACATGTAGGTTTGGTACCACCACACGCACGGGAGGTGGCGTACCGCAATCGGAAGCACTACCACTCCATCAATGCCCTTGTGGTGTGTCTGTCCAACATGGTGATTTCACATGTCTGTGCTCGTTTTCCAGGATCAGCACACGATGCCTACATCATGAGGCGTAGCGGGATGCCTGATATGATGATGCAGCTGCGCAACGAACGTGCATGTGTTGTTGGTGGGTACAGTCTGTCTGTCCTGTATTCTGTTTGGCCGAGCAGCACTACCGCTTCGCCTGTTCTAACGATATCCATGTGCTTTCCATTTAGGGGACGCTGGCTATCCCAACATGCCTTGGCTGCTGACACCTCTCCGCAACCCCATCACGCCGGCCCAGCTCCGCTACAACACCGCCCATGGCCGGACAAGGCGAGTGATAGAGAGGACGTTTGGCATGCTGAAGAGCCGATTCCGGTGCCTCCACAAGACCGGCGGCGCACTCCCATATGCCCCGGCGAAGGTCTGCAAGATCTTCATGGTCTGCTGCATGCTGCACAACATGGCAGTTGAAAGAGCTGTGCCCCTCATCCTGGATCAAGATGACGAGGACCATCCACCCGTGGAGGACGAAGGGCTTGGCAATGGGGCTAGTGATGTGGAGGATGTGGAGCCGCAAGAGGACATCCGGACTCGGCTCATACGCGACTTCTTTGCTTAGTGGTGAGTACCAGGGTCTGAGTGTGCACGCATTGGTCCCCGTGTGGCATGCGTTGTGATGTGTGTCTCCACCTGCATGTATGGCACGTGGGTCAGAGGTGTGTGTGGGTGTGTCACTGGAGTGATGGTGGCAGTGATGGTAGTATTTCCCCAGACATAATTGTGACCTAGCATGTTGTCATACATACATGTGTCGAGTACATGCACATGCAAGTGGCTGTGCTTCTTGTGGCTGACTTCTTGTGTGTCTCTCTTCCCCAGGTACCTGCGCATGCCGTTTGCTGGTTGCATTGTTGTGGCACTGCTATTCCTCATGGACATGGCATCGTGGGCTGACTCAGCGTTACAGGCACGGACACGTTTGGAAGTCTCCATGGGGTAAGGGATGCATCTGGGGTGTATTGGGTGTGGCAGTTGTTCACGATGTGTGCACACTGCCCCGGTCGGGGTTTGGGTCCTCTGCAGACATGTGGCATCCCCATGGGACACGACATGCAGCTGGGTACACCTGAATAGATGGGCTGCCTGGTTGTCAGTCATCAGTGATGGGATGGTGGATTGTGATGAAGGCATCAATGTGTGTGACACTGCCCTCGGACACATACGGTTAACATTGTCTTGACATGGCGTGGGACTTCCACATCAGCGGATGTATGGTGTATGGCAGGCTCTCCGTGAGCAGCTGTGGGTATTTAGCTATTATCCGACACTTGTGTGCCAGTTCCATGGCTATCACGCATTTGTGCTGCAGAAGGGGGGTGCCAGTGTTGGAGCCACATGTTACTCCACATGATGTGTTCATGTGTACTTCAAGTTGCCTCTGCTATCCCA
The DNA here is from genome assembly GCF_964204655.1 of Triturus cristatus. Classification (NCBI taxonomy): domain Eukaryota; kingdom Metazoa; phylum Chordata; class Amphibia; order Caudata; family Salamandridae; genus Triturus; species Triturus cristatus. The sequence goes on along the minus strand of NC_140581.1, from coordinate 673,499,728 downwards.
AACACATGACTATTAAAGGTGTCCCTATGCCTCCAAGGTGCCTCTTCTCAGTCAATGCTGGTGTGTTGGCACGGTGCATCCTGCATGTCTGGCATGGTATTCCCTGATTGTGGCTATGTGTCAATGTGTCGAGTGGCAAGATGCAAGCTGTGTGTGTGTGCTGAGACTGTGTAATGGGCATGATGTCCATGACTGTGTGGGTATTGTGACATGTGCCATCCCCATGCATCCAACGTTGTCCATGACCCCATTCTCTGCATCCACCGGACTCAAGCTTGCAGGACATGGTTATGCCACCTGTCTACACGTACCTGGGTGCCCCCCAGGACACGGGCCAGGATCCCTGACCTCTGCGCATGACTGTTGCTGTACTCAATGTGTCTGTCAGCACGGTTGTTCGGCCACCCCCTCAGCTGGTTCTGACCATCACGGGTGTGTATGGTGCTCCATGTCTGTCTTGCCTAGAAAACTGTGACCCATGTGTCCTGTGCCAGACTCAGGCCCCAGGGTGTGGATGGTTGAAGTGAACAGATGACTCAGGCATGTTTAGACTGTACAAGACACATGTTAGGTAATAATGCTACCAGCAGGCATCTACTCTTAATAGTGTGATTTATTATTGGGGGGGGGGGGCAAGTGAGGGCCTTTCCGGGATTAGGGAATCCAAAGTTCAGTAGGGGAGTTGGTGTCCTTGCCATTGGAAATCCTCAGAGTCCATGCCACAGTCTTTGTCAACATTGGTCAGCCAGTGACCAGCAGGGCCATGTGGCAGAGAATGTCTCTTGATGCTGTGATGCTGTTGCTCCAGTGGGCCAGGTGCCAGGCCAGGTGTCCTGGGAGATGGTGATGTAGCAGCCACCCTCACGGTCCTTTCCGTGGACGACCCGGCTTCCTGCGGGGAACCTCAGCAGCAGGCCGTGACGACGTCTGGGATGCTCCGTCGGATGTTTCCTCCTCCTCCTCATGATCCCTCCCTGTGGGTGGTGATGTTCTCCGCCTTCTGGCACAGGGAGGGTCGGCCATGGTGTCGGCCATCCGACGGAGTTCAGCGTGAATCCCCTGGGACGCCGTCACTTGCTCAGCCTGTCTGTCCTCCATCCTCCGTTGGTGTAGCTGTAGACAGGCTATTAGCTCCGCATGTTGCTGGGCCTGCTGGACCTTGATCCCCTCGAGGACGGACACAACCTGGGCCATGCCCGTGGTGTCCTGCCGGTATGAGTCCAGGATGTTACGGACATGGGAAAATACCGGATCCCCAGCCAACTGGTCAGGCTCGCGCCTCCGCCGCTCTCCACTCCCACCACCCCTGCCCACTTGCGCCTGGCCTGCACTTGTGGGCACATGGGGTCTCCGGGACCCCTGAGGGGTGGCATTGGCGTTGTCGCCTGCCTCCTCCTGGGTGCCCGGGACACCGTGTCCCTCCTGGCGAGCCTGGCTGCATTGTGGTGTTGGGGCAGGGATCCTGGGTGTCTCCTGGGATGTGGCAGGAGTGGGGGTGGTGGTTGGCACGGTTGTACCTGACGCAGGTGCTGCAGGTGGTTGGACACCAGAGGGGCCAGGTCGGTCGGGGTCGTCCGCAGAGTGGTGAGAGTGGTCGCTGCCGGTGGGATCGGTCTCCTGCAGATCCGGGTCCTGTGAGTGTTCCCCCCCAGTGTTGGGGGGTGCAGCACGACGTTGACCTGTGTGTGAGAGAGACAATGTTACTTTTGATCCATGCAACATCCATGTTGCATCCGTTACAAAGTTGGCACATTTCCTCTTGGAATTAGGATCTGTCTTGCATTCCACTCACAGTGCACTTGTGCATGTGTGTGTCCCTTGGGCACCAATTTGGCCCCTTTAACTATGTGTGGCACAGTCTTACTTGCTGCGTCAAGTGTGACTGCAGTCAGCAGTGGAGTGTGCATGTGTGCCGAGCTATGCGTTTGCGCCTTCCTTGTAGCACTGTACATGTGCACATGGACTGGATCCACACACTCATATGATGCAGGTGGCTGTCCTTGTGCTCGTGTACAGGTTGTAACATGGCCCTGCGTTTTGCCATGATGAAGAGGGGGGGTTCTGGCACTGGGCACCCTTGTCTACATGCACGCAGTCCACCTGCTGACGAGCAGACATTCCCACACACCAAAGGACTGATTTGCTCTCCCTGTGTCTCCCTCCTTCTCTGTCCCCCTCTCCCTCCCTCTCTGTCCCCCTCTCCCTCCCTCTGTGTCCCCCTCTCCCTCCCTCTGTGTCCCCCTCTCCCTCCCTCTCTGTCCCCCTCTCCCTCCCTCTGTGTGTCAGCCTCCTCCCTCTGTCCATCTTCCTGTGTCTCCCTCCCTCTCAGTCCCCCTCTCCCTCCCACTGTGTCCCCCTCTCCCTCCCTCCGTGTGTCACCCTCTGTCACCTTGGCCCAGCTTCCTGGGCACACACTGTTAGCAGATCTTTGAGTGGCCCTTGGCCTGTTGATGTGAGTTTGTTTCTGATCTCCAGGCACCCATTTTGTCTGCTGTGTGTCTGTGCGCTGCTGCTGTGGTGGTGTGTGCTGCCACTCTTTCACACTGTTGGCTGTTCATTAGCTGCTGACATGTGCAAAACAGTGCCTTCACCCCCATGTGTTGATGCAAGGCATCCGCCATTTGCTGGCAAGTCATTCCTGTGTTGGGACACAGTGTTTGTCTGGCTGTGACCTAGGCCATATGGGCAGAGGGCATTGTTGTCTGCTTTGGAGTCGCACTATGTGATTCTTGGTGCCCACCCTCCCGCCATCCGGGTTACCGTGTCATGTGTTGTTGTCTTCTGTGGCCTGTGACTTGACATTGTCCAGCTGGGTGCATGGGGCATGGTGGCAGCAGTGGCATGTGCCTGCTCATGGAGTGTGGTTGAGTAATGCGATGGCTTGTGGTGTTTGCGTGCCTGTTATTAATTTTGGTTGTGGTTGCAGTTCCCCCCATGTGAGGTGCGTTGTTTGTGTACTCACCCGGGTCTCGGAGTCCTTCTACTCCTTCAACTGCCTCCACCGGCAGTATGGCCATCACCCTCTCCTCCCAGGGATGGTACTGTACGGGTCTGCGGGAGGGCCCTCCTCCGGTGGCGTTGGCCTGGTCGTGTTCCTCCTGTCTCTTGGCTCTGACCCTCCTCCGCAGATCGTACCACCTGTTCTGGCAATCCTGCTTGGTCCTCCTGGTGTCCGCAACAGCATTCACAGCATCGACGATGGTCTGCCACATGGCTGTTTTGGCTGCCTGGCTGGTGCTTCTGACCAATGTTCCAAAGATCTGTGGCTCGACTCTGAGGATTTGATCAACAAGAACCTCCAACTCTCGGTGACTGAACTTTGGATTCTTGGTAGTGGGCATGGTGAGGGGTGTGGGTGGGGATGGTGTGGGTGTGGGGGGTGTGTGGATGTTGGGGGGGGGTGTGGATGGTTGTGTGTGTGTGTGAATGTGATGAGAGGGTGTTTGTGAGGGTGGTCGTGTGAAGGTGTGCAAGTGTAAGATGTGGTGTCGCTTGTAGTCTGGTTCTGTGGTGTCTGGCAGCAGTGGGTCTGTTGCAAAGGCTCATGGTTTGTGTGTGTGGGCCCTTTTTATTGGTCCATGGGTGGGTGTGGCAGTGTTTGAATTTTGGGTGGGTGTGTTATAAGGAGTGGTGGTGTATTGGGCCTCTGTTTGTTTTTGACAGTTGCAGGTCAGTGATTGTGTTATTTTAGTGGTTGTTGGCCATGTTTAGTGGCTGTGTGCCTTTCGAATGGTGTATTGTTGAGTTGTTTTGTTTTGTCCTTGTTGTGTACGTGCGTTTTGAGCGTGTGTACGGTGTGTACATGGGCCATTTGGTTGTACGATTTGGTCCTTGTGTGTGGCTTTGTACGACTCGTACATGCGGTTGTGATGTTGGGGCATGGGGTGCGCTCCGTACTTAGGAGGTTGTGTTGGGGGTGCGCCAGGAACGTACTGGGGTGGTGGTACGACTGGAACGTACTGGGGTGTACATAGACGGTGGTACGACACGTACAGGGGTGGGGGGGTGTACATAGACGGTGGTACGACACGTACAGGGGTGGGGGGGTGTACATTGACGGTGGTACGACACGTACAGGGGTGGGGGGGTGTACATTGACGGTGGTACGACACGTACTGGGGTGGGGGTACGACTGGAACGTACTGGGGTGTACATGGACGGTGGTACGACACGTACAGGGGTGGGGGGGTGTACATAGACGGTGGTACGACACGTACTGGGGTGGGGGTACGACTGGAACGTACTGGGGTGTACATAGACGGTGGTACGACACGTACAGGGGTGGGGGGTGTACATTGACGGTGGTACGACACGTACAGGGGTGGGGGGGTGTACATTGACGGTGGTACGACACGTACTGGGGTGGGGGTACGACTGGAACGTACTGGGGTGTACATAGACGGTGGTACGACACGTACAGGGGTGGGGGGGTGTACATTGACGGTGGTACGACACGTACAGGGGTGGGGGGGTGTACATTGACGGTGGTACGACACGTACTGGGGTGGGGGTACGACTGGAACGTACTGGGGTGTACATAGACGGTGGTACGACACGTACAGGGGTGGGGGGGTGTACATTGACGGTGGTACGACACGTACAGGGGTGGGGGGGTGTACATTGACGGTGGTACGACACGTACTGGGGTGGGGGTACGACTGGAACGTACTGGGGTGTACATAGACGGTGGTACGACACGTACAGGGGTGGGGGGGTGTACATTGACGGTGGTACGACACGTACAGGGGTGGGGGGGTGTACATTGACGGTGGTACGACACGTACTGGGGTGGGGGTACGACTGGAACGTACTGGGGTGTACATGGACGGTGGTACGACACGTACAGGGGTGGGGGGGTGTACATAGACGGTGGTACGACACGTACAGGGGTGGGGGGTGTACATAGACGGTGGTACGACACGTACAGGGGTGGGGGGGTGTACATTGACGGTGGTACGACACGTACAGGGGTGGGGGGGTGTACATTGACGGTGGTACAACACGTACTGGGGTGGGGGTACGACTGGAACGTACTGGGGTGTACATGGACGGTGGTACGACACGTACAGGGGTGGGGGGGTGTACATAGACGGTGGTACGACACGTACAGGGGTGGGGGGTGTACATTGACGGTGGTACGACACGTACAGGGGTGGGGGGGTGTACATTGACGGTGGTACGACACGTACTGGGGTGGGGGTACGACTGGAACGTACTGGGGTGTACATAGACGGTGGTACGACACGTACAGGGGTGGGGGGGTGTACATTGACGGTGGTACGACACGTACAGGGGTGGGGGGGTGTACATTGACGGTGGTACGACACGTACTGGGGTGGGGGTACGACTGGAACGTACTGGGGTGTAGGTAGACGGGGCTGTGACACGTACTGGGGTGGGGGTGTGGCTCGAACGTACTGGGGTGTAGGTACACGGGGGGTACGACACGTACTGGGGTGGGGGTGCGACTGGAACGTACTGGGGTGTACATAGACGGTGGTACGACACGTACAGGGGTGGGGGGGTTTACATTGACGGTGGTACGACACGTACTGGGGTGGGGGTACGACTGGAACGTACTGGGGTGTACATAGACGGGTGGGGGTATACATATACGGGGGGTACGTGTCGGACGTACGGGGGCTGGGGGGAGTGTTGGGCGCGTATGCGGGCACATGTCTCCATGGTTGCTATTGGTGTTCGGTGCGGACGGTGTTTTTTCCATACGGTTGTAGGCTCGGACGCACGGGATGGATCGTGATTCCTCGGTCGGACTTGGATTTTTACGTTTGTAAGGTAAATCGTCCGAGGACGTGTCGGACACATTTTCCGACCCGAGGACGTGTGGGGAATGATTCCCGGTGCGGGTCGTATGGACTTTTTACCATGCGAATCGTGATTGCCAGTTCGTACGGCACTTGTACGATTCGTACGGTAAAAAGACCCGATACGAGTCGCACGGGGGAATTTTTTACCGGATCGTGATCGGCACCATAGTGACCTTTAAAATCACGTAAAAACAATCTTACTCCTTCCGGAGAACAACATATTATAGCTCCTAGAGCTTTCAGTGTTTTTATTCCTAACAAATTTTCTGGACATGATTTAGTAAGCAATAAATCTGTAGTTCGGGTCAAAGGTCCTATCGTAAGTGGAAGAGGTTGTGACACTTCATTAACAATAGGTTTTCCTGAAAAACCAAGGGAAATATTCTGTGAGCCTGAGAGGGGTGCCCCTGGAACTTCACTACGTTTTATGGTTGTTCGACTTGCCCCTGTATCGAGTAAAAATTTTCTGTCTTGGCCTAATAATTCACTATGTACATAAGGTCCTTCTTGGTCTACTGGGATCTCGATAAGGGGTAGGTCAACTTCCCTCTCTAGGCTGGTTCATGCGTATCGCTGATAATCAGGATAGTCATACTGTGCGGTCTGGTACAGCTGTCGTGTCGTGGTTTGTGTGGCAGCAACAGGCAGCGCTGGTGCAGCTGGCACAAATTGTATAGACTGTGGTGGAGCTGGCATGGACTGCGCATGCTGCGGGGCTCCTTGTTCATTCTGATCCTGTCTAGGTGGCCGTGGTCTTTCTTTTGTATTACCTATGGCGATATTATGTTTTAAAACTGGACAATCGTGTACGTAATGACCTGGCTTTTTACAATAATTGCATGTCCCTTTTACAGGTCCTGTTGAATCACCGGAATGTGTCATACCCTTTTTATGTCCTTCAGCTGGAACTGTCTGAGAAACTAGCATTTTCATTTTCGTGTCTTTCATACGTCGTTGTTCATGTTCTTGTTCCTCTCTAATTCTATTGTGATGGTACTGTAACATTTGTAACATTTGTGATGGAGTGTTACCTTGCCATGTACTCTCGAATTTTAATACTCTATTCTTCACTTGAGGCAAGGCATTCTCTACTAATTTTGTCACAAACAGGTGTGGGTATGATTCGCTACTTGCTTTTATGCCACTATTTATACCAAAACATTTTTCAAATCGGGCATAGTAATCACTAGTGTCTTCATCTTGCTTCTGTTTACAGGCTGAAATTGTACCCCAATCTTCCTTTTTCGTAGTTAATAAACGTGGCAGTACCTGTACTAGTAAACCTGGTAGTGCTTTAGTTTTATCCCCAAGTCCTGCTCCTGCAGTTCGGGCCTTTTCTTCTGCTTCTAATGCTGACCATTCTATCTTTTGGTCTCCTACCTCCCACTCTTTTTCCCTGAGTTTTTCATAAATGCCAGCAGGCATCAATACCTTTAATATTGTCATAATGTCGGGATAGGTATACTCTCCCATGAGTAACATGTCTTTAATTTCTCGGTGAAAACCCGCTGGGTCTTTGTCATGACTGGGTACCACTTTCTTCATTTCTAACAACTCTATTTTCGATATGGGCGTATATACAAATACGCGTTTAAACTCATTGTCCTCGCCTTTTATTGGGTGCACTTCTCGTAAGGGATTCTGTCTGTCCATGTAATACGTGGTTCTTTCCTTAATGGGCAGTGAGACATGTTCTGAACATACAAAAAGAATATACTGCTTTCTTGATTCTAGTATTTCTTTAATTAATTTAGTACCTGAACCTCTCCATCTATTCATGAGTAATTCAGTCAATATGTCAGGTAAGGGACCAGGGTCCGAATGCTGACTCTGATATAGTATAAGGAGTTGTTGAATCATATAAATCCCAGCTAAACGCTGTTCATCTTGGGTGAGATTCAAAAATGTGCGTGCTACTGTATCATCACTGTACTTTCCGGGACTGTCAACCCAATGGACAGCTGACCTGGCTAATTCTTGTTCATCCATAGAATCGAGAAAATGATAACCCCTTCGTTCTCGGAGTAATTTGTCAGCGGCTTGGAACGAATGCTCGTTAGACCTTATATGAACTATAGGTGTTTGGAAATTCCTGTTATTATCTGGACATATCGGACGTATCGGGTCAATAAGACATCTGTTACTATTACAAGATCTTCCTCTACCTACATAAGCTATGGTGTCTGACTGTCCTGTGGGCAGTCCTGATCCTTCCTCCTCGTTTTGTTCGAACTGGTCTACCGCTAATCTTTCTTCGTGTAGGCGTTCTATTTCTTTACGGATCTTTCGGCACATGGCTATTATACAATTTTGCTTATCATGTCTCCCTTCTGATATATTCTGGCTCCATCTGGTAAGAATTTGCATTGCTTCCGGGTCTACCCCCGGTCGGTCTTGATTTGTGATCACACAATTTATGAGGAAACGTAACAGTTCCCCCTGTATCTCCACTTTCTGGTATTCCATAGCTCTGTTAATACATTCTGAATCTCGCCCTGTTTGAACAAAATGATATATATTGTCTAGATGCGTAGTCATTCCTGGTAACTTCCCTAAATACACTGCGGCTCGTCTGATACGTAATGATGCCATGATCATTTCGTCCTCTTTGCCGGGCACAGGGTCATATCTACAATCTACAAGAAGTTCCTTAAGCGTACGGGCATTTATGAGTTTGGGGGTACGTGAATGTGCTGACTCTTGAAAGGTAAGTTTATTTATTCTGGGTGGCGTAGAAAAAATGTTGCTAGCACCTCCCGTAGCCCCGTCTGGGGTATCGGGCGTGAAAGGATTCGTTGAACGCGACACAGCAACTATAGGTGTGGACACAGCTATAGAAGTAGCTGTAGGAGCAGAGGTAGAAACAGATGTGCTTGCCGGAACTTGTGTCAGGACTTGTTGCTGTAGAGATACGGGTACTGAATCTTGGCGTTGAACCTCCCTGGCAGGCGGTCTATGTGGGGCGGAATTAGCATACTCGGGAGCTGCGTCATCTAAAAATGAGGAAAGAAAAACGTCTTCTGCGGTTCTAGGATGCCCCTTAGGATGTACCTTTATTGGAAACAATGGGGGTGGCAAGTCTTTTGGTATCTCCGGAGTAGCCTTAGGTAATCCTTCGGCCAGAAGGGGATACATACCATTCATAAGGGCATTTCTTTGTCTGTCTACTTGTTCTGATTTCACTCGGATACCTTCTTCAATTAATAGATTTTCTCGGACTTTATTTGAACTCTCTCTATTTTTCTCTTCCTGTCGGAGTGCTTTTTCTGTACGTCTATGAGATTCTTTACGCCATAACTCAACGGCGTCTTTCTGTGACTGTCTGACTTTCGTTTTCCATAACTCTTCCTCTACTTTCATGATGCACTCTGCATCCCAGGTTCCCGCTGTGGGCCACCTCTGACTTTCTGGTAATTCCTTGGTGTAGTCTACCCATAAATCAAGAAATAATATAGTGTCTAAGCCATGTTTATGATACATGAAGTACCCTGGAGTGTCCCTAGGAAGAATAGGAACGGCTTCTTCGAGTACCCCTTTTCTTGTTGTGATCTGTCTTAATTTCGAAAAGAGCGGCATATTGAACACTGATCTGATACTTGATTTTGAACAACTTAATACAGTAAACACGATAATGAACAGTCATTCACACCACAATATGCAGAACGTACTTAAAACATTTAACATTTAACATTTAACTGGGCAATAATGATGCTTATGGTCTAAGGAAAACTTAATCACTAAACACAATACTCGACATTTAACTGAATTATTCTGAATTTATATACTTGATATACTAGATATACTGCTAAACAGTACAGATACACTGCTGAAACAGTGCAGACCGGATTTGTGTACCCAAACCCGTCTTGACCGGCACAACCTATGTGCACGTCAGAACGCCTCCCCAGTAATGGTACTCACCGGGTAGCTCGGAAACGGAGGGCCTCGGAAACTGAACTGAACTTGAACCGGACTGGACTCGACTCGACTCGAACGCTTCGGAAACTGGACTCGACTCAGGACTTCGGAAACTGGTGGGCCTCTGTATACCTCGGATCTTGCTCTCTCAGCTAGGCTCTGGTCGGGATACTTCGCACTTCTCACCGCCTCGTCTGGGTGTTGATCGCAGCCTCAGTCGCCCCCGCTTGACCGGAGGGAGATACAGGAAATCCTGCTGGTACGCGTAATTGTCCGTCCAGCTGTGGCAGGAGACCGGGCCTGCAACTCACCGCCGGCGCGTGAGATGAGAAAGTGTCCCTGTTCGGGCGCCATTCATGTGGTAAATAATTTAATTACCGGGACTTAATTTGATACAGAAACATAATAAAATAGCTCAGTAAATAAGAGGCAGAATCCGTGGTATTAGAGGTTCGGAATGGGCTTTATTCCAATGGTCGATTATAATCGGTTGCTCCAAGTTCCATCGCCACGAAGGTTCAGGAAGTGAAGTACATACGTTATTGACAATCAATTACTTTTATACAATAGGCATTACAGTGAAGCAAATACAAGAGGCGTAACAATTGATAATACGGATAATATATTCGTGCGTAGCAAAAATAGGCGTAACTGGGAGTGATGAAAGAACGTCATTAGATGTGATGTCATAATAGGGTGGTTCTATGAAAGAATTTCGCAATGTCAGCAGAAATGCTTGGCAGAAATGCGCGCGCAGCAGCATGACGTGTAATTGACGTGCAACTAGGGGGTGAAGGGGACTTGACATTTAGCTCTACATGTGGCGACAGAAGTCTGGAGGGTCAAGTCAACCTAATCCCAAATCATATCTAACATCCCATGTTTAAAGAACTACGTTATCCAAAAGAGAGGTCTCTTCGAGTAGAATCTTATTCTATACTGACTGTTAGTGCGTGTACAAGCGTCTAAGTGTCTATACTAGATGCGAGGGCGGAAATCTTCCATAGCAATAGGGCTATGAATTACTTGCATAAAGACAGAGAAGCCGGGCCTTTGCTCGGTAGCTGGAAGAATGTTTACTTAAACTGCTAGACAGGAATGCATCGGGCAGGGAACGGAGCAGATAATTTCGAAGGTGAAATACAGTTTTTGGCAGGCAGCAGGCTGATGTCAGGCTTCGTGAGCCGCGCAGAGAATGAGACAAAGTTCATGGTTACAGATGCAGGCTCAGACTGGAGCTTTCAGAGGCAGAAGGCAAGAAGAGTTCGATGACAGAATCAGGGCCTACTTGCCTGGACTGTAAAATGGCATAAGTGAACCATATAAAGCCGGTGGCCTTTCATACTTAGGAATAGAATATCCGGCCTATTCATGGCGGATCTGACAGAGGACATGTTGACGGTGGACGCACATGTGTTTGCGTCTTCATAACTGGAACTGGAGGGAACATACATGTACTTGTGATTCATACATGGAACCGTTGGGGTCCAAGATAGGGGACATAACTGATCAGAAAAATCCATATTTCCACAGTATTTTTAGTGTTTAGGGTGGGTAGGGGTCTAGGGTGTTAAGGGTATTGTTAGGGTTTAGGGCTTGGTTAGGAGCATAGGGTGGTAAGGGTGTTTAGGGGAGGGTAGCGTATATGGTGGTAAGGGTATTGTTAGGGTTTCGGTGTGGCTAAGGGTATAGAATGGTATGGGTACTTTTAAGGTTTTAGGGGTGGGTACAGGCAGAAGGTGGCAAGTGTAGTTTTAGGTTTTAGGGATGGGTAGGAGTATAGGGTGTTAAGGGTATGTTTAGGGGAGGGTAGGGGTATAGTGTGATAGGGGTATTTTTACAGGTTAGGGGTAGGAGAATATGGTGGTAAGGGTCTTTTTATGGGTTACGGGTGGGTTGGCAAGGGTATTGTTTAGGGTTTAGGGGTAGGTAGGAGTATTGGGTGGTAAGCACTGTTCCATTTAAGCTGCGCGCTTGCGCGCCCACGCACCTCTGTGCCCCCGAGCGTGCAGTGCGATGTGTGTGGCACGCACACACATTCCCGAGAGTGTTCGCGTCACCACTTTTAAAAGGCGCGCGGCGTAAAAAACCTGCACTGCATCTCCTGGTTGCAGAGGAAGAGGCAACTTGTGGGCTCAAGGACAGAGCACTTCATTTCTTTTCTAGAGTGTGGCTGCGGCTTTTGTTTAAGTATTCATGTTAATTGCAGTGCCCGTCACGAGCGATTGACATGAATACATTAAACAAAAGCACACAATCACCTCGCAGCCATGCTGTAGTAACAAAAGAAAACAACACCGAACACGTCGTGTGTTTTCAGTATCACCTGAAAACACACACCGTGTTTGTAGGTTTGCCACATTTCTTTTCTTAACTCCCCATGTTCTGCACTTCAGGTTAAATAATGATTGATACGACTTTAGGTAAACATTTAATTTTGATGAGAAACAATATGACCTTATGGACTTAGGTTTTTAATTTGTGTCACGAGTCCATGGGATTGCACCTTTGCTTGGATTTTGGACTCCTACCTTATGATTGATGTCATTTGAACTTTCGTTTTAAAAATGTATTTTTCGTTCATAAGAAAGAAATAGTGGATTTTAAGTTTTGGGAAATCAGCGGCTGCAATGAAGTTTTTTATTCGGATATGCGTGGTGAAAGGCAGAGGCGCAACCAGAGCCAAATCTCAGGGAGTTGGGGGGCTGATAAAAATTTCAGGGGAGGGAATTCTTCCAGCATTGGTAGAGTGGAGCTGCAGCGAAGGGGTGACAAAACAACAAATCCTCGTTAACAAGTGAATGGTCTTTTAAAGACCTGTGAAGTACTCGGGTGCTGCTGTGTGCGCCAGGGAAGCTGTCTCAGGCTGGGCTGACACACAGGACGGAGTGGGGTGGGGGGCGGCTGTAGCGCTTTAAGCACTATGAGCGTTGCGCTCCTGGTGAAAGGGGAGAGTCAAGTAAAAATCTTCATGCTTGGAATGTGTAGTTTCTGGTTTCTATTTTTTGGGGTACTAGAAACAAAAAGCGTCTGTTCCTACACAATGATGGAAGGGGTTGTTAAGCGCTTTTTGAACTCATCATAAATTAATGAAAAGATGGATAGCTTTCTGTAATAGGAAATGTAATTTCTAACCAAAATAGAACGTTACTTAAGTTATACTGGCTACTGTTAGTCACGCCGCTCAGGCATACTAAAAATCTGTTTTACAGAGGAAAGATGTGTCATAACATTAAGCATAAAGAATACTCTCAGAAACAGATGACATACATTTTGGCAAATCCTGCTGTGCTCCTTAAGTGCCTTGTCTCTAGGTACCTGCCTTAGGGCGATCTTCAACAGCTGTAGGGCCTTGGAACAACTGGTGTCAAACCATTTTGGTCCCTGGGACCTACTGTTTGTTACAGCAGTGAGACCTTGTGTGAAATATCCTCGTATGCCGATAAAATAGCACCACATGGGAACATGGGCCCAAGCATGGAAATCGCTTGCCTGCAACAGTGTGTAAACTGCTTGGACGACACCTGAGACCATCTAAGCCTCCTGCATTGATCTCTGAGGAGAGCGCACCCTGAGCCTCTGACAAGGTTCTAGCACCACCATTTAACCTACTGGAAAGGGGGGGCCCTTGGCCCCTCCGCCTGCATGGCAGTGCGGCGACCTCCCCCGGACCTCTCGGTGGTGGGGCGTGTTCACTGGGGGCGCGCCCTACCACCGATTGGCTGCCTACGTGACCCGGATGACGTTAATCGACATCCGGGTCAGAGGGGAGGGGGGGGGCGGGCCTCTGGGGGGATAAAGCGGCGGGGAGCGCCCAGGTGACCCCCTTGTCCCCTGGACGCTCCCCCACCACGGACGTGCCCTGGCGCGCAGGGCGGCAAATTTTAGTTAGTAGAGGAATGGCTTGTTACCACTAGGCAGAAGGGTCTTGCGGGAGGAGGTAATCTTCGAGGTTGGCCGGTTAGCACAGGGGTAACAGGGCTGCAGCATAGTCTGGTCACAGGGGGTGTCAGGGCGAATTGTGCTTTATAGAAGTCGTGGTTCACCCGACTAGGGTGGGTGATGACATAGTGTTGAGAAATTTCATAGGTGTGGTCAGGGAATTGAGGCAGGGGCATGACCTTTCTGTGTTGTAGGATTGGGGGGGAGGCCAGATCGTCGGTTAACAATACTGGCCTGTGGCGGTAAGGTCATGACCGGTGAGCAACTATTTGAAGGTCTGAGGGGGCGGGCATCATCCTACGGAGGTGCCCGCCCAGGGGGAGGGGCCATTGGCTCCTCCTGGAACTTCAGGGGCAAGGTAACTGGTGCTTCAAAGGAGCGCGGGTTGGGGAGTCACGCTTTCCTTAGGCTGGTAGCCACCCCGCGCGCGCATACTCATGACGTCACCGGATGGCGCAGAGTAAGGGCCCTCCTTCAGTGGGTAAATGGAGTTCACGGCGTGGACCGGGTAATTACCGGGCCCGGCTGTGCATGCGCACACCTGTAGGGGAGGCGCAGCTAGTAGGACCTGACACCGGTTAGCGACCTTGCCATATGGCCCAGAAATGTTAGTATACAAAAATGCAGAGGAGGATGTTAGACTCGGTTAGGAAACAATCTGTATTAGAGTCTTTGTTAAGGATAGTCACTCACACCTGTTGACAATAATGTATCTAATGTCCTGCTGAATTTTTGTATAATTGTTTATCATGCAAATTTAAAAATTTATTGTTTTTGTACTTAATAAATACGGCCGGGGGGTCTCTCGACCTCCCGCCTTCCAAAGATACCACGTCTAGGTGTTGTGTCCGGGGGTGGTGTGGACATAGGGGGAGGGCGGTAGCCAGTCACTGACCATGTGGAAAGGGGGGGCCCTTGGCCCCTCCGCCTGCATGGCAGTGCGGCGACCTCCCCCGGACCTCTCGGTGGTGGGGCGTGTTCACTGGGGGCGCGCCCTACCACCGATTGGCTGCCTACGTGACCCGGATGACGTTAATCGACATCCGGGTCAGAGGGGAGGGGGGGGGCGGGCCTCTGGGGGGATAAAGCGGCGGGGAGCGCCCAGGTGACCCCCTTGTCCCCTGGACGCTCCCCCACCACGGACGTGCCCTGGCGCGCAGGGCGGCAAATTTTCCCCACCCACCATCCCTGGAGTACGTGGTTGATGCGTTGCTAGTCCAACTAGCGGGCATTGGGCGCGTGAAACTGTTATGAGATGTTAGTTTCTGATGAGGTTTTCTTTTAGGACTTTTTCTCCCATTGTAGTGATCAATATGGTATTGAGCAGTTATGTTCTTGTTTATGCTTGCTTGTAGGCCTTGTTCTCCCAAGGTAGTGAATGATACTGTATTATGTGTAACTGATGCAGTCGTGTTTAGGCCTTTTCTTTCCCTTGTAGCTTTATGGTGTTATACATGACGTGTGATTTTAGTCAGTGTAGTTGTCCTTTAGAATTTTCTCCCATAGGTCGTCGTATTTATTAGGTATGGGGGCATGCGGTAAGGTCATGACCGGTGAGCAACTATTTGAAGGTCTGAGGGGGCGGGCATCATCCTACGGAGGTGCCCGCCCAGGGGGAGGGGCCATTGGCTCCTCCTGGAACTTCAGGGGCAAGGTAACTGGTGCTTCAAAGGAGCGCGGGTTGGGGAGTCACGCTTTCCTTAGGCTGGTAGCCACCCCGCGCGCGCATACTCATGACGTCACCGGATGGCGCAGAGTAAGGGCCCTCCTTCAGTGGGTAAATGGAGTTCACGGCGTGGACCGGGTAATTACCGGGCCCGGCTGTGCATGCGCACACCTGTAGGGGAGGCGCAGCTAGTAGGACCTGACACCGGTTAGCGACCTTGCCATATGGCCCAGAAATGTTAGTATACAAAAATGCAGAGGAGGATGTTAGACTCGGTTAGGAAACAATCTGTATTAGAGTCTTTGTTAAGGATAGTCACTCACACCTGTTGACAATAATGTATCTAATGTCCTGCTGAATTTTTGTATAATTGTTTATCATGCAAATTTAAAAATTTATTGTTTTTGTACTTAATAAATACGGCCGGGGGGTCTCTCGACCTCCCGCCTTCCAAAGATACCACGTCTAGGTGTTGTGTCCGGGGGTGGTGTGGACATAGGGGGAGGGCGGTAGCCAGTCACTGACCATGTGATTGCTAAGGACAAGGGGTTATGTTCACTGAATGGACTATGCACTAAACTAAAGGTGTTAACAAACAAAAACAAAGAAGCTGACACAAACCCAAAATCTATAATGGAGGCACATCCCCTTCCTCTAAACGTTGATAAATACTGGGATTGAAGGACTTAACTAATTTCTCCATAGAAAAAAAGAAAAAAATTGGAAGTACTTTAAATTGTGTTTAGCTCAGAGCCTTCTCTTGTAGGAACCATGTGCAGCTACTCCGGCAACATACATTTTGGCTTGCTGCTCCGTGGATCTAGAGGACAGTCGCATCGGTGACAGTCACTGTTCCCTTTAAGGTGCGCACCTCTCTGCCCCCGAACACGCATGTGCTCCTTCCTGTACAAAAACAATCCTGTCTATGTTGGTGCTAGGCAGCAATTTATGCGCCAACGCAAAGGAAAAGGACAGGAATGCACAGTATTTCATAAATACTAAGGGGCTCATTTATGAGCCCCTGCGTCACTTTTGCGCCACCGGTGCATCACTTTTTGTGATGCACCAGTGGCGTAAAACATGCGCCATGATGCGCCATATTTACAAAGTGACCCATCTACCTAGATGCGTCACTTTGCAAACCCCTGCGCTACATTATAGCTGCATCAGGTATAATGTATGCAGGGTGGGCGTTCCCACGTAAGTAAGCATCGTAGAAGTGACGCAGTGAAATCTACGAGATTTCACTGCACCACTTCTAGGGTGCAAATGCGTCAATATCTTACGCCTGCCTCACAGCAGGCGTAAGACTGACGCAGGCCCTATCACATGGGGCTTGCCCCATGTGAAAGGACACATTGCTGGAGTTGTGTCACTTTTGTGACACACTCCAGCAATGCGTCACTTTTGCGCCTACAGATACGTCAGAAATACTGACGTATCTGTGACTCCTTGCGACATGATGCGTCATACTGTAAATATGACGCATCACTGGAGTCGCAGGGAGGGCGCAGTGAAAAGTGACGCATCACTGTTTTCATGCAGTGATGCGTCACTTTTCATAAATGAGGCCCTGTGCGTTCTTGCCCTTTCACATTGGCATAGGGCCGCGCAGCAAGAAGACTTGCGGCACTGCCCTACGCCAGTGGTTCCCAAACTTTTGACTCCTGAGGATCCCCATTGAGTCACCACTGGAAGCCGGGTACCCCCAAGCAATTTGTAGGATTTAAATTTCAAACATTAAAACAGTAATTCGAAAAAAATAAACAAACTTGTGCACTCAAAACAAATACTCAAATTACTAAGGATTTTAGGGGCATATTTACAAGTCCCTATCGCCATGGGAACGTCACTTTTTGCGATGTTCCTGTGGCAATAGGGGCTTTGCCTTATTTACAAGGCAGCGTTAAGACACTTATTGTGGCTTAACGCTGCCTTGTAAATAAGGCCCCCTTTCACGCAATGCTTAGCGTGAAAAAAGTGGGCAGTGGGAGTTGCAGTTCACTCCAACACCCATTGATTTTGACGCTGCCCTCTATTTACAAGGTCAGCTTAAATAGGAGACAGCACCAAAATTAAGACCATGAAAAACCTGGTCTTACCTTGGCGAAATGAGGAGAAGTGCCTTATTTCTCCTCGTTTTTGCTTTTTCCAACAGAAAAAGCAAAACACCTTTGATTGTTTATGTTCAGGATGGTGACCCTTCCTGCACATAAACCATCTTTAATAAAAATGACGTTTTGTAACTTCCATGTGTGCTGCATTAGGCAGCAAACATAGAAGTGACAAAACGGCATTACAAAATTGTTCATGTGCAGGAAGTGGGAACATAGCAGCATCAGGATAATGATAGACTGGGAATAAACATATGTTGCTAACTTTTACTGTGCAGTTTGCAGGCAGTTCTTTGACAGTTTATAGGGCACTGTGCTAGATTACGATTGTCCCTTATGAATTGCACAGTGACAAAAGAATCTCTGTGACAAAATCAGTAGCCCACTGACCTATGCACATAAAATACTGTTTTTAAAATGCATTGTACACGTTCTTTGCAGTAGGCATATTAACCCTCTGTGTCACATTAGATAAGTCAAAGCTGCCACTAGACAAAACTTTCCTCTCTCTCCAGCAGGTACATTAATCACTGGCATTTTCTTGACACTTTTATAGTTGCTCAAACTGCTAATTTTACATGGAACTTTGCAGTGCTTTTAAAACTGCTGCCTGCGGACCCCCTGGGAATGTGCCACGGACCCCTGGGGGTCCTCGGACCCCAGTTTGGGAAACACTGCCCTACGCCAATTCCTCATAAATGAGGCCCTTTGTTTTTAGCTACACCTTTGACTACAACCCCACGCTCACTGTCCTTTGGTTTGCTAAACACTGTTTAATATTATTTCCCCACCGTAAAAATGATTTGCTGTGGGAATTGGGGGCGTTTATGGTTGTCGATAGTTATCTATGATGAGGAGCACCAGGTTCTAGATATTTTCGTCAGAAGGGGGTCCTTCCGCTAAAAATGTTTGACAAGGGGGGTCTCGGCATCAAAAAGTTTGAAGACCTCTGGTCTAATGCCTGATGCGGCCCTACCCTAACCCAGCTCTGAAACTGCGAAAAATACAATTATAATAGCTAAGTTATTATAATTTTATTTTTCCTGCTCAAAGAGAGCATTTGTTAAAGTTGTCATGTTAATCGCAGCGCCTGTCATGTGTTGCAATTAACATGAAACGTTTAACAAATGCACACAATCCCCCCGCAGCCCAGCTCTATTCAGAAAAGAAATGCAGCAACATAGCTGACAAGGTTTCAAATTGCTATGTTGGACAGTTTCAAACCTGCCTTAACACCGTTCACGTGGCTCTGTATGTGTGGAAATGCACCGTCTATCCATTTTTTTAAGCAAAAGTTTATATTTGGAGCTGAACCCACACGCTGTCTGGTTACTGGCGCACATAGCTTTGGTTGCAGCGCACACAGACCTTACACAGCTGCACACAGAGGCAAAAAATTAGAGGGAACATTGGTGGTAAGGGTTTTTTTTAGGGTTTAGTGGTGTTTAGGGGTACCTGGCGGAATTAGTAAGTTGCACCTAAGTCTGCAACTACAAAAAAAAGTCTTATTTGACACAGCAGATGCATAAAATCTTAGCCTTCCTAAACATCGCGCCTGTCTTCGTTAAACCTTGCTTTATGATCCACAACGGCGAGTTTGAGTTAGGGCAGTGGGTGGGAGCCGGCAAGCGAGCGATCTGTGCCGCACACAGAGCAGAGGTGAAGTCTTGGCTCGATTTCATCAGCCTTCAAATGACGCCAGACTTCTGGGAGCCCCACTTTGCGAGCAGAAATGTGAAGGCACAGCCTTGACAAGGAGCCGGCGGACAGAAGAGGCGCTGATCGGGATCACAAGACCCGGAAGCTTTATTTTACATTTCATATCCTCTCCAACAGACAGTGAGGTCAACTCTCTCACCCCGCTGCTGGGCATTGCCGCCCTTTGTTCACACTAGAAAGAGCAGCCAGCGCATCTCCTAAAATGACACGCTCGTGGAACCTGTTAAATCTTTCTTTTGCCATTCCGTATCCAACATGAGAACTTCACCAGCAGAAACGAGCACTTTAAGCATATCATACAAAAGAATGTTTTTTTCAGTTAATGAGCGTCATAATGGGAGGCGTGTTTACATTTTGAAGTGGCATTTTAGTAATTATGTTTTTTTCTTCCACAATATCTACTACAACTGTGTTCAACAATTCAGTTGTACTGCTAAACGGGGACCATTTATTTTTCAGAATTGCGTACTTATGTCCAAAGAGGAGACGATGCCATGTTTTGCGTATTAGCACATCTGCCTTTCTGTCTGCTCTATACAGTCATTAATGGAATCTCTAACACATTGTTTATTATGGATTGTTTTCAATTTACCCAGCCTTCTAGTAAAAACATCTAGGACGCTGTCTACAACCACATTGCTACACATGCCCTGGGAGTAGCACTAGGCCAGGGAGAAATTATGCAGAGAAATTCGCCAAATGATCAGAATTCGTATTAAGTAAAATATATTACATTTCCTGAAACTATACATTACACCATTTTTCATATTTTTTTGTTTTACCCGAGCGCGCACCTCGTGTCAAAAAGTCTCACGAGATACAAGAGGTAAACAGTACAAAATGCCTTATCAAGAGACATTTTCTATCAAACCTTCTCTTGCCGGTATCTCGTAAGGTGTTATAAAGCGTGCTCAGCCGGGTAACAAAAGTGATGCAAGAAACAATCAAATCACATTTCGTTACAGAAATGTCATTTCCTGAAAGTTCCATGCATTCACTCAAAATTTCATGAGAAATGATTATGGAATTTCAATAGTCAGCCGGGAAGCCTTCCTCCGGTGTCCCCCCCCTTGGTTCATGGCCTGCTCAGCTTCTAAGGTTTCCAGGAGGCAAACACCCTGCTGGTGAAGAAGGCTACCTGCAGGAGGCCAGAGCACGAATATTTGCTTTTTTTACTTATAAATTGGATGGCTGGGAGTGTGAAATAAAACAAAATTAGAGATGTGCCTCAAGCCAATGAGAGGAGAGAAGGGAAGGTTGAGGTAGAGGCAATCAGCACAGGAGGAAGGAGGAAGCAGGGTATCACTGGCTCATCACAGAGGCCTCTGACTTTCACTGCCATCCCCAAAAATAGTGCAGCCGTCTTGATGATCGATAGAAAGTGATCGCACTAGAAATATATTGCAATTATCACATGTGAACCTGTATTTGTCATCTTCAGGTCATGTCCACTGGATTGTCCTCGTCTCATTCAGCTTCAACCAAAAGAGGACTTAATGGTACTAGGAACACACCTGAACAAGATCCGATGGCCACGTAGTTTGTTAAGTAAATTTCCATTGAAATGTCAACCTGTTTGTGTCAAAAGTGTCAGTTCCCAAGGTGAACACTTTCTTTTCTGTAGGATTATTAATGTTTGCCACATTAGCCGATACGCCCCTCCCTATGTTATGTTATGTTAAAAATATTTGTAGAGTGCACTTACACCAGACGGTTTCATGGCGCTATGGGCGGGAGGGCGACAGTGGTATAATGACAGGAGCTTTACTCATATGCCTGAGAAAACAGAAGTGTCTTAAGGAGTGTTCTGAATTGGGCATAAGAGGTTGCTGATCTGAGTTCTGTGGGGAGGGAGTTCCAGAATTGAGGGGCCAGGTTTCAATTAGTTCCTTCCCAAAGACGCACATGCTCCTGTTTGTCCATTCAGGACACTGTCTCTCACAATTCCTGGAAAAGAATTCAAGCAGGAGGTTGGAACACCTATTCCAGTTTTCCTCCATTAGGCAAAACAGGCTTTCTTCTCAGCAGGTAGGAATTCTCTCTCGTCTACTTTTTTAAACATTGTAAACACTGTTTTGAGAAAGTCGGGGCCCCTTATGTGTGTGGTATTAAACCTCTGACAGAAGTCCTTCACACCTGTGGGTAAGGTGTCTAATTTCCCAGAAGAATTTCCCAGCAACAACCAACTTTGTGGAAGGCTTGACAAAAAGCTATTCTCAACTCATAAACCTAAACCTTGATAGCCAAGCCAGTCCTCAACACAAACATCAATGCCAGGACTTTCTAGTACCGCTTACGCACATTAAAAGAGAAGGGTTAATAGGGCCTGATTAAGAGTTCGGTGGACGGGTCACTAAAGGTGTCGGATATCCCATCCGCCGTATTACAGGTACGTTATATTCCGCAGCATTTGATTTGTAATACGGTGAACAGGATATCTGTCACTGGAGTAACGCGTCCCTGGAACTCTAAATCAGGACCCTAGTCTTTGAGAGACCAGAGCTCAAGAGTCCTAGTTGATAATGAGCCATTTGCACCTCTTCGGTCGGGACAGGCGTGTCAATACCAGTTCTTGGTACATATCTCACAGCTTTGTGCAAAATCTCTCTGAATCTTAGATAAAGGCTAAAGATGAATCATGGCCATTGCATGAAGGAATTCAATTTCTCTCCAGCCCAGAAGCTTTAATAATACAATTAAATGGCTCTGACAAAAACACAGCATGCTGCATCCATTATATTTTTAAAAAGCTATGAGTTAAAATTGAGGATGGAGTCTTTAAAGCAGAACTTTATGAACGTCCTAAATATTAGTTAGGAGTCTGCTCCCAGGCCTAGATTAAATCTCACATCTAAAGCCTTCCGTGGACTGGCCAGTCAATGTGGCGGGCGAGCTAAATGTTCAGCAGAATCATATTTTGGATTCCATAACTAGAAAGTGGTGCAATTAATTTTTCTCATGTTTTTCATATACACATCTACCTCATTTAAACATCAAGCAACTATAATATTGTTCAATGTTTAAAAATCAAACTAAACACATTATATCTTATTTTATACATAAAAGATTGCAAAGTAAACTAAGTACAATTAGATCCTTAGTTTTCATTAATAATAGTGCAATTGTGACATCATCACAAGCCACAAAAGTATTTCAATTATAAAATGATAAAATCTGGTAAGGCTTGCATACCTTTGTTATAGCATGAAGATTCTGATTATTAGGTTTTGGGGACTTGGGGAAAACTAGGGTTAGCAACAAATTAAGAATCCAACACTAAAATAAAGGGATGCCATAACTACTGCTATAATTAAACAATAATCTAAGAAGATAATGTTGTATTGTGAGTCTTACTAGAAATTGAATGATCATACATAATTAGGTATTGAAATGCAGAGTGTGGTGTCACTTTGCAGATTGTGCTGCAGTTTTTCGCATTTTTCATTTAGGAAATAAGCCAAGTGCATATTTGTCAAATAACGATATATTGAGGGAGACGAGTGATCATAAATGGTGACCCAGCCCCGCTGTTAGACCATAGGCTTCTTCAATGGCTGCGCACTGTTCATTCGCCCAGACCATCCACTGTGCATCCTTCAGACGATGTCCTGCCCCATCCTCTCAGCCTTTCCTCATAACCAGCACCGCACATTGAAACTTGGACTGCGCCCTAGTTCATCTCTCACACCATGCCTGCATAGGGGCGATCCCTTTAGATTTTGTATGGTAAACAGGTTTTCACCAACCTACACTGACATACAACAAAGGTACGAGATGTACACCAGCAGTGCAAGATTCACTACACGTGTATATATAAGCACTTCATCAGCTACTAGTACTCAGCAGTGGTTATACCCCACTGCCTCTGACACTGCCTCTGATGGATGGAAACATACTAAAAAGTGGAGAGTCTCCTCATTTCTCATTTTTACAGACACGCACACACAGATACACACATGCACACGCACACGCTCAGATACACACAGACACTAACATACACACACACACACACACATACACACACACACATTAGTTCCTTTTTCCCTTGAGAATTTCCACCCCCATAGTCTCTCTCTCACTCTCTCTGTTAGTTCCATGCACTGTTTTACTTTTTATTTTTACTTTACTTTTCTAAAATGGCCATTAGCCAAGTTGGAACAATAAATTAAAAAAGAAATAGCCACCGGTGCATTGCGACATATGATTTAACCATTCCAAGATGGACATTCCATGCTTGCCTGCATGTACATTCCTCGCAATGCAGCCCATATCCATCGTGACACACAAGATGTGAGCATACGCCGTGTGTGTGTGAATATGTGTGCATGTACATACATGCGCCGTGACGCCCTTGTGGTAATTTGAGCTGTTCTACTTTTCTTTTACAACATGGCCGACAGCCATTTCAAAACTGCAAGGTACAAATACAAAATAAAGGGCACGGACGCTCCAGTTTAAACAACCCATGGCAAAGTCCATTGATCGGCACTCACCTTTTAAAGGTGAAACTTATTTGGCTTTACCAATGCTTATTAATTATACATGGGGAAGGGTAACTGTTAGCTCTGCATGTTCTAGAGGGGGGTTCCACATTATTTCCAAATGCAGTTCAGCACTGGGAACAATAATGTGTTTTGTGGGAACAACTGCAAAATCACCACAAAATATTTCAACATTAAACCAAAGCACCGGAAAGTACCCATAAATGTCTGCTTTTGAGGGCTTGATGCACGTTTAGTATGATGCATGGCGTGACAACGCGCAGGGAGGGGCGAGCATCGACATGGAAAACGGCGGTTCCCTGTTTGCTGCGCCTACAGTTGTTCACCTCTGAATGTCAGCCCATCAGAGTCCTTTGGGTGCAAAGCATTCATACCAGGCGCTTGTGACAGCACAGCAGCATTTGTGACTGCGGTGCTGAAATGCAAGTGCCCTTTTCCACTGGCGCAACAATTTCTTTTGGGAAATTCTAAACATCGCGAGCTTTCCTTCATAGGACAAAAGGAGTTTCATTTCCGGGGGCAACAAACATTCTTGCCTCGGCTGGCCGTGGGCTGAGAGTACTGCTATGGGTCCGGATCCCAGCGCATCCCTGTCGCAACATTAAAACAATGATGGCAGTTTTAAACCGGGTACAGATATGGTATCTATTTGCTATCGTCCAATCTGCATAAAAACAAAAAAAAATGAGTACACTGTGCGATTTTAGGTAACTGGTTGTGGAATCGTCTCTTTCTATGTAGATGGCAGAAGGAACATTTAAAATATATCTTTGCATTGTTGTCAGGTTGGCCGTTTATTTTATAAACTTTATTATTTGTAAATATGTACCCTGGAAAAGGGAACTGAATCCATCTTTTTCAGCTTTGTTGACCTTTTCCATTAAAAAGAGTGTGGCACTTTAGGGGTACCCTCTGGCTTCTAAGGTGACACAAAGCACATGTCCCCCATGGCTATCTCGTCTCTTCCGTCAGTTACCGGCTCTCAGAATTGCCCTGGGCAGGAGATTGGTACTTGGAATGTGATGTTTGACCTTCTGGGATGCTCCTCAGCCCTGACGTGCAAAGGTGATGTATTTGATGCCTTTGTTTATTTGGGGTGTCCCTTGAAAGTGTGATATTTCTGCGGCCTGGGTGAAAATGATCATTAGGTCATAGGATCGGACCTGACCAGAAACGAGATTGGGAAACCACTAGCAAATTTACCAGATCCTATGGGAAAGAAATTAGATTGTTTTGAACTTGCGGTCGCTCTTGTCTAGTCTACGGATGAGAGGCAGGGAATTCTACATGTAAGAGCCCTCCCTATGTGTGGAGAGATCGACCCCCTAACTCCTGTGCCCGACTGGACTGGTCAACAGTCTGCACCTTTGGATGTCCTGACGCTTCAGGGTCAAGCAATGTTGTGAGATAGTTGAGTGCGTTACCACGGAGAGCCTTATGCGCCAGGCAGTGCCTTGAAGACTGTCTATCGGTTCCTGTGAGCCAGTGAAGAGATCTTAGAGCAGGGCTGATGTGGGCATGACATTCCAGGCCAGATTTTGTCCTGGTTATGAGCGGGACTACAAACTTAGCAATTGTAAATCCTGCCTTTTGCTCACCTAAATTGCACCTATGTACGCAAATAGAACGCCACTGAGGTCCAAGGGACTGTGTATTGCAGAGACTACTAAACTGCAACCTAAGTCCCTGTGATGGTCCAAGCGGTACATTTCTCTATTCCTCACCTCTGCGGTATCTTTTTTTACACTTGTTTTATATTTTTTATCAAGAGATTGGAAGGAATTACTTCTCTTTCTAAAGTGGTGGGCTCTAATTTGAAAAGAATCCATTATTGTTACATTACACACACCCGTTAAAAATACATTCCTACTGTTTTTTGCAGACAGAATAATAGAATATTCTTAAACTTTCGTATTTTGCGAATAATTCCTAGCTTGATGATAACTGTTTGCATAATTGACTTAAGACAACATATCTGATCTGAAATAAGCATGGTTGCCTCAGATCCAAAGTGCCTTCTTCTCCTGCTTCGTCCACATCTAAAATCTGGTTCCAGGCATTATTATGCAATATTATATTTAAATCCTTGTCGGTCTTCACCCGAGCATTCACAAGGTCATACATCTTTAGCTTTCTTTAAAACAGGTAAACATCAATGCATGACCATCAACCTTGATTGGGATCCTACACATTCTCATTTGATGCAAAAATTAAAAACATCAGCACTATCTCTCTGGGATATATATAGATCCCAAAGGAGCTGAAGCCATTTTATCTTGACCTTCTGACATTATGGTGGAAGCAAGGACTTTGTGTCCATGTCCTCTAAGCTGTAATTATACCACCGATTCGTTTATCTAATTTAACCTTCCTGAAGCTCACTTGCATAATTTAGCAACATGTCTGGTGCAGCCATGATTTCTAGCCTCCTAACACTAGCTACATGCAGCGCTTAATTTGAGCCTGTGGTTTCCAGTGCTCGGCACCAGCACTTAATTATCAACACTGGCAGTTATGATAGACATTCTGCCACACGGAGGTGCTGTCAGTCGACTTCAGAGATAAGCACAACAGCTGTTTAATAATTCAATACACAATCAAAATGACTAATACTTACCACCCTGGCCTTTTTTACATCTTCGGGAGCCTGGAATTGTCGCACTTTTAAGAGTGTGATGAATAGTAGTGTGTTGGGGCTGTTATTGGCAGCTCTGACAGGGGCAATGGGTGGTGTGGGCTACAGTGGCCTCCTGACGAGGGCCCTGGCACTTAATTCTTTGCAAATGAAGCACTGGCTACATGACTTTTAGGGCCACATCTGCAACATATATTTTTCTCCTGCCCTTTTTGCTGTCTGTTCCGGTCTCCATTTCAAATACTCTCGTTGCGCCGTCTATGGATGAAGGATCTTTCATCAGCTTGAAAGTCTTTACATCCATGGACTCTTGATTATCCGTTTTAGCAAATGCTGCAATTTTCTGTTGCCTCAAGCTTGCTCCATAGCTCCCTAGAGGGAAAGCTCGTGCGCAGCCCATAACACTTCGTTGGTCTTGGAAATATAAATATAAGTGTACATCATGAGCTGATTGCATGTTTGATCACGAACAGCAGTTATGGCGTCAAAACAATTCCCACTTTAAAAAAACCCATTAAGGGGCATATTATCAAGGACGGCGTTAAAATCATTGCCGGTTTAGCGGCAGAAAACTGACGCTAAAGCGGCGATAATAGGCGTGATAATATGCCGCAGAGAATTCCAATAGAAGCCCATGTTCACACCAGAACATGGGCTTCTATTGAAATTCTCAAGGGCATATTATCAAGCCCATTATTGCCGCTTTAGCGGCAGTTTTCTGCCGCTAAACCGGCGATAATTTTTAACACCGGCCTTGATAATATGCCCCATAGTTCTTAACAAATTAATAGACACTCTGGGGCATATTATCAAGGACGGCGTTAAAATTATCGCCGCTTTAGCGGCAGGAAACTGCCCCTAAAGCGGCGATAATGGGCTTGATAATATGCCCTTGAGAATTCCAATAGAAGCCCATGTTCTTGTGTGAACCCGGGCTCCTATTAGAATTCTCTAGGGCATATTATCAAGCCCATTATCGCCGCTTTAGCGGCAGTTTCCTTCCATGAAAGCGGCGATAATTTTAACGCCGTTCTTGCTAATATGCCCCTCTAATTTTGTTTTGTGTTTTGGAGAGATAACGGATTTTTTTTTCCTTGCCACAACTTGGTTTCCCCAAAAGTCACATCCAGTTTTGAAACACTCCTTTGCTTGCTTTGTCAGCTGATCGAATGACCATAATGTGCAGGATAAACATAGGAGCCACAATGTAATTTAGCACTCCAACTATGCTGACACATCAGATTAAGTCAGCCTGTATGTCTGGGAAAATATGGTGGCCGTTTCAAAAGATAATGTGTTTTCTGAAAATCACAGTGTGCTACCCCACGATGCTTTAGTTACATTAAAAGATCGCCTACATCATGTCCATTTAAGCTAGGTGGGTCCCAAAAGTTTGTTGTTCTAAAAACTGGGTCGTGGCCCTCTCCCATTTTGCAAATCTTCTTCGGGGACACCCTTTACTAAGCCTCCTTCATATTTTAGGTCACCTTTCAAAAGATTATTTTTATCTGTACTGGGATTTATTTTTCTCGTTGTGTCCTTTTTTCAGGGTCAATCCTGCGAGTGCATGCGCTAGCGCATGCGTCTCACTTGGGAGATGCTATTGTGTATATAAACAAGCATTTTCAATGCAATAGGTCTCGCATTCTCGAACGTTTAAGCAATTGGCATTGGAAATGACAATGCCTTTTATGTATGTGTTTTAAACCAAACACTTACATAAAAGGCATTGTTATTTTTAATGCCAATAGCTCAAACACTCGCAAATGCAAGAGCACTTTAATGTTGGCCATGCCCATTTATTCAGACGCTGCTCACGGTATTCAGGTTACAGTGAGCAGTGTCTAAACAAAGGGGCACAGACAATACTAAAGTGACAGTGCACATGGTGCGCATTCACACAAAGTAAAAATAAATTAATTAAGAAACGTGTGCGGCCGCTGAAGTGAAAGTGGCCCGCGCAATAAATTAATTAAATACGCACGGCCGGTAAACTGAAAGTGGACTGCGCCATAAATTAAATAAGTGCGGCCGCTATAGTTAAAGCGGACCACATAGTAATTTAAATAAATACAGTAGTAGGCGTGCTGCGTTGTCATGTGTGGAATAGGGGAAGAGAATTAAGGAAAATAGTGCTCACCAACTTATAAAGCAGAGCATGTCACAACACCAGTAAAAGGTCCAGTCCTTATGGGAGGTAACTAAAGGAGACAAGGCGGTACCAAGGAGGGACTAACAAGCCTCATAATCAATCGGAAGCCAGCGTTCACAAAGGACAATGGCACAAGCGGATTAAAAATATGGGCGGAGAGTGGGTGGGGCTTATAGTACATACCCTAATTCAGCATGCCTCGCAGAACGAGCAGTGCATGCGCTGCCGCTAGGCTCGACCTAAAAAGAGCTGTGCGTATATAAAAAAGAGCTTGGAGCCCACCCATTGCTTACCACTTGTTGTCTTCACGTCACTCTTGTTTACCGGCTCCATAATTGGCCCGTGCAGCAGGAACATCACTTACAAAGCTTGCTGTGGAGCAGGGACCGAGCACAGATTATTTCAAGTTAATCCTTTGCCTGACCACTGATCCAGACATAATTAAGGTATTATTTCATGCACCCTCCCACTCCCCCTCCCTGCAGCTCTATCCATAGCGCTTGCATACATTTCAAATCTCTCTCCACCACCCGCATTGTTGCTTCTCCCGTTCTCCAATCACTCTCCTCCACCTGTCACTTGCTACCTCTTGTGCCCATGTAGC
This sequence comes from Triturus cristatus, assembly GCF_964204655.1. Taxonomy (NCBI): domain Eukaryota; kingdom Metazoa; phylum Chordata; class Amphibia; order Caudata; family Salamandridae; genus Triturus; species Triturus cristatus. The sequence goes on along the minus strand of NC_140581.1, from coordinate 673,470,648 downwards.
TTCTTGCCCCGTTCCTCTCCCACCATCATGAGGTGTTGCATGCTCTTTCCCTCCTTCCCGCCTACTGCCCACCATCTTGCTTGCCCCCTCCTCGCCCCTCATGTCTCTTGTTAAATGAAGCATCAGCCATTCACATTAATGAAACACAGTATAGATCCGTCCATAGCACTTGTTATAATTAGTTTGTCCATGCTTAATGCTCTGCTGTTGTGTTTTTAAACTTAAGACTCTCTGGGGCATATGTTCAAGGAAGTGGCGGAGTGAGGCGTTAGCCGCCATAGCTTAACGCCTCACTCTGCCACTTCAGAAACACACGGCTGCAACACATTTACAATGATATGGTGCAACCTTGCGTTTTCTACCTGCTCTACACTTAGCAGTGTAACGCCAACACAGGCAACCTTGCACTTGCACAATAGTGCAAGGGTGTCTGCGTGCAGGCGAAAGATTGTTTATGTACAGGAAGGTCCCCCTTCCTGTACATAAACACTCTTGAAATGCCACTTTGTGAATCCATGTGTGCTGCTTAATGCAGCACACATGAAAGTCACAAAATGGCATTTTTAAAAAAAGATTGTTTATGTGAACAATCTTGAAATGCCACTTTGTGAATCCATGTGTGCTGCTTAATGCACACATGGATTCACAAAGTGGACCGGTTTCTGGCATTTCAGCCGTCTTCAGCCAGGCTTGCTTGAATCCAGTGGCAAAGTGAGCAAGGGACTCACGTCTGAGCATGCATACCCGTCCATCACCACCCCCTTTTGTACCGCTTTGTTTGCCATAAGTTGGCAGGGTATGCTCAGACGTGAGTCCCTTGCTCACTTTGCCACTGGATTCAAGCAAGCCTGGCTGAAGACGGCTGAAATGCCAGAAACCGGTCCTAGGAAGCTTGTTTCCGGTCCAGGGAAGGCATGGCTTGGCAGTTCGAGCTGGACTGTTCCCATGAGGCACTGGGTCAGACTGATTTGCAAATGGCCATGTCTGAACTGGGGTGGCAGAGTGGGCTAAAGAACGGTGATGGATCAAACCCAGATCTGTTGACTGGGTGTGAGTGTTTGATTGGTTCTGATGCTCCGTCCATCACCACCCCCTTTTGTACTGCTTTGTTTGCCATAAGTTGGCAGGGTATGCTCAGACGTGAGTCCCTTGCTCACTTTGCCACTGGATTCAAGCAAGCCTGGCTGAAGACGGCTGAAATGCCTGAAACCGGTCCTAGGAAGCTTGTTTCCGGTCCAGGGAAGGCATGGCTTGGCAGTTCGGGCTGGACTGTTCCCATGAGGCACTGGGTCAGACTGATTTGCATATGGCCATGTCTGAACTGGGGTGGCAGAGTGGGCTAAAGAATGGTGATGGATCAAACCCAGATCTGTTGACTGGGTGTGAGTGTTTGATTGGTTCTGATGCTCCGTCCATCACCACCCCCTTTTGTACCGCTTTGTTTGCCATAAGTTGGCAGAGTATGCTCAGACGTGAGTCCCTTGCTCACTTTGCCACTGGATTCAAGCAAGCCTGGCTGAAGACGGCTGAAATGCCAGAAACCGGTCCTAGGAACCTTGTTTCCGGTCCAGGGATGGCATGGCTTGGCAGTTCGGGCTGGACTGTTCCCATGAGGCACAGAGTCAGACTGATTTGCATATGGCCATGTCTGAACTGGGGTGGCAGAGTGGGCTAAAGAATGGTGATGGATCAAACCCAGATCTGTTGACTGGGTGTGAGTGTTTGATTGGTTCTGATGCTCCGTCCATCACCACCCCCTTTTGTACCGCTTTGTTTGCCATAAGTTGGCAGGGTATGCTCAGATGTGAGTCCCTTGCTCACTTTGCCACTGGATTCAAGCAAGCCTGGCTGAAGACGCCTGAAATGCCAGAAACCGGTCCTAGGAAGCTTGTTTCCGGTCCAGGGAAGGCATGGCTTGGCAGTTCGGGCTGGACTGTTCCCATGAGCCACTGGGTCAGACTGATTTGCATATAGCCATGTCTGAACTGGGGTGGCAGAGTGGGCTAAAGAATGGTGATGGATCAAACCCAGATCTGTTGACTGGGTGTGAGTGTTTGATTGGTTCTGACGCTCCGTCCATCACCACCCCCTTTTGTACCGCTTTGTTTGCCATAAGTTGGCAGGGTATGCTCAGACGTGAGTACCTTGCTCACTTTGCCACTTGATTCAAGCAAGCCTGGCTGAAGACGGCTGCAATGCCAGAAACCGGTCCTAGGAAGCTTGTTTCCGGTCCAGGGAAGGCATGGCTTGGCAGTTCGGGCTGGACTGTTCCCATGAGGAACTGGGTCAGACTGATTTGCATATAGCCATGTCTGAACTGGGGTGGCAGAGTGGGCTAAAGAATGGTGATGGATCAAACCCAGATCTGTTGACTGGGTGTGAGTGTTTGATTGGTTCTGATGCTCCGTCCATCACCACCCCCTTTTGTACTGCTTTGTTTGCCATAACTTGGCACGGTATGCTCAGACGTGAGTCCCTTGCTCACTTTGCCACTGGATTCAAGCAAGCCTGGCTGAAGACGGCTGAAATGCCAGAAACCGGTCCTAGGAAGCTTGTTTCCGGTCCAGGGAAGGCATGGCTTGGCAGTTCGGGCTGCACTGTTCCCATGAGGCACTGGGTCAGACTGATTTGCATATAGCCATGTCTGAACTGGGGTGGCAGAGTGGCCTAAAGAATGGTGATGGATCAAACCCAGATCTGTTGACTGGGTGTGAGTGTTTGATTGGCTCTGATGCTCCGTCCATGACCACCCCCTTTTGTACCGCATTATTAGGAGACGAGCAGACTATCAAAACAAAAACAGCAAGAGGAGAACATTGATAAAAGGAACAGTGTTAAATAGGCAAGATAATTCTCTGAGGAGCCATTTTATTCTAAAGTGGAATATGAGCCAACCACAAAGTGGAAGCAAGAGAAATCTGTGTAAGAGGATCCCAGAGTAGTTAAAAGGTATTGTGTCCAACTTGTTGCTACTAGGGTCTTTCACCTCTAGTGTACCAGGCCCCCGTACAGCAGACCCTCAAACTGTGAACCACATCCCCCTTTTCAGCAGTTGAATTCCAGACAAGCAAAGGAGAGCAGTCCAAGGCTTACTCAGGAGAGGTGCTCTGGGCTAGATTCATAGAGCTTAGCAACCCAACAAACAACATTCAATAAATCACTGGGCAGTCGGTGCTTTTCTAATAAAAAGAAAGAAATCCTTCATTACACACAAGATCATAAACCATGCTCAAGTTAACAAATTTGTATGCAGAATATCAGATGAAAATAACTTTGGGATGCTGTCTAAAGCGCCTTCCAATCTAAGGGGGCGAGAGGGGGGCTACACAACAAGAGAAACTAACACAGGTCAAGTAACCGTCTATGCATCCTGAGCCACGTATAACAAAGGAATTTCTAACAGTCTGTGCACCAGCAAGCCATAACCACTAAAAACACCATGTGCCGGACAAAAACATGAGAGTGTGCTTCCCTAAAACGAAAAGCCTACTGGCTTTGTCAACAATGCAAACCAAGTCCTTCAACAATAATGCAATGCTGTACTAACAATCTTTCACTCTGCCACTGTTTATTCATTTATATATGCTAATAAAGCACTACATTGTTGAACATTTCAAGAGCAGGGTCTTGTTTCTAAATGTGACCAAAGATGCCAAACAACCACAGGGCATTTTATCAAAAGTCCCAGCTCCAGAACCCTTAAAGTCCACTGAAATGTCTCCCTGGGTCACTCTTTGGTGGACCCCATAGTTTTAAGGTGCCAAAGTCAGAACTTATGGGCAGGACTGCTGTGAGGCCCTTTCACTCTCCCGATAGGGCCCAGAGTCAGTTCAGTATGATGTGGTGCCTGTGCTCCCCCGTGGAAACCATTTTGGCCAATATGCTAATTTTCTGGGAGCCCTACTATCTTATGGGATAACTGCTACCCCTTCAGGGCTTCCGCTTCACAAACCGGGCCACACCAGTAAGTATTTCCTTTTTGCCCAAGCTTTTTTGGTTTCACTTTGTGGCCGCCAGCACACCAGTGGACATTCAAGTGGGTCTCCCTGCCGCACAAGAGGGAAAGCCTTACAGTCAATTTCCAGACTGTGCAGGATATCTAGCCTGCCCCATAGCACAGTGTCGGCGCATGGCAGGCGTGGTAGCTCCATAGGTTCGAGCCCTGCTAATGACCTCTTCTGTACCTCACAACACGTTTGCCGAATATTTGAATTATTGCCCATGTCACGGGAGAATATCAATCCACCTTCTATAATAGCAAAAGGATCCTGTAGCATAAACCAACACAAAAGGGCATTCTTTCACCACAAGCTCCCCACGCCTTTATGCAACAGCCACCTATAGATATTTGATGTGTGCAATATTATACGGAGCAGACAGAGAGGGCTAATCCATTTTACACACTGCCTGGTCTGGGGTAGTAGGCGCTATATACATGTAATCTAAACACGCACTGTATGATGTTTTCTATAATTAACACAAGAAATACTGTCATTTCTGTATGGGCCACCAACAGGCATTTCCACCTTTTTGTTGCACTAACAGAGAAAAATCTACTTTGGAGCCGGTGCTGAGAGCAGACTATGAAGCCTGTAATTCAATAGATGCGCGTGCGGCTGAGTGACTGTGCGCTCGACGGATGCCCCACAGAGTACAAGCTGGTGTCATGTTTGACACACTTCACCACTTTGCACATTGCAGAGGTTGTGAAGTCTTACAAGCTGAAGCCAGCCACGCACAGAATAATGATTAAAGAAGTATTTCACCGCAATCTCCAGGAAAACCGGCTGACTGGGGAATGTGTCATTTACTTCAGGAACCCAGCAGCCCGCCAGGGACTTATTTTCTGCGACGCGAATGCTGACAAGTGTCAGGCGTTCAAGATTTAAGGGACTCGCTGAGTGTATTTAGAAACAAAACTCGCAGACTTTAAACGCCATATTTTTAGACAAGCCAATTAAAACAGAAATCTCTGAGAGGATGCCGGTTATAGTTGACCAGCGTGTCGTGATTACTTCACTCTACGTCTTCCGTGTGACCCCAGCACTGTCTCACCAACCCCACTAATACTGGTTTGAGTTCCTAGAGTGGCGTGCGTGCCAGCCGCCAAAGCGCTTCGACACCTCATCAGGGGTAGCAAGCGCTAAAAAAATGCAAACCCTTCCCTCCTCTGTCACTCCACTATCCTTTTTCAATCCAAATAACAAACTCACATGTCCACTGCTCAAATTAATTCCATATCTCCAGATACATATTCCCCATTAATCCTCTTTGGGTTCTAGAGTAGCGTGGTACTCACCGCACCTCGTCAGGGGTAGTAGGCGTTATAGCATGGATACTCACAAAAATTTGCAGAGGGGCCACAAAGTACAGTCTGTGGTGTGACCGAGGGCCGCACTGATGACAACAGGGTGGCGGTAGGGGGTCTGGGTGAGTCAGGGATTGTGTAAGGAGGTGTAAAAACATGTTATATAAGAGGGCAAGCATTTATTTGCAGGTTAATAAATGCTTGCCCATTTATTTAAAAAAAAATTCTGAATATTATTCCCTGCAACTAAACAGCAGCTTGTGCTGCTGTTCACCAGGGGGGCTGCATGTAAAGGTCAAGAGGGCCGCAAGCGGACTCCGGAACGATACAAGGAACCGCCCTCGACTGGATCCAATCCTTCCTCTCTGGCCGAACCCAGAGGATCAGACTTTCTCCCTTCCGCTCCGAACCCACTGATATCAACTGCGGAATGCCACAGGGATCATTTCTCAGCCCTACGCTCTTCAACATCTACATGGCCCCCCTCGCTGCCATCGTCAGACAGCATGGGCTCAGCATCGTATCCTACCCCAACGATACTCAGCTCATCCTCTCCCTCACGAAGAATCCCAAAGACACCAGACTCTGCTTCCAGGAAGGAATGTATGTGGCAGCCTAGATGAAGGACAGCCTGCTCCACCGCCTGGGACAACACCTGGTGGCCGTCCGCCCTCGGGAGCCCACCCACCCCCACCGACCACGCCCAGAACCTCTGCATCATCCTCAACTCCTCCCTCTCCATGAACCGCCAGATCAACGCCATCGCCTCCACCAGTTTCAACTGCCTTTGCATCCTCCGTAAGACCTTCAAATGGATCCCCTCCGACTGCAGAAGGACTGTCACCCACGCACTCATAACCAGCAGACTTGACTACGGCAACGCCCTCAACGCCGGAATCAACAGAACTCTTCTACACAGACTCCAAACCATCCAGAACGCCGCAGCCAGACTCGTCCTCGGAACTCCGCGGCGCGAGCACATGACCAACACCTACGCAGCCTCCACTGGCTCCACGTCGAGAAGAGAATCACTTTCAAACTCCTCACCCACCACTACAAAGCCCCCAACAACATCAACCCAAATACCTCAACGAGAGAGTCTCTTTCCACGCACCCAAGAGAAACTCCGTTCCACAGACCTCGACCTGGCAGAGGTCCCCCGCATCCGCAGAAACAAAACCGGAGGAAGAGCCTAGAACTACATCGCAGCCAAGACCTGGAACGAGATCCCAGTGAACATCAGACGCTCCCCGACCCTGCACATGTTCAGGAAGGACCTCAAGACCTGGCTCTTCGACTGATCCAGAGCTATTTCCCCCCCCCCCCCCTAGCGACTTGAGACCCTCACGGGTGAGTAGCGGGCTATAAAAACCCCTGATTGATTGATTAATAAGCTAATGGTTCCAGTCCAACACAACATTGTCTAAAATTGAACATCTACTAAACACTTCGCTTCAACTCAGCTTATTTCAGAACTCTCAAATGACACACTACACATATCTATGATGCCAACACTTACTACATTGAAAAATTACATTCTAAACCTAAAACCCAGGCTGATACTGTGTTATAAATAAGAAAAAGATGACTGTGAAGATTTCTCTATTTAGATAAAAGTAATGCAGTGCATACATGTACAGGGATTTACAAGTAAAATTACAGATATATCATGACAATTTACAAAATGAAACAGAATCTAACCCTAGGTTAGTTTGATTAGGTGTGTCTCCTTTGAGGCTGCAGCTGGTCTGGGCCAGGAGTGTCTTTCTGCTTATTTAGAATGAAGCTTTGCCTGGAGTAACTGAACAGTTGACCAAGCCTCCTAGGGCAGCGCCTTTGCCAGAGTGGAATGATTCAAGCTGGCTGACCCTGGGTTTGTTCTTTCAGATGGGGACCCTTGGGTGAAGTGGATCGCCACTGCTGAGACATGAACCATAGAAGCTTAGGAACCTAGGTAGGTTGGCAGGATGCTAACAGGCACCACTAGCAGTCGGATGGGTGAGTAGAGTGTACGAGGGACGGCTTCTCCCTGTTGTGTAGCAGACCGTGATAGTACACTAGGAGGTGTTGGGCAGAGACTTCCAATAGTATTATTTGGTCCACCACTGTGGGAAAGTGTCTCACATATGGGTGAGGTGCAATTTAGTTGAGAATCTCCTGCAAAAAAGGGTCTGTCAATTTATCTCTACAGCAGTGGTCTTCAAACTGCAGGGTGACACCCCGATGCCCTCAATGGATCTGATGGAAACAGGTCTGTGGCCTTCCACAGTTATGTGTGTTTTCCGGGAGCTTATAACTAATTGCTGTATGCTAATTTGCATTTCTATGAGCAGGCGGCATTAGTTAATAGAGAAATTTAAATGAACTGTGGTGCACAGTGATTTTCAATACATGTCATGTATCACAGTAACGTTAAAATGATTTACAATTACTCTCCTGTATATATACCATGATTCACTGCACTATTTCCCAGGATTGAAATTTCTGAGCAGCTCGTCATACAAGGATCTCTGAAACAAGTGCACAAACCCACCGAACTACCTTACTAGGTTTAGAAGCTGTGATCTATATATTACACTAATTTCTGCACAAGGAGCAATATCCAGATTCTGCAAGATAGTGAAAACAAACTGCTTGTGAATTACACGAGTACCTGTTTGTGTGTAAAGGAATGTGTGTGAGTGAAGCTTGCACTACTGCCTGGTGCTGCAGGTACTGTTAGACGCACTTTACATTCCTTGTCTGAAAATTAAGTGGGGGCATCCATTAATGAATATCACGTTTTTTAATGATGTTTTTGAGAGTAGCCCCAAACACCTCTTGACTTCTAATCGAATCTGCTGGTAGTATTTGAAGTTTGCGGTTCCCCATTTTAGCAAGTTGTATCACTATTTGTTTCCATGCAGCCACATGTTTTTATTCAAGGGGGCTGGGGGCACTAGCAGGAACGGGCGTGAAGACTCTACAGAGTTCTATTGCTAGAGATCGCATGGATGAAAGAACTGGAGGTCAGACAGGAACCCCCTGCTTTAGTGCGGGTTCATGGCATGAATTGATGGGTGAGGACCCTTAGCAGGTCAGCGGAGTATGGAATGTACTGAACAGAAACCTTGCCGTGTTCGGATGGTGTGTAGAGTGGCCTGACGGAAGCTTTCACTGGGACCCAGTGAAATGTTTATGGATGCTAATGGGATAAACCCGGGAACACACACTCACCAGCAGGACAGAACTGCCCGTGGGAAGTTCTCTAGAGAGGAAGGAAAACATTCAAAACTGAGGTGTACCAGGGAGGCAGGCGGCAGACGAAAGAGTTTGTGGTTTGCACCAAGATGGAAAGAAGTAATGCCAGGGAAACACGTTCTGATTCCAACGAAAAGTGGTTGAAACGCGGCTGCAGCACGCTGTACCTACATGTTCAGTTTAATGGACACATCATGGTGTACATCTAGCATTTGTGGGCATTGATACTGAATCTCTTTAATGACATGCAGTACGTCTGCCCAGTCCTAGACGTGATTTACAGACTGTGAGGGCAGGGGGGCGCGTAGACCCGAACTTTGGGAGGTGGGGGGGGGGGGGGGGGGGGCAACACTCCCAGCCAGGGCTGGCCCTAGTACTGGTCGCACACCGTGAAACAGTCTTTTTTGGCACCCCCTCCCCCATTTCCTCCTCCTCCATGAATTCCTTCACCTCCACTCGCCAACAATGCACCTCCTCTCTCTATAGCACCTTTCTAACAAACATTTCATTTTTTATAGCGCTATTCATAGTTTAATCACACTCAGTTCTGTGATCTGCCTTTTACACGTTCTTTGTAACAGGCACATTAACCCTCTGCGCTGTGTGGGTGGCATTGTGAGACAAATGAATGCTTGGTTAATGATGGGCTTGTTTGAGAGAGATTGCAGATTGAGGAGTGAGGGTACAGGTGAATGAAGTGTCACATGAGTGCAGGGTGAGTTGTGTGCTCGTGTGACTGCAGGGTGAGGTACAGGGTGAAGAGCGCAAGTGCATTGTGAGTTCAGAGTGATCACTGTGAGTGCAGGGTGAATGCTGTGAGTGCATGGTGATCAGTGTGAGTGCATTGTGATCGCTGTGAGTGCAGGGTGAGGCTGAAAGTGAAGGGCGAGAATGAGGAGTGAGTTTTTTTAATGCAGGGTGCATTCCCAGACACTTGAAGTAATTCAGCTTGTTATTGACGGCGGTATAGGGTTTCACTTATAAGTTAAACTATTGCAGGTACGGCATTAATCAGGGATCGAGGGTGATGGAAAAAAATAATGTACTGATCCTGCAACAAGCTTCCAGTCTTATGATTCGGGTTTCCAGCTCAATATTTTGATATCCCAGACGATAAAAAAAATTAGCAGTCACCTAAAGCCCCATTTTCAGCACTTATCTGTGCATACTTCGAACAGCAACTATAAATAGAAAGCACTTTTAATATTGTGTAGGGCTGCCTGAATGATCCATGACTGATAATTAAAGGTAACAAAGACCGAAAAGTCACATTACAAATGAATCCATGCTTTTTTATTTATAACCCTATTTAGTGTCAAGACAAGGTCTTTGCAGGCTCTTTAAAGAAACACATGGCTGCCATTTTTCTTTTAGCAACCCTACTTTATATTTCTTTTCATGAAATGCATTCTCACACTACGGCAGTAAATGTGAAATACAAATGTAAGGAATAGACAATGGGGGGCCAGGGGGTACTGGAACCAGAAAAAAACTAAGCCTCCGTAACCAATTTACAAAGGTATGTAAATATGCAAATAGTCTTTAACGATCCGTGAAAAACTCAGGCATGACGGAGATAAGACTTCAGACACTGCCCATCAAAGCCCACAGCAGCTCGAGCTGAGCAGCCTGGGCTGAGACACACAAAGGTGGGGGTTGAAGCCCTTTCAGCCCTATGGGCTTTGCGCGCCTGGTGGGGCCCATACAATGCATAGAGACGTGGGCTTTCAAGAAGCTCCAAAAATGATAAAATGGCCGCAGTAGTGAATGCCCCTCTGAGTATTGAGTTTCTAAGTGACTGAAGATTCTAGGGGCCAGATGTACGGCCATGACAATTTGCGACTCGCAAATTGCGTTCGATTGCGCATTGCAATTTACAAGTCGCAAATTGCCATGTACAACTGTGTCTGAGACACTGTTTGCCATTCCCAATGGGGTCGCAAATTGCATGCCTCATTAATATTCATGAAGTACTCGCAATTTGCGACCCCATTGGGAATGGCTGGCCCTCCCAGGGATCGTGGCCTGCTGGGCTTAATAGACCACCATGTCTGGGACTGCTTTTAAATGAAGCAGTTTTTTTTTCATTGCAGCACATTTTCCTTAAAGGAAAATGGGATGCATTTAAGAAAAAAAGAAAGAAACTTTTCAGTTTCATTTTTTAAGGGCAGGCAGTGGTCCCTGGGGCCACTGCCTGCCCTTAAAAAATATTTTTAGAGCCAGTCTCAAAAGGGAAGGGATCGCCTGGGGACCCTTTCCCGTTTGTGAGTGGTGTACCACCCTTCTCTGAAGGGTGGTAAACTGCAACTGTTTTACGACCAAAATTGTGGTCACAAAACAGTCATACATTGCATTTGGGGTCACTATTAGGACGGGAACGGCCCTTCCTAATAGCTACTCGCAAAACACTATTTTGCGAGTCGCAAATTTTTGCGAATCGCAAAATAGGTTTTGTACATGGCCAACAGGATTTTTGCATGCCCAAACGGGTCTAAAACACATTTGCGCATGCAAAAATCTGTCGTATATCTGGCCCCAGATCTTATGTATAGATCTTATGTTAGAAGCTCATTGTGGCACCACACTGTGCTTACGCTTAGCACATAGACGTGGGAGCCCCGGCCCACGATCACCGTAAAGTATGGTTACATAAAATAGTGCTAATATTGAATTATTAAAAGTATGTCAAACCAGAACCGGGGTAATCATAAAAATGAATACGCTTTTGTCTCGTTTTTGTTTAGTTTAGAATAAAAATGTGAATGTCATTGGGTTATTAAAAAGATAAATTGCACAGTTATTAATGCAGATTGAAGATCAGCAAACATGACATTTTAAAGACAATCTATGTGAAATTATAACTTTTGCATTAAAAGGTAAGCCATTTTAAAACTATTCATTTTGATGCGAGCCGTTTTGAGTGTGAAGAGCCCACACAGACTCACTGTACCTGTTCTTTCGCTTCCTACGCACACTGTACCTAGTCTCTGCAGCCCTCTCAAAGATACACACATATCAGTGGCATAACACCAAATTATGCACTTCCCCTGCAGAATGTGATGGGGACCCTGGAGGTTTCCATATCTCACAGACATTCATTGAACTTGGGCTGAATGAAGGCCTCCTGAAGAGTTGTCCCCTCAGCCCCATGTGCCGCAGAGGCTGCATAGACCTCCATTACTCCCAAGACACGCAGCTGATCTTTCTGGCTACCCGCCCACATTGGCTAAGCTCCCCTCCCCTGTCACCTCCAAAGACATACAAACTGCCATATCTATCCTGCCCTCAACTAACAGATACATGCTGAGCCATTTCTCATGACTACACAATGTCCACGTACACACATCGTCTCTGCCCTTTTCTTGCTATCGTTGTCAGGTGATCCATGAACTGTGACAGGCATGAAAATAGACACAGCTCAATGAATCAGGGCAGCTCATCTGTGGAGCGGAGGAGCATCGCCCTACAAAGAAAAGCCCCAGGACAGAGCTGAAAAAGAAAATGGTAATAATGTTTATTTACCACTGACTGTCAGGACAGGGCTGGGCAATTACTGCGGAGCTGCAAGCTTAAGTTTAAAATGCGCATGTCCCTTTTGCCGGCCGTCTTGCGACAGCCAGCCAGACGTGCATTTTAAACTTCGATAACTCAGCTGTCTAACACAGCTGGGTTACAAAAATCACAGGCCTCCAGTGCTATTAAAAGCTCTAAGTGGGACGGCTCCCTCCAATCCTGTCGCTGCTCTCATACTGGTGAACAGCGTCAGGATAGATTAGGGGAATTGGATGGGTCCCGCATTAGAGCCTACCTGGAAGAGAGAAGACGTGTGGAGGAGGATATCACATTGCATATCAAGGTAAGTGTGTTTTATTTTGTTTACTTTTTTGCCACCCGCCTCACCTCTCTCGGTACATGGCAGCTGACACTGCAAAGAATGTTATCCTGACTACTGTGGTATTAAGCATAGTAAGGCGTCAAAGTGCAGGTTTGTGCACAATCACTGCACTGACCATTGCCAAGGAAGTGTGGCGCTCAACATTTACAAATCTGCTCTCAGCTACACTCACTGCTTTGTCAAAGTATGGGATGATTGGGCACTTACAGTAAGGTGCAGTTTGACTACAAAACATAACTTCTGAAGTCCAATAGGGTTGGCTTCACACCTATTGCCACCCATTGCAAGCTCACGTCTTAGTACAAACTCAGTTTTTTGGCAAACTGTATGTTTTGCAAACCTGTCAATTTCCTCATAGATTTTGATTACCAACAAATATCTCAGTGTGTCACTTTATTAAGTAAGGGTGCTGCTTAATTTAGTGCTGGCCTACAGCAGACTTTACCAGTATCCATTTTAAAATAACTGGCTGACCAGATTTCAGGACTATATTTTGTGTAATAGGTGACAGAAGGGGTTCATTGCTCCTTTTGTGAACATGTTGTTGGAAATTTGATTTTTGGTCAGGGTAAGCCACTACACAACCTAAATTATCCTGTGATCACCCTCTGGTAGCTTGGCACAGAGCAGTCAGGCTTAACTTAAAAGTCAATGTGTAAAATACTTGTGCAACACTTAAACAGTAAATCAGTGAATACACCACAAAAATACTCCACACTAGTTTAAAAAATAAATAATAATTTTATAAATGAAACAAGACTGAAACAACGAAAACGCAATGTGTAGAAGTTGACATATGACTTTTAAAGATGAAATCGAACAATTGCGCTTAGAAGCAAGTTGCGACTAATGAGTTAATTGGTCACGCTGGACCGGGACAAAGACAAGGGTTCAGGCCGACCGCGATGGAGTGCGGGCCGGATGGAGGACCCACACAAGGCCTGCTGAGCAAAAGTACCTTTATCCTAGTAGCAACAGGGAGATGCGTTGGTTATTCCCCACACAGTTGAGGTGTTGTGCCAAATTTCTTCAAGGACCTGCAGCAGTCCATTGGTTCTGTGAATGAAGCGTTGGTTACGAATTGCACAGGGGTTCTCCACGCTGCAGAGGCCAGGCATCGATCTTCTCTACTCAGTGGCATCGATGCGCCGATTCCGAAGTGGTGGTTCCAAATTTGATGCAGTGGTTCTGAGTGTGATGCTTCAGTTTGATTCCCGCAACAACGGCGATGCACCAATTCTGCTCTCGCAGCAGAGGATGTGACTGCTCCGCTGGAACAAACCCAAAGGTCCACGTCCAAGGGTCCAGGACTGGGGTGGCACTACTTGGCTGGGCAGACTCACAAGCAGATGAGCCCAGTGGTTGGAACAGGAGGGTTCTAAGTCTTTTGTGCCCCTGATACTTAGGCAAAAGGATGCAAGCCAGTAAGCCCTCAAAGTCACTCTAGGTTTAAGTGATGCAAGTCCAGTTCTTCTGACCCAGGTAGAGAGAGAGCAGAAGGCGGTAGGGCAACACAACAAGGCAAGAGTTCAGCAACCAGCAGGTCCAGAAGAGTGGCAGTCCTTGAACAGCATTGCAGATCCTCTTCTTCCTGGCAGAGTGGTCACAGCCCCAGAAGTGTACTGATTTGCTGGTGTCAGAGGTCCTGTACGTATACCCAGTTGAGCCTTTAAAGTAGGGAGACTTCAAAGAGATGCCTTTGAAGTTCACAAGACTCTGCCTTCCTGCCCTGGCTCCAGACTCACTACAGGCAGGTATGCAACCCTTAGCGCGGGAGCAGGACACAGCCTTTTCAGGTGTGTCAGCTCCTAACTCCCATCCTGCCCAGGATGACCCATCAGCATGCAGATAGACACTTAGTCACACTTATCCTTTCTTTGTGTGTGGCTGTCTAGAGGGAATGCAGGAAGCCAGCTGCCATCCACCCCAGACATGTATTATAGAGGCAGACAGAAGGCACCAAATAGTTACAATAAGAAAATGGAATCTTTCTAAAAGTGGCATTTTCAGAACTGCAATTTAAAATTTTACTTCACCATAGGTTGTGTTTTTAAATTGTGATTCTAGGGGCACCAAATTTGGGGGTCCCATCTCTTCCCAATTGGAAATTGCACATATAAATTGTAATAAGACAATCTCAATGTTATGCTATGGGAGAGATAGGCCTTGCAGTAGTGAAAAACGAATAGAAGAGTTTTTAACTACCAGTATGTGCAACTTAAAAGTGAATGCCCAATGTTTTAAATGCAGTGCACCCTGGCCATGGGTTTGTCCAGGGCCTGTCTGAGGGACAACTTATATGTTTTAAAATGGGAGGTTTGGGCCTGACAAGATCGTTACCTTGCCAAGTCGACATGGAAGTTTAAAACTGCACCCACAGGTTCTGGATGGCAGGTGGGTGAGTGAGTGCGTGGCACAATCAGTGCTGCAGGCCTACTAGGCATTTCATTTACAGGCCCTGAGCACATGTAGTGCACTGTACTAGGGGCTTATAAGTCAATTAAATATGCCAATTGTGGGTAAGCCAATGTTACCATTTTTAGGTACAGTGCAAATGCCCTTTAGCATTAGTTAGTAGTGGTAAAGTGCCCAGAATCCTAACGCCACCAAAAAAGAAATCAGCAAAATGGGGCGAATGAAGGTAAAAAAGTTTGGGGGTGACCCTGCAGAAAGGGCCACGTCCAGCACAGGTACTATGAGTTACCAGGCAGTGTCACTGAAGTGTTCTTCTCACATGCAGAAGCAGGGCCACTGGTTGAATCAACATTCTTTGATGCTACTGACACAAAGAATGAACAGGAGCTGCCGATTTCCACACAGCCCTTACACCACGTGCGCTAGTTAAAAACAAAGACGGTCGGAGGGGACAATTTGCACTGCAAGAATATTTTATCACAATGACCTCTGACAAACTGGCGGGAGACCTGGGTTCATCAAAATAATTTTTCATGTAGAAATAAAGTTTCACATGGATGAAAACGACTACCAGCACAAATGGAGAGGAGGACATTTTGGAGGGGGGAATTTTGATGAGATGGCCAATGTAGCTGTTTTATATTTTATCAGGTTTGCCTCTTCCTTTGAGAAATGCATCCTTAGTTTGGTAAATTAAAGATCTAGTATTAAAAAAATAATTCACACCATAATATTCTGTATTGCAATGGGATGTAGCATAACCCCACCAGTGCATAATTTACCAACAATATACGTATTGTACCTTTGCATATTCTCTAAAAGTAAGCAAAGACACATTCACATAATGCTTTTTAGATTTTGCGAATCCTCCCATGTATTACCGAACAATCTAATTTGCCATGAAGTTCTAAGAACATGGAAAATACTCTTAATGATGTCCATGCAGTGCACATAATTTTATCTTAAGTACTGTAAAGCACTCTGACCAAACTCAAGCTAACAATCAATTACAGACTGGCACAAGTTTAGTTTTCTGAATCTGTTTTCTTCTCCTTAAAGAGCTTGTGAAAACTGCGTTGAGCAATAGAACAACAGTAAATAAACCCACTTTTGAATGGTTAAAAATTAATTAACACTGAGGGGAGTTGAATTGACTCGGTATGACTACGAAACATTTTTATATGACTTTTAGACCACCAATAACAATGAGTGAATACTTAACCCTAGACTCTTACACACAAGAGAGAGGAACATGGGGGCAAAGCCATCTCAGTCTAGTGAGCTGGTGCCTGGCCTTAATTGGGCACTCACCACGTTAGTATCCTTCAAAAAGCCCGGAATAGCAGCTTCTTCAAAGAAAGGTTTTTATGTGGAACCAAGACCTGATCAGACCTACTCACTCCGCCGCTGCAAGGCTGGCCTTTATGCAAGTCTGACCACATATTGGCCCACATGCATCAAAGCAAAAGCCAGTCGCAAACGGGCAGATTCTCAGAATCTGCCCCTTTGCGACTGGGATTTTTGCATTTGGGATGCATCATCCCAAATGCAAAAATCGCAATTTAAGGAATCTCTAAATTGCGGTTCCTTAAATTGCTATTGCATTTAAGGAATCCCAAATTGAGATTCCTTAAATGCAATGCATGAAAGTTTAAAAGTTAGCGATTTCGCTAATAGGGGGAGCAAATTACCATGAAGTTAAACTTCATGGTAATTTGCAAAAACTTTGAAAAATGCACTAAAGTGCATTTTTCAACGTTCCATTTTACACACACACATGCCCTTGGGGCATGTGTGTGTGCAAGATGTATTCATATGCAGATTTCAGGGGTGCAACAGGGTGTCTTTTTGACGCCCTGGCACCCTTCAAATAGCATGAGCAATTTGCGATTGTCTAATTGAGATTAGCAAATTGAGAAAGTCTTCCCATTCATTCCTATGGGCCTCTAGGCCCATAGGAATCAATGGGGAGGTATTCCTTAATTGCGACTCGCAATTTGCGAGTAGCAATTAAGGAATGTTTAGAAATCGGTATTTTGTAAGCGATTTCTACATGCATAGCCTTTTGCTATTCCTTATTAGCGAATCCTTATTTTTCGCTATTAAGGAATAGCAAATGGCATTGTTGATGCATGTGCCAGAAAGTTTCCAGTGTCGGACTGGGTCAGAAAATTGACCCAGGCACTTACATAAATGTGGCCCCCATTAGCAAATCAGACAGCTAAAAAAGTGGCATACATTTGCAAATTGTGAACATTTTTAAGTAGTAAAGACAAAGGGCCAGATGTAGGTAAATGTGAAATCCCGATTCCTTAATACCGAATTTTACCGATTCGGTATTAAGAAATCGGTATTTCCTATGTAGGTAAAGATTCAGTAAAAAATACCGAATCCTTAATATTCCTTATTACCGAATCGGTAATTGAGATCCGGTAATAAGGAATACCTACCCATTCATTTCTATGGGCTTGGAGACCCATAGGAATGAATGTGAAGACATTCACTATTAGCGATTCGGTATTACCGAATCGTTAATAGCGGGAGGTATTTCAAGGGTGCCAGGGTGTCCAAAGGACACCCTGTTGCACCCCTGAAATGTGCATGTGTGCACATGTGGCGCACAATCATGCCCTAAGGGCATGGATGTGTGCCACATGGCACATTAAAAAAAGCAAAAAAGTGTTTTTTGTAAGGAAATCGCTACTTACCACCAACTTGAAGTTGGTGGTAAATAGCAATTCCTTAAGGCTGAGGTGCACTGTTTTCAGTGCTTCCTACATTGCATTTAAGGAATCGGTATTACCGATTCCTTAAATGCAAGAGCAATAAGGAATCGGTATTTACCGATTCCTTATTTACCGATTCCTTACCTACATCGCACATGGCTAAATACCGGTCAGTAACGCTGAAATGTACTGAATTTTGCCGTTATGGACCGGTATTTAGCCACCTACATCTGGCCCATAGTGCTTACATGTTTTGAAAGGTATGTGTGCTTTCTGCAGGAATTGTTTATTTTGATTTCATGGAAATTGACAGTGAAAAGCAGCACATCAGATCATAAAACAGGTCCACAAACAGCCAGAAAACTGTTCAACATACAGCCATTACGGTACTACTGGATTGCCCCACCGTGCAATAAACATTCCCTGAGTTGTGGGCCTTTGGGAACTTTGTCTTTACTACTTAAAAATGTTCACAATTTGCAAATGTATGCCACTTTTTTAGCTGTCTGATTTGCTAATGGGGGCCACATTTATGTAAGTGCCTGGGTCAATTTTCTGACCCAGTCCGACACTGGAAACTTTCTGGCACATGCATCAACAATGCCATTTGCGATTCCTTAATAGCGAAAAATAAGGATTCGCTAATAAGGAATAGCAAAAGGCTATGCATGTAGAAATCGCTTACAAAATAGCGATTTCTAAACATTCCTTAATTGCTACTCGCAAATTGCGAGTCGCAATTAAGAAATACCTCCCCATTGATTCCTATGGGCCTAGAGGCCCATAGGAATGAATGGGAGGACTTTCTCAATTTGCTAATCTCAATTAGAGAATCACAAATTGCTCATGCTATTTCTAGGGTGCCAGGGCGTCAAAAAGACACCCTGTTGCACTCCTGAAATCTGCATATGAATACATCTTGCACACACACATGCCCCAAGGGCATGTGTGTGTGTAAAATGGAACTTTGAAAAATGCACTTTAGTGCATTTTTCAAAGTTTTGCAAATTACCATGAAGTTCAACTTCATGGTAATTTGCTCCCCCTATTAGCGAAATCGCTAATTTTTAAACTTTCATGCATTGCATTTAAGGAATCTCAATTTGGGATTCCTTAAATGCAATCGCAATTTAAGGAATCGCTATTTAGAGATTCCTTAAATAGCGATTTTTGCATTTGGGATGATGCATCCCAAATGCAAAAATACCGGTCGCAAAGGGGCAGATTCTGCTAATCTGCCCGTTTGCGAGCAGTTTTCTCGTTGATGCATGTGGCCCTTTATTGTATGATTCCTGGGGGCATATCTACAAGACGGCAATAGAAAATTATTGCCGCTTTTGCGGCTGTTGTCGCCCGAAAAGTGGCAATAATTTTATCGCCTAATTATGAAGGTCACGCTAACGTGTGAAACCTTGCATTAGCGCACAAATTCGTAACGCCCAGCTTTGCATTTCTAATGAGATGCAAAGTGGGCGTTCCTGACCTGACATGACAGGAGAAATGTCGCTAAGCGACATTTCTCCTATCATCAAGCCCCATGCTATGAAGCATAGCGGCAAGAAAAGTATCGATAACCTCTGTTATCGCTACTTTCCTTACGCCTGCTTCAGGACTGACTTAGCCATGATATCCTATGGAAGGTGGATATCATGGCTAAGTTTGTGAGGCCCTATCAACAAGCTAACGCCACATTTCGTATGATTATCGCTGGGTTTCCAGCGATAATCTTACGTTAGGCAGTTAGCGCTAGGATTTTTATTGCTTTTGAGATAAGCGTTGCTAATAGCACACTATCTCAGCGATAAAAATCCACGTTAGCCGGCGATAATTATCCTAGCGTTAAGTGCGCTTAGCGATAATTATCGCCGGTTGTTGCTGATATGCCCCTTAATTCTTCAACCACCCCAGGGAATCGTCTGTGAACCGTTCTCTGCTTCATCTGCTCTATGATGTGGACTTATGTGACACGCCTTACAAATGAAATAGGCAAACAATCTGTGTGCGTATGTTAGCCCAATGAACGCAAGAACAGAGAGGCAGTGTGCTCCAACGTAAAATGCTCGTACTTTTTACGCAGGCGTAAGGACTATTTATGCATTGTTTCTGAACCACTTACAACTCACAAGCAGAGAAGCTTTCCTTTACCAAATCCTTGCCACAGCCAAACAGGGGTCTCATAATTGAGGGGTCGCTTTGGGCGCCTAAAAGCTATCTCTTGACTATATTGGGCCTGAATCGTCATTGAATTCACAAAGGGCCAGTGGGAAAACTCGGAAAGTCACTCTCAGTAATGTCTCCATTGGGAGGACATTTCTGCTGGAGCAATTTACAGGATTATTCCTGGAAATCTATAACACTCAGGTTTTCAGGAGTATCGACCTGAGCAAAATGTGCACTCATGATAAATTGTCAGAACTGGAACAATTGGCGAGAGGAAATAAGATAAACAATGAATCCTCCTTGATGAAACCTACTCTTCTGCTACACCCCATTAAGTATGGGGTTGTCCCTCTCCATTATCATGCTGGAAATACACGTGCTCCTGTCTTTGAGACGAATTGACTGCGCACGTGATTCCAGGGAGAAATGTTCCCCGAGCAGAATGTATGATTTTTTTTTTGTAGGGGGGGGAGTTTTATATGGCGCGAACTAGACTCCAGAAATGGGGTATCAGAGCACTTTACATAGTACCAGTTTCGTTACACAAGGACACATTCATTTTTCTTACGCACGGGGAGGTGAAGTGATTTGCCCAAAATCACAGGATGTTGAGCGTTGTAGCCGAGAATCGAACCGTTCCCCAGCTTCGACGTCGACCGCTCTGGCCGTAAGGCTACATCCTCTCTACGTGAATACCCACAAACGTACGTGTTAGTATGTGTTTACCAACCTTCACAGATATGATCACACAGACTGCCCAATGACGTACCTTTAGCCAGTGGAGACATTAATTCTACCATATTGGGGACTTTGCGCTATTTGCAAATTCTGTTGGAGATAATTCCACTCCTCCTAATTCCGTTAATCAGGATTGCAAATGTGCTCCTAGAAATGTATTACTTTTTACCTGCTGTAATATTTGTGAATATTGAGCGGTCTTTTTTTTATTTACAGCTGTAGGTATCACCTATGTAAATAATAATTTTATTTTTGTACTTAAAACAAAAATTCTAACTAAATACATTGTGAATAAATATTTTACAAGTATAGTTGTACCTACATGCATGGATTTTGTTATATATATATTTTTCTGAATGAGACCCTTTATATTTACATTGTGTTACGTTATGAATACATCAATATCGATATTTCTGATTGATGTTGAGCCATGTTCTTAATGGGTGTACAAACCCGGATAGTTATGCAATCTCTGTTCGGCCTGATTTAGAGTTTGGGTTAAAGATTTCTGTCAATCACTGCAGAGGGTTTCCTTCCTCCACCCAGGAGGTAGACAAATAGGCGAAATGTCAAAATCTCCACCAAAACAGCAGAGTTTTTAATAAACAAACGAGCTGTATCTGAAATAGGAGGCGCCTCTTTGATGGGGATGTATCTGTCAAAATGTTGTCAATGACCGTGGTATTGCTGCCTCCAAACGTGGGGGCACCCACCTTACCACAAGAGGGCCACGGTCC
This sequence comes from Triturus cristatus, assembly GCF_964204655.1. Lineage (NCBI taxonomy): Eukaryota > Metazoa > Chordata > Amphibia > Caudata > Salamandridae > Triturus > Triturus cristatus. The sequence continues at coordinate 673,449,429 of NC_140581.1, read as the reverse complement.
ACGTGCTAGCTTTGCTAGCAAGCTAGAAGAGTATTCCCACACACTAGGCATACTTTATTTATGAAACTTTAACCCTGCCACCCTCTCTCTGGCAGTCTTTCAGGATGGTAACTTGGGAAGAAATTCGGGGATATCAGCTTGTGGCATTTCCACTAAAGAATATAGAACATTGGTAGTGGCATGCAGCAGCAACGAATTGGAATGATGTGGAAGGGGAGTTCAAGAGATCAACAGTTCGTGTCTGTGAACGGTGGTGGACGGAGCACTGCTCTTCTTCTGGCATGTACTATATAAACTCAACCGTAACTACTGCGTGGGTCGGAGACATATTTTAACAATGTCAACGAGAATGAGAAGATGTAAGCCAACAGCGAAGAGTGGCGTTCCAGCAACTTCATCTGCACTTTCTATTGAAGCCTTCCGGTCTTCCACCCTGCTGGTTTCTCATCTGTGTGGGCCGTGCAGCGGTTATGTGTGGCAGACGATTACTTATTGTCACGGGTGGACTTCGTGGTACAGGCGGTGAGGTTTTGGGGCCCAATTTACATATGAGTGAATCAGCTGACTGAGTTTGTGTACGTGCACGTGCAGCATGTGGCTTGGGTTCTGGCAGCCATTATGAATTGGGCTTGCTCAGCGATGTCATCACTCGACATGAGAACTCGTTTTGAGTTGGACTGATTGAAGCGGATAGGTTGAACCGCACACCTTGGGCCTTTAATTATTGTGCTTTAGATAGCATTACTGAGTGGCTCTACGGCGATCCACTCCCCTTAAACACACCTTGGGCCTTTAATTATATTGCTTAAGATGTCATTACCCAGTGATCCGGTCACCTTAAAACGCACCTTGAACTTCTAATTGGAGAACATTTGCTGGGGCATTATAGAGTGGATTCACATTGATCCGCTCACCTTAAAGGAGCATAAGTGACTAAAGGCTACCCAGTGAACACCAGTGACTCTTGACTTGGTGAGCATTAAGGAGTGGATCATGATGATCCCCTCACCTTTAAGTGTTATAAGTTACTAGGAGCTTCTGGTGTTGGAGCTACGCACACTATATGCAATTTGCATAAATACTGTACTTTCATTAGAACAAAATAAGGTTTGTTGGATACATGCACAGGTGATTTACGGTGATTCGTAAAACCTTTGCAGATGGATCATGGTGATTCGCACACTTTTTACAACAATTATATATTCTGACCATTGTTATCTTTAGAGAGTATGGCTGCTATACAACCATTTTTTTTTGGCTGAGCCTGGGGAGCTGCCAATAGAGTGGGAATTGTGGGTGGATTTATTTGAGGATTATGTGGAAGTTCTGGAGGAGGAAGAATGTTTTCCGGAACAGTATTTACCCTTATTCCAGGGCCCAACAGGAAGATGATTCCATGTATCTGTTTGTAGCGACACTTAAAGGATTAGCTGTTACGTGTAAGTTTGAAAGTTTGTTGTATGACCAAGTTTTGAGAGACCAGCTGTTAATGAAGACCACATCTAAGAAAATAGAGGAGAAATTGTGGTCTTGTGGTGGAGTAAATCTAAAAACGACCTTGGATGTAGCCAGGAGCATGGAAGTATCCGAGAAGTGTATTTAGGCTGTAAGGAAGGGTTCCAGCAATAATAATACAGAATCTGCAGAGTTTTCAAAGGGGTAAAGAAGAATGTGAACTATGTATCAGAACACGATGAAGGAGAGGAGGAAGGATGTATGCATGGTGTGGTGCTAAGTTTACAGGATGGAGGTGAACATTGTAAGGAAATTCCTGTGAAATTGCCTACCTGTAAGCTAATTGCAGATGGGTGCAAGATATCTGCTATGGAAGGCTCATGTCCTTGGTATACAATTATGAGCACAATCATGTTCAAGAAGTTGTGGCCAGGTAGGAAATTGTATCCATTGGATGTGAACCCGGGATGTTATTTGGGTCACAAAATAACCATGGTATGATTGGTGCATGTACACATTTAATCTGACCATAAGAAATGTCAGGGTGAATTGTATGTTGCTGATAAGGGGGAATTAATATTGGGATGGCCCCACATTAATGAATTAGGAATTAGGTTACGTAGAGGCAATATTGAATGCTCCTGAACCAACTTGCAAGGAGCAATTGATGTCCTTTTTGGGCCTTACAGAATTCTATTAAAGGATTATAGAAAATTATTCTATGAAAACGGTGCAACTACGGAAATTGCTTAAAAGGAATATTACATTCGAGTGGGGACAGGAGCAAGCGAATTGTTTCACATCCATCAAGAAAGAGATTTTGCATGCTCCCTGCTTGAAACCATTTGGAATTGATGTTGACTGTATTATTTCAGTGGATGCCAGTATTTACTGCACTGGTGAGCTTTTGAGTCAGAAGAAGGGGAAGGACAAGTGGATTGTGCATATGCTTTGCACACCCTAAATCAGGTGTAAAGGAACTATTCCGTAATTGAAAAAGAAACATTAGCAGCATCTTGGGCCGTACAGTGGTTTATAGTATAAAATTGGGGGAGGAAGTTTAAAATATGTATGGATGATAAACCCTTAGTGAACATACTTAGGCTGTAGGGTGGAAGGAATTTATCTCCTAGGTTGGCAAGCCTGACTTCCATACTGCTAATTTACCATTTTGAAAATTAATTTGTTCCAGGCAGGAATAATGTGAAAGCGGATGGATTGTCACGTCTTCCTGTGGGATGTGGAGCTAGGAAAGAGGAGAGTAAGGAAATGAAATGTGATGTAGCAGTCAAGATGTGTTGTGTTGTATTAGTGAAGTTATGGAACATGAGGTATTGTTATCGGAGGACACGTGTCAGCAAGAAATGAAGAAGGATGCAAATTACAATTGGTTATGACATATATTACCAAGGGATGGTCGAGTGAACGAGTTATGAGAGGGGACAGTGAGACATTTTGGAAGTTAAAGCAGGAGTAGTCTTTGTGCGATGATGTGGTGTTAAGAGGTGATAAAATCGTTCCTCCTGTAGGTGTACATGAAATGTTGATGAAGAAAGTTCATGTAAGACATGGTCATAAGTCTAGTATCAAAAAGAAAATTAAGGAAAACTTTGGTGGCCAGGGATTGATACAATGGTGGATCGATGGGTAAGAAATTGTACGATATGTGCACAAAATGACAAGCATGCTAAACCCTGTAAGGTATCTTTGCTCACAGTAGAGTGGCCGGATATACCTTGAAGGAAATTAGCCATAGATTTCATGGGACACTTTTCCACGTTACCAACCAGGGAGTGCCATGCTATTGCACTAATTGATTATTTTAGTAAATGGGTAGAGGTTCGGATGGTTGGGAAGATTACTACGGATGTGGTAATAAAATCTTTGGAGGATGTGTTTGTGAGGGAAGGTGTGCCTGTAGTGTTGATATTGTATAATGGGGTGCAACTAACATCTGAAAAGATGAAATTGTTTTTGAGTAACCATGATATTAAACATTCCCAGGTAGCTTTGCATCATCTTGACGCGAATGGTCAAGTTTAAAGATTCAGCAGGGTCACTAAAGAAGCAATTCAACTAGCATTGAAATCTGGGATTCCGTGGAAGAAATCACTGTAGAATATGCATTTGTCGTATAGGATAACACTGCATTCAGTTACAGGAAAAAAGCCTTTTGAACTTCTGAGAGGAAGAAAACCTGCCACCAGTTTAGTACCTTAGTTGTTAATGGAGAACAAGTGTTGGAAATTTGGCAATGTGGGAGACAATGAAATGAGGGAAAGTGTGGAAAAGCATCAATTACTCACAAGGGAATCTCATGGTAATGGTAATGATGTTTCTATGGTAGTGGAAGGTCAGAATGTTTGTATCAAAAGGCCAGGATTTGTTGAGAAACGGAAACCTCGTTGGTCAGAACCGTTAAAGATTAGTAAAGTATTGGGAAGTGCTGTCTAATTAGAGGATGGAAAGGTATGTAACCTACATTGTGTGGCACTGTATAAAAATGAGAGAATTAAATCTGACAGCGTTCTTGAGGAATATGAGGATGAATGTGGAGGTTAAATGATGGGAAGTGATGGTAGTGTGGAATTGGAAGGAATACAACAGGATCTTATTGTGTGTAGAGGTGAAGAGGATGATGCTCTCCAGGTGCAGCAAAGTAATGTGCTGAGGCACAGTGAAAGGTGGAAAAGGGCTCTGGCCTATCAGAAGGGGGTTATGGGTTAGATCTAATTAAGTTGTAGTTAGTAGTCTGAATATTGAATTTAAAATGGTGTAGAAAAGGTAGTAGTGTTAGTACCTAATGTTATGTATTAGAGCAGTAAATGTGTTATAAATGTTACATATTTTTTAGGGTAGAATGTGGGATGTGTACTTGTCAATTAAATGTGAGTATATTATATGAGTAGAACTGTGAATGGTAATTGTAAACAAATTGTGCTTTTATAAAAAACAGGAAAATGTGTGGCATCACCGCGAATGAACGTAGAATGTTGGTGGTGGTACGCGCCAGCACCAAATTGGAATGGTGGGAAATGGGAGTTCTAGAGATTGACAGTTTATGTCTATGAGTGGTGGCATTTACTAAATAACCTTACCTTTAACTACAACGTGGGTTGTAGACATATTTTAACACAGCTATTTTAGACTGGGCTGCTGATCCACTAATATTTCCAATGAAGCTGCTACATACATTGTGTGACTCCCTGGCAGAGCCAGAGAAGTCTCTGCCAGCAAGTTTTCTGTCCTCTGACAGGGCTGGTGTTCCAATGTAGGTGCAGAAATAGTCTTCTATGTGTTGGAGTATTTAGCCTTAGCATACCTCGGTAAATCAGGCCAATATATTTCAAAAGGTAGGGGTAAACGATATACCTCACAAATAGTTGTTATAAAACGGTGAAACTCTCAAATTTCCTTGACTTTTGTGGTTGGTCAAACTTCTCAAAGTTTCAGAAGTTTGCAAAAGAAGCTTTTGAGTCTATGAATGGCGCTACAAGCAGAAACATATTAGCTCTCTACCACATGTTTGCACAATGTGTTGGGAGCTGTGATTTTCTGACACAATTAGAGGTGCAAATGGTAGAGTCAGACACATTTCTCAACAACAGAAAACATGCTAAATCAAGACCGAAACTAAGAAAATCTATTTGACTGTTTTAACGCTTAGGTTCTCATCCCAAGTTCAGGGCCAACTTCCAATCCCCGTGCAAATGCTGGTTTGCACTGGTATCAGAATAGCGAGTTGTGTGATAACTATCACACACTCAGGGGAAACAGCCATTACAACAACATCTGAACCCCGCAGGCCTTTACCATTACAGGCTTTACAACGCATGTGTATTTATCATGCATGCTTTTACCATGCAAGCTTTTACAATGATTATGCCTTTACCACGCACGCCTTTACAATGAAAATATAATCATTTTGCAGGTAAGTGTATTATATATATATATATATATATATATATATATATATATATATATATATATATATATATATATATATATATATGTATATATAGTCATTGAAGAAAAGGTTACAGGGTCATTATAGCTAGGTTCAAATTTACAAAATTTACTAATTAACTAAAATTACATGTACTAAACCAAAGAAATTCAACAGTTATGGTTATACTTATCTCTAGAAATGATAACTCATGCCCTAGGGTAACTGCAACTCGTGCCCCCATCATGCACAGTTTTCTCATCACTAATTTTATTGCAAATGTTGCATTTATATTATGAATGATGTCATACAAGATGTCATTACTGTGTAATATGTGGGGTAAGTAGCCGAAATGGGGGACCCCAACACCGGGCCATGGGAGTCAGGGTATTCCTAACCTGCCCCTTCTCTGGTTTAAACTTTTTGGGGGGACTCAGCTGAGTCCAAGTTCCAAAATGGCTGGCAACCGTTCCTGGTTAAAGTGTTCGCAGCCAATCAGATCTCAGCATGAGATCTGTCAGATCCACAGGGGGTCTGCGTCTCTGGCTAGTTATATATCTTTTTTGTTTGATAACTCCAATACTACTGAATGGATTTACACCAAGTCACAAAAAGGACTCTCTCTGGACCAAGAGCTAGGTGTAATTCCGTTCAGCGGTTAGGTCTGTAGTAGCTATGGGAAATTTCATGGGGAAAATGTGTTTTGGAACCCTCCTCTTTCTCAGTCCCCACTTGCCGAATCACCCCGAAACTTTCCACACAGCAGTTGAACTCAGGTGTGTGCTAGTTTTGAAAGTTTTGTGTAGATTTGTCAAACGGGGCCATGGTTATTAGCAAAAGAAAAAATGCTTTTCCTATAACAACTAAGTCCTAACTTTAACTACCTACCAGTGCGTATATATATATATATATATATATATATATATATATATATATATATATATATATATATATATATATTACCTACTGGTGGTCACCAGTAGGTAGTTATAGGTAGGACCTAGTTTCCATAAGAAGAGCGTTTTTTCATTTGCCAATAACTGTGGAGTCATTTGACGGATCCTCATAAAACTAATTTGCCACTTACTTCAGCTGCTGTGTTGAAACATTTGGGGTGATCTGTCAAGCAGGGTCCGAGAAAAAGGGGGGGTCTCATAACACATTTTTCCCATGTTAATTGCCATAGAAAACTTTAGACACAGTTACAGCCCGAACTGCTGAACGGAAATACACCAAATTTGGCAAAAAGGTAGCGGTTGGTTCCGAAAGAGTCTTTTTTGTTAAATGGTGTAAATCAGTTGAGTAGTTTCAGAGTTATTCAAGGAAATTTCTAGTTGTGTGTGTATATATAGCGACGCAGTGGATCCGCAAAACCTCCCTATCTTGTGCTGAGATCTGAATGTCTGCCAGCACTTCAAACCAGGAAGCGTTGGTAGCCATCTTGTGACTTGGATTGAAGCCGAGTCACAGAAAAAACATGTTTTTAAAAGATAAGGGTGCAGGGTAGAAGTACCCTGAACCCCTAGGCCTCTTGTGGGGGGGGGTGGAGGGGGGTCCCACAGGGCCAAACAATCTTGTTTTTGTTTATAAAAAACGCAAAGCATGTAGAATTCAGTCTGTTAAATATGTGCATGCTATATCTTATTTGCAAGTTGAAAACTCAGATTAGGTGGTATTTGTGTGTAAATACCTCATCCCGGACAGGGGTATTTACCACATGAGGTAAATACCTCACTCTATTAAGCCTCCATTTTATTGAGGGTCCGGTAGACTATTTTCAGTATGCACAAGTTGACAATTAATTATTTGCTTCAGCATCCACACTCTGAATTATGTGACAAAGTGGGCAGGAGATAAAGGACAAACAAGGGCTGGTGTTGCCTAAGGTCAAGGGTCAAGTGATGTCTGAAAGTCTAAGACCATAAGGGGACGGTGGAGATCTGTAGGATGGAACCTAATGTGAGCCAGGTAAAGGGGTATTGGTCTGGAGAAAATAGAAAAAAGATCAACATTGAAAAGGCTATGAAAAGCCTGGGCAACAGGCAGAGATCAAAGAAAGGGATAAGTGCTTGGGGCCAAGCTGGAAGATGCCTACCGCAAAACAGTCAGAGATGAAGAAGAGTTTTAGGGGTCTTTCCTGTCACTTAAAAAGTGAATCCAGAGAGGAATAAAATGTGAATGGCAGCAGTTGGTGGGCTAAGAGAAAGAGGTGGTCACAAAGAGTTTCTATGTCCCTTAACATCTGGGACAGGACCACAAAACATTTTTGACTTGTGCTATACAATGTCCATGATGGTAAGTAAAGCAGTGTTTGACTTTGACCACCATATTATAAAATATTATATTATAAAATGTGTTGTTGTGCTGCATTATTTAAATGGGTTGCACTATGGTTGTTGCGCCATGTTCACATTGTGTTTTGCTGTGTTGTTCCTCATTATGTTTTAATTGTGTTATTTTTCTTTTTGTACGTTATAGTGATTGTTCCCTTAACAAATGCAGCAACATTTCCAGCCAAAACGAGCATATGCCTTGAAAGTTCCCATGACAACCAACAATGTACTACTATCTAAGGCAATGAACTAGCGCCACGCCAGCTCTTCGACTATTTATGACACAAGTCAGCCCAAAACCGTGTCAGAGGGCGGTCTTAATTTAGAAATTCAAGTGCTCACTTCATGTGATACAGCCCCCGGGCATCCAATGGGTCGACAGAATGCATTGATGTTCCAAAAAGGAGGCAGCCAATTAGCATTGCTTACTCGAAACTGAACCGTCTTACAGGGAGGTAAAGTAGATTTTGCAATGGAGTAAACATTCAGAGATACATTTTCAAAATCTTTATGCTTAATGTTTAAGAATAGGAACATAGATATATATGTGAGAAGGGACGGTCAGGCCATGTGAGCAAATGCATGTTTAAAGAGACATTTGCACATTCTATTTCAGTAAATTTAACAGATGAAGAGACATTTAATATTAAAGCATATATATATGTATAGCTGGATTTTCAAAACAGAGAGTTTCAGCACCAGTCGCACTCCGTTTTGGAGGCAGAAAAAGAGATGTCTGTTAAAAAAGCAGGCCATTATGGCGAAGATGCCAACTTGAGAGATATATGTGGGTACCTACTTTAATTCATTTACTTTTAGAACAGAAAAAAACACAGAACGGCATTTTAATGATATACAGGCTTAAATGAACACCACTTGGGAGACAATTTATAAAACCATATTGAATTAAAACAGTTAATTATCGAGCCATGTTTTTAGAGACGGTGGCAATGGTTTTGTCAGCAAGACAACTAGTTCCAACATGTGGTATCACACGGTTGTGTGAAAGAATTCAGCACAATGAGATTGACATTTGGAACCGCAATGCTTAATGTACAAACAGAGGAGCATTTAAAAAAGAGACATTTGCCGCACCAAACCACATTAAAACAATAAAACGTTAGTCATTTGCAAAAGAGGCAGACCAGCGTTGGGTGACACATTCCAACTTGAATGGAAAAGCCTAAAACAAATGCACTGGTTTTCCTGATTCCTGGTTTGTTGTTTCTCTTTCACTTTCCATTTCTCTCACGCACACCCCCACTCTTTTTACTCTATTTCTCACTCTCTCTCTCACACCTTATTCTTCTCTTTCTCCCTGTCTCTCACACTCTCTCCAATTAGTCATATGTGTTGAGGGAGGACAGAGGCAAAATACTTCTATTCCCTTTTTGATGTTTTGATGTACATGGCCATTGAGTCTGCATAGTGCATACTGTAAATGACAAAAGGTCAAAGTGATAGCTCAAAAATGCTACACATCTGCTAAAATATGGGGTGCCATTCACTTGACGATTCTGGCAAAATTAGTGCATTGCAAGTCTCTTTCAGGTTTGTCCTGCAGGGACCATGTAGGGAGCAGAACAAAAGTTTTGTTTTCTATTTTAACTCCAATAGGAATGTTTTCTCACATTTACTTCAGAAACTGTTTAACTGAATCACACAATACTTGGCAGGTAACTGTATGTTTTATACGAATATTGGCTTTGAGAACTTTGTTATAAACAAGTTCGATTGTTTTTAAGACAGTCGTATGACAAAAAGTCTGAGGCATGCTTCATAGGGTCATTCCGATATAAACTTTTGTGTATTTTGAGGTTTTTACTTAGATTATTTGTGGATCCAGATCTCAAATCCTCTGAGGGTGATACGTTTGAAAAAGAAATCCCATCGGAGGAGGGCGCCTCTGGTGGCCTAGCCTGAACAGAGTGCCAACATGCAGTGACCCTGCTGAGCTTGAGAGCTTGGGGCTCCCTGGGTCCCTTTTCGCCATAAAACAAAGCAATTGAAAAATAAATTAAGGCCCTCTTTAAGAGATTTGTGAGTTTACTCCATTCCGCTCAGGAAATAGAGAGATGTACTCTGCTTCATTGGTGGGCCATAGCCTGTCATGTTTAGAGATCTCTACCATGCGAGAAGAGATCTCGGTGCCTTCAAAGGACGCCTCATCCCAATTGCTCCACTGAAGGCACTGGCGCTTTTCTGTATGGGTCCCATGTTTATTGTTTTTATAGCAACAAATGAGATAGAAGTATCAGTGAGGAAGCTCTCCTGGAGAACACACCAGGAAACCAGACTTACAGGATGACTGTTATAATCACACACTCAACCATCTCCAATCTACTCAAGAAAAGTATTAACAAACATTGGAATATTTTGCATGTTAGTGGTCAACATTATCCAAAGACAACTTTTGCCCTCAAAAGAAGCACCCATATCCAGGGCCATTATTTGATGGATCTCCATTGTCTCTTGAAATAGACTTCATTTTAGTGAAACCCCAATATAGCATCTACACAATGAAATGATCAGCATCTCATGACATGGTCCTAATGTAGCAAAGGCCTTTGCTTTGATAAAAAATGCAGACTATGAGGTGACGTGGTAGACAGTCTTGGATGTTATGAAAGCAGGACTTCATGGGGAACTTATCACACTTACTTCTCGTTTCTCCACACTCAGTAACATAAATGCTCAAATTCAAGAAACAGATTTCCCGATTTTCACGGAAACTTAATATAGGTTGTTCACAAAAGACGTACACGCTATTACATATAGTAAGAGGCGATCTGGAGAGACTACTGATAAAAGTAGCAGCACCCAAACATTTTCACATCAAACAATGTTGCAATGAGAAAGGCAACGAAACATTATTAGCATAAACCACATAAGATAAATAAGCTATGTAATATATTGCAGAAGCTTTTCACACTTAAGGTTGGGACATAATCAATGTGATTTGCATATATTATTCCCCTTATATAATTGACAAGAAAGTATTTCGCATGAACAAGCTGCTGCCATGCATTACTCTGCCGCAGGGTGACGTAACATGGGTGTTCCCACGCATCCACCCGTGGATTTTGATGCATTACCAAATTTACCATCAATGGTAAACCTGGGAATGCATCAAAATGATGCAGCTTCTCAGGGGAGGCGTAACAAGGAGGTTTCCTTTCCTGCACAAAAACAATCCTCTGAGGCATTTTTCTCTTGCAATGTGTGCTGCAGAATGCAGCACACATAGAACAGGGAAAGTCTCACCTGAGGAGGCGCAGGTCCAGGTCTGGGAATGCAGCAAAATCCATGGGTGGATGCGTTAGAGCACCCACGATCCACAAATGAAACACCGCCCTGGGGCAGGGTAAGGAAATGTTGCGATATGCACTATGTCGTGTTACTCTAGATCTGACTTAGTAGTTGTGTCGCCTTTGTGCGCCCTTGCAAGGTGCAATGGTGACCCAACTCATTGATAAATCTGCCCCAGGCATCTTTCAGTCAATAGGCAATGATAAATTGGGCTTCCCAGACATGACAAACTACATTGCAACAGCACAAATTCACTTGCCCTTAGAATAGTCTGCGCCATGCGCTAAGACTGAGCAAGACCATTCTAACATCCCTCTTTGACATGGTTTCCCCATAAGTATAAAACCATATAGATAACTGATTGAACATATTGTACCTTCTAGAACAGTCGTACTTGAAAGCCTGAAACAAGAAAGTTTTTGATCACCGCTCCTCTTTAACCCCACTTGCATGTAATCTATACTTCCCAGTAGGCATACAAGACAATCGGTTTAGGCCCTGATTAGGAGTTTGGCACAGTGGCGGCGGCTCAACGCTGCCTCAGCTGCACCAGACCCGCGAATAGACCGCAGGCTTTATTATGAGCTGTAAAAACACAACTATTATGAGTTGTAAAAGCACAACTCATAATACGGTCGTTGGTCTTTTGGCCTATCCCATGTTGTGCTCCCCTGAATGTATCCCCATGGCAGGGGGGACATGGGGGCCCTGTAGGACCCCCTTTGTTCCAGAACCACTGAAAAGGCTGACGGTTCAGGAACTCAAAATATGCTGAGCGGGACTGCACCAGTCCCTTCTCAGCAGAATGTGTTGTAGCGCTCCTGCGCCACTGCCAGGGAACGACTGTTCTCTGGCACAGCAGACAGTTCACTGCTGATACGACTTACACAGTCGTAATCGACAAAACGGTGGACCGCCACTCCTGCGTCTCCACAATTTTGGCAGTCGCAAAACCGCCAGACTTGCAATCAGGCCCTACGTTCCTGAAAAAAAAACTTTATTGCAAAACAAAAAGTATATAGCAGAGGTACGATAAGAGACAAAGAATCATACATAGACCATTTTCTTTATCTGACATCCAAGTGCGATTTTTGTATTTGCAAGTTACGATAATGGGCATCAACCCCAATGATTGGTGAGAGATGTGTGAGTGACCTATCCTTCAATTATGAGATTTTTGACAGGAAAAAAAAGAAGTAATTGCAATATTATATAAAGGACTTTCATTACAGGTCCCTAATATGTCTCATATCTACAAATTAGAAATGGTAGTGGGCCTTGAAGCCATCTATTGCGAAGGATACTTGAACTGTCTTTTGGATGAGAGTACTCAGCACATACATTTGTGCACAACATGTGCTGTTAAATGATGACTGCTAAAAGTCTGAGAGCAATGAATGGGGCTGCACTTGTTCGAAAATAACAGATTTGAGCAAAAATACATAGCTCCAACTCTTCTGAGGAATCTTAACTTCGTCTTCTTGTTACCTTGTAGATGTCCCCACCATTGACATGTTAAAGAAAGACTCTGATTCCTACTCAAGAGATTATGTAATCGCAATTATATAATCTTTCTGAAATGTTGACCTGATATTAAATAGTTCTGACTTTTTACAGCTGCGGTGCCTCTCGCATACTTCCTTTTGTTTCCCCTTTTCACCTTTTCTATTTTATTTCGATCATTTTCTGTTTATCTCCTTATGTCTATATACTTATTTCTTTTGTTGTTTATAGAAAAGAATGAAAATGAAGAAGCCAGAGCATAGCTTCCCTTCATCCGGGTTGGGATCAATGGATCCTCTGAGGATTAGAGGACCAGGCAATCTGACTGACTTTCAGCAACTAAAATGTTTTGCTATGGCAGCAATTGCATGAGCCTGCATTTCTCGTGGGGGCCGATGGGGTTCACAAACACCACTTACAGGCCTGGGGATCGCTTGTGGATCCAACAAGGCAGCCAAATGAAGTGTCCGCTAACTCACCAACAGCGTTCATGGATTTCCAACCACAATGAAAGAAACGCAGTAATATTGGGTGCAGGGTCTGGCCGGGCTCGGCCATGTGGCCAAACCGTGCAGTGTACGGGAACTAGGTGTGTGAGTGCTTGTTGCAGGGCCTGGCCAACCTCACACCACACAACAGACTCACAGTCGACAGTCAAGTATCACATGTGATGGATGTGGTGGAGGTAGAGAGCAAGGCCTGGGTAGATGCCAAGCATGCGGTCAACCCTGCTGCGCTCGGGTACAGACCGTGTTTCCCAGTGGTTGGTTGTTTAGAAAGTGGATGTCATGTAAGTTCAAAATCCCAAATATTCACCGAAAAACTTTTCTAATAGTAAATTATGGTTTATTTTGCTCATAATTCACAAATGTTTGCTTAGAAAACCTCCTTTGATAAACCAACGTTATAGTCAAATTATAAGTATGAAATACAACTGTTAAAAAAAAAATGAAATTTGCCAAACATGTTTTTAAGAAGTCTGAGGATATGGTAAGAAAATGAGACAACTGAGTTGAACGCACTGCCAGAAAGAGGTCATCATCCATGATGGTGCCATGGTTCATCAACGGTTGGCTGGAGAGGGTGAGGAATGGGCTGGCGAGCTCAGTCAGTGCTTAATTTAAACTGGTGGTTGCGGGTGATGGTCACCAGCGCTCATTTTGGCGGACAGGCACATATCTCTCCACATTAGGCATTTACAAGAGCAAGTGAGGGAAAAATGCACTAGACAGAAAGATGCAGGAAGAGAAAGATGTACAATCTGTTTGAAAAGGAGAAAGCAGAAACATGCAAGAGTGAGATAAGCAGGCAGGGAGTGTCTGGGAGTGTTATAGAGGCAAGAGGTTGATTTATGACTATGCAGCCTTGGTATTTGGCGTGCTGATATTTAAATTGCAGTGACAGGGGGTTCTGGGCAGAGCCTTGGACAACAGCACTCACTCTCATACAAGTTAAGCAACGAACCTACTAGGCCAGTGGAGTTCTCTTCTGAAGAGGAGTCAACTCCGCATGTTTGGAGTTAAGTCTTGCTCGCATTCAATATAAAATAGTTTTTGGTCACTGTTAGACCTGTCAGCCCTTTGGGTGGTCCCTCCTCATCATTATTTATTTTGTCCCCCTTTTGCCTCAAACCCTGTTAGTATTTTTTCCTTTTTGGGAACCACCAGACTTTTTAATATTGATGCAGATTCAGGGAGCCATTTTATCTACCCCTGGAACTTCTGTCTGAGGGCCTGAAACACAAAATGGTGGCCACCCATTGTCACCTGTGACATCACTGGAACCTACCAGCACCTTCCAGAACATTCCAGAACCCTGTGACAGTGTGAGGCAGGTTTAGAATGTTGGGAAGTCATCTCCAGGTTGGCAGTTGGAGTTGGCAGTTGGCACCTGACTGGTGAAGAGAGAGGAGCACAGAACTGAAGGAGGAGGGAGTGAGGCAACAGGGGTGGAAACTTGTGCCTGGAGTGGGGTCCAGAAACCCACCCTTGATACTAGTCCCTGCTGACTGAGCCCAGCCTGGAGCCCTGTGTGGGAGAAAGCGAGAAAAACCATCTTAAGGACCTGGACAGCCGGTACAGGCCTTAAAAGTAAAGAACAGCAAGTTCCTGACCTGGTTACTGGTAACTTCCTGAAGTCCGACGTCGAGAAGCCTGGAGACCTGGAGCCCGAGGTGGAGAAGCGGCGCTGACTGGAAAGCAGACGTCGTACCCGGAGCCGCCAGAGGTCGAGAGAGGGCGCCGACGGAGGTCGTGGAGACACCAGAGGTCGAGGAGGAAGTCACCTGAGGTCGAGTGTGCGGCGTCGACGGGGGAGTGAAGTCCGCCCTCTGGAGTCGCCGGAGACCGAGGTGAAGCGTGCCGGAGGTCGGGAGTGGAGATCGCACTCCGGAGTCGCCGGAACCTGAAGAGAATCGTGCCGGAGGTCGGGAGTGGAGGTCGTACTCCGGAGTCGCCGGAACCTGAGGAAAGGAGCACCGGAGGTCGGGAGTGGAGATCGCACTCCGGAGCCGCCGGAAGTCGACATCGAGCCAAGGCCGCCCGACGTCATCGAACCGGAGCCGCCCGAAGTCGACATCGAGCCAAGACTGCCCGACGTCATCGAACCGAGGCTGCCGACATCGAACCGGAACCGCCTCCCGGCGTCGACAAGAACTGTCATTGAGCCGAGGCCACCGACATCGAACCGGAACCGCCTCACGGCGTCGACACGACTCCAGCGGCGTCGGAACTTCATAAAAAGGGCAGTAAGTGGAATAGAGGGCGCCTAAGGCCCTGTGAAGCCCTAAGAGACCATCCTAGAGGCTAGAGAGGTGCTGGAACCAGCTTGATAGTGCCAGGGGTGAGCTGAGACTAATACAGAGGGGTTGTGTAGTGTGGGAGAGCCAGATCTCTAGATTCCCCCTTGATCTACCTCAGTTTAGGCCTCAGCCTTGTCCAAGCCAAGTAGTACACCCCTCAGGTCATCCAAAACTCTACAAGCTGGGATTGGGCCAAAGCATCCCATAGTACCTCAGGAATGTGAACTGATTTTCAAGTGTCACGGTTGGCTTTTATTATTTATTGAGAGCACTGTATTTATTGTATTCATCCTATTTATTGCCTCACAGTATTTATTGCCTTACAGTATTTATTGTTTCACAGTATTTATTGTCGCACAGTATTTATTGTCTCGCAGTATTTATTGCCTCGTAATATTTAATTGCCTTTTATGTAATGCACTTATATTTATGCCCTGATTATTTATGATCGACCTTATTTATTGAATCGTTGAAGTATTATTTATTTGACTTACCCTACCACAGGAAAAGCCTTGTGTACTGTGATTGTATTATTATTTATTTAATCAGCAACTAAGAGAAAAGAAGATAAAGAGATATATTTTCAGTATAATTTTTAAGGTGTAGTGTCGTTTTTGGAACGGATGCACGCATGGTTATTGTGTGGGTATGACGTATGCTTAGCACGGTGCCTGATCCCTGACCACTCGAGCCAAGCTACCACAGTGTATGTCTGGGAGAACACCACCACCCTTCCGGTGTGGGAGTGTTTTTCTAACAGTCACACAGTCATTAATTATAAGAATGCAAGATTGGGGTCATTTATGCACCAGCAAAGACCAATAGGCTTAATCAGAGAAGAATGGGGCTGATTTAGAGCCTGAATAGTAGAGACCTGTGAAACTGGTGCAGCGTTGTGATTGGTCAGGGGAGCCTGTGTGCCGGGTGTTTCTTGTTCCTGGAAGACGAGAGCAGGAGCAGAGACGAGTGGGACCCGGCGCTGGAAGGTAAGTGTTTTCCTTTTTCAAATTGAGCCCTGTGCGCCCCCTACCCTCTCACGCACGCCTACACCCCCCACCCGCCCCACCACCCATGAGCCATGCCAGTTGTGACTCCCTGCATGGGGCCAGAACTAGTGCCAATAGTAAGAATTTGTATACCATCTTCTTGCCATTTGGAAGTTTAACATTACCGAGTAAGCAGCACTGTGGGGTCAGTTCGAGGGGTAGGCGCACTATCATCAGCAGAACAGTAACCACCCATGTCCAAAAGAGCGCAACTTCATGGTATAGCCATGCTAAATGTAGAAAGTTTACATCACCGTTACCTCATCGAGGACAGTTGTCTGATTTGAGGGGGACATTCGACTCAGACCTCAGGGAGTGAGATTCGTCCTAGGCAGAAAATTATAGTGAATCAGCTTGAAGCGGGCATTGCATGAGATGGAGTGTGTGAGACTATTAACGCAGGCTCAAACCCCTTCCTTTAGTGGAGTTTTTAAATCCATGTCCCAAGCTTCCAATGACCTGGGAGGGGGCCCTTGGAGTCAGTTCTAAGGAGAGTGATCATGTGGCTGTCAGAGCCTTGGGTCAACAGTATGCCTAAAGTCTGTGTAGGTTCAGGAATGGCAGGATAGGAGGGCCATGTTTTCCGTGTGGTGTCCGCAAAGCGGGCATGGTGTAAAGTTTTATATTCTTTAGTTGGGAGCTGTGATGCCACTCATTCCATTTTAGCAGAATATTTGGGTCATGTTGAGACAGATTCATTGCATAAGCTAACATGGTAAGGGGTAAATAATGCATCACAAGAACAGTCATGGGAGCCTACCATCACAGAGAGCTAACATCTTTCCAGCAGCCTTCCCTGCATTACACATTTAAAATAATTTGCTTCAAAGGGCTCAGTAATTGCATTTGATTTTGACCTATTTTTAAATAGTAAAAACTTTACAACGTATTTAGATATTTGTGTTTTCTGTTTTGCGCCTCTTTGTTTAACTTATAAGAGGAAATTATATTTTTTTAATGGTTATGTTGGTCACTTCAAGGAGGAATTTAAATTATTATAAGCTTAGTTACTCATTAAATGAAAAAATTACCAGCCGCGTTCGGTAGTAGGAGTATCTGCAGGGCGGTGACGAGGGGAGGGAGAGGGGCAGGGTGGGGGGTAGTAAACTATGAATTATGGAGTTTTACAGGTAAATTAACATATAAATTAATAAAAACGAATTTTGTTGCGTGCACTGCATCGCATTTGGGGATGGAGTGCACGCAACGAAATTCGTTTTATTAATTTATATGTTAACTTACCTGTAAACCTCCGTAATCCATAGTTTACTACCCCCACCCTGCCCCTCCCCACATCACCGCCCTGCAGCTACTCCTACTACCGACCGCGGCTGACAAATACTCCCACTAAGCTCTGCTAGAATGCTCATATATTCATGTTGTCCTTAATGTTCCTCACACGTTTTAAAGTTGACAAAGATTGAGTATCAAAAGTGTTCCCATATGAATCTCTTCCCCCAATTTTAATCATTTATTTTTAGTAATACTATATAAAAATGATGTTATGTTATATGTGACATACACACTATGTAATAAGTAATATCCTGGGACATTCAAAGCGCAGGAAGGGCCTTGTCACGCAAGGGGATTGTGGCATCTGTGGGAAGCCACAGTGCCTCTGCCTTTTGGGAGCAGGGCAGTTAGGGCACTAAAGAGGCTTTATGAAGTTTCTCCTTATATTTGGGGGCAGGTGTAGGAAGTACCTGAAGGTTGGTGACTCTAGAAGTCAGGAATCATCTTCTGACTGCAGGCTGAACTGACTCTCTAGATAGACTATGCCAACTTCATGGTGTTTGTCGATGTCCAAAATGGGAAAACTCTTTATGTTTTGCACCATGCTTTTGGCCTCACTTGATGACTTATGTTTCCAGGATTTGGAATCATGCTTCTCCATTGGCCTATCAATCCTTAAGATTTATTTTCATGTGATGAAAATGGTGAAAATCCTGTAAAAAAATCAAAAAACATCCAACGTTTGTTCAGGGTCAACTCAAAACATCCGGTTGACTTCTGCTAAATGTATATAATGTGGTTAAAGTTACAAGGAATGTAGGCTTTCACTACCTTACTTAGAAAGTTTGATCAACCATATATGCATAACAACAAAAAGTATACATAAAGAACTCCATTCGACAATGAACATATCCTAGAGAATGTCTGCCTAGATATCAGTCGTTGCCATTTTTCACATTTGTCTGGCTGTGAAAATGTCAATTGATTGTGTTCCCAAATCTGTAAGATGGTGTCTAATACTTCTTCATGTAGCTGCGGTTCATGGAAGATTTGAAATGCTGTGCTGAGGACTTCTGACCATTCATTGTCTTTCTTCTTGCAAGATGTTCTACAGGTACAGTTAGTATAAGGAATAGCAATCTTCACCCCTGCTTTGGTTTCTTAATTACTATACAGTTCCCATGCTAATCTTCTGTTTTTGTCTTGGAACACTGGTAGAAAACCTGGAGGAGAAAGGTTAACTTTTGAGGTCTATTCTCAGATCTAATTAATTGATAGAAAAATCTGATTTATGTTTAGATTTTGGACCAACAATCCTCCATTTTGGGCAACACGACTGTGACTGAATTATCTGTTATCATGTTAATTTGAAGGCTGCTTCTAACAGTTAGTATAAGAAACTGCGTCGCTGGACAGAAATACTCACAGGAAGTGACACAACTGTTATGTACTCTCAAACTTCTGAATAATGATTCCACTGATTGGCAAGGTATATATCAGAAAGCTGCAGTCATAAACAGTAATGTACCATAAGGAAAAATAATGAATAACGTACAAAGTACTGATATGTTAATACCCTTTTTGTGTTTCTAGTAGGAATGTTTGACTAATTTGCTTCAGACACTGAATCCTGTCTTTCGAAGACTAATAATTTCTCTGAAGGACCCTCTTCAAATAAAGTAGGTAACGTGCATAGGGAATTCCCCTGATACAAAATGGTGTTTAACTATTGACTTATAAATTGCTCCCAACACCAGATTCTCAAAGCGGTTGGGGCTGGCTAACAACATTCCTCCAAAAATTAGTAAGTTCTCGGTTAGCCTGGAAAATGTTTAAATACGTGGTCAAATGATCAGAAAACTGGTTAAGGGCTTGATAATGAGTTTGACAGAGGGTACTCTGTCAGTCAGAGTGGTGGAGGACATTACTTCTGCTGTCCTGATGGACCTTTCAGTCATCGGAGCTAACAGCGGCTACATGGAAAAGTTAGGTACACCCATCTCTAATTGAGGAGGGCGGACAGAGGGTTGAGCAGGCAGGATACTCCATCACATTTGTGAAGGAGTACCATGTCTGCCAGACTCTACACTAGGCCCTTCACCTGCTAGACATTTCAGACCATATTAAAGCACTAAGAAAATCCTTTATAGCCTGCCAGATTCTAAAGGTAAGCCATAAGATCAACTTTGGATATGGAGGAGAAGCTCCTGAGATTCATGGCCTGATTTAGAGATTGATGAAGGGGTGCTGTGTCATAAATGCAACTGACGATCCATCCCCCTCATAACAAGTGCATTAGGGTGCAATGCACGTGTAATGAGGTGGACAGGATGTCAGTAACGTTTGTGACGGAGTACCCATTGGCCAAACACTAGATCAGGCCACTAGTTCTAATCTAATGTGTGCCTGTGAATATGTCTTGCTTAGGAAACAAATAGAACAAAAACATCTACCCATCATGAAGTTAAGAAAGAGAGCTTTCCAAAAAACTTTAGTTCCATACGTCTGCGTAGGTTACAAATTTACTGCCAACACTCTCATAATTGGCACAACTATTGGACTAAGTAGCAGTGGCGTAACAATAGCCCCCGCAGCTCCTCCAGCACGGTGTGCACGGGCGGTGGGCCCCTGGCCTGAGAGCTCCTGACTGGGTCCAGAGCGTGGGGGGGCACTCACGTACTTTGCAGGAACCCCTTCATGTTTAATTATGCCACTGCTAAGTAGACACCTGTGCAGTTTTACCATTGCTTAAGTGAAAGAAGTAGCGTTACATTGAAAATACTTGAAAGCATATTCCAAATAATTGTATGCGTTAACAATTTTAAGTTCATTAAAATCAGGTGCATGTCAGAACAGTGACAAAAAAAAATCTTGTCATACAAAAATATCGTATCCAGAATAAACAACTACCACAACATAGTTGAGTATATTGTGAGTCTATGTTTACTATTCTTAATGACACATCTACATAACTTGACAATGTGTATGTATTCCATTCCTAACTCCACATCTGAACCTTGGCTAATTTGTGAATGTTTTTTCCGTATCCAAATGTTACTATTTTTTTTTCAATTATTGGCCATTAAGTTGTGCAACTTATTAAAAGTAGCCAAGCAATTCAATTGATGCTATAAGCCCCTTGATGTTTGATCCAGTAAAATGGTGTCATCAGCATCCATCATGGAGCAAGTATCAAACTACCCTTTGTTGAGGGGAAAAACGTTTAAACACAACCATCATTTCTGTGGAGCCCAACTTCTTGGCAGGCTGGACGCCCGTGTGTATCCCCGACTTGTGCCCACGCTTGGCACCCTGGCGCCAGCGCCCACACAACCCTTTGTAAATCTAGCCTTGGGATTCGGGACTCGGAATTTCAGATAATCCTTCAAAGTGTTTTTTTTTTTTCGTTTCAGTGCTGTATATTCTTCCAATGCTTCATATTCTCCCGTGTATTTCTGCACAAATCCGGCAATGGCATATTTAAGATAAAGTGCACTCATTTGCAAGCCCATGGTGAATTCTGCATTTGCATTCGGAGCAGGGCAGACGGCATTGATGTTTCTGCTGAAGAGCCCGGATCCTTCGCGGTCTGCCCGTTCAGCGTTTCTCTAACAAGGCTCTTTTTTACACGGAGCCAGCTGAGCCCACAAGCAGAAAAACCAAGAAAGAAATCGCTCCTTTGTGATTTCAGAGGGAAAACTTGTCTTCCACTAAAACATAAGTTTCTTGGCTGCCCCGCTGCGCTCGAGCTGCGGCTTCCCGCATGAAAGAAATCAATGCGCCACGTGCTGGTTAAATCTCAGCGGAAGGTCTACGTTTCACATTTAAATACACAAACGGGGCACAGAGACAGCACGAGAAGCTGCGAGCCAACCGGGCCCACACTGTGCCGAGCTGCAGGGTACAGTATGTAATGTGTTTCTGAATAAAGGAGCTCGAGGAAGTATGAAGAGGAAGTGCATGATCCATAAAGTGCCGTCAATTCTTGACTGTAGTTCATATTGACAGAAGTAGCTCATAAGTGCTGTGCAAGGCTGTTATATAACCTGTATTTAAAATGCAGAGCTGAAAACCACTAATATATTCGAGGCTGTGCGCAGCCCGCTAAGGACCAGAACTGGTTCTAGGGCATGGGAAGCCGCGTAGGTCCTCTCCAGCTAGGCCGGCAGATGGTGTGTATGAACAGCAGTATTCTGCCAAAATATTAAAGAAAAAATATATTGATACAGGAAGATTGTGTCAAAAATATCAACATAAGAACATTGCGGCACAAAATATAAAAGGCATATAATATTGTTTTATTAAATACTGCATATAACATTGTTTTTCATAATATAGTTACACGAAATATCATTTTTATTTAATATCCTATATATTAGTTCTTTTATTATTAGATATTATTGTCATGATAATATTTTCGGTTCAGTATCGTTTTTCATATGATGTTTTAAAAATAATGAATTAGTCATTTTCAATTTAGTAGTGTGTTGTTGGAATTGTAGGGGATTCAGCTGGGAAAGGTATTTTTTATTTATTTTTACTGTTAATTAAATTATAGATTGATAATTTATTATGTCAATTATTCAATTATTTAATTGGCTCATTGGTATTTTAAATATTTCTGTATCGTTTGTCATTTTTGATGTGCAATTTACATTTTTATAAATTTAGTTTTTTTTAAATTTAGTAGCGGGTTGCTGGGCTTGTTGGAGATTAGGGTGGGAAGTTACCTTAAATATAAACTATTGTTTTTTATGGTTAAATATTTCTTCTGCTAATTAAATTATTAATTGATAATTAGTTATGTAAATTATGTAATTGATACATTTTTGCTTTAATTATCTGTTGTTTTTTTAAATATTTGCAAATTTGTTTATTTATTTGTAAAATTTTAGAAAGAGATTTATATTTATTATTTGTTTAATTTGGCTTTTTCATTGTAATAATTAATTTAATAGTAATAATGTTTTACTCAC
Organism: Triturus cristatus; assembly: GCF_964204655.1. Taxonomy (NCBI): domain Eukaryota; kingdom Metazoa; phylum Chordata; class Amphibia; order Caudata; family Salamandridae; genus Triturus; species Triturus cristatus. Next base: position 673,426,828 of record NC_140581.1, on the reverse strand, counting down.
ACACTTTTAAAATTAGTTTTGTTTGTTGTTTTCTTTGGATAGTGGAGAGGGAAGTTTTTTCATATTAAATATTTTTTACAAAGTCATTATTTGTTATTAATTTTGTAATACAAAATTTGTATTCTTTCAATTTAATTTTGTTATATATGCACATTTAAAAAAAAAGATAGGAGGTGGAATTTTATATCTTAACCCTCCAAAGTCAAACACTTTCCCTACTGTGCTTTATGTTATGTTAGATAGATTTATAACGCGCGATAGTTACTCCAAGGAGTGTCCCAGCGCGAAGCCAAATGAGGAGAAAATAAAGTGAGAGGCTATGGAAACAGATAGGTTTTAAGGAGACGTTTAAAACAAAGTGGGTCCTTAGTGTTGCGCAAGAAAAAAGGGAGAGCATTCCAGGCCGCGGCAGCTTTGACCGCGAGCGAGCTGCCCCCGATCCTGGACCGGGAGAAACGTGGAACCTTGGCCAGCAGAAGGGCTGAAGAGCGGAGAGCTCTGGTCGGGACATAAAAGGCAAACCGCCTCTGCAGATAGATGGGACCCAAGTTGTGGAGGGCTTTGTGGGCAATGACCAATGCTTTATACTTAACTCTTTCAGCCATGGGCAGCCAATGCAGGGCACGGAGATGAGCGCGGACACTGCTACTTCTGGCGATTCCAAGGAGGAGCCTTGTGGCTGCATTTTGGATCACTTGTAGTTTGTACATGGAGTAGCCAGGTAATCCCACATACAGGGCATTGGCATAATCCAGGCGGGAGAGTAGCAGTGCTCGAACAACCGTTTCCTTGGCAGTTCTAGGGAGAAGAGGAAGGAAACCCCTAAGAACCTTAAGAAGGCCAAAGCAGCCACCCGAGACCTTCTTCACCTGGGCCGAGAACGACAGGTTATCCTCAAACCAAACTCCAAGATTTTTAACGGAGTTACCATTAGAGGGAGGAGGAGGAAGATCCGGGGGCCAGATCTCACGTCTGAAGTCCAAGGGGAAGTTACCATAGAGAAGGATCTCTGATTTGTCTTTGTTGCACTTGAGTTGGGCTCTAGCAAGCCAACCAAATACCGAAGACAGACACTTCTGCACAGGCAAGACGGAGTCTTCCCCCTTGGCCCAGGTAAAAAGAAGCTGTGTGTCATCCGCATAGGCTATCACCTTAGCCCCCAACTTCTCGGCCAGAGAGACCAGAGGAGTAACATAGATGTTAAAGAGGAGGGGGCTAAGGGACGAACCTTGGGGGACACCTGTGGGGACCTCCTGCCGAGAAGAGGCGGCCGGTGGCACCCAAACCTGTTGGGTACGACCCTCCAGAAAAGACCTCAGCCAGGCAAGGGCCAAGCCAGAAACCCCAATCTCAGAGAGGCGGGAGAGCAGTCTGGCATGAGGCACCGTGTCAAATGCTGCTGACAGATCAAGCATTACCAGAGCTGCTCTGCCACCAGCATCTAAGCAGTCCCTAATAGCTTCTGAGATCTCCACTAGCGCTGACTCTGTGCTATAGGATGCCCGAAACCCAGACTGGGCTGGGTGCAAGGCCTCAGATCTTTCCACGAATTCGGAAAGTTGTCGGGTCACTACCTTCTCACAAACCTTAGCAAGGCAAGGGAGAAGGGAGATAGGGCGATAATTGCCAGGCAGCGTGGGGTCAAGGGACGGTTTCTTCAGTAATGGAAGAATTTTTGCCTGTTTCCACTCCGGCGGAACACAAGCCTCCCCAAGGGAAAGGTTAATAATAGCATTCACCTCAGGGTTGATGATCTCCGCGACCGCGGCCAGCAGTCTGGCAGGGCATAAATCCGAAGGTGAACCAGACTTAAGGCCCTTAAGTAATTTCAGAGTACTAGCCATGTCGACAGGAGAGAAGACCGACAGAGCGTGTATTAGAGCGCCCTGAAAGGGTGCAATCAATCCATCTTCCGCCTGGAAAGCTGAACACACAGGCAAGGACTGCTGTATCAGACGGATTTTATCCGAGAAAAAGCAGGAAAGGGTATTGCACCAGTCAATCGTGGCCGGGCCCGAACAGTTGAGAGCGACAGGGGATGTAAAACTCTGGACTATATGAAAGATCTCCTTCGAGTTATTACAGGCCTGTTCAATACGCTCGGTGAAATATTGCTTTTTAGCCTGAGAAATGGCAGCGTAATAGATCTTTTGCTTAATCCTCAGAGCGGCCTTAGCCAGAGGACAGTAGTCCTGACGGCGCCAGGTCCGTTCCAGTTTTTTGCAACTTTGTTTAAGCGTGCGCAACTCAGCCGAAGACCATGGTTTTGAAGGCGCAGCTCTCGAGGGCCGAGAGGAGGTAGGAGTAGCCAGCAAGGTCATGGACTTGTCCAGCCAGTTGGAGAAGCCAGCAAGACTCCCCTCGAGATTATTAATGAGGTTAGGCCTGGAGGCCGCCAGGGCCCCAGCCAAAGAAACGGGGTCAACCTTCTTAAAGGCTGGTTTCCGTGAAGTAGAATCAGCAGCATGGGGCTGGCCAGCCTTCCAGGAAAAAAAAGTGATGAAGTGGTCTGACCACACAAGGGGAAGAGGATCCTCAACTAGGATGTTAAAATTAGAACAGATCGGGTCAAGGATGTGGCCACCCTGATGCGTAGGGTGGATAACCCATTGAGACAGTTGAGTCAGCTGAAGAATCTCTTTAAAGGCACAAGCCTCGGTAGATGACCATTGATCCAGGTGTAAATTCAAGTCACCGAGGAACAGGAACTGGGAGAAGCGAAGCGCCCTTGCAGTAAGCTCATCACCCCACTTCTGAATGGTAGCATGGGCAGAGCCAGGGGGACGATAGACCAACGCCCCACCAAGTAGAAAATGGGGGGAGAACCTAATACTGAAATCCAGCGCTTCACCAGTGCCCCAAGCATGGGTTTCGCCCCTAATAAATTCCCATTTGTCTCTGAAAACAACCGCTACCCCGCCACCCCTGCCTTCAGAACGGTCAGCCCTAGCCACTTTAAAGCCCGCCGGGATAGCCAGAGTCACATAAGGGTCCGAGTTGGAATCGAGCCAGGTTTCCGTAAGGAACAGAAGGTCAACAGGGTGGTCGGAGAGCAGGTCGAAGATGTCGGCGTGATGTTTTTTTAGAGACCGTACATTAATTAGGGCGGCAGAGATGGATGGAACATTATCCCGTTTATGCCGTTGACCTAACAGACATGAGGCATCAGGAGAGATAGCCGGGAGACAGAAGCCACAAACAGCACAAACATGCTTCTGAGCAATCAACATATCAAACTGAGGGTGTAAAAGACCTAAGGTCACATTAAGACTCAGTAGCTTGTCCCTACCATAAGTCAGCGCAGCACGAATGCCCCCGATTGGATGAGCAGAGTAACGGGCGCAGGGCGCATCCGAGGCGCGGACGGGCGCAGACGGGCTTGCCTTAGGCGCGCCTTCGGCGCGCCAGCGGCGCGCCCGCTGCGCTCGTCCGCTGCGCGTCCGCCCCGCGTGCATCTTTGTAGGCCGGCAGCCAGAAAGACTAGAGAGCGCACTACAAAAATGGCGCCTCTCTATGGCTGACCGGCAAGACCAGGAAGTGAGTGAAGTCCCCCCTGAAGCAGATAGCAAATCACCCCACAGATTCCCTCGCAAAGAATAAAGCGTTAACAAGCTTTAAAAATACCACCCTTTCACCCAGCAATAAAAACAAGCAGGATACGATCCGAAAAGAAAGGTTTTACATTAAATTTTACATTTGGTTAAAAGCATAGTCAAAAAATGAAACGAAGTTTTGTTTAACAGATAGCACAGCACAGAGGTTGCAAGCGAGTGTAAAGCAGTAAAACCCCTCAAGGCATGCGCGTCCGCCCCGCGTGCATCTTTGTAGGCCGGCAGCCAGAAAGACTAGAGAGCGCACTACAAAAATGGCGCCTCTCTATGGCTGACCGGCAAGACCAGGAAGTGAGTGAAGTCCCCCCTGAAGCAGATAGCAAATCACCCCACAGATTCCCTCGCAAAGAATAAAGCGTTAACAAGCTTTAAAAATACCACCCTTTCACCCAGCAATAAAAACAAGCAGGATACGATCCGAAAAGAAAGGTTTTACATTAAATTTTACATTTGGTTAAAAGCATAGTCAAAAAATGAAACGAAGTTTTGTTTAACAGATAGCACAGCACAGAGGTTGCAAGCGAGTGTAAAGCAGTAAAACCCCTCAAGGTTACAGTAAATCTAACCCCTACAAGGCCCAAAACATTCCCTGCTTTTGCTTACACCGGAGTGGGAATAGTAAATGCAATCCCTCCAAAGTCCAACACTTTCCATACTGTTGTTCAGTTTGGATTGGGAATATTAAATCTAAACCTCCAAACTGCAAAATTTTCCCTACTGTTATTTAGATTGGAATGGGAATAGTAAATCTCACCCCTCTAAAGCTCAACACTTTTGCTGCTTTTGCTTATTGTGGGCGTGGGAATAGCAAATTTAACCCTACTAAAGGCAAACACTTTACCTTCTGTTGCTTAGATTGTAGGGTGAATAGTAAATCTAACCACTCCAAAGTCCAAAACCTTCCCTGCTTTTGCTTACATTGGAGTTGTAATAATAAGTGTAATCCCTCAAAAGGCCAACAGCTTCCCTAGTGTTACTTCGATGTGAGTGAGAATAGTAAATATGACCTGTCCAGACTACATCACTTTCCCTGCTTTGGCTTACCTTCCCTCCAAAGGCCAACACTTTCTCTACTGTTTCTTTGACTGGACTGTGGGAATAGTAAATCTTACTACTCCAAAGTCCAATACATTCCCTGCTGTTGGTTGCATTGGAGTTAGAATAGTGAATCTGATACCTTCAAAGCGTTCAAATACAAATTGTGCAGTTTTTTATTTTTACTTTATTTTTGTTGGTTTTGTATTGATTTAAAAAAAAATATTAAATTAGATGTAGGTTTCTGTAACATATTTGTTTGTTATTTTTAAAATTAATCTACTAGTAATAAATTAATGTAATTTCATGTTATATTTCTAATTAAATTGATTTTAATTATATTATTCGAAACAAGCTTAGGATCACCCCAGAGAAAGATTGCTTAAGATTCAGGGAAAGTCACACACTATCTAACCAGTCCTGGGTAGATTTTATGGATTACTTCAAAAAGGCAATGAATGTTTAGGTTAAGGGCAGCATACTAACTGACTTTAATGGGCTGTACTATATGAGAGAGCACATTCTCAGTAATTTCAAGCCCACTGTACCCAGGGAACTTGCATAGAAGCTGATATCTGGATGTCAAAAAAGGCCCCTGAGTGGATACATCAGAAGGGTGGACAGGAAAGGTAGAGAGGGAGACAAGGAAAAACTAAAGGAGTTCTAACAAAGCCCCTAAAAGAGTTTCCAGGGGACTGATCCCCAGCCCAAACCTGAACAAAAGAAAGATGGCTTTAATGGGAATGACATGAATGCTATCAGTATAGGCGCTATATGGGCAATCCCATCTGTCAGTGCAGGAAGTAGCGCCACACTGGTAGGCATACCTCAGGAAGGGCTACTGTAGTGCTTGGGCAGGAGGTTGCCACAGTTAGGGTTTTGGGGGCGGGGGTTCCAGAGATTTCTCTAGTGTTTCTAGGTGACAATGAGATGGCACCAAAAGCACACGAGTTTATCAATCCCAAAATGTGCAGGCAGTTGGTCATCATCAATGGGCAGAGGGTGGACACTCTGAGAGACTTAGGAACCAGTATGAGAGCTGTTAGGTGTCATCTGGTGCTATCAAAGCAGGTAGTCCCTGATGTAGTCCACCGGATTCTGAAGCAGACAACCAGGTGAGCCAATGTCCAGTGGCTCTAGTTCCCTTTGAATGGGAGATGGGGGACTCAGGGACACAAGTTGCTACAGGCTCAGGGACATTAGGCTTGCTATACAGGAGACCCTCACATTTTTGTCATCACTACTCTATTTTTGATTAACCCATTGTTGTTGGCATAGGGACTCTGCTCGCTTTAGTCCAGCTAACCAGTGGCAAAGTGCTTGTGCTCTCCCTTCCAAACATGGTAACATTGGTTTACACCTAACTGCCACATTTCATTTCATTGTATGTCAATTTTGTTTGTTTTATATGTATGCAGAGCATTTAAATTAAATGCTGCAAGTAGGATGCAGCACTCATTGTGTCTCAGGCCTGCAACTACAGATGGTAGTGCAGTTTTACACTGCCATTTTGACCAAAAATAAACATTTTGCCCGGCCTAAACCTACCTTTTAGTACTTATGAGTCAAACTTTAGGTAAGGCACCCCTACGGTAGGCACTAAAGGCTCATAGGGCAGGGTTCATGGTTTTTAGAAAGTAGGGCATGTGTACCTAACTTTTAGATGAACTGGCAGTAAAAAAAGTCCCATAGTAGCTTTTCACTGTAGGAAGGCTAACTCGCCCATAGACTAAAACTGGGTTACCTTACTTTACGTAATAAGTGATAACTTCAGTTCAGAAGCAGTTTAGGAAGTCAAGGGCAAAGAGCAAGTCTGACCTCCTGTTTAAGCTGGATGGACACAACAAGCTTCCAGAGGCCTTGTTTGCAAATTCTCAGCTGACCAGCACTAAATGGACCCGTCTAAGCCCTGCTGTTAGCCTCTACTGGAGTGAGTCCTGACCCTCAAGAGGTGGCTCACTAGGTCCTGGATTCTGGACTAGTGTCAGAGTGTACTCCTCCAACGTAACAAATGCAGAAACTAGGTTCCAGGTAAAAATTCAGGGATTCTGGATTTTTTTAATTGAAAAAGAACCGCCCCTCATCTCCTCACGAATGCGAGCAGACCTCACTAAGGCCAACACTGGATCTACATTCGACTGCCAATGCATCCATCACAGCTACAAACTTTGGACTTCCCCCACATGGTGTTTCATGTCCTGCCAACGTGAAGATTAGACCGACGACCAGCACTTCGAGCCGACAACGACCGCACTACCAATGTAAGCCTCCAACTCAGGATCCTTGAGTGGAACTAGACTAAATTAGAAGGTAAACTTTCCACCAGGACGAACCTGGCCCCTGTGTCTCACCCACGCTCCATCGCGTTCGACCTGAACTTTGACCTGGTCCAGAGCGAGCAGATAACCATGATTGGCACTTTGTGCTTCTTGGTGCTATTTTTAAATAAAAGTTTCAAAAACCATAAATCCAGTTCTACTTATAGAGTTTTTGTCGTCTTGGTGTAATTTCATTTATAAAATTTTACTCTACTTTTTCTAAATTGATTTGGGAATTTTCTTATGTTGTATTTTCACTTTATGACTGCTTGAGTGCTGCGTAAATACTTCACATATTGTTTCTAAGTTAGGCCTGACTGTTTTTGTGCCAAGTTATTAAAGGATTAATCACACGTTTATTTAGTGACTTTTGTGGTTCACCCTGTCAAGGATTGTATTTATTATTTGAGTTGGGCTCTCAATCTTCTCAACCAATTTTTTATAGATATACTTCATTTTTTGACGAGATTCTAGCCCACAATATTCTTCACAATATTTTGGTTGTGTACATACAAAGACCCTCCTTGCGATGAGAGTCGGAAAGCTCCTGACCGCATCATTGTGGTTTTAGTTTTGATAGCCTCATTGTGGTTTTAGTTTTGATAGCCGCATTACGATGCAGGCGGTCGAAAGTGAAACCGGACGGTCATTCCGGCTGGATTGCGACAGGCTCAATGAGCCTGTCAGCCAGTCAGGAACCTGGCCATAATCCCTATGGATGGCATTTCTGCCATAGGGATTACATTGTCGGTTTTCGACAGGCTTTCAATGTCGGGCTTTCCGACATGGCAAGCCTGTCGGAAAGTGACATTGATGTGGCCTCCGGTTGGGGGCTGAGGTGCCTGCCACTCGGTGCAGGGATGAACAGATTCTCCCATTTGTCCATGGGAGTTTGTGCTTTGGCCGGTTTACGGCCGCAGCATAAGCTTCCATAGACAAATGGGAGTAAGCTTGTAATTGCATACGTTTGCCCAACATCGTTATAATATCTCAAGTGTGTAAATTCAGTATTGGTTGATGATATTTTTGATACAATATTTCTGTGCCACAATATTGTCTCAGAATACATTTTGTTATACAACCTGAAGAGCTGCATAACCTCATGCAGAGGAGCATGGCTACCTAGTTACTATGTATATTCGTATTAGAAAATTAAATTGCCTGAAAATCACGTTGGTGGAGCGAAAGGCGAAGGAGTGAAGCCTGGTGAGCTTTCATCACTCTTTTCTTCCTCCACTTCCTATAAGATAGAACAGTTTTGACCAAATTTCCACTAAGCCTACATTTTGACGATCTAGGGGTATAATCACAAGAACGTGTGATAACTACAGCGAGAGTAGCTTAACGCAACTCTCAACATCGCAGCCCATCGCGGGAAAATAACCTGTCTCAACGTGGAATTCACAACAAAGCGGTACCATGTGATAGTCTGCCTAAACCGCACACAAAGTCAGCGATACAACCACCTCGATGGAGATAAAAACACAAACCACAACACAAAAAGACCTGCGATGGGCCAAAGTGCGATGAGGAAATCAGTGATAAGCAGCACCAGGCCTGCAACACACACCTGGCAGGCGGGAAAAATCACCATAAAAGTATAAAAAACACCCAAATACAAACTGACCAACACCAAAGCACCATGGAGGCAGCTGGATCAGGTGTAGAGGACAAGCGCAACCCCACAAGCACCCGGACGACCAGCCCGGGACCTCGGGGACAGGGAAGGGCAAGGACAAGAAGAAGAGGAAGACGAAATTCAGTCCGCAGGTGAACAGGATCATAGTTACGGAGATGATGGAACACCATCAACAACTGTTCGTCACCTCCAATGTGTCATTGGGCACCAAAACCGGAATGTGGCACGACATCGTGGACAAGGTGAATGCTATTGGAGAGCACAAGAGGACAATGGACGAGGTCAAGAGGCGATGGAATGACATCAAGAGAAAGACCAAGGAGAAACTCACAGCCAACCAGAAGGCAGAAATGCAGACTAGAGTTGGGGGCCCAGCGCCACAGCTCGTGCTGGATGACATAGAGGAGCTGGTGTCGACAGTCATCAGTGCGGATACTGTGGCTGGAGTCAGGGGACCGGACACTGCTCGACAGGACACAACACAACTGCAACAGGGTGAGTGACCACCAGGTACTGGGGGGACGGGTGGAGATGGCCACGAGGGCACACATGCACAATCAAGTAGTGCACAGTGTATACCCTCAATGACCCTGGGTCATCGCCCAGAACTATAGACTGTCACAACGTACAATGCCATGCTTTCTAAATGTCAACATGTACCATGTGGCTACATACATGTGGACACATTGCATTACACCATCTCCCCTTCACATTGCAGGTCCACCGTCAACACCCCCTGCAGATCAGTCCCAACCACTCTTCACTGATTACGAGGGGGACAACCCCAGCATCGATGCACAAGCCCTCCTAGACATCATTGACATCATCTGCGACTCATCTCCAGGATCAGGACTGACCAGCTGCATCAAGGAGACCCCACCCACCACCCAGACCTCCCAGCAGGAGGCACCCATGGCCTTCCAACTCTGTGTGCTGGAGGCCCAGAGGGAGACGGCTGAGCAGGTGCGGGTGGGGTTCGACCTCATGGCCACCAAACTGGACACCATCCATGGGTGTCTAGGCCCGCTCCATGGTCTCCAACGAGCCCTGACTGACATCGCTGGAGACCTGACATGGAGTGAAGAAGACCTGTGCGCTCAGAGGGGCACAAGCGATACCAGCCGTGAGCTGGCACACATGCGGACGCTCATGGAGGAAATGGTGCGGACGGAGGTGGAAAGGATGGCAGCTACGACTGTACATCAGCAAAATGTAGCTGGGATCTACTATGCCCTGCAGATCATCATCATGGCATTGCTGCCACAAGGCGTGGTGCAGATGAATGCTGCTGCCCCCACACCATCCACATCTCCGCCCCTGGTGTGCCGTTGCCTCACAGTGCGGCAGACATATCAACTCCGGCACCTGATGTGTCAGTGGCACACAGTGCCTCAGCAGGTACTGCAACACCCACAGGTGGTGCAGAGCACACATCCGGGGACGAGGACGTGGATGGGTTTGTGATCAGGAGGCACTAGCATTCATTCCTGCCACCTGGCCTGTTTCTGCTTGGTGCCGCACATGGCCTCATGACCTTCCACTGACCCCTGATACACTCCGATGCACTCCCCTTGAACAGCGACATGGACTGCTATATCCTGTTTGATGACCAATGACACGGCGACCAGACTGCGGACTGTACCCTTCCTCTTCCGCAGTACTTGTCATCCCCGGATGGACTCTGGCAGGCCATCCACAGGCCCATATTGTGTAGGGTGCTCAGCATTGTCCTTTACCGCTCCAGCTGCAGAACTGCACTGGATGTGCAATAAACATCCAGTGACACACTGCTGTATCATGTCTTTCATCATTCATGTATGAATGTGTGGATGAATGTAGGGACAGTGATTTCCCTTGCGTCAATGATGCTCATCCTGTGGGATGCCAGTCAGAGGGTGCTACATTGCATATAGTGTACCAGGTCCCGTAAACACTACAACAGGGACACACGCATCAGTCACTTCCATGTCCGGACATGGACTGAACCACGCCCAGAGCACACGAGTCATTGTTGCAGGCCCTGCACTGGTCCGGCGTACGACAGGCTTGACCACTCTGCTTACGCTCCGAGGGGGGGCCCTCATTGATACTCGTCACAGGCGTACTCACAGGTGGTGTGCAGTTCTCTGGTCTAGTTGTCAGCATGTCACAGCCACTCCCTGAGGGCAGGTTTGCACGCACACCACACCCATCCGGCACAGGCGTCACAGGCCATGTGACTCCGCCAACATAAGGGGCCGACGACATCACATTCCCCTCTGCCGGTGGTGACTGGATGATGGACGCTCCACGGTTCTCAATCATAAAGGGCCCATGAGTTGTTGCGCACAGGGTTAGTGGCACCCGAGGCCTTGCTGCCGTCACGGGCCTACCACCACGTGGCGCTGACTGGGGTTGCACAGGGTTAGTGGCACCCGAGGCCTTGCGGCCATCATGGGCCTACCACCACGTGGCGCTGACTGGGGTTGCACAGTGTTAGTGGCACCCGGAGCATTGCGGCTGGCACAGGCACCCAGCCACGGGATGGTGACTTTGGGTGCACCTTAAGTTGCTAATCGGGTGTGCAGCCTGCGATGATGTCCTGTCCCGGCGGTCCGGACAGCTCAGGTTTTGTGTGCCCTGCTGGACCGCAGTGTGGGCTAGAGCCAGCTGGCAGCGCAGGCCTACTGCCACGTGGTGTCGCTTCCAGGATCCCAGAGTTAGTGGCACCCATTGGGCTGAGCGGGTGTGCAGCCTGCGATGATTCCGGGTGCACTGGTATGTCCTATGCCATGGAGTAATCAAGACCCGGCACCAAAAGTGAGACCTGGTGGCCTGCGGAGCGGGGCTGCATGGTGTGGAGGTTGCCATGTCCGCGGGCCCCAGGCTTGTGGCTTACAGCGCCACGTGGTGGGACCTCCTGTCTACATGCCGGTGGCTGAACGTGAGCAGGGAGGCCTGTGTGTGCATGGGCGGGCATGCTCCGTTGGGCGGCGGGAGGGGCTAGGGTGCCTCAGCCTGGGTGTGCATGGGCAGGCAGGGGATGTTGTGTTGTGCATTTGTGTGTACTGTGCCAATCATGTATCTGGACTCTGTTTCAGATGATGGGTCTGTCTCAGATGTGTGACCTGGTGTACTGCTATACATATTGGCAAGTGGTTGGAGACACACCAGTGGCAGCAGGTGAGCAGTGTGGCCTGGGTGCGCAGGGGCGGCACTCTCTCTCTCTCTCTCTGTTCTTCCCTCTCTCTCTCCCCCCTCTTCTCTCTCTCTCTCTCTCTCTCTCACACCCTTTTCTTGTCTCTCTCTCTCCCCCCCTCTTCCTCTCTCTCTCCTTCACTCTCTCTCTGTCCTTTGATGTGCGCAGGACACACCTTCTTATCATGATTTTTGTCTTGCAGGCTGTGACCTACAGATTGTCCCGAGGGGAGCCGCCATGTGTCTTCATTTCATTTCAGTGTTCATGTTAATAAAGTTTCATTTGTTGCTTCGAAAGTGAATGTGTGATGCTCAATTTTGTGACGACACATCAAGCAGATTATTTTGTACATGTTTAGGTGTAGCTGATGTGGCATGTCTTTGGTCGGGGGTGCTGGGGAGCGGGGGGTCCTGGGGGTTGTGGCGGTGGGTGTTGTTGCCCTTTCGGCCCTCTGGGCTGCATGTTCAGCTGCTCCGGTGCATCTGTTGCCCTTCCGATATGGCTGTGGGCTGTGCTCCCTTTTGTGGTAGAGGCTGTGGTCCGACTTTCCATCAGGTCAGAGCAGGTGTTATTTTTCTGCTGCTAACGTGCCTTATCGCCTGTTTTGTGTTCTTATCGCAATTCTGGCTGGTCGTTGTGAATGTTGTGGAGTGGTGTTGTCGCGGGTTTTGGCACGGGAATGCCTACTCTGCATCTCATTAGCGATAGTTGCAGGGGTCATCTGTGGTGATGTTTTTTGCGGCTGCTATCATGAGTAAACTGGTGCTGTGGGCTGCTAACACCAGCTTGTGATTGGAGCGATAACTTTATTGCAACTTTGGCTGCGATAATGTGCCGTTAACTCGGCGATAGATCCTTGTGAATATCCCCCCTAGTGTTTTCTCATTCCTTCCACAATATTTTAAAAGCAACATCCTCGGAATGTGCATCACCTCAGCCCACATATGAAGCTGCAGTCGTGCTACCATTCATCTTCACATCTATTTTGCATATTTCATTCGTTTTCAGTTTCCCAGCTCCCAACCAGCAGTATGGTTTTGTCGCATTGTGAGGCTGAGAGTTCGGCAGGTTTCTATTCAGTGTTTTCTGTATATTATTTCTGTATTCGTACTGTGGTCCTCCAGCCACATACATTCTTTCAGTGCTGATTCGATGATGATAAGGGAAGACTGCACAACGTATTTGTCTATTTCTGGATGTAAACAATCTCCCCACAAGTTATGATAAACCTTTGAGGCTCAGTTGAGTCAGAAGTTCTTTCTGCATTAGTAGTATATACTGCACAGACCTGCAATACATAAGTATAAAGGGTGCATTGTTTCCTTATCACACTCTAGGTGTGCCATAGCTACTAACATGTAATGAGATTACATTACTAATGTAATGCAATAATGTGTTCTGTAACAGACAATGAAGGGGGACCTTCCTGTACATAAACAATCCATGGCATTTTGCTTTTTCCATGTGTCCTGCACAAGGCAGCACACATGGAAAAAGCAAAAACGAGGAGAAAAAATTCATTTCTCCTCGTTTCGCCTACTTAAGACCAGGTTTTCCCTGGTCTTAATTCTGGCGCTACCTCCTATGTACGCTGCCCTTGTATTTACGGGGCAGCGTCAAAATCAATGGGTGTTGCGGTGGAACGCCCAACGCAACACCCACTGCCCACTCCTATTAAGCTAACCATAGTGTGAAAGGAGGCCTTCTTTACAAGGCAGCATTAAGCCACGATAAGTGGCTTATTGCTGCCCTGTAAATAATGCTAAACCCCTATCGCCACCACACCATCGATAAAAGTGATGTTGTAGTGGTGATAGGAGCTTGTACATAAGTCCCTGTGTATCTAAATAAAACTGAAGAGAAATGGTGTTTGCACCCTTTTTGGGATCACACTGCTTCTCTTTTTTTCATCTTCCTATCTGCCCATAGATTTTTTTCAAAATAATGTTTGTGAATTTCACAGCAGAAATCATGCAACATCACAAAATGGCAGATGGAACAAAAATGTTCAGCTAAACCCAGCAGCGGCTCCTGTATAAGGGCGTAGGGGCTGACCCCCTTTCCTTTCATACTTCTTGTAAACAAGGTTAAGTAAATAAATATAATTCAAAGTAGCGAAGGTTATATTAATAGGTAGTTTTGCGAAATTGTGAGGCATGCCCGGATGCCCCTCTGTGAGAATGTGCACGATTCAGCACTAGGAGGGCTTACCCACGCACAGCCCGGCATTTCCTCAAAGCACCGTGACGTCACCTTAATTTCTCCACCTTCTTCTGGAGCGTCCGTTTAAAACAGCCTGGGGCGTTTAGCTGTCAAGCCTGGGCTGTATGAATTTGAATGCCACTCAATGCCAGCTACCCCACCCTTCAGGATCTCGCCACTGGGTGAGTTGGAGGCAGCAAGGTTCACAGACCACACCTCACCCCGTGACGAAATGTGAAAGGGTGTTTAGGAAGCATATGAAAGGCGCCACAGACAAAGCTATTTCGTCAGTCTGTGGCGTCAAGTCAGGCTTCAGTTATTGGGCCCGATTCACAGAACTAACTTAAGACAAAATCCTAAACGTACTACCATTTTCGTATTCACAGAAGGCACTTACTCATTTTGGTATTCACAGAAGACACTTACTCACTTCGGTATTCACAGAAGTTAGGAGTCCTAACTTTAGGACTCCTAAATGCCTTCTGTGACTACCGAAAATCTTAAAATTAGGATTTTTCTCAGTTTAGGAGTCCTACAGTTAGGACTCCTAACTTTACTACTACTAAACTGAGAAAAATCCTAATTTTAAGGCTTTCGGTATTCACAGAAGGCATTTAGGAGTCCTAAAGTTAGGAGTCCTAACTTTACTACTACTAAATTGAGCAAAATCCTTATTTTAAGACTTTCGGTATTCACAGAAGGCATTTAGGAGTTCTAAAGTTAGGAGTCCTAACTATACTACTACTAAACTGAGAAAAATCCTAATTTTAAGGCTTTCTGTATTCACAGAAGGCATTTAGGAGTCCTAAAGGTAGGAGTCCTAACTTTACTACTACTAAATTGAGAAAAATCCTAATTTTAAGACTTTCGGTATTCACAGAAGGCATTTAGGAGTCCTAAAATTAGGAGTCCTAACTATACTACTACTAAACTGAGAAAAATACAAATTTTAAGACTTTCGGTATTCACAGAAGGCATTTAGGAGTCCTAAAGTTAGGACTCCTAACTTCTGTGAATACCAAAATGAGTAAGGGCCTTCTGTGAATACCAAAATGGTAGTAAGTTTAGGATTTTGTCTTAAGTTAGTTCTGTGAATCGGGCCCATTGTGTTTAAGGCCTGCCCTGGACGTACCCTTTCATACTTAGCGCTGCATATTTGAGAATCCATCCGATCCTGCACTGCGAGCTGCTTGAACACCATAAATAACGTAGGCAAATAAATGTGGGCGCTGCATCACATAAGGAACGGAACGAACAGCCAGACAGAAAGTGCAACAATCACAGCACGTTGAGAAGAGTTTCACTTGTGAAGCAGGAAAGGCCCTGGAAACATTATCATACAGGTAGGAATGCGACTCACTGAGTAGAAAAGGTTTGGCTGAGGTGAGAAATGTCCAAACCTACATTCTGGACGTCTTGGTTTAGTGAAGTTAATCAGGCTTGAAACAGGTTTTCATCTTTATACCGCGCCACATAAAAAGCTGTCAAGTTTGGAAATATTAATAAAGGTGTGGTGTAAAGACTGTGGAACTGGAGAGCCTAGTTAGGGTCTTGGGGTTAGCTTAATTAACATTCTGTGATTCTGGGATAATCACCTAGTCACCCCTGCCTGAAAAACGAATACAAATGTGCTTGTGTAACATAACTGGTGCTCATATAAAGGGCCATAAAACCCCTTTGGATCAAGCTCCTACTAAATTAAAGTTAAAGACTGTAAAAAAGAAATCCTGATGAGTGTGAGGTAACGTTACGTTTTCAGGTAAAATTGCTGGATCAACAGCTCCCTCAAAAAAACTGCACAAATAAGCTGGAGAAAAAAGTCAAAGTTTATTCCTTTCTAACCGCGTGCTGTCTTCTCTGCAGCACAAATGGTGTCAGTACAAAGCTACTTACTGTTACACCTACATATGGTTCTTTTATCTCCCTTGCAGATCAAATGTGCTTAATGTTGTGGCACTAGATATTACTAGATGTAATCTGCAGGGAGAATAAGACAAGCACTAACAACGCCACTTAGTGTAGGTTTTTATTAATGAAATTGCTGGTTACTCAATGGGTGATGTTTTGCGTATGAGTGTGAATGGGTGAGTAATTGAATGTGGGGGTTGACTGTGTGGATAAGTAAATGTGACAACTAGTTATATGAATTGGTTGAATGACCAAAGGAAGCTTGATGCGGATGGGTGAATATGAGTGAGTAAGTGAATGATGTAAGGTGGGAGAAAGTTAAATAATTGTTGGATGTGGGTAGGTAGGTAGGGGAATGATCTTAAGTGGGTAGTTGAGTGAGTAACTGGGTGAATGACTGTGAGAATATTAAGGTGAATAGACGAAAGCTTGTTAAAACACCATGAATTGACTGAAATTCAACCTGCTGCCTTCAATAACCTATTTAAATAACTGAAAATATAACAGTGAGTGGGAATAGCAATGTGAATTAGGTGAATGAGTGGAAGGGTAGTTAGATGAGAATGTATGACTGAATGAGTGAACGAGTGTGAGTGGGTGAACAGCAGAATGGGTGTGCGTAGTATATGGCTCAGAGGCGGAATGAGAGTGTATGGGTAGATGGATGAATGTGAGTTGATGAGAAATTGTGATGAACATACGTTGGTAATACTGGTGAATGTTTGAATGAAATCTGGTCATTCTCTCGCCTCTGGACTTAGGGGCTGATGAGGATGGCAGGCGGACTTTAGTCCGCCCGCCACCCTAGCGGTGCTGGGACCAGTCGCCAGTGGTGCAGCGGTCCCGCACCTGCAATTAGGATGCCACTGCCACCGTGGCATCCTCCATTCCCAGCATTGTGGCGGGCGTGCTCACAGCACCACCTGCCACAATGCTGGAAATGCACTGGGAATGTGTTGCCTGCCACCTTGTCCATGACAATGTAGGGTGGTACCATAGGTACCCCCCATATGCACCCCCCACCCCCCAATACCCTGGGGGCCCACAACAGGCCCCCGTAAGCACAATCCGCATTCCTTTCCGCCACGGAAAGGCTGCTCCCCGCTGCCTTCCTAATATGGATGGCGGTGTCTAGCAGACACCGCCACCATATCAGGCCCCTTTTCCGCCCTGTCACCTGTGTGACCGGCGGAAAACCGGCGGACGGTCTATCCGTCCGCCGGGGTCCCCCCGCCATACTAATATGGCGGGGGAAATGGGTGGTGGGTGGGGCGTGTTGTAGGGATGATCGCCGCAGCCATGCGGGCAGTGGCGATCCACCCTACATCCTAATCGACCCCTTGGCTGGGCCTGAAGGCTCATTGGACTAATGCATCCACTAAGCCTTCTGACACGGCTGATGATCTCCACTTAACCTTTCACCCACTCTAGGTCGATAAAAGAAAACTATTGAGTTGTGTAAAAGTGTATTCACCCTCTCTTCCCAAGCACACTTACCCTGAGAAATTCAGGCATCAGGTTGCTCACTATGCTAAATTGCGTAGTGCAATACTGTCTATGGACTTCTGCCGCACCACTTTTGCAACCACCAGCCGCCTCCGCTCCAACCAGGAATCAGATTAAATGTGGATTCATAAAATTAGGAAATCTGCAGTCTTCGGGAGATAATTTTGAATAATCCATGTGAGCCCTGTCCATAACTTGGTTCTTCTGAACAATCTGCACAAAATTAAGGAAGCTCAAATTTACTTTTTTTCAAATTGAGGTGCAGATATGTAAAATGGTGCAAATGTTTTAGACAAGCAGCATTTGGTTTTCCAATAGACTAACCAATCGACTACTAATAACGTCAGAGTAAATTGATAACCCCAAATTTTCCCAAGGACAGGGGCGGTTTCTCCATTAGGGCTGTGGGGATGAGCCCCTCTAAAATTCCTACACATTTATGTAACAACATATTAAATAGATCGATTTATTTAGAGATACAATCGTATCTCTAAGTAAATCAATGTATTTAAGTCTGGGCTGGGCTGTGTGTTTCAGGCTGCCTGCCCCGCTTCGCTCTGAAGCAGGAGACAGAAGCCAGGCAGTAAATCAACTTTCGGAACTGTAATGCGGTGCACAGGGCTTTCTGTTTAAAAGCTCTTTATTGCCATTGGGTTTATGTTTGCATGCATTCAGTAGGCCAGTGACGCAATTAGTGTCATGGTTTCGGGGGTGGGAGGCTTCATCCCTGCGTGACTTCAGACGTCCATCATTCAAAGGCGTAGATCCCACCCTTTGGTCATATATGAGGGTGGATGCAAGCACATCTAATCTGTGTAATGGTAAGTGTTTGCAAGCTAAAGTTGTGTTATGTATATTGTGCTAAGATCCCTCATCATGCTAACCTCCCCCACTGTGACACCCCAGGCCCTGACTGCACATAGCTGGCCCCGTTAGAAGTGGAGCTGCAGCATTTGTTCCACCACGAAATGGATCCAATTAACAAGTAGGGTTAGTTTTTGTTCCCTTTGCGAATTTGATCCAAATATCCAGGTCAAGCAAGGCGAGAAATATGTGCTTACAGAGGACAGTTCTCGGATGTGTGACATTAAAACTGCCCGTGGCTTCATGCCCCTAAGTTAATACTGATGCCAAAAACATAGATTGACTTGCAAACAGTGAATGTTAACAACGTTGAGGCAATACATTTCAGTGATTTAGTTCCTCTCTTATTTCTCATACTTTACTTAATCTTGCATTCCCCAAGAGTTAGTTATTTTTCATGTTGTTGTGTATCTGTATTTTTTTCTATGCATACAATGAGGCTTCAGCCATGTCAGGTGTTTATGAGGGGCTTTGATTGAGCGCGCAGGCTCTAAGGCTGAAGACAAACAAACTGCCTGTCATTGGGTTGGCCTCTCTGCAGAGCACATAGAACAATGTTTATGAAAAATGAAAATAATTTGTTTTATTGTTCAGTTAGTAAAAACTTACAATTAAAAACACCTTTATACAAATTCTTCTTATATTTCATGCATATCAATACCATACCCTTATTTAAAAAACCACATGATAAAAAATACTTTTCATCAATTCATAAAAACCCAAGAATATATAAAACAATCCTCATTGTCCACAGTTAGCTAGTTTCTTCTCCACTATTTCTATATACTTCAAAAGTCTGCCCGTGAATTGTAAACTTTCTCCTTGTAGACTAACTATTACTGCTTGTCCACATGTCCGTACCATTTGGCTATTAAAGTCCGACCTCAACAGCCTCCTACGTTCACCTATTAGAGCAGGACAGCTACAAATGATATGACAAATATCTTCGCTCTTGTAGTTACAGAGGCGACACATTCTCTCACTACTCATAATTTTCCAAGCAAGGGCATCTCCAAGAAATTGGCTATTTCCAAATTGGAGATTCATAAACTTCAACTTTGCCCTTTGGCTATTTAAGTCTCCTAGGTAGCTCTGAAGTTTTAACATACCGTACGAAGCAATAACTGCCCACGCATGGGATCTCTTTGCCAATACTGCTTTATCCCATAACGAGGACAATTTTTTACTGCACCCATTTATAACTTTATTAAAAGCCACCTGTGATAGGGGTAAAGCCCATAATTGTTCCGCCTTATACGTGTATATCGCCAGTTTAAAATATTCATGAGCCTGCTTATGTTTACTATCACAAATTTCCTCCCAGACCACTGTCATAAGCGAGGAGTTAGTATCCCTTCTAAGTTTATGGCAGAATTTTAAATATGCTCCTAAGCTGTTTAGGTTCTGTCTTTTGAGTCCGAACTCAAGTCGGATTTGCGCTGTAGAAGTCTGCCGAGGAAGATTAAACAGGCGTCTGTAGGTCCCTGTCACTAGTTTGTCTATGGTGTTATCAGCACATCCTCTCAAAGTCTCTATTCCATTTGCGAGAGATGGAACATGTTTAACTCACATGACTTGTGATAATGGATTGAGGGAAAGCCCTTTTAAATTATTTTGAAGTGTGACAAATGCTGCAGTTAACGAGTTATTTCGTCTCTGTAGTGCAGTGCACTGATTTTTCCCCGTTCCCCTAGCATCTATTATAACACCCAAATATATATACTCAGAAACCAATTCTAAGACAGAGCCTCCCATTCTAAATGTTGATCTTGTAGCCAACCCCCTAGTCACCAGCATTGTTTTTGTCTTTTTTAAATTAATCTTTAGACCATGAGAAGAGGCATAATGAGCACTTTTGTTAATTAGTCTCTGCAACCCCACCTTTGTGTAACTTATGAATACAATATCATCGGCGTACAGTAAATGCGAAACCTTAAAACCTGCCACAGTCGGGGAGTGCGAATTAATCTCGTTAAGACCTGATAAGATATCAGCTAAGTACAAGTTAAATAAGGTAGGGGCCAAAACACATCCTTGCTTCAACCCGCCCCTTATCATAATTTTTTTTTACAATACTGTGCCCTGTCCCAACCCTACTCTCGTCCAAGTATTGGTATACAACAATTGTATCGCTCTAAGTAAACTCTGTGCAATTCCCATTTTCCACAATTTGTTCCAAAGAATATTTCTGTGTACAGTGTCGAAAGCCGAGCTAAATGTACAGTGTCGAAAGCTGAGTTAAAAATGTTTATGTATTCCATTTGCAACTGAAATTCTGTAGATGTGTGTGTAAAGGGGTACACAGATCCCAAAATGTTTGCAAGGCAAAAGTAAGAGAAAATAAAGTGCTTAAATTTGAGGGAGTGCAGTGTATGCTTGGGAGCAGTGAAGTGACAGAGATGCAAGGCAGGTCATTCAGGGAAGACTGAAAAGAGGATGTTGAAGAGGAAAGAGAGGTGGTTGAAGAAGTGCAAATGGACAAGATATGCAGAGAAAAAGAGGATACATGTCTAACATAAAGCACACATAACTGAAGGCCAAAACTCCTTCCACAGGCCTCAATGCAATTTAATTCACAGACTCATTTTTTCAGATTTTAAATATTTCCAATTATTATTATTTCTAAGAAATCATTGTTACTCATTCATTTTAAACAGCTAACACCCATTGACAGAGCCAATCGTAGTGAAATGATTTAGGTGTAGATCAGTTGTTATGTCATTTATTTGGATACAATTACATCGCAGAGAGAAACCAGTAAACCAAAATACTGGTTGCTTGGCACACTATGGGAATCACAGAAATTTATTTGACATGTTCCTTTATGGAGAGCCCCTACTTTTTTCATCCCACTTAAAAACCTATCTGCAAATATTTCTAGATGACTGGTTTGCAGCCAGCAGCTGTGGATGCTTCCCGAAGCCTGGTGGTTATAGCATTTTTTTTCCAAGGTTAATGCTGCATGCAGTGATAAACAGTGGGCAAGCATACATTTTAAAGGGCAAAAGTTGTCACACTGTACAATTTACACATTACTTTAACTGCTCAACATATTACTGCAATAAGATATGGGCCAGTTTTTAATGTGTTTAATATTTCAAGTCTATACTTTGTCACTGTTTTATAAGCCTTGCCTTATCGCTACATTCATTTGCTTTGAAATGCACCATTTGGCAATCTTTTTTCCATTTCTTTCTTGGGAGAAGGACCCACCCTGGATCCCAGGTTTGTCCATTAAACCATTCACGTTGCTTGCTATATAAAAGTCATGCTGAATGTTTACGCCCAACCACTTTCAAATGTCACCAGCTGACACTTCCCAAGGAACTTCTTTTTGTTGTTTAAACCAAAGAAATATTACAAGCATGTGTTCCGATATTGTGAACACACAGTTATTGAATTCCTTGAGGTATATATATATATACTGATGTTAGCTCAGGTCAGTTCAAAGATACTTTATTCGATTTACAGAGTAAATCATAAAAGTTCATTAAAACATAAAATCCACATATCAGTAACTTCACATTGAAACAGTACATTATAACAAGAGGAAATCAGAACGTACTTGAGCACAATTCATAAGCCGGCAAAGAAGTCATACATGCTTATGATATAAGTTTACAGATTTAAAACAAATAAATCTATATGAAAAGTGACCAGTGCAGCAACCAATTCACAAAGTGCAAATAGGTAATTCCAATGTCTATACCATCCTACTAATACATTATTTAAATCATCATGTCACTAAAAACACCTTAATGAAATACATCAGTTGTTACAGAGAAGATTGAAATACTGAAATACCCCAGCTAAAAACCATGATACATAAAAATAGGCATGATAGCTAGATAAAAATTGAGGGCCTCATTTATGAAAACTGTTGCAGCGATTTGACGGTTTTCACTGGGCCCTCCTAGCGACACGATGGATACGCCATATTTACTGTAGGGCGTTCCATGTTGCAAGGAGTGACAAATGCATCAGGAATCCTGACGTATCTGTCGACGCAAAAGTCACGCATTGCTGGAGTTGCGTCGTAAGCATGACACAACTCCAGCAATGTATGAGGCAGGTACACACACATAGCACTGCGTCAACCTTATGCCTGATATGAGGCAGGCGTAAGGTTTTGATGCAGTGGCGTCCTACAAGTGCCGCAGTGAAAGCTGATAGATTTCACAGCGCCACCCCAATGAGGCTTTGTAGCGTCGGAACGCCCACCATGCATATATTATACCTGATGCAGGTATAATGTGGCACAGGGGTTTACAAGGTGATGCATCTGCCTAGATGCGTCACCTTGTAAATATGGTGCTATGTGGCGGATTGTTTGCGCCGCCGCTGCATCACAAAAAGTGTCGCAACGGAGGTGCAAAAGTGTCACAAGGGGCTCATAAACAAGCATTAAAGGTATACTAAAGCAGGGCGTACTTGGGCAAAGTTCATAGGCCTGAGAAGTGGATGTATATACTCTCAATGTAAACTAGCAAATTTAGGACAAATAGGAACTATATGTGAAGTGTCCATTGCAGACCCCAATTTGCAAGTGCAAAAGGAGGTTCCGATGGTCTATGCCAACCTACTAATAGCTGAGGAAACAAGTGCAGGTGAAAATAGGACAGCAGTCTTCAATGCAGGGCTGGCATGTCCAGTGTCAAATACAGCTCTATTTTGTGAGTAGACTTGTCCATAAAATAATGGGGGCATAACGTTTTAGGCAACATACTTCCTGCCCTTTTTCCATCCGCATCAGCGCGGAAAGCCTCCTTAACCCACTTGACATCTGACTTAGTTATTTGCTCAGGGCAGAAACTAGGTTTGATCTACCCAGATCACACAAAGTAGTCTTTACATAATGCAAACACGGACTATGATGGCCAAAATCCATGCTCAAGCAATCTTTTAGGATCTTCCTATTAAAGTCCAGGTCACTTTTGAACCAAATTGATAGCCACAATAATATGAGGGGAATTTGCATAAAATCTGAAATATATCCCGTACCCATTTCGTCATGCACAATCTCCATAGGGACACTGAGGCAACCACAGAATCCTCCTGAAAAATGCATTCACCGCAACTTGGATAGGATGACAAGCCTTATGTCCTCAAATCTCTGCCCCAAAAGAGCCCGCAGGAACACTTTGCGGTCTAGCGATCCAATATGGACTTAGCATGAGTATGACCTAGACGCCGAGAAAAAGCATCAGTGCTATGAGCTACCCTATAAAAGGACTGAATATGGGTACACAAGGGGTTCCAATTCAATTAACCTCTTCGGTGCCCCGCCCTTTCCCCGCCCTGTGCCGGGCGTTGCATTAGCGGGCGGGGTTCATGACGAGATGGTCTCGTCATGGGCACAGCGCAACCGCGCTCCATGACGAGACCATCTCGTCATGGGCACTGAAGGGGTTAAATCTCCAACCACATGCCAAGATAAAAACATTTGTTGGTGCTGCCAATGTGATGGCCATCGATCATCAAAGTTTTGGTTTTTGCCAATTTTTGGGCCTATCACCATTGTACATGTCTTCAAGAAATTCGTTTTTAGACCCAGATTATCCATAAATTCACAAAAACCCTCTAACAAAAGCTGCAGGCCATTCATTAGCTGTATGTGAAATGAATACTGTGCCATCTGAAGAATTGTAATGCAAGGACCGCCCTATTTCCAACCATCAGGGCCACAAAACACCTCTCTAACTGATTCATAGAAAGTATATGAAGCAAGGGAGTTAACATACAACCCTGTCGTACTCCTCTCCCCAGAATAAAGTGCGTTGTGTATTCCCCGTTGGGGCCATATCTAACCGAGGCCACTAAACCAGCATGCAAATCACACCAGAAAGCTACAAGGGCCCCTTTGACCCCCACGCCCCCAGCACGGCCCTTATACTGCTGTCACAGATGGACTGGATATTACTTGTGTGTATTATGCTATCGCCTTTTGTATTTTTGCTTCAGCTACTTTTACAGGAGTGACATTTTTACTTATGTAATCTACAAATATGTAAAATTAGCACATGAGAAGCGGTACGTGTTTCACATGAAAATCATATAGTGATGTTCACATGAATTATCATGACAGGTGTCAAACTCTAAAAAGATGACGAAACAATAGATCGATTTTGTCTCACATGAAAAAATGATGACAGGGTTATATTCCAAAATGTGGTCTAAGCATCCCAAGCAGAAATCTGTGAAAAAAACACATCTGTGTTCAAAGAGTTTACAGAGCAATTAGAATGCAAGCCATGACTCACTCTAAAATTAGCACAAAATGCTCACTCTGCAATACGCTGTTCATGTTCCAGCAGGAGACGTGTGACTGTAATGAGCAAGGTCAGTCTAAACTTATGCAAATACTTCCCAGGTCAGGAGGTCAAGTTTAGAGCTCGCAGCATTCTGTGGGCTCAGATGCTAAGGGGCTGCCACGAGCCTGAGATGCGCACTGCACACTTGTGGCGAAGGGGCTGCCACGAGCCTGAGATGCGCACTGCACACTTGTGGCGAAGGGGCTGCCACGAACCTGAGATGCGCACTGCTCACTTGTGGCGAAGGGGCTGCCCCAAGCCTGAGATGCGCACTGCACACTTGTGGCGGTGGGGCTTCCACGAGCCTGTATGTGCACTGCACACTTTTGGTGAAGGGGCTGTAACGAGCCTGAGATGCGCACTGCACACTTGTGATGAAGAGGCTGCCACGAGCCTGAGATGCGCACTGCACACTTGTGGCGAAGGGGCTGCCACGAGCCTGTATCCGCACTGCACACTTTTGGTGAAGGGGCTGCCAGGAGACTGAGATGCGCACTGCACACTTTTGGTGAAGGGGCTGCCATGAGCCTGAGATGCGCACTGCACACTTGTGGCGAAGGGGCTGCCAGGAGACTGAGATGCGCACTGCACACGTGGCGAAGGGGCAGTCACGAGCCTGTGTGCGCACTGCACACTTTTGGCAAAGGGGCTGCCACGAGCCTGAGATGCGCATTGCACACTTGTTTGGCGAAGGGGCTGCGAGGAGCCTGAGATGCGCACTGCACACTTGTGGCGAAGGGGCTGCCACAAGCCTGTATGCACACTGCACACTTTTGGTGAAGGGGCTGCCAGGAGCCTGTATGCGCACTGCACACTTTTGGCGAAGGGGCTGCCACGAGCCTGAGATGCACACTGCTCACTTGTGGCGAAGGGGCTGCCAGGAGACTGAGATGCGCACTGCACACTTGTGGCGAAGGGGCTGCCAGGAGACTGAGATGCGCTCTGCACACTTTTGGTGAAGGGGCTGCCTCGAGCCTGAGATGCGCACTGCACACTTGTGGCGAAGGGGCTGCCACGAGCCTGTATGCGCACTGCACACTTTTTGCGAAGGGGCTGCCACGAGCCTGAGATGCGCATTACACACTTGTGGCGAAGGGGCTGCCATGAGCCTGTATGCGCACTGCACACTTATGGTGAAGGGGCTGCTACGAGTCTGAGATGTGCACCACACACTTGTGGCGAAGGGGCTGCCAGGAGCCTGTATGTGCACTGCACACTTTTGGCGAAGGGGCTGCCACGAGCCTGAGATGCACACTGCACACTTGTGGTGAAGAGGCTGCTACGAGCCCGAGATGTGCACTGCACACTTGTGACAGGCCAGCAGATCCCCAGAGTCATGCTGTGGATCGGGGTTCTGAGGGAGGTCGACCTGTGACAGGAAGTTCTGTGTTCACCCACCAACCCAACCCACCTACCACCTTTCATAAATAGATAGGAGCATATTTATCAAAGGTTATGCTCCGCCCTTGCACCACGCAAGGGATCGCAGGTCGACACAAAACCTAGAATGAGATTTACTAGACCACGTAAGGCTACCTTGCGAGGCCCTGCATGGCTAGATAAATCTGTAAGTATGCAAGACAGCACAAGATGCTGCCTTGCGTTACTTTCCCCAGTGTGTACCCACCCATCCACCCATGGATTTTGGCACATTCCCAGTTTACCATGAGTGGTAAACCTAGAATGCAACAAAATGATTGGCCTTCGCAGGGGAGGCGTAACCAGGAGAAATAACTTTATTTTCCTTGTTTTTTCCTCTCCCTACGTGTGCTGCATTCTGCAGCGCACGTAGAAAGAGAAAACGCCTCAACGGATTGTTTTTGTGCTGGAAGGTGTCCCTTCCTGCACAAAAATAATCCTCCTTGCAACACAGGCATCCTTGCATCATGGAGCATGGGTGCCTGTGTTGGCGCTAGGCAGCAAACAGTGCACCAGTGCAATGAGAGGACAGGACTGTGCCATATTATGTTAATTATGGAACATTCGTGCCCTCTCCCTGTCACGCAACGCTGCACAGCATGGTGTCTTGCTGCGCTGCATTGCATCTCATTTTGATAAATCTGCCTTCATTCAGGGTCCGTTCGCTGCTGCGCAATCTTTCCTTTTTCTGTCATGTTATGGCACTCACTCAGATCCGGGCACTCAACATACGCTCAGTTAGAGGCTTATCACTGTAACCTGTCTAATCATCAGAATGAGAACACTTGGAATGCACGTTTTATTGCATATGGGCGAGGTACTTTGATGTCCCTGTGTATTATCACCTATTTATAGTGCTGCGATTGTCACATTGACTTTAATGACATTTATTCTTGCGTACTTGGTCAGAACTTGACTTCTAGAACTGGATCTTTGACATATCTATCGATTGAGTTTGCTTTCTGCCTTGAAAAATTCCCTGTTGTGACGATACACATGTGAGCTGCCAATTGATGTGTGACAAAGTTCACAATCAAGTTACTTGTGGAAATTTAGACTGAATTGTGGTCTGTATTTGGAATAAATACTACGGAAGTTTTCCACACTGTTCCCTTGGTGGACTTCT
Organism: Triturus cristatus; assembly: GCF_964204655.1. Lineage (NCBI taxonomy): Eukaryota > Metazoa > Chordata > Amphibia > Caudata > Salamandridae > Triturus > Triturus cristatus. Next base: position 673,399,711 of record NC_140581.1, on the reverse strand, counting down.
GTTTATTGGACTTTGTGAAGAGTGCTTCGATATCAATATCTATAATTCAGAAATCGTAAACCTTTTGGTTCATGGTCCGCATACACCCTATGGCAGCAGGGAATAGATACCATGGGGCATATCAGCAAGGGCCGGCGATAATTATCGCTAAGCGCACTTAGCACTAGGATAATTATCGCCGGCTATCGTGGAATTTTATCGCTGAGATAGCGTGCTATCAGCAACGCTTATCTCAAAAGCGATAAAATTCCTCGCGCTAACAGCCAAAAGTGAGATTATCACTGGAAATCCAGCGATAATCTCAAACATTTTGGCGTTAGCTTGCTGATAAGGCAGGGCATACTTAGCCATTATATCCACCTTACATTGGATATAATGGCTAAGTCAGGGTGAAAGCAGGCATAAGGAAAGTAGCGTTAACTGTGGTTAGCGCTACTTTTCTTATCGCAATGCCTGTTAGCGATTCTCTTGATAATTGGAGAAATGTCGTTAGCGACATTTCTCCAGTTATTTTGAGACGAAATGCCCACTTTGCATCTCATTACAGATGCAAAGGTGGGCGTTATGAGAAAGGGAGCTAAAGCAAGGATTCACGCGTTAGCGTGACCTTGCTGATTAAGCAATAAAATTATCGTCGCTTTTCGTCCGAAAACGGACGCTAAAGCGGCAATAATTTTTCATCGCCAGTTTGCTGATATGCCATCATGCATTATAGCTTACTTTTGGTACTAAACCCCATAACTACATGTTCCAGGATGTGCGGGTGCTAAACTACAGCTACCTCAGCGGTGGTCGGTGCAGGTAAGCGCAGTGGGGTGGGGTGGATCTCGACAGATGACGGAATAGGGAAAAACTAGATAAATTAATTAATCCTGTTCCGTCATCTGTCGACATACCCCTGTCTCACCGCACTTACCTGCACCCATCGCCGCTGAGCTACCCAACTATTGTTTTGATGTAATGGCAATGTGGATTACTATCACTGGAATGCATCGTCATATCTATGCAAGGTTTGTTAATGGAGGCAGGGGTCTGTTAAGTCAATGTGTGACTTGCACAGTTCCATACCTCTGGTGGGCCCACGGCCAGGAATGAATGGTCTGGCAGGAGCCTGTTTCTTCATGAACCAGTAATGTCCTCGTAGGTTTGTACACTGAGATATAAATGTAAACTCACAGCAGTGACGGGTTAATGATTCTTTATGTAAGTGAGCCTGTTTGCAAATGTTTTGGAAACTAATAGAGGATGAGCACATTAGGCCCATTCGGTCTAATGATGGTGGAAATGTGCAAACCTAAACAGCCTCGCATCCGCATTTGTGCAGCTAGTGTGCGTCAATTATGCAAACACAATTGCCCTTTGTATGCTTACTTGGAGAATTGGAACCTATTAGTTGCGTTTCAATTTCAGAGCCAGTGAGTACCATCAACTAGGCATAAGCAAAGAAATGCCCACTTATAATCAGGCCCTATGAATTATGTACAAGACCTATTTGAGCAAAAACCCTACATATCTGTCAAACGTCCACACACCACATCATCACTAGATATCAATAATTAGCCATGCCATATATGATTCTACTACAATACTTTAAATGCTAACAGCACAGTGCTTGATCAGTCAGAATGCAGGGCTCTAAACTCTGGAATGCTCTCTACCCACATTGTGGACCGAGCCAAACTATCTAAAATTCAGGAAAGTTCCCAAACTAGATTTGCTCCGACTGTATTCAACTCAAATAAGGACTTGTGGTATAGTGACAGAGTAGGCTGAATAGGAGGTGTCCTTTAAACCCCTTGTTTATGTATTTATCAATATCTCTTTGTATAATTTCATGTCAGTTTAAAAATCCAAATTTACTGCGTTTTATGAAATGTTGGCTGCTTGGCTTGACAACCCCATCTGCAATTGATCTACTGCAAAGTTAGGTGGAAAATTCTCATTAACCACACCAAAGGACATCTCCAGAACAGACACGTTGGGAAAAAGAGTTTTCTACTTTATTACATTTCTTAGAAACAAACTTTTCTTATCGTATGTAACAGAAGCTTTTCAGGTTCCTTCCGGTGATATAGTTGATGCCCTCTTCTTGAGAAGCCTCTGGAAAGGAACATTCTTACCACCCTCCCCCGACCCCACCCCCCTGTTCCTCCACTGGTTCACCAGGATCGGCATCTTGGCACAATCTCTATTTCCTTAACAGAAGGCACTCTGGTTTACAAAGCTGTAGTTTGTAAAATGTTCATGAAGAGAAACTCTGCATTAACCTCATAACCTCTCAAGCTAAGTTCACAGGATATTCTGAATCGTGTCCCTCGTCATTTTTAGGTCTCGTGTAGGCAGTGCTTGCGCTGTCTTTTTGAGACATTCAGGATATGGGCAAAAAGCTCAGCCCACTTTCCCCCATCTTTGTAAACAGTGTCTTTTCATTGGTCAATAAGCTTAGTAGTCCCTCCTTAGTACTGCCTTGTCTCTTCTTGTAACCTCCCATGAGGACACTGCCTATTACATGTGTTTTTACTCCCTAAGTTTTAATTACAGCCTCAGAGCACTTTTTACATAAACGGCCTCAGGTGTAAACAGTGTCTTTTCATTGGTCAATAAGCTTAGTAGTCCCTCCTTAGTACTGCCTTGTCTCTTCTTGTAACCTCCCATGAGGGCACTGCCTATTACATGTGTTGCTACTCCCTAAGTTTTAATTACAGCCTCAGAGCACTTTTTACGTAAACGGCCTCAGGCAGGACACACGCTTGGTCCTAAGCAAGGATGGCAGTAATTACTTTACTCACTAGCACATCTCACATTTATATGAGACCTTCTATAAATTTCCTTTCACCAGCTCCACACAGAGTTCAACCTAATCTGGAATTAATGTAATTCTTTTGCCACATTTCAAAGCTACTAATTGTATATATGGACATAGCTATTTGAATGTACTCCTGGTACTGTCTTGCATGCAATGCATTATGAGTAGAGTAGATTTACCATATATTCTGCAGGGTGCAGTACCATCTGTGACCAGAAGAGGTCCCCTGGCACCTCTTTTGGCAACATATGGTACTGTACCCTGCAACATGGCTAGGTAAAAATATATTGCCATTGATAATGCCAATAACTCCAACTTTGCAGGTAGCAGTACCATATGTTGCCAAAAGAGGTCCCATGAGACCTCTTTTGGCCACATATGGGACTGCACCCTGCAACATGGCTAGGTAAAAAACATTGGGATTTATAATGCCAATAACTCCAACTCCAACAAATGCGAGACCGATTGCATTTCCAATGCAATAGGTCTTGCAATTGTTAAAGTTAGAGCTGTTGGCGTTGAAAATTACGTTTTTTTTATTTATTTTTTTTACTTTTGCTTTTTTATACCATTGGCAATAGTGCTATGCAAATATAATAACTCCACTGCAAATAAAAAATAAAAAGTAAAAAACATTGTTATTTTCAATGCCGACAGCTCTAACTTTAACAAATGCAAGATCTATTACATTGCAAATGCTTGTTTATCCTGCACATGCACCTGTGGGGGGGTGGGGTCTATGAGAGCAGCCTTAGCCACAACTACCACTAGGATGTTCTCAAACAGGCACTACTTCATCTTTGGGATCTTGTTTCTAAAGTAACGAAGTCCTGAGTGGTGCCTTCCATCACAATGACTTCAGCCAAAGAAAAGCTTTAAGAGAAACCAAGAAGCTTCACCGCAGGCGGGCCCATGCACCTACCCCCCAGCCTTGAATTATTGGCCGGTTGTTAAAGCAAATTGCTTGTTATGCTGAAATCTCCCCTGCCTCGAGACGCTGTCACAGACTCACAGATACTGCGGATTGGGGTATACAGGCTTAAGCAAGGGCTACCGCACAGCTGCGGTAGCCCTAAACAGATTCAGTGATTAAAGCAAACGTAAGGTCAATGGCCCGCGGCAGCATATCCAACCGGTGCGCACAGAACAGTCATAAAGTGTTAATTTATTGGATATTATTTACTTCCTGCACTCAGAATGGGGGTGGAGTGAAGGAAGTACATCCATACACAAGGATATCGGTATGTTTTTAAAATAAGTTTATTAAAATGCTTTACTTGGGCCGCATAATTCTGTTGGTGTGGAGACAAGCGCAATTTGTTTATGACTGCGTAAAGGAAAACTTGGACTCGGAGTAATGAAGATTATTAGTAATCGGGTCAGTTCTTTGTTAATGGAGTCTAAATTGTTGCTTCACTTAAAGGTTCTTAAAAAAGAAGAACTGTAGAGCACAATGGGTTTCCAGGAAGCCTATTTATCCCTGGAGAGCAATAGAAGAACCTAAGACCAATCTGGGGAAGGGAAGCAAACAAAAAAGCTTTGTTTTTGTTAGCTAGACTCAGAAAGACTTAAGAAATGGCAAGGAGAAGTATTATGGCAAGACTGAGTGCAAGCACTTTGCAGAAATCTTTTCTTTCTGAATAACGCTCAATCACAATCGACACCGACTCTCTCATTGCTGTTTTTCCATCGGCCAAACATCTCTCTTTCACTCTCCAGGGCATTGCATTATTTCCCTTGTTTAAACGGATTCTACATCCTTTGTGGGTTACATCGCCTTAGGCTTAAAGTAGCATTTAATCATGTTCTCTTTACCTTTTTCAATTATTGCGGATTCTGTAACACTATTCTTTGCTCACGTAATAAAAGCTTTCGAGTCTGATGTCATGCATGAAAAAATAAAAGACGTAAAGTGGAGAAATTATATTTTAGAGGTAAGGCTGTATTGGTCCCCGGTTATCTGCTTTCACATTTTGAAATTCGGCCTCCAGATGCGCATTTATCCCACCCTCTCCCTCCCGCCCTTCCTCCCCCTCCCCCTCCCACCCCTGCCCCGCCCCCTCCCAAGACTGCATATATTTGAGGGTGTTAGCACCACCCCTTCCTCAAGAAGCTACGCCCCTGGGCCTACCCTTGCATCAGCTGGCTCTCCAGAGATCTCAACACTATGACTACCCCACTCATCTGGTAAGTGTTCGTCCACCCTTTCAAATGCACCCAGCAGCATCATTATTTTCCAGGTCTCCACTTATAACCCAGGATTGCACAGAAAGGGAAACAAACCTCTCAGTGCACATAAACTTATTTGGACAAAAACAATTGGTCCCTCTCTAAGAAACCAAGGGGGATATTCTCAAGAACGTGTGATAATCATCGCAAAATTAGCTTAATGCAACTTTGCATATTGCAGTCTAACACGGGAAAACAACGCCGTGTTAATGTAGTATTCTCAACCCGGTGGCACCATGGGATAGTCCCACAATAACGCATCAAATGACCGCGTTGAAATCAACGCGATGCCGCAAAAATGCAAACACGAACGTGAAAAAAGGTGCAATGAGGCCAATCGCGATACAAAAATCAGCGACAACCAGCGCTAGGCCTGCAATTCCAACGAGTCATGCGGGAAAATGCACCATAAAAGCAGAGTAAAAAAGCGGTGAGATGATATTGTACTAGCACAACCCCACATCCGTGACGTAGAACAAATGACCATTGTCCAGCATCAAATAGGCATCTCCTCACAGTCACAATGTGGAGAGGATGTGGTCCGTCGGCTTAAACTGCCGACTTTGGTGCAGGAAACCAGGGTTCGAGCCTCGAGGTCGAGTCCACATCCTGTGATTCTGGGAAAATCACGTAATCTCCCCGTGCCTGAATGTGTAATGTAAATACGGTGCTCATGTACAGCGCTCCAATACCTTCGGGTCGAGTTTGCGCTATATAAAAGATGCACAAAAAAAAAATGTACATTGACATGCAGTCTGCATGTAAACTGCGCCCATGCTGAAACATGCATGGGACACACTGTGAAACCGCATCTCCCCTTCACATTGCAGAGGGACAAGCAACCCCTCCTGTACACAGACGTGTCATGACCATGATCAATCAATTGTAAAAGTGTGGACGAATGTAGGGGCATTAACTCCCACTTACGTACATGTTGCCCATGTTATGGGACTTGAGTCACAGGGGGCATCCCTGCATCATGGTGGTACATATCTGTGTATGGAGCAGGGAGTGAGCATACTTAACACTACAGTCGAGGTCCGGTTGACGCTGAGCGACTGGCACTAGGATATTGGAATAAGTGGACGCGTACACAATATCCCCAACAGGTGGCTGTAGGTATGCCATAAGGGGGCACCCACCTGGTATCAAGCTGTGAATTCACAGTGTGGCAAGGACTGACCCCTAGCTCTGAAGAAGTTGCCGATAAGTATTAATAGGCAATGAAACATGTTGGCTTCATAAAAAAATGACGAAGCACGACAGTAGGTCTTTGTTTTTAATGTGAGCAAACACACAGCAGTGAATAAAGGTGGAAACAGTGCCAGTGATTGTTTAGCTCATATTTAGTGGGTAAGAGCCAGACAATTGATTTTGGCAGCTCTCACTCTTGGGTCAGGTTTTTTTCACTAATTTAGTTGGGCATACTTGCTTTCACATTTGATTTCAGTGGGGAGGCTACCGATGATGATAAGTGGAATACACTGATGAGTACCTATCAGTAGTTCTCTGGTGGTTGATTCCGTGAGGTGCCTCCTCGCTTTTCACACACTTTTTTGGGTTGTGGATTGTCAGAAATTGCGGCCAGAAAATACACATAGGATATGTCCTGGATAGATAGATACAGACTGATGTGCTTTTAGAGAAAAGGGATAGGAACACCCTGATAGTACAGCAGAGTTTCGCTAGTGCTTTAAGTAGTCTCACCACTAAGGGGTGCGGGGTATGTACATAATGTTTTATCCTAAAAATCTAGAGCAGGTTTTTTGTGGACACAAGTTGTGAGTGGAGGGCAACCTGCTTCTTTTCCCTCTAAGCTCCTGTGTGTGACTGGTACATATCTGACCCCAAAAGGAGCCCTGTTGTCACCTGTAGGTCACAAATGGCAGCCAAAATGGAATGATTTTGGACACATGTGAAATGCCGAAGAGTGGGATTCCCTACTAACTGTGACACACAGAACTGGCATTTCCAATACGTGACACCCTAAACAGCCTCTCTGCACAGAGGTGACACACCCACCATCCATGAACAAATCATAAAATTGTCAGCATTTCATGTCGCACTCACACTTGTCTGAGTGATGTGCCTGTACAGATGAGTGACATGCACTCAGGGAATGTGTTGTTGGAATGCATTTATTTGCACATGCTGTGCCTGTGGTCATTTTGTACTGTCCCATGATTGCTAAGGATTGTCACAATGTGACGTGCTCTTGTCAAGAAATTGTTAATGATGATGTTCCTACGGGTTAATCCTGCTGCGGCTTTGTGGTCTACCTGCCTCATCTTCATCATCATCGTCTGGTGCATCTGGCACTTGTATCCATGGGGCATTTCTGCGTACACATATGTTGTGCAACACACAACATGCGACAATCATCTTGCGCACGATGTCTGGGCTGTACAGGAGCCTTCCACCTGTGACGTCCAGGCACCTGAAACGTGACGTCAACGCACCAAATGTGCGTTCCACGATGCCCCTGGTGCATTTGTGGGCCGCGTTGTACTGCCTCTGGGCACTGAGGGGTGTCATCATCCAAGAACAGAGTGCATATCCTTGGTCACCTGTGACAGTGCAGAGAGACATTAGTCAATAGTTGGTTCTGCATGATGTGTTGGCAGGCTCACTGGTACATTGGTGTGTGATATGTGTGACTTTGTGATTTCTCTATGACATGTACTGCTTGTTGCAAATGAGCGGCATCAATGTGTATTACATAGCCTCACTGCTGCTCCTCCCTCCCCCGATCCTACTCACTAGTGTACGCAGCGTGGTTGCATCACTTGCACCCCTACGGCACATCACTTTCATGCCTGTCTGCGCATGTCCACAAGCCTGACAACGACACAGTGATGTTGTGCGCTGAAGGTGGGCGGCCACGTGTGTGTAGGCCTATGGTAAGGACAGGGAGGACACAGATGTAGACTTCATGTCTGGCTGAACTCACCATGCGGTTGAGGGTAGACCTTTGGCTTATGCTGCGGAAATGGTGACACACACAACAGTGGGCATGTCTGATCCCTGACCCAGAGCGGGCTTGCGCACCCTCATGTACCCCTCGGCCGAACCCGCACTACGGGGGCATGCTATATAGCAACATTGTATATTGCGTGACGGGTGGCGCCAACACTACACCAGAGACACAAGCATTAGTAACTTCCTTGGCAAGGCCTAAACTTAACAACGCCCAGAGCCACGTGTTGAATGACCACACCCCTACGCCGTATGCCGTACGCCGGTCCACTCCCTTACGCTCACAGGGGGGTCCAAGACAGCTACATGTCCCAGGTCTACCACACTGCCTGAGGTGAGAAGGTTGCGCCCGCTGTACACAGCACAATGTAATGTGGTATGGCCCGGGGACCTCATGCATAAATAATGACCACATGAACACACTGAGAAAATTTGTGGAACTGGCTACGGGCATGTGTGCCTGTGCTGGATGGGTCTTGGGTAGTGTAAGCCACCCCTCAGGGGTTGGTTGATGCTGGCAACAACTACAACAGTGATCAGACAATCAGAAGTTCAAAGTACAAACAGCAAGGGCCCATGACTTGAGCTGCACAGAGTTAGTGGCCCCGGATGCACTGCTGCCGGCACAGGCACACCTGCATGAGACGGTGACTTGCAGTGCACTGAGATAGGGCCACGAGAGCTGAGGGAGTCCTCATTGATGTCAAAGCAGAATGTCGCTGAGTGTTTCGGGGGACAGTGGAAGGTGTCCATCCTGGGCATGATGCAGAGGGCAGAAGCAAACAGCAGAAACAGGCAATATGGAGGAGATGAATGCTACAGTCTCCTTTTTCCCACCATGTCAGTATCAGCTACATGATGATGAAGACAACTCCCAAGCCATAGACTCAGACGCCACCAAAGTTCAACCAGAGAGTGTCCCTGACTCCCATGGCACAGAGTCAGTGGCAACAGAGCTGGAAGGGGATGCAGTCTACGATGAGGCCTGTACAATGATATCAACTCTGCCATAAATAAATGAAGGCTCAGTTCCAAATGTGCGACCTACAGGACCGCAGTGTGGGCCGGAGGCAGCGGTCAGCATGGGCCCACAGCCGCGTGTCGTTGGCTTGCGATGCACAGAGTTAGTGGCACCAGAGCAGTTGTTGGTAGTGTTCGATCACCTCCGTAACGAGGATCCTTTTTTCCTCAGGACTGAACCACGTCTTCCTCTTACTCCTCTCCTTGCATACAATGATATGGACTTTGCAATACAGGAATCAAGACTCAGTTCCAAATGTGTGACCCACTTAACTGCAGTGTAGGCCGGAGGCAGCGGTCAGCAAGGGCCCAGAGACACAGGTGTGGTCGGAATGCTATGCACAGAGTTGGTGGCACCACATCGAAGGGAGTATAGTGACATAAACTCAGCCATAAAATATGTACTCTGCCACTGTGTAATCAAGACTCAGTTTCAAATGTGTGACCTACTTGTCAGCTGTGTATGCCGTTGAAGTACGTCAACGAGAAAGGAGTACTGCGGGCCTGTGCCGCGGAGTCCGTGATGGTATGAGGAGGCTGCCAAGGTCGCGGGCCTCGGGCTTGGAGTTTGCACAGGCACATGGTGGGCCCTTTTGGAGACACGCCGGTGTCGGCAGGTGAGCAGTGAGGCCTGGTTGCGCAGGGGCAGGCAAGACACGGTCTGGGGACCAGCAGCCTGGGGTGCAGCAGGCACACAGGATCCCAGGCAACACCGCTCACGGCATCGGCCTCGTGGTGGGGTGAGAGGCGCCGCCCTGGCAGACACGTTGGCCATTCGGGAGGAGAACCACGCCTAGGCCTACATGCTTTTTATTCACACCCCTATGCTAGCCTGGCATACGCCGGGCCAGCCCACTCTGCACATAATTTCAGGGGGGACGTAACAAGCTACATTTCCAAGATCTTCCCCACTGGCTGGGGTGACATGGTTGCGTCCACAGTCCACAACACTAGCACCACCAGCAGTATATGTCGACATGGATATGTCTGTGGTCTTCATACTTCAGTCTGTCCAGCACATCCACGCCACACTTGGCATTGTGTGCATTCTCATTCATGGGTCACTTGCCTCCTTCACACATGCCTGGTTCCTTCCTCTCCCCACATTCTGCTATTGTGTGGCTGAGGTGCCATTCCATTGATGGCTCATGTACATGCCTAGACCAGGTTACTGCAGTACTTTGTGCTGTTGTGTTTGGTAGGTGGACATGTTGTTTGGCATGTTGTATGTGAGTTTGTAACATGTGCATTCCCAGAGTTGTGAGTTGCATGATTGTGGAGTTGAGGTGTGTGGTGTGTTCATTTGGTACTTACCAACGAGCACTGCATTTCCGTAGGTGCCATCCTGGAAGTTCCGGTTGATGATGGACTGTCGGAAGATGTATGAGTCATGCACACTGCCTGGGTAGTTGGCAACAACATTGGTGAAGAGTCCCCAGTGGTCCACTATTGCCTGCACATTGATGGAATGCGTGTGCTTTCTGTTGCGGTATTTGTGTGCAGTGTCGGCGGGGGCACAAGTAGGACATGTGTGCAGTCAATTGCCCCCAACACGTGCGGAACTCCAGCTATGGCATAGAAGCCAGTGTGAGGGAAGTATAGGTACTGGGGTACCAAGCTGATGATGGCATCCAGGACAGGTGTGAGGAACTTGGATAGGGCTGACTGTAAGACTCCTCTGACTCTGGCGGCTGTTGGTTGGAATGTCCCAGAGGCCAACAGGTGCAGCACAGCCAGCAGCTTTGTCTGAGGTGGGATGTTGGTTGTCCGCTGTGTTGTTGCAGTCAGCCTGTGGGCTATGATGTCCAGGATGCGGAGGATGATTGTCCTTTTGAGTCTGTAGTGGGCAATGACATTCTCTGGTGTTAAGTCTGTGAGGCTGGTGCGTTTCCTGAATGTCTGCAGTCTTTGTCTGCACTGCCTCTGTGGTGGTCCGGGGGAATACGGGGGGGCCGGGGTTGGGGTGACAAGCTTGGGAGTGGTTGCGGTGGGTGTTGTGGCCCTGTTGGGGCTCTGAGCTGCATGATGTGTAGCTCCATGGTATCCGTTGCTCTTCTGGTGTGGCTCTGAGCTGGGCTCCCTTTTCTGGTGCAGGTTGTCGTCCGACTTTGCACCAGGGCAGAGCAGGTGTTAATATCCTGCTGGTAACGCACCTTATCGCCTGTTTTGTGGTCTTATCGCCGATCTGGCTGGACGTTGAGAATGTTGCGGGTGGTCTTGTCTCTGCTTTTTGCTGGGGAATGCCTACTCTGCATCTCATTAGCAATAGTTCCTGGGGTCATCTGTGGCGATGTTTTTCACAGATGCTATCGCAGGCAAACTATTAGCACCAGTTTGGGAATGGGGCGATACATTTATTGCGACTTTGGCTGCGATAAAGTGCCGATAACTCGGCGATAGATCCTTGAGAATATGCCCCCAAAAATGTAAAAAATGACAGCAAAGTCTTAGTACTTCAATAAAATTGGCACCGATTTGGGAGTGCCTGCTTCCTATGCGATGAGCTTCAAAATTGTTGACTCAAAAATCTTTATTTCTTTTAATTATTTTGCTGTTTACCTTCAGGGCACTGCATCTAGTCAACTATCATCTGTTGAACTATTGACAGTTTCCAGCTATCTACACTTAAATACCCCAAAAAGTGAAGAGCTTTTCCCCATGGCTTGATGCGAGAAGATCCCAATTTTCTTTCTGCACTGGCCAATCATACATAATGTAATGCTTTGTTTAGGAGACAGGCTGCTATTTACAACAATTCCATTCTAAGCCCACATATGATCTAGTGAAAGAGACAATGTCCATCTTGCTACTATATGGAACCTGGAAACGATGTGTTCTACACTACCTAACCAGTCCAATGACAAGCTGGTCCCAGGTTTTGGATCTGGAGCAGTTGTCTGCCAACCACCGTGTGGTAGAAGGAACCAAATAGATAAAAAGCACGTCCCCGGGTTTGTAATTTTAGTAATACTGTCTGCCTCTTTTGCTGATGACCACTGTAGGAGCGCTTATGGTATCATAAAGTCCAATGAGACAAAATAGAAACGTTCCTGGAGTTTCACCTTGAAGACAGAAAGCAGTAGGACTTGATTAGTGGAGGAAAACTGTCATCACACATCCACACCCTTGGCTGGGCCACATTACATGTGGGTGACTTTCTATATCTATATCAGACTGCCAACGATCGGAGCCATTTGTGGCGGAGATGGCGAATGCCATCGGGCCCTGCAGCAAAAATATATTTGGAGGAGCTCAACAGATGTGTCGTTGTGTGCTAAGTTAGAATAGAAGATTCACATACAACATGTTCTGATTAAAGGGCAGCAAAACAATCTCGCTCAAGTACTGGCTGCATATTGAAAACTTCCAAGAATTAAACGCATTCACCAAATTCTATACATCCCTGTGTAACGGTGCACACCAGCTGTTGACGTCTTTACAACTTGAGAACCCAAAGAGCTACCCCTTGCATTTAGATGTCCACAAAAAGGTTAACTCAATAATGCTTTATTTAAGAGATGGATATTGACTTTTGCTGACACGTTCCCTCAATCCTTTTAACTGAGGAGATGATGCTCAAAATGAAGTACCAACCCAGCAGTACTCTTCCCCCAACCTGAGCTCAGAACTGTCATTGATCTCTCCATTCAAGCATCGACTCAACCGGCTGAAGTGGGAATGCTGAATTTAAGAATATTGGGGCAGATTTATGAGCCCCTTGCGCCACTTTTGCGTCACTTTTAACATGGGAAAAGTGACGCAAAAGTGGCGCAAGGGGTTCATAAATCTGCCCCATTGTTCCTAAGGGCATATATTTTGGGCATCAGAAATGGATTTCAGTTGTATAGAGAGTCTCAGTTAAACCATGTAGCTACGCACAAGATAGTACTAAATACACCTGGGTTGAGAAGACATGAATGCTGATTTATGGAAATGAAGTATTCACAACTGTGATTCAATTTTATTCAACCCTCACTTTCTATCCTTATGTGGCACAAAATGCCTTGAGTTCTCTGATATCATCCATGAATGACTAAAGAGAAACACAAATGCTTTGTTTAAAATCTTATTACAAAAAATCAAAGATGAACTGAAACAAAGCTTTCTTCCAAGATGGCCTGACATCTCAACGTGGTGGTCTGCAAGTAACTACTTTTTGAACATCTGAACATATTAGGACCTGGAACACCTGACATGGAAGGCATCATTCGTGACAGCAGCTACAACAGAATATGGTGGTTTGGCTAAAGCATTGACAGCGAACGCATGATTTACAGCTTTTCTATAAATGAAATGGTATAGTCCAGCATTGCCCTTCCGGTATCTGATTTTACCCTAAACCAAGCCATAGAACTTTTGTTGTTCTGTCTAAACTACTTCAGACTTGTGGGAAGGAACAAGTACACAATGGCTATTACAGGTTGTCAGATATTCAACCTATGGTGTATCTAATCCAAAAGCAAGCATAGTTGGTGCATTGACACTTATGAAAGTGGGGAACGTTCCACTACGAAACATCTGTAATGTCTCCATATTGGATCCATACATCAAGCTGCTCCAGTCTAGATCTGTAAATCAGAAACGACTTACAGTGCGGAGAAACACTGTCCAAATCATAAAATCTGTTGCAAAGTAGTTCCAACTACACCCTACCTGCACATGTGAACTTAGAACAGTTGCATGCTGCAAAAGCAATCTTTCTATTCACATAGATCTTGTTGTGCTGCTTATAAACTCTGTTCCTCTATGCAACAGCAACTGTCATGATAACCTGCCTTTCCTACACTTGAGCTACTGACTATGACAAGCACTGGAATGGGTGAAGCTGACCTGCAGGACAGTCCTGTACCTAATACAGAAGTACTGCCACCTATTGAGTTCCTAGCAGAAGACACAGTAGTGCCCATATATTGAGTCACCCACAATGCCAAGCGCTTAGCAAGAGAGGCTTGGATCTTCACAGCAATCCTATACTTCTATACTTCACACCAGAACAATTGATGAAACAATATGTACATGTAAGTATACTTCTTTCCTCCTCTCAGCTGTGCTCAATGCTTGCTACACTATGTTCTAAGTACATCCCTCATCCTCACTAACATCAACTACACATATGTGTAGCCCTTGCTCTCCAGTGCTGAAAACACATGCCGCCTGCCTCTGCTCTGGTACAGGTGCATACCGCTCTCTATGGAACACACCTTGGACCCTCATGCACATCAACTGCATAGACCCATACCCCACTCCACACACCTCGAATCACACGCTACCAGCCTTTATAACACTTTCATTTACTGTGCGAAGTGAGCCCCCTGAGCCCCATCTTCACATCATTCCTGTCAAACCCCCTTCAGCATTATACTGCTGCATATACTCTGAGAAACAACAAAAATAACTATTCTGTAATCACTGGAATAATGTGTATAGACACATAGGCCACACCATCTAGCACCCTTCTCATCTCTGCAGGAATTCAACTGCATGCCTTAGAGGATGAGCACACAGAGCTATAGGGCGCCACTAACGGCATCATCATCACCCCGTATCAGCAGCCCCTTACCTTCTGATTCCTGGGGACAGCCAATGAGTCACTACTGGGAGCCAGGGATCCTGGTTTAAGCAACCTCTATTTTTTGAACCTCAAAACATTCCACAAAAATATATAAACAAGCAGTCATCAAACAAATACACAAATTATGGAATATTTCATTTAAATTATTAAACAAAAAATAACAAGGCCCGTTACGGGATCTAAACGCAATACCCACTTGACACCCGATTTAAAATCTCTAAACTGGCTCCCCTACGAGGCAAAAATCCATCTAAACATTGCCTGGTTAACACACAAAGCCATTCACTTCAACACCCCGAAATACATTGCACAAAAATTGGAGTTGTCCGGTGGCTCTAGAACCTCTAGAAGTGCCTCAACGTTACTGCTGAAACCACAGAAATGCAAGAAGAAAAAAACATACAATTGTGCCTTCTCTGGTATTGCGCCGTGGATTTGGAATTCCCTACCATTGGAAATCAGAATCAGCCCGTCATCTGCATCGTTCATACAACAAGTGAAAATGCTATTGATGAACACATTCTTGCGCTAGCTCCCATTATATTGACTCTCCCACACTGATAAGTCACGCTGGGCAGCCTGGTAATCTACCTACTGACACTATGCCTACTTTGTTGATGTCTCTAGTGGACTAGAAGGATTTATTCAACCCGCCTGTGTACAACCTCATCTGGAACTATCGTTGTGATCAAATTTATTGTTTATTATGGCCTGCCCTACCTCTCTCCCTCACCTTTTTTTCTTTGTTTATACCATTTGGATAGGTTCCCAGTAGCTCTCCATCCCCGCCTACTTCCCACTGCCGCCTGTACTTTTATTGTGATTGTTGTACGGTTTATTATTGTTCTCATTTACCGGTTCAGTCACCTGCATATATGTAAAGCGCTATGATACCCTTCTGGGTCATGTTTGCGCTATATGAAACTCTAAAAATAAAAATAAATAAAAGTGGTAATGTAAATGTGGAACTTAGTTTTATTTCTAAAAGACAAAGCAATATGCCAGACTGTAGCACATAATGTCTTTTTTTGCTTCTAATGAATCGTCTCTTTTTGTATGCACATACCAATGCTGCTTTAATTGAGGCCACCAATCATCCATACTAGATTCTGTTTGCTGTACTTACACAGTTCTCACAAATCAAGATAAGGATGCCAACTTTATTTTTAGAATTTAAATTTCACATTCATTCATATTTACAGAGCATTGTAAAAGATTAATTTTCAATTTAGGTTTTTTAATGTATAATGTAATTTAATAATCTGCCAGTTTTAATGTAATTTTATCAACAGTTGTGGACGCCCCTAAATAGGTGTTGCCGACCCCTAGGGGTCCACGGTCCAAAGGTTAAGAACCACTCTCCTATATAATTAACACAAGCAATGCTTGCATCCCTCCCACCTCTATGTTTTCATCGTTCCTCTTTCTCTCTATTGAACACTATCTATACTTTGGGCACATGTTCTGATTCCTCACTGTGATTTCCATCAAAAATATGTCCAACATTTATCTTTCTCTCATATTTTCTGCCAGTAAAACATTTGTTTGTGCTATCTTTTCATGTCTCATTGCGCATCCCTCATCGGGCACAGCTTGCTTACTCACTTTTCACCAACAAACACTATTTTTTATTTCAGCAATTTGTTTGCTTGTTAAACTTTTCCTCTCTGTTTTTGTAGCTCAGGTTTTAATTTTTAGTCCTGCCTCACTTTCCATCTTTCTTCCCTGTACTGATTAGGTCGAGCCTAGCGCAGCGCGCATGCGGTGCTCTATGGGAGGCTTCATGTAATCACTGCAAACTTTTGTGTGTGGGTCTGACTCCCCCCACGCATTTGGTTGGCTGTTGGCTGTGTCAATTTTAAAAGGGTTATGGCGGGCGCCTGTCCCACCTCTTTTACAGATGTTCACTCCCACAGCGTTTTGCTAGTGGGAGCAAGCAGCGGCGCGGAATCTGGCAGCTGCATTCCTTAAATTCCTTGCTGCGTGTGCGGGCGCACCACTCGTGGGCTTTGTTTTTTATCATGGCGCCCGGCGCTTCCTGGAGCCGGCTCACGCATAGCCCACTGAGCCTCCGGGGACCTACGTTTACAGGGGCTCTTGCAGTTGGTAGCTTTGTTAATGTGCCTCCTGCCTGCCAACAGCATGGTGAAGCACCTTTATTTATTTATTTAACTTCACCGGTGCTTGCAGGTCTCCTGAGTGATAACATCTCTCGTCGGTTCTTTGAGCCGTGGGTGAGTTGGTGCGACATAAAAGATCAACTATAAAAGCGTCATTTGTTTATTATCCATGCTTTTTCTCCCCCGCCTGTTCCAAACTTTAAATACATCCCCAGAGATGAGGCTCGTTCCCTGGTGAGTGCTCCCGACACATAAGTACATCCGAAGATTATGGAGATAGGGGTTGCGGCAGAGATCAGGTTGTCAGCTGGTCTTAACTCTGCATCCACCAAACATTGCAACCGGCTTGAACAGGATACAGAGTGGAAGTGGGTAGAGTACCACCTAATCTTCATTCCAATGCACCTCGTGCATGTACATTACTTTTAACATTTCTCGTTTCATATAGACTTTTAAAAAAGGAAAAACTTTTACAATTATGCCAAGATGTTGAGTGTGTGTGCCAGTAGGGGATAATATGGGATAATGTGCTGCATGGCTTAACACTTACATGGTCTCAAAGGCGAGACCTATTGGCTATGCCAATGCTTGTTTTTTGTTGTTATCATTAAACGTGGGTGTGGTCTTACCACATGCTGCTTGCACTCCTTGATCAGCTATTGTCAGTAACTATTCTGGAACAATTCACATCAACATCATGTGTTATCTGCCTTATGGTTGATTGGGAATTTGTCCCAATAGAGGATATGATAATGCATGAAGAACCTTTTTTTCCTCTTCTTGCGCAATGATGATCAAGCACACTCGTCGAAGATCCTTGGCGCTAAAAGAACACAGACAAAAAGAGACAAGGAAACAAACTAATTGAAAAGGTAGCTTTTCAGTACCTTACAAAAGGGTAGCACACGAGTAATCGAACAGATTTTACTGGGGAGCTTCTGCCGTTCTCTGGCAGCTACTATCAAGATGACAATCAACCAAAGAGTTTAGTCCAGGGTTTTTGGGATGTCATGTGACCAAGGGCCTCTGGATCTTAATGACCTGACTGGAACATATAGACAAAAATTATCATTGAGAAACTGCCGCGCTGAGACAAGGAGGATGGGAACTACAATGATCATAGCCTTACAAAGAATGTGCGCCCTTACGGGCAGCTAGTGTGAATTTCTCACGATCAGAGCGAGGTGCTGAAAACATGGACAGTGTTTTGTGAGTTATTTCGGGGACTTTACCGCCATTCTAAATTAGCAAGCGTTTACGCAGACCTGGTGTGACACCAGTAATGTCTGAATCACAGGCTCATGGTAGCTACTGTCAAAAACGGGGAGGATCTCTTTATCTAATTTCAAATGACAGAAGCAGGTCCTGGCCACAATTGACACCTGGCTCTCTAAGGCTAGATCTGTGTTGAGATCGAAGCACAGGTTGCGAACTTTTTTCAACGGCGGTTGGATACGGGCCCCTGAACTGTGTCTCAGCGGATGGATACGTCTTTTTAGTTCTGTGTCTGATTTCACTTCAGAAAATTAGTGGACACCCCTTGTTGCACCACTGTGAGAGTGTGCACAAGATTAGAGTGTGGAACCAGACGGGCGGATTCACACGATTTCTGATTGTGTCATTTAAACAAATGTTGTGTGCCGTCTACGCACATGTAAAAGTTCACACCAGGTGTACATAAAAATACTGCCAATGCGGCCATATCCATATTCAAGGGAAGCAGCAATGAAACAGACCCTTGTGAAACCCCATAGGATGTGGACCTGGGCTCTGGAGTTGGCCTTGCTAGGGCGCTCGACCTCGGACCTGGGGAACTGGGTTCCAGTCTCGGTAATGACGCTGAACATCCTGTGATTCTGGGCAAATCACTTAATCTCCCTGTGCCTAACAAAAAAAAGAGATGAATGTGTGTCCTCATGTAACCTAACTGGTGCTATGAAAAGCGCTCTGATACCTGATTGGATTCGGGTCAAGTTCACGCTATATAAAACTCAAAGAAATGCGCTGAACTATTATAATGTCAACAGGTGACAGCCTACTTTCTTTGGAGTGATCAGTGTTGTCAAATGCCAGAGAGGTTCAATAGGAATGTGACCATGTCACAGTTCTTCAGGAAAAATGTGACTTCCTGGATAGTTATAGGGGAACAAGATTGTATTGACTCACAAAGGTATTAAACCAGGGCCTTACAGAGTTCCACTTAGAAATGCTGGTATTATAGCTGTGCTACAAACGTGGCAGCTAATCTCTTCCCTCAGAGAAAAGCAAGTAAAGTATTTACCTGCAACAAAACTCAAGTCAAGAAACTAAGCAGTATAAACAGTAAACAGAGGAAAAGTGTAGTGAGTCCTGATGAGCTGGCATTTGCCTTACATCTGGGGCAGCCACTTGGTTTCTGCGGCACAACTTCAGCTGGCTCTGTTAATGGAACCTTTAATATGGGGCCTGTCAGCTTCACCAATGTGGGGCAGCAGGACCTGGAAGAACTGGGCAGTGAAATAAAAACTGGCCACAGTGTGCATGGAGTAATCTCCCTGCATGCCATGACCATGGCTATTTTACTCATTCTGAAAAGCACAGTTGAATACCGAGAGAGCTAGAAAACATGCTAGCCCATTAGACAAAGACAGCAAATACAGTTTCGTCTCTGCCTCAAAAGCACAATGAATTTGGCATCTCGCTGAGCTCCTCACTTTGGGCGTCTAATGTTCTGAGTGGGACTGACTTGAAGTCTGTAGCTTCTGAGGCAGATCTCCTTGACACCTTTTACCACTGACATGCTGCACTTTCAGACTTTGTCCCTTTTTCAAGTTTTTAAAATCCCTCAATAAACTCCACTTGTGGTGCTTCCCACAATTTGCTCTTGCAAAATCTATTGCCAAAGGTTAACATTGGACTTCTGTGAAGATCTCTTAAAAGTACATTAGATTGATTATCTATGTAGCAGATGTACGACAGATTTTTGTGGTCGCAAACGGGAATTCGGCCCATTTGCGACTGCAAAATTGGTCTGCCCCGTGCACAAACCATATTTTGTGAGTCGGTAACCTATTACCGACTCGAATAATAAGGTTTAAGACTCACTATTAGGAAGGGGCGTGCCAAGTGCGTCCCTTCCTAATAGGAAGTCTAACAGCAATGTATGATTGTTTTGTGACAGCAGTTTACCACCTACTTCAAGTAGGTGGTAAGCCACTCACAAACAGGAAGGGTTCCCCAGGGGACCCCTTTGTGAATGGGTGCGAAAATATTTTTTAAGAGCAGGCAGTGGTTTGCCCTTAAAAAATTAAACTGAAAAGTTTAATCTTTTCTTTTTTATATGCATCTCGTTTCCCTTTAAGCAGCTTAAAAAACAGTCACAGACATGTTGGTCTGCTGACCCCAGCAGGCCACCATCCCTGGGAGTGCTAGCCATTCCCAATGGGGTCTCATATTGCGCTTGCCTCATGAATATTGATGAGGCATGCAATTTGCGGCCCCATTGGGAATCGCAAACAGTGTCTGAGACACTGTTGTACATTCACTTTTGCGAGTCGCAAATTGCGAGTTCCAATTCAACGCAATTTGCGACTCACAAAAGTGAATGGTCGTACATCTGGTCCTTAGAATCCTAATATGCATATTAAAGAGGATGCCTGCCAGGTAACAGTGTGCCTTCATACAATCAAAGACGTTTAATGCTATCATCAAGAAAAGTGTTTAGCAAATGTTTCTCGAATCTAGTAATGGCTTTACTAATACGTTGTAAAAAGCTGTCCTGTATCGGATGACCTCAAGAAAATGGCTTTTGAAACATAGCCATATAATCATGGTACTGACCATGGATGTATCTTGCATCAAAAATTCAATTGTCGGTTTGCATTTAAATAACAGGTGTTGTTTTTACGCTTCTTTATTGTACCAATTCCATTGACTTCAGAGGACAGTAATCTGTGATTTACAAGCAGCAATAATCTGTGACTTACTAGCTACCTGAAGATTTTTGCAGTCAGTACTCAACACTCCACACCTTAATCACAAATGTGTGCGTACATGCATACACACAGAGACACATGCTCTTGCACATGCACACATGCAGACACACTTTCACACGTTGAGCAAATTAATAGAGAGAGCAAAGTCAAGGGTCTGGCTTTACTCGGGCAGCCACAACTCGAGCCAAGCATCAACATGTTTGGCATGCAACTTGCGCAGCACACATCATGCAAAGTCTCCTCAAAATTTTAAAAAGGTGTATTTGTATTTTTGCATTTTTTAGAAGAATTGTTTCTCAACATAAACTTTATAACCTCCTCCCCGCTGCCCTGAGAGGTAAGTTCGTTGTCGTGTGCATCCTACGTGTGGCTTAGGACGTTAACAGGTTTCCTAGTGTCACAATGTGCAATTCATCCACTAGATGGGTATCTGGTTCTCACTCCAGTTTTACATGAAAGGCAAATTCATTGTGTTTAATTCCTTGAGGAGGCACCTCCCATTACCCACAGCTACACCAGTGCCAAACTCACTGCCTTGGACTCCAGATCGCGCAACAACAACTGCTGCCATACCTCTCCACGCTCAACAGTGGGACCTTTCGCATGCTGCCACTGCCTCTTCTCCTGCAACATCAGAACACCCATACACGCAACTGCCATGCCAACCACAACTGCGCCTGAACAACTCCACTGCCTCCTGCTCAATGCCAGATCATTCTGCAAACACGCCACCGAGGTCTGGGACATCATCACCTCCTTCACGCCTGACGTCGTCTTCCTCCCAAGACCTGGCTCACCCTCCATCTGCACCCGACATTTCCACGGCCACGCCCAAAGGCTAAAAGATAGACACCAGGACTGCATCAACAAACAGGGAGGTGGGATTGCCTTCATCCACAAAGAATCCATCCACTGCACCATCCACTGCACCATCGCCATGGACTACACTACCTCGATAAGGGAATACCTTAACTTCCAACTCAGAATAGATTACATAACCACTATACAGACCTCAAGGACCATGCCCTGGCTTCTGCGACGCCATACCCGAATTCAGCACTTCCCAAGCCATCGTCACCGGACACTACATCTTCCATGGTAACCTCAACTTTCGCCTAAATAACTCCAACAATGCCAACACAGCCAACCTTCTCAAAAGCATGAACAACATCAGCCTCACTCATCTAGTCACCGACCCCACACACATCGCAGGGCACATGCTGGGCCCTATCTTTACAGCCAGCAATAGAGTTAAGTACAGCCATGCCAGCGAACTCACCTGGACAGACCACGCTATGGTCTACTTTATCTTCAAAGCTGCCACCAGCCCCACCAACAGACCTCCCAGCACCTCACACCGCAGCTGGAACAAAGTATCCAAAAGCCAATGGACCGACGCCGTCAACACCTCCCAACCCGACACCACTACCAGAGCACATTACCTCTTCCATTCTCTATCTAGGTCTTCTATGGTCTGAGATCTAATTTAACGAGCCCTCGAGCTCCCATCGGCAAAATATAAAAAGCAGCTGTGTGCCTCTGGAATATTCAATCAACAGTTTAGACTTAGTGCACCAAATCATTGGCTTGCATCTACGTCCGGGATTTCAATTATAGTCCCAAAATTATATAATCAGTTGTACCTCATGAAACGTTCCCCTACTGAGTCTTTGTTGCTATTGAATATTCAAATTGAAACTGGAACCGCTGTGCCAAGCCTAATGAATGCACTGAGCATGTTCTAGGATGATCTGACCAGGGTCTGAAAACAACACATAACAGGAATGATAATCTCTGAGCAGCAATCTCCTATATGGTGATTCTCCGTGTGTGGTCTTTGTCTGAACTGGGCTATGGTGAAGCTGACTGCAGATGCTACAACTGCAAGCAGATCCGTGAGCCGCAAAACCGTGCCTTTTCTGAGAAGCAAGTACATTTAAAGCTGCAGACCGCTTCACCTAACCCAGAATCCCTCAGTGTTTGTGAGTAGACAGAATACTAAAGTTTTAGTTCAGTAAATATCAGACCTGCCAACTTTGACATTAGTTTTACTGTGTGAAGGGAGACCGTGTGGTCGGGTTGGCTTGTAGAAGGGCCAGGGTCTGGAGATAGGGGTGGGGTTTTAAGCACAGCATCCCCTGGCCAATCAAGGAGGGGGTGGGGGGTGGAAAGGAGAGGAGGCACAGCTAATAGCATGGCACTGCCTTTACAGACACTCCCACTAGCCCTCAAAAACAAATTATAAAGACTTCTATGGCTGACACGACGCACTAGGAAGGTTGTAAAACCTCCAATGGACAGTGACTGCACAGAGCCTTCACACAATGAGCTGGATACCCGCTTATGCAGGGTTTCTAGCTCACTGTGTGCAATCCTGTGTAGTATTGAAGAAAACACAAAAGGGGTGGGAGGAATGCTTGAATTAATCTCAGCCACTGGTAGTAACTGAGACCATTACAGTTGGGAATCAACCTTATGCAACTCCAGGGGCGGTTCCTCCCTTAGGGCATTAGGGCATTGCCCCCCTCATACTTTTGTCCTCATGCCCCCCCCCCTATTTAATGTGAATCAAATGTATAAACATAATATATTTTTTTACTGCCAGCAGCAGTCAACTTTTAGCTGCGGGCTCTATCGTGACCCTGATGCAGCCCGGAAGCCAATGCGGTCCTTCGAAGACTGAAGCTTAAAAAATATTGACAGCAACTGCACTGGACACCGTGCTCAGTGCACCAGGGGCCAAAGGTGCGCATGTCAGTTTGGACGGCTGCCTTTCTCTGGCTAGCCCGACATGCGCACCAGAGGCCTCTCTCCAGGAGTCTCCACCTGCGCAATTAGTGAGCCAGGGGAATCACAGCTGCAAGCGCCCATGTCTACTATTGAATAGTGAGTTTGGCTACCCGAGCCTATCCTAACGCTGCTTTCATGCTGTGTCTGTAACATGACAGCAAGGGAGCAGCGTCTGGATTGACTCAAGGGAGGCCCAGTACCAGACCTCTGCTGCAGTGTCTGCACATGAGGCAGCGCAGGGTGAGAGGCTCCTGTCCAAGGAGTATGGCCAATCACTGAATGGCTTTATTGTGAAGCCATGCAGTGATTGGCCATTTCTCCCTTGCTGCTCAGCCTTTCTTTCTCTCACAGCACATTGGGTTTAAAAAAAGGTACTAAAGCCCAAGGGAGCAGTGGAGACCGGAGACAAGCGAGACGACGAGACCACACATATGACCTGACCTTGCTCTTGATTAACTTGTTCTCTGAGTTTCTTCTGGACACATCTACTCATCCCTAATGTCATTGGTCAGTACAACTGAGTTTATGGATGGTTTAAGGTGTGTGTTCACCCAGCCAGCCCCCTCTTTCACCTCGAGTTGGACAAAAAGGCCACGCTGCAGTGTAGAGAAAGGAAAACGAGATAAAAAATGTATGAGTATTATTGAGTGCTTGTAATTGGAATTTATGTGGCTGATTGTGTTTGTTGCTGTGATTTCGAAATAGTATATGTAATATGTTTTAAAAACTTAACGGTGACAACAACGGTATACTGAACTGTAGACTAGATGATAGCACCTAGAAAGGGATTGGTGCACTGAAAGGGAAGTACCAGGGCTTGCGCACGGCAAAAATATTCACGACAAAAGCAGGAAAAAATGTGTATGTCAATACCTTGTTTTAACTGATCAATTGTGAAAATGGGTTTGCAGCTATTTCACAGTAAAGCAGTTAAAAAAAGACACTCATGTGCACGTTTTTCTTCTTTTTTAAGTTAATTGTTTTTAAACATTGGTGTTTTTTTCATTTCCTGTACAAATAAAATTCGATTGACATCATATAAATGCGCAGCTTCTCATCCTTTCTTTGGGGAGTGATGGGAATCACTAACATAGTCATTAATTAAGATTTTGGGGGGAATTTATGGTAAAATCATGTGGAAATGTTTGTTGGTGACTAAATTGTACGGCTATGTTTAGGAAGAAAAGACTAGTGGTACTAATTGACACCACAGGCACAAGAATTGGCTTCAAAAATACAAATGTATTTTTAAGCACTCATTAATCACACTACTCAAATGGCAGGACCACTTACACCAACTAATAAAAAAGCATTTGGGTAGAGATGTGGTGCAGCGGCCAGGGCAACTGACTACGGAACCTGGGGGCTCACGGTTCGATTCCTGGCGCTGGTGGCATCAGCCCAGCACCATGTGACTCTGGGCAATATCTCCCTTAATCTTCCTGATGGCCCCCAGCGCTGGGACACGCTCGGGTAATTGTTGAGCTTTACAAATACTGGACATTTACATTTACAACCGCTTCTCCTAAGTGAAGTCTCAAAATGGCGTCTAAACCATGAAACCACTTGACCGCACAGCTGGGGAAGTTACAAGAGCTGAAGGAGGTGTTCAAATTATGATGGGGGAGAGACATTTTATTTGAGGCCTGTAAAGTTAGTCAGGCGACATGGGTGGGGCTTCTATTTCATACAATTAAATACTCAGATGATTTTTTCATTATTTCCGTGTAGGGTGGTCTCCCCCTTGTATCGCTGATGTTATTTATTTGAGTGTTCTACTGTACCGGTGTGCAGCTCGCTTGCACAGGAATAAATTACAGGAAGACAAGCCAGCAGTCCCTTGTCCAGAGTCGGAGAAGCAGCCAAGCCATGCCACTGTGTAAAAAAAAAAGAACTAAGGAGCTAAAAAATGCATGAGTGCAGACAGATTAGAGTGAGACAGTGAGTGCTGATAATAATGTAGGCTGAGGCGCGTGCTTTCGGGTACACATTCAGCTTTGTAAATGATGTAGCTGGTTTTGATGATGTAGTGGACCAGCAAGGGGAGATAATGGAGTTCCATCAGGATGGGGTGATGTGATCATATTTCTTCATCCCCTGAATGAGAATTAAGTGCCTTGTAGGGTGCCCTACTGCCTTCTAATGTCCATTCCTTGCTATCTCATTGTGTCCAGTTCGGCAAATCACAATAATTTGTATTTCCTCAAAAGAGTTTATTTGTAAATGTACATCAATAAATACAGAAATCTGTGAGGTACTGAGCATTGTTATCTCAAAGTCTGTTTTGAAGTTCTCCGGTTATACTGACTGAGCAGCTACCCATGTCATTATCATATGAATTCATCTTTATTGATATCATAACTACACTTTCACAATTGCTTTATTAACCTTCTTACTTTCTCAGATTTGCTTGAAAATGGACCATTTTTCCACTCTTTCTTCAAACATTTGCCCGGGGGAGATCCTCCCCATTCCAAACCCTGCTTATGATGGTTGGGCTCTCTCATTCGCCACAGGGCACTTATGCACAACTTTTACGCCACACCACCTTCAGATATCACTAACTGTCTCTGCACAACTCAGCATTGCGCCTGCTCAACAGGAGAGGTCCAGTATGATCTCCCAAATGTGGTACCCTCTGAACAGAAATACGAGCAATCACAGACTGGTTTTGGACCTATTGGGCATCTTCAGTGGGTTTACCTTGAGTCCAATGCTACAGGGAGCAAGCGACCCATGTCTGGGTATACCCATCACATTAAGGGCGTCGCATTGAGGAAACCAAAAAAGTGATGGCGAAAGTACTTGAAATCATCTCAGCAACTAGTAATTACTCTGACCATGTTCTAGACCATTGTGTTTTTTACTCACCATGTCACCTCATACAAGAATCAACCTATGCAAATCAGACCAGGTCCGCTCGGAGCGGGTTCTCAAGCAAACCTAGACTGGTTTTAGTCTATTTTGTGCTCTTCAATAAGGTGTAGCTTTAGTCCTATGGCAGAGTGAATAGAGCACCCACGTCTGGGCATACCAATAGCACTCACAGCATCGCTCCGTCTGTTGGGAAGGACTGTTCCCATGAGAAGCAGAGTCAGTACCAATTTGTATAAGGCATGCCTCTGTCTGGAGTGGCATAGATGCTGAATGTTAATGGGTTGGAATGCCACCTAGAGCGACTGCAAGTGGTTTAGAATTTTTGCAAGCTTTCCTCCCATCACCTTTTGTCTGTAAGATATGTCCAGTCATGGGTCTCTTGCTTTCTCTGCCACAGGATTCAAGTTATACCTCACTGCAGAGGCCTACAGAGGGTGAAACTGATGTTGGGCTTCTTTTGTTCCCTTCTGGTGGTGGGCATGGCCAGCAGTTTGGAGTGAAATCTTCACAGCAGTGTCAGTACTGATTTGTATACGGTAGGCCACTGTCAGGATTGGCACATTGGGAGAGTGGCACAGTGAGAGAAAAATGATGGATTGTAATGCTATCTGGTTTAGACTATTTACAGGCATTAATCCTCTCACCTTTTCTCTATATTATGTAATACGCTTTTATAGTTGTTCCTGGCTAAATGATGGGAGCTGTTTCTGACCAACTTCCATTTGAACACCAACCCCTAACTCATTGCGCAGAAGCACTCCTGAGTTTATGATGGGACGCGGGTACATTGTGAATGCTCGGGTGGGATCACTTTTATTACCCTCTCAGATATAAAGCTTTGATACAAATTAATGACGCACACCCATGAATTGTGTGATACAATAAAAGATTATGAGGGTTATTTAAAGTTGGGATGACCTGGGACATCTTTCCAAAATAGAGAGATGTCCACACCACCCTATTTAAAGTGGCTATACGTTCTAAACAGATTCTAAGGAAGGCTCATGGGACGTCCAGGTATTTTTGGCAGATGTCCATTATTCGCCAAGCTCTGAATAATCCCCAATGTAATTTTCTAACAACAAAAATTAACCTGTCCTAAAATCAAGAGTCTTAGAAAAATACTTTAGATAGCTTAAAAATTGATGGCAAGGTGTAGGTTTGTGGTTGCAGACAGTGAGATACATTGTTGTTCCTAGGCCCCATGTGGCCCAGGTGTGTCCTGGTTCCAGGACAGCGAGGAGGGTCTAGGATGATACCAAAGATGGATGACAGAGTGGGACTCCCATAGATTGATGCTGGATTCATCCCTAATGAGAGAAGAAGAAAGGAGGAACCGACTCACTATCCAGCTTCTTCCCCAGGGTGATCTGGTGGGTGCACATTTAGGAGGGTGCAACACTAGGAAACAATTCAGAGGGAAACAGGGCCCCCTCATTATCACAGCAATGCTGGCCCAGTTCCGGAAGTGATAAGAAGTGCCAAGGGCCTTCAGAGGCACCTTAATGGGACCTAAAACTGCTATATGACTAGTATCACTGCTGTAATGGTAGTCCAAAACCGAATGGTGACGATTTACAGCAACAGACAGAGATTAGAAGATAACATTGAAAACTCCATAAAATTAGAGACTGTAAACTCGATGTAAACAAATTACAAAACCCCAGTTCCTTGCTACCTATTGTGCATAGCATTATTCTGACAAGATGGCAATCAAAAAATAGGTTATTCCTATCATTGCATGCATGGTAGAAACAAAAACAAAATCGCAGCTTGGGGACTCCAGTGCCATGAGTAGCATGTGTACCGTGAAGTGATTCTTCAGTTCCAGTTCACTTATTGTGTTTTTATTAAGTCACAAGAACATACATTTGTTTTTGCACATCGTCACTCCATAACTAAAAGCACACATAGTGGAATTATAAGAGAACCAATCATTCTAAAATGTAAATTGTGCAAAGGTAGATACGTGCAGTAGTGCAAACAGTGTGGTGCAAAGTCTGCAAAATGAGTACCAGAACACTGGGGACCGGAAGTAAAGAAAAACCTCGACTTCCTTTCCTAAATCTCCAACATCAAACCATGCACAAATTGTCTCCTTCAGCCAGTCCAGTTTATGCCCAATCTTAACTAAAGTGACTTTTTTCAAAGTGCACTTTATCGGATACTCCCCCGAACCCTGCCTATAATAAATGATCTATTAAATAATGATTCAACATTTATCCATGTAATTCTTCCAGATGCAAAATGTTAAACCAGACACCATTGAAGTGATAAAATAATTCTGTCATAGACATAATATTTTCCATTTTAAATAAACAATCTAAAACTGCAGTGTTATGAACCTCAATGTACCCCAATATAGGCCTAAGTAGTTACACTGCCTTTTACCTACATCTGTCCTACCATCGTTCTACATACTGGGTCTGGTGCTGACCTTTTACCTAGTTAGGTGCTACATGATTGCCGTGTGGTTTTCACTGAAAACTAGCCTCATGTATTATGCATGAGGATTCTCAGTATCACAGCACGATTACCATTTTTTGCATTATAACTCTGTATAAGGGTCACCTCTAATGTCATCCTTGCCCGACACGCCCACAGTACACTTCTAGGTAGAACCCCTAAGGGTACCTTGTGGGTATATAAGCACTATGTCTTCACTGGGCAAACTAGAGGAGAAAGACTTCCAGGCTGACATACTGCCGCGAGACGCTGAGGTCCCTGCATGCAGACACTCCAGCACGCAGTGGTCCGACATCCCCTGGGGGGTGTCCATCTCAAGACCAAGATGGGGTCCTTCGCTCTCCCACATCAGGTAATGGGGTAGGCGCTATCCTAAGGCGATTCTTGGCTATACACCTACATATATGCTAGGTACGTTTAAGTACATCTAGTTAGGGTTGGCATCGTAGGAGTATGCATTTATACTGTTATGTATCTATATGCCTGCACATCTTCACTGTTTTAGCACTATGGTAGAATTCTACCTTTTCTTTACTCTGTTGGTGGTTATAACTGTATACATATGCCTATGTCTCATGGTTTTTGCAGCATACGTATTTTATACTAGAATGGCGCTGGTTTATTGAAAACATCCCCACTGTTTATTCTGTGTATCTCTCTGAGACAAAGTAAGGACGAGTGATTGAGTTAAAAGTACTGTCCTGTTTCAACAATTCCTGAGGGGTCAGGGTTGTCATGTTCGATAGTTGCCAGAAACTATTCGCTCCTTAGGGGATCATAGTGGCACTGTGAGCTAGCTGGTCTACAGACTAACATATTCTGTGGGGGTGTCTGGAATCAGTTTGAACACCAATCCCTTAGTTTATGTTGTCTAAATGCGCAGATCCTATATAGATTTGTAGGAATTACATGACATGGCGCCCAACGTAGGATGCTATGTCGGGTAGTTCCTACAAATCTATATAGGATCTGTGCGTTTAGATAACATGTCCTATGGGGGTGTCTGAAATCAGCCTGGACATCAATCCCTTAGTTTATGTTGTCTAAACATGCAGATCCTATATAGATTTGTAGGAACTACATAACAGCAGGAGATGTGTATTCTTTGCATTCTGGCACAATAAATGATCTCACCACTGTACTGTTGTGACACTTTGTGCGCTAGGACCCTTGCAGTTCTGGACAGACTTAACAAGGAATTACGTAACTTACTTGGAGGTGTTAAGGTGTGTTTATTAACAGTTATGAAGTGATGAGTGTGCAGTGTCTAATTGAATGCTGAGGAATAAAGACGTACAATCCAGAGCTTCGTGTGTGGCGTATTCATTGTGCATGCTCCCGGGCTGGGGAGGATGCTACAACTGCCGACAAAGATGGGATCTGTGCCCCGAAGAAACAAGACTGCTGTCTTTCAGAGAGTGAAATGCTACAGAAAACTGCTGGTGCGTTTCACATGTGCCCAGATCGATGAGAAGTTGTTAGAAGTTGGCATGTGTGGAATCGAAGCCCCACTGAAGTCCATATACAGCGCTCGGAGAAGTTTGAGGCCCTGCAGAGGAGCACATTCGAAAAGCCCACCAGAATTCATTGGTAAGGCTGAAAGAATAAACACTGCATTGCCCCATAACACAGAGCTGGTATCCATGCAAAGGAAACGCTAAGGGCAGTGATTACCTTGTACGAAAGTGCAAGCGTGCTTACCAGCAAGAGCAACGGAAGTGGCACACAAATTCGGATTGGGTGTGATGGCCAGGCCCTGTGTCAAGCCCTCCATGCCTATCATAGAACTCCTCACTCGACAACTGATGAGGTTTCTTGCTATTTGGGAGAGCGATCGGAACTAAACTGCCCCAGTGGACAGTAGAACGATCCTTGAATGCGGATAAGGTTAGTGTTACGGACACTTATCGGAAGTGCCAGATGAAAAGATATGGATATCGTCATCGGCGAGCTCTAGAAACAGTCTTTGATGAAGGTGACTGGGTCCTGGTCAAGCAGAAACGAAAGCGGAAAGCAAAAACTCAGTTTGCTGTCGATCCTTTGAATGTTGTGATGTGCAAAGGACATAAGGTGACGGTGCATCATCCCAGAAAGTCCATCTCACTGGGCCCGTCACACTTTAAGCACCTCCCTCACGGAATCATAAATGAGGCAATCCAGATCAAGCATTAGAACCTGTGCCATCAGTGCACAATCAGAGTGCATCTCAACAGTGAGCGGACAAAATATTGATTTGGAAATGTCGAATTACAGAAATATCGAGTTGTAAATATCTTGAGTGAGAAAAATCGACAGCATGAATATCGTGGTCAAGAATATCGATTTTAAGGTAAGAAATATCATTATTTTAAATATAGAAGTCATTATTATCATTTGCAATAATATAGCTGCTTAAAATGTAGATTTTTCATTGGTGTTATGTATTTTAGTATATATTTTAAATGTATGTGATGTATTTTCTTTGTATAAGAATTATTTATGTTTTTTAATATATCTGTCACATTTTTAGTAGATATCAATTTTATTTTAATTACATTTTGCGTTTTTTAGTTCCGTAGCGGGTTGTGGGTTTATAGGGGGATAGGGTGGGAAGTAATTTAATTATAATCAATTAATGATTATTTTATATTTATTAATATTTATTTTATTGAGATTTTATAGTGTTAATTGTGGGAAGTAATTTATTATTAATTTATTATTGATTGGTTGTTAACTACTATTAATTAATTAATTAATTGGTAATTAATTATGGTAATTGTGTAATTGTTTTAGGTGCTGGTCGTGGAGCTTATAGGGGTACAAGGTGGGAAAGTAATTTTCTTTTTAATTAATAATAAGTTGTTAATAATAATTATTATGGAAACTGTCTAATTAATTTTAGGTGTGGGTTTTGGGGTTTATTGGGGTAATGAGTGGGAAGTAATTTATTTTTGATTAATTAATAATTAGTTGTTAATTAATATTAATTAATTGATTACGGAAATTGTGCAATTAATTTTAGGTGTGGGTTGTGGGGTTTACAGGGGTAAAGGGTGGGAAGTAATTTATGTTTAATTAATCAATAATTTGTTGATCATTAATATTAATTAATTAATTGATATTTAATTTGTTTTTTAATTAATAACATTTCTTTAATTGGTCATTAAGTATAGATGTAGTTATGTGTTAAAAACTTGTTCCACATCTGTGTGATATACCAGTCAGTTATGCACCCCACAAATTATTTCTATTTTGCTTATTAATAAATAACAATTAGTCAATATGGAATATATGTCACCATCAAAGGTTTTCATGCATGCATAGTTGTATAGGGAGGTTGGCACATATGTACTGCAGAATAAATATTGTTATTCTTGGGCTACTCTAGATATTGGACAAGAATGAACATCTGCACAGTAGGAGTGGGGGCACTGATATTATTGACCTTGTTGCAATGCTCATTACACAGCCAAGGCTTTGGCTACTGATCCTCACTAAGCTGT
Organism: Triturus cristatus; assembly: GCF_964204655.1. Taxonomy (NCBI): domain Eukaryota; kingdom Metazoa; phylum Chordata; class Amphibia; order Caudata; family Salamandridae; genus Triturus; species Triturus cristatus. Next base: position 673,367,399 of record NC_140581.1, on the reverse strand, counting down.
AGATGTTGGCACCTACCTTCCATTTTAGAAGTGCTGAATGTGCTTAAAGCATTTAGTCTCCCTGCTAAGAGGCTGAAGAAAGATGCACTAAGGTGGAGACACAGTTGGGTTAGCCTACTGCGAGAGTCCCCCGACCAATTTAATGGCATACCAGGAAAGTCTTGGTGAGGGCAGTCATGAAATAGTGCGCTTGACAAAGCATTGGTGGGCAGTGAGGACTACTATCAAGCGTACGACCGGTCACTAATGCTCAATGGTTAAGGGTCTTACATTAGTGTGTGTGAGTAAAAGAGCAAGGCAGGCACAGTGCTAGGGATTCATCGCTCAAGGCAGAATAGAAATGTGACTCCGCAGTGCTCCTATTACAGATAAAAAAATCATTTTCCGGCCTTTTGCAATTACTTGGCATAGTCACTACGTGGTGCCATAAGGCTGCTGCATTTCCCTTTCCTTATGGGAGGTCCAGCTCTGATGGATAAATGTTTGATGTGGCATTGGCTAACTATAACATTTAAGTCTGCATGTCTTAAAATAACTCGAAGTTGTTCTAAAGTGAAGCACCTGAATGTGAAGGAATCTTCTATTGAGTTCTAAGAGTTGATGGCAGTCAAAAGACAATTACCCCCCCACCCGCACCCAGAATTAGTTGATCACTGTGGGGATTTTGGAATGTAATTACCATCGTCACTTATCTCTATGAGAGTGACTGTCAGTGAGAGACATAGTCAGTCACTGTCTCAACTATATCATTTCACCACAACACACGATGCAAAGTCTGTGCTTGTGCGTGAAATGAACTCTAACCGCTTACCATTGTAGAGGTTTGCCAAGGTTCTCATCAAATAACACAGCATCAGCCACACCTAATGGAACTCATACATATTTATATATATGACATGTGTGAGCAGCAGTAGAAATAAATCTTGTGCCCTGTGATATCTGGAGTCCGTGCCGCTTCTTTTATATATAAATAATCGATACCTAAGATCCATTACATTAGATTTCATTCAGAAAAAAACAAAAAACATTATTTGCACATATATACCATGATTACTCGAGACAGTACACAAGTCAGTCAAATATAAATCATACTGAGTCTTCCGTGAACGATGTTCAGCTGATTTACTACAATAATGTGCTTAGCTCCTTGGCAGTGAAACCCGTGAGTAGGAGGAGGCTGCTGAGGGTGATTCATGCTGCACCAGCATACACTGCCAGGAAGGGCTTTCTCGGTTCTCCAGAGATACTACATTCAATTGAAAGTTCAATGATGTCGTTATAGCCCCCCTTCCTGACTAAAGATGTGCTGAGATCTAAAGGAGACACCTACTCATATTTGAGTTTCCGGAAAAGTCCATAGCAGCTTTAGAAACAGGGCTTCGTTGGGATATAAAATGCATTTTTGTAATATCATTGCGAACTGTGGTGTATGATAAATATTATTAAAAGCAAGTATGCTGGGCAGTGTTCAAACTAATAACAAGTGTCACTGAAATGATGTGGCAGTTAAAGAGGAAATTATGTGGCAGGGATGATTAAATTATGCAGAAAGAAATTGCAAACTATGAAGCATTAAGCAGGATATTGTGTGGCAGTATAAGCCTATTATTTTGTCAGTTCAACACACATTGATACAAAAGGGATCCCACTGCTAGGCAAAATCTAAAGGTTTCTGAAGAAAAGATATATTCACATTTAACTGACACTACTGAACATGTTATTCGCCAACAAATAATGATTTGGTCTTGTGTGGAAGCAGAGGAACACCTTTTTATTAACACTATGCTTTGTAACACCAAACGTCAAAAGAAACCTATATGTGCACACTCTATATCACAGTTATACTTTAGAACTGGTCCTGAGTTTTGGTTTTACTCCGTGTCCACATTATGAATCTCTGGGTGCACCTATTTCTATTAACAAACAGCTTTGTAGAGCAGTATTATACATACTATATCTATAAAGTGTCTCTAGGAGGCACTACTAGATTCAGGACATTGGACCATAAAAAGAGACGTACAATGTTTTGGGTTTTTCTGCACTCTCGGTGCCCTCATCAAGGGGCATATCAACAACAACCGGCGATAATTATCGCTAAGCGCACTTAGCGCTAGGATAATTATCGCCGGCTAGCGTTGATTTTTATCGCTGAGATAGCGTGCTATTAGCAACGCTTATCTCAATAGCGATAAAAATACTCACGTTAACAGGCTAACGTGAGATTATCGCTGGAAACCCAGCAATAATCTCACGTTAGCTTGTTGATAGGGACAGACAAACTTAGCCATGATATCCTCCTTCCATAGGATATCATGGCTAAGTCAGAAAAATACCAGACGTAAAAAAGCAGCGTTAACCGCGGTTAGCGCTGCTTTTTTTGTCTCTAACAGGGTTAGCGATATTCTTGATAATAGGAGAAATGTCGCTTAGCGACATTTCTCCTATTATTTTACTCTGGAATGCCCCCTTTGCATCTCATTAGAGATGCAAGGGGAAGCGTAGAGTAAAAGGGTGCTAACATGCAAATTTGCATGTTAGCACCCTGTTGTTGATAGGGTGCTAGTTTTATCTCTGCTTTTTTGGCTTTTAAAGCCAAAAAAGCAGAGATAAAGCCCTTGTTAATATGCCCCCTAGTAACTTGTATTTAGAATACAATTTGATGTAACACAACTATCTGCAATTATTGAAGCAATGTATGACATATAATCCAATATTTTATTTTTGTGTGAATTACATATAAATATGAATGGACTTTTTTCATGGTGCACACAAAAGTCATTTCCTAGTCCATCAAATGGGGACATTAATGCTTTCTGGGCAAACCACCAGCTTAGTTCCTGAAAACAGCAATTAAGAACCGAAAGGTAGCCAGTTAATCATTGCAGATCGTCTGCCACTGCCCTGCTTTATGCGTGCCCTTTTAATTATGAAGCAACAGATCCGTTTGATCTAGTAACAAAAATCCTTTTAATGAAATCTGCATACTACGCAGCAGAGCGTGGAAGAAGTGTGATAAATACATAGTTACATGAAAAGTGCAGGGGATACACATTCATATTTTGCAGTGCCCCCGCCAGTCTCTAATTGTTATAGGAATCTACTCTTGCATCCATGAAAGACTCCGCCAGAGAAGCAGCTTGACTTTCCATAGGTACCAAAATATCAGATGATCCAAGCCCCATTCAGTGGAACTCCACCGTTTCCACTTCAGGGCAGAAGATGTCTTCAAACTTGTTTGAATTCTGTACCTCCATGAATAGACATCATGCCAAATCATTATAATCATACAATGCTCTAACAACAGTCCTTCACCTCTGTCACATCACACTTCGCTGTGAAGTCTAGACCAGATTCCAGTCCCATCAACAGGAGTGCTTTATTAGAATGGAATGTCTCCCCCCAGGAACGAGAATTTTCCTGTCTCTCATCATAGCCTGAAGTAATTTCAAGATCCTGTTTTTTAAGACATTATTTTCCCAAAGTGTAGCTTTGAAACTGACATTATCAAGACCACCCCATCCATGAACCTGCACGCCGACCTATTCCCTCTTTACCCGATTAAGGGATACTATTCTGACCCAGTAAACGGGGGATGGGCATTGAGACAAGCAGTGTCAAGTGACAGACCGGTGCAAAGAAGTTTAATTAAAAGGACACCGAAGAGTTTGAGTGAAATTAGCACATATCAATGTATTATTTTTACACCTTTCTATTTTTTCATGCAAACAATCCCAGATGTAGGAGGCACACTACGAGTTTTGGTTCTTTTTATAGTCTTCAGATTTTTATGTTCTTTTTTATGAAAATATTTTGCCTGTTTTTTGTCTTGCAGGGTTGAACTGGTAAAGAGAATATGCCGGTCACCAAAAGAAAAGGTGATCTCCATTTACGAACGAGGTAGCGGCCCACATCTGCAAATCCAGAATCGTTGAACCTTTTAAGATCTGCTGTTTGAATAGTCTCCAAAGAATGGAGAAATGCAGGAGCTTGTGCTTGCTGAAGGCAGTGTGTTTTGTAATGTAATGTGATATGTAGCGCTTTGTTTCTCATGCACTAGGAATCTTGCCAACATTACCTGCGGTTGCCCTGGGCTCTGAGCGCTGCTGAGGGTCACATCCTGCCGGCGCGAACTTCGCCACCAGCGCGGCAGTGGGAACTACAAACCCCATCAGCCCTAGCGGCAGGAAGCCGCCACCGCCAGCACCGACTTCCCGCCAGGAGCTGTTTAAAAATCCAGGTCGGTCTCCGCGTCGCGGGACGCGCGCGGGCGGCGCCGGGAGAAGCCCGGGACAAGGGCGGGACCGTCTGTGGCCGTTCGGGGCCGGTAGAGGCCGGGCTGGGCCCAGACTCTTGATTATTGACGGACTAGTAAGTAACCAGTTCCACATACATACACCTGTCCTACAGGTTGTCGCATTTGTTATCATTGATGTTGAAGTCCAAGTCATCTAACCTACCCGGCACAGGGGAAAAGAGGACTATGGATAACTACCTTGTAAAAGTCGTAAACAAGATCAATAAAGATAGAAGACTTTCTTTGGGAAGATCGAGCCCTGAAGTATCCCCAGCGGACATATTAGCACCTAATACTGAAACATCTCTTCTTGAAAATCGTAGGGCTAATACTGAGACTGTAGACGCGAATGTCGATGTACCCCCTGATGTGGATAATGCTGGAAGCATGGATGAACTTATTTCCCTAAATGACTTAACCACCTCACAGATTGTAGTACCCTATCCAAAGACCACCCCAACTCCTTCTCCTATGCAGAGAAGAGTGCGGGCGTGTAGGAAAGCCCCAGTGAAGAGGGGGGTAACTCGTAAGTTAAAGAAGCAAGGTACACCTCAATCAAGCAGGGGGGTTACACCAGACTCGCCAAAAGAAACACCAGGGCTAAATGATAAAACTGAGGGGGTTTTTCTTCATACAGCCTCAATAGGACATCTGGTATCAATCTTAGAGTCTAAACTGGAGGCTTTAATTAGCCCCTTGTTGGCGAAGCTAGATTCAGTTTCCTCAGAAGTAGACAGATTAAAGGGTCTCTTGGATTCTTATGTAACTCGACCTTCCCCTCTGATAACCCCCCAACCGGCCGTTTCGGCCCCTGCGGACCATAATCCAACAGACAGCGTCCTGAACCCCATTTTGCACCCGTCTGGTACTTACAGTAAGGGAACTTCCATGGCCCCGGGGGATAGTAGCCAGTTATGTCAGCCTATAAACGAATCAACCATTGTGTTACCAGTGCATTCATCTTCTACTATAGCCACTTCATCAGGCAAATCATATTCTGCACACACACGCCCACAGAATATTCAGAAGCCTATAGTTGAGGGAGATGCCACTGGGCCTATTAAACACAAGAGAAACCATATTGTTAACCTCCCACCACAGTGTGCACCTTACACAGTAGTATTGATTAATGTCCCTGAGGTCGACTCTTGTATGCTTAACTCCAGGCAGGAAACTCACGACTCTTTAAAAAATAAATCACTTGCCTGGCTCAACAAAAACTGTGGTTTTCCGCTGGCATTTTCTAACGATATATTATCTACTCGCAGAGTTGGTTGGATAGGGGACGGCAGGAAAACTACCAGAGGGGACTGTATTATAGTTAATTTTAAGCACCCACAACACGTGGCCACCGTCCTCCTGAGAGCCGCCTCCTTACCCAACCAGGTTAATTTAGTCTCTGTTAGACCTCTAGGTTATTTTTACAGTCATTTGAATTGCACACAACTGCGACGGCCCCAACAGTACGAGCATTATGAACTTGGTTTAACTAGGGGGGGGGGGTTGGTTGCCCTCCTAGCTTGCCACCGAGAGCCCCGACGTATTTTAATAGTGGGGATACTCACGGAAACGAGCCACCTAGCAGGCAGTGGGATTATACTCTCCCCCTTTTTAACCGATATTCTGCTTTGTCCTCATTGGAGGAAAACGACTGACTGTTCGACATTACCAGGAAGTCGCATGATAAACAGGCTATCTGCGATTTGTCTAATAAAGCAGTGACTGTTCTCTTGCCCTCTTTACCTGAATCTAACAAAGTGGAAGTTGTTAGGGAGAGGATAGGAGCCCTACGGACTCGGATTACAACCTTGCCCTCTACCACAGATTCCTTTTCAAATTCAGATTCTTCCCCTGTAGATCCACTAAACGATTGTATAGTGGAAAATTGCGATCCTAATACAGGTTACCGCATTGTTACGTGAAACATTGCTGGTTTGAAAAGGAAATTAGATTCCCCTTTCTGGAGGGACTTTATTAAAATAGGGTATGATATAATATGCCTTCAGGAAACTTGGTGCGAAGAATCCATTTTTATTGAGGGATACTCAGCACGCAGTTTGAATGCAGTGAGTTCGACCGCTGGAAGAGCCAAAGGTGGCCTCTTGCTTTTAATATCAACTAAACTAAACTCCTGCAAAATTAAAAGTTGTGTTTCAGTGGATGTCTATTCCCAGGTATTATGTCTAGAGTTTGACAAAGGAAAAGATTTGTTGCTGATACATTTTTATAATAATGTATTCACTGCTGACAGAGGTAAAATTCTGACTCTGTTAGAAAAAGAAATTGAGAGGACACAGGCAGCTTCAGGCCATCAGTCAATCGTCCTTTGGTTGGGTGATTTTAACATAAGTCCCTGTCCATTTGCCACGAGTAATTTATGTGGATTAAGAAGGGAATGCGGTAATATGGAGGAAACCGATTGCTTACACTTCCCACATTGCGCCTATGGCACGGCCCTAAATATGATGTTAGCTAAGTTTGACTTGGATATGTTAAGTTGCACGAAAAATAGTACTAACGAAAACTGTCCAACTTTTACTGGAAGAGGAGCCAATTCATACATTGACCACATTTTACTTTCTAATGATTGTGCATACTCTAACTTGTGTGTTAATGAGCAAACTTTAAGTGATCACAATAGTATCTCACTATCACTGCATTGTTGGGGTCACAAAAACATGGATGCCAACAATTGTATTAACCATATTGAGGCAGTAAGACCTAATGGGTTTAGGATCAAATGGACAAAGGTTGTCCCTCATGAATTGTTGGAGGAGGTCCTAAGAAAATGCAACATGGAGGTAAATTATTGTATTGGCGATGAGGTACACTCGCATGTTGTACTTAACCACCTATGTACAATTAATGAAACAATTAACAACCTACTTACAAAACCTTATAGGGGGAGAAAAGAAATCAACACTGGATGGTTTGACAAAAGCTGCACTCAGGCCCTCCATGCTTTAAAACGAGCTTTGAGCTCCAAACCTCGAAACCCTACAATAATTAAAAATTGTCGTGTTGTCTACAAAACATCACTTATTAAGAGGAAAAAAGCTCTTCAAGAGGAGGCCTGGAACAATCTCAGTTTTGCGGCAGATACAAATGATAGTAAACTATACTGGGATACCATAAATAGTCCCTTTTTGAAAAATGATATAGTGCCTGAAATAACCTCTCATGTTGGCTGTAAATCGTGGATGCATCATTTTTTAAATATTTTTAACCCGGATAGGTTAATTTTAGATCCCCCTCAGGATAATGAGTTTACCTGGCCAAGATTACCCTTGGCTATTAGTCTGGACGAGGTCTATGAGGGTCTAAGTAACAGCAAAGGCGCCTGGCCCGGATGGGGTCCCGCTGGATTTATATAAGTCCGAGTTACAACTGTGGGCCCCCATTCTGACCAGGTTCTTTAACGCTACAGTGGAGGGACAGATGCCAATTTCCTGGGGCCAGTCTATAATCATTCCCCTTTTTAAGAAAGGCTCCAGGTCCGAGGCAAGTAACTATCGTCCCATTTCCCTACTAGACGCATCTATAAAAATCATGAGCAGAATAATTTTAAATAGACTTGAGACTTGGCCCAAGGATAATTCGATAATTTCAAAGGCACAATACGGATTTAGGAAAGGACTGGGGACGTTGGAGCAGTGCGTTAATCTAGACCTCCTTATACATAAATATACTGTTGCTAAGGATGGTAATCTATTCCTCTGTTTCGCAGACCTGAGCAGTGCCTTTGATCTTGTAGATCACAATATCTTATGGGACACCCTGTTAGATCTCGGTGCCCCTAAAGAGTGTGTATACTTTCTTGCTTGGCTATACTCCGGACTTTCATGTAAAGTACGTTATGGTCCTATGGGGGAATGCACGCCCTTTTTTAAAGTTGCAAGAGGAATTCGTCAGGGGTGCGTTTTGGCTCCGTTTTTATTTTCCTTATTTATTAATGAAATTGATTCCATTTTAAGCAAATTGCCCTCTGACGCCCCTTTGATTGACGGAAGCGCTACCCCAATTTTATTATACGCAGATGATGCGGTCCTTTTATCACGAACACAGATTGGTTTACAACGTCTTATAGATAGATTTGTGCTATTTATTAAAGATCGGAAACTGGTAGTCAATAAGACCAAGACTTTTGTTATGACCTGTGGAAAGAGGGTGAAATCTAAATCTTCCTTCTTCATTGATAAAGCTAAGATACAATCGGTCAACAGTTTCTGTTATTTGGGGATAACATTTTCTGGAGATGGGAAATGGATTAATGAGGACGAGAACGTGAGATTAAAGATGAATAGAAATACCAGTAGCATTTTTAGATTCGCGGCTAAATTAGGGCAAAGGAGAATGAAAGATATGCTGGCTATTTATAAAGCCAGGTGTATTTCATCCGCCTTGTATGGGGCAGGAGTATGGGGCCACCATCCTGTTAATAGTTTACAGAATGATGAAAACAAGTTTTTGAAAAAATTGCTATGTGCCCCCCCATCAGTTCCTAATTTTCTAACTCATATGGAAGCCGGTATTGACTTCATTATGGACCTAGCTGCATTACGCCCATTGCTACTTTGGCGCTCCATCTGGTCCAAAACAGAGACAGTATTTACACAAACAATTATCAAGGATTGTTTGAACCTTGATAATTTGTCACGTATACCATGGCTGAGCTATATTTATTACTGGTTTAATCTTCTGTTTGATTGTAATATTCGTCTGAACCCAGAAGCAGCCGCACTGATACCAAAGAAAGATATAAAATTGAGGTTTCTAGCATATAAGAATGCGGCTAGAGAGAATCAGTCTAGTAATTTAACAACCGTTGCTTCTTACCTTGATTTGAATTTAAGGAGAGGTTTCCAGACATATCTTGAGATTGTGACTTATAACTCCCACAGATTTGTCCTAACCCGCCTAAGGCTAGGGATTGTGCACCATTTAGTCTCATTTCCGGACATGAAGATTAAATCCAATATGCTGTGTCCTTGTGATAATATTTCAAAACAAAGCTGCTGTCACTTTTTACTGTTCTGTAAATTTTATTGTTATTTTAGGAAATTTTATCTTAAACCTATCCTTTTAAAACACAAGATTCGGTCTACCAAATCAGCAATGAAGTTTCTAATAACTCTGGAAAGTCCTGATACCTGTTTTTTTGTGGCATCTTATGTGCTAAAATGCATAAATATAAGGAAGTCTTTAGTCTGTGTTGTTTAGTTTTATCTTGTTATGTACTTTGCACATTTAGGTATCGCTCAGACTTTTATATGAACTTTATAGTTTGAGTGAATTCTGGATGAACATTGTATCTTTGTTATTGTTATTATATATAGCATCTTTGCACATCTGCACACATTAGTCACTTTATATGGAACCTGTATTTTGTTAAAAATATAATGTTGATGCTTTGCTAGTAAATTAAGTTTAATTCTGAACTATTCAAGGAAGCACTATGCACTTTAATAATGTTTTTACATACTGTTTTCTGTCATGTTCAGCATAAAGATATTTTAGTTTGTAATGTTTTTAAGTGTTGTGTTCTGCTTATATGGTTGTATTTTTACATACCGAATAAAGCTTTTGAACTGAACTGATGTAACATTGAATTTCACTCTATTCCTTCCCTATAAAAAACATAAGAATATTGATACATTCCAGAGACACTGGGCAAGGAAGAGGTTCATAGGCCATGCTTCAGGGGAGGGACTAACACATGAAGAGGTAGTGAAGATGGAATGTGCCGACCACAGATATGCAAAGAAAGGAGAGTCACAATGACGCCAACCAGTGGTAAGCACTGGTTGGGTCTAAGCCCCCCTTTAAGTAAACAAAATGTCCTGCAAGAGAAAGTGCTTGCACTGGCTTGGGCTAGATCTAAAAAAAACATGCTGTTGCCTAAACGTGATGGCCATATGCCTGCCATGACATTTTAAATTGACATGATAATTGTAACCATTTCATATATTTTTAATACATTACAACAAATGCTTTCTCACGTTTGTGTACACGTTTTTAAAGCACATCACAGGAAAATGCGATTCCTATCAGAGCAAAGAAACTGTAGTATTCGTGGTAAAGTACTGTAAACCATAGACATAGTTTAAACACACAATGATGACATAAAAAATAAAAGATGAAGAATGGAAAGACAATTCTTTGTTAAATTTTTGTCCTTACGGCCTGTGATATAGATACACTTCCTTTTAGAGGAATGTGCATATAGGATCGAGGGAATGGCATGCCTCACAGTGCAAGAGAGCCAGCTGCTGCTGTCTCATTGCCCCACGGTGTATGATTTGATGAGGAGAAACGGAATTTTAATGACAGCTCAGTAAATCAGTTGAGTATGAGGACCTCCCCGAAGCATCTCTATTTATCTATATGTGCATGTATGTATTCTTTTTATCACAAGGGGCTAGCATAAAAGCAAAAACTATCTCTAGGCAAGAACTGAAAAGCAAAGCTAGGTGTGCTACAAACAGTGAATTCTGAGACAAGAAAGATCTCTGCTCTGTGGTGCATGCCTAGTCACAGTGAGGCAGTGTGGTACATTGGGTGGGTCTCAAAGGGCATCAGTGTTCATTCATACTACCTCCTCAGGGCAAAGGCGCTGCAGCAGACATGCCCCACCTCCCCAATGTTAAAACCGCAGGGTGCGTGCAATCCCACATGCTTTAACCTAGTGAACCATTTTCAAATAAACACTATGCCGCTCACAGGAGCAACTGAGGAGAGGGTCTGATAAACACATGAGGCAAAAGACTTGTGATGGCAGGTGAGGACCAACAAGCGTGGGAAGACCAGCCGCTGCCCGCTGCCTGGTGCCCGCTGTGAGGGAACCAGTACTGGAAACATGCTCCAAAGGTCGGCACCTGAAGCTGCTCCTTGCATGGAATTTTAAACAAGCATTTGCAATGCAATAGGTCTCGCATGTACGCGAGTTTAAGCTATTGGCATTGTAAATGACAATGGCTTTTATTTATGTTTTAAGAACCAAAACATAAATAAAAGGCATTGTTATTTATAATGCCAATAGCTCAAACTGCGTAAATGCGAGACCTATTGCATTGCAAATGCTTCTTTCCAACTGTAACTTCATAAGATCAGAGAATAACCAGTTCTAAAATCTGGTTAGTCCTAATGTTGGCTGTCAATGAGAGCCATACATAATAGTAAGATGACTTTGAGAATGCAAATTCTTTAGAGTCCACAATTAGTTGGAGGGCTTACATGGCTTATAGATGTTTTTGAATAGCGGTGTATATGAAAAGTACTTTGGTAATGTGATGAGATTCCGAGGCGTGTTACAAACTAATCACATCAAACATTTCGCTGAACTTTTAATTTTGGTTGAAGCGGAGAGATTTGTGAGGAGCAGTGTGACATTTGGATGTCATTTCCAAAACGTCCTTATCAATTGTCATCTGTCTTCTACCAACTGGGTAAGTTTATGTGGCACTGGGACTGGGTCCAATCAGAATTGGTAAACGTGGAACCCATGAAGTCAACAGGCTCCTGCTGGGACAGGAAACTAAGATGTCATCCTGTTTTCGAGGAGGCATGACCCATGGATGACCACAGACGCTAAAGTAGTGCGTCTATAAATTTCCCAGAAGCAGAGATAACACAACCCAAGGATAACTTTGAACACCATAGTAGTAGGCTTATTGTGTCCCGCTAGCAGCAGGGGTGTGGTATTATATGTGTAACCACAGATACCACAGAAATGGGCCATTGGTGTTCACCCAGAGATAGTAAAACAATGGTGCTCTAGCAGCAAACTGTAGGTAGAATTAATAAGAGGATGAAAGAGGTTGAGACTTGAACATACCTTTGGAGGTGTTTGTAATCACTGCTATGTGAATGACGATAGGGTGTAATAACACAGATGTTTCAAACGTAACCAAAGAGAAAGACCTAAAAATAAATCTGTTTCACTGCAACTGACCCCAGATTTCAAGTCGAAAAAGTGGTAGCTTGTTTAACTCATCATGCTCACCGAGATGTTGGCCATGACTTGCCTCTGCCGTGAGTATACTTACATTTAGAGGCTAAACAATAGAGCGCCCGGGATTTGTCGTAGAAGTTTATGACATTATTCTCCCATCAGACATGTTGTCTTACTAGCCTGCTCCGTTTCTCCGTCGCGCGCACTACGCAGTCACGACCATAATGCGATGCTTTGCTAATATGTTATCATTTACGCAAAAAAAATATTCCAAAGCAGTTGAGAGAGAGGGTGACATGGTCCAGACCGGATGAACTCGACGAGTTCTCCTTGCACAGGCAGACGCCCCTCTTCTTCACTTTAAAATCTTACCAGTAAGAATTAATGACCTGCTGCCAGGGACGGGCACATGTCAGTTCTTCAGAAGCACATGGAGCAGGTTAATTTAATCAATTCTGTTGCACGGAGAGAGGGCTCTGCAGGGTTTTGGGCCTACGTTCTATTCAATCAGTAGAAGAGCATTCTGGGAGAGAAGGAGGGGTGCGTATAAAATAACCTGGAAATAAAATGGGGTAGAAAAGAGAGAGTAAATGGGATTAAATTAGGTGGGAGGTCGAACTGCCAATTTAAAGGGATCACTCTATGTAGGAAAATGAAGAGGGGGCAAGAAATAGGGAAAGAGAGTGAGAGAGAGAGAGAGAGAGTTGAGAGGGAGAGTGAGAGAGGGAAAAATAAAAAAAACAGCCAGAAAGGAGATACAATTAAATTGGCTATACAGGCAGAAAAAAGATGGAGGTAAAAGCGAGCAGTCAAGGAATGATAAAGTGATGCCTTTTGCGGTCTGAATTAATAATATAAAGAAAAGATGGAGAAGTCAGAGTGAGTGGTGAGAACGGAAGGGTGACAAGGGAAAGGGAAACTGGGAAGCAAGAAAAGAGAGAGTGAAACTAAAAATCAGCGTACTGAAATTGCTTTGCACTATCGTTTCTAGGAGTCCCGGCCCCAGGATTTTTGATCTGAGAGGGCCACGATGTAGATTCATTGTCTACGAAAATGAAGGGAGAGCAGGACGCGGCCGCGATTCACAAAAGCATTAAAATACACAAGCTTTGGCCATGCGGCCGCGAAAGCGAAAGTGATCGCGATTGCGATCGCGTGCTGCGGAGGAAAGACACATGGCGCTGCGCGCGAGCACGTTCACGTGCACTGAAGCTTTAGGCCACGGCAGCACTTTGAAAAGCCTGTATGCAAAATGTCTCGGCCAGACCAGCTCATGCGCTGGATCAGGCGAGACCTAAAAAGACACGTCCCATGCCTGATGGACAGGCCTGGTCCAGTGCCAACATGCGATGCACTTTTATTGTACCGGTTCCAGACCCCACTCTAGCAATGCCTGATCTTGTTAAGGTTCATGAAAATTTGGGTGCCCGACCACATGTTGCAAAATATTCAGCAATGTCCATCTGTTGTAAGGGCTGAAGCGGGCCTAGGGACAACGTGATTAGTCAAACAAGGACCAAAGCAGACTCAGCAGGGAGGCAGAGGGATGAGCTGGTGCATCACTGAGGGGGAACTCCCACCTCTTCTTCTCCCAAGTAGACATTGATGTCAGGAGATGGCAGTGGTGTGCAGGAAGAGAAATTGACATTGATTGGGGAGCACTGTAAAGGTGACACAGGAGAACAGTGACAGAGTGGGCAAAGAGAGGGCTCGCATAGGCAGTTGGGGGTATTGGATTGCTGTCATCACGGTGAAGGACTTCAAACATCAGTGCTCTCAATCCAGTACCACTCGCCAGCCCCAGATCCACCCTATGAATTCTCTCAAGCACTTAGAGGCATGCACTACACATACAAACTCAGGCCAGAAACCCTGGAGAAGTTTTCTGAACGAATAAACAAAATATTATAAAGTGACAGGTTTAGTGCCAAACAGAAAAGTAAATTGGTCATTTTCATGCAGTCATTTAAAAGTAGGAAAGATAATAGGGTGCGTGCAGCCAATGTTTCTTTTCATTAAGATTAATTTATAAGTGCATATAATTGTGTATCGAAATTACTTCTGGTCGTTTGCAGTCTAGAGGCTTTGTAAATAATAACTTTTTGTTTCCACAACTCAATTCCAATCACTTGATTGGCCTTGAAAGGAAGGTGGGAAGATCTTACTGTCCCACGGACTAGCTAAAGTGCCTAGATACCTGCTTCTATAAACAAAGCACTATACAGATAAAGTCTATAAAGCGATAACGCTTTTTCTCTGTAATTCTTCTGAAAATAACATATACAAATGCACACATGTGCGCACTGAACTAGTTACTGTTGAAGCCACTCACGGTGGATCAGGGTCTCAAATATGTTAATGCACACCGTACCACGGATCACCCTTGATGCTTTCCAAAACCCCTTGATAGCCGAATGGCCTCAGCAGCCAGGCTAGACCCACCTCAGGGTGATAGCCCACCAACAATCTTCCTCTCGAAGGAAAGACACAGGGAGAAGTCTGAAAGAGGCATATAGATGGCACACTGGCTGCATCCATGTTACTGTTACAGACGTGAGGTCAGCGTGTTTGGAATTAGCTATCTCTGTGCTTCTGAGTTGCAGTGGGACCACAATCTCAGAATTGCTAAGGTGGAAGGGGTAAAGTGAGACTCAATATCTGTGCAGGATCATGTACAGTATAAAAATTAAAGGTTCCTTGATATAGCACGGGCTCAGGAATCCTAACCTGGAGCAATTGTATGCATACCCATACAGTAATACCAGTATTTTTGTATTGTAGCCAATAGCCATACCTTAACAAAGCTCAATCAAAGAAGGATGATGAGGAAGCAACAATGACGGGGGAAGCAACAAGAAAGAAAAAAGTACCTCAATCTTAGCACAAGCAGCCGAAGGACGCTAATAAAGCAATTAATCAGTACTTGGTCCATGCTCCATCAAAGGGACAAGCACATGAAGAAGAAAATGAAACCGGTACACACTGACCAATTAGAAGCTTGGACAGGATAGCGATGATGAAGCCAACCAATGGTTAAGTGGCTCTGAGATACCTTTAATTTTCTTTTTGTTATTAACAAAAAACCTTGCAAGCGACTCATTCGAAACCTAAAAAGACTTCCACTTGTCTCATTCTGGCATTAAAGCTGCACATTTCTGGTGAGTCTACTAAATGCAGTAGTAAAGATTTGATTTCCAGCTCCAATTCTACTCAAACACCTATACATTTTGCCTTTTATTGCAGCTACCAAAAGAATGAGCAAATATTCATTTTGCACGACATTTTGAGTCTGTGTCCTTGAATTAAGCTTCATTTTATGTAGCATCTTTCAGAAAGTAGAGTAGCTACAAAGCTGCAAAGCGAGTTAAATCGACGTGTAGCACTTGTTTCACAGCGTAGGACACAGTAATGTTATTAAAAATGGACGATTTTTATTACATTTAAGGGGACAAAATGTACAGGCCGACATAACATTCACATCCAATGCCTTCTTGTCTAAAGACCCACCCCCTTGCTGTTTTTGTTCACACAATTAAATCAAATTCTTGCAGTTGCTACATCAGTTACTGTAATTGGCAATGCATTCTTGTTATGCAATAAAAAATATATTCCAATCGAAAAACATATTTCAATTTCTAGCCTGTTAAACCATGCAAAGCTGGCATAAACAGTGATTTAGCAAAGGAGAGTATACAAAATAGTTCAAAACGAAGCGCACTTTAATCAAGATTGCACTAATAAGGTTACAAGATTATAATACATTAAAACATATCCTCACATTACTGGGGTTCGGTCAACAAACATGGCGCACTTGGGAAATTATTGGCAACCACCTTTGAGATTCGGTAATAGGCGAACTGGTTATATTTTGACTCCTTAACCATTATCCTCTTACGTGTTTCATGTCATTTAATATGCAAGCACTTAAATTATGAACTAAGTTTCTTTGGTAATTGTAAATTGTATTGAAATAGAATATGCTACACCGAAAAAGGCATAGAAGCACTTTGTGCATGTAAGTTAAAGTTACAAGTGAAAACCACTGGATTTACGAGGCCCATGGACGTCCTTTAGGGGTCGCCAGGGGTTGCAACTGCGCCCCCTGGCTTGCCCCTTTCTATCCCTGGCACTGCTTTGCGACCCCTGGCCTCAGAGATGGCAAAATCAGTGCCAGGAGCACAGGGGCAGCTCGACTGCCAGGAACACTGGGGCAGCTCGACTGCCAGGAACACTGGGGCAGCTCGACTGCCAGGAACACAGGGGCAGCTCGACTGCCAGGAACACTGGGGCAGCTCGACTGCCAGGAACACTGGGGCAGCTCGACTGCCAGGAACACTGGGGCAGCTCGACCAAATGAACGCTGGCCGGAGCTCCACTTGCCTGGTTTCTGTCCATTTGTTTATTTTATGAATTGTGAATAATATTATTCACTATTAGTGTAATAGAAAATGGAGTACATTAGCTGGAATATGACCCTATATGGAAGCTAAGGTAAGTAAAAAATGCTGTTAAATGTATGTTGTAGGCATGCTGGCGGGCGAGAGTGTGTTTATGTGCACAAGAGTGTGTGAGTGTGTTAGTATGTGTAAGCATGAGTCAAAGTAAAGATCAAATGTCATGAGATGTCATTTCCGCTACCCCTGGCATTGACGTCTATGACGAGGCTATGGAATTTACAAAAAGTACACACCCACTCTTAATACCACTTAATCATGCAGAGTATTAGCCTACAATGGTGTAATATCAAAAGTGAGAGAATTCACTTCCAGGGACCGGCAATGAGCATTCCAAGGCCACCATGCATGAAAACGTTGGAATTTGACGAGTTTGCGAATATTCACAATTTCTTTAATCCATTCCCACCCAGCGAATGGTCTATCTAACATAGGGAGTTCTCCATGAAGAAAACAGTTTCTCAAAAGGCTGTAAATGTATAAATGCAATGTCATTTCCCCATACACAACTGTGTGCTACAAACAACTACATATGTAAAAAGCCTCTCCAATTATCATAATTCAAAATTCACAAAGGTTTTCCAATAGTACTGCTAGAAACTTGTGACTGGACTTGCTAAACTTTCTAAGGAGTATGCTGAAAAATCCTTGTTGAATTTCTGATACCTGTAAATCGGCACTCAGGTAATGTTGGTGACCTGCAGGCTCATATTTGTGAATGCCTTCGAGAGCAGGCCACACAGCAGAAAGAATCACGTTTTACAGTAATGTTTGTTTCTTACATCTGGAAGTACTAATTTCCTGGCATTTTTTTGTGTAAAGAGTTATGTCTATTTAGGAACAAGGGGGCTTAGTTACAATACCCTTGCGCCGCCGGTGCATCACTTTTTATCACATAAAAAGTGATGTACCGGTGGCGCAAGTTACTTGTAAATAAGCCCTAAAATTTCTAAAATATGGACAATCTTTGAAATAACTAAAAAACTTAAATATAATACAAAGCCCACAAAACAAAAACCATGGGGCAGATGTATTTTGCATTAATAAATGCAGCAATAATCACAACCACTGCATTTGCGACCACAAAACAGCCTTATCAAATGTACAAAACTAATTTTACGAGTCAGATACATTATCTGATTCATAAAATGAGTTTTTCTACCCATTCCGGATTGCAGTTTGGAGAGTCTTGAAAGGAGCATTCCTTTAAAATTATGATTTGATCAGACGCGGTTCCTGGAGGGAGTGCTGCGGGGAGGTGGGGCGAGCCAGGGGAGGGACAGGGTGTGGGATAGTAAACTACGGCATACAGCCGAACGGAGTTAAGTACATAAATAAATAAATAAAACTAATTACATTGAGCGCGCTGCAATGCCATTTGCGTTGCAGCGCACACAATGTAATTTGTTTTATTTATTTATTTAAGTACTTATCTCTTGTCGTCCGTATGCCGTAGTTGACTACCCTCCCACCCTGCCCCTCCCCCAGCCCGCCCCACCGCCGCCCCACAGCACTCCCTCCAGGAGCCGCGACTGGATTTGATATTCAATGCATCACCAGCTTAAACAACAATTTTGCACATAAATCATTGATCATTTACCAAAACCTCAAACAAAATGATAACTTACAGAGAGAAGGAATATCCCTTAGGACCCTTCTCCCTATGGGAATCATTTTAGGAGCCTTAGAGGGAGGAGGCGGTGGTTCACTGGACCACTGCATACTTGTCCTAATGTTTCTCCAAAAGGAAACACTTTTTTTTCGGAAACAGCACCAGTCCTTTAAAAGAACATGGGAGCATATGTATGAAATGAAATGAAAAGGAGGCTTATAGAGCGCAAAACATTCACACAAAGGAATCAAGGCGCTAGCTCAGCACAAACCAGATAAGACCAGTAGAGACAGCTTCAAAGATTAAAAAGTCACGTCTTTAATGCCTTCCTAAATGGCAATAAGTGAGTTTCTTCCTTAAGCCGCACCGGAAGAGAGTTCCAAAGTCTGGTCGTACTGACCAGAAAACTCCTTCCCCTCCAGGCGCACTTTTTAAACCTGGGAACTACCAAGTTGTGAGAGTGAGCCGAACGGAGCTGGCGGGCAGGAACATAAGGCTGCAAATTATTTTTTTAAATGCTGGACCAATATTGTGAGTGGCTTTGAACGCAATGCAGAGAGCCTTAAACTTAATCTGCCTTTTCACTGGCAGCCAGTGAAGCTTTTTGAGCGCTGTAGAGGCCGATTTATGTTTTGGGATATTCATCAAAAGGCACGCTGCAGCATTTTGCACAATCTGCAACTTTTTGAGGCAATTTTTGCGGAGGTTCATAAAGAGCCCGTTACAATAGTCGGCTCTGGATAAAACGAGTGCCGAAACCATTAATTTCCTCAAGTCAATTGGAATGAATGGAAGAATCCTTCTCAGTATTTTTAAAGTATAGAAGAAGACAGAAGTGACCTGATTAACATGTCCTTCAAAGGAGAGCATAGAGTCAAACGTAACACCCACGTTTTTGACCAGATTTTTTGGGTTGGGTTGGGTTGGGGAGCTGACCAAACTCTGAGGGCCACAGAGCGAGGGCCCAGAATTTAGTATGGTTGCTGAAAAGTAAGACTTCAGTCTACAGGGACTTAACGCCACCAGAACATCACTTTTTAAGACGTTCTGGTGGCGTTAAGTCCATCGCCTTATTTACAAGGTGGTGTTAAGCCACTTAATTTGACTTAACACCACCTTGTAAATAAGGCCCCCTTTCATGACGCTACACTTAGCATGAAAGGGGCAGGCAACGGGTGTTGCAGTGTGCGTTTGATCATGCCCCCTATTTATAAGGGTGGAGTAAATATAGAACAGAGCCAAAATTAAGACAAAAAAAAACCTGGTCTTAACTTGACGAAACAGGGAGAAATTATTTCTCCTCGTTTTTGCTGTTTCTATGTGTGTGCATTGTGCAGTGCACTAAGAAACAGCAAATCGCCATGAATGATTGTTTATAAACAATCATTAAAATAATCACAATCTGCAACTTCCATGTGTGCTTCACAATACAGCACACATAGGAGTTACAAATCACCATTTTGGATTGTTTATGTGCAGGAAGGGAACCCAACGCAGGCACCCATCCACTATGGTGCAAGAGTGCCTGTGTTGGTGCTAGGTAGCTTAATTTAGTGTCAGCGCTAGTTGAAACGCAGAGGTGTGCCATATCATTGTAATATGGCTCCTCCCTGTGTTTTTTAACTGACCGAGCATGGCGTTAGCAATTTTGGAGCTAACCCGTGCTTTGCCAGTTCATTGAACATATGCCCCATGGGCTGTTTAAGGAAAAAACATTTTCTGATTGGAAGTGCAAACACAGGGATGGTGGTCTCCAGTAGCTCGCAGGACCCCATCCCGTTGCTTGTAGCCAATCACAAGGTTGCAAGATGTGATCTGTCCGATAATATTAATTAGGAAGGTCCTTCTGTGATCCCTGTGAATGGTGATTTTGCGACACAACCTCTTAGTACATACGCTGCTTGGCAAAACCAGTCTGTTCATAAAAAAAAACAATGCGTTGTTTGACACCACTTTTTTGCAAACGGACTCACTACATCTGGCCCCAGAATTGTAAGGTTTGTCAGACTGCTTACTTTTTACATCCACATCGCTATTGGATTACTTGAAATAGGGGGGCCCAATTCCTTAAAAAATTCGAAATGTACTCTGTTAGGTGTATACCTGTGCTTCGACTAAACCTCTGACTGTTTTTACAAACCCCTTTTTAATGGTATCCGCCTCTCCCGTACCTGTGAGCATATTTGTGAACACATAGTATTTAATCATGCTGGTGGCATAATATGTGTGAGTAAAGCATAAGTTCACATTTTGTAAATAACATGAATTTGTACTTGTAAATCAAGCTGTTTGTGCCCTGAAGTCCATATTAGGTGAAAAAAATGGCTTTGTACGCCTGTAAAAAGATAATTAGCGCACCATCATATAGGACACGTGGCGAACAAATAAAGTTTAGGGTGGTACTACTTTAATTCAATCACCATTACAGTTACAAAGAGTTCTGCACATAGGAAAGGTTGCATTGTTTCAGATTGCTGCTTTTACACAGGTGGCGTCGTTGTAATGAGAGGACCATTTATTGTATTACTCTGCTGCACGCTCACCTTTGACAGGAGTCAAAAAGCACAGCTGTCAAGTACACTCTTGCCTCATCAAGGGAATGACACATTCAACGCAGAACTGAAGCAAGAAGCGCAGGCGTTGAATAGGGACTCGGTGATTGTAGTTATGCGGCGCCCACGTTAGTCAGCAAGGCACAAAAAACACACAAGCGCTTTCCATTCACTTTCGAGAAATCAGACAAGGCCGTGACGATTCGGAATTCAGAATCACGAATGAGAGTTTGGAGCGCGCGTGGTGTTCCAGCCGCCTGTGGTGATGGAGGAACATTGACAGCCTTTGGCTCACCAGCTCGTTTCTGACAGGAGCTCCCGCGTCCATGATGCTTAACCCATAGGGCGCCTAGTCAGTGGTCCTTCAATAGACCATAAGAGGGGTGTGGGCACCCAAACTGCTACCAACATATCAGGTGATGGAACTATGGTTCATAAACAATATGTATTGGAAATTCAACTTCTTCAACGGGTCGATAAAACTAACAAAAAGTAAAGACATGAGCAGTAGTATTCAAAGTGGGTAAATTCAATGAACAGAGGGCACGCTTGTGTAAAACATCAGGGAAATCCAAAAGTCAGTTATATAGATAGCTTAATGGAAATGTAGCGTAATTCGCACAGTTATGAAGAAGTGTTGTGTTGGCGGAAATGGCCATTCCTACCTTTAACTTTTTTTTCGGGGCGAGGCGAGTTTTTTCTTGACTTGAAGATATCAGAGTACCAGTTGCGATACGGAAAGACACATTCATTTTTTTAGGCACTGGGAGGTTAAGTGATTTGCCCAGAATCACAGGATGTTGAGCATCCCTGTCGAGACTCGAACATAGTTCCCCAGCTTTGAGGTTGACCGATCTAGCTGTTAGGCCACATCCTCAACCCAACTTGACGGAGATACACCCGTCATGTCGCGCTCCAAATAAAGGCATCTTTGCTTCTATCTGGTGTACTCTTTACTACAGTTTGGCGATGAGGATGCAATTCGATCCCATTTGTGCAAAGCACAATGGATTAGCATCCCCTTTAAGAACGATCCTATGAGTGAAACCCTTATGTGGAAATTTAGCGTGCAAACTGAACATCATCTGCGCCATCTTGCCTCTCCCCAGCGTCACGCACAGCGAATGCGCGGCCGCCATTTTAGACACCCCACTCTCTCCCCACTCATTGTCAATCGTCAGCGCGGTCCCCTTGGCGCTGCGAGCATCCCCCGCGCGCTGGCCACCCCCGCTCTCTCATACAGGCCATAAACCCTCTCCTTCTGCGCGACCCTGCTACGGAACCACTTCCAACCGACAACCCATACATGGTCATGCCTCTCCTTTGATAACCCCCTTCCTCTGCGCCCCATTGTCTGAACTGGTCCCAGGCCATCACCTAGCCCTGCGGATGCAGTTTACTGCCCCTACTGTAAGGGAAACACCCCACATCAAAGGGATTACAGTAGATCAAAGCTCCTACCCCCTGAGACCCGGCCAGTTGCACACACCCCGGGAATTAGCGGAATTCCCTGCTGCGCGATAGCCATCTCCCACTGCGGGAAGGGTGGGAACTTCTACTGTATCTATGTGTGGGATCGGATCTGAACCGGGGCTCCAGGGGATATTCCCCCGTACTTCAAAAGAATCTCAAGAATGTACTATGTGTAATAAAGCAATAAACCAGTGTATAAGAGACCAGGTCTCAGAGATGCGGTTAGAGCACCTCGTGACGATACCTTGCTGTCTGATCTGATGTGTTCTGCTCCGACGGAATAAAACCTTGTTTCCTGCCTTCCAGTCTCCGGCGCCTGCCTCTTTTATTGGTAAATTATCGAGTGGTATGAGAGGCGATTATCGCCGGGCAAATACTTGGAAGGTTATCGACTGAAACTGCCGCTACCATTTAACAATTGGCGTCCCAAACGTGGGGCCCATCAGCGACACGTGGATCCAGTGGGAGAGGTCCCGACGACAGAGTGAACGACTGCAACGATCGGGAGAGCTCCTGCCCAATAGACCCTCGTCTGGCAGCCGATCATCCGAACTTCACTGGTTCCGAGCAGACCTCTCTCGAGTGATCTACGGTCCTGACTGGGAACCATCAGGAGTGCCGCGGCAAATACGGAGAATAGAGGACGATCGGGCGCTGGAGGCGGAAGACGAGAAACTGTCCATGCGGTCCGGGTAAGGTCGTGAAACACGACAAAAGTGCGAAATAATTGATTGATTGTTTGAATACTAGTATTGCTCATTGATTGTTCTTTTTGAGATATTCGCTGTCTACAAACGGGGAGGAGTAGAAATACTCTCTCTCTCTCCCTTTGCAGATAGTGAAGGGTAGGTAACGCAGACTTTTGTCCCCATTGAAACCCGTCGTGCCTATCTTTATCTCCCCATTGATTGATTGTCCGAACATTGATTGTTTTGAAGAATAGTGCTTTTTGAGATATTCTCTGTTTGCAAATAACGTAGAATAGGAATATTCTGTCTAGTCTTTGCAAATAGTGAAGGGTAGGTAACGCAGACTTTTGTCCCCATTGAAACCCGTCGTGCCTATCTTTATCTCCCCATTGATTGATTGATTGATTGTCCGAACACTAGTTGTTCGATATTGGTTCTTTGGAGGTATTCTCTGCTTACAAATAACGAGGAATAGAGATATTCTGTCTAGTCTTTGCAAGCAGTGAAAAGATAGGTAGTGCTGACTTTTGTCCCCGTTGAAACCCGTCATGCCTATCTTCTCCCCACTGATTGGTAGTTGGTTCTGCCCGGACCGCTTATTAGAGGTGAACCACCCGGCTCCACTGGAAGGCACCCCTAATAAGGACATGTTCACTAAATATGGACTAGTCGCTGTGGCTTATAGCAAGCTGTGGCATAAATATACCAAGAAGGAGCCCGAAAGTCAGTGGCCACTGATGGGATCCTTCGACGACCATAAGATAGAAGCGCTAGAAGTAGCTCTGCGTAGCAATAAGACAACGCCTACCATGCTTGACAGTATTGGCATGTGGCGCAAAGAAGCGACGCAACGGAAAAAGAGGGAAGAAGTAAAAGCAGAAAAGGAATTACGAAAGGCAGCTCACCTTGCCGCTAAAAAGTTAGAAGAAGACATAAAGGAGAGAAGGGAAACTAAACTAAGACAGGAGCCCGAAACCTCAGACCAGTACGCTGTTAGGACCCCTTCTTTGCTCTACCCTGTGTTGTCCTCCAAGCAGCAAACGAATGACGAATTACTGTTAGGTCCCCCGACCATTTACATGCCCCCTCCGTATGCACCCTCCCAACCAGTAGTGCAACACCCACAACCCCCGAACACGAACGAAGGCAGTACAGGGGCCTCGGCCCTCACGGCCTCCGCGCCGGCTGAGCCTCTTGTACTGAACCCAACGTCGGCTATAACGCTAGATGACCATGAGATGAGAAAGAACGATTCCACCAGAATGAATCGATTAACCAAGGATGAACGAGCAGGAATCGATAGGATAGTAGGGACGCTGGTGAAGCGAAAAGAAAGTGAGGAGTATATAACGGATGTGTATAAATCGTATGCCGACAACCGCAGACGACACTTTGTCGTACGGCTCTGTTATCACGCCCTGAATGCATATGAGGATAGGTACCACGATAAAGGTCCCGAAGGCTTAGCGGCCCTATATAGAAAGATAGACATCGGGGAAGAAAGAGAGGGCGATGTAGCGAACCTCTTCACTCGTACACTCGAGGTCTACCGACATCTTAAAGAACATGGACAAACAACCGAAACAGAAACCCCCATAGCAACTAAACCCAAGGGAGGAAGGGCCGATGCCATGATGCCCATTAAAGAAGCTGCCCCCTACTGGGTCCCCCCACGGGGTCAGGGAACACACGACGACATCAACCACCAAGATGCGAAGGGAAGGGTTGTATATAACTGGGTCTACCAGCCGTGGGACCGGCAAGATATTTTGACCTTTAGAAAGACCCTACCCGACTTGAGAAAGAACCCGACTGCCTTCTACACTGAATTAGGTACAGCCTTAGGCTCAACGATAATGACGTTAGCAGATATCGACTTGTTCTTTGGGCTATGTCTGCCGGCTGATGTGTGGAAACAAATCCGGAAAGTTGACCACGCTGAGCCGTTCGGATATACCTGGGTACAACTCGATACCATAGATAAACAGCGAGAACCAGGACAGAAACCCCCGAAAGCCATCCTAGAGCTCCCAGATAAGATTGTACAAAAGCTGAAGACTCTAATCCCTGAAAGAAAGGTAGACTGGTCGATAGTGACGGCTTGCCGCCAGAAACCCCAGGAAGACGTGTCTGAATACTTCTCCCGATTCGAGACTGTGTTTTCCGACTACAGTGGCCAAGACATGACCACCGCAACCGGACACCACCTCTTCGTCCAGAATTATGTAAAGGGTCTGTCGCCAGAAGTTTCCCAGAAACTACAGACCAGCGAGAGTAGTTGGGCAGCCTCCAAACCCGCAGCCATTCTCCAGATGGCCCAATACTACGAAAACCAGAAAAACGAGAACGATAGGGCGTCAGAGAAGAAGAAAAAGGAATTAAAGGAGAGGGTGATGATAGCACAATTGCAAGGGGTGACAATAGGAAGGGAACCCCCGAAGGAGAACTACCAACCAACCGCCCCTAGAAAGCAACCCCCTAGAGACCATGCACCTACACCCTACAACGGACGGAGGGACTTAGATGGAAATCAATGTGCGTTCTGTAGAGGGTTCGGACACTGGAAATCCCAGTGCCCGGTCCTTTTGGAAATGAACAAGAATAGGGGCCCCAGAGACGCAGCATATGACCCCAGAAATAGAGAACAGGGACGAGGGCACACGAACAACACCATCAACGACAGGCCAGGCAGACCAAACACCTTTGATCGCCCCCGACAAAACCAGTGTCAGCAGTCCGACTATGAAAGCACTCATGACTTCGCATAGGACCGCCAGGGGCAAGGGAGGGATCCAGTCGAACTCCGTGTTGACCAGCAAGGCCCTTACGTCACCGCTAAGGTCTTGGGCACAAAATCTCCATTCCTGGTAGATACTGGGGCGACACGTAGTGCGTTATCTAAACGACTGATTCCTAGGGCACCCTTGTCTGGCTCACACGTAACCTCAATAGGCTTTGACGGAATGCCCTCCACTAACCCCTTATCAGCACCAATCCCCTTTGACTTGGAAGATAACACCACTGACACGACCTTTCTGCTCTCCTCCAACACCCCCGATGCTATTATGGGACTTGATTTGCTAAAACATTTTCGAGCCACTATCAGATGCTCCCCAGACGGAGTTCGAGTCATCCTACACGATAACCCAGATCTGTTCAGACCCTGTCACACTCGGCGTATGCTCTCTATAACCGATGCTGATATGTCCCTACTCGACACATTACCTTCACATCTATGGGCTAAAACCGACTCAGATGTAGGGCGCATGGTGATCGACCCGGTACACATAACCGTCCGACCGGACGCAGTGCTCCCAAAGCTTCCTCAGTATCGGATATCCCCCGAAGGCGAGAAGGCATTGGTGGAAATCATCGAGTCCCTGGTCGAGGCAGGAGTGGTAGAAGAAGTAGTGAGTAATGTTTGCAACAGCCCTATCCTACCCATTGTAAAGAAGCAAGGCGAGGGGGATGAGAAAGCCTACCGTTTCATTGTTGACTTGCGAGAGGTTAACAAAGTAGTCATACCCCAGTACCCCGTAGTCTCAGACATCACCACCATCCTCACCCTGATTCCATCCACCGCCACCATCTTTACTGTTATTGACCTCAAGAACGCATTCTTTTCCATCCCCATCCACCCAGACAGCCGCTACCTGTTCGGCTTCACCTTAAAAGCCCGTTCGTACAGATTCTGTAGGGCACCCCAAGGCTATACTGAGAGTCCCAGTATTTACAGCCAAGCCCTCAAGAGGCAACTAGATGCAGTCCAACTACCCGATGGAGTGGCATTGATACAGTACGTCGATGACATTCTTTTGGCGGCCGACACCACCCCTCTTGCCGTCACGGCCACCATTCACCTCCTTCGCTTCCTTGCGGAGAACGGTCACAAGGTCTCCAGAAAGAAATTGCAATTCTGCCAGCCCCAAGTAACGTATCTAGGCCACCTACTATCCAAAGATGGGAGGAAACTTACCCCTGACCGAATTCAAACCATCCTAGAAACCCCTGTTCCCAAAACTCAGAAGCAAGTGCGGTCCCTAGTGGGCCTCACCTCCTTTTGTCGTCAGTGGTTGCCAAATTTCAGTCTTATCGTAAAACCTCTGCTTTCCCTACTGGCTAAAGATACCCCCTTCCCCCTCCCCTGGACACCCGAATGCCAATCCTCCTTCAAGGAATTACGAGACGCCCTCTGCTCAGCCCCAGTCCTAGGAACCCCAGACTACACTAAACCTTTCTCCCTTTACACCCACGAAAGGGAGGGATGCGCATTGTCTGTCCTAACCCAGTCCATAGGCCCTAAACAACGCCCTTGTGCCTACTTCTCTGCCACTCTCGACCCCGTAGCCAGAGCCTTGCCCGCCTGCCTTCGAGCAGTAGCCGCCGCTGCTGTCTCTATCCGACAAAGTGAGGGGATCGTGCTCTCGAACCCCCTCACTGTATTGGTGCCCCATGCTGTTGATACCCTCCTGAACCAAACCAAAACTCAACACCTGACTAGCGCACGACTGACTGGGTACGAACTGACTCTGCTTGCACCCCACATCACATTGAAACGATGCACCACTCTGAATCCAGCCACTCTACTACCTCTCCCTGACACTGACCCCAATGCGTCCCCTATACATGACTGTGTGACCCTCACCGACGAACAGACCAAGAGTAGGGTTGACCTCCGGGATACTGCCTTCCCGAACCCTGACGGAGAACTGTGGGTGGATGGCTCATGTATCAAGCTCCCCGATGGCACCACCTCAGCTGCCTATGCAGTCACCACGGCCCGAACCGTTGTTGAGACAGCCCGCATCACCCAGCGATCCGCACAGGCGGCTGAACTAATTGCCCTCACACGAGCCTGCATCCTGGCAGCAGGGACAACCGCAAACATTTACACAGACAGTCAGTATGCCTTCGGGGTAGTTCACCACTTTGGGCTCTTATGGAAAGAGAGGGGATTCTTGACCTCGCATGGCACACCCATCCTGCATGGAGATCTAGTCTCTGCCCTGACCGAAGCAGTCCTCCTCCCCACACGGCTGGCTGTGATCAAATGCCAGGCACACAAGAAGGTGACAGACATTGTAGGACAGGGAAATGCACTAGCTGACATTACTGCCCGAACCACAGCCGAGAATAGGTCCACGACCCGCATGTACGTGACCAGGTCACAAACTGAGAATTGGAAGGATGCTAGGGAAACGATTAGGGATATCCAATTAGCCAGCACACCACACGAATTAACTGAATGGGCCCGGGTAGGATTGAAGGACGATGACGGTTGTTGGCGAACTAAAGACTCGAACAAATGGTTGCTACCCGACTCATACTTGATCCCCATGCTGACCATGGCACACTCCCCCGCACACATAGGGTCTGCCCCCATGATCGAACTCATCTCCAAAGTCTGGCACAACGACAGAATACCCGACTCAGCCAAACGACTGGTCCAACAATGCCTAGTATGCCTCCAACACAACCCTGGGAAAGGAACTGCTGTACCCCGGGGAGGGTTTGGGGTCCCCAATCTCCCTTTTGAAGTCCTACAAATGGACTACGTCCAGCTAGAAAGGTGCCGAGGTTTAAAGTATGTGCTCGTCGTTGTGTGTGCCTTCAGCAAGTGGGTGGAAGCCTACCCAACCCACGACAACACCGCTATGACTACTGCAAAAGTACTACTGAAGGAATTCTTCCCCCGATACGGCCTTTGTCGAATTTTGTGGAGCGACAATGGCCCCCACTTCGTAGCCGAAGTTATCCAACTCATCTTAAAAGGGTTGGGTGTAAAACAGAAGTTCCACGCGGTCTTCCATCCCCAATCTGCAGGCTTGGTTGAGCGACACAATGCCACATTGAAGCTTAAGATAGCAAAAATAGTCGCCACCACAGGGCTAAGATGGCCAGACGCTCTCCCGCTAGCATTGCTATCAATGCGTTCCACCCCCACCAAACACCACTTAACCCCCTACGAGGTCGTCTTCGGGCGGCCCATGAACCTTTGGACTGCACCAAAACCATCGTCCATCCACGACGTCCCGGACGTCCTCATGTCTGACTATTTGTATAACCTAACTAAGACATTGTCTGTTATCCATCAGCAGGTGCTGCACGCCATTCCCGATGTTTCCAGGGGCCCGGGACATGACATCCAACCCGGCGACTTTGTCTTAGTGCGTAACTTCCAACGCACCAAGAGTCTGGAGCCCCGGTGGACGGGTCCCCTGCAAGTCCTGATCACCACCCGAACAGCTCTTCGAGTGGAGGGGAAACGCAATTGGCTGCATGCACACCACTGCAAGAAGGTATCACCGACCCTGACAACCACGGACAGCATCACCGCCCAAGAAGAACTCCTGGACAAAGATCGACCATCCCTGAGCCGCTGCCCAGATACAGAGACACTCGAGTTAGTAAGATATCCTGATCCCACTGTGCCATCCAAAGAAGGGTATAACTTGCGGCGAAAGGAGAGAACTTCGGCTAAGCAGACCACAAGCTAAGTGAAAATCTCAAAGCGGTAGCCTAGTCACCCCAAAGGCCACCAGGAGAGAAACCAAACAAAGTCTGTGGTTCTGCCCGCTACCGAGTCTCTTGAAGGTGATGGAAGCGCCCAACATGAAGATGATGGAAGCAACCGGACGTCCGAAGATCCACTACAGAAACCCAAAGACTGACCGAATGCACAGCTTAAAGACTATTGCACTTTTCATTACCCTTCTCTTCTGCCTTCTCCTCATGGTCGCCTTCTGGATCATGGAGGAGAGCACACCCGCTCATAAGACATTACTGGCCACCGTTCAACCTACCACCACGAAAGAACATCATCTGATCTCGCTTTCACCCCAACTCCGAGAAAGGCGTAAGGAGTTCTGGAATAACTCCTTTGTACAGTTGCTCCACCAACA
This sequence comes from Triturus cristatus, assembly GCF_964204655.1. Lineage (NCBI taxonomy): Eukaryota > Metazoa > Chordata > Amphibia > Caudata > Salamandridae > Triturus > Triturus cristatus. The sequence continues at coordinate 673,337,472 of NC_140581.1, read as the reverse complement.
CAATCTTGCTACCAACGCCACTAATTGCTGGATCTGTGGACTGCTACCACATGCCACTGGACACTCTATCCCTTTTATCCCTTCACCTTTTTCTGTCCATGGCTCCTGCCTCGCCTGGCTAATCCTCCTGCAAGAAAGCTACAAGGACAATGCCACTTCCGGCAGAACCATGTCACACTTCTACCATGGGTTCTGGCTGAACAAAACTGGAAGAACTTCTGCCCTCTTCTGCCCTCTGAGATCGAACACTTCCTTTCACATGGACATCCCTGCCAAAGAACGAGTTGAAATGCAAGTGTTCAACAATCCAGCCAGACCCACCTTCTCTTACCTCCGGAAACGAACGGCCGCCACCCTAACAGTGGCCCTGTCCGTCATCAACATCACTGGGTCTGTATGCCTCGAAGGCCTGGGGGCACAGCTGGTGGGCCACAGCTCCTGCCTCATCACCCGAACATTGGACTCAGTTGACCCACCCTCCTTTGTTGCCTCCCCGAATATGTACTTCATCTGCGGTACTAAGGCCTACACCTGGCTTCCGAAAGGTTGGGGAGGCACCTGCTACATCGCCTTTGTCCTTCCTCCGACGTATGTGGCTCCAGCAAACCAACACCGACAGAAACGGGCCAAAGACATTGTTCAGGCCGACTCCACCGGAGCACAGTTCATGGACGCAGTCAAAGGCCTTGTTCCTCTCTGGGGTCCAATGGCAAACAGCCGTGCCATCCGCCACTTAACCCAGGCAGTCGAAACGGCAATGAACATTACAGCTGGCGCCCTCGCCAACAACACCGCTGAGCTTCAGGCCGTCCGCCTGGTGGCTCTCCAGAACCGCCTTGTTCTAGACGTGGTTCTAGCAGATCGTGGAGGAGCATGCCGCATCATTGGGTCCAGCTGTTGTACCTATGTACCGGACAACTCACCCTCAGTCTACAAAGCAATTGAACACCTCCACAGACTGTCCACAGAGGTCCATCAAGAACAAGAAGAATGGTCGCTGGGGAGTTGGTTTTGGGACACTATTAAAGGTTGGGGATGGAGGCTGTTTTCATTTATCCTGATACCAATTGTGATACTATGTGGATGTTGCTTGGGGATTCAGTGTCTGCCACCTTTATGTTCGCTTTTTATGAACTGCACCTGCCCTAAGACTTTGGACTTTGAAACCGAGCGGATGAAAGCTCTGAACGAGGTGGAGGTACGGGGTATTATGGGGATAGATCCAAACTAGGCAAGCTGGCGAGATATGTTAAAAGGGAGGACTGTGGAAATTTAGCGTGCAAACTGAACATCATCTGCGCCATCTTGCCTCTCCCCAGCGTCACGCACAGCGAATGCGCGGCCGCCATTTTAGACACCCCACTCTCTCCCCACTCATTGTCAATCGTCAGCGCGGTCCCCTTGGCGCTGCGAGCATCCCCCGCGCGCTGGCCACCCCCGCTCTCTCATACAGGCCATAAACCCTCTCCTTCTGCGCGACCCTGCTACGGAACCACTTCCAACCGACAACCCATACATGGTCATGCCTCTCCTTTGATAACCCCCTTCCTCTGCGCCCCATTGTCTGAACTGGTCCCAGGCCATCACCTAGCCCTGCGGATGCAGTTTACTGCCCCTACTGTAAGGGAAACACCCCACATCAAAGGGATTACAGTAGATCAAAGCTCCTACCCCCTGAGACCCGGCCAGTTGCACACACCCCGGGAATTAGCGGAATTCCCTGCTGCGCGATAGCCATCTCCCACTGCGGGAAGGGTGGGAACTTCTACTGTATCTATGTGTGGGATCGGATCTGAACCGGGGCTCCAGGGGATATTCCCCCGTACTTCAAAAGAATCTCAAGAATGTACTATGTGTAATAAAGCAATAAACCAGTGTATAAGAGACCAGGTCTCAGAGATGCGGTTAGAGCACCTCGTGACGATACCTTGCTGTCTGATCTGATGTGTTCTGCTCCGACGGAATAAAACCTTGTTTCCTGCCTTCCAGTCTCCGGCGCCTGCCTCTTTTATTGGTAAATTATCGAGTGGTATGAGAGGCGATTATCGCCGGGCAAATACTTGGAAGGTTATCGACTGAAACTGCCGCTACCATTTAACACTTAGGTTCTCCAACAACCCCTGAAAAGACTTCCAGAAACTCCTTCTGCATGAGAATACCAACTCTCATTTCATCATCTTCAACCAACAGCACTTGATCTACACTGTTCCGATTCAAGGTAATACCTCATGCCCTCGGATCTATCCACCTTAGGACTGAAGGCCCTTTTTCTGCAACATAGTTCCCTAAAACCTTCCTGTTCTTAAATTCAAACTACAGAGACCTGTAACCAAGCAATGGTTTGGTTAAATCTGTAAAACTTTCCAAACAAACATCAGAAGGAATCTGACCTTTTCCAAGTATATTAACAAATCTACCTCCCAAACCAGTTTATCAAACAATGATGTACAGAGATCCAGAATTAGTAAAAATCTATACATCCACACCCCCAATTGCCATTTGATACAGGGGTTTGATCCTGGAATTCGTAACCAAATTCGTAGCACAATAATCATTACTCAAAATCTTTTCTACAGAATCTAAATACTATTGTTAGACTTGGCATCATTGGCGTGGTTTCCCCTAACTTTTTGCTGGCTTAGATGCTTTGGCTACTTTCACACTGCTGATCAGTGTCAAAGTGTAAGTGCTCCCTGTGTAAATTGTTATTACAATTGGTCCTCATTGATTGGTGCATTTGACCCATTTCTAAAAACTATCTACTAGAGGAATTTAAAAGTATTGTTTTTGTTCTCCACACTTATGTTGTTATGTTATGTTATATAAATTTATTACGCGCATGGCTACTCATGAGTGTCCCGGCACGAGACCAGCAAGGTACGGCAGTGGGCTTCAGGTAAATAAATGAGTTTTCAGTTTCTTCTTAAATACAACTGGATCCTGGATGGTACGCAGGACCAGAGGAAAAGCATTCCATGCAACCGCTGCTTTCACTGAAAAAGAGCTGCCCCCTATCCTCTGACGCTTAAAACGTGAGACCTGGGCAAAGCATAGGGGCGAAGAGCGCAGGGAGCGTGCAGGAACATAGAAGGATAAACGCCTCTGCAGATAAAGAGGGCCACATCCATAGAGCGCATGGTGGGCCAAGTTCAGAAGTTTAAATTTCACTCTGGCTGCCATGGGCAGCCAGCGAAGAGAGCGCAACTGATGATGCACACTGTCCCTGGCCGAAAGACCTGATGAAAGTCTGGCTGCGGTATTTTGGACCACCTGTAACTTCTTCAACAGGTAGCCCGGGATGCCAGCAAAAAGGGCATTGCCATAATCCAGCCAAGATAAGATCAACGCACAAGTGACCGTTTCCCTCGCTGCAAGCGGCAGAAGGGGAAAGAATCTTCTAAAAGATTTAAGCAGGCCGAAACAACCATCGGCCAGTTTCTTGATGTGTACTGAAAAGGCCTTCATCAAACCAAACCCCCAGGTTTTTTATTGGCTTCCCAGTAGAAGTCGGTAGTGGGTACTCTGGAGGCCAGAGCTGCTCTCTGAAGTTAAGGGGAAATGTGCCAAAAAGCAGAATCTCTGATTTCCCTTCATTGCATTTGAGCTGTGCCTCCGCCAGCCATTTAAAGGTAGATGAAAGGCAATGTTGGATCATTAGTACAGAGTCCGCACCTTTGTCCCAGGTAAAAAGCAGCTGGGTATCATCCGCGTATGCCAACACCTTAGCCCCCAGCTACTCTACCAGGTAAATCAGAGGAGTCACATAGATATTAAACTAGGAGGGGACTAAGGGACGATCCCTGCAGGTCACCCGTTGTGAGGGGAAGAGGAGGATGGTGGGATCCAGATCTGCTCGGTCCGCCCTTCCAGGAAGGATCAAAACCAGCCCCACACAGTGCCTGACAGACCAATCTTGGCCAGACGTGACAAAAGAAGTGAGTGTGGGACTGTGTCAAACGCAGCCGAGAGGTCGAGCAAGATCAGCCTCCACCACCTCAACCAGCACCGTTTCTGTGCTGTGTGATGCCCGGAATCCAGATTGAGCTGGATGTGGTAGCGCCTCCTTTTCCACAAAGTTGGTGAGCTGATTGTTTACCACCTTCTCACACACCTTTGCCAATGCAGGAAGGAGGGAGATAGGCTGGTAATTCCCCGGACAAAGTGGGTCCAATGACTGCTTTTTCAGGAGGGGCAAGCGGTTGACACTCCAGAGATGCCTCCGAATAGATACTGCAAAGGGGAAAATGCTACTTGAATAGCCAGGATCTTATCCCTAAAGAAGCGGGAGAGGATGTTGCACCAAGAAGGTGAAGATGACAACACACTTGCTTGGGCCACAGGAGACATGAAACTCTGGACAATCTCATACATTTCCTTAGAGTTATTGTTGGTAGATTCAATACGGGCTGAGTAGAATTGCCTTTTAGCCAACTTGATCGCTGCATGATATATGTCTTCTGCTTATCTCTAAGCTTTCTCTTTTCGGCTGGGCTGTAGCCACTCCTCAGCTAGGCCTGCTCAAGGATTTTGCAGTCGTGCTTCAAGGCTTTAAGGGATGGGTTAAACCAGGGTTTGGACGGAGATTCTCCAGCCAGCCTGGTGGATCGTGGAGGGGCCACCATAGCAACTGCAATCGAGATCCAGCTAGAAAACCCCGCAACCTGATCCTCAAGCTCTCCTACCAGTCTAGGCTAAAAGGCTGCCAAGGCCAAATTTAACTCAGAAGGATCAATTTTGCCAAAGGCAAATTAGTAACCAGAGTGTGCTAGAGGCTCCGCCTTGGACACTTCCCAAGAGAAGTGGGTTATAAAATGGTCCGACCAAGTGACTGGACAAGGGTCCTTTAATTGAATCGGGAAATTAGTGCAGATAGGATCAAGTACATGTCCAGCTTGATGCATAGGCAAAACATCCCACTATATCACACTAAGAACATTTCCCCTTCCTTGCAGGACACATTTTACATGCAGCTAGATGTTCTACACTGTCACACCTAAAACATCTAGCAACATAATATTTTTCATAAGTAGAAGCAGTAGGTTTTAAGCGAGTAATTTTGCACCAACTCTGTTCAGCTTTTGAGTCAACTGTAGACAACTGGCTCTTTTTTACAATTTGGTTCATCAACTTGTAACCCTTTCACAGCCACTCTAGCACACCTCTCTGATAACTCCACCTTCTTAGCCAACCTCTTTACCTGTAACACGATGGAGATACACTTGACATATTTACTTCTACCTGATGTACTCTTCACTACAGGAACTCTTTCAGCTGTGGCCCGTGCAGCTAAGAGCAGTGGGGCTGGGTGGGTGGAGGATAGATTTGGACAAACAACGACAAGGGAAAATCAAATAAATAATTCATTTTCCCTCATCGTCTTTCGACACATTTACCTGCTAAACAAGATTAGCCACTGGCCTGAGTCACGAAGATGCGCCATGTCTAAGTCCAGCTTACGCATACACAAACAGTAACAGGCATACATCAGACCATGTCGGATGTCACAAGTGAGTCAACCTGTTTTGCAAATTTGCCTCTTTCGTGTTCTTTCCTGTGTCTTCATTATATCCAATTATAATCATAACGCCTCTCTTTTTTTCAGGCTGTGACATTACCTTTGAAATCTCCTTAAATAGCCATAAACAGCAATTAAAAATACCTCAAGACTTAATTATTTGGTTGATACAATGACTGTTTTGCTTTTATACCACACACTCTGGCTCAGTGCTTCCATTACTGAAGTCTTGCACTCCATCATACTGATGTACCTCTATCGTTCCATTATCAATTCTGTGCAGAATCTTCCCCTTTCTTCTCACGACAGTCCGTAGAACACTGGTCCAGGCCTTGGTGACAAGCAGACTGGACTATGGAAAAGCTCTTTTGGCAGAAGCTAGTGAATCACTGCTCTCCAAACCCCAGGTGGTCCAGAACACTGCAGCCAGGCTAATTTTAAACCGCCCTGCAGGAACTCCGTCAGCCCCTTTGCTGAAAGAACTGCATTGGCTACCAGTGAAGAAGCGTTCCCGTTTCAAGATCTGTTGCCTCATGTATAATGCCTTAAAAGGCAAAGATCCACTTTAGCTCCAAAATAAGTTAACGGCTTACGTCCCTAGCCGCACTCTTAGATCCAGCAACCAAGCCCTACTGTGTGTTCCCCCTATCCCTCAAATACGCACTGGGGGAAAGGCCTTCTCCTACCTTGCCCCAGGATACTTGACAGACGCTTACTTTACTGCGCACTTGCTGTTGCTGGCGCTGCTGCTGGCGCTTCGCTTTTTAAAAATCCCGTTTTTGTCTATTTGTTTTAATTTACCTTGCTGAACTTCTCCCCTGTTTTTAGCTGGGTCTTGCCCCCTCCTCATTCCGCACATAATTGGCTCCCTCACTGCCGTTTTGGCGGGCCTGGATCTCGGGGGTGGTTCACTGTGGGCGCCATTTTGGGTAGGGCTGTAATTGTAACTTCGGGCGCCATCTTGGAGCGTCCTCGCGCTCGCGCTAGGATTGGTGAGCCTACTTAAGGCGGACTCAGTTTTGAGGCGGCCTTGACAGACGCTTACTTTACTGCGCACTTGCTGTTGCTGGCGCTGCTGCTGGCGCTTCGCTTTTTAAAAATCCCGTTTTTGTCTATTTGTTTTAATTTACCTTGCTGCACTTCTCCCCTGTTTTTAGCTGGGTCTTGCCCCCTCCTCATTCCGCACATAATTGGCTCCCTCACTGCCGTTTTGGCGGGCCTGGATCTCGGGGGTGGTTCACTGTGGGCGCCATTTTGGGTAGGGCTGTAATTGTAACTTCGGGCGCCATCTTGGAGCGTCCTCGCGCTCGCGCTAGGATTGGTGAGCCTACTTAAGGCGGACTCAGTTTTGAGGCGGCCTTGACAGACGCTTACTTTACTGCGCACTTGCTGTTGCTGGCGCTGCTGCTGGCGCTTCGCTTTTTAAAAATCCCGTTTTTGTCTATTTGTTTTAATTTACCTTGCTGCACTTCTCCCCTGTTTTTAGCTGGGTCTTGCCCCCTCCTCATTCCGCACATAATTGGCTCCCTCACTGCCGTTTTGGCGGGCCTGGATCTCGGGGGTGGTTCACTGTGGGCGCCATTTTGGGTAGGGCTGTAATTGTAACTTCGGGCGCCATCTTGGAGCGTCCTCGCACTCGCGCTAGGATTGGTGAGCCTACTTAAGGAGGACTCAGTTTTGAGGCGGCCTTGACAGACGCTTACTTTACTGCGCACTTGCTGTTGCTGGCGCTGCTGCTGGCGCTTCGCTTTTTAAAAATCCCGTTTTTGTCTATTTGTTTTAATTTACCTTGCTGCACTTCTCCCCTGTTTTTAGCTGGGTCTTGCCCCCTCCTCATTCCGCACATAATTGGCTCCCTCACTGCCGTTTTGGCGGGCCTGGATCTCGGGGGTGGTTCACTGTGGGCGCCATTTTGGGTAGGGCTGTAATTGTAACTTCGGGCGCCATCTTGGAGCGTCCTCGCGCTCGCGCTAGGATTGGTGAGCCTACTTAAAGCTCCCCTCTCCCGCGCAGCGGGACGCGCAGGTGTGGACGCCGGCGCTTAGCCGGAGTCGTGCCAGAGTCCTGCCCGTCTGCGCTCGTCCGCGTCGAGGCAGCGCGAGGTGGGGCAGGCTCTGTTTCTCGTCGCGGTGTTGTCTTGCCGATGCTGGCAGGTATGGTGTTTTACACACGGTCCGAGCTGCTGTCCATAAGGCGAATGTCCAGAGGAAGTGCCTGTAAGCCTGTGGACCCTTTAGTCGGCCCTTATAGCTGTGCCTGCAAAGGCTGGTCACTTAACAGCCCTACTAAAATCCGTTCCCTGGAAGATGCTATTCCTGTCACGCGAACGTGTGTTGTATCTCGAGATCTTCGTATTTGGTGTTTAAACATTAGATCGCTGGTAAAACATCACCTGTCCATTTATGATTTGCTAGAGAAAGAGGACCCCGATGTCTTTCTAATGACAGAAACCTGGCTTCAGGATTCGGATTCTGCCATATTGAATCTTGCATTCCCTCAGAACTATACCGTCTTCACTTCCAATAGGACCACAAGAGGAGGTGGTATTGCTATGGCAGTCAAATCCTGTTTTCCAGCTGATTGGAAACCGTCGGGACTACCTGCATGTGAAAGTGCTATTTTCAAAGTTGCTTTTTCCCATCAATTCACTTTCAGTGGTATGCTCATTTACCGTCCTCCGGGCAATGATTCTGTCTTCAGGTCCGCACTGGCCGATATGATCGGTCCTATAGCACTCGGTTGTGCCAATTTCAACATCGTGGGGGACCTTAACATCCATTTTGATAATGGGTCATCCACTACGGTGAGCACTCTGCTGGCGAACCTCGAAGCTCTCCAACTCACTCAGCTCGTCACCCTTCCAACCCACTCAGGGGGCCATATTTTGGACCCCTTCTTTTCCACACTTGAGGGGGTAAGGTTGTCAGATCCGAGGCTGATGGGGTGGACTGATCATCTGCTTATAGAAGCCTTTTGTCCGGTTCACGATAAGCCTTTTATAGCTGTTGACAGACCTATTCTAAAAAGGCTTTGGCACAAGCTTAGGCTTGAAGAGTTTTATAGCATACTGGAACAGAAACCCCTGAGCATCTTTATTAACGTGGAACAAGGTTACCAACAGTTCTGCGCCTGGATCACCGATGCCTTGGACTCTCTCATACCTTTACGGTGGTCGAAAGGCCGGACAAAAACACCTAGTCCTTGGTATAATGAGTCACTCGCAGAACTAAAAAAAGCTTGCCGAAAAACAGAGAGGGAATGGAGAAGATCCTACAGCCCTGCTCTATCATAGAGCTATTTGCAGAACACGAGCTGCATTTTACGCTCAAGAATTTGCTACCAGCCCTAATCCATCAAAACTGATTTTTAAGATACTGAAGGATCTTATGAAAAACAGATCCACCTCAGAGGTGATTTGCACAGATTCCCACTGTGATAAGTTGGCCTCCTTTTTTGTGGAGAAAGTGGAAACAATCTACCAAAGTTTTGACACACTCCACCAGAACCGAGAGGTTACTGTCCCCGATACGTTGGGATATGAGACCCTTGCAATGCTACCTGAACTGACTATTGAGACCTTTGATAGGCTTAGCCTCAGGGTCAAGTCAGGTTCTCCCTCGGACCCGTTAAAGCCAGCCTTTATCAACACACTTTCCCCACTCTGTCGTGACCCCATATTGAATCTTATCAATATGTCATTGTCCAACGGAACGGTACCCACGGCATGGAAACAGGCAGTGGTTACTCCTATACTAAAAAAAGTCAACTCTGACCCCCGGCTGCCAGAGAATTATCGACCCATATCCCTGCTGCCTTGGATTGCCAAAGTAACAGAAGCCCACGTCAACTCTGTTCTGTCTGAGCATCTGGCTCGCAACCAGATATTGGATTCCAGTCAGAACGGCTTCCGGTCGGGACACAGTACCGAGACGGCATTACTTTACATCACGGAACATCTTCGCCAGGTTCTGGACTCAGGTCGCACTGCAGCGCTTTTACTATTAGATCTAAGCGCTGCCTTCGATACTGTGTCCCACCATATACTGATCCAACGCTTACAGGAGGCGGGAGTGACTGATCTCGCTCTCCAGTGGTTTCGGTCTTTTCTATCAGATCGTTCTTTTAAAGTGGCCATACCACCTGGCCAATCCGCCACTTATCCCCTGGAGCTGGGGGTACCACAGGGATCCTCGTTGAGCCCTACAATGTTCAACCTCTATGTGAAACCGTTGGCTGGTGTCGTTAAACAGTGGGGTCTTACGATGGCCTCATATGCGGACGACACACAGCTAGCGGTGACACTTAGTGGAGACCCTGAGGTGGAGGCCCCCAAATTTCGAGCGGGTTTGTTGGCAGTAGCAAGCTGGCTTCGCACCAACTGCCTTCAGTTAAATGCAACCAAAACAGAGGTGTTGGTATTAGGGAAGCATGCTGAGCTATGGGGTAACCAGTGGTGGCCATCAGAGTTGGGTGTCACTCCCATTCCAGCTTCTGGAGCGAGAAATTTAGGCATCTGGTTGGACTCTGCGCTCACCTTCAAGGACCACACTAAGAAGGTGGCTGCCACGTGCTATGGCATTCTGCGGGGAATAAGGCCGGTTTTAAAGTACTTTGATCCCCCTACCAGACAGCTTGTGGTCCAGGCCTCTATACTATCTCGGCTGGACTACGGCAGTTCACTGCTGTTAGGGGTGAATCAAGAGGAGGCCTTTAGGCTCCAAAGGGTGCAAAATGCCGCGGCTCGGGCGATTGTGGGCCTCCCTAGACATTGCTCAGTGTCTGGTACCATCGCGGCCTTACATTGGCTCCCGGTCAGACAGCGAATTCAGTTCAAAGCGCTGTGCCTGACCTTTAAAATTTTGAAATCTTCTTCGCCGCCGGCACTTGTTAACCTACTCACGCCCTATGTTCCTTTGAGATCGGAGGGGCTTCACCTGGCGGTCTGTCCGCGCTTTAAATTGAGCAGAATGGGTGGCCGCTCCTTTAGGGTGCTCGCGGCTGGTTTGTGGAACTCGCTCCCGGTACACATCCGAGCTCTTGAAGACCTGCTCGCCTTCAGGCAGGCGAATAAAACTTTTCTGTTTCCCGTGTCTGGTTAATTTCCTTTTCTTTTATTGTGTGTTATGTTGTAGCGTCTGTCATAGCGCCAGGACGCCCCTTTGCTGGGGCAGCTGTGCGCTATAAAAATATAAATAACATAACATAACATAACATACTGGACCAAACTTCCTCAAACCCTGCCTGCAAGAGATACCCACATGCTGTAAATTTAGGAAAGTTATACAAGCCTACTTATTCTGAATCTACCTGGTACGCATTTTCTAATAGGATCTGCGATAGCGCCGAGATGCCCCCGGGGGTGAGTCGTGCGCTATAGAAAGTAATATTAACATTACAACATAACATGACAATCACACCGCAATCTCATCCAGTCAAACACAGAGAGACCTTTATGTTGCCTATGACTGCATAGAATGTTCCGGGGCACATTAATGAAAGCCCTCCACTTGGAATGTATTCCCTTCTCTTTCGAAAGTTACTTAAAACAACCTCAATTCACTACCTTCAATTACTCAATATGAATACATTAACAACTATGTAATGGTTATTTCATTGCTCTCTGTATGTTTTATAAAGTGATTCATACCTCAGTGATACTAACGGCCAGATGTAGGTGGCCAAATACCGAGCGGTAACGCAGAAATTCTCAGAATTTCTGCTTTACCGACCGGTATTTGGTTGAGTGCAATGTAGGTGAGTTGAAACCTACTTAAAAAATAAAGAATCGCTTGCTCTTGCATTTAAGGTATCGGAAATACCGATTCCTTAAATGCAATGTATGTAGCACTAAAAATAGTGCACTTCAGCCTTAAGGAATCGCTAATTACTACCAACTTCAAGTTGATGGTAAGTAGCGATTTCCTTTGAAAAAGCACTCTTTTGCTTTTTTAAATGTGCCATGTGGCACACATCCATGCCCTTAGGGCATGGATGTGTGCCACATGTGCACACATGCACATTTCAGGGGGGCGACAGGGTGTCCTTTGGACACCCTGGCACCCTTGAAAAAGGTCCCGCTATTAGCGATTCGGTAATACCGAATCGCTAATAGTGAATATCTTCCCATTCATTCCTATGGGCCTCCTAGCCCATAGGAATGAATGGATAGGTATTCCTTAATAACGAATCTCAATTACTGATTCGTTATTAAGGAATGTTAAGGAATCTCTAATATTTTAGCGATTCATACCTACATTCCATTTAGCGAGTCCTTAATAGCGATTCAGTAAAAATCGCTATTAAGGACTCGCTAAATTGAGGTTACCGACATCTGGCCCTAACTGTCTTGTACGTGAGATTGTACATCTAAATATAAATCAGGAGAACAAAGGGTGCAGAAACTTAAACAACCTAAAAACTGAAGTTCTGATGTAAAAAGAGGAATAAACCCTAGTGAACTTTTTAATTCTCAAATTCGGAGTGATGCATCAATACTTCAATAGCACTATAGACATGATAGAAGGCTCACTTTTCATCAAGGATAGTCCTATTATATCTATAGCTCTACTGACATGATAAAAGGACTAACTTCTCAAGAGTAGGGAAAGGCCCTTGATTATGCAAATGTGGCGTGAGCGGCTGTGCGGATGCAGGGTTTGCACCAGTGAATTGGGCACAGTGGGCACTGTCATGAACAGGGAATGGAATAGGCAGGGATGAGGTTAGGTGAAAGCCTGTGACAGCAAACTCTCTCCTGCAGAACAATTGAAGGGAAAAAAAAACATATATATATATATATATATATATATATATATATATATATATATATATATATATGAAAGCCACAATCCTGGAACAATCCTTAATGGGATCCAACAAGCAGGTACGGACCACGACGTGGAGAGTAAATTCTTTTATTGAGTTTGCAGGTTAAAGTGCGTAGTGCATAACAATCTCACGCAAGTGCTCAGCCTGACGCGTTTCGACTGCCCACGGCAGTCTTGATCACATGACGCGCAGGACCAATGATTGACTTTATATAAGGTGACTAATAACCCAACCGCTTAGATAATTGCCAACACAGTTTACGTATAGACATAAACATAGGACTGCATTTTTTACCATCTATACAGATAAATACAAATATTTTTCTAAAACGCAAGCACATTTAGTCAAACAGTGTTGCAAGATAAGAGATAAAAGATAAGATATTATCACCACGATAGGTATGAGATTATAATTGTCCAATTAGAACATAGTGTTCCTATATGCTCATTACCAACTCTAATATTGCTGTTCTAATGTTTAACATACAATGCTTAATAATGTTATCCATATTTGTGAACAATCTGATTACTTAATGAGAACAAAGTGTTCATTAACCACAACTCACAAATATCGAACTTCATTAAAGTGGAAATCGTAATATCCGTTATCTATAACTATATCCATATCCAAATGTATAATACATATTTGTTAACATCTGATAACTGGCATTATATTATATATATATATATATATATATTATCTACTGGCGGTCGCCAGTAGATAGTTATAGTTAGGACCGTGTTTCTATAGGAGATCCGCAACATTCTATTTGGAATAACTTTGGCGCCGATTGACGAATCTTCGCGAAATTCTCAAAATAGGTGGGGCGCTCCGCTCCGCTCCTTCCCTGAAAGTCTCGGGGGGATTCATCAAGCGGGGGCTGAGAAAAAGGGGGGGTCCCAAAACGCATTTTCCCCATGCATTTTTCCATAGGACCTTTAGTCCGAGCTACAGCCCGAACGGCTGAACAGAATTACTTGAAATTTGGCAGAGAGGTAGCCCTCAGGTCAGGGATGTGCCTTTTGAAGGTCTTGTGTAAATCTGTTCAGTATTTGCTGAGAAAATAGCATTTAAATCAATATATATATCTATAGGCGCGTTCCGAGCGCGTACCGTAAGCTTACCGTACGCGCACGCCGCCGTGCGCGAGCGCAATTCTGATTGGTTGTTAGATGTCAGTAAACATTCGAATCGGTCGAAACCAGGAAGTGTCGGCCGCCATTTTGTCTCTCGCAGTCTGAGGGGGTGAAAAACAAAGGTGGAGAACGTGAAAAGGGGGCAGGGTGGACAGTTCCTGACCCCCTAGCCTTTGTCAGGGGGTCCCAGAAGGACCCGCAAGGGCAAAAATTAATTTTAATTTTTTTTTGAAAAATCACGGAATGCGCGTAGCGTACGCGCACGGCGTTAACGGAAATTTTTTTTTAAAATAGGAAAGCTTAAAAAAAAATAAAAAAAATTGTGAGGTAAGGTTGGCTCTTAAAAGAGCCGTTGGGTTAGTACAGGGATAGAGGAAAGAAAGAATGGGAATATTATGAACGTCTACAAACGTGCTGGTCTATCTTATTGTTAATAAGGGAAACACTGGTCTCCCCAAAAACAATAAGACCACAACACGTTGTACACCTCATTGAAACCCTCCGAAATCGAGGGTTAATGTCCAGAGGAGCTGAAGAAGGTGATGCTCCCACCTCAGAGGAAGGGCTCAGCTGAGCTGCCGATGATGTACTCGGCTGAGCTTCTGAGGTTGGGCTCCGGTGACTTACTGAAGAGTTTTCTTCAGTATGTTGAGCAAAGGTCCTGGGATGTTTATCCCTAAGGTGTCTCATCATAGAGTGATTTCCAAAGGAATACTTCTTCCTTGGATCTCCTCTAGATAAAACACGGTCACAAAGTGTGCAAGTGACCAATGGAGCATTGACCTTTTTCTGCCCCTCTGGAAAAGTAAAATACTCCCACACAAAAGAATCCTTTTGTTTCCTCCTTCTCTGTCTGATGATGGTGCTGCTAGGCTCACTCTCAGAAGAGGTCTGCTGCTCTGCCATTGTATCTCAATGTCAATTCAGCTCCTTCTCCTAGGGGATCTCAAGCAGTAATGAGGGGAATGGGTGTGGTGTGGGAAGTTTCTGGAACTGAAAGTAGTTTCAACCAATGAAAAGTGTTCTTTGTGGATCACATGACCTACCGTGTGCGCTCCGTAAGCTTACGGTACGCGCTCGTAAACAAGTACGCATGCGCAAACGTGACGCTTACGGAGCGCGTACGTAAGACGCACTCGCGCATGCGCATTACACGCCCCTGCGTAACCGCGACGTTGCTTCCGCGCAACGCGCATGCGTGTACGCGTACGTCACATACGTATCACGTAAGCGCACTGTACTTATGACGTACGGAGCGCGTAGCGCCAGCTTACCGTACGCGCACGGCAAACAATGCATTAAAAAAAAAATACAAGTTTCAGGAGTTGTAGAAGATAATAACTGTGATGTACAACTGTATGTAAACATTAATTTTTGGCGGAGCTTAGCTCGCAACGAAGATGGCTGCTTGAGCTCGGAGCTCCGGCGAGCCACTCCATATATCCGCAAATAATCCTTACTCCTACCTCTCCCGAAACAGCGGCGACCCCCAGCGGAACATCCGGAGGTGCTGGGCAGCCGACCGCCGCGATTTCTGGCCCGCTTGAGCGAGGGGGCGCCCCCCGGAGACGTCGACTCGGGAGGCGTCCGAGGCCGCAGATCCACGGCCTCGAGTGAGAGGGACGGCCGACGACGTGACGCAACGTGCGGCCGGCGGCGGCCGCGAGGGACGGACCCGTGGCGCATAGTGGCGGACAGCGGAGATCGGCTGTGGTGACCCGCGACGAGCAAAGAGGCAACAGGCAGCGCTGTGTGCTGGGCGCCGGGAAGTAGTGACCTAGATCGGCGGAGAGCACGCTGGGAGGCCCTGGGTGAGTCCAGCGCTGCTCGGAGAGCGGACGGCCGGCGGCACCCCCTTCGAGCCCCGAGGCCAGCGAGATCAGAGGCGGAGCGGCTCGGAGTGAGGGCAGCTGGGGGCAATTCTGGGCCTCATTGAAGCGGCGGCCTGGGCTGGGAGCGCTGGGGTGCTCAGCAGCGGCAGTGCGGAGGAGGCAACACGACAAGAGAAACCACGGGTGAGGAGCCTCCGGGGCAGAGCTGGGCGAGAACACCACGAGCAGGGAGTGAGAGAAGCGGAGGCAGTGTGGGCGGCCTAACGACGACTCGGTGAAGACTGCTGACGGCTGGTACGCCGGGTGGTTCCATCTGGTGCTGCACAAGCCGCCAGGGCGCCTGCGGGGGGCTGCCTGCGATCGCGATACAGCCACGCGGCCGCGGGAGCGTGCCCAGGCCGGACGACATCTTGCTGACCGGAGTGTGGGTGCAGGATGGGTAAGCCCGACAAAACCCAGTCGAAACTGAAGTTCGCGCAGCGGCGCCCCCAGACGCAGTCACCGCAGGAGGATGCTGCGGGAGGCGGATCTGAGCCTGCGGAGGACGACCGGGACATGCGGAGCCTCTTGTTGTCCATGGAGAAGGGGTTGCAGAGCGGCATCACTGCCCTGGGCGCGAAGATTGACGCGCTCTCCTACCGAATGGACCGCATGGGGGAACGCCTGGACAAGCACTCGGAACGCCTGGACCAGGCTGATGGTCGCATATCGGAGGTGGAGGGAGCGCAGACGACACTGGATCGCGACCACAGGAAGCTCGAGCGCCAACTGCAGATGCTGCAGGACAAAACGGAGGACTTAGAGGCCCGTTCTCGGCGATGCAACTTGCGAATCACTGGCCTGCCGGAGTCCACTGCCACGGGCCGCATTGAGACCTTCGTAGAAACGCTGTTGGTTGCGCTGCTGGGGAAAGATGTGTTCTCCGGGATGTTCGTGGTGGAAAGAGCGCACAGGTCCCTGGGCCCAAGGCCCCCGCCGGGTGCACCGCCCCGGCCGGTCATAGCTAAACTATTGAATTATAGGGACCGTGATGCAGCGCTAAGAGCGGCCCGGGAAAAGAAGACATTGTCCTACGAGGGGTCGTCCATCTCGCTCTACCCGGACTTCACGGCCCGGGTCCAGGAGGCCAGGCGACAGTTTGTCCCCGCCAAAAAGCAACTCCGAGAACTGGGAGTGGACTATGCTATGCTGTACCCGGCTAAGCTGCGAGTCAACCGGCAGGGCAAGTCGCACATTTTCCAAGACCCTAAAGCGCTCCAGAAGGCATTGAAAGACTGGGCGAAGGAGCCGCGCCGGAGTCCGGTGACGTCGCCGCGGGGGGATGAGAGAGCCGGCGACCTGGACGCACAGGACTGACCATGAGTGTAGGCCCCACC
This sequence comes from Triturus cristatus, assembly GCF_964204655.1. Taxonomy (NCBI): domain Eukaryota; kingdom Metazoa; phylum Chordata; class Amphibia; order Caudata; family Salamandridae; genus Triturus; species Triturus cristatus. Next base: position 673,320,785 of record NC_140581.1, on the reverse strand, counting down.
TAGTTGGTACATTTGGGGTGACAGGATTGGCGGAAGAGATGTAAGCATTGGAGGGCACGGGTGGGGGGAGTTTGGACTATATCGCTATGGGGTACAGTACATTGTGAGATGCACCCCCCCCCCTGATTCGGCGCTATAGGGACTCACATGGACAGTGACTCATCCCCCAATTGCTCTAATCCTGTATATGGTTGTCGTTGGCGCTGCTGGGGCCTCCAATCTGGGAGGGCCTAGGGAGGGACTGGGAGATATAACAGTGGCTCGCTGGACCGGGCGGCGGCAGTTAGGTGTTAGGTGCTTCCACACTAGTGTGTGAGCGCTGAGCGACCTCCGCCCGCGTGTGCGTCACACACCTTTAAGGGTTCACAGTTATGGGTGGGGTGGCGGGAGGTATGGGGTGCCCACGTTTGGGAATCTGCAAGGCCGAGTTGGGGTGGGTCTTCTGTGGGTGGGGGGGAAGGAGGGGTTTGAGTTACGGGGGTTTGAGGTCACTAAGTCGGGGTGCGCGTTTCGATCTGCTTGTAAACTCCTGCGCTTGGCGACGCGCTCAGCTGAAGGATTTGCACCCTGGAGCACGCCATGGCTGACACCGAAGCGGCCACACCTGAGAGGCACGACACACTAAGAATCCTCACTTGGAATGTAAGGGGACTTAATGATTACCGCAAAGCCCGAAAGGTGGTGCACTATCTTAAGAGGCATAGGATAGATATAGCTTTCCTACAGGAGACACATCTCCCTAACAACAGCCCTATCCTACGCACTAGGGACCTTAGGGAGGCACATGCGGCGGGGTTCACTACACACTCTCGAGGGGTGTTGACGTGGGTGAGCCCGCGGGTGGAGCACAGATTGCAGTACATGGCCTCGGACAACGCGGGCAGGTATGCGCTCACGCGCTTCCAGGGAAAGGGCATGGATGTACTCCTGGTTAACTGTTATGGGCCGAACTATGACTGCCCTGAGTTTTTCACAGCGCTGACAGCGGCGGTGGGGGATGCAGGCGCGCGGCATGTGCTTTGGGGCGGCGACTTTAATGTAGTTTTGGACCCGGAGCTGGATCGCTCAGGCGGCCCGAAACGAGCGCAACCGGCGGCAGCGAAGTCGATTGCTCGAGGTATGCTCTGTTTGGATCTCGTTGATTTGTGGAGAACTCGTAACCCGGCAATAGGGGGCTACACACATTACTCCGCATACCATAACCTGCATACGCGTATAGATTACTGGCTACTATCTGCGCCCCTCCTACCGCAGATACGCGAGTGCACGGTACTCCCGCGCACGCTTTCCGACCATTCGCCGATACTGATCTCCCTGGCGGCGCCCAGAAAGGTCCCCCCGCCGTTTCTTTGGCGATTTCCCCCATACTCGCTGCAAGATCCCCTGTTCAAGGAGGAGCTGACGGCCGCGATCGAGCTATTCTTTGCCACCAATCTAGCCTCCGTGGAGGACTTCCAGACAGTTTGGGAGACCTTTAAGGTCCACATTCGCGGTGTGGCGATGGCCAAACACTCGGGGGTACTCCGAGATATCCGGCGACGCCTTGCGACGCAGGAACGTGACCTGGCTGCACTTGAGGCAAGACTGATGGAGACGGGTGGAGAGGACGCTACAGCGGAGCTAAAAACACTCCTGGCAGAGTACCACGAAACTGCTGATGCAGAGGTGCTGCACTTAGGGAAGTACGCTACGGCCAGGGTTTATGGTGAGGGTGATAGACCGGGGTCGGTGTTAGCTAATCTGCTCAAGGCTAGCAGACGCAGACCTGCCGTCACGCAGATCAAGTCGGGGGATGGCTCGCTGCTCCTGACAGATGAGGAGGTGGTGGAGCGATTCAGGACGTATTATGCCGCGCTCTACGCTTCTCAGCAAGCGGGGATGGAGGACAGCATAGGGGACTACCTGGACTATATAAAGTTGCCGTTCCTAGCGAACGAACACAGGGAGTTTCTATCCCTGCCTATCGAGAGGGATGAAATTCTAGAGGCTCTGGCGAGCATGAAGGCGCAGAGCGCCCCTGGAGCTGATGGCCTCACGGTCGCGTTCTACCGCGCTTTTATAGACCAGCTTTTGCCGCACGTGTCGACGCTGTTCGACGATATGTGCATTAAGGGACATATGCCACCGTCCATGCGCGAGGCGCTATTGGTCGCCATTCCAAAGCCGGGAAAACCACCCGATGAGTGCAGCTCCTATCGACCACTATCGCTGCTCAACGTGGATGCGAAACTATATGCCAAGGTCCTGGCCACCCGGTTGGCCCTACTCGCTCCCGAGCTGGTCGCCCCAGAGCAGGCAGGGTTCATGCCCGGCAGGAACCTCACATACAATTTGCGGACAGTGTTTGGAGTCATGCAACATGTTCGCCCTGACGTGCGCGCGCTCGCTGTCTTCCTCGACATGGAAAAGGCCTTTGACTCTGTCGAATGGCCATTCATGCGACAGGTCCTGACTAGAATGGGGCTAGGCCCGATCTTCCTCCAAATGATAGGGGTTCTGTATAGTAGCCCCACGGCGAGAATACGATTGGGCGATCGAGTCACGGAACCAATAGCAATCTCGAGGGGCACGAGGCAGGGCTGCCCCCTATCGCCTCTGCTGTACGCCCTGGTGGCGGAGCCGCTGGCATGCGCTATGCGTGAATACCATAGCCTGCGAGGTATTAATTTTCCAACTTACAGGATAACGATATCCACGTATGCAGATGACACCCTGCTGTATGTCAGGGACCCAGAAAATAACCTGGCCCCGGTACTGAGGGAGGTTGTTCAATTTGGAGCGCTCTCCGGGCTGAAGGTTAACTGGGACAAGTCGATCGTGTTCCCGCTGACACCGGTCACGACCCCATTTGATATGGAATACCCGTTGCACTGGTCGGAGGACCCGATCCGATACCTGGGGATACAGCTCCATAGGGACTCAGAAGTGGTGCTGTCTGAGAATTACGGGAGGGCCATCAGTAAACTGGAAGACGACGTGGAGACCTGGATCAAGCTGCCCCTTTCGTTATTGGGGCGCATATCCATCATGAAAATGGTGGTGCTCCCTCGGTTTCTGTTTCTGTTTGCGAACATCCCCATGGTGCTGTCACGTGCTTTCTTCGCGCGGCTACAGGCATCAATGCTAAGGCTGGCGTGGGGTGGCAAGCAGGCGCGGACAAGCTGGAGAGTGCTGACGCTACCTTACCAGATGGGTGGCCTAGGAGCACCCGACATGGAGCTGTACTATCGGGTGGCGCAGGGGGCTCAGGCGCATAGCTGGATCCACGGGGGTGAGACTGTCCCGTATCTCAAGTTAGAGACATTATTTGCGGCGCCGCTACCGCTCCCCGCGGTCATTTTTGGGCATCCGGACCGTCGCACGGGATTCCTTGATTCCTTGAACTCCACTAGGCATGCCTGGAACTGTATACTGCAGCGCGAATCGGGGGCGCAGCTATATTCACCGGCAATGTCAATTGCTTGGGCGGTGTGGCTGGCCCCTTGTAATGAGGAAGCAGTGCGGCGAACACTTAACGGGATGGGTGTACACACCGTGGGCGACATGTTTGCTGACGGCCAAGTCAAGACGTGGGAGGCGGTGGCGGCCTTGGGCATCGAGGGCACGCAGCTGCAGCGTTTTCAGTATCACAGAGTTAGACATGCCTGGAAACAGTTGTTGGGGGGTGACATGGAGGAGCCGGCGGAGGTTCCGGAACTGACATACATAATTAAGAATGATAACCCCCGCGGGCTGATCTCTAAGCTGTACCGAATGGCGCAATCTCATAGGGTGCACGAGTTTGCAAAAAGCAGGCTGGACTGGCAAAGGGACTTAGGGATCACAATTGACGATGCTATGTGGGCGTACTGCTGCACGGGGATCAAACGCATCTCTCTGCATGGCAGACACCGACTAGTCCATTTCAAGTTCCTCAACAGGTACTACTACACACCAGAGCGCTTACATAGATATGGACTGCGTGACGACCCTGTATGTGAACGGTGCACACACCCGGCTGCGGACTTCCTACACCTAGCGTGGCACTGCCCGGGCATATACAGCTACTGGGAAGCGGTATTCCACCAGATAGTGGGGGTGACGGGGGTAGCGCTGGCTCTAGACCCGGCAGTGGCGTTATTGGGGCATTCCAGAGTGGTGCCGAAGGCGGCCCGACGCCTGGTGGATATGGGGATGCTTGTTGCGAAGCGACGAGTTGCGATGAGCTGGATGCGTGGCCCCGTGCCCACGGTGGAGCAGTGGAAGCGAGATGTGCTATACTGCTGCACCCAAGCGGAGAGGTTCAGTGAGTTGCTGCCACCGCGTAGTCGGCCTAAAAACTTCTGGGAATTGTACGTAGAGTACCTGAGCGGTTGGGAGACTGTCGCGGGGAGCCCGGAAGTGAGTCCTGATACGGAGACTACAGTAGAGGTAGCTTCCGGGAGCGGTGATTGTATGGGGGACGCATGAGGAGAATGAGGGGCGACTGAGTGCGGGAGACGAATGGGGCTGCGACTGACTTAGGACCTCAATTGTTTAGTTGGGATGGGTGGGCTAGGGGAGTTGGGGGGAATCGGGGGGGGAGGAAGGGGGCTGGGAGTTTATGGCCAAAAAATGCGAGACTGTGCCCTGCGTTCTGGGGGGAGGAGCACTCTAGACCCGGCCACCGGCAGGGGGCCTGCCCTGTACAAGAGCGTCGCGATGGAGGGACACTCGAGAAGCAGGGGATATTAATTCAGTCATTCACGGCGATGCCCGACCTCCGGGATGTGGGATAGCCGGTACAGTTGGTTGTGATATGCTGAAAGAAGGCGGGCCCCAGGTTGGTGGCACGCGGATATGTTCATGATTATGCCCTGTTTTGCAGTCAATAAAAACATTTTAAAAAAAAAAAAACATTAATTTTTAAAAAAATAACCATTCCATAATGCAGGATATAGTACATATATTATTTTATACATAGGTTGGATATTATTTTTTACCAAAAATCTCAAAAAAAAATTTGCATTTAAAAAACCGTACAAATTCACTGAAAAAACCATAGGTTTCACACACGTTATAGTTAGGAATTAGCATTTAAAAAACCTTGCAAATTCACTGAAAAAACCATAGGTTTCACACATGTTATAGTTAGTAGGACATTTCACTCGTGAAAAACCAATGAAATTCCCCCGTTATAGTTAGTGCAGGCAACTATAACTCACGCGACCGCAATCCTCTGCTGATGATGTCAAATATTACATCACTGATGACATATGTGTCTTTCTGGAAAAAAAATATTTGTAATATATGTATAGCTGAAAATTAATGGAAGAAGACATGGGTAAATAAGTGTCTAAATACAGTGATGTAATATTTGACATCATCAGCAGAGGATTGCGGTCGCGTGAGTTATAGTTGCCTGCACTAACTATAACTGGGGAATTTCATTGGTTTTTCACGAGTGAAATGTCCTGCTAACTATAACATGTGTGAAACCTATGGTTTTTTCAGTGAATTTGCAAGGTTTTTTAAATGCTAATTCCTAACTATAACGTGTGTGAAACCTATGGTTTTTTCAGTGAATATATATATATATATATATATATATATATATGATGATTCCTCGCTTACAACAGCCTTCTTCCCGACAAAACGAGGGTGGACCCAGGTATTGTGCAAATGTTATTTATTCTTGCACAAATAAATTCCGTCCTGACGCGTTTCAGCAGTTACCTGCCTTGATTACATATATATATATATATATATATATATAGATATATATATATATATATAGATATATATATATCTCATCCTTAGGTTGTCCCATCGATTAAGGACGCCACTCCACCACAGTTCGTTTCACCAAAAACTTTATTTAAGGAAACCAGCATTTCCCCTTCTGCAAACATTCCTTTCCGACATGTTTCGGAGTCCTTACTCCTTCTTCATGGGGAATATTGGCATAGCAGGCCATAAAACAAGTGCCTTGGAAGCCTGTTATGCCAATATTCCCCATGAAGGAGGAGTAAGGACTCTGAAACGCATCTGGAATTAATGTTTGCAGAAGGGGAAATGCCGGTTTCCTTAAATAAAGTTTCTTGGTAAAACGAACTGTGGTGGAGTGGCGTCCCTAATCGAGGGGCAACCTAAGGATGATGTAACACGTGGCAGGCTCAACCGCGGAGGATGCACTGTCCGAAAAACAAAAGGGACCACACGGGAGTGAACTTTGCGAACCCGTGAATGGCACCTTATTTCTCTTCAATATTGACCGCGCCTTTTCTCTGCCTGTAGCCCACTGGAGGGCTGAAAAATAAATTAAAATTGATAGTGGCATTAAATAGGACCCTCTGGAGGGTAAAATTAATGTCCAAGACACTACAACTCCCAGCATGCCACTGGAGGAAATAGACCCATCGGGGAGGAGCTGGTAGCATCATTTAAAAGGAAGTGCCTTGGAAGCGAGGTATGCCAATATTCCCCATGAAGAAGGAGTAAGGAGTCCGAAACACGTCAGGAATGAATGTTTGCAGAAGGGGAAATGCCGGTTTCCTTAAATAAAGTTTCTTGGTGAAACGAACTATGGTGGAGTGGCGTCCTTAATCGAGGGGCAACCTAGGGATGAAAAAGTATATAAATATATATATTTATATATATATATATATATATATATATATATTCACTGAAAAAACCATAGGTTTCACACACGTTGGTAGATGCCTGGAGCACGATTTGTCCACAGGAACCTGGGTACACTTTTTTTTCCCCTCCGCACAATAAATTGTTCCGATTAGATTTTTTTTTTATACCAGCTGCTTGGGCCCCTAGTACTCAAATCCAAATCTTTCCGAGACTTTTATCTGATCATGCCCCAGTAATTATATCTTTATCTAATATTCCCATGTCAAAAGGTATCAAGACCTTCTCTTTTGATAGGAAACTATTATATGACCCCTTATTCCTGGCACATATGAAGAAATGGATTCAGGACTTTTTTCTATGCAATCGTGGGTCTGCTTCCCCTGCGGGGATATGGGACGCCTTTAAGGCTTGTTTCAGAGGCGAGGTTCTTAGCTTCGGTCTGTTTGCTCAAAAATCTTGTAAACAAAAAATGCTAGAACTTTTTACTCTTCTGAAAAACGCTGAATTGGATTTAGCTATTCAGCTACGGGAAGCAGCTGATCCTAAAACAAGTCTGGATAAACTTGCTCAGTGTAAAGCTAATATTAACCTCGTCTGGGCACAGGAGATCGCACTTAAACACCATCTGTACAGGAGGCAACTCTACGAATTTGGTGAATCCTCTGGGAGATTTTTGGCTCAAAGAATTCGAGCAAAAAAACAAGCTTCAATGATTAATTCTATCTACAATGCTCAGGGTCTATTAGTTCATGAACCACAGTCTATTGTGAAGGCTTTCCATCATTTTTACTCCGACTTATACGCCCAACCGAATACTGTAGATCTTCCAGCCGATCTCGGGCTTCCGGCATTGAATTGGGAACAAGTGGATCCAGCGGATGCCGAAAGATTGGAAAGTCCGGTAACATTTGAAGAAATAGAATTAGCATTATTCAAGATGCCCTCAGGCAAGGCTGCTGGGCCAGATTCTCTCCCGATGGAGGTTTATAAGGTATTTTTTTCTGAAGTTCGGAAAGATATGCTATGTGCTTTTGAGGCGGCCAGGCAGGGATCTCCCCCCCATTCTTGGGATGAAGCACATATCGTCATTTTTCATAAAAAAGGGAAGCCTACGGATCAACCAGGGTCTTACCGTCCGATCTCTTTGATCAATTGTGACGGGAAACTGTACGCAAAGCTTCTCGCTAATCGAATGGCACCGCTTATCCCGGAATTGGTTTCACCTTTGCAGCATGGGTTTGTCCCGGGCCGAGGTACAGTCGACCATGTCGCCCGGGTTGTTGCTCTCCTCGACGTCGCGCAGGTCGAATCCAGACCTCTGGGCCTCGCTCTGCTCGACGCCGAGAAGGCCTTCGACAGGGTCGCATGGCTGTTCCTCTGGGAAATAATGAAGCGTATGGGATTTGGCGTCGATTTTCTTCGTGCTCTTCAGATATTTTACCGAGCCCCTACGGCAAGGATTTGTACAATGGGAATCAAATCCGAGGTGGTTAAAATCTGCAGGGGGACCCGGCAGGGATGTCCCTGCTCTCCTCTCCTATTTGCCTTCTACATTAACCCCTTTGTGAAAATGCTTGAGTTGAATGCCCAAATCCCCCCATTTGTAACCCAGAATCTGCCATATATTGTCCTTGCCTATGCAGACGATATTACGGTTATCACTTCTAATTTAGAAGCTGCTCTTCCAGTTATTCAACATCTTGCGGTTGTTTTTGGTAGATATTCTGGTTACAAGTTAAATTCTACCAAGACTCAATGTCTTTCTCTGAATTTACCCTCGATCTCCGATTCCAGGGTAGTTGAAGAAGTGGTGTATCTTGGAATTAAGATTAGATCCAATTTGGACGATTTGGTTTCTGCTAATTGGAACGATATCCTAGACAAAACCAAATCCACGCTGGAATCCTGGCAGAGCATACATCTTACGCTTGTAGGTAGATCTAATCTTTGGCAACTATAACTCACGCGACCGCAATCCTCTGCTGATGCTAATACTGTATTTAGACACTTATTTGCCCATGTCTTCTTCCATACATTTTTAGCTATACATATATTACAAATATTTTTTTTTCATAAAGACACATATGTCATCAGCAGAAGATTGCGGTCGCGTGAGTTATAGTTGCCAGCACTAACTATAACGGGGCAATTTCACTGGTTTTTTATCAGTAAAATTTCCGCTAACTATAACATGTGTGAAACCTATGGTTTTTTCAGTGAATTTGCAAGGTTTTTTAAATGCTAATTCCTAACTATAACGTGTGTGAAACCTATGGTTTTTTCAGTGAATTTGTACGGTTTTTTAAATGCTAAGTTACTTTACGCCATTCGAGGCGTGCGCGCCCACTTAACGCAGTTCGTTCCGTGCACGGTTTTTATCAACTTTAATAAGCCCTGTACATTTGGTGGCCTTCGGCCACCAAAAGCACAGGGGGTGGGGTCAATGTGGATAGTGTTTTTTTTATTTCGATTTTATAATTTCATGTTGCCAAAATTTAGTTTTTTTTACCTATTAATAAGCCCTGTACATTTGGTGGCCTCCGGCCACCAAAAGCACAGGGGGTGGGGTAAGTGTGGATAGTGTTTTTTTTTTTTTTTTTTTTTTTACCGTACGCTTACGGTAAGCGTACGGTAAGCGTACTCGGCGAAATTGCCGAAAAAAAAATAAAAACCTTTTTTGCTCTTGGGGGATGTTTGGGGACTCCCTCAACATGACTGTGTGGGAGGGAGTTGTCAAAAATGCCCCGTAACATGTTTTTGGGCATCAAGTTTGAGAAATAACTCTCAATGCGAGAGACAAAATGGCGGACGCCGCTTCCTGGTTTCGGCCGATTCGAATGTTTACTAAGATCTAAGAGCCAATCAGAATCGCGCTCATGCACGCCACCGTACGCTTACGGTAAGCGTACGGTAAGCGTACCGTAAGCGGGCTCAGATATATATATTGATTTAAAGGCTATTTTCTCAGAATCTACTGAACAGATTTACACCAAACCTACAAAAGGCACTTCCTTGACCTAGGGACTACCTCTCTGCCAAATTTCTAGTAATTCTGTTCAGCCGTTCGGGCTGTAGCTCGTTCTAAAGGTCCTATGGAAAAATGCATGGGAAAAACGCGTTTTGGGACCCCCCTTTTATCTCAGCCCCCGCTTGACGAATCCCCCCGAGACTTTCAGGGTAGGAGCGGAGCGTAGCGCCCCACCTATTTTGAGAAATTCGCGAGGATTCATCGACCGGCGCCAAAGTTATTCAAAATAGAATGTTGAGGTTTTCCTATGGAAAAGGGGTCCTAACTATAACTACCTACTGGCGACCGCCAGTAGGTAATATATATATATATATATATATTACCTACTGGCGGTCGCCAGTAGGTAGTTATAGTTAGGACCACGTTTCCATAGGAAATCCTCAACATTCTATTTTGAATAACTTTGGCGCCGGTCGACGAATCCTCGCGAATTTTTCAAAATAGGTGGGGCGCTACGCTCCGCTCCTACCCTGAAAGTCTCGGGGGGATTCGTCAAGCGGGGGCTGAGATAAAAGGGGGGTCCCAAAACACGTTTTTCCCATGCATTTTTCCATAGGACCTTTAGACAGGGCTACAGCCCGAACGGCTGAACAGAATTACTAGAAATTTGGCAGAGAGGTAGTCCTCAGGTCAAGGAAGTGCCTTTTGTAGGTTTGGTGTAAATCTGTTCAGTAGATTCTGAGAAAATAGCCTTTAAATCAATATATATATCTGAGCCAGCTTACGGTGCGCTTACGGTACGCTTACCGTACGCGTACGGTGGCGTGCGCGAGCGCGATTCTGATTGGCTCTTAGATCTTAGTAAACATTCGAATCGGCCGAAACCAGGAAGCGGCGGCCGCCATTTTCTCTCTCGCACTGAGAGTTAGGTTGTAAAATAAAGCCCAAAAACATGTAAAGGGGCTGTTTAGACAGCTCCCACACACATAGCCATGTTGAGGGAGTCCCCAAAGACCCCCCAAGGCCAAAAATGCAATTTTTATTTTTTCGCTAATTTCGCCGATTATGCTTACCGTACGCGTACGGTAAATAATTATATAAAAAAAAAAACTATCCACACTCTCCCCACCCCGTGTGCAATTGGTGGCCGCACGCCCCCAATTGTGCATGGCTTATCAGAGTTGTGATAAACTAGAATATTTTAAACAAAAATAATAAAAGAAAAAATTATCCACACTCTCTCCACCCCGTGTGCAAATGGTGCCCGAAGGGCACCATTTGTGCATGGCTTATAAAAATTACGAAAAATTAAAATATTACCTTTCAAAACGTAGTGCATCATATGTCCTCCATGTGCGCACGGTGCGCGAAGCGCATCGTGCGTACATGGCCCATCTAGCGTAACGTGGGCACGCGGTGCGCGTAGCGCACCGCGTGCCCACCGTGCGTGCACAACACTAACTGCGTAAAGTGGGCGCGAATGGCGTAAAGTAACTTAGCATTTAAAAAAACGTACAAATTCACTGAAAAAACCATAGGTTTCACACACGTTATAGTTAGGAATTAGCATTTAAAAAACCTTGCAAATTCACTGAAAAAACCATAGGTTTCACACATGTTATAGTTAGCGGAAATTTTACTGATAAAAAACCAGTGAAATTCCCCCGTTATAGTTAGTGCAGGCAACTATAACTCACGCGACCGCAATCTTCTGCTGATGACATATGTGTCTTTATGAAAAAAAAATATTTGTAATATCTGTATAGCTAAAAATGTATGGAAGAAGACATGGGCAAATAAGTGTCTAAATACAGTATTAGCATCAGCAGAGGATTGCGGTCGCGTGAGTTATAGTTGCCTCATATTTAAACTGAAGAGTAAATGGGCAATTTGTGTGGCTTTAACACTTCAATAAAGGGCAGTCTTGAAGCTCGGAGAACAAGTCAAACAACTACAGATTTGTTTTAGATAGTCCATGTGCCCTAAACCCAGTGGTTTAAGAACCAAATGCTACTTTGCTAATTACCTACCGCTTGTTGCAGTTTGATAAGTTCAAGTTTGGCGTTTTGGAAGACGTCAAATCAATGGTGTCCTTAACATGGGTATGGTATGCCTTCATGCGATAATGAGAATGACCCACATTCTAGAGTGAGGTCATCGTTGAATTAGGCTGGATTAGGCTCAGGATACACTGATCCTTCATTGCAGTCTTCCTACAGGTACCAGTGCTCTAGAGCAGGGGTCTTCAAACTGAGGGGTGGGCACCTCTTGGGGGGCCTGAAGTGATCCCAGGGGGTGACAAGCTCTGGCCAAAAGAAGCAGTATGCTGATAACAGTCCTTTATTTTCAGCAGGAACGAAATAAGCGACAGTTAGCTGTGCAGTAATGGGCCATCACTAACAACTTTTGTCATTTATATTCTGGCTCGGAGAAGGCATCAAAAGGGAAGGGACTCCAAATATTCTTCAAAACCACCACCCCTGTTTCTAATAATCACACTGTGGATACTTTTACGCATTAGAAAGGCCTGCCTGACCAGGATGGTATGTTTGGCAATCGTGAAAGTGATTATATTTGTAAAACTTTAATAGAACCTAACTGCAATGTTTAAAGAGGTCTATACATATTTAAACATTGCCAGTTTAATAGAATAATTGTGAAAAATGGAGGGGGCACCAGTGATTTTTTTCCCCATTGGTGGGGGGTGCGGCATTAAAAAGTTTGAAGACGACTGCTCTAGCTGGACTATTAGTAAAATTCACAGTTCGGGCTGAAGCCACTTCCTACCGAAACCAAGCGCATGGTGGGGGTGGGCGTCTTTTAAACAGGGTAATATCGCATAATGCCACACTGTGAAAGGTTTAGAAAAAGGTAGTTCAAAACTACTTTCACCACATGAAGGTACTCAGCAAAGTCTCCAGAGTGGAGGAATTATTCAGCTAATCTCTCTGTTTGGGTAGGGCTCCATGACTGATTCAATGTTTAGAACTGTGCTACTGTCGAAACACAATTTATGTGACAAATGTAGATTATATGTCACAGGAAGGCCATATGAAAGAGCATTGCTCACCTCATCTAATATCCTATTGATTGTCTATTTAGAAGTATTAATCTGAGTAGGTTAGATACACTGCACAATGGACGGACAGAAGTCCAAAGTATATAGGGGCATATTTATTAACAAATCACACAGCGCAGCAAGTCACCTTGGGGCGCTGCGTAATAGGGAAAGGGGAGGAATGGACCGCACTTAACATTGTATGGCGCATTCCTGTCTTTTACCTGTCCTGGCGCACAATGTACTGCCTAATGTCAACGTAGGCACCCTTGCACAAGGGTGCCTGCCTTGTAAGCAGGTTTCCTTTTGTGCAGGATGGGACACAGCAATTTGTGCTTTCTTGCGTTACTCCGGGATTTACAAAGCCAGGCAAGGCTAGGCAAGGCGGCCTTGCGTGGCTTGATAAATCTAATTTAAGAGTTGTGTCACTCTTGCTCCCCAGTGCATGGCAGAAGGGTGACGCAACTCTTTGTTAAATATGCCCCATATTTTCCCACACCTGTAAGGCCATGTTTCTTTCACCTCCCTGAACTGATGTAGCAGATAGCCTCATCATGATCTGTATTTCTTGTGATTTTCTGTCCACTTTGGGCGTCCGCCTTTTCCGCCTGTCCTTCCATGGGTCATGCGGAGGACCTAACTGGCATATACTATTCTGGGCTCCATTAGAAACAATGAAGCTGGAGGAGATGTAATTAAGAAATGTCACTCAGCAAAGAAGGGTGATAGAAGGCAGTCAATGTCCTCAAAAACCCAAGGTGGAGCTGAAGGTTCTATTCAACCACTGGCCAATAACTAGTTGCATGCCCCCTTTATCTTGCATAACATTTCCAATACAACTGTGGCCCAGGACATTTTATAGCTAAGTAGAAAGTAAGATGGCTCGCTGAGTTATGAGAGTTACACACATCTGGTGTACCCTGCAGGTCATGAGTCATGGCTTAGACTCTCAGCAGGGCCATCTCACTATTTCAGTCTTGCATGGGCAATTACTGCATACCATTACAATGGGTGATACTAAAGCCTTTTATTTGCAACACTTTGAAATGAGAAAGATTGAAGTGGTAAAACTACATGAAAATAAGTGATTATTAGATCTTTGGTAATTTAAAAAGAGTACGTAACAATTGCTTTGAGGTGTATTTTCAGATATTTCAAAGGCAGTTTCACCATGTCAAAACCATTGAGCCTCTTCTAGAATTGGCTGCAGAAACTTAGAAACTAAACAGTTTCCTCTCATGATTACCTCAAGTAAATTATGGACATAGGTCCAAAAAGCAGCAATTACTGTACATTCCCTGGCAGTTCCCAAATGTGGTTCCCATCCAGTTTATTAAAAAATAAAATGGATGACATGTTGGAAGGAAGATGAAATTACCATAGGAGTGGTTTATCATTTAATACACAGTTATAAATTTTCTCATACACATGCAATTAAATAATGCTTAGCGATATGTGCCGGGATTAGGTTCAGGTCAGTCTCTGGCTATGAAGTTCACTGGCGGCGAGTCAGGCAAAATACAACAACTTTATAGGGTGTACATACCCTGATTTAGAATATTTTGTAAATTTGCTTCCAAAACATTCGAATAGTATTGCCTTGGTAGTTGGTAGATGATTTGGTCCTGTCCCATCTGCTTTCAGGGTCAGATCCTGTCTAAGCAAGTATCACTGAGTGGGTGCTTGAGGGCAAGGAATGCTATAAGTTATGGAGTGTTTGTAAGTGGGTTGTGGATGTTTTTTGCAGTGTCTGCGAGAAGCTGTGCTTGGTTCTGCAGGTGACTAATTTAGGGTGAGTGAAGCTGTGAGTGTCTACAGGTGACCTATTCATTAAGAAGGAAGCTGCAGGCAAATGAGTCCCTGCAGGTGAGAGGGTGGCGTACACGCTGTGAGTGGGTGCTAATGTAGAGCTTGAGAATTTGTGAGTAGCTGAATATCTCTGAGACAGATTCAGGTGATGGAATGAGTTGTGAGTTCCACTGGTTTGATGCTAGTAACACATTCAGTCTTGACTTTTACTTTTGATTTCTGGCTATTACATTTCTGTTTATACATTATAAAAATATGGCTGCAAGTGCCTGAATGCAAAGAAAAACAGGTCTAAAAGACCTAATCGCAATTGAAATAGCCGAAAAGCTCTGCATATGAGGACAGGTGAACCTACAATTAGCCTAGCACCTGCAAAGGGTGCATATGAAATCATAGCCGGGATATATTTGGGGTCCTGGCTTGGATGTTTGGACCTTTAGATTGTGTTCTGATATGTGGTATTCGGGTATGGGCTGTGTTAGGAATTGGGCTTCTGGTTGGCAGGGGTGTGCACCCTGTCCAAGCAGGAGCCACAATCCTAGTCAGGGTAAGTCACAAACACACCCTAGATTAACCTGTGCTCACTCTCTGGTAGCTTGGCACAGAGCAGTCAAGCTTAACTTAAGATGTGTAAAGTATTTGCGCAATACTTCAAACAGTAAAACAGTGAAAACACCACAGAAAAAGATACCACACCCGTTAGAAAACAATATATATTAATTTATTGAACAAAACAAGATCAAAACGACAAACATCCGAAAAGTAGAACCGGATTTGTGAATTTTTAAAGAATAAACTGAAATGTAGTGCTTAAAAGCATAAAGCCCCATCTGGAGCTATACTTGGTCAAATCACAAAATTCAGACCAACCGCGATAGAGCATGGGTCGCATTCAAGGACCAGCCTTGGCCCGCTGCAAAAGTCCTTTAGTTGCCTCAACGAAGCATGGTGCGGGGCTCAAATGCAGTAATGCTTCGTAGTCGGAGACGTGATGCAGGGTGCAGATTAAGCAATGAGTCGTCATTGATCCACACAGGTAGGCGATGCATCAGTTCTGAGCCACGTAACAGCAAAGATGCGTCGGGAATGGTTGTCAATGTTCTGCACTGTGTTGGAGTCGATCCTCGCAAGAGTGGCGATGCATCCATAGGTGTAGAGATGCGCTAGTTCCAAACTGCTGCATCAACGATGATGCGTGGATTCTGCTGGCGCAGCACTTTCACCCACTTCCAAGGGCCCAGGACTGGATTGGCACCACTTGGCCGGGCAGACTCACAGATGGCAGAGTCTCAGTGCTGAGGCAGGTGAGTTGGAAGTCTGTTAAGTCCTATGACTTCAATCAGGAGGCAAGCCCTTGGAGTCAGACTCTGGGTTCTGGCTTCAAGTGATGTGGGCCTAGCCCTTCTCACCCAGGGAAAGAGAGCAGTGGGAAGCAGGCAGCAGGTCAGCACAGCAGAGCAGGAGTCCAGCAGACTAGCAGTCCAGCAGAGGGGCAGTCTTTTC
Organism: Triturus cristatus; assembly: GCF_964204655.1. Lineage (NCBI taxonomy): Eukaryota > Metazoa > Chordata > Amphibia > Caudata > Salamandridae > Triturus > Triturus cristatus. The sequence goes on along the minus strand of NC_140581.1, from coordinate 673,304,844 downwards.
AGCTGTTGTTAGTGTGCTTGCACCCAGCTCCTCCTGCCCACCCTCTGTTGTCTGCATAGCTGGCCCCAACTCTTCCCTCCCACCTTCCATTGTCAGTGTGGTGTCCACAGAACCTCCCACCCACCCTCTTCTGTCCGTGTGGATGTCTTCACATGGTTAATTTTACTCAGAAAAGGCTAGACACTGAAGTTATGTTTTCTTATTTCTTATCAATGAGTGAAGGCAGCTAAAAATCCAAATGTGCAGGAGACGTGACTGCTCTAATGCATTACAAGCAATTTGCACACTAAAAGCATGGAATTGTGTTGCGTAACTGTGCTCAGAGACGGTCCTCTCTGCATACTTTCTGTACATTCAACTGGTGTCACGTGACTCCTGCGCTGGGGGGATATGGGACTGCTTTGTATTTAGGTCACACAGTGGCAGACTGTAAAACAGATGCTACCATTACATTCAGTTTAGCCAATACTCTCCTGCTGCCTGCATCAGAGAAACGCAAGCTGACTGGGCACTTCCAGGAAGATAGATTTCCAGTTCTATTATAATCTGCCAGAGCAGCGATTATATTACTCTATGTGGGAGATTACTGTGCTTCGACGAATGCTGCATTGCCCCACGACTCCCTCTGCTAGAAGAAGGTTTCAGGTTTCGAAAGCGTCGGGGACGCTGCACTTGGAAATCACACGTGCATTCAGTCGGGCTGATTCCAATACATCTGTCGGAGATAGCAAAACCGTGCTTGGAGTTTACCTTGAGAACAAAAACACAAGGATCGAATATTTGACAGCAGAAAACTTACACAGTTATGCATAAAAAAATACACTTTGTAAATATTATTATGTGAGACAAACATGTGCAAAGTCAATAGGTCTCAGCTTGGACTAACTACTGGCTTTGTCAAAGAAGGCCAACTTGGCCGCAGAGGTGCACACATGCATTGTGACACATGTTCATACAAGTGTCATGATGAGCTCATCCTCCTGGACCTCTCCACTGCCTTTGACACAGTCTCCCACAACACACTCATCTCCAGACTCCAGGAAAACGGAATCCAGGGACCAGCTCTCACTTCCTGACAGGAAGAACACAATGGGTCAAGCTCCATCCGTTCACCTCAGAACATAAGTACCTCATCTGTGGAGTCCCACACGCTCTTTAATCACTCCCACCCTCTTCAACATATACACGACTCCTCGAGCAAGCATCATTCGAACCCACGGACTCAACATCATCTCTTACGCCCACAACACCCAATTCATCCTATCCCCCTCAGAAGACACCAACACCACCAAAATTAATTTAAAAATGTGAATGACCAACGTGGCCAACCGGACGAGAGACAACTATCTCAACCTCAATGCTGACAAAACAGAAGTGCTTACATTCTGCAACAATAACTCACCCTGCCTGGAACTCCACCTGTATATATATATATATATATATATATATATATATATGTGTGTGTGTGCGTATGTGTGTGTGTGTGTGAGTGTGTGTGTGTTATTCACAGTTGGTTTTGGGCATAATGCATTTCGGCGTCACTTGCCTTCTTCAGATGCCGGTAGCTCAGGGCGAACCCACCTCCCCTGTTTAAATATTCTCTGGCTCTCCCATTGGCTGGAGTGAAGCCTGTCCCACATTGTTGCACATGCTCTACTCCCTCATAAAGACTCAATGTCCCAGCATGCAATTCTTTGGTAAGTACCATTAGCGGGACGGAATGGAGCTCGAAGTGAGCGCTGTTTGTACCCAGTGAGGGGGAGGTTAATGCTGCGGGTGCGTCCTATATTGAAGTGTTAATGGGCTGCCCTGGGTCCCCGACGTCCAAGCCCCAGTTCCAATGACATACCGGGCCGTGAATCGGGTGTAATCATCCCGATTCTCTGTGAAGTCACAGACTGCCAGCTGGCAGCGGCCACTGGTTTGGCATGGTCATAAGGCGGGTCTGTGGTATCCAATCCCTTGGAAGTAAACTGCCACATTTGCCAGCAATCCCTCAGGCCTCTTGTTGGACGGGTCCTCTTCAACGCGGGGCTGGCAACACGCGTGCAATATCTCCAAAACGACCACTCCAATGCTGGGTAATCAAGAGGACACAGTGGGGTACACTGGGGAGACCATTTATTCATAGCTGGTTCTGGGCATCATGCATTTCGGCGTCACTCGCCTTCTTCAGATGCCGGTAGCTCAGGGCGAACCCACCTACCCTGTTTAAATATTCTCTGGCACTCCCATTGGCTGGAGTGAAGCCCGTCCCACATTGTTGCACATTCTGTAGTCCCTCATAAAGACTCAGTGTCCCAGTATGCAATTCTTTGGTAAGTACCATTAGCGGGACGGAATGGAGCTCGAAGTGAGCGCTGTTTGTACCCAGTGATGGGAAGGTTAATGCTGCGGGTGCGTCCTGTATTGAAGTGTTAATGGGCTGCCCTGGGTCCCCGACGTCCAAGCCCCAGTTCAAATGACATACCGGGCTGTGAATCGTGTGTAATCATCCTGATTCTCCGTGAAGTCACAGACTGCCAGCTGGCAGCGGCCACTGGTTTGGCATGGTCATTAGGCGGGCCTGTGGTATCCAATCCCTTGGAAGTAAATTGCCACGTTTGCCAGCAATCTCTCAGGCCTCTTGTTGGACGGGTCCTCTTCAATGTGGTGCTGGCAACACGCGTGCAATATCTCCAAAACGACCACTCCAATGCTGGGTAATCAGGAGGACACAGTGGGGTACACTGGGGAGACCATTTATTCACAGCTGGTTCTGGGCATAATGCATTTCGGCGTCACTCGCCTTCTTCAGATGCCGGTAGCTCAGGGCGAACCCACCTCCCGTGTTTAAATATTCTCTGGCTCTCCCATTGGCTGGAGTGAAGCCCGTCCCACATTGTTGCACATGCTGTAGTCCCTCATAAAGACTCAATGTCCCAGCATGCAATTCTTTGGTAAGTACCATTAGCGGGACGGAATGGAGCTCGAAGTGAGTGCTGTTTGTACCCAGTGAGGGGGAGGTTAATGCTGCGGGTGCGTCCTGTATTGAAGTGTTAATGGGCTGCCCTGGGTCCCCGACGTCCAAGCCACAGTTCCAATGACATACTGGGCCGTGAATCGCATGTAATCATCCCGATTCTCCATGAAGTCACAGACTACCATATATATTTAGAGCTTCAATTTCAAACTGGTACATTCATTGACGACACCAAGACGAAAAACAGACCATCTTTCATGCTTGTTCTTAATTTATTTTAGTTGCTAAATCAGCTTGATATATATATATGACTTATGGTAATGAACCTCTCCAATAGACTTTTGACCCCCATAGAAGAACAGGTTCTGAAATTAGGGTTAACCTTTTGTCCAGACTTTCCCCTTGATGTATTGTTTTGTACGGAAGCTTAAATTGTTTAAGATTCACAAATTTAAAGAACAGAATCAAACTAGAGCAGTAACAATGACACACCCCATCTCCCCCTCTATTGACGACATTGAGATTTTAAGAACACTCAATAGTCTCAGTGATGAACAAGAAGTAGACAACACACAGACAATAGATTCATCAGACACAGGTACTGCTGACATTAGAATTTTACGAACACTCAACAGTCTTAGTGGTGAACAGGAAGGTCATAATACACAGACAACAGAACTATTTGACCCAGGTATCATCACCACAGTAGAAACTCTTGGACTAGATCCTGTCAGACCCAGTGTCACTCCTTTCAGAGGTAAATCGAAATATAGACCACAGATCCCTAGAGATAATATTGACGTCTTTCATGAGATGGTCAATCATGACATTCTACAGCTTCTCAAAAAACCTGTCACTAATTCCAATCTTAGTAGAATACAAAGAGAAACGATAAGGGGTCTCCAAAATGATAACAGCAGTGTTATAAAGCCGTCCGATGAAGGTGGTAATATTGTCTTATGGGACACAAAGTACTACATTCAGGAAGCCATGAGACAGCTTAACAACGTGACTTGCTACACAAAGGTAGATAAATCGTACCTCACTAAGTTGCAGGATAGATTTTTCGACCTCCTCAAAGGGTGGGCAGACGAGAACCTCTTGAATTGGGACGAGCAGAAATTTCTGAAAAATTATACACCTACCACACCCACCTTTTACCTCCTTCCTAAGGTACACAAGGACCCTGTGCAACCACCAGGTCGACCAATAGTATCTTCTAAAAACAGTCTATTTGAAAATGTTTCCATTTATGTGGACCATTTTTTGTCAGAATATGTGAAGGATTTGACATCCTATATTAGAGAGACCAAAGACTTTCTACAAAAGATAGAAAATATACATTGGGACAGAAACTTTTGGCTTGTATGTCTGGACGTGGAAAGCTTATAAACGAGCATTAGACATAGAGACGGACTGAAAGCGTGTGAGCACTTCCTTAGATCTAGAAGCATACACCTGTTAGCACACACTAGAATGTTACTGCAAATGATCGAAATATGTCTTGAAGAAAATGTGTTCACATTTAATGGGGTGCTTTACAAACAAGTGCAAGGAACTTCGATGGGCACCTGCTTCGCTCCCAGCTACGCCAATCTCTTGGTGGGCTGGTGGGAGAAGCAGGTGCTCTGGAGTGAATCCATGGAACATTGGACCAACAAGGTCAATATTTGGCTCAGGTTTATCGATGATATTTTCTTAGTGTGGGAAAGTGGAGAGGAAGAATTGCTTGCGTTTGTGAGAGAACTTAATGAGAATGCTTTGAATTTGAAGTTTACTATCCCGCATTGTCAAGAAACTGTAGTCTTCTTAGATATAAGACTCACTGTGAAGGGAAATAAACTTGAGACGGATCTTTTTAGAAAGAGTACCGCCGGCAACTCAGTGCTGCATTCGGCGAGTTGCCATCCCCCTAATTTCAGATGGAGCATACTCTTTGGTGAGTTCCACAGGGCAAAAAGAAACTGTAGCTCAGAGGAAGTATACGAAAGGATCAAAAGGGAGATGTCACAGAGATTCCGAGTCAGAGGGTATCCCCTTAAAATGCTCAAAATGGGAGAAAGAAAAGCAGATAAAATAAAAAGAAGTGAAGCACTTTATAAAGCACCAAAGAACAAACAATCAGAGACAGACCCACCTATAAGACTCATCACAACTTTTAACTCCCAATTTAGTCTCTTTCGTCAAATAATTAAAAAAAGATGGGACATCCTGACGCAAGATAGAATCCTAAAAGAAAAACTAGGCTCACATCCAGCCATAATTTACAGAAAAGGCCCATCCATCAAAGATAAGATTGTTAAAAGTCACATGAACAATCAGAAGTTGACATGGCTGGATAAAGTGGGAGGTTTTCATCGATGTGGCAAATGCAAGGCTTGTAGCCACAGTGAGAATGTGAAAGAGGTGACCCTAGAGAGAACTAAGAGGAAATGTTACATCCGTAAAAACATACAGTGCAATACAGATTTTGTAGTCTATGTTATCACTTGCCCATGTGGCAAGTGGTACATTGGTTCCACTACTTTTCCGGTTAAGAAGAGAATACTGGAGCACTGGCGTGCCATTACCAATAAGGACTTCAGTTAGCATGGCCAGACATTTCCACCAAAAACACAATGGTGATTGGACAAAGGCAAAATACTTTGCCCTTGATGCCATCCCCAAAACCCGAGAGGTGGTAACAGAATCCAAGCGTTACGTAGAACAGAATCCAGATTCATCCTGCAGGCTGGCAGTGTAGTTCCATTTGGGATGAACAATGATGAAGAGATGCCTGTACATCTATAGAATGAAGCCTCCCTTTGAACCCTTTAGAAACTTGAGTTCTCTTTATATGAATTGAGATTTTAACTTGTTTTTTGCTATATATTATGTCACTTACCCCATCCCTGTAATATATTTTATTTTTTGTATCCCTTCATGATTACATAACGCATGTGATATGTGTGGAATGTGAATTAGTGAGATGTATACCTTGTCTTTACCTAACCCCCAATGACCTTCAATGCAGAGACTGTCCATGATCTATTTCCTTGGCCTGTGACTTTAGAAACCAAATATTGGAATGAGAACATGAATAAGTATTCTTACCTCTAAAACCCCTTTTTTCTTCTTTCCCTTAGATTGAACGTATGGAGCGGATCAACGTAGGAGTGGATCACCACTGCTACGGTTAAAAGCTACGAGCATGGAGTTTTAGGTGTTTTGTTATCACAATCACGTTCTCCTTTTCTAGATTTTGGTCTGGGTAATGTCTCACGATAAACAAATTATAAGGTTGTATTATGATGATTTCTATGTTGGGGGACACTTATATTGATAAATTATCATGATTTTTTATTTTTCTTGGAATTAATCAGGATAGCGCACTATCTGCATCTAATAGGGTACTAAACCCTTGATTAGTTTGTTCTCTGGCCGAACGAGAGAGGGTATAGAGTCTTTATAATGGGTACTTTGTAAATGTAAATGTCAAGGTACTTATAGAGCGCACTGTCACCAGACGGCCACCTTGCGGTGTCGCCTTTTGCGGTTTCCTGGCGCTGATACTCATACCGCTGTGGAACCCCTCCTGGCTTTCCCTGTGAAGTATCCACTCCTGGGCACCCCTAGGGTGAAGCCAGGCGTCCTTAGCACTGTTGGGGCCGGTGTGGAGGCTAAGCAAGCTATTACCCAGAGTTGCAGCGTGGGGCCCGTGATTAGAATAGGCACCGAGGCGAGAATAGACAGGTCCGAGGAAATTGAGCCCGAGCCCCGCCGAGGCGGGAATCGAACTCTGGTCCCTGGCCAGAACTCTGCTTCAGGGTCTGCCGCTCAAACCATTGAGCCACACTCCTCCACACTTTATCCTTAGACTGTTCCATTTAGAACTAAATAAAGGTTCCACTACAGTGATAATTAATACCTTTATATTTATGCTCTGTATAAGAAAGGAATTTGTGTTGTATTTTGCCACACATATTGCGTTATGACACAAATATTATTTGTTTGTTTTTTGACTCACGTGCACATTTTTGTCTTTGCCTCTCCGGGGAGGGATTAAAATCCCAAGTCTTTTGTTGATTTCCATGAAAGTGTCTTTAAAAACCTTAACTTTGAACTTAAGTTCATGTGACCAAGAGCCCCAAAAGAAACATATTTTGACAAAATTGAAAATTGGATCGGTGTGGCTCGTGCTTGCGAAGACGTTTGCGAGCTTGTTGGTGGATATATATATATATATATGTGTATATATGTGTATATATATATTATCTACTGGCGGTCGCCAGTAGATAGTTATAGTTAGGACCTATTTTCCATAGGAAATCTGCAACATTCTATTTCGAATAACGTTGGCGCCGGTTGACGAATCCTCGCGAAATTTTCCAAACTTTTGGCCAGCTCCGCTCCGCTCCTACCCTGAAAGTTTTGCGGTGATCCGTCAAGCGGGGGCCAAGAAAAAAGGGGGGATCTGTTGTCGCAGCTACAGCCCGAACCGCTGAACGGAATTACACCAGAAAATTAGGGTAAAAAAGTTAGTGATATCTATGGCCGCGGAGGATCCGCGGACCGTATCCGCACCGTAAGCGCACCCTCCCCGAACCGAGCGCGCACCCTCCCGATCGCGCGCTGAATGCTAATTGGCGGTTGAGTGTCTGTCTACATTCGAAACCAGGAACTGTTGACGTTTTCTGCCTCGGTAGAAGCGAGGCTGATTAAGTAAGGGGAATAAGTGTGTAAAACATATAAAGGGGGCAGAGTGGAAATACTCTGACCCTCTAGAGGTGCTTAGGGGGTCCCAGAAGGACCCCCTGGGGCCCCCCTTTTTTTTTTTAAAACGGCGAAATGCGCGCACGGTGCGCGCATCCTATCGCGTTTGGTGCACGGATCCTCTCGTGTTGGGTGCGCGGATATTACATATGATACTACCCCAGTGGTATATGAGCCACTTATAACAGCATTTGAAAGTTTACGATGTTATTCTAAACATATACGCCAATAATCAATTTCACCAAAGAAATGTATTTCAGCATCAATTGAGTATTGAAATAATTACGGTTTCTGTTATTATGATGTGTATTAGCCACATAACTGAATCTCCTACATATTGAGAAAAAACGTAAAGAAGTTTAATTTACGCGATATTCAGAAAACTACGAGTATGTCTTCACTGTCTATAGCAGTAGTTTACCATGTGACACGGAACTGATTCACGAGTGTATATGGTGGGAAAAAACTTTATTGGAGTTGTAGGTGAGCAAGCCTGCTGCGCAGGCGAAACGCGTCTGACTCTTTTCAACTGACATAAAATTATTTTCCAAACGACACGGCGTCGACATTCCATTTTTTCTTGGAGTTTATATTACATTACTGGACCGGGCTTCGGAGGTCCATCAACGTCGACGCGCCTTGCGTTCAGGAGGTGGCGGGTTGCAGAAGCAAGTTTGAACCGAACACACGTTATAGTTAGCTGTACATTTCACTCGTAAAAAACCAATGAAATTCCACGTTATAGTTAGATCAGGTAACTATAACTTGCGCCCCCGCAATGCACTGCTGATGACGTCACATATTACATCACTTATGACATGGTCAGTGACATCACTCATGACATCAATGATGACATCTGAAATGACACATTGTGCATTGCGGTCGCGCAAGTTATAGTACCTGATCTAACTATAACGTGGAATTTCATTGGTTTTTTACGAGTGAAATGTACAGCTAACTATAACTTGTGTGAAACCTATGGTTTTTTAAGTGAATTTGCAAGGTTTTTTAAATGCTAATTCCTAACTATAACGTGTGTGAAACCTATGTTTTTTTCAGTGAATTTGTACGTTTTTTTAAATGCTAAGTTATGTATTTATTTTTCATTTTTGCGCGCACAGTGCGCTTCGCGCACCGAGCGCCCACGTTGCGCATTTCGTACCGTGCACGCCTCGCCATTTTTTACAAAATATCAATTGTTTTTTTCTCCCTTGGGGGTCCTTAGATTTCTATATTAAATGTGATTGTTAATTCTTTTTTTATTTTTTTTTACCGTACGCGTACGGTAAGCTTACCGTACGCGTACTCCGCGATTCTTTTTTAAAATTATTAAATTTATTTTTCATACTTTTTGGTCCTTCGTGAACCCCCTGACGAACGCTAGGGGGTCTGCAACTCTCTTCGTTGCCCCCTTTTCATGTTATCAACCTTTGTTTTTCAGTGCGAGAGACAGAAAATGGCGGCCGATACTTTCTGATTTCGACCGATTCGAATGTTTACAGTCATGTAACCACCAATCAGAATTGAGCTCGCGCACGGCACCGTACGCGTACGGTAAGCTTACCGTAAGCGCACGGAGCGCGCTTACAGATATATATATTGATTTAAATGCTATTTTCTCAGGACCTACTGAACAGATTTACACCAGACCTGCAAAAGGCACATCCCTGACCTGAGGACTACCTCTCTGCCCAATGTCAAGTAATTCTGTTCAGCCGTTCAGGCTGTAGCTCGGACTAAAGGTCCTATGGGAAAATGCATGGGGAAAACGCGTTTTGGGACCCCCCTTTTTTCTCAGCCCCTGCTTGACGAATCCCACCGAGACTTTCAGGGTAGGAGCGGAGCGTAGCGCCCCATTAGTTTTGAAAAATTCGCGAGGATTCGTCAACTGGCGCCAAAGTTATTCCAAATAGAATGTTGCGGATTTCCTATGGAAACACGGTCCTAACTATAACTATCTACTGGCGACCGCCAGTAGATAATATATATATATATATATATATATATATATATATATATATATATATATATATATTCCAACGCAATCCAGTACAACAGTTGTAAAGAAAACTCACTGGTGCCGTGGCCTCTATTTTCAAGACGTGCTTTATTCAACGGATATCCCTACGCGTTTCGGAGTTTCAATCACTCCTTGATCACGGGTGGGGATTCAAAGTGCAAGTGATACATTTAAAGGTGCAGTCTCCATGTTACGTCAACGTATAATGGACATAGAAAACATTTTCTGTTACAATGTTGCAAATAAAGTTGTAATTCAATAATACCGTATTCATTGTAAAAACAGAGCAAGAAATGTAATTCACTATTTCAAATGTTGGCACCAAACATAAATGTTTTAACTTCATAACCATGAAGAAAAATAATAATAATGTGCGATTAATAGTCCAACCCAAGTGGGTGTTTCCATATACATGTACATTATTATAACTCCAGTGAGTAATAGTCATATCAGTGTGGTGTCTTCTTTACATCTATTCAGAGTGCTACAACTGCTCGTTTTTTTAATTTCTTCAATCCTGCAACAAACCAAAAGTTTATAGTTAACTTAGAAGACTGCTATGTGTCAAAATTACATAAACTTTAAAAACCCTTAAAAACATGTTACGGCAGAAGCAGCATTTGGACAAAGTTCATCTTAAATGTATCGACATTTCCTCATCCTGATTCAAACCTATGGGGCACATGGTGTCATATTTAATAATCATTTTTGATTCCATCTTCCTTAATTCCAATGTCCGACTGCCCCCCCTCTCCCTAAGGGGAATACAGTCTAACACCACGAATTTCAGAAGATTCAGATTTTGGTTGTGTTTCTGGTAGAAATGGCGGGCTACCGGATATTGCTTGTCATGATTCTTTACAGCCCTAAAATGCTCCAGAATCCTTTTCTTTACTTTATTGATAGTACTACCAATATAAAATTGGTTACATGGGCATTTCAAGGCATATATTGCATATTCAGTGTCACAAGTCAAATGCTTCGAAATTTTGTACGCTGGTTTATCAGAATTTAATTTCACAGTCTTACAGCTTTGACTGAATTTGCATGCTTTGCATTTATTGCAAGTGAAGAAACCTTGTATCGCATTAACTTTCTTGGTTTCTTTTAATGTACTAGTCATCAACACATCTTTTAGGGATCTAGCTTTTCTGAACGTGATAGAGGGATGCAACCCTATCTTTTCTTTGAGATCACTATCAGTTTTTAGAATTTCCCAATATTTGTTGAGACTTTTTCTTACATCCCAAGCTTGGTTATGATAGGTTGTAATGAATCTTAACTGTTCATTTGTTTCCACCCTCTCTCTTCTTGTGAACATGTCTTCCCTGTTTATTTTAGCCACTCTCTCAATAGCTGAATTAATGGTGGCTTTACTATAGCCACGTTCTGTAAATCTTTGATTCATTACTTTTTCTTCAAGTGCATAATTTTCTTCAGTGCTGCAATTTCTTTTTGCACGTAGCAATTCCCCAAAAGGAATGCTGTTAATCAAATTCTTAGGATGGCAACTCGTGGCATGTAACAGACTGTTGCCAGCAGTTGTTTTTCTATACAATTTGCTACAGATCTTTTTGTCATGAATTTCTAGTCGTAAATCCAGAAACTCAATAAAGTTTTTGTTGGTTTCACTAGTGAATTGCAAATTTAGTGTATTATTGTTCAAATCAGTAACAAAATTCTGTGCCTGAGTTTCTGTGCCCTTCCATATGCAGAAGATATCGTCAATGTATCTGACCCAGAGGACGACGTGGTCATGATATTGCTTGATGTTTCTGACAATCTGCTCCTCCCACCAGCCGAGATATAAACCTGCAAAGCTGGGGGCGAAGCAGCTTCCCATCGCCGTCCCCTGGGTCTGTCTGTATATTCGTTTATTGAAAAGGAAAAAATTGTTTTTGAGACACATGGAAATCATTTCTAATATCATTTCTGTGTGTAACAAAAAAGACAAGGATCTTCCCTTAAGGAAGTATCTGCAAGCATCAATACCTTGGTTTTGGGGAATACTGGTGTACAGGCTGCATACATCCATACTCATTAATATGTAACTGTCTTCCCACATTACATCACTGATAATTTTCAAAAAATCCCCCGTGTCTTTGATATAAGAGGGTAATCCCTGCACTAAAGGCTGCAGAAAGTAATTAACGTACTTGGATACATTTTCAAGAGGACTACCCCTTGAAGACACGATGGGCCTGCCTGGTGGACATCTTAAATTTTTGTGAATTTTGGGCAATAAATATAATATTGGAATTTTTGGATCTTTGCATAATAAAAATAGGAATTCATCCCATTCTAGTATCCCTTGATCACGCCAATCAGTTAACCTGTCTGTCACTAGTTTATTTGCAACATCATATGCATTTTTGGTAGTGAGACAATATTTATTGCTATCTGACAATTGAGTTTCACCTTCCTTTAAGTACATCTGGAGAGGCCAGATGACCACATTCCCTCCCTTGTCGGATTTTTTGATTACAATATCTCTCCGATCTTCTAGATTCTTGACTGCTTCTCTATGTCTTTTATCCATATTTTGTACAACATTAGAATTTTTCTTTTGAATTCTTTTCAGATCATTAATCATTCCTCGCTCAAAACAATTAATGGCATCATTATTGATACAGGGTAAAAAAATAGACTTTGGTTTAAAATGCGTCCCAGCACTACTCCCAATGTCAATACCTGTATTGATAAGGTTTAAAAAAGGATCATCAATAAAAGATTCCACATTCCCAAGTTCATACACCGTATGTAAAGTGTCAATGTTGTGTGTTGTTAATATTGAGGGATCCGCTCTCACATTCTCAATATTGGGTGTCTTACTGTTAGCAAACCATTTTTTTAACTTTAACTTTCTAACAAAATTAAATAGATCAATACGAGTCTCTGTGTAATTAAACTTAGAAGATGGGCAAAAGGACAACCCCAACGATAATACTTCCAGTTCTGTTTTAGACAAAATATAATCAGAAAGGTTTACCACTGTCATAGTCTCCTTCATTTTGTGGCTTTCTTCCCCCTTGTTTGCATTCCCACTGGGTTGTCTTGTAGACTGCTGTTGGCGCGTCTTACTCTGTTTCCTCCTCTTCCTCCGCGCCCTCGACCTCTGCCCGGGCTTTCGCTGTTTGCTTGTATACTCTGTGCTCTTCCTTTCGCCATGAGCAAAAAATTTGACCACTTGAGAAAAGGAACCACTGAAACCGTTAATCAAGACCAGGCGACTACCTCCAAATCTGTGATCTCAACAGTGGAGAAAGAGAGAAATATCTCTGAAACTGTGGACAGGGATGAAGGCGATCCTCCAGAAACTCTAGATCCTCCAGAACCCAATGTGGTAAAAGATCGAATTTTAATGGAATTTACACTCATGGCGAAAGGAAGAGCACAGAGTATACAAGCAAACAGCGAAAGCCCGGGCAGAGGTCGAGGGCGCGGAGGAAGAGGAGGAAACAGAGTAAGACGCGCCAACAGCAGTCTACAAGACAACCCAGTGGGAATGCAAACAAGGGGGAAGAAAGCCACAAAATGAAGGAGACTATGACAGTGGTAAACCTTTCTGATTATATTTTGTCTAAAACAGAACTGGAAGTATTATCGTTGGGGTTGTCCTTTTGCCCATCTTCTAAGTTTAATTACACAGAGACTCGTATTGATCTATTTAATTTTGTTAGAAAGTTAAAGTTAAAAAAATGGTTTGCTAACAGTAAGACACCCAATATTGAGAATGTGAGAGCGGATCCCTCAATATTAACAACACACAACATTGACACTTTACATACGGTGTATGAACTTGGGAATGTGGAATCTTTTATTGATGATCCTTTTTTAAACCTTATCAATACAGGTATTGACATTGGGAGTAGTGCTGGGACGCATTTTAAACCAAAGTCTATTTTTTTACCCTGTATCAATAATGATGCCATTAATTGTTTTGAGCGAGGAATGATTAATGATCTGAAAAGAATTCAAAAGAAAAATTCTAATGTTGTACAAAATATGGATAAAAGACATAGAGAAGCAGTCAAGAATCTAGAAGATCGGAGAGATATTGTAATCAAAAAATCCGACAAGGGAGGGAATGTGGTCATCTGGCCTCTCCAGATGTACTTAAAGGAAGGTGAAACTCAATTGTCAGATAGCAATAAATATTGTCTCACTACCAAAAATGCATATGATGTTGCAAATAAACTAGTGACAGACAGGTTAACTGATTGGCGTGATCAAGGGATACTAGAATGGGATGAATTCCTATTTTTATTATGCAAAGATCCAAAAATTCCAATATTATATTTATTGCCCAAAATTCACAAAAATTTAAGATGTCCACCAGGCAGGCCCATCGTGTCTTCAAGGGGTAGTCCTCTTGAAAATGTATCCAAGTACGTTGATTACTTTCTGCAGCCTTTAGTGCAGGGATTACCCTCTTATATCAAAGACACGGGGGATTTTTTGAAAATTATCAGTGATGTAATGTGGGAAGACAGTTACATATTAATGAGTATGGATGTATGCAGCCTGTACACCAGTATTCCCCAAAACCAAGGTATTGATGCTTGCAGATACTTCCTTAAGGGAAGATCCTTGTCTTTTTTGTTACACACAGAAATGATATTAGAAATGATTTCCATGTGTCTCAAAAACAATTTTTTCCTTTTCAATAAACGAATATACAGACAGACCCAGGGGACGGCGATGGGAAGCTGCTTCGCCCCCAGCTTTGCAGGTTTATATCTCGGCTGGTGGGAGGAGCAGATTGTCAGAAACATCAAGCAATATCATGACCACGTCGTCCTCTGGGTCAGATACATTGACGATATCTTCTGCATATGGAAGGGCACAGAAACTCAGGCACAGAATTTTGTTACTGATTTGAACAATAATACACTAAATTTGCAATTCACTAGTGAAACCAACAAAAACTTTATTGAGTTTCTGGATTTACGACTAGAAATTCATGACAAAAAGATCTGTAGCAAATTGTATAGAAAAACAACTGCTGGCAACAGTCTGTTACATGCCACGAGTTGCCATCCTAAGAATTTGATTAACAGCATTCCTTTTGGGGAATTGCTACGTGCAAAAAGAAATTGCAGCACTGAAGAAAATTATGCACTTGAAGAAAAAGTAATGAATCAAAGATTTACAGAACGTGGCTATAGTAAAGCCACCATTAATTCAGCTATTGAGAGAGTGGCTAAAATAAACAGGGAAGACATGTTCACAAGAAGAGAGAGGGTGGAAACAAATGAACAGTTAAGATTCATTACAACCTATCATAACCAAGCTTGGGATGTAAGAAAAAGTCTCAACAAATATTGGGAAATTCTAAAAACTGATAGTGATCTCAAAGAAAAGATAGGGTTGCATCCCTCTATCACGTTCAGAAAAGCTAGATCCCTAAAAGATGTGTTGATGACTAGTACATTAAAAGAAACCAAGAAAGTTAATGCGATACAAGGTTTCTTCACTTGCAATAAATGCAAAGCATGCAAATTCAGTCAAAGCTGTAAGACTGTGAAATTAAATTCTGATAAACCAGCGTACAAAATTTCGAAGCATTTGACTTGTGACACTGAATATGCAATATATGCCTTGAAATGCCCATGTAACCAATTTTATATTGGTAGTACTATCAATAAAGTAAAGAAAAGGATTCTGGAGCATTTTAGGGCTGTAAAGAATCATGACAAGCAATATCCGGTAGCCCGCCATTTCTACCAGAAACACAACCAAAATCTGAATCTTCTGAAATTCGTGGTGTTAGACTGTATTCCCCTTAGGGAGAGGGGGGGCAGTCGGACATTGGAATTAAGGAAGATGGAATCAAAAATGATTATTAAATATGACACCATGTGCCCCATAGGTTTGAATCAGGATGAGGAAATGTCGATACATTTAAGATGAACTTTGTCCAAATGCTGCTTCTGCCGTAACATGTTTTTAAGGGTTTTTAAAGTTTATGTAATTTTGACACATAGCAGTCTTCTAAGTTAACTATAAACTTTTGGTTTGTTGCAGGATTGAAGAAATTAAAAAAACGAGCAGTTGTAGCACTCTGAATAGATGTAAAGAAGACACCACACTGATATGACTATTACTCACTGGAGTTATAATAATGTACATGTATATGGAAACACCCACTTGGGTTGGACTATTAATCGCACATTATTATTATTTTTCTTCATGGTTATGAAGTTAAAACATTTATGTTTGGTGCCAACATTTGAAATAGTGAATTACATTTCTTGCTCTGTTTTTACAATGAATACGGTATTATTGAATTACAACTTTATTTGCAACATTGTAACAGAAAATGTTTTCTATGTCCATTATACGTTGACGTAACATGGAGACTGCACCTTTAAATGTATCACTTGCACTTTGAATCCCCACCCGTGATCAAGGAGTGATTGAAACTCCGAAACGCGTAGGGATATCCGTTGAATAAAGCACGTCTTGAAAATAGAGGCCACGGCACCAGTGAGTTTTCTTTACAACTGTTGTACTGGATTGCGTTGGAATTTGTTGGGATTGGCATCCCGGCCGTGTTGCCCGCCGTTGAAGTGGCTTCGGTTTGCCGAACTTACGTTGGAATATATATATATATATATATATATATATATATATATATGGGAAAGGATTTTCCTGTATTATACCTCCAGGGAGTTATTCACCAGATTATCAGAGGTTCACAGAAAGGCAGCACATCAACAGGCGAGTCCACGTCATTACTGAGGTTTGCTCAATTTCATTTTATTTTCTTCTTTTTCTTAAGAGTACAAAGCAAAGTGCATCGTGCATCAGGTGAAAAAAAGGAACGACCTACGCGTTTCGGCCAAGGGCCTTCGTCCGGGTCAGGTGATATCCAGTGAAGGGTGTTTAAATAGGGGTTGGTCAGACCTGCCCCCAGTTAACAACACACCCACATTTTTTTGTGTAAGAAAGTAAAGGTGCAAAATAACAGAATAGTGATAAACATATTTGTGCAATCAAAACGTTCTTAAGGTGTGACATAAATGCAAACAAATGTATATAAACAAGTAAAGTACTTAGTTGGCATTGTATAACATGTCAAATATGTATAAGTATGTATACTTTTCTCATTACAATGTAAAGTACGACAAGAATGAAAAAAGAAAAATAAGACATATAACCATGTGAAGTACTTCATTCCCATTGCATTGTATGTCAAATTTCTAAATGTTTTGTATTGCAACGTAAAAACAGGAGAGGGTTAAAAATTAGAAGAGGAGGGGGAAGGGAGGGGGGGGGGGAAGGCAAGAGAAGAAAAAGCAGCACATGATTTTGCAAAATTTAAAGGATTGCAAGTATTATATATGTGTAGATATGTAGACTAAGGATATTTGTAAGATCGATCGTAATGGAGAAGTATATATATATATATATTCCAAACGAAAGCACCCACAGTTGGAGACCCTCAAACGTTTGTGCAATAACCTTTACTCTTGCCAGGCAGCCTCGTCATATGACCTTCGTGTACACCGCTAATCTGCCATCAAACATTCCCTTACGCGTTTCTGGCCTCCATTAGCCCTTGTTCACAGGGGATGGCTTCTATGGACAGGCAGCTTGTTTCGTGAGTTTTTAGCAGGAAGGTAAGTCCCGCCCCATAGGCGTGTCAGCATAGTGCTTCTGGTACTTGGAGTTTCCAGTCTGTGGTTATCCATCAATATCGCTGCCGCTAGTCCTAAAACTGTATTTCATACCGTTGGTAGGTTGCTTGTGCCATACGGAGATCACTGCAAGGCTGTTTTCTTCCCTCGCACAAGAAGGGCACAAAGTTCTTCGGCGTCATTTTAGTAATTCCACCAGACCCGCTCGTCCGCGGGTGGGGTCTCCGCGACCCGGGCAGGCCGCTATATAATCCAAACGAAACCACCCACAGTTGGAGACCCTCAAACGTTTGTGCAATAACCTTTATTCTTGCCAGGCAGCCTCGTCATATGACCTTCGTGTACACCGCTAATCTGCCATCAAACATTCCCTTACGCGTTTCTGGCCTCCATTAGCCCTTGTTCACAGGGGATGGCTTCTATGGACAGGCAGCTTGTTTCGTGAGTTTTTAGCAGGAAGGTAAGTCCCGACCCATAGGCGTGTCAGCATAGTGCTTCTGGTACTTGGAGTTTCCAGTCTGTGGTTATCCATCAATATCGCTGCCGCTAGTCCTAAAACTGTATTTCATACCGTTGGTAGGTTGCTTGTGCCATACGGAGATCACTGCAAGGCTGTTTTCTTCCCTCGCACAAGAAGGGCACAAAGTTCTTCGGCGTCATTTTAGTAATTCCACCAGACCCGCTCGTCCGCGGGTGGGGTCTCCGCGACCCGGGCAGGCCGCTATATAATCCAAACGAAAGCACCCACAGTTGGAGACCCTCAAACGTTTGTGCAATAACCTTTATTCTTGCCAGGCAGCCTCGTCATATGACCTTCGTGTACACCGCTAATCTGCCATCACACATTCCCTTACGCGTTTCTGGCCTCCATTAGCCCTTGTTCACAGGGGATGGCTTCTATGGACAGGCAGCTTGTTTCGTGAGTTTTTAGCAGGAAGGTAAGTCCCGCCCCATAGGCGTGTCAGCATAGTGCTTCTGGTACTTGGAGTTTCCAGTCTGTGGTTATCCATCAATATCGCTGCCGCTAGTCCTAAAACTGTATTTCATACCGTTGGTAGGTTGCTTGTGCCATACGGAGATCACTGCAAGGCTGTTTTCTTCCCTCGCACAAGAAGGGCACAAAGTTCTTCGGCGTCATTTTAGTAATTCCACCAGACCCGCTCGTCCGCGGGTGGGGTCTCCGCGACCCGGGCAGGCCGCTATATAATCCAAACGAAAGCACCCACAGTTGGAGACCCTCAAACGTTTGTGCAATAACCTTTATTCTTGCCAGGCAGCCTCGTCATATGACCTTCGTGTACACCGCTAATCTGCCATCAAACATTCCCTTACGCGTTTCTGGCCTCCATTAGCCCTTGTTCACAGGGGATGGCTTCTATGGACAGGCAGCTTGTTTCGTGAGTTTTTAACAGGAAGGTAAGTCCCGCCCCATAGGCGTGTCAGCATAGTGCTTTTGGTACTTGGAGTTTCCAGTCTGTGGTTATCCATCAATATCGCTGCCGCTAGTCCTAAAACTGTATTTCATACCGTTGGTAGGTTGCTTGTGCCATACGGAGATCACTGCAAGGCTGTTTTCTTCCCTCGCACAAGAAGGGCACAAAGTTCTTCGGCGTCATTTTAGTAATTCCACCAGACCCGCTCGTCCGCGGGTGGGGTCTCCGCGACCCGGGCAGGCCGCTATATAATCCAAACGAAAGCACCCACAGTTGGAGACCCTCAAACGTTTGTGCAATAACCTTTATTCTTGCCAGGCAGCCTCGTCATATGACCTTCGTGTACACCGCTAATCTGCCATCAAACATTCCCTTACGCGTTTCTGGCCTCCATTAGCCCTTGTTCACAGGGGATGGCTTCTATGGACAGGCAGCTTGTTTCGTGAGTTTTTAGCAGGAAGGTAAGTCCCGCCCCATAGGTGTGTCAGCATAGTGCTTCTGGTACTTGGAGTTTCCAGTCTGTGGTTATCCATCAATATCGCTGCCGCTAGTCCTAAAACTGTATTTCATACCGTTGGTAGGTTGCTTGTGCCATACGGAGATCACTGCAAGGCTGTTTTCTTCCCTCGCACAAGAAGGGCACAAAGTTCTTCGGCGTCATTTTAGTAATTCCACCAGACCCGCTCGTCTGCGGGTGGGGTCTCCGCGACCCGGGCAGGCCGCTATATAATCCAAACGAAAGCACCCACAGTTAGAGACCCTCAAACGTTTGTGCAATAACCTTTATTCTTGCCAGGCAGCCTCGTCATATGACCTTCGTGTACACCGCTAATCTGCCATCAAACATTCCCTTACGCGTTTCTGGCCTCCATTAGCCCTTGTTCACAGGGGATGGCTTCTATGGACAGGCAGCTTGTTTTGTGAGTTTTTAGCAGGAAGGTAAGTCCCGCCCCATAGGCGTGTCAGCATAGTGCTTCTGGTACTTGGAGTTTCCAGTCTGTGGTTATCCATCAATATCGCTGCCGCTAGTCCTAAAACTGTATTTCATACCGTTGGTAGGTTGCTTGTGCCATACGGAGATCACTGCAAGGCTGTTTTCTTCCCTCGCACAAGAAGGGCACAAAGTTCTTCGGCGTCATTTTAATAATTCCACCAGACCCGCTCGTCCGCGGGTGGGGTCTCCGCGACCCGGGCAGGCCGCTATATAATCCAAACGAAAGCACCCACAGTTGGACACCCTCAAACGTTTGTGCAATAACCTTTATTCTTGCCAGGCAGCCTCGTCATATGACCTTCGTGTACACCGCTAATCTGCCATCAAACATTCCCTTACGCGTTTCTGGCCTCCATTAGCCCTTGTTCACAGGGGATGGCTTCTATGGACAGGCAGCTTGTTTCGTGAGTTTTTAGCAGGAAGGTAAGTCCCGCCCCATAGGCGTGTCAGCATAGTGCTTCTGGTACTTGGAGTTTCCAGTCTGTGGTTATCCATCAATATCGCTGCCGCTAGTCCTAAAACTGTATTTCATACCGTTGGTAGGTTGCTTGTGCCATACGGAGATCACTGCAAGGCTGTTTTCTTCCCTCGCACAAGAAGGGCACAAAGTTCTTCGGCGTCATTTTAGTAATTCCACCAGACCCGCTCGTCCGCGGGTGGGGTCTCCGCGACCCGGGCAGGCCGCTATATAATCCAAACGAAAGCACCCACAGTTGGAGACCCTCAAACGTTTGTGCAATAACCTTTATTCTTGCCAGGCAGCCTCGTCATATGACCTGGCAAGAATAAAGGTTATTGCACAAACGTTTGAGGGTCTCCAACTGTGGGTGCTTTCGTTTGGAATATATATATATATATATATATATATATATATATATATATATATATATATATATATATATATATATATATATATATATTACCTACTGGCGGTCGCCAGTAGGTAGTTATAGTTAGGACCCTGTTTCCATAGGAAATCCGCAACATTCTATTTGGAATAACTTTGGCGCCGGTCGACGAATCCTCGCAAAATTTTCAAAATAGGTGGGGCGCTACGCTCCGCTCCTACCCTGAAAGTCTCGGGGGGATTTGTCAAGCAGGGGCCGAGAAAAAAGGGGGGTCCCAAAACGCGTTTTCCCCATGCATTTTTCCATAGGACCTTTAGACACAGCTACAGCCCGAACGGCTGAACAGAATTACTTGAAATTTGGCAGAGAGGTAGCCATAAGGTCAAGGAAGTGCCTTTTGCAGGTCTGGTGTAAATCTGTTCAGTATTTCCTGAGAAAATAGCATTTAAAAGCATATATATATGTGGGCGGAGCCTAACCACACATCTCATCCTGAGATCTGATTGGCTGTCAGCACTTCATCCAAGAAGTGTTGGCAGCCATCTTGGGACCAATATACATGATAGCACCTCATTAAAAAGCATTGCAGTTAATAGAAGGTTTTAAGACTTTAGTTACATTATAAATCATTTGTTGATGGTACCATACTCATTTTAGGAATTGTGGTATGTTCTAAGGTGATTTCACCATGTGAAAAAGCCTTCTGCTGGGATATCATGATTGAGAGAAAAATATTTTCTCATGCTTTTACCACAGAGGTTTGGAAGGTGATCTATAGGCTAAACTGAGAGCTTATTTTCTGTAAATTCACATTATCTTTCTCAGTCATGTGAGAATGAAGTCTGACATTCTCAGTAAAACATGTACATCCAACAAGGGCAGAGACTGTCAGTTGATTCCTTTGTGTTCTACTGCAGCTTCCCAGAGTGTTCCAAAGAACTACTAGAGCGCTAACAGTCCTACTTATGATAAACGTATGGCACACCTGAAGCCATCTTGCTTGGATTAAAGTGGTAACTCTTAAAACATTTAATTTAAAAAGGAACAAAATGAGGGGGTTCATTTTTCCATAAAAAGTATGATTAGTGCTGCAGAAAGAAAAATTAGGGCACATTTTGAGTGACTTCTCAAATCCTCTTCTATTTCATTAAAAAATTCTGACATGCAGACTGAAACATGCACTTTCAATACCAGCAGCAGTTTTCCCTGGTGAGCAGTAGCTTTACTACAGTGATCTAATGAGCAAAAAGAGTGCTAACATTCTGAATTTATGGCAAATGTGTGACACATCTGAATGCCTTCTTGATGGAATCAAAGTAAAAAACTGAAAGTATTTCCTACTGAGGAGACTGCAGTAAATGAGGAAATTAGGAAACTTCATAACAAATAAGTCTCCCAAGATGGCCACCAGAGACAAAAGAGCCCAAATGTAGCCCAAATATCACCCAGATGTAGCCCAAGTATAGCCCAATGACAGAATGTCCCAGAATGTTCTTAAAAACAACTAGAGCGCTTACTGTCTTCATTATGACAAAAGTATGGCACACCTGAAGCCATCTTGATTGGAATAAACTGGTAACACTTAAAACATTTAATTTAAAAAGGAACACAATGAGGAGGTTCATTTTGCCATAGAAATTATGATTAATGCTGAAGAAAGAAAATGAGGGCACATTTTGAGTGACTTCTCAAATCCTCTTCTATTTCATTAAAAAATTCTGACATGCAGACTGAAACATGCACTTTTAATACCAGGAGCAGACTTCCATGGTGCAGTAGTTTTACTACAGTGATCTAATGAGCAACTAGAGTGCTAACATTCAGAATTTATGGCAAATGTGTGACATATCTGAATACCTTCATGATGGAATCAAAGTAAAAAACTGAAAGCATTTCCTACTGAGGAGACTGCAGTACATGAGGAAATTAGGAAACTTCATAACAAATAAATCTCCCAAGATGGCCACCGGAGACAAAAGAGCCCAAATGTAGCCCAAAATCACCCAGATGTAGCCCAAATATAGCCCAATGACAGAAGTGTGCAAAACACTTATTATTTTGTGTTTTTGCAGTGTTATATAGTGCAGACTTGTCAGGTATTGGAGTGCTTTACATGAGCATTGGTTACATCACACAAGAACAAATTCATTTTGGTTGTAGACATGGGGAGACTAAGTGATTTGACCAGAATCACAGAATGTCGAGCTGAAGCAGAAACTGCAACCTGGTTCCCTAGTTGCAAAGTCTGCAGTTCTGGAAGTAACACCACATCCTCTCCCCTAAGTGCAACATTTAATCAAGTGGTCAACTGGATAAAAAAACATAAAGATAACAAATAATTTAAAAGTGCTTTGTCGCTATTTGAAAACTCAGAAAATATGTCCTTATTTTAGTCTTTTAGAGCACTAACCATAATTTTGATGCCAATAAGACCCTCTCATATATGTAATTTCTAAAGGAAATGCTCTAGGTATTACAGTTTTGATTACATCAAGATGATGTCAGGCGTTCCACACTTTTGTAATAAATATAGAATGTTAGCAATCTAGTTGTTCATTAGGATACTGTTGAGAGGCAGAGGCCAGGGGCACGGACTCTGAAAATTGAAGGCAGGTAGGAGGGTGCAAAGGCAACAATTTAACCACACTGAGCAGGCAGGAAGGGCCGTGGAAGCACAACAGACTATGGAGGGCAGTGGAAAGGGGGGCAGGGGCAACAAACCAACAATACAGGACTTGCAAGAGAGGCTGTTGGAGGGAAGATCTATTACGGGTCAAGGAAGCTAGGGGCGGTCCCCAGATCCCCGGGAGCCACCACAGAACTGAGCAGGAGAGCGAGTCAGGGACAAAAGGGGCACCTTAATTTGAGCCGGGGTGCCTAGGAACGCTTGCTCCAAAAATGAAGAAAACAGACATATGAGACATGGAATTGGAGGCAGAATACAATGGCAGTTTAATGAGAAGATGCAACTTCAAAGAAACCGCAGAATAGAGACATAAAGTACAAAATACAGAATCCAGATAATCATACAGCTGTCATAATATTCTCTGTATCTCAATTAATGTACTGACAGAGAGAGAGAGAAAACACATCTATAAATGCATCATGAGAAACAAGTTACACCAAGGAAAATGTTACCTAGGAACACTCACGTTTACTCTTAGAGCAAGCATTCCTGCAATTACAATACAAAATCTTTTAAATGCAAAAGTAAAGAGAACAATGGATAAACATAACATGACATTTCATATAGGTAAAATAGAATAAGATACTTCAAGCAAAGCAGAGCAAGACATTTTAAGCAAAGGAAGACAAGAGCTCCCAGCTCTTGTGGAAAACCTGCACTGCCTGTTAACCTACATACAGACGGCGAGGTAGTCCGTCGATATCTGTGGGTGCTCCTTTTTATATCATTTTGTGGGCTCCTTTGCACGCTACATCTACCTACGTATGCTACCCAAAAGCTTCGTCTGCAGATTTTACCAGACATTTCGTCATTTACCCACTTAATGCTGACAATGGACTGGGTGAAAAGGTCAGTCTCTCAGGCCAATCGCTTATCGTAAGTTCCATAGAGCAAGCAGAAAATAATGGGTATTGTACGGGAATTCAATATATTCATGTATAAAATCTCCTCAGTTCTCCTAACTTGACGCTCTGCGGTTGCCACTTCCTTAAAAGCGGGAAACCTGCCCAGGAAGCAAGTACCAGTCCAGGATGCATCCTACTGTATGTCGACAGCTTCAGGGGGATGTTGAACTTTGATACCGAGCACGGAGCACTCGGGTAGGGTGGGGGCTACTAGTTTGGATCAGAAGGCCTCGCAGACCTGCCTTCAGACTGCTATACACTAAAATTGCAGAGCTATGGTCAATTTAACAAAGAGGCCTACATATTGAACAGAAGGGCCTACACAGGGGTTTTATGCTGGCTGAGTGGTAAGGATGTCTCAGGATAATTATATAGCAACACAGGACCCGCTGGTCAATTTAATACGGCCTACAAATGCAGCTGGCAGGGCAAGGACAAGGGTCTCATACTTCAGGTGTGGACAGAACGGGCCAGGGGCCCCCTGTGATACAAAATCTACCCTCCTTCAAGGCTGTGGCAATGTAATAGACCATTGTGGGCAGAAGGAAGAGGCAATGGTAGTACAACCATACATGCCAACAGACCCGATTCAGCCAGGAAACGTCCAATGTTTTTAAGCTCAAATGGGCTTTATTTGATCTGTCTCCTGTCTACAATATCCTCTTTTTCAATGTAACTCAAAGGGGAAAATCAATACCCCAGTTTTTTTTCAAAATCTCCCTCTTACCAAGTTCAAAATGTTCGCAAGTATGGTACATTGGATCATGGAAGGAAATGGGATAGGGACATGGACTTGGATAACAGAGGACAGGAGGGACATGGAGAGGTGCACCAAACTGACCCTGCAGGGCAGGCATCAGGGTTTGCAGCAGCACAATACACCACACAGGGCATGCAGGACGGGAGTGCAGCACAACAATCCATAGAAAGCAAGAGGGAGGGGACAGGACCATGCACATGGACAACAGAGAACAGAGGGGCAAGAGGCAATGGTAGCTAGCTGAACATAATGGACAGACAGGAGAGAAAGCTGCAGCATAACAGACCATAAAGGGCAAGAGGGACGGATCAGGGGCATTACAATGGAACAGACAAGCCAGGAGGGAGGGAGTAGGGCTGGGGGCAAGGGGGCAGGGCAGGAGCAGCAAGATAGCCATGGAGGTCAGGCAGGATGGGCACTAGAAGCAAGACACACCATGAAGAGCAACAGTGAGACTGTGATGGCATACACACAGACCATGGAGGGAAGGTGGGAGGGGGTCAGGGGCAGCTAACTGACCACACAGGGAAGGTGGGAGGGGCCATGGCAGCACAGAAGACCATGCATGGCAAGTGGGAGGGTTAGTGGCAGCACAATGGCTATGATGGGCAAGAAGGAGGGTGGAGGGGCATGCACAAAGGACGATGGAGGATAGAAGGGAGGGTCAGGACCTGTGCACAGACAAGAAAGTTCAGGGGAAGGGACCTCACAACAGACCACACGGGGCAGGCAGGAGGAGCAGTTGCAGCACAACAGACCAGGGAGGGCAGAAGGGGGTGGCAGTACAATGGACCATGTAGGACAGGAGGAAGAGGATAGGGGCATGGCATGTGGACAGGCAGGATGGAGGTGGCAGGGACAGGTTACAGTCATCTGACAATGCTAGGCAGGTGGGAGGGGAGTGGCAGCTCAACAGAACACTCAGAGTAGATAGGAGTGGCAGGTCCATGGGACATGGTGGGCAAAAAGGATGGAGCAGGGGCATGCACAAAGACATCGGAGGGCAGGGGGAAGGAGAATAGGGGCAGCAAGCTAAGCACAGAGTTTAAGCAGGAGGTCAATGATGGGGCATAGAATTGGGCAATGGAGGGCAGGAGGAGTGGACTGGTACATCATACTAAATTGAGGGCAGTGGCAGCACATCAGACCATGCATGGCAGGAGGGAGGAGGCTAGTCCATGGATTCACACAACAGAGGATAGGGAGGAAGGGGATGGGGCAGCAAGCTAACTGTTCAGAGAAGGCGGGTATTAGGAACTTTATTGTTTTTAAAACATTGTGTCTGTGCGAACTACTTAAAATATGAACAAGTATGCAGCATATTCTCACTTTTATTCAGGAAGAAGAGGACGTTTGTGACTGTGACTCCGGGCTCACTTGGCAGAAACACCCCCTGACCCTCCACCCCCTATCGCAAAATGTAATGCCCGTGAAAAGGGTAGGTGAACACAGTGTTATATAGAACATAGTCCTGAGAGCACGATTGAAAATGAAAACTAGATATAGTGTATGGTATAAACTATGCACCAAAAAGTGTGATATAAGATGAACCGGGCGTGAAATATAATATGCAATACATTGTGCGCAATGACAGATTCATTGGAGAGCGCGAGATAGCACAGGCACTAGCGCGTGCTATGCGATATGCGCCTTGGAGTGTAATATGCACAGGGCAGTGTTGTGTAACCTAACTAGTCTCTAAAGTTGTAATATAAAATATGTGCTGGGGAGTGTAACGTTGCATATGCACTGTGACAAAGATATGGATCCCAGATTGTAATATGTATGGCATAGCACTGTGCATTATAACATAGGCATCGAGAAAGGCACGTTAGATGGGGCAATATAACCCGTGCGAAGACAAGTGTGGCATGACATATTCACGGGGTGGTGTTACAGTGCACATGGGCTAGAGAGTGTCATAGCATATGCACTAGCTAGTGGAATACAACACAGAGGTGTGTGGCACTCGGCAGGCAATGGTGGGTGTAACACAGCATTGGGCTCTGTCAGGAGCACGCTGTGACTCTCAAGTGATGTTCGTCCCCTTTCCAGACAGTAAAATAAAAAGTATTACACATCCGGCAGTGGATGTGTGTTTTATTAACCGTGAGGGGGGTTTCTTGCATAGTTTTGGTCGAATTTTTGTCGAATCCCCTTTGAATGGCTTGGTGTGCATGTGTATTAAATGTGCCCGTCAATAGCTACCCATGTTTGTATAAATAAACGACAAGGGTGTCTACCAGGATTAGGCACGGTAGGGCATCAGACATGTCAGAGCTTCACTAGTGGTGTAAATACATTCCACGTGGATTCATTGCATGCATAGTCGCCTTTTAATGAATATCACGCAAATCGTCATGGTGATAGGTACGTACGGTTTGTCCAGCATGTCCTAGGTGTGTCTATGAATATATATTTTTTAAAAATAATAAAAAACAGTGGCCGGCCCTGGGGATTGGGTCAAAAAAATATAATTAGGAGACTGGCCCTGGGGGATGGGGTCATCAGGGCAAACCAAACCAAACAGCCCCCCTTCTTAAAAAACTAAAATAAATAAAAGACTAGCATCGTGCCGGAGGCCATGCCCCCTCCGTGCAGCACTCTGCAAACGCGCCCCCAACAGGCATCTCCAGTATGCACCAGGGAGCTGCGCTGCAGCCAGGTGTTCTGAGGCCAAGCCCCTTTTTACACCTCTCTGCAACGCAGCTCTGTGGCGCTTACTGGAGGTACCTAGTGGTCTAGTTTGACCCTAGGGACCCTTAGGATTCAAGGGGACTTAATCTCTCAACTTAGAACAGCCACAGGGCGCGTTTACACAGTGGTGAAGGGAGGGGACGGGGCCTGAGGTGACGTGTGCAAACACGCACTATGGCACGTTTTAAATTGGGGATATAATTTCCCTTCAATACTGAGGGCCCCTGGGGGCTAACTAGCCCACCAAGTGCTTCCAGTAAGCGCCACTGAGCTGCATTGCAGAGAGGTGGTCCAGGCCGTGCCACTTTTTACACCTCTCTGCAACGCAGCTCTGTGGCACTTACTGGAGGTACCTAGTGGGCTAGTTGGACCCTAGGGACCCTCAGGATTCAAATGAACTTAATCTCCCAACTAAAAATGGACACAGGGCGTGTTTACACAGTGGTGAATGGAGGGGACGGGGCCTGAGTTAACGTGTGCAAAAACGCCCTGTGGCCTGTTTTAAGAGGTAGTTTTAATCCCCATGCCCTATTATATACTAGGGGCTTACAGAGGAGGTCATGCTAATCACAGGGGGACCCCAACGCATAATGTTCCCTAGTGTATGTAGGTGTTTTCACTGTATTCTAAGTGTCTTTTAACATAGCACTGGCTCTAGGACTGGTTAGTCAGACTCAGTTACCACCAGTATCCGTCTGAAAAAGTTGAGGGTACAGGATGATTTTGCAACAAGGCTTCTTTCTGCTCTTCTTTTTGTTCTTTCTGCACGTTATCCTTCTTCCTGCACTTATCTTCGTATTTGAGGACTTCTGTTGCTTCTTTCTGCACTTCTTTTGTTTCTTTCTGTGCATTTTTTCTTCTTTCTTCACATGTCCTATCTCTGTAGGCATAGTTAGAAATTAGCATTTAAAAAACCTTTGAAATTCACAGAAAAAACCATAGGTTTCAGGCACGTTATAGTTAGGAATTAGCATTTAAAAAACCTCAGAAATTCACTGAAAAAACCATAGGTTTCAGGGGTGTTATAGTTAGCTGGACTTTTCACTTGTACAAAACCATTGAAATTCCCCCGTTATAGTTAGTTCAGCTAACTATAACTCGCGCGCCCGCAATGCACTGCTGATGACGTCACATATTACATCACTCATGACATGGTCAGTGACATCACTCATGACATCACTGATGACATCTCAAATGACATCACTGATGACATCACTGATTACATCATCCTTGTGATAGAGTGGCAGACCTCCTCTCACCCTAATATAACCTTTGATACACACATTCAAAAATAGAGACTAAAATTTTCAAAACAATGGACACACCAATACCAGTTACAACAACCTCTTCAGTAATTCTAAGATCCACATACACATCCACTCATTCACCAACAGTCCTATACAGTCACTCATACATGTACTCACTCATCATATGTACTCATACACCTATACATCCTGTTACACAATGCCACTCATCCATAGAGTTACTCACACACATAGTCACTCATGCTAATAAAGAATCAAACATACATTTACTTGCATATACAGTTATACACACACCACCATACTTACTTCTACGGAAACTTACACATACTTAGTCTTTTAAACAATCACTTATAGAAACACATACTTATTCATACAGGAACTCTTTCAATCTCTCACTCTCACATATACTCACATATATACACCAATAGTCACATATACTAGTTTAAAACATATGTAGTTACTCATAAAGACACTATTGAGACAGTCATTCACTCACTAACACACCCATACACACACTCATCCACCCATACAGTCCTGCACACATGCTGTGTTCAACCCATACAAACAGTGAGTCACTCATTCATGCACCTATGCACTACGTAATACCCCCCACCGAACCATGCAGACACTCAGACGGATACTTAAAAAACCAACTAATAACCTATATAGACACCCATGTAGCTACTCACCAACCCATGCAGCCACTTATACACAAAGTGAGAGACTGATACAGATATTTACATATTTAAACATTACTCACTAAGCCATGTATTCACAATGATACACTTAATCAGTCAGTTACACAATCAATTTTTCAAAAACAAATCATCCATTTAGACACCTATGTACCCATTTATTCTTCCATCGACCTTGAGATATACATATATAAAACATATTTAATTTTCAGAAAAACACACATTCACTGGATGATGTAATCAGTGATGTCATCAGTGATGTCATTTGAGATGTCATCAGTGATGTCATGAGTGATGTCACTGACCATGTCATGAGTGATGTAATATGTGACGTCATCAGCAGTGCATTGCGGGCGCGCGAGTTATAGTTAGCTGAACTAACTATAACGGGGGAATTTCAATGGTTTTGTACAAGTGAAAAGTCCAGCTAACTATAACACCCCTGAAACCTATGGTTTTTTCAGTGAATTTCTGAGGTTTTTTAAATGCTAATTCCTAACTATAACGTGCCTGAAACCTATGGTTTTTTCTGTGAATATATATATATATACATATATATATATATGTCCACCAAGTTTGCTGTGCTCGGTGGTTCCCAGCCTGCGGTGTTCGTGCCTGCAAACGGCGATAGCAGCCGTTAATTATAAGTCTGGTATCCTCGATAATTCCCCAAATGTAGAAAACAAGGAGTGGCACACCAGGAGACTGCACACATTTTTATTGTGCACCAAGATCAAGGACGACGTGTTTCTGCGTGGAGCCTTTATAGAAAAAGGCTACACGCCGAAACACGTCGTCCTTGATCTTGGTGCACAATAAAAATGTGCGCAGTCTCCTGGTATGGGGCTCCTTGTTTTCTACATTTGGGGAACTATTGAGGATTCCAGATATATATATATATATATCACCCATTGGTGGTCACCGGTAGGTAGTTAAAGTTAGTACCTAAAGGCATTTATTTTTTTACTATTGTTTTAGGCCTGGCTTGAATCACCCACATATCCAAGTATTTTTCAGCAGCCTTAGAAGTTACAAATCATCATTTAAGATTGTTTCTGTGCAAGAAGGCACACCTTCCTGCACATAAACAATCATTCCCCGAATGTATGACGTTACAACGCATACATTTACAAGGCATGCCTTTACAACGCAGTTTTTACATCGCAACATCCTTTACAACGCATACATTTACATCGCATGCCACTACAACTAATTTTTTTAAAATACATTTACAACGCATTATAACTTTACAATGCATACCATTACAACGCATACCATTACATTGCATTTAAGGTAAGTGTTGGATAGTGTAAGGGTACAAATTACTATTCTAACTCCAGGGGTGCAACAGTAGGGTAACTGTTGGATAGTGTAGGGGTAAAAAATACTATTTCCACTTCATGGGGTGCAACAGTTAGGTAAGTGTTGGATAGTGTAGGGGTACTATGCGTTGTAATGGTATGCGTTGTAGTGACATGCGATGTAATGCCTGCGTTGTAGTGACATGCGTTGTAGTGTCATGCATTGTAGTAACATGCAATGTAACCGCTGCGTTGTATTGACATGCGTTGTAAAGGGTGTTGCGATGTAATGACTGCATTGTAAATGCAGTGCGATGTAATGACTGCGTTGTAAAGGTTGTTTCCCCATTCCCCACACCACAGGCACCCCAGGAGCAGAGAAGCAGAAGAGCAGAAGAGCGAGACATGGCCGGCTGCAGGTGCGTTTTAAAAAGATTTTTAATTACGTTTTGTTCCCCACCTGTAATCCCTATGAAACCCCCACCCGACCGCCCGCCCCGCTTCTCATCCAGCACACCGACCGCACCTGGAAATAAGTGTTTACTTTCAAAAGGGCCCTTCTAGGGTTCGTAGTATGTGTGCAGTAATTGATCTCCTAGAAGACAATCAACATTTAAACATACACCTGTCAGTTATGTACCTGGGCATCATTTACATATCTTCAAGGTATGTAGATGTGAAATTAAGAATACTTCACCTATACTTGTCTATATATAATTACCTTCATTCTGATGGTAAATTTTTAACCACACAATTTTAACAGGTGGATATTTGTTTTTTTGATCATGTAA
The DNA here is from genome assembly GCF_964204655.1 of Triturus cristatus. Lineage (NCBI taxonomy): Eukaryota > Metazoa > Chordata > Amphibia > Caudata > Salamandridae > Triturus > Triturus cristatus. Next base: position 673,273,092 of record NC_140581.1, on the reverse strand, counting down.
CATACAACCACCATAACCACTGTACCTGTAATTTCACAAAAGAAACCTACTTCTTTCCTTTTGGTGGGCACTGTACCCTGACACTAACCCACACCTCAAAACCTCCATTTAGAGATGACTACCTCTTTCAATAACAGGAGAATCTTCATTAAGCACTAACCTTCCATTATATACACAAGACACACTAGAGTACCCGATTCATTGTAAAGGTATGTAGGCAGATTTACACCTCCACTTGAATGAACCTTTGCACTTCTTTGGTGATTCACAAAACAGTTCTTGTAGCACACCTGGAAATCCACATCACATGCAGGTTTCCAGGTGTATTAGTAGGAATGCCATGTGGCTGTTATCCTGAGCACCTAGTTCTCTAGTGTGTTATTGTAGATATTGTACAATCAGGTAGTGGGGACATTGAGCCTGTTGTACATTTTTTTTCTCCTTATTCTCCACAAGGAAAACAGGTTTCCCTTAGAAGACGTACATTTACCTACATCCTCTCCAATTCTGGAGGTGATCCATTCCCCTTCCCATCCCTGAATGGAAGGTACTTGTGGTATCCTCCAGCCTTTTGCTGGAGTAAAAATTCAATCTCTTCCAGTGTGGGAAAGTGATTTATTGGTGTTTGTGAATGGTCACATACTGACATGTTTGAAGGCGTTCCTAAACTTCCAAGTACTCGGCTGGAGAGCTCCTGATTGAGTTCAGCGGGGGCCCCTCCACGTACCTTGCAGTGGGGGCCCCGTCAAGCTTCGTTACGCCATTGGCCAAAATCCTTTTGCAAATTTCGCCCAATAACATATCAAAATGATTCGAGTTAATCTGAAACACCACAACCACGTGGAAGGGAACTCTTGCACTAACAAACCATTATTGGTCAAACTAGTGAAATAGTTTTCTGAAAATCATAACATGCTAGTGTATATCATGACATAAAATAACATGACCTGTGCTTGTCAAATCACTCCGCTGTACCCATCAAATTAAAAACCCTACCGTGCCATACCATGCCCACTGGTTTAAGAAGCATCCCAGTGAACTACCATACAGTTTTCTTCTTACTGCACAACTCATTATTGTATCTTACACACTCATTCAACACTTTGCTGGGTATTTTTTTACCAATGTGTTGCAGATGATAGAAACCCAATACTGCCAACAATAAAATGTGTCGAGTGAGGGTCTACATGGGCCAGGGTCATACTAGATTTTAATCATCCATGTGGTGTAAACCAACATGAAACTGAGAGAGCACTTTTTACTAATTAGAAATTATTGTCTATTTACATGTGTGTATGTTAGTATAAATAGGCAGCAAATTTAATTTACTGGCCTCTGCTTGTTTGTACTGGGTTTATGCTTGTTGCCGAAGACAATGTTGCTATTACATTTTCATGATCAGGTTTCCTATGTGCATGTTTTTTCTCTTTTCTGTTTTCCCTTTGCATCAAACAGTGAAAGGGAACTTATTTTATGGTGTTGTTTTCTTGTACTGTAATTATTGGTGTGCCTTAGGAGAATGGCATGTAGACATGTTCTCATTTGTTGCAATATTCAAAGCTGTTGCTACTACAAGCCACAATTGAAACTGTAAAATGTGCCCCTTCTGGGATATGTGCCAGACTTCCCAGAGACTTTTGCTCGCTTCATTTAAGGCAGACTTCACAACAGCTTGTTTATTTGATTTATGTTTAGAAACTTTCCTGTGGCTTGCAACCAAGCAGTGCCCGTGTCAGACTGACTTAAAAGACTTTGCCTGCCTTTCTTCCTGAGCACTCTTTACATCAGGCTCTTCGGTGATACATTTTAGACTCTCCCTTGACTTACGAACTGAGTAGATTTATGCTAATTTCTTTCTTAACTATATTTGAATATGCTAATGCCATTATGTCATGACCTCTTGCTATTAGATTGATGTTAAGCATTAATTATGCTGATTTGATGATGGCCTTCTGTCATGATTTTACATTTTGAATAAATCTTTATGTTTTTGATTTTGGCTATTGTTCTGCGAAAATGGTCATTTGTTCAAGAGTCCCAGTCCTTTGAGACTCACTCAGCCCTGATCCTGTGCAACGTTCCATTTAATTTATTATAGCAGGGCACCAACACAATGGACCTAAATCATTTACATAGCCAATGGTTGTGCTGGAAATCTGCTTGGTTGTTTTAACTCTTAGATGCTTGCACCAGCGTGGGGCTGAAACAACATGGAGGGGTTAAGGAACAGAAATCAGAGTACTTAGGGTGAACCTGGAGATTTAAAGAGAAAGAAGCTTACAAAACCTAATGAAAGTGGCAGAAGTTCCCAAGCACAGAGATTACTTCTTAATCCTTATTTAAAGAGAATGCGGCCGAGCTGCAGCGCCTATCTCGAGGACACCCCTCAGTGCACGGAGGGATAAAGGAAACAGGAGCCATGCCACACAATGTAGACATTCTGAGATGCTGCACTCCCTAGGCGACAGAGTCAATATTATCTCAGGAACTGGGTTCATTTAGATTAATCGCAGTAAAACGCAGCTCATTATCACAGACTCTAATGTAAGGACTACCTTTGTCACATTATGACACATCAGATTTCTGAACACACGAAGCAGCATTACAAACTACACAAAAACAAAGCACAAAAATGGCAAACCAACTTGCAATTGTAAAGGAAAGATGAGCACAAGGGAACCAAGCAATAAAATAGATTGTGTTCAGCCTGAGTTTGGTGCTGAGACGAAATTATATTCATCTGAAGTAGTGCATTTCAATTTAGAAAAAAAGGCTGCAAGAAATATGATCGAGCCAGCATCTAAGCACTTCTAAGTTAAAATGACGAACATCACACAATACAATGTTTTAAAATGTGTTGCTGCTTTATGCATTTAGTTCAGAAGTTGGGGAGGGGCAGGCTGCATCTTAAAATTAAGACCGCCTCATTGCTATTTGCTGCAGGTGAGAAATAGTGTGTTGTATGACACAAAAGAGAGGGACATAAAAAGCATTAACATGAGTAAGATTCTGTTCCCAGATCGCACTACTCAAAGGAGCATTACTTTCTGAATATAGCATCATAGCAACACAGAACACAAGATGAGAGATATTCTGAAGTGGTGCATGGTCCCTCGTGCTTTATTGTAACTCAGACAGTAGTACACTTCCAAAAATACTGCATTTGATTGGCTCCTACCCTATCAATATCGACCTGGCGAGTCACAACTAATAGCTGAGGCAAGTCTCATTACAGTATCAACAACCCACGTTAACAGGCGCCCGTGAAGACCAGAGAGTTCTAACAATGAATAAGAAGGTTCACCTAGGTTTCAGCATGTCCCCCAGCAGGGGGAGACACTCTGCTAAAGACAACAGCTTAATAATCATTCACTTTCTGGTGCAGAAGTCTTGCTTTGTACATTTAAACATACTTCTTATCTCTGCTGGTGCAAGTTCCTCAAACAAGTGGGTCCCCAAAATTATTACTTGCCATGCGTTGGTAATACATATTTAAAGTGTTCCCAGTCAGTGAAAATTGTTTAGTTCATGACAGTCTTTGAAAATAGTCTCCTCATGTCTGATTAGCAATATTATTTAAAAAAATGTTTTGAGAGAGGTGGTGTTCAGATGGACGTTGAGCAGACATGTTTTTTGCTCCCCTCGTCTCGGCCCAACAAACATCAGCTCAATGTTGCCAAACATTTTTGAGCATGATGGAATACAGCATGGAATGGTCAAGGCAATAAATGAGGCTGTATTTTGGGGGTAGCATGTGAACACATGGGTCTCATGACAGATGCACAATGGTTGTCAGCAAGGGAATCTCCATAACGTCGAGCTGCTCCATGACGTTCTCTGCTGCCTGTGACTTTTGGGGAGACAGTGTGTTCCTCTACACAGACCCCAGAATTAGCTCACAACTGGTCAGGAGCTCAAAGAGACAAGAGGTGTGGTTAGCATGGCGCTGTTTACCACAAACAAACAGGACCGACTGACGCCAGAAACAGCTTGGTGAGAGAAACCCACTTCCCGGGTGAGACTCAGCCATGAGTGAGTCTGGAGCGTGGAGGAGGCGGTAGGCAGCGTATTCATAGTCCTGAGGTTTGTGTCCTTTTTCACAGACCATCCATAGAAGATGGGCCACACTGCACTCAAACCAGCCACCGGGGTGAGATGCAGATGTGGGGGGAATGGAGTAACCTAAGCCTTCAATTAGAGGTTCATGTGCCCCCTGTCGCTAGAGCAAATAGAGTGCCATAAGGGCCCACAAATAACTTGCATTGGGAAGACTTACAGGCCCTAAAGCAAGAGGCACAGGATGAGTGTACCACACAATATTGCAGAACGTAAATGACACAGCTCTCCAGAAGCTTCATATAAGTTGGGGAACAAGCAAGGCCTCTGAGTACAGCACAATGAGTCAAAGATAAGGCAAGACCCATTGGGAATGAAGCCTGTGGAAAGTAGTCTTGTGCTAGAAACACAGACTAGATCTCCTCATTAACCAGCAATGGTATATATAGTAGTGGCGTACTTAAAATCCAGATTATCGTACAGCCACACATACTGAGGGCATAGAAGGTGCACTCACAAAGCCTGTAGTAAAGGAAGAATGTGGCAAAGGCTTGCAAGGTAAGCAAGATACAAAAACTGCTATCAAAAATCCCTTCAACAAAACATGACAACTGTAGAAGGGGGAGTGGGGGGCAGTCAGAAGCGACACTAAGTGAAGACTCATTAGAAAGAATGGGTGATTCCGTTACCCAGTGATTTATGGTCTTGTTTTTAATGAACTGAGAGAAGACATTTCTTCCCTTTGACACAAACTCACAAACTAAATTGTAGGTATCATAGAAGAGATGAATGATCTCATTGAATAGACTTAAATAGACTACACACAACGGTGAACAGTGGTGCGGAGAAAAACTTAATTTCCTGATAACATGTCCAGAGTTCACAAGCATGAGCTGAAAGAAATAATTGTGATCATTTCAAGAGAAAAGGTGGCTTTGAGTTCGAGGGGCATGAATTGACTTATTTCCAAGATCTGTCCTTTACACCTTTGTAGACATGATGCTCCTTTGATCAAGTCATTCACGTTTTGCGAACACAGAAGGTGGCTTATAAATGGGGCAAGCTATTTTGTCTAATCTTTACATGAGGGAAAAACAGGTCTACCAACTGAACTCCCTAACAGAAAATAAAAAGATGCTAGGGATTTAAAGCAGTGATTTCTCATTGGACAGTGAGGACTCAAAACACCACAAAGAATGCCAGAGGAGGGACCGAGGAGGAACTGATGGACAAAACTACACAAGATGAACACTAAGCAATGCCCGACACAGAAACCATAGCCAGCGATAAAGAGAAGGCAATTGCCCTAACAATAGCGAGTTGCCTACATAATTCTGCAACATGCAGGAGTGCTGACACAGAAGCAGCTGACCGTGAAGGCTGGGACCGAAAATATTAAGTTTAGAAGAGGATTTGAGAGATACGACACCTTGTGAGCCGCCTGATGGCATGGGACGAGGGCTGGTAGGGAGGGGTGGCAAAGGTTTGTACATGGACTTTAAGAGGTGGAGACAGAGGTGTGATAGGAGACACCAAATTGATGAGAAAGCAGTTTTATTTTTAATTATGAGAGGGTTAGATTTTATGGTAGTCATTAAGGGAAAGGGAAGGGGGGCACTAAGGGCTAGATGGGGGCAAGGTTGATGAAACACATTTAATGCAATGCAAGCCTTCTGGTACAATAGAAATCAAAGTTGGGAAGCATCTCAAATATAAATGACAAATAGGATGAAGGTTATAAGTCTAAATTTAAGTGGACTAAACTCATCCATTAAAAGACTAGTTATCATAAATGTGCTGAGCTGCATGGAGGAAATACTTGATTGCTACAAGAAATTCACTTATTGCCAAATAACTGGTTTAGAATGAGGTCTAAGAAATGTATCATACAAAACAATTGCATCTGGAAATAAGAAGGTTGGTGGGGATGATAGGAATCAGGCTGAAGACAGGCTGTGCAGGCACAGTGGAACGGATATCGGCAGAATAAGGAGGGAGAGCTATAGAATTATTAATAAAATTAGAAGATCCATACTACACAATATGGTTGATGTATGACCCCAATATACTTCCCAAGAGACACTACTGAAAGAAGCAGTAATGAAAATGCTGCACACAATAGAGAGGGAAGTCATACTGAGAGGCAAATTGAATTTAGTGATGGACAATCCAAAAGACGGATTGGCACACACAACAATTCAGTCAGGTTCCAACACTGAAGAGGGCATTACCTGGTTGAATCAAGTGGGCCTACAGGATATCTGACATAGGCAGCAATATTTCTAATGAAGTATGGAGAAAGCTCAACACCTTAAGAGCCCAAGTAAAGATACTAGACACAAACAAAGTAGAATATGCCTTGCTTTGCTTCAAACAAAAATATTATGATGGGAACCAAAAAGCTGGGAGATTATTAGCTAGCAAACTAAGAGCGAAAATAGCAAGGGAAAGAGTTGAAAGAATTCAAGACAAAGACAGGACATAGCATACTGGGGCCAAGAGCAAATGCTTTTAGCAAGTCCTATGCATACTAGTATACTGCTGATAACATTAATGAGTAATAGTATTGTGCCTTTTCTTGGCGTTCCCCTGCTTGGGTTACAAGTGCTGGTCAAATAATCAAAATGCTGAATGTGTATGGTGTATGTGACACATGTTTGATTTATGTTATGTTCGGCAAGGTGATGATCAAGCTAACATGAATATATTTGCAGTATTTAATCTACAAGCTAACTGCTTCCTTTTAAATAAGATACTTATTGATTTCTAAAAGTTTCTAGAAGCTTGACAACGAAGCGTCTCTATATTATTGTTCTTCAAAAGAACGCAATTTCATAGAATAAAAATAAATGAAAAGGCAGCAAGTCACTTTCTGATAGTTGTTTCTGCAAAGAGTTTTCGACTACATTGAGATTATGTTATAAAAGTTGAGCACAGAAAGTAAAAGGCCGAGCGGCTACAGGAAGGGCGGGCACTTACCCTTTGCTCGCTGACTTATCAGGACACCAGACCTTGTGAGATGAGACCAGCAGACCTTGCAATTTCATTGAACATAGAACTCCATTGTTCAAACAGGTATTCAGGTGTGTACCATCTCTGCAACTTGACATAGGTTTTATTTTTTGGTTTGCGAGAATTATATTAGCTCTTAGAATTAGCAAAATGAGGGTAGGATTGCAGTAGATTAATAAAAGCAATCAAGTTGGAGTCGTGTCTATTATTCACACTTTCAGAAACTATTGCAGCTGAGATATTGTTATTTGTATTCTTTGTGGTTACAATTCATATTATGTGGACTGGACTAGGATTTTGACTTTCAAATAAATATTTTAGAAGTATCCTTTGTGTTCTAGTGTTCATGAGTGTATTCCTCAATGAAAGAGAGTTGGGGGTCTGCTAACTGTTTCTGTAGCATTTAATGTGATTGACCTTTACCTAGAACATATGTTGCTCAGATGTTGCTCAGTGGGTTGTGTAATGGTTGCAGTACAACTGGTTTTCTGATTCAGATTAGCGCATTCACTAAGTCCTTAGTGCCAGGGGGTCTAAAAACCCGACCTCTGTCTCTCTAGAAAAGCGTATCACATAAAGATGTCATAAAACAATACTTAGCGAGTGCACAGGTCCAGAGGTTAAAAAGAGATCAACAGGAAGACAAACTGAATATAATAAAGGAGATAATTTCAGAGACAGCATCACTGATAATAGGCAAATACCCAGTTACAGATGGCATTAGTAACACTTTTTATAAAGCACTACTAACAAGACTGTTTAATTACTTTGGCAGGGAAAAGGGAACCACAGACACCGTTGCGCAATCAACAATGTCAGTCATCCACAAGTCTGGCAAGGAGCCATCCAACTGTGGGGTTTTTAGGACCATTTTCTTGCTGAACGTGAATGTCAAATTACTCACAAGCGTCTTAGCCGTGAGATTGGGACCATGCTCCATGGGCTCTTAGATCCTGGCCAATCAGGATTTTTCTGAGGCAGGGGAGGGGAAGAAAACACAAAACAAACTACTCCACATAATACTCCACATAAGAGATGATACTATAGGGAAGAGGTGTGGCGCCGCAGCCAGGGAGACTGACTCCGGAATCTGGGGATCACGGTTCGATCCCTGGCGCTGGTGGCAGATTAGCCCAGCACCATGTGACTCTGGGCAATAGCTTGCTTAATCTTCCCGACGGCCCCCAGCGCCTAGAGACCCTTACAGGTGATTGTTCATGCTTTACAAATGTGGATCATTATTATTATTATACTAATAGAGCAAAAAAAGAAATGTGGTTGGTCTCCGTGGATGTTGAAAAGTCATTTGATTAAGTGTATTGGCACTTAGGGGAACCTAGTTTTTTTTGTTTCAATCATTTTTATTAACATTTTTTCTTTTGCACATCATTAGGAAAGCATACAGTCAGAGCAGCGCTCATATAGCGGGTATAAAAGGGGAGAAAAGAGATTGCCAGTAGTATGATGTACAGTAACCAACAATATCAGGAAAAACAGAGATGGAAGGCATGATGCGCACACCAAACCGGGAGGCAATATCCCAACAAGGGCAGAGCAGTGCTGATAAAGTCCACAGCACCGAGTAGCATGTGAATAAGGCAGGTATGGTGCAGTTCAAACTCAACCGGGGACATAGGGTACAACTAAATGAGGATAACATAAGCGAAGGAAGAGTAAGGGAGAGTCGCTTCAAGACCTGCTGCCGCATCCACTGTAGCTGGGGTGGCCAAGGGCCACCAAGAGCCAGGGACAGTGGGGCACCGAGACAGAGGGGCCAAATCAGTGCACGTGTCGGTTTCAGTCTGCAGAACGATGTGGTGGAGAGCGCACTCTGTTTGATTTGTAAAATTTGAAAATGGTTTAAGAGCGATATGCGTGCTAGATTGCCAATATGTCTGTAATACATATGTATTATAAATGAATAAAGTGGCCTGGGCCCTACGTGGTGACCAGGTTTCAGTCTGCAGTCACGTCAGTGGGGGACATACCCTGAGTTATAACCCTCTGTGATGTAGTCGGGTTCCCTGTGTCAGTGTCCACCACTTGGAGTGTGGAGACCATTTCGTCCCATTGAGGTGCCAGGGGTAACATACGAATGCCAAGCAGGTCCTCCCTACGTAGTGCCGCACCCTCCTTAGGGGAACCTAGTTGAATGCCTTTGGAATGGGGGAGAGATTTAAAAGATTAGTTTCGTAATGGGTGCCATAAACTGATGGAATTGATGCAGGTAAACAACAAAACATGCAACTGCTTTAAAATACAGAGAAGAAAGAGACAAGCATGTGGAGAAATGTGGCTCAATGGTTAGAGCGGCAGACCTTGATGCAGAGCACTGGTCCGGGACCAGGGTTTGATTCCCGTCGTGGCAGGGTCTCGGGCTATAAATTCCGCGGACCAGATATTCTCGCCTCAGTGCCTATTCTAATCATGGGTCCCACGCTGCAACTCTGGGCAATAGCTTGCTTAATCTCCACAACGGCCCCAACAGAGCTGGGATGCCTGGCCTCACCATGGGGGTGCCCAGGAGTGGACACCTCACATGGAAAGCCAGGAAGGGTTCTTTCAGTGGTATGAGTACAGCGCTGAGATACCCGTAGTGGTGATCGCGCTATATAAATACCTATACATTATACATGTTGTTTGCCCTCACACTTGAACCTTTAGGGGGAAAATACAGCTAAAACACCAAATGCAGGGTATAATAAGTGGCAAAGATGCACATAAATTGGCAATGTGTGCCAATTATGTTAATTTTAACACAGCAAATGAACTCATCACCAGCACCACCACATGAGTTGAAGGAATATGGCCAAGGATCTGGCTTTGAAATAAACTTAGCAATCTCTCAAATTCTAAACGTTTCTCTCTCAAAAGCAATCTCAGAACCTAATATGCACAAATTTCCATTCATGTGAGTGAACCATCAAGTTATCTACCTGGGAACACAGATAGCGAGTATACAGAGTAAAACAGCATCAGTGAATTACGTTAAGCTGATTAATTTACTAAAACAAGATACTTAGTCGTGGCTCATAAGAGGGTTGTCATGGTGAAGATAAACAGCCACCTTTAAGATGACCTCAATCTTGAGAATTCTATCTACCTTTCAAATGCTACCACGGCAACCACAGAGAAGTTCTTTACAGAAGATACAAGCCATAATAGATGACTTAATCTGGACAGGTAAAAAAAAAGATTATTTTACACATTAATACTAGAGCTGGCGAAAGAGAGCGAAGGCCTGGGGGTGCCACATATTATGAGCTATTTTCAAGGTGCACAGCTCCATTACAGAGTAGAATAAGAACTCAAAGAATCAAAAGAAAAATTATGTTTCATTGATCAAACAGCACATATTAAGACATCCAGACAAGAAGAAAACACAGAACATGGGGGCTGTATTCTTCCCTAGAAGCCAGGACCATCCTTAGGGTATGGAATAAGGCCTCATTTGTGAAAGGCTTAACTACTGTCTGTTCACCACTGACCCTGATAATAGGAAACTAAGAATTCTCACCAGACATGGAGGAAAAGTAGTTTAGAGCGTGGAGACTAAAAGGCTGCATAAGGGTGGAGGAATTCTTTGACAAATGAGGGGTCAGATCATTTGATACACTCCAAAGAGTATTAGCACTCCATGAAGAAGAGGGAAATATATACACTAAGGTGAGTCAATGGATGCTTCACCCAGACAAGAGATTACAGATGGAAAGTCCACTCACAAAATGCATAAAAAGGGTCATAACTGAAGTGATGGATAAGAAGCTGGTTTCAGATCTGTATGAACTTCTGCACCTGTTTAAGGGGTGGTGAAGATTGCAGGAATTAAAAGATAGAAACAAGATTTGGGGAGGGCACTAATGGGAAAAGAATGGGAACAGATTCATATTAGAACAGGTCGCACATCAAGTGAACCTTGGTAAGGGAAGCACTTACAGAAATCTCCACTCATTGGTATTACACTCCAGCAGAGGAACGGTATGGAAGTGGTATTGTCCACTGATGAAATAGCCGTCTCCAATAGGAAATTGAATGTAGGTGAAGCTTCATGGGTGTGATGGGTTTCTGCTGGAATAGTGCAGGGAGTTCAATGGAATATTGGCGACCAGATTATTGACAGTACTTGAGGAAGGATTTGACAAGGGGATGTCACCAAACTCAATGGGAGAAGCAAGAATAGTCATGACCACCAAACCTAATAAATGCGTCACTGACTGTAAGGAGTACAACCTTCTCTCAGTGTTGAATACAAATATTAAGATATTCTGTAAAACTCCTTGCTAAATGGCTGAAGCTGATCTTCATGTCTTTAATTATTCCAGACCATTAAGGCTAAATGTCACACAGAAACACTGGACAGAATCTGTGTAGGCGGGTGCTTGTCATGGGAAGGACAAGGATTGCATTGAGAACTGCACGTTGTAGTTGAAAAAGTATTTAATATTGTAGACTAGGCATATCTTTTATGAGGTCTTTGTGAAATGGGTTTTGAATCAAAATTCATATCTTGGGTAGAGCTCCCTCACAGTGCTCCATTGCCATGGGCCAATCAGAACTCCGTGCTCGCACATGAATGGAGCCTGGGACTCGGCATGACGCATGGGCTGCCCACTATCACCACTCATGTTTGTTTGCCATGGCCATTAACACTAGTCTGTCTGCTTTGGAAAAGGATGTGAGTTCAGGAATCTGAGTTGGGAACAGTGAGCACATCATATCCATCCAGGCAGACGATATGCTTACATATTTATGGCACCCTGTTCAGGTTGCAGATAAGCTGTTAGACTCTGTGGACAAATTTGGCACTCTATCTAGACGTCGGCTGAACTGGGATAAATTGATCCTTATTTCAGTGGATCTTTAAAAGGGCAGTCCCTGTGCAACACTGCTGGTCCTCCCTATGAGATTCATTACGTTATCTGGGAATCATGATTACAAACACGGTAGCTCACATCTCCAAGATAAAATGGGATTAGGGTTATTAATAACTTAAAATAATACATTGATTTCTGATTGACCCTGCTACTATTGTTAATGTGCAGAACAGCCCTAACCAAGATGATTGTCCTGCCAAGACAGCTTTACATATTCTTTGGTTGTATGTGTACATACATGATGGGGGGCATGTTGGGCCCTGCATTGTATGATGAGATGCTTGGTGAGGGTGAGAGGAGCAGTAGGCTGAGACTAAATGAAGTTACCCATCATTGAGAGTTACTACTTAGCTGCCCAGTTACAAAAATGTAATGTGCTGGTTTGATGACTAGAGCAGGCCTGGATACATATTTATTGAAGGATGTGCCTAGGTGACCTAGCCTGGTTGGCCTGCCCTTTGCTCTTCGGGCTTTAGCATTAAGTCATGGTTTCTCATATGGCTGGCCACACCTAATAGCACCTGGTAAACAACGAACTGGCCATGCAAACTCTGTGCACCGACGGCACTACTAATGGGAATCCCTCAGTTAAAGAAGGCTGCAAAGGATATTGATTTCTCACGATGGCACCCAAATAGTTCAAACAATCCAAATACATAACCTGTCAGGAGGCACAACACATGTCTGGTGTAGAAAATACCCAAAAAGTCCAGCAGGTGGACTGCTTAGAGCAGACAGGGATACCTGTGCCTCATTCTCGCATGTGCCAGCAACCACTGCCACCTTGTCATTGGTGGAAGAACTACACTCATATTACATTTATACAGCACTGCAACGACTGATACACCCCGAACACCATGTTTGGCAAGAACGAGGATGGAGGCCGACTGTGATGCCGATATGCTCCATGACCTGTAAATTGGTCTCAGAAACCTTCCGTAATGCTAGGCTCCTGATGTCTCATTTTCATATACTACACCACACTTCCATTAGTCCTGTAATGTTACACCAGATGGATCACAATAAAATTAAGAATTGTCCTGAATGCGGTGCTCCTACTGCAACTTTTTACCATTTGTTTGGGACTGTCCCAGAATAATTCAAAACTAGCATCAAATGACGGGGAGTTTCATGTAAACCACTGGTCTACACATAGTGAAACCCCCAAGGTGTGCCGACCTGGGGCATCCTCTTTTACTAACAGATGTACAGTGAAGAGGAGTGCTGCCCTCTTGTCATTCAACGAGACTCGCCATCAAGTGGACGAGAGCGGCATCTCCTGCACTGTGGGAATGGTTAAGGGATGCAACAGTATAGTCTGCTTCCTAGGAAGAATGAATGTCTTCTATTAGGTACTATGAGAATCTATTGATGACCTAGGAGACGGGGAAAAGGTCAAACAGGCTCTTTTAGGCCCATCGGAGATAATGCCTCTCTAAAAGATTATACATTATACCACATATTATAGCATTTCTCTGCCACTCTCTTCTGTTTGTAAAACTATAAAAACATTTTTGTTAAATGTGCAGTCTAGATTATTCGTCCTGATACAGAAAGAGATTTTCTCATGTATAGTACAGTTAGCGATACAGTTCTGGCACAAGTATAATGTCCTTTCCGCCAAATGGGGACAACTCTAAAACTGCAATAAATTTCAGAGAGGGAAAGCAAATTTAAAAGGTTTATTTTTACCACCTAATTTGTACTGTAATAATTAATTGAAAAAAGCCCAGGGGGCGTGAGAGCGCCTCCGGTATTTTGATAGACTAGAATAAGGGCTGATAGCATTATTTAAAGAATCATATAAGCCATCCCAGTGGAGAAATGCAGTGTAGATAAAACGCATGTAGCAAGGGGTTTATTTGCTCATATCAATTTCCCAATATTCCAGGAGCTTTCATACCTTGCCTCATTAATTCTGCAGCATTTCAGGAGGTCACATTTTCGCAGACTTTGACGTGCATCATTAATTCTGCGACATTTTAAAATGTTACCTTTCCCATAAATGCTGCCATTTTAGAACATCAATTAAGATCAGCGAGCAGAGTACATCTTTAAGACCTAGACATCAGGATCAGAAAAGTGCATTTTCAAGGAGCGCTTGTGGTGAGTGAGAGGGGTGGGAGTGGCCAGGGTAAAGGGTCTTCTACATTATGAACATCCTGCTGTGAGCATTGGGCATTGGAAGTGTGGACAGCAGCGGCTGATGGGAGATCACAACTCTAAGCATCCCTGATGAGCAACTTGTGCTTCTGCGACTGACTGTGAAATGGATGCCTCTTACAGAAGGTGACAACACACTGCAGCAACTCTCAGGAGCAGGCTTACACCGCTCACAGCCCTTATCATCTATGACGCCGATCCTGCCTTCAGAGTGGCAGATGTCAGTTTGGGGGTGTCAGATCTGCCTGTTCGATCATGTGACCCGTCTTACGCCAGCATTCTGCTTATACGTTGAAGCTGACATCACCTGTTTCTCTTAGGCATTAGCAACGTTGTTTCTGTCACAAGAAGAACACTAACACTAAGGGGCATATTTACAATATTTTGGCGTAGGGCAGCGCCACAAGCCTTCTTGCCGCGCTGCCCTGCGTCAAAAGAAAAGGGCAGAAATGCGCTGCGTCTACAAGATACGGCGCATTCCTGCTCTTTCTGCTAGCGTCGGCGCACAAACTGCAGCCAAGCGCCAAAGCAGGCACCCTTGCACCATGGTGCAACGGTATCTGTAAGTTTGGCATCATTGTTATTGTGCAGGAAGGGACAACTTCCTGCACAAAAACAATCAACTGAGGCGTATTCGTCTTTCTATGTGTGCTGCAGAATGCAGCACATGTGGAAAGAGGAAAAAACGAGTAGAATGAACATTTTCTTTGTTAAGCCTGCTTTGAGAAGGCTTTAGTTTTGGCGCTGTCCCAGATATAAGCTATGTGGCATATCTGGGGCAGTGTCAAAAACCTTGGGTGTTGCTGGGAAGACCCACAGCAGCACCCATAGAACGCCCCTCACCTCCCAGAGTAAGGCATTGTCTTACTCCATATTTACAAGGCCATGAAAAGCTACGCAGGGTGTCTTTGTGTGGCTTTTCAAATATGGGACAGCACACTTCGTCTCCATGGTGTCACAAAAGTGACGCTCCAATGGCATAAAAGTGCCACAGGGGCTTTGTAAATATGCCCCAAATTTGATGTATATACATGTAATACCATGCAGGTCTAATAGCACAGTTACTGATAGCACTTAGAGAAACAGCAAATACATATAGTTTTTTGTAGCTTTATCACAGTGATATTTTCCCTTTTTTAGAGGAAAGACTGTATCACAAAAAACTGCAATATAGTTGCGTATCATTTAGAAAAGAGAAAGTGGCCATGGGTTTTAGAAAGTGGCGTTCAGCTATTGCAACATCAGTACCTTTGACTCTCTTGTTTATTTTTGCTACATTTTCATGGCGGTTTATACCAATATGATGTAAATAATGTATTTACATAATGCTTTTCAAAAGCATTCACAATAGAAAGCATACATTTTTGAGTGCTGTGGTGATGGTGTAACAACGATGAGCTATGGTGTATCACAGTGACGACCACAACAAACAAAACGTGGTGGTTGGGGCGGAGAGGGTGCCTGGGAAGCTTGGGAGGGGGATAGCAAAGGGTGTTTAATAACAAGCACTGGGGCAGCATCACAGACTCCCTGTGCAGTCCCCGCGCTGCTGTCATGCTATGAGAGCACTGCGGGGATTGGCCTGAGCAGGCTGCTTTAACGCTCTGCTCAGGACAGGGAGTCTGTGCTGTTTCTACAGCCCGGCTGCTCAATACAGCCGGGTTGGAGTAACCTAAGTGCACATGTGTGTTTGGCCCGCCTGAGAGAGCCGGCAAAACACACATGCGCACTTAGAAGTGCACAAACCAGCCCTCCTCCCCCTCCCATGGCCCCTGCCCTGCCCATCCCTCTGCATGCTAGCTCAGCCAGTAGGAGATAAATAGAACAATACTAGAATATTGTTTTAGTTTTTCACCTGCTGGCTCTGAGTCAGTGGGGCGATGTTCCTCCGCCATAGTGGAGGAACAGCACCTGGTGTGTAAACGGTGAGCAGCAGATATATACAAGGCCGCTGGAAGATGCTATTCCTTAAGCTGGAGGAAGCAACAGGAAGTAAGTATGGTTTAGAATGGCGGAAGATAAAAAAAATGTGATTTCAGATGGCGGAGGCCATAAGAAGATATGATTAAAGACAGAGGAGGCCACAAGAAGATAATGGTATTATAGATTGAGGAAGCCAATGAAAGAAGGTGAGATTTAATATGGAGGAGCTACTGGAAAAAATGTGTGATTTAAGATGGAGGAGGACAGAGAGAGAGAGTGTGACATACTACGTAGGTGGAATGAGGAAAAAGAATTGAAAGATGAAAACCTAGGAAAGTCCATGCTTATGATGCTCGGGAAGAAAATGAATGCAATGAAAAAGATCCCAACTACAAAGACCTTGTTTGACCAATACATCCAGGGTAGCATAAATTGCATCATATGCCCTATGATTAATTTTGACATCAAATGGATGAACCTTTGGCCATCTTTAACCCTTCAACAGTCTCCTATTTGCTTCTTTCCGATGGTCAATGATAAAACAAGGTATGGAAATCAGAGAAACTAAGCAAGGCATTAACGCCCTATTTAGATTCAACTCCTATCACAGGCCTCTTGCCCACTGAGGCCAGGGGGTATAAGGGCTGTACCAGGGTACCAGAGAGCAAGCCAGGGGTATTAGCTGCTACTCCTGGCTTTGACTGTTGGAGATGGCCTCCATAGTGGAAATTACCCCAAAACGTTTCTCTTTTTCCTCCTAGTCTTTGCCGACTCTCTGTGCATAACCTTAGGAGACTGGACACCTTCCCCCTGTATGACAGAGTGAAGGTGTGCATGCCTGCCTCACCCGCATTTTGCTGGGGCTGTGGATACAATGTGAGTTCGGGCTGCACCTCTGAGCACCCTGTAATCAGGTACACCACATATCTGGGGAGGGTACAGCATGGGCTAAGTAGTGGTACGTAGCAATAAGTGTGCCACCAACGAATAGCCATCAACTCTATATCGTGACTGCCATGGCAGGTCTGTGGGGCACCATCGCGCCCCTGCCTAGGTTAGCATCACTTATGCCTCAGCCAGCCCTGAGTGGGTCATTCTATAACATGAAGGCAACACCCCCCAGGGAAGCCCTGACAGGCCCCCTGGGGTGGTAGGTTGAAAGTTGGGGGGCACATATGGATTTTCCCAGCCCGGGTAGAGAGTAACCTCCCAATGGGGCTCGCCTCATGGATACTCCTGGGGAGATACCGAATTTCTGGAATGGCCTCAGGGCCCTTCACACATTCTCACTGTCAAAGCCATGAGAAAGTGAGTGGACCTTCCTAAACATTTTTGGAAGGGGAGCTGACATGCTGTTTCGGAACATGGACTGGTCTGCCAATGCAGATCCGGGTGTGCGCACTGGCCCTGATGCAGTTTCAGATATGTGGCCCACCTGCCGTGGCAGGCTGTAGGATGTGCCCTGGCACCTATGGAATGTGCGATAGGTGCCCGGCCTTCCATCGTGGGCTGATGAGCGTATACCTGCATCCCTGATGTTCTATCCTTCGGGTCAGTCTGTGCACTTGCATCCATGGTGCTAGTGACAAGGTGCCTTCAGCCGAGCAGGGTTGTGTGTGTGCACTGGCACCAAAGGTGCTGGGGCCTGGGTAAGCCATGTTCCTGGCATGTCCTGTCTGCGTGAAAGTGTGCACGTCCTTCCTATCCGTGTTGGAAAGTGGCGCTGATTCACTGTTCTGAAACCTGGGTCGATCTGTCACTGCAGACCAGTGGGTGTGCACTGGCATAAATTGTGAGTAAACTCATGATCGACTTGCCATTGTAGGCCACTGTGAGTGTGCACCCGCACCTTTGGTGCCTGTGATTATGTGTGCCGCTTGCCAACACAGGCTAGTGCATGCACACAGACACATGTATTAGTTAAACCCGTGTCCAATCTGCTGTGCCGGCTTGAGCGGGCACACTGGCACCACTGATGCTGGGAACTATGTGTCCCTCCTGCCGTTGCTGGTTGAGGTGTGCAATGTTGCGTGTGCGCCCAGGTAGTGAAGAATACCTATGTGTGTTTTCACTACCTATGTGGACTGCTCTTCCCATAAGCTAATATGGGGAAGTTGGTTTCACAGTGCCAAACCCTTTCCATTGGTAAGGGGGACTTTGGCATAACTCGCTTAGAAATGCCACTTATAGAATGTGGACATTTCTATGCTCCAAAGTCTCGGGGACCATTGTGTCTGGATCCAGTGAACACCATGGGTCAGGGGAAGCACATCTGTGAATTCCCTAATCAACAGCCATAATACATGGGCATTCCACGGAAACGGGAGACCTCGGCCATTTGAGGGCCGAATGGGAAAGATTGAAGATAGAGGTTATGACATTTAGCCTCTAGGGGCCAGATCATTGCCCCACTAAAGATTTAGATCTGTATCCTAAGGCCACATGGCAGACAGGCCTACAATTTGAGAAGACATCTGTGTTTCAAAGGGAAAACCCCCTAAACTATCCCAACTTCAAAGACACACAACAGTATAAATATGGTTGCCGTCCTTCAGAAAGAGGTGAGATAAGCTTGTGGGGATGTGGGACTGGAGAACCCACATGCACATGGAGGATGGAGGATAACTGTCTGAATAGAGACTGGCCTGTCCTCAGACCTGCTGAAATGTGGAGCCCTGAAGTTTGCTCTTCAAAGGCCTACTGTTCTCTCTGAGATCTCAGGGACATCAAAGATCTCCCCAGAGGGACCTACGCCATCTATCTGGGACATCTGAAGAGCAGTGTCCTCTCAAGTGCCCACCTCGGCTACTAAATCCAAACTGGTAGTGTGGTGTGAGCGTGGACCTAAGACTTGTGTCTGGATACCGGATTGCCTTGTGTGGAGCCCCAGAAATCTTGCCCACATCTAAGGGGTGTGGTTCCCGTACTGCTGGGACCATGACACTCATTAGCGTCTAGTGATGGTGACTGGATTCACTGGTTGCGGGACCCCGCATGGCCCATTTCATCAATCGTGCTGCATTTCTCCCATGCGACACGCCTTCTGCATGATCATTCCATGCAGTGTCTGATTCACAGGGTGCAACAGTCAGAGGTAGGGGTGTACCCGAAGGAGTGCCTCCTTCTACCTCATGTGGCTGTGCTGAACTTGCACCTATTTGTGTGTGACCGGACTAGTCTGGTGCAACCTGTATCATCATGCATCGGATGTTGTGCCTCATTTCCAGAGAGGTATGGAATTGCAACTCTTTCCTGTGTGTGACCGGAATTGCCTGGTGCAACCCAGCTCGACATGCACCAGTCATTGGGCCTCCTTTCCCAGGAGGTGCGGGATTTGCAACTCATCATGTTTGAAATCTGAAGTGCCTGGTGTGAGTCATCTCTATGTGCACCAGTCACTGTGCCCGGATCACATGGGCATTACCTGGATCATTTTTAACCGATTGGGGAGCCACATCTTATCAAGTGGCTCGCCTGTGTCACTCACCATTCTTCAGTTGTTCTTTTGTTGACCATCATCGCAGCAGGTCAGCTCCCCTCTCCACACCTGGCCCCTCCCGAAGACATCTTGGCTCCAGGTAGTAGCGAGAGAGATTGACTGGGTTGAAGAAACGCTTCTGAGACAGTTCAGAAGCGGTCAAGAGACTGCTTGACTCCTTTGTGTTTTGAGACCTATGGGCGAACTTCTCGAGTGGCAGCTAACCTTTCCCTTGTTTACGTCTACCTACTAATTAAAACTGTTACATATTCCCACCTGTTTCCCGAGGACCCAGAATAAGTGTGACTTCTGCTGTATGCGGCCCAGTGTCTGGGAGGCGTGGCTGGTTATCTTCCATCTGGGGGTATAGGACAATTGGGGTGAACTAGAGGGTGAAGGGAGGCTTGGGCCATGGAGTCTGCAGAGGGTGAACCATTTACCTGCTGGGTACCAGTGACACTGCAATAAGGTGCTGAGTGTGTGTGTGTGTAAGAGCGTGTCGTACAGACTGGCTGATATCTGTCAGCAGTAGTGGCTGCTACCACACTTGGGTGGTGAGGCGGGGAGGGCAAGGGGGGGAATTTTTAAAAAAGCACTTACCTGACTACGGCCGGCCACTGCCTCTCCTCCGTCCTCTTCATCTTCTTCCTGTCCTGCGGGAAGCACCCGGGCTCTCAGGCTTCCCTAAGCCAATTGCGACTTTGCTGTCACCATGACAGCAGCATTGTGATTGGTCTGAGTGCCGTGGTTCGGCGCTCAGCCGAGGACTAGGAGGCCGTGCATGTTCCCCACCAGGCTGCGCAATACAGCCTGGTGGGGCTCATACAAAGTGTGCATGACTGTTTTGCCGGCCCCAGACGGCCGGCCAAACCGCCATGCGCACTTAGAGAGTGCCACCACTCCTACCCCTTCTTCTGACCAGCCCCATCCCACCACGCATGAAACTGAGCCACTGCAGTAGGGAAAATAAAATGATAATAACATTACATTATTATCATTGCATTTTTCCTATTGAACAGTGGACCGACGCTCCTCTGCCTTAGTGGAGGAGCCGCCGTTGCCTGCCACACCACGTAGTGGTGTTGAGTGAGTGTGTGTGAGTGGTATTTGATCGTGTGTAAACCGCCTGTAATTCATGACATTGGCCGGCGGTGATGCGTTATACGTTGTTGCCAAAAGCACAATACCTTTTGACACTGGGTTTTTCCTGCGTGGCTTTGGCACGTGGCACTGCTAAAAAGTGTTCTATTTCTGTGTATGTGCATAATTTTTATATATTGCACCGCATAAGGGTGCTCTCTCTCTCAATTGGAGCAGTTAGATTAGGAATTGTTCACAGTGTGCATACTAGTGATATCATAACAATACGAGTGAGCCTAGAACTGCTAGTAATATTTCCGATTGTGTTTTATGCTCAAAAGTGTATGATGGTCATGTTACAATGACTGAATCTGTGTGTTGAAAATACACATTTTTACATACATCCTGTGTGAAGTCTCTTGTGTGATGTTCAGTGTGTTCATCACAAGTGGCTGATGTGCCTTTGCTTCACACACTGCCTCTGTAGTGAGCCTGACTGCTGAGTGCCAAGCTACCCAAGGGTGAGCACGGGTTATACAGCGACTGCAATCACCTGCCCTTGACGGGAGCGATAGTCCTGCTTGGCTGGGGGCTTCCCTTCCGCCATCCAGACACTGCTGCTTCCAAGCATGACCTATGAACACTCATGCACATGTAATCTGCTGTTGGTTAAATCTGCCACCTGCACTGATCTCCCTGCAGAAAGAACGGCCAGGGCTTGACATCTGCGCGGCAGTCTCTTCGAGTGAATGACAATCGAGCGCCCTGCAGTCGCAGCAGTCGGGTGTTCTTTGCCTGCGCCGTCCACTTACAGCAAATGGAATCCTGAGAAAGGTTCTGCATCCGCAATCCCCCCGTGTGCGGACTGCGCTTCCATCATCAGCCCGCTGCGCGTGGGCCTGCAAATTTGACCCACTTCAAATTCTGGAGGCGTTTGAGGCTCGCTGCTTCGAACTATTAAGTGACTTTAAAGAGTTCTGTGGCAGAAACGCTGATTAAATTAGCAACGGGCTCTTGCATCACGCATAAATGAGTGCATTAGAAGGAGATGATCACGGAGAACATATGTTCCTGTCCCCTCTGCTGACACCAGCTCTCGGCTAACAGGGAAGGCGTACCAGATGGACAGTGCTCACAATTCTTCCTATTCCGAGCTTCACCACTAACGAAGTAGCACAGTCAGGAGGGGCTGAGCAGCGCTGCCGCTATCTCTGCACAGGCACTTTCTTTACCATGGACTGCCATCCACGTGGGAGGTAAATTACTTGCTTCACGCACAAAAAAAGCAGGTTGCTGCTATAAATATTTCCTGTTCCCCAGTGCCTGTGTCGAGAGAGAGGGAAGTGAGCTGGAGAAGCAACAAAGAGGTTCACCCTAGTTACAGCTGCAGTGACATCTGATATTTATGTAGCATTATGCAATACATCCCTGGGTATTTTTCTGTATTGGCTTCTGAATTTCTCAGAACAGCCTTTATACGGTTTTGAAAAACTGACAACAGGAGTTATGTTCATGGTAATAAATACATGTAAAACTACTTGGTCAAATATTCGACAAAAAAGGAAGCAATGGGTCTAATCCAGGAGAGGATACCGAGCAGGCATAAATACGTTTAGTACTGTGTGAATTTTGTCACTACTGTGCCGGTTATGCAGAAGTAAAACTGGCGCAAGGAGTGGGCAGCTCAAGGTGCGATTTGCACACCTTGCAAGTTTTATCAACACCCCAAAACTCAGAAGTTTGCAGACATTTAAAAACTCCTCTCTGCCATTACCTCCTCGTCCATCTTCCTGGATTCAGTCCTTACGCATGAGATACTTCTCCTTTCGGCAGAACCAATTCACTAGCTGAACCCCAAAAAGTTCCCCCAAGATGGCCCCCTTTACCCATGAGCCACCACAAAAGGGATGAACAAACAAAGCAATTCCTGTAACATACCACGCCAAAAGACACAAGAAAACAGGAAATAGTCAACCACCATGCCCGGGTGGGAGGGCGGGGCTCAGAACTGCATCCAGGAAGACCAGGACTCAGAGTAAGGAAGATTACTGGTAAGTAACCGGGGCATTCCTACCTAGGAAACTGGTGAAGATTTACTCCAGCAAAGTAAATCCTGCCCCAGGGTGGAAAGTGTAACTGAACACTCCCAAACGTCATGTGAATGTAGGAGAAAGGGCTTCTTTATGGCGAACACTGTTTTCCCCAATGACATTGTTTTAAGTTCAAGTAAAGGTTTATTGAAGAATTAAAATTGTTGTGAAAACAATACTTCGTACAGACAGTTATTTATCCATGCATAAAGGCATGAAAGAATACTTGAGAATGCCGTTAATATACAAAAAATAAAAGAAGAAAAACCATCAAGGCAATAAAAGTGGAACGTAAAAGATGATACGAATGCATTCAAAGGTTCATAAATATTGCAAGTAGAACATTTTTTAAGGTGCAATTATAGAGAGTAGCTATCTTTCCCCAACCACGGAACTGTGCTGTGTTTACAATACCCTTATAGAGAAATAGAAACGTCTAAAGATGTCATATGACACTGCCAAACATAGGCCTGGAAACCTACGACTGAAGCGGCTTTCTGGGAGCACTATTAGTAATGTTTGTAGATCCAGATCTAGCACATTTATTTAAGCACCTAGAACCTTATGTAC
This sequence comes from Triturus cristatus, assembly GCF_964204655.1. NCBI lineage: Eukaryota > Metazoa > Chordata > Amphibia > Caudata > Salamandridae > Triturus > Triturus cristatus. Next base: position 673,249,846 of record NC_140581.1, on the reverse strand, counting down.
CAGCTGAAACCACCAGATGCCATTAAAAACCAATAAACACTTTTAAGAAGCACCTGGAGCTAAATCTTATATATGTTCATTAGATGCTCACAAACCCACGTACCACTAAACAGATCCACTAAGAACTACTTGGGATTGGTCAACTGATCTTCAGTGATATTTATCCTTTAATAAAATTCATATACGTTTTATATATTTAAATCTTTTCTGAATATATAGTTTCGGTGTTTTTTGTCAAGAGTTTGATGTCATTAGATGCCCCCAAATAATTGCCAAGGTTTTCTTTTAATGGTTAGGATAGGTCCATGCAGATTTAGAACCAAACAGTGGCTGGTGAGGTAGCTCAGATAATATGAGCACATGCATTCACACAAGCATGTACACACTGCAATTTGCAGTATTCATCCTACAAGAAACAACTGCAATTGAACAGAATTACATCGTTCAAAACTGAAGGCATTTTGTTTAAAAAAAATAAGAATAAATAAAACAATACATCTGCATACCAATTCATATGCTATAGCAGAGGATTTCGCTTATCCAGTGTAAGAGTGATTGAGCAGGCATGGTACCTGATACTGACGAGCTTTGATGCTCCTCCACTATAAGAGTGATTGACCTTGTATGGTATTTGCCACTGGTGGCTGTTGATGCTTCTCCATTATAAGAGTGATTGAGCAGGCATGGAATCCGCTACTGGTGACCTTTGATGCTTCTCCGGTATAGGAGTGACCTTTGATGCTCCTCCAGAATGAGAGTGATTGAGCAGGCATGGAATCCGCTACTGGTGACCTTTGATGCTTCTCCGGTATAGGAGTGACCTTTGATGCTCCTCCAGAATGAGAGTGATTGAGCAGGCATGGAATCCGCTACTGGTGACCTTTGATGCTTCTCCAGTATAGGAGTGACCTTTGATGCTCCTCCAGAATGAGAGTGATTGAGCAGGCATGGAATCCGCTACTGGTGACATTTGATGCTTCACCAGTATAGGAGTGACCTTTGATGCTCCTCCAGAATGAGAGTGATTGAGCAGGCATGGTATCCACTACTGGTGACATTTGATGCTTCACCAGTATAGGAGTGACCTTTGATGCTCCTCCATTATAAGAGTGATTGAGCAGGCATGGAATCCACTACTGGTGACCTTTGATGCTTCACCAGTATAGGAGTGACCTTTGATGCTCCTCCAGAATGAGAGTGATTGAGCAGGCATGGAATCCGCTACTGGTGACATTTGATGCTTCACCAGTATAGGAGTGACCTTTGATGCTCCTCCAGTATAAGAGTGATTGAGCAGGCATGGTATCCACTACTGGTGACATTTGATGCTTCACCAGTATAGGAGTGACCTTTGATGCTCCTCCAGTATAAGAGTGATTGAGCAGATATGGTATCCATTACTGACAGCTTTTGATCATCATCATGGAGCAGGCAAGGTATCAGCTACTGATGGCATTTGATGCTTTTCCAGCATAAGAGTGATTGAGGAGGCATGGTATTCGATACTGGTGGATTCGATGATCCTTCAGTATGAGTGATTGAGCAGGCATGGCATCCACTGCTGACAACCTTTGATGTTCCTTCAGTATGAGACCGATTAAGCGGGCATGGTATCCCGCTACTGATGGTCTTTGATGCTTCTCCAGTATAAGAGTGACCTCTGATTCTTCTCCAGTATGAGAGTGATTGAGGAAGCATGGTATTTGCCACGGGTGGCCTTTGATGCTTCTCCATTATAAGAGTGAATGAGCAGGCATGATATCCGCTACTGGTGGCCTTCGATGAACCTTCAGTTTGAGTGATTGAGCAGGCATGGCATCCACTGCTGACAACCTTTGATGTTCCTCCAGTATGAGACTGATTAAGCAGGCATGGTGTCCCGCTACTGATGGTCTTTGATGCTTCTCCAGTATAAGAGTGACCTTTGATTCTTCTCCAGTATGAGAGTGATTGAGGAAGCATGGTATTTGCCACGGGTGGCCTTTGATGCTTCTCCATTATAAGAGTGAATGAGCAGGCATGATATCCGCTACTGGTGGCCTTCGATGCTCCTCCAGTTCAATTGTAATTGAGCAGGCATGGTGTCCATTACTGACAGCTTTTGATGTTCCTCCAGTATGAGACTGATTGAGCAGGCATGGTATCCGCTACTGATGGTCTTTGATGTTTCTCCAGTATAAGAGTGACCTTTAATGCTCTTCCAATATAAAAGAATAAAGTATCCTCTACTGGGGGGTCTTCAATGCTTCTCCAGTATGAGTGATTGAGCAGGTATGGTGTCCACTTCCGGCAGCCATTGATGTTCCTCCAATATGTAACTGATTGAGCAGCCACGGAGTCCGCTACTGATGGCCTTTGATTCTTTTTCAGTGTAAGAGAGACCTGTGATGCCCCTCCAATATTAGAGTGATTGAGCAAGCATGGTATCTGCTACTGGTGTCTTTCAATGCTCCTCTAGTATAAGAGTGATGGAGCAGGAAAGGTACCTGTGACTGGTGACCTTTCATGCTCCTCGAGTATATGAGTGATTGAGCAGGCTTGGTATCCACTACTGACAGCCTTTGATGTTCTTCCGATACAAGAGTGATTGAGGAGGCATGGCATCTGCTACTGATGGCCTTTGAAGCTTCTCCAGTATAAGTGCCCTTTGACGCTCCTCCAATATAAGACTGATTGAGCAGGCATGGTGCCCACTACTGGTGGCCTACAATGCTCCTCCAGTATAACAGTGATGGAGCAGGCATGGTATCCACTACTTACGACCTTTGATGCATCTCCACTATAAGAGTGATTGATCAGGCATGGTATGTGCAAATGGTGGCCTGTGACGAACCCTCCATTATAAGAGTGATTGATCAAGCAAGATATCCACTACTGGCAGCCTTTGTATGATTCCACAATCAGCCCAAAGGATAGTGATCTAAGATGTAATCTTATCTAGATTACATGATGGCAATATCATGTACTCAGAATAGATAAGGCTTCCATTTGACGACTACAGATAGTTCTAGTTCAGAATTCAACTGCTAGACTTCTGTATCGACTCCCGAAACACACTTCGGTCTCACACCTTTTCCGTGAGATTCATTGGCTTACGGTTACAAAACGTATTCAATTCAAAGCTCTGTGCTACATGTTCAAAGCCAGAGTAGGTCCACAAAATGTTCAGGATCTGGTGATGTCTTATCAGCCCACACACAGGCTGAGATCACTGAACCAGGCCTTGTGCCCTGTGCCGATGTTTCGCTGGGCCCATATTGGAGGGCACTCCTTCACAGTTCGGGGTCCGAAACTGTGGAATTCCCTACCAGAGCCCCAGAGAAATTGCACTTCACTACTTGCATTTTGTAAAGGCCTGAAGACCTGACTGCTTTAAGCTGTCAATATGGACATCCTTACCGTTGCTCAGCACCAGAAAACCCTCTTTGGGCAGCAGCATGCTTTATAAGATTATATAATAATAATAATATAATAAACTGCACTAGCTATGAAAAGTGCTGTGACACAACTCCAGTAATAGAGATGAGACAACAGAGTAAGTACTGGGAATGAGACTGCAAACACACAAAAGTGTCGTGACAGCAAGTACAGTTCCGGGGAAGTGACAGTGCTGTCTTGTCGATGACTGCTGTGAAGAGGGATGTTGTGACATCATGAAAAGAGCTATGAACAGAGAACGTCGCAACTGCAGGAAGAGTTCAATGAAGAGAAAGTGCTGTGGAATGATCATGAGAGGAACCTGGTGGATGAAGCGCTAGAACTAATGATACGTACTGGTAATTACTCTGGGTTGAATTCCAGCCCATAATGTTTTTTTGTCACTATGCTACTACAGACATGCACCAACCATATGCTGATCAGGCGTGATCCCACTCCTAAACCACGGGAACACAACCGACCTTACACGTATTCCTGCCTTGTTCAGTACAACTTATTTTAAGGTCTGTTTCAGTGCCGGGATCACACTGATATACATATGGTTGTCCCCTTTATGTAATCCCAGACCAGCTAGAAAAGGATTTAATGGAAGGGGCCTACATTCATTAACCAGCAGTTCAGATTAATTCATGGATATCTTGCCACCACTTTTTTGGGGTATAGATGAGGAGAATTTTGTGCAGTGACGTTGAGGCAATTTCTTTTTAAAGAGAGAATGCTGGGAAGTCCTTAGGAGTCCTTAACTGCTGTGAGAGTGCTGTCGGGGGACAGAGCTGTGGCCACAAGGACAGTGTCCGGCAGTGTACTGAGCAATGTAGTGACAGCATGGAGCAATGCACAGTGACTGCACATGACATGGGAATGTGCATTTCTGAACATGTTGCCCAATGAAGCTAAGCTCAGCAGGTGTGTCTTTGGTCTTATCAGCCAGACTCAGAAAATACAACAGAGAATTCTCAGGTATTTTTCTACACTCCCAAAGATTTGAAAGTATCAGTTAACACAAAACACTCCTTTAAAAAAAAAAACTACTTGACATATAGGAAAACACAGCAGAGTAGACAAAATAGAATCTTGTCATGACAAGCGCTCTCCCCCGTTATGAATGTGTAAGATATTGAAACAAAAATGTAAATTTGTTTTGTGTCTTTCTAATTCAAGGAAGCAGCTAGCAATTGTAATTCTCTATCTATTCTTCACATGTATTTTTCATTAGGCCTATGCCAAAGGGGAAGAGTGCTTTCAAAATACACTCTGTACCTTAAAATGTGTAAATAAAATATAGGGGTGGATTTGATCCCAATTAGCAAAACGTGTTGTGAAATGATGATCTTGTCACAATGACTGGTAAAATCAGGTGATACAATGTCCCTAATGCACTCTCTCTCTAACTAAAGTGTTATCACCTCAAAGACTAGCTCTGCTTGCACCCCTGGTGACAGGCTACATGTGTCCATTATTCCTGCTGCTCTGAAGGTCTAGTACAAATAGGCTTTCATTATGACTGAGGCACGCTGTATAGAGGAGGTAATGCAGTCTTGGTATTATTGGACCTCTCCGCAGCCTTCAATACCGTGCCCCACAACAGATTACTGCAAAGACTCATGGAGAGCGGTATTGGTGGCACGGTATTGAGATGGTTCACGTCCTTCCTTATTAACCACTCACAAACTATCTGGTCTCCACCTTTTGCCGCTGCGATTCCTCCCATGAATGTCGGGGTCCCACAGGGCTCAATATTGAGCCCAACTTTGTTTAATTTGTATATGGGCCCTCTCGCCCTTCTCGCCGAGAAATACGGGGCCAAAATAGTGTCATGTGCTGATGACACCCAGCTGCTGTTTATGTGCGAGAAGGGTGTCGAATTCAACGGCGACTTAATTAACATCTGCCTCTCTGAAGTCTTCTCCTGGCTCAGACACAATCAATTAAAGTGCAACTCTGATAAATCAGAGATTATCTTCTTTGGTCCGCGTCCGTATGAAGCTTGGCATACCTGGTGGCCGCAGGACATGTCCTCCCCCTCGTCTTCTGTCATCATCGTGAAAAATCTAGGAGTCAAATTGGATGCTGCCCTTTCTATGAAGGCCCAAGTCCAAATGGTGGCTGGGGTCTGTTTCGGGGTGTTGAGAATGCTGAGGAACTTTCTCCCCCTGCTCTCAGTCCCCTACAGGAAAACAGTGGTCCAGGCCCTGGTGGTGTCCAGATTGGACTATGTTAATTCCCTGTATCTCGGCCTCCCTGAGTACCTTCTGGGCCGATTACAGGTGATTCAGAATGTGGCGGCAAGGGCCAGCTTTCTGACAGGTCCCAGGACTCACACAACTCAGCTTCTGTCCTCTCTACACTGGCTTCCGGTGCGGAAAAGAATCCACTTTAAAGCCTTAGTCTTGGTCTTTACAGCATTTCATAAGATTGGAGCCCCCTACCTTAGGGAAAGATTTCAACCTTATATACCACAGCGTACCTTGAGATCTTCTTCTCAGCTTTTGATCTCAACTCCGAAGGTCCTGCTCTCCCGGGTAGAGGGTAGATCTTTCCAAGCTGTGGCTTCTCGGAATAGCCTACCCATCTCTATTAGACAGATTTCGGACCTCCTCACTTTTAGGAGGAGTTTAAAAACATGGCTCTTTCAGCTTTGAGCTCTGTTGTAGAGGAAGGTTCTGTTTGATGTTATGTGGTCTTTGTTTCCTAGCACCGGGACACTCCTGGGAGTAGCCGTGCGCTTAAATAAATATCAGATAACATAACAGCAACCCCAGTTCTGGTGCAAACAGGAGCTCACACTGAACAGGGATTATAATTTATGCCCTAATATCCCCCTTTTGTTCACACAGATTTTGCACAGGTAAACCTGGCCAAAAGAGCTTGGAAAACACCACACATTCCAAGTATTAGAGCATTGATTGGGGAAACATGCAATAATACCCTATTACTAGTCCCACTCGTTTCCTCAATGCCAGCATGCTAGCTCTGCAGCACACATCTGCAGTTTCTGTTTCTATGGTTGGTAGGCCGTTTTCCAAGAAGTCCCATTTGAGTTCACTTCACAGGGTCACTCATCAGGAGGCCTTCAAACAAGCTGACATTTGCACCTTGGGGACTTGAGGCTGGCAGCTTATGGCATCTGAGGCGCCAACCATAATTCTTGAACTCCCTAGCACGAGTGCTTTTAGATTACAGCTTGAGGTACAAAATAAATGTTGAAAAATGTTCAGCAGCCAAACACAATTGAATACCGTCTCATTATCAACAAGGAGAAGGTGAAAGGAGCCTGTACAGCTTCCAAACATAGGGAGTTATAAATTGTTCAAAGAAAACGCAGTATTTGAATAGACCATGGGAATTCTACCAAGTTTGTCTTTGAAGCTGCTATCTGTGACGGCGCATGCAAATTTCTGTCTCATTACATCTATGACTCCGTGCACAGGCTTAAGCCTTCACTAGGGTCAGATGAATGTATGCGTCAGCACATATTGGACAACACACCACCCTTAATAGGATTAGGATAGGAACAAGTCATTTGAAAACGGGATTCTCTCTTCTAGCATCGTTTTCAGTAGGCTCGCGGAGACTTGCGTTGTTAGTTTGTTTGATTCAAATGCTTCTGTTGCAGAAATGTCTATTTGTTGGCACATGGCATATCTTGTTTGTTTTTCTGTGCTGGGCATGAGAAGGTGCTTGTAGGGCTGCTCTTTCTATGGCTGAGGGCTCATGAACTTGCTTGTCCTTCATAAAGGTCTTTGGAAGATATCTGAGTTTATTGTGGTATTTTGGAAGCTAAGTTATTGTGAACATGTGGTAGTCCTTTTTCTGTGCTCATAAATCATCACGGGGTCTAAGGGTACTGCTTTGATTTCTAAGCATGACTGCCTGTGGTTTTATGTTTTAAGAATAGCCTTCTGTTGTTTCTTTGGTATGTTGGTTTATTTCCTAGTTCTATGGTGTGATTATATACAAATATGCTGTGCCAGTGACTCTTCTATGTCCCAAAACAGCCAATCCCTGAAGGGGTCAACCCAAAAACCCCTCTGTATATTTTCCCTTGCTTGATTCACACTAGCGACCTGCAGAAGAAGGCACTGGTACGCACATACGTTTGACACAAATGTATGACGGAATTCCGCATGCGTTTTTCACGCATGTCTTAGGAACTCTGTCATTTGAACGAGTGCATCTTTAGCACGCATTTGTTCTGCACACAAGTTGTTTTAATGACTTGCCTTAGGGGGGCGCTGGATATTGAAATAGTTTAATTTACTATTCCAACTCCAGTCTGTGCAACAGTAGGGAAGGTGTCGGACTTTAATTCCAACACCACTCCACCACTGCGCCCCCCTAAAGCAAGTCGTTGTAACGACTTGCATCATTGTAACGACTTGCATGCAGAACTATTGTGTGCTAAAGACGCGTTTGTTCTGTTGCCGGCGCTGTGAAGGCACAGCGTGATTCTTTCTTCGCCCTGAAGGACGTTTCCCATTTGACACACGTGTGCACGCACTTTCCAGAGCAGCTTATTGCAAATGGGGGCCTTGATTGGATGTCAGGCGAAGTCCGTGCTACCTCCGAAGATGTGAAGCAAAATTGACAGCTGTGTGCCAGTTGCCGTTGGTCAGCAGAGCACCCTTTTCACTATCCTTCCACGCCTGCCTAAGCCTGCATCCCACTAGCTTCCAGGTACTCCTGTACAATATTCAGGGGTGCAGCCCTAAAGCATCAGAGCCACAGTAGATTGACGCAAGGATGCATGTGTCATGAGGAAGTAGTGGGATGCAATCCTATAGGATTCTTAGAAAGGCGTCCATTGCGGTGGTTGTTTTCAGTGAGTTGCAGTTCTACCTCATTTGATTTTCATATGGAGGCCTTACTTAGACAAGAAAGTACATGCTGGTGGATCAAACCAAAGGGACATCCGGAGAAGGTCGCAGCCTCAAAAAATACCCATCACTTACACTAAAAACTAGAATTTACCATCCCTTTATTTTAGCACGAAACTTTGGATTTTATGCCTATTGCACTCTTTACACAGATTTCCTAATGTCATTAACACAGTTGAAAGAAAAGAAAAAAAATGACAAGGGGGCTCGTCATCATTAAGCTCTACTCTCAATAAGATCATAGATTGCAAGATTCAGAGGCAGAAAATAAGTCCAGATATCTTCCTAGGGAGAAATCCTCTGGTTATGACAATCATTCACAAGAGCATTGTCCATAAGACAAACAACATAGTGAGGCGGTGTTAGCAGGAAACACGGAGGATACAGCAGAAAAAAAACATTAACTACCCGTGTAGTTGCTCTTACATCTGCTCACTAAAGAGACAACTTGTTTTTCCCCTTGGATGTTTGTAAGATAGTTTGGCATTATTTTTGTGTTTTTTGGTTTCTGTTTCATATTAATTGATGCACCAATCACTCTATGGGCCGAAGGTATGTTAAATAAAACTTGACACTTGAACTTTTGCTTGAAAACATGAGGACTGACTACCACTAAAGCTGTCTCAAACCAGTCTTAAAAATGCTCCAAAGTACAGGAAGAAGGTAGCCATGTACTGCTTAGCATATGTGGGGTATAGGGGAGTCAGGAAACTGTCGGACAGTCAACCTGACATTGATTGGTGCCCTGCTTTATTATAATGTTTATGTTTACCTATTTAAAATATTATGGGCCGAATTTATAGTTTGGCGGTGAGGATACTTCATCAGAACCGTGAGAAAGTACTCTCACCACCAAACTGAAGGTCCTCCCCCCTCATTTACAGTCGGGCAGAACTTAAGTATGTCAATGGCTGAGACTACTCCATCTCCGCCACCAACATACACCTCTGATGGCCTGACAGAGTAAGGTGCCATTTTTCCTCCCACCCTTTTTAGAGTAAGCGGTCAAATGGACAGTTTTCACTGTCCATCACCGCCAGGTTTTAGCGACAGTGAAAATTGCAAAATGATCCCCACGCCATGGAAGAACATTCCCATGGCGAGGAGGATCATTGTCTTTTATTTTCTAAATGAAAATCACGCTTTGAGATTTTCTCACGGCGTTTACTGTAAATGCAAGAGATGTCTGCTGAGCCTGCGGACATCTCTAAATTTGGCGGGCCGATACTCCCTCAGGGCGATGGAGCACTTTACTCTGTCTCCCTGACAAAGTGCATTCACATTCGCCAAACTCTAATTCAGACCCCAAATCTATAAGTGGCAGCAGGTGGTGCGTATCAAATACTAGGGTTCTTTATTTTGCCGAGGAAGCCAGAGTCCTTGAAGGCTGGTAGTCATCAAACATCACTAGTGAAATTAGCAGTGAGAAGAAAAAGTTGAATGGTTTAATCATGACAATGGAATCCTGCTACAGTCTGCGATAGGATACATACATTAAATAGGTCGAGAGAGAGTACTGACACATGTGGTACACCGTAGGTGGCCTCAGTATATCAAATTTAAAATCTGAATTCTTGGCACAAGTCTTCCAATTAGGAAGAATGGTTGAAAACAGGTGCAAGGAAAAGCAGACATAAAGTGTTATATTACATACAAATGTGCCAGACTGTAATTGTATTACTGTGTGTGCTAACCCCTGGGCAGCGATGGAATAAATAATAAGTGAACAGCCCAGTGTCTTCACCTACTCAAGTCTCCGGGTTCGCCCATGGAATGTTGGGTGGTAGTGACTCCCTGGGACAGAATGGACAGATCAGTGCCCCTCCTCCCAGGGACAGAGCTTCATAGATCCCATCCTGGTGTGGCAGGGCTCCCAAGTTTACTCGCCTTACTGCTGGGTATTCTAATAGCACTTTGTGAAACCGCAAAATTTGGTGGCAGGGATTTAAGAGTGGCGGGTTCTTCTTAAAAATTGACTTTGAAACGGATCCCTATCAGGCCCTAAATGTATGTCCTTAACATGCGAAAACACTAAATGAGATCTTAATGACTGCAAAAACCCTTGAGGTAATCCATGCAAGCAACGCAGTCTCTGTTTACATTTCACCTGTTTTGCTTCACCGTATATTCCCTAAGAGTATTTGCTTTTTCCAGATGTTGTCTCAGTAGCTTTTTCATGTAACGTATAACTGCTGTATAGTGTATACTGCGAATTGAGCGGCCTCCAGGTGTGTGCTTGGAGTGCAGATGGGTGTTAATGACGGGGCATGATTGAGAGTTCTGACTTGCAGATGAAGGCAGTGCAAGTTTCTTATGGGTCATAAAAGTGGTCACACTACATGCTCATCCCGTCCTTGATCTGTCTGCAGAGCGCACACAGCGATGGTTGCTCAGGTGTCAATTGTGGGCAAGTGCGTGAAGGAGGCATGCAATTGTCGAAATATGGACAGCACCAAAAGAAGAAGAAGTTGCATGGCTTACAGGTGGGTGGAGTGTGTGCTGGAGTGGTGAAGTCAACAACTGAAAGGAAATGCGCGCTGAAGGAGAAGGGGGGAAGTGACTAAAAGAGGAGAGACAACAGAAGAAAGACACATGAATGGGAAAAAGGAAGTGACTGAGACATTCTGAGTGCCTCTATCTTTCAACAATTCACAATGTCATATTTTCAGACTTGAATGTTTTTCAATCCTAATTATTCACAGCCAAGTCATTGGTTTTACCCGTTTAGTTGGTACTGCTAACAAGCATTGGCAAATCCAATTGGTCTGAATTGTTTTATGTGTATGCCGGTTGTGGCGTTATATATATGGCTACAATAAAAGAAATCTCAAATACTGATCAGAAGGCCTGCTATGTGAAGTAAAGGTTTATAGTACACATTACTTGACCTACACTCTTAATTACATAGCCCACACCTCTTGGAAAGGATTCCTTGTTAGCGTCTTTGACCACACCCATTTTAGAACGCCCCTAGTTTTCTTATCCAACTTAAAGCAGTGCTTGGTGGTTTACACTCTCATGATAGTTCTGTAATTTTGTCTTGTACACTAGGCTATAATGGCAGAAGGGAACAGGACTCATCTGCACAAGGCACCCTGACCAATCGCAAAGGAAGCCTGCGAGCACCTGCAGTTCACAGACAATGGCAGGTGGTGTGCACAGCCACCCGCTGAGAGCACCATTTATTTAGTGATGGCTTGGATGCACTATTTAGAAGAGCCGTAGATTGGACTTGATGATATTGCACCACATTTTGCATAACGCAGATGGTGAAAATCAAAACTGGAAAAAAGATGTTATGATATGTTATGTTATATGTTATGTTAATGTGCAGGTTATAAATATCAAAAGTCTTATGCAGAGGGATCTAGTAACTTCAGCTTTAAAAGTAGTGGCCACAATATAGTAACCATTGGTGAAGGGACAAACATAAACAGCACCAGAATATGTTTTTTACAAGAAGGCTTCTGAATGCATTGATCACATTATGAATGCATTAAATGTGTGCATGCAACGGAGACCATGTGGAATAGGTGTGGTAGCAGTGGAAATGGAAATACGAGGACTGCGTGGACATGGCAGTCTTAGACGACAGTAAACCCATCAGCCTTCATTCTATACTCCTTGCTAATTCCCACTCAGGTTAAACAGTAGTTTGCCTCCAAGTTGGGAGCCCCAACTCGGGTGTAAATGATGCCCACCACCCCCACCCCGGAGTGTTGCCAGCTAAACCCTGACTGTAATCTTGCAGGCACATGGTGCTCGTTCCAATTAGGCCCACCTGGGAACATTGGAAACAGCAACAATGCTGGCAATTATCACATATCCGTACAGTTCATTGTTCAACAGCGCCTAGAGCGCCTACATTTCACGGTTGTACAACAATGCTTCCAGGCTCTGATGGGTATTGAATGCCAAGAACAAATCATAATGGGAAAAAACTTCAGTGAAAAACATATTAACCAACTATTCTCTTAAAAGCAAATTTTTTCTATGGTGACACAGGAAATGAGGCCCTTCGCTCAGGCGGCCTTGAAGAAACTTTGAACAAGTAAGTATCCGCGTGAACTCAAAATGTCCCATGCTGCTAGTGAAGCCTTCTCGGAGGCTACAGTACTTGCTCTACACTCAGTTCAACGTCATGACAGCGGGTAGTTAAATGACTGGACGATAACAAGTAAGAGAATTGGTCAATGTGGGCGAGATGTTTTAGGAATGAGATCCCCAAACTGTTTTTCATTCCTAAAAAGCACTACCTCTACTATTTGTAAAAAAAGAAAAACACAACTGTTCTTGAATGGTTAATGCCGAACGTAACGTGCCAAGGGCCGGACTGGCCGTAGCGGGCACCGGGCCTTTCCCTGGTGGGCCGCCAGGGTGGGGGCTGGTTTTAGACCCCTGGGCGCCGTTTTTGTTACCGTGGGCCGATTTTGCAACATAGCTGCAATATCGGCCCCCTGCAACAAGAGCGGCACAAAGCTTTCCACTAGCAACACCCACCCTCTCCTGGAGACAGCAGAGCTCTTTGCCACGGCCGGTGTCGGTTCCCAGTCCGGCCCTGAACGTGCCTCTGGATGAAGTAGGAGGGAGGGGGCCTCCTGCACTGGGAAGTCAAGGGAGAGGCAGGCAGCAAAGAAGAAATAAGCTTTCTCAACAGGGTGCCTCCCTGCTGCCTGAAAGAAATGTAACTGTGCGCAATTGGTTTAGCAGCAATTTTAAAGGCTGCTTGTGAGCCAGTTAAGGTTAGAGATAATGAGGACATTTGAGGCTTCATTGCAAGAAAGATTTACTCTTTTTGAGAGATGATGCAAGGATGTTACTAGTGGAGTTTCAGAGTGCGGACTTCTAATGAAAAAAAAGATTTGGGCTAGGTACAGTCTGATTGTGTATTCCCCCCTGTGACAACCAGGATTCAATTCTGTGGCTGTGTGGTTACAAACACAGACATCTGCACTCATCACATGAACCAATGGAGCTTTCATTACATAAAAGAGTACATTACTTACTAATTAACTTGCGTTTATTTTTCATTTAAGATATGTGTGTTATCATTTATATACATTTACCTAAAGGTGAAAGGGCGAGAAAATAGTTGCAGAATGTTTTGTTCTTTTTAGCCACTTTTCTGAACTCTTCCCCACTTCACACCATTGCACTTAAGCACTTTAACTGCTGGATAGAGGCTCCAGATTATGGCACTTCATGGATAAAACACATGGCTTCGCTTGGAGGTGGGTGAGCAACTGAAAGCTGGAGCCTGAAGCCTGACTCTGGCTCAGCTGGAGGCTCTGTTCAAACCTCGAGCCCCTTACGAGCCGAGCTTTCATGTGGCATCTGCCTGTCTCCCTTCCTCTACCCAGGATGTGTCTTTACAGCCAGAACTATCAAGTTTGTAACTGGGGAATCAGGTATGAGTCTTGGCGTCAGCTCAACATCCTGTGATTCTGGGCAAATCACTTCATTTCCTATAAACAAAGAATGTAACTGGTGGTCATGTAAAGCGTCTAAGTTTGTTCGATGTAAAACTACAGAATAAAAAAACAGCAGTAAAAACAAAGTCTTAACATTAGGTGAGACAGATATCAATTTACTGGCTGATCTGCAGAACGTGAAACCAGAAAACCTAGATAAATCACAGCTTCCTCGCTAAACTTGTGTGCTCTTAGTCAAACATTTCATTTCACCAAATCTCCCTTTTCTTCATCATCGCATATGAAACCCCTTTCAAATATATGATTACACTACCAGCTGTGTAAAAAAAACAATTGTGCTCGATTTAATAGACTATAATGTTGTACTAAAATAATCTGGGCCAGGGACAGATCTTACAAGTCTTGCCTTCTTGATTCACTACTGGTTCATGTTTAAAAACTGTTACTTTTAACAAGCACTTCTCAGTGCAGTGCTATAATGTGATGTATTAAGGTCAAAGCTTCGAAATAATAAACAAATGTTGAATTTTGAACAGACTTTATCATATATTCCGTGATGTTGGTTGCATGATGTACATGACAAACATTTATCAGGGTTGGGCTGATGCACGATGCGAGCCCAGGCGGCTCGGGCTCGGCTCTAACTGTTCATTTGTTGGCTCACCCATCTCAAGCTTCGAATTAAGCTAGCCAAGAATGATGCAATGTTCGCTCTTTTTTATGAAGCCCATTAGCAACGGACTCTGGTAGTAAAGTGTATCGAAGCAAAACCAAAAGGGAGGATGGACGGAGTGTTGAACATTGCAAGCACTCACCCCCAGTCAACTGATCTGGGTTTAATCCATCATCATTCTTTAGCTCACCCCGCCACCCCAGTTCAGACATGGCCATATGCAAATCAGTCTGACCCTGTGCCTCATGGGAACAGTCCAGCCCGAACTGCCAAGCTGTGTGTATCGTCCTGTTTCCAATGCGCATGCGCACAATGGCATGCATGGTGGCAGCACTTGAGGTGTCCCTGCGAGTGAAGCCACGGCACGCGACTACTTCCTATCCATCACGGGATTGGCCGGGAGAAGAGCGGGGTAAAGCCTGGAAATCATTCGCTGGAGTGGCTGTGATGTATTGCCCGTCTAATACTTAACGACATGGTGGGCGCAGATGCCACACTTTAATTCAGCGGGCATCATTCAGCCGACTGCATCAAGTTCGCGCCAAGGACTTGCTCCAAATTCTGCTGCAGGCCTCGGTATGTGCTTCTGCATATTTTTTATCCGTTCCCTGCGAGGCTTTATTCCGCCCTCTCCCCCCTGCCTGTGTGTGCTGTACGCCTGGGAAGCGGCGCTTCAGTGACAGCCCCCACCTCTTCACATCCAAGAAGATGAAAGTCTTTGAATCTGGTGATTACATTTGTCGACGGTCGCCGCATAAGACATTCTTAATTGTATTGCTGATGAAATCCCAAAGCAGAGAACAAAACTAGGGCGAGCTCGGCACAAGAGAATGTCGATAAAAGGCACTTTGAGTGGAAGAATGGTCGGCGGCGATATTGAGATCACGTTTATGAGTTACTGCAGGCAAACCTGTGCACGCTTGTGTTTCTGTGTGTGTATCACAGCGCGTGCCTGGACAGCTGCCCTGTCTGGACTGGGAACCAAAAGTAGCACTGGCTAAAATGTTCCCCCCAGCTCCTTACGCGTCTGTCTTCCGTTCAGTGGCGTACCCTCACGCTTCGGACCCAGTCAGGAGCTCTTAGGCTCGTGTACAGTGCCGAGGGGGACTCCCTGGAGCCCCCCGCAATACCCCCCCCCCACCACCACCCTCACCGCTGCTTCCGTTCATTTCTCTGCCGCAACTGACCCCCCCCCCCCCCCCTCCGAAACGCCTTATGAAATAAATGGCCAGTCCGGCCCTGATCAGAGAAAGTGGTACCCATCGGTGGTTGTTGACGATTTGGTTGAAATGAATGGAACTGTTTTCACTTTATAATCAGCACCAAACGCCTCCTTATGAAGACGCCAGACAATGGAGTCGATAAAACCGCCTGCAAGAAATATTTTTTACACAAGTTGCAGTATTACCCTCTGATAGTTTTACTGGGGAATTCTGAGTTTTGCCTGTTACAATCGCAGTTTTATTCTTACTATTAAAACTGCAAGATTTCCATCACTATTTTATTTTCTCTGCACAATAACTGGAGAAATTTGCATGAGAAAAACTCATGATCAAAGCAAAAATTGCCCTCAATTTAGAAAGCGCCGATGAGCGCAAATACTGTTTCTTTTGAAAAGTGCCTCTCCCTAGAGACATGCTTAGGAGCAGCGTGTCTCCTCATCATGTATGCAACACATGGAAACGTTCGTAGTCAAACATATAAAAGGGATATTCGACGCATTCTACCCACACATGCTGGGCATGACAGAGCTTGTATCCAGCATATGCTAATGCAGTGGGAGCGGTGGTCATCCATTTTATCTTTTGGGCCTCTAAACTAGTCGGACAGGGCCGCCCTATGCCTCGTGGTTTATAGGGGATTTATATTTCAGTGGACAGGATATTTCTCACCGTTGTGACGGAGACCCTGTCCATCCAGATCTAAACCAGGCCCTAAGTTCCTTGTTTTCTAAGACGTGACCCACTCCTGGATTAAATGGTAGTCTAGGTACGTATAAAAGCAGCACCAGTCATCTTGGTATGTTCCGTCAGGTAAAGAAAGCTGTTGCATTGATGTGGTGTAAGCAAGAAAGTCTGTGGCACATCTTTGTGAGCAGCACCCACTGCTGTTCTCTTTTGCAGATATGATATGCCTCTCTGGGAGTGTGTTGACCACCTTACAAGAGAGCTGACAAACCCTTTTATAGGTCACAAATGAGGGTCTAGCCACGCCACGCCACTTACTAAGTGTGTAAGCGATTTAGAAGATATTTCTGACTATAGTTATTGCCATGGAATCGCCGTTCAATGACTTTGAATGCGGCTCCCAAGTCTCAGATTGATGCTCAGTAGAATCGTCTTGATTCGTCGTCTCTGACTCCATAAGCTGTAGAATGGATGCAGATGAAGAGCTCCACAGGATGAAAAGGGAAGCAGATACACACATGACGGTGGGTCTCGGGGAAAAAAGAGAAGTTCACAAGACCACATTTCAGAAAGAACTAATGGAAGAGCATCCAACAGTAAGAATGAAGTTAACAATCAAGAGGCAGAGGAGAGGACCATCTCCTGCATGATGTGGGAAACGCCCAAAAGCAATGAAAAAGTAGGTTGCCCAAAGACATTTAATGCAACTATTTTCTAATGAAAGAAATACAGAGGAAGAATTCAGAGTCATTCCAGACACAAGAACTAGAAGCAAAGGAGTGAAGAAAAGAAACTTTAGAATGTAGCCTCAGTAATGTATTTAACCAAACCTACATCAAAGGAACAGGAGGTGCTTGAAAGACCTGGAAGATGCATATCTTTACATCCACATCTGAAACACTCCTCCGCTGTTTTAGCGCTTCGTTGTGCACGGACCGCATTTCAGTGCATACAATTTTATTTATTTTCCTCAAGGTATGCCAGCCATGACTCGTTTCAACTCCTTTACATCCACATCACAAACAAGAACAAGATGTTCTTGAGATTTGCTATAAGCAATCAACACAGCCATCAAATAACCATGCCTTTCAGACTGAGATCAGCTCCATGCATCTTTCTCAGACGCATGGCAGAGTTAGAGGCTTGTCACAGAAAGATGAAAATCTTTATCTATTCATGTTTAGATCAAAAGCCAAGTTTATACTAGAAAGTTCCCAGAGACTTTCAAAGAGTTTCAAAGTTCTCCAACTTCATTAACTTTAAAAAGTCCTACCAAATCATCCCCCTTCCCAGGGCAATGAATCCAGTACTTGGTTGTGTAACAAGGGCCCACATTTCCTATAGATGAGTGCCAGCGCTCGCACGGGGCTCAGCTATGGTCTTTGAAACAAAGCAGCGCAAACAGTAGCTCCGATCAACGCTCTCACACAAAAGCTACTTCACGCTAAAGGTTGATGTTGCTACAAGACCTGAAATGCCCAAAAGTTGTGCAGCGACAACCACCTTGCTAATATATTCAAAGCAAGATTAATGGAGAGAGGCCACAGCAAATAGTTCTAGGATTTGATGCAAATCAATCATCTAAAAGAGTGATGCGGCTTTGTCCGAAATCCTAATGCTCAACGAAGCCTTGCACAAATAATGGGCAAACAAATTGCGGCATCATATTTTCAGGTGTACTGTGTAACTTATGCAAAATGACACATATGACTTGGCTTACCATTTGGCAGTCGCACAGACATTTGCACTCAATGAACCTTGAGTTCCACACCAGAGACTGCTGCCTCCCCTTTCCGTTGCAGAATCAGCACTCCGTTTCAGGCTAGACAAGCGCCTATAATTATGCCCTTTGTGCACAACTCTTTCTAGATATGGGTCTGCACAATTTGTCACCGATCTCACAACACAGCACTACCGGTTTCATGAAGTTAAGCACTGAGCAAAGGTTAATACATTTGACCCAATGTTCCAAAGAGTACGAGGCGTTCTTTTAGCCACCAAGATATCTGTTTTGTCAACCCATCAGTCAGATTTCATTTCTTTTGCGATCAATATCCTCCTTCATGTTTATATCGCCACATGCAGAGTTGCACATGAGATGCCCGCAAGAGCATCGTGAGTATTATTTGAGATGGAGGGAGTAATATTCCAGCAATATCTTCCTCTGTGATCAATAATTAATGATGCTTCCCTAATTGGATGGAGGTTTCACTTGAAGAATCTGGTGGTTCAAAGAATCTGGCCGAGGAGAAATCCCTTCTTAACAAGTTTGTAAGTAATTTCTCTCTTCATTCCTACTCGAGACAGGCATGGTGCAACCTGTCAACCCAACTATATTTCATTTTTTTCCACAAACATGTACCAATGAGGCCCCAGACCATTTTTAAATGAACTCTAGTAATATAGTGCTAGTACCTTGATCGAGGGTTTCAGATAACAACAGTTCAACTCAATATTGTACATAAACATATCTCTCTTAGAAGATGGCACATAAATCAACAATAGCAAAGTGCTTAAAGAAAACTTTCGTTAGTAGGAGCTCGACAAAGAGGCCTCGTAACTTCAGAATGAACCACAACATGCTGAGATGTAATACAAAAGTATCCGGCACCCAGCTCAAATGAAGAAAGCCTTCAAGTCAGCTAGGCAGATGTTTTGCCTTCATATTTCTATTACTAGCAATGCGGAACTAAATGTTCCAATGGGCCTGCCATGAGCACTCCAGAGGTGGTGTTCAGACATCCTTCTATCACAGAAGCCACACAAGGGATTGCCTTGCGGCCCAGATCTCCTATCTAGCATGCAAAGTGCCTTTGTACCTCTCAACCACCAATCTCTCAACTTGAGTTCCTTACTTGAGTACCTACAATATGATCATTTAGTTCGGCTTCTGTGGTGAAAGAACATTCCTAGAAATGCCAAATGGCCTGTTACAATGCATTATTAAAAGTACCTTCTCTTGAAACAGAAGGCGTTCTGCATGTAGTGTATGGATAAGACCGATCCTCATGCGTGCCAAGAAGAGATGCTACTATTCTAACTCCTTTACCTTAGCAAGTAGGCTTCACACATTTCCTCTGTAAATGCTCACCTGAAGCCACTGCGGTGCATAGAAAGATCATTCTCAAACATGTTTCACCATGCAAGAAGACTCTGTCACCAGAGGGACCTGAATGCAGTTCTTTCTAAGTTGAGGAGTGCTGCATTTGAATTTCCAGTATATTTCTTGAAAATATTTTTCTTATTTGCCATTGAATCAGCCAGAGTTATTTTATTATTTGCTTGATTCAAGAAATAAAATTTATATCTAGAATATCAGGCTTTCTGTAATTTATGTGTAGTTTTTTAAATGCATTATAATATGATGCGCTTTGCACATATTTCGCCCCGTCCAACGAATCCAAACCAGGCAGATAGTTTCACCAGATTTCCCCAAAAGGCTAACAGACTCTTCCTAGAATCATGCTAGTATCTGAACTGTGATTCCTCAGTCAGTCAGTGAATTCACACAGTTAGGTAAATTCTGTCTGACCGTGGGTGGGCATTCACTCACAGCCATGCGTCTCACTATCCAGTGACCTGGGCAGGAATGCAAATTTGCTCACCTTTCGTCGGAAATTGAAAATGTAGCCTATCTCAATATAGATCCTTAGACAGACTTCATCTCATTAACAGCGCCAGGGGACCGTTGAGTGAAGGTTGCAGACAATATGTAGAAGCATAAACATCTTATTACATTTTCACTTTACTTCAGTTCCTGGGTCTCCTGAATTCCCACCACCTTAGGCCAGGAGCTTGCCACTGCATTCTAGTGCTAAGGTCATGTACAGCTCACCTGCCACTTCAGTAAACGAGAAATTTGATGTCTTCACTCTATTAATTGATAAAAGTAACTGAGAATAACTGTCATTCCAGTCTACTCAGGGACTCAGGAGAAGCCTGGCAGAGTAGCAAAGTGCAATTCTCTACATTTGATGCTTGATTTTTTTGTTGTCGTTTTTTACATTCTCTATTTTGATGGGCAACATTGAAAACATCTAGAATAGTTCAGAGGCATTCAAGTTGCCAGTATTAATCCAATTCGGTTACTTTTAATGGAAAAATATATAATACTCATCAAAACGTTTTTGGAAACATACAATTGCATGTGAAAGGATGTTCCAGGATCCCACAAATAAGAAAAGGTATGAATTTAACTAGCATTGTAAGAGTGATCAATAGAATTGGAATCAGTAAACTTTTCCTTTTTTATCTAGACCACTTTGAGGTTACAAGGTCAACCCTCTGTCCCTCAGATATAACACTGCAAATGGGATATCATCCCCTTGAGGGTGTCCCCGGAATATCGAGGTAGGAATCTCAATAGCATCAAATATGGAGGGTACAGGATTGAAGGACAAAATATTGAAAGGTAAATAAGT
Organism: Triturus cristatus; assembly: GCF_964204655.1. Taxonomy (NCBI): domain Eukaryota; kingdom Metazoa; phylum Chordata; class Amphibia; order Caudata; family Salamandridae; genus Triturus; species Triturus cristatus. The sequence goes on along the minus strand of NC_140581.1, from coordinate 673,229,098 downwards.
ATAGCTACTTTATACATACCTCCACACATATGGACCTCCGACTTGTCCTCTCGTGCGATAAAACATCTTGTCTGGTCAGAGCGCCTGGATACCCGTAGGGTTACAGTCTATGTTTTCTCTCTGCGCTATATAAATCCTTATATTATTATTATTATTATTATATATGTATCTTGAAGGTGCATAGATGTGGCGTTAAGAATAGTTAATCCAGACTTCCTCTGAGTGCACCTACCTTTCAATATTTAGTTCCTTGATATTCTGTCTACGATATTAGTGTATCACAATATTCCTAGCCTCAACATCCCACAGTACAATCCACCTTGATGGGGTGTGCATCCATTGAGACCTGCACAGTGATTCAACCAGCCACAAAGGGCATTTTGCAAGCCAGGAAGTCATTTCCATCTCCCAGCGTGTCTTTTGTACCCTGACATTTGCATTTTTGTGGTAACAAAGTCTTTGATTTTGCCAATCACACGCTTTGTTACTGAAAGAATGCTTGTTACATAGAGACCAGTGTTACAAAGTAGGTGAGGGAAAATCCTGAGCCAAAAAGCAGCCTATGTGAGAAAAGCAAGTTCAAAGTTGTAAACTGAATACATTTTTGCGTATTCGTTGTGTTCGGTGATCACTTGCCCGCTTCAATGATGTAAACAAGTATCTGTCAACGAAAAGTTATACAATAGTAGATTAAAGTGTATAAATGATAAAGATTTTGAAGGTGAACTGAGGTTTACAAAAGTTGCCAAGCTACTGTTGCCTGGTGCCTATTCCAGGCCCCTTTGTCATTGCATCTCTGTCATAGTTCACAATCTGGCGCCCGAAACCGTTCTTATGTTCTTTTCATTGTTTCCCGCTCTTTTACAGCCTGGGACATCGAGAACTTCATTACTCTCCATTCAACTGCATCTGTTGTCCATTTAACACAACAATAGTTTGAAAGAACTGAAGGGCTTTGGAAAGATGAATATCAACTGCCAATTGCATGAATGGCATTTCAGTGCCACGTGCCAAAAACAGATAATACACAAACACGATCCATATGTTCATCTATCCAATCAATGCAAAATGGGTGTAAATACGAGCTGCCAGCGCTCTACGGTCTTACGTTTTCAGTTAATTATGGGACTGGGCGGCATGAAAGAGATGTGACGCAAGTGTACAGAGATGCATCACGCCATCTGCACTCTCACAAAGGAAGGCAAAGTCGCGTACAGGAAAACCACACCAAGTGCCTGTCTGGGCCGCAGTTTAGATGGTACCCTACAATGGCAAAGAGGAGGTCTACAGGAAGGAACCATCCACTAGCATTATCTGGAACAACTCCAATAAACATGAAACAATGGCGCCAGTCCCCGCCCCCACTATTAAGTACTTTGTGGGGGACGCATCATGACCCACTATTGGGCTGGACATTCAAAAGTATTTGGAAAGAGACAATTGTCTGTATGAAAGGATCCATTTTTTTCCAAGTGAAGTCAAAAAGACCACAGTTGCCCTAATTCCAGAACTGGATAATGTTGCAGGGATTCTGCTTATGCACAGAACTATGCGCAGGAAACCAGGACCTCAGAGAATTGTGGTGTACCAGAAACTCCCCTCAGAACTAAGAACCCCTATCCGACTAGCTTAGTGTCACATTCGTTATCCGAGATTTGGCTCGGCGGTCCCAATGTATAGACAACCCAGAACAAGCAACTTAGATACTCTCAGGAGTGGTGGGAACCCAAAATACCCGTTGGTAGCTATATATCAGTCCACAACAGAATAACAAAGACACGGTAAAAGTTTAAAGAGTTTATTTTATAAACCTCGCGTCCTAAGATGCAGTACTTTGGCTAACACAAGCAGACAAATGGTTAGGATTAGCACCATCAGCATTGTTACAATACCATAGAAAATGAAAGGAGCAATCATAATAATAATGACTGTGGAACACAAACACCCTCCTTTCTCTAGCAACTAATAAGGTATTATTAGACTAATAGAAGGTCTCTTAGGCTTGCATGGGGGACCCCATACCTTATAGATCAGCTTAGTGGAATCACATCACAGGATCAGCTAGGCTCTCTCCTGCATCAGCTCTTTGTTTCGAATGTAACAGAAAAACATGCTGCTCTGTAATATTAAAGGGCTCGTCTTTCAGGTATTGGCAGCTGTATGTATGTTATGTCTAAAAAGTGGTACGATCAACCTGAACACAACAACCTGCCCCGTCTAGTGACCCAGACTCGTTCCTTACATGGTGTACAGACCAAGGTCACTGCTCGCTGTTAAGGATGTTAAACAACAGACGGTTCTCATGTGAAGCAAAGTCGAGTCAGCAGTTCTCGAATGAATAACATGTAACAACAGTGTTGCGTGCAAAAGCAGCAGAAGCAGCAAGCTGGCTTTCTAACAGCCATCGAGGTTATGCTAACTTAGCGTTGTACATAGGGCGTGGTTAACCCACACTACATCCCCCTTTGATCGGACTACTAACCATTAGGGGTGCACTTATCAAGAACGCAGAGTTCAAGTTAGAAAGAACGGGACCAAGGGCATGAACTATAAGTCCATATAAGGTAAGTGTAAGTACGAAAAGAAAAAAAAAACAGAAAAAAGATGTCGTCAGGTGGAAAAAAACCATGAAAAAATGGGAAAAAAACGACACCGCTTGACACATCAAGGGTCGAACATGATAAAAAGTCAATCCATAAAAGTATAGGCACAATAAGTTGCAACAGCCTCCAAGAGGAAATCATTGGAGCGTTCCGCAAAAGTATCTGCCATCCAGTTTAACAGGGGAAATGAACACACGTATTCACTCACAATCGGAGCTTCCAGCACCACACGGGGACAACAGGAAGGTTCCTCGATATAACTTTGTTCCAGAAAGTCAATCGCAGCCTCTTCGATGGCCCAATTACCAAGGACTCCATGTGCCGCACCCAAGGCCATAAACCCAACACCAGAACATTCAGACTCATGAGCCGTTAAGGGGCCCACCAGTTGACCAAAATCCGGTACAGGTGACACCGAGGTTGAAAGGCACAAATCCAGAGCCCACTGGAAAGGACAATCCAGGCAGTGAAAGACGGGTTGTACACAAGTAAAGAACGGAAACCGGAAGGACAATCCATACGCGACACTTAAAGTCGCCAGGCGCAACGTGCCATAGTATTCAAGCATCCGGTTGCGCAGATGAAACAGCTGGGGCATGTTGTCTCTGTGCGCAAATTGCGCAGCCATTGCGTAGGACGCAAACCAGCAAAAGTATTCCAGCAATAAGGGCAAGAAGCAAAGGAAGACCTCCAAAGACGCTGGAAAAAATAGAATGAAAAAACGCTGGGATCACACCAAAAATAGTCTGAAAGGAGGTCACGAGGCCGGAGCCCACTAGTTTAAAAAAATGGACAATGCCGGTCGTAGACGAGGCATTAAAGATAGTCTGTATCAACGTTCCAAAATGGAAGGGGAGGTCAGTATTCAAAAGCGCCTGCACCTCCGTGCGGGTGTTAGCCACGTGAAGAAGAAAGGTTTCATGGGATGAAGTTAAAGCGACCTCCCTTTGAGACAAAAGAGCCCTTATTTTGCTCATCTGGTTGAACTCTGCGCCTAAGGTTGGAATCGAAGGCCAGATAGAAACATCGAGCCGGCCATGCGGGGGAGGGAAAAGGACATTATTACAGCAAACTACACGCTGGGAAACAGTGACTATGTACGGAATGCCCTTCAGCATCCCACAGCAATTCTCATTATTTAAAAGCAAATAACTACCGTTAGCAAGCAGTGTAAATGAAGGGGTTATAACTAGTACAGGTACACCTTTCAAAATGCAAGCTAAATTAGGAGCGTGGACATTGCAAGCACCATGTAATTGTATATGTCTACACACTACAGAATGATCAGGAGCAGAAGTGCATTCCTCACCTTTCAGATAAACCTCTGTGCCCTCCCGCATTCATCTATATGTAAATGGGAGCGACCAAACTTTGTGCAGGAACGCACTACCAAGCTGTTCATATCTGCCCAGAGCATAATGTTTCATGCATGAACTAAATTTAAAAAGCGAAAAAGGTAAAGTGATTACGCCGTGAATAAGCCACGTGGCCGAATTTAACTCGTCAATAGAAAAAGGCAAAGGTTCTAATTTCTCAATGTGCAGTAATGAATAAGTGGCATCCTTCATAGACATAAACTGTTGCTTTGCAGTCAAATTAAAAGGGAGGAACAAAGAGGAAACATTCATGTAATCCCATGGAACTTTCCTTGCCTTTAACGTTTGCAAAGTCCATGCAAATTGCATAACAGAACGCAACTGATTCTGGCCATGGTATAATACAGACAAATCATCCTGCACAATATCTACGACAGATGAAACAATATTATCTAAAGTGTAAATCCTAGAAGACAAGGTATTTATACTATTATCAATCACAGCCAACACTTTTTCCATATTGGCTTGGTCAATAGCACGTAATCTGGAGGCAGCCTCAATTTGCGACAATTTCCAAACTTCATTGTAAAGAGCATATACCCATCTTTTGGACCTGCCTACTGCAGGACCTTTAATAAAATCATTCAAATCAATTTTTTCGTCTAAACCTGACAAATGTAGCTTAACAGACGCTAATGTGGAATGTTGCAGCCATGACTGGCATAACATACCCACAGAGTAGGTAGTTACAGTGTGTGATGATTCAAAACAAGGATCTACCCTGACTTGAGTGTACCCAGGTGTCAGTGCTAAAAATCGACGTTGACAAGAATCTGAACCAGTTTGCCAAACCAACCAACCCTCAGGATTAAATGCCGAAACATTAAAGGTGGAGTTGGAAATAAGGGACTGCAACTTGAGAAGGGAAAGATCTATGTAATTACCCCAACCGGGATAAGCACCCAGATCCGGGATTGCGGGGGAATTCATCCTTTTAGACGTAGATAAGCCAAAGCAAGTCGTCTGAAAAATAGATGAATTTAAAAATAACATGTGGTTAGGGATAAGACAGGCACGATGCAAAGCTTCTGTCCCCTGAACCTGCCACGGTTTAGTACCCCAAACCGATTTAAGATCGACAGTAGTTTTCCATAGCTCGAAGCCTCCGACTGCCATTTCGTCCATAAAGGATTTGGAATATAATAATTTGGTATGTGTCAACCGTACCTTCGAGGCGGTTCCAGGTGCCATCTTAAAATAAAAGGAGGCCGGCTTAGACACACTGAAATCCGAAAAGTACGTGAACTTGTTCACTAACGTTGAAGAACTGCCATGATGAGGGGCCGGACAATGTTCCCATTGTGTGTAATTAACAAAATTTCGAAATGTATTTGCTCTGTGTAGGAAATGTGTGCCATAATGTTGATAACAAAATTGTTCACCATAATTAGCAGAATTTAAATATAAATCCTCAGCATCGAATGCAGCATAATATTTTAGATCAGAAAACAGTGCTTCTATAGCGTGTACATCCCAATCATCAGATCTAATATTCTGTTTAACGACATCACCCATAGAAACACGAAATACATTAGGCACATTAATCACTTCTGTAGGTCCATGAATTTGAAATTTAACAGCATCCCAAGCAATCCCATCACGCACAGGCCAGGCAGTAATGTTCACAAAAGTCTGGTCCCTTTTCATAATGTGTGATGAGGAATGGGGGGCCAAAGTTCCAGCAATGGATTCAATCGAAGATCGCTCATTCAGGTAGTGTCCATTTATAATTTTAAAAAACACTACCACAAAGCCAATTGTCATGAACAAAAAAACAAGAATTAGCACCAGCCAGATGTAAGTCCATGGTGCCACTAAAAAATGTCTCTTGAACCAGGCAAAAAATATAGCAATTTTGGAAGGGGCAGTGGAAGTCATTGATTCAGTGTCAAAGGAAGAACGGGACTGGTCAATCGCTGTTGAATGTAAAAGAGGCAATGGGACACTTGCAGGATAAGCATACTCAGGATCATCAGGCAAACCACCATCAACAGGCGGTATAAGAGGGGAAGCACCAGCATACATCTCAACGGCAACCTCAGGCATGATGGTCGAGGGCGGCAGCACAACAGAATTTCGCAGAATGGAAGGGCAAGAAACTGAAGGTGTCATACTATGAAGTATCGGCCACTCGCTGTAGCTTGACATTGTCAATCGAGATGTACCTGTTTTCCTTGCGACCAGGAAGTGGTGGTAAAATGACTGTACGGGTACCCTGGACTCCAAGCACCGGGACTGGTGCACGATAAGAGGGGCCAAACTCTTTCTTGTTCTCCACCTTCTCACGGACCAGATCACCAACTCGAGGTAGCCAGCCGACTACCAGAATCTGGAGCTCAGCTTCGCATGTAGAGGGTATGTGTTCCTTTGCCAGAATGTCTCTTGCTTCTTGTAGATTCTGTAATACAGCACAGTGATCATCTAGGTCAAAAGGCACGGCAGCCGCCGCCATGTCTAGACCCTCAAGGTCCGGGACAAACATTCGTACTCCAAAGAGCATCATGTATGGGGTCCGCCCACCCAGAGACCTTCTAGGGAGATTATTAAGTGCACGTTGCACGTCATACAAGTGGGTCAGCCAGCTTCGGCCTGTACCTAATACCCTTGCTGTCAAAGACTGCTTTAGGTCACGGTTCATTCGCTCCACAACACTATTGCCCTCAGGCCGGTATGGAGACGAAAATTTGACTTGGACCCCCAAACTTCTCATGGCTTCTTTGTAAGCCCTAGAGGCAAACGCAGGGCCCTGATCAGAATGAAGGGTACTGTGGAAATTTAGCGTGCAAACTGAACATTATCTGCGCCATCTTGCCTCTCCCCAGCGCCACGCATAGCAAATGCACGGCCGCCGTTTTAGGCACCCCACTCTCTCTCCCCGCTCACTCTCGATCGCCAGCGCTTTCCCCCGGCGCTGCGAGCATCCCCCGCGCGCCGGCCACCCCCGCTCTCTCATACAGGCCATAAACCCTCTCCTTCTGCGCGACCCTGCTACGGAACCACTTCCGACCGACAACCCATACATGGTCATGCCTCTCCTTTGATAACCCCCTTCCTCTGCGCCCCATTGTCTGAACTGGTCCCAGGCCATCACCTAGCCCTGCGGATGCAGTTTATTGCCCCTACTGTAAGGGAAACACCCCACATCAAAGGGATTACAGTAGAATCAAAGCCCCTACCCCCTGAGACCCGGCCGGTTGCACACACCCCCGGGAATTAGCGGAATTCCCTCCTGCGCGATAGCCATCTCCCACTGCGGGTAGGGTGGGAACCTCTACTGTAACCATGTGTGGGATCGGATCTGAGCCGGGGCTTCAGGGGATATTTCCCCGCACATCAAGGGAATCTCAAGAATGTACTATGTATAATAAAGCAATAAACCAGTGTATAAGAGACCAGGTCTCAGAGATGCAGTTAGAGCACCTCGTGACGATACCTTGCTGTCTGATCTGATGTGTTCTGCTCCGACGGAATAAAACCTTGTTTCCTGCCTTCCAGTCTCCGGCGCCTGCCTCTTTTATTGGTAAATTATCGAGTGGTATGAGAGGCGATTACCGCCGGGCAAATACTTGAAAGGATACCGACTGAAACTGCCGCTACCATTTAACAATTGGCGACCAACGTGGGGCCCATCAGCGACACGTGGATCCAGTGGGAGAGGTCCCGACGACAGAGTGAACGACTGCAACGATCGGGAGAGCTCCTGCCCAATAGACCCTCGTCTGGCAGCCGATCATCCGAACTTCACTGGTTCCGAGCAGACCTCTCTCGAGTGATCTACGGTCCTGACTGGGAACCATCAGGAGTGCCGCGGCAAATACGGAGAGTAGAGGACGATCGGGCGCTGGAGGCGGAAAACGAGAAACTGTCCACGCGGTCCGGGTAAGGTCGTGATACACGACAAATTGAGAAATAATTGATTGATTGTTTGAAGCTTTGGAAATTCTAGTATTGCTCATTGATTGTTCTTTTTTGAGATATTCGCTGTCTACAAACGGGGAGGAGTAGAAATACTCTCTCTCTCTCCCTTTGCAGATAGTGAAGGGTAGGTAACGCAGACTTTTGTCCCCGTTGAAACCCGTCGTGCCTATCTTTATCTCCCCATTGATTGATTGTCCGAACATTGATTGTTTTGAAGAATAGTGCTTTTTGAGATATTCTCTGTTTGCAAATAACGTAGAATAGGAATATTCTGTCTAGTCTTTGCAAATAGTGAAGGGTAGGTAATGCAGACTTTTGTCCCCGTTGAAACCCGTCGTGCCTATCTTTATCTCCCATTGATTGATTGATTGATTGATTGTCCGAACACTAGTTGTTCGATATTGGTTCTTTGGAGGTATTCTCTGCTTACAAATAACGAAGAATAGAGATATTCTGTCTAGTCTTTGCAAGCAGTGAAAAGATAGGTAGTGCTGACTTTTGTCCCCGTTGAAACCCGTCATGCCTATCTTCTCCCCACTGATTGGTAGTTGGTTCTGCCCGGACCGCTTATTAGAGGTGAACCATCCGGCTCCACTGGAAGGCACCCCTAATAAGGACATGTTCACTAAATATGGACTAGTCGCCGTAGCCTATAGCAAGCTATGGCATAAATATACAAAGAAGGACCCCGAGAGTCAGTGGCCACTGATGGGATCCTTCGACGACCATAAGATAGAAGCGCTAGAAATAGCTCTGCGTAGCAATAAGACGACGCCTACTATGCTTGACAGTATCGGCATGTGGCGCAAAGAAGCAACGCAACGGAAAAAGAGGGAAGAAGTAAAAGCAGAAAAGGAATTACGAAAGGCAGCTCACCTTGCCGCTAGAAAGTTAGAAGAGGACATAAAGGAGAGAAGGGAAACTAAACTAAGACAGGAACCCGAAACCTCAGGCCAGTACGCTGTTAGGACCCCTTCTTTGCTCTACCCTGAGTTGTCCTCCAAGCAGCGAACGAATGACGAGTTACTGTTAGGTCCTCCGATCATTTACATGCCCCCTCCGTATGCACCCTCCCAATCAATAGTACAACACCCACAACCCCCGAACACGAGCGAAAGTAGTACAAGGGCCTCGGCCCTCACGGCCTCCGCGCCGGCTGAGCCTCTTGTGCCGAACCCAACGTCAACCACAACGCCAGTCGACCATGAGATAGGAAAGAAAGAGTCCACCAGAATGAATCGACTAACTAAGGATGAACGAGCAGGAATTGACAAGATAGTAGGGACGCTGGTGGAACGAAAAGAAAGTGAGGAGTATATAACAGACGTGTATAACTCGTATGCCGACAGCCGCAGACGACACTTCGTCGTACGGCTCTGTTATCACGCCCTGAATGCATATGAGGATAGGTACCACGATAAAGGTCCCGAAGGCTTAGCGGCCCTATATAGGAAGGTAGACATTGGGGAAGAAAGAGAGGGCGATGTAACGAACCTCTTCACTCGTACACTCGAGGTCTACCGACACCTTAAAGAACATGGACAGACCACCAAAACAGAAACCCCCATAGCAATTAATCCCCAGGGAGGAAGGGCCGATGCCATGATGCCCATTAAAGAAGCTGCCCCCTACTGGGTCCCCCCACGGGGTCAGGGAACACACGACGACATCAACAACCCAGATGCGAAGGGAAGGGTTGTATATAACTGGGTCTATCAGCCGTGGGACCGGCAAGATATTTTGACTTTTAGAAAGACTCTACCCGACTTAAGAAAGAACCCGACTGCCTTCTACACGGAATTGGGTACAGCCTTAGGCTCAACGATAATGACGTTAGCAGATATCGACTTGTTCTTTGGGCTATGTCTGCCGGCTGATGTGTGGAAACAAATCCGGAAAGTTGACCACGCTGAGCCGTTCGGATATACCTGGGTACAACTCGATACCATAGATAAACAGCGAGAGCCAGGACAGAAACCCCCGAAAGCCATCTTAGAGCTCCCAGACAAGATTGTACAAAAGCTGAAGACTCTAATCCCAGAAAGAAAGGTAGACTGGTCGATAGTGACGGCTTGCCGTCAGAAACCCCAGGAAGATGTGTCTGAATACTTCTCCCGATTCGAGACTGTGTTTTCCGATTACAGTGGCCAAGACATGACCACCGCAACCGGACACCACCTCTTTGTCCAGAATTATGTAAAGGGTCTGTCACAGGAAGTTTCCCAGAAGCTACAGACCAGCGAGAGTAGTTGGGCAGCCTCCAAACCCGCAGCGATTCTCCAGATGGCCCAATACTACGAAAATCAGAAAAACGAGAACGATAGGGCATCAGAGAAGAAGAAAAAGGAACTGAAGGAGAGAGTAATGATAGCACAGTTGCAAGGGGTGACCATAGGAAGGGAACCCCCGAAAGAGAATTACCAACCAACCGCCCCTAGAAAGCTACCCCCTAGAGACCATACACCTGCACCCTACAACGGACGGAGAGACTTGGATGGGAATCAATGCGCGTTCTGTAGAGGGTTCGGACACTGGAAATCCCAGTGCCCGGTCCTTCTGGAAATGAACAAGAATAGGGACCCCAGAGACACAACATATGACCCCAGAAACAGAGGACAGGGATGAGGGCACACGAACAACACCATCAACGACAGGCCAGGCAGACCAAACACCTTTGATCGCCCCCGACAAAACCAGTATCAGCAGTCCGACTACGAAAGCACCCATGACTTCGCATAGGACCGCCAGGGACAAGGGAGGGATCCAGTCGAACTCCGTGTTGACCAGCAAGGTCCTTATGTTACCGCTAAGGTCTTGGGCACAAAATCTCCATTCCTGGTAGATACTGGGGCGACACGTAGTGCGTTATCTAAACGACTGATTCCTAGGGCACCCTTGTCTGGCTCACACGTAACCTCAATAGGCTTTGACGGAACGCCCTCCACTAACCCCTTATCAACACCAATCTCCTTTGACTTAGAAGATAACACCACTGACACGACCTTTCTGCTCTCCTCCAACACCCCCGATGCTATTATGGGACTTGATTTGCTAAAGCATTTTCGAGCCACCATCAGATGCTCCCCAGACGGAGTTCGAGTCATCCTACACGATAACCCAGATCTGTCCAGACCCTGTCACACACGGCGTATGCTCTCTATAACCGATGCTGATATGTCCCTACTCGACACATTACCTTCACATCTATGGGCTAAAACCGACTCAGATGTAGGGCGCATGGTGATCGACCCGGTACACATAACCGTCCGACCGGACGCAGTGCTCCCGAAGCTTCCACAGTATCGGATATCACCCGAAGGCGAGAAGGCATTGGTGGAAATCATCGAGTCCCGTGTCGAGGCAGGAGTGGTGGAAGAAGTAGTCAGTAATGTTTGCAACAGCCCTATCCTACCCATTGTAAAGAAGCAAGGCGAGGGGGATGAGAAAGCCTACCGTTTCATTGTTGACTTGCGAGAGGTTAACAAAGTAGTCATACCCCAGTACCCCGTAGTCTCAGACATCACCACCATCCTCACCCTGATTCCATCCACTGCCACCATCTTTACTGTTATTGACCTCAAGAACGCATTCTTTTCCATCCCCATCCACCCAGACAGCCGCTACCTGTTCGGCTTCACTTTAAAAGCCCGTTCGTACAGATTCTGCAGGGCACCCCAAGGCTACACTGAGAGTCCCAGTATTTACAGCCAAGCCCTCAAGAGGCAACTGGATGCAGTCCAACTACCCGATGGAGTGGTGTTGATACAGTACGTTGATGACATTCTTTTGGCGGCCGACACCACTCCTCTCGCCGTCACAGCCACCATTCACCTCCTCCGCTTCCTTGCGGGGAACGGTCACAAGGTCTCCAGAAAGAAATTGCAATTCTGCCAGCCCCAGGTAACTTATCTAGGCCACCTACTATCCAAAGACGGGAGGAAACTTACCCCTGACCGAATTTAAACCATCCTAGAAACCCCTGTTCCCAAAACTCAGAAGCAAGTACGATCCCTAGTGGGCCTCACCTCCTTTTGTCGACAGTGGTTGCCAAACTTCAGTCTTACCATAAAGCCTCTGCTTTCCCTGCTGGCTAAGGATGTCCCCTTCCCCCTCCCCTGGACACCCGAATGCCAATCCTCCTTCAAAGAATTACGAGACGCCCTCTGCTCGGCCCCAGTCCTAGGAACCCCAGACTACACTAAACCTTTCTCCCTCTACAACCACGAAAGGGAGGGATGTGCGTTGTCTGTCCTAACCCAGTCCATAGGCCCTAAGCAACGCCCTTGTGCCTACTTCTCTGCCACTCTTGACCCCGTAGCCAGAGCTTTGCCCGCCTGCCTTCGAGCAATAGCCGCCGCTGCTGTCTCTATCCGGCAAAGTGAGGGGATCGTGCTCTCGAACCCCCTCACAGTATTGGTACCCCATGCTGTTGATACCCTCCTGAACCAAACCAAGACTCAACACCTGACTAGCGCACGACTGACTGGGTATGAACTGACTCTGCTTGCACCCCATATCACATTGAAACGATGCACCACTCTGAATCCAGCTACTCTACTACCTCTCCCTGACGCTGACCCCAATGCATCCCCTATACATGATTGCGTGACCCTCACCGACGAACAAACCGAGAGTAGGGTTGACCTCCGGGATACTGCCTTCCCGGACCCTGACGGAGAACTGTGGGTGGATGGCTCATGCATCAAGCTCCCTGATGGCACCACCTCAGCTGCCTATGCAGTCACCACAGCTCGAACAGTTGTTGAGACAGCCCGCATCACACAGCGATCCGAACAGGCGGCTGAACTAATTGCCCTCACACGAGCCTGCATCCTGGCAGCAGGGACAACCGCAAACATTTACACAGACAGTCAGTATGCCTTTGGGGTAGTTCACCACTTCGGGCTCTTATGGAAAGAGAGGGGATTCTTGACTTCTCATGGCACACCCATCCTGCATGGAGATCTAGTCTCTGCCCTGACCGAAGCAGTCCTCCTCCCCACACGGATAGCTGTGATCAAATGCCAGGCACACAAGAAGGTGACAGACATTATAGGTCAGGGAAATGCACTAGCTGACATTACTGCCCGAACCACAGCCGAGAATAGGTCCACGACCCGCATGTACGTGACCAGGTCACAAACTGAGAAATGGAAGGATGCTAGGGAAACGATTAGGGATATCCAACTAGCCAGCACACCACACGAATTAACTGAATGGGCCCGGGTGGGATTGAAGGACGATGACGGTTGTTGGCGAACTAAAGACTCGAACAAATGGTTGCTACCCGACTCATACTTGATCCCCATGCTGACCATGGCACACTCCCCCGCACACATAGGGTCTGCCCCCATGATCGAACTCATCTCCAAAGTCTGGCACAACGACAGAATACCAGACTCAGCCAAACGTCTGGTCCAACAATGCCTAGTATGCCTCCAACACAACCCTGGGAAAGGAACTGCTGTACCCCGGGGAGGGTTTGGGGTCCCCAATCACCCCTTTGAAGTCCTACAAATGGACTATGTCCAGCTAGAAAGGTGCCAAGGTTTAAAGTATGTGCTTGTCGTTGTGTGTGCCTTCAGCAAGTGGGTGGAAGCCTACCCGACCCATGACAACACCGCTATGACTACTGCAAAAGTACTGCTGAAGGAATTCTTCCCCCGATACGGCCTTTGTCGAATTTTGTGGAGCGACAATGGCCCCCACTTCGTAGCCGAAGTTATCCAACTCATCTTAAAAGGGTTGGGTGTAAAACAGAAGTTCCATGCGGTCTTCCATCCCCAATCTGCAGGCCTGGTTGAGCGACACAATGCCACATTGAAGCTTAAGATAGCAAAAATAGTCGCCACCACAGGACTAAGATGGCCAGACGCTCTCCCACTAGCATTGCTATCAATGCGTTCCACCCCCACCAAACACCACTTAACCCCCTACGAGGTCGTCTTTGGGCGGCCCATGAACCTTTGGACTGCACCAAAACCATCATCCATCCACGACGTCCCGGACGTCCTCATGTCTGACTATTTGTATAACCTAACTAAGACGTTGTCTGTTATCCATCAGCAGGTGCTGCACGCCATTCCCGATGTTTCCAGGGGCCCGGGACACGACATCCAACCCGGTGACTTCGTCTTAGTGCGTAACTTCCAGCGCACCAAGAGTCTGGAGCCCCGGTGGACGGGCCCCCTGCAAGTCCTGATCACCACCCGAACAGCTCTTCGAGTGGAGGGGAAACGCAATTGGCTGCATGCACACCACTGCAAGAAGGTATCACCGACCCTGACAACCACGGACAACATCACCGCCCAAGAGGAACTTCTGGACAAAGACCGACCATCCCTGAGCCGCTGCCCGGATACAGAGACACTTGAGTTGATTGAATATCCCGATCCCACTGTGCCATCCAAAGAAGGGTATAACTTGCGACGAAAGGAGAGAACTTCGGCTAAGCAGACCACAGGCTAAGTGGAAATCTCAGAACGGTAGCCTAGTCACCTCAAAGGCCACCAGGAGAGAAACTAAAACAAAGTCTGTGGTTCTGCCCGCTACCGAGTCTCTTGAAGGTGATGGAAGCGCCCGACATGAAGATGATGGAAGCAACCGGACGTCCGAAGATCCACTTCAAAAACCCAAAGACTGACCGAATGCACAGCTTTAAGACAATAGCACTTTTCATTTCCCTTCTCTTTTGCCTTCTCCTCGTGGTTACCTTCTGGATCATGGAGGAGAGCACACCCGCTCATAAGACATTGCTGACTACCGTTCAACCTACCACCACGAAAGAACACCATCTGATCTCACTTTCACCCCAACTCCGAGAAAGGCGTAAGGAGTTCTGGAATAACTCTTTTGTGCAGTTACTCCACCAACACAATCTTGCCACCAACGCCACTAACTGCTGGATCTGTGGATTGCTGCCCCATGCCACTGGGCACTCAATCCCCTTCATCCCTTCACCTTTTTCCGTCCATGGTTCCTGCCTCGCCTGGCTGATCCTCCTGCAGGAGAGCTACAAGGACAATGCCACTTCCGGCAGAACCATGTCACACTTCTACCATGGGTTCTGGCTGAACAAAACTGGTAGAACCTCCGCCCTCTTCTGCCCTCTGAGATAGAACACTTCCTTTCACATGGACATACCCGCCAAAGAACGAATTGAAATGCAAGTGTTCAACAATCCAGCCAGACCCACCTTCTCTTACCTCCGAAAACGGACAGCCGCCACCCTAACAGTGGCCCTGTCCGTCATCAACATCACTGGATCTGTATGCCTCGAAGGCCTGGGGGCACAGCTGGTGGGCCACAGCTCCTGCCTCATCACCCGAACATTGGACTCAGTTGACCCACCTTCCTTTGTTGCCTCCCCGAATATGTACTTCGTGTGTGGTACTAAGGCCTACACCTGGCTCCCGAAAGGTTGGGGAGGCACCTGCTACATCGCCTTTGTCCTTCCTCCGACGTATGTGGCTCCAGCAAACCATCACCGACAGAAACGTGCCAAAGACATGGTACAAACCGACTCCACCAGAGCACAGTTCATGGACGCAGTAAAGGGTCTTGTTCCGCTCTGGGGTCCGATGGCAAACAGCCGTGCCATCCGCCACTTAACCCAGGCAGTCGAAACAGCAATGAACATTACAGCTGGCGCCCTCGCCAACAACACCGCTGAGCTTCAGGCCGTCCGCCTGGTGGCTCTCCAGAACCGCCTTGTTCTAGATGTGGTTCTGGCTGACCGCGGAGGAGCATGCCGCATCATTGGGTCCAGCTGTTGTACCTACGTACCGGATAACTCACCCTCAGTCTACAAAGCAATTGAACACCTCCAAAGACTGTCCACAGAGGTCCATCAAGAACAAGAAGAATGGTCACTGGGGAGTTGGTTTTGGGACGCTATTAAAGGTTGGGGATGGAGGCTGTTTTCATTTATCCTCATACCAATCATGATACTATGTGGATGTTGCTTGGGGATTCAGTGTCTGCCACCTTTATGTTCGCTTTTTATGAACTGCATCTGCCCTAAGACTTTGGACTTTGAAACTGAGCGGATGAAAGCTCTGAATGAGGTGGAGGTACGGGGTATTATGGGGATAGATCCAAACTAGGCAAGCTGGCGAGACATGTTAAAAGGGAGGACTGTGGAAATTTAGCGTGCAAACTGAACATTATCTGCGCCATCTTGCCTCTCCCCAGCGCCACGCATAGCAAATGCACGGCCGCCGTTTTAGGCACCCCACTCTCTCTCCCCGCTCACTCTCGATCGCCAGCGCTTTCCCCCGGTGCTGCGAGCATCCCCCGCGCGCCGGCCACCCCCGCTCTCTCATACAGGCCATAAACCCTCTCCTTCTGCGCGACCCTGCTACGGAACCACTTCCGACCGACAACCCATACATGGTCATGCCTCTCCTTTGATAACCCCCTTCCTCTGCGCCCCATTGTCTGAACTGGTCCCAGGCCATCACCTAGCCCTGCGGATGCAGTTTATTGCCCCTACTGTAAGGGAAACACCCCACATCAAAGGGATTACAGTAGAATCAAAGCCCCTACCCCCTGAGACCCGGCCGGTTGCACACACCCCCGGGAATTAGCGGAATTCCCTGCTGCGCGATAGCCATCTCCCACTGCGGGTAGGGTGGGAACCTCTACTGTAACCATGTGTGGGATCGGATCTGAGCCGGGGCTTCAGGGGATATTTCCCCGCACATCAAGGGAATCTCAAGAATGTACTATGTATAATAAAGCAATAAACCAGTGTATAAGAGACCAGGTCTCAGAGATGCAGTTAGAGCACCTCGTGACGATACCTTGCTGTCTGATCTGATGTGTTCTGCTCCGACGGAATAAAACCTTGTTTCCTGCCTTCCAGTCTCCGGCGCCTGCCTCTTTTATTGGTAAATTATCGAGTGGTATGAGAGGCGATTACCGCCGGGCAAATACTTGAAAGGATACCGACTGAAACTGCCGCTACCATTTAACAGGTACCACATGCAAAACTCCCAATAAAGACACGCAAATCCTTGATGACCGTCCGGGCATCAGTACTCCTTTGCGGCCATACCCACAGAAAACGTGTGCACGAATCCACTGCAACCAAGATGTACTTGTACGCAGTATCAGAGGAAAAAGGACCGCAGTGATCTAAATAAACACACGCAAGTGGTTGATTAGATATAAACAGCTGCGTTTGTGGTGGACGCGCAACAGTGGAAGGTTTCATCTGCTGGCAAATGTCACATAAAAGGACATAAGCTTGCGCTTGTTTGTACAAACCGTACCACCAGTAACGTTGCTGTAAAAGAGATACAGTCGCCGAAACGCCGGCGTGTGCTGACGCAACACCTTCGTGGGCAGCTGTAATCAGAGATGGTCTGCAGTCCGCGTTGGGAATCAATCTGTCACCAACGTCGTTAATCCTCACTAACGGGACGTTATCAGAACTTAAGCGATAATGGTAGCGGGAAGGGAATCCTTTCGGAAAGCCCGTCCCTGTCTCGGACGCAGCAATAGCTGCCAAGATGTCATCATCAATCCTAGTTTTGGATCATGTAACTGCTGCTACTAAATATGTCGCCACTGCGGTTTTAGCTGCCTCGTCAGCCAAACTGTTACCGACAACATGGACACCAACACGCTGGTGACCAAGAGTGTGAACTACATTCACGAGGGGCAGGCCTTCTTTAAGTTCTGCCACTCGAACCCAAAGCATCTTGTGCTTAACTGTGCTACCTTTCGAATCATGAAAGTCATTCTGACTCCAAAAGTGTAAATTCTCGTTGTATGATTGAACACAATAAAACGAGTCACTCACTATAAGAGTGGTGACCCGAGCATCAGCAAACTCCAGTGCAAGCACCAGAGCTTTCAGCTCTGCCAACTGCGCGGTACAATCACCCAATGACTGCGTATGCACGACATCAGACTGGAACTCACCGTTTACGAAAGTACCTACTACAATTGCGCAGGCCGCTGAATAGGCGTGCTTTGATCCAGTTGCGGGTTGCGCAGACCCATCAGTGTAAATGACACAATGGTACTCCTCGAGCGGGCGCAAAGTCAGAGGAGCCGGATGAACAAATTCATACTCCAAGAACTCCTGTGTCTGTAATGCCGCGTCAAAAATATATGTGACGTCAGGCGAAGTCAAGGATGTTGCCCATTGTATCCACCTTGGATGCAAAGCCTTAGAATTAGGTACACTGGCTTTAGTAACCGCCTCAAGGGCAGGGTACGGTGTTACCACCAGCATGTGCTTTCCCTGTGATAGCGCTCGCTCTTTCAAGATCGCCATCTGAACTGCTGTCAGTACTTTCTCGACAGCGGAAAAGCGCAGCTCAGCCGAAGTGTACAGATGAGATTTGTATGCAATGGGGACTGTGTCGCCCTCATTGAACGTCAAGTAGGTGAAACCCACTGTACCCGGTACGATTCTAATGACCAGGTTAGTGTGGTTATCACGTGTTTGTAAAAACTTTGAAGCTAGAAGATCAGACTGCAATGCTTGCAAAGCAGCCGAATGCTCAGGCAGACAGCAAGATTTGGTATAAGTAGGTTGTACCAAGGCATAAAGCGGCTTGATACGCTGGGCATAATCAGGAATGTAGGTACAACCGAAATTCAGAAAGCCCAGCAAAGATTGTAATTTCTTCAGTGTCGAAGGAGTACTGAGGCGTGCGCATTTCTCAAGGAACTGCGGAGCCAAGCCTCGACCCTCATTATTGAGTTCGTACCCCAAGAACAACACTGTGAACTCGGCAATGTGGGACTTGGCAAAGTTGAACTTGTAACCATAGTCAGCAAACTTAGTTATTATGTTATCCACACGAGCAAGGTGTGGAAGCAACTCGTCGTCCGTTAGGTAGATGTCCTCTACATACGAATATGCTTCAGAGTCAATGATCTCCAAGAGTGAGACCACACGAGCAGCAAAGACCCCGGGGCTATTTTTATAGCCCATTGGTTGCCTCTTGAACCATTTTTGTTTGCCACCTGAGGTAAACGCCGTCCACTCATAGCTATGAGGAGACAGGTTGTGGCTATAAAAGCCATTGGAGATGTCAAGTGTAGTTTTAAAACGTTTTCTCACAAGACTATCGACGAGAGCCGAACTGTGTGTATTCTGTACCGCACATGTCTGGCAGTGCGAATTTAAGTGCCGGTAATCCAAAACTAGGCAGTACGAACCGTCAGGCTTCGTCACAGTAAATAAAGGATTATTCATGGGTGGCACACATGTTTCAATTACTCCCTGATATTCCAATTGCTCAAGGATGGACGCGACGTGAGATCGGGCTTAGCGCCGCATGGGGTATTGGGGTTGTGGCTGGGGTTCCGACCGCAACGGAATTTTATGATTGGGAGAAAATTTGTCCCAGCCAACCTGAGTGCGGTAGGTACAACGCAGGCGCGAGCACCTGCGCCCACTCCCCGGCTAACCTGTTAGAATGTTCCAATGGCACAGTGTGCCCAAAGGAAGGGAGGATTACCACCTCCCCTCTAGGAGCCTCCAACACGAAAGCCGGGGGCCAATCTGCCTCCGCCAAAAATATAAAATAGGTGGAGGTTAGATGATCCCAAAATACCACCTTAATTTTATGCTGGATGTCACCTTCAATTAAAAGGGTAATTTTAAACATTCTTTCAGGGGGAGCTACGCGAGTATCAGCAGTTTCAACACTTACAAATGTATCAGTTGCTGTCGCCGCCAGAAACGGACGCAGCGCTTGTCGCCCTATTGTAACTTCCGCCGTGCTGTCTAGCAGCGTTAGCGCCCATGTCTGGTTCAGAAGCTGTGTCCGTACCATCTGAGGCATATCTCGCAGTCAGTGCAGCAACTTTCTTCTTTTGAAACGGGGGTCTTTGACGTGCAGACTCGTCCTGTTTGCCTTTACCGTCAGTCTGACGGGGCTGCTCACGACCTTGAGCACCCTTTCCCTTTCCACGATCTCCGCCACCGGATTGATAAGCCGATGTTTCCTGTGAAGAACGAGGAGAGCGTTGTTCAGGAACCTGAAATCTATCAGGTGACTTTATGTTAGAACGATCGCGCAAATCATAAGTGCGTTCACTCTGTGTCTGCACCGGCGATGCGGAACGAGACCTCCGTTTCTCTTGCTGCTTCCCCTGTTTCTTAGCTCGCCAACTTTGTTTCGGAAAGTTGGGATTTTCGTCTTTTGTTGACGAACTCACTTTAGGCTGCTGTACTGCAGTCGGAATGACTACGGTGGGTTTCACACCCAAGGCGCTACGACCCACCATTCTGTAGGCTTTCGCTATAACTTTAGCGAACTCCTTTGGCCTGTCGCCAGGATCCACAAGCGCCATCATATTGCACACCTGGAATTGCATGGCATCTCCTTTGAGGTTGCCCATAACCATGGAACTAACCACATCGAAGCTATCGACAAGCCTCAATCCCAACTCAATCGCTGCCTCGGCACCATGATTGTCTTGAACCTTCTTGATGACCGAGGGCAGTACAGACATAGACGGAGTGCCGTAACACTTCGCATAGGTCGCAGCAAAGACCTTGCCCCAATTGTCACAGTCGACAATATCCGGGACCAGGTCCTTAGGTAATGTTATTGTGAGGATCCTGTGTTTATCCACAGGAGAAGTATTGGGAAACACGGCTTCAAATTGATCAAATTTTTCAGCAAGCCAGTAAGGGAATTGATCCCTCTGCTGGGGGCGCTTGCCGACAACCGAATTAACCATAACTGGACTAATGACCGTCGCATGATGGTCAGTCGTGTGTCCCGCAACCGCAGGTGCCCCCACCTGCACATTGCGAGATACGTACTGCACTAACGCCCTATGGACCGTAATCAGGGCAGTGTGTAGCACTCGTAACTCCGCCACCGCCACAGTCATGTAGCGGGGATGGGGAGCATAACCGGCTAGCACCGGCCATGTGGCCCCTGCAATTGACAATGGGCCTATTCTCGCCGGCGCTACCACATGGGGGAGGGAGCCATTAAACCAAATAGTATGCTGCCAGGCACTAAGGGGTATTTCAAGTGTCCGATAAGGGGCATAGGCAGCAGGCATCGCGGTGTGAGTATAATCGCGGAACAAATTGTCGTTTGCATCCACTTTGTCAAACGTCACCCAAGAGTAAAACAACTCATATGGGAACGCCGCATCAGCGCCTACTACTAAAATAACAGCCAAGCCATCATCCGGGACTCCATAGACCCTCAAATGTGCGGTCAGGGGAACCCTACTATGCGCGGCAACGTTGACCGCCATCGGGACACTTGAAAGAACAACGAAAACCTATACTGTAGCACTGGGTTCAGAAAAAGAAAACCCTTTTAATTATCAAGCTTGAAAGAACCTTTAGTCGAAACCTAGGTAGGTTAAGCCGTCACTCACGTTATCTGGAAACTAGAGTGAGGGCGTTATGGACTAATAAAAGCACTACTAAGGCGTTTCAGATCAAAAGACCAAACGTTAGGTGCGCCATGTTGCAGGGATTCTGCTTATGCACAGAACTATGCGCAGGAAACCAGGACCTCAGAGAATTGTGGTGTACCAGAAACTCCCCTCAGAACTAAGAACCCCTATCCGACTAGCTTAGTGTCACATTCGTTATCCGAGATTTGGCTCGGCGGTCCCAATGTATAGACAACCCAGAACAAGCGACTTAGATACTCTCAGGAGTGGTGGGAACCCAAAATACCCGTTGGTAGCTATATATCAGTCCACAACAGAATAACAAAGACACGGTAAAAGTTTAAAGAGTTTATTTTATAAACCTCGCATCCTAAGGTGCAGTACTTTGGCTAACACAAGCAGACAAATGGTTAGGATTAGCACCATCAGCATTGTTACAATACTATAGAAAATGAAAGGAGCAATCATAATAATAATGACTGTGGAACACAAACACCCTCCTTTCTCTAGCAACTAATAAGGTATTATTAGACTAATAGAAGGTCTCTTAGGCTTGCATGGGGGACCCCATACCTTATAGATCAGCTTAGTGGAATCACATTACAGGATCAGCTAGGCTCTCTCCTGCATCAGCTCTTCGTTTCGAATGTAACAGAAAAACATGCTGCTCTGTAATATTAAAGGGCTCGTCTTTCAGGTATTGGCAGCTGTATGTATGTTATGTCTAAAAAGTGGTAAGATCAACCTGAACACAACAACCTGCCCCGTCTAGTGACCCAGACTCGTTCCTTACACGGTGTACAGACCAAGGTCACTGCTCGCTGTTAAGGATGTTAAACAACAGACGGTTCTCATGTGAAGCAAAGTCGAGTCAGCAGTTCTCGAATGAATAACATGTAACAACAGTGTCGCGTGCAAAAGCAGCAGAAGCAGCAAGCTGGCTTTATAACAGCCATCGAGGTTATGCTAACTTAGCGTTGTACATAGGGCGTGGTTAACCCACACTACAATAATTTTTGACCTTGTGTCATTGAGGTGTGTGACAGTGTATGCACCACTTAATAGTGTGGGAGCATATAGAATTGCTGTGAGACATGCTGCATTTTAAACCCATCGATCCAGTAACACCGGTCAAGCATGATACGGCATAGGAATTCAGGATCAGGATGCAGGGGTCCCATACCAATGACAATTGGTTGTGAAAAATAGTTCAGAACCCCCACATTCTTCTTTCTTTCTTTCTTTATAAAGTTTTATATAGCACGAACATGACCCACGAGGGTATCAGAGCGCTTTACAGTCACAAACATAAATGGATGAGATGGTATGCACACATTCAAAAGTGTCAATTCGAACATAAGAAATAGCTAAATATAAGAATTTGACAAAAGTGAGAAACAGTGTGGTGTAAATCTATTAAGTTTCCCACTTGTGAGTAGGTGATCAGTTCAGGTTTTTCCTTTCACCTCCAGGAAATGTAGTCCTCAATTTATAATAGGATAAACAAGACTGCTTGTACCAGAATGGAAACAATTTTTTTTGTCTTGAACTGGATAAGCTACTCACACAAGGAACTGCGAAACCTAAAAAACCTGCTTCTAGTGCACCGACAAGGGATATTTGCTTCTTCTGTTGACTGTTCTCCCATTCCAGATAAAGAGATCCAGGCCAGAGAAACCATTGAATAAGCAAGAAGGAACAACGTTTTGAAACAATAGACGTCCCCTGACTAATGAGCTTTTTCTACGGCCACTGAGAATAGTTGTTTGACCTCTCTGCTGTCAGCAAGGCTGGGCTCTGGCTGTGATTTCCCCCTCCTCTCTTTCTAGATAGGGGCTGCAGTGTCCCTCATAGATAAAAGAGGTCTGCTCCATCACCATAGGCCACGTGAGCAACGGGACACTGGATTATTAACATTTTGAATGCTAAAGACTATATTTGTAGACGTGTGGTTGCACTCATAGAGGTGCTAGAGCAGTTTTCAGAGTAGGGGTGTAGACATCAATGTTACATAACTGAAGTCATAGGGATCGTGACAAATCCAAGTGCCACACAAAGGACGAATTTAGCAAATAAGCCACGCCCCTTCAGCAGGAGAATGGTCAGGGTGAGGAATGTAGCCGGTGGTGCATTTTGTGGCACACTGTCACAAATATATTACTAAAGCATGATGTGGTAGCACACGGTCATTCACAGACATCACATTTTCCATTGATTTGGCCAAAAAATTCGCACTGACAAGCAGTTTTACTGATAATACTTTGTTGCTCACAAATAGATAATGTGTGGAAACTGTTTATCGTCCTTTGCCCAATAGAAGGGCTTATTGACCATGATGTACAGCTTCAAATGGTGATGTAATGAGTAGAAATCTTGCAACGACTTACAAAATAATGTGCAATGATTAGCTGCAGAAATGTGGGTCGGTAAAGGAGAATTTTTGATTACTGAACCTCCAGGGAGTACTTGAAGAACACACTGTTCGGGGAACCCTGCAGCTCTGACACATGCCCAGAGTGACAACCTTCCTCTTGCAGGAACCAACATCAGAATTCCAAAGGGCATCGCTCTGCCACTGGACCACCCAATGGGTCTAGTGACTCTACTGACCTCCCAATAGTAAGAAAACACCCTCTAAACAACCTTGTACAAATTGGCTTCCCTCATACGTAATAAAACAAATAACCAGTTAGAAAGAAACGTAGGTGTGTTACTTATTAGTTGCTAATAGATTTGGATAGCTAAAGCTCTAAAGAGGTAAAGACCTACTCAGGCATCATAAGGGAAACAGCCAGAGGCCTGCTTGGTTCCAAAAGGAATTAAATCATTTTCTGCAACCCTACTGAATCAGACAATGAAAGGATGTGTTAGGAAAAGAACAATAGCTAGGAAGGGACACCAAAATGGAACAGTAAAGTGAGAAATCAACTGTGACACAGGAATATTTGAGAAAGAAAGGTGAATGTGCAAAATAGGACATGATACTTGATGCTCGGCTCACTTGATGTCTTATTCTGTGAGACCAGTGCTTATTTTGTTAAAATGTAAGTGCCGGAACCTTCTCGGGAGACCACTGCAGCCTGCACCACCTATTGACCCTGCCAGCACTGCCCCAGTCCCAACACAACTACTAATCATCACACTCCTACAAGTGTGAAATTCAGGCTATTGCAAGCCACCCACAGCTATAGGAATGGCATGGGTGGCAGGTATTATTGGGTTTTAATATCTATTAAATTATTAAACACTGTTGTGCTCATCTCTAAATTAGACAGTCAGTGCCACTATGTGATGGACTGTCATTAGTGTTGGTGTTGAGAATTATGTGCCGGTGACACGCACTGCAAACCGCTGGCTCAAATTAAGCACTGGTTGAGACTTTTAAAAACAGTACATGGCCATCTCTCCTGGCATCTTCAAGGCGAAGACAGAAATTCATGAAGAACATACATTTGCAAGTAGAAACACGCTTGTAAAAGCTCGCAATGAAGAGCGGTGGAGAATGCGGCAACATACAGTGATGAGGAGAAACTATGGCACACATTCAGGAGCGACATAAGTATTTTAATGAAGGCTCCTAACCATCCAATTATGTGCAATAAGATGAACAGAATTGATATACACAATAGGAAAGAAGAAGATCTCTAAGCAGGGGTCAATTGAAGGTCCCTGCATCAAGCACCATAATAGCAAAGAAAAAGTCAAACACAGCAGTATTAAAGGTGAGCTGCACAGGCACAGACACTAGACCGAGTTGTTTAATAATATCAATTTAAAAAAGATGCTTTTTTTACATGATGTGTCAATTTGCGATTGAAGTACATAGTTTAATTCTGACAGGTTGCCTTTACTAAGCAATAATCAATATTCCTCCACGTGTAGCCCATCTTGGGGGAATTGTAATAACAATAACAGTACTAATACTAATGAAATAATATGCCAATATAAACACCAACTGTAATGTTAATAATGACAATAACAATACTATTAAGCACTCTTTGAAGTCTGAAAATTCTACTATTTTTGAATATTATTTTAGTTATAACTTTGAATGTATGAGAGGCTACGTATATTAAGTCTGTGACCTTCATGTTCAACATAAATCAATCCAGAGATTCCATTACTCGCCTTTAGTGAGGCCATCACAAGCCAAAGGCTTAAATACGTAGCTGTATTTCAAATGCAGCGCTGTGCGTAATGAAGAAGAGACTGGACATTCTGGGCCTCATTTATGAGGTTTTACTGTAGGGCAGCACCGCGGGCCTTCCTGCTGCGCTGCCCTACGGCAAAAGAAAAGGGCAGGGATGCGCCGTATGCCATTCGTGTCCTTTTTCCCTGCGCCGGTGCACAATGGGCTGCCGTGCGCCAACACAGGCACTTTTGCACCATGGTGCAAGGGTGCCTGCACCGCAGGGGTGATTATATTTGTGCAGGAAGGAAAAGCTTTCTGCACAGAAACAATCACAAGAGGCTTTTCCCTCCTTGTATGTGCGCTGCAGAATGCAGCATACATAGAGAAAGGAAAAACGAGGAGAAATAAAGATATTTCTCCTCGTTGCGCCTCCCTGAGGAGGCGTACGTTTTTGGAGCTGCTTTAGATTTACAATTTCTCATAAATCTGGGGTAGTGGCAAAAAGCCATTGATGTTGTTGGGAACGCCCCCAGCAACACCCATTGCATGCCCCTTTAATTCAGAAAACTGTTAAAGGGAACGATATTTACGAGGCAGCATGAAGCCAAAAAGGTGGCTTAGTGCTGCCTTGTAAATATGGAGCAGGCTCCTGCACCACGGAATATCACAAAAAGTGACATTCCGGCGACACAAGGGGCCTCATAAATGTGGCCCTCTCTATGTAAATCTGATTTTAGGCTGGGCGGACCTGAAAGCTGAAGTGAAATAAGAAGCCAAAGTGGAGTGAGCGGTCAAGCCACAGCCCACAGTGCATTGGTCTACCTCATCACTGAAGTCAAGCCTCGTTTCGATTCCTCACAGACACCTGTGCCACAAAATTATACGGTCTCTGATTTTATTTTTAAAAAAAAAGTATAAGGCAGCACCTTGTTTTGAGTTTACAGAAAGACTCGAATGGCAATCACTAATTTAGGATGGGCCACATCTGCCTTTCACTGAAAAACCCTTAGAAAACCAACCAGTGCTCTAGAGGCGAATGCCCCTAGGAAAGACCAAGGGCAGCAAGCTTAATGCCAGTTCCTTCTATGGTGCTTCAAAATGCTAGTAAGGCACGCTTGCTTGGAGCTCCAATGATTTCGTTTAGTGAAACCTAACTTGAAATGTGAGCGTTTAGCTAAACTGCTTGCTAAGCAACATGTGGTTGGATAAGCAGCATCATCAAAACCCACCAGAGCGCACTCTGATTGGCTGATGGAGCAGTACGGCATTACATGACTCAGAATAGGCAAAACAGGCCTTTATTGTCAAGTAAAGTCCTTTCCTTGAGCCAACTGAATAGCCTTCCCGTCCTAAGCATTTAATTGTATATATTGTAATATTAAATAAGTCGATGTAAAGGTAAGCACTTGGATGTTACATTGATAATATAAACGCTCTGGTATAAAAACGCACATCTTTTAAGAGTTGGATTGCGTGCAACAGAATAGAGACAGAAAGATTAAAAGGCAAGCAGCCAGCTAAAACAATATTTGGATTGATTGAGTTTTTAAATCCTAAATTGTTAACCTCAGCAGCACTCCATGAGCAGTTTACAAACATGATTTTCAACCCACTGACTACTTAGCACAATGAAGCAGGCTGTGCCTGCGTTCCTTTGACTCCTGTAGCATTGATTAATCAGCACTGCACAAACAGTAGTTATTCATTTATTGTGATGAATACTACTGGGAATGTACAGGGCGTCCAGCTATATAAAAACAAAGAACTCTAGAGCCAGTCTCTGTTCTCCACAGCACAGTGTAATTCTGTTATCAGCCGATTCTTAGCGCCTTTCACAATTTCTCACCTTTTTTTATTTACAAAGGGCATACTGAGAGTATTCAGCCTTATCCACCGCCCAGAAATGTACTTTCTACCATGGGAATTTAATGCAGTATTTATATTATTACTATTATCACTACAGGCAGGGAAAAGTATAAATGGGTACTCATTAAGGAATTCACAAGAAAACCCTCCAGTACTGTTCTGATGACATCATAAATCACAAGTAGGAAGTTCACTCGAATGCAAAGATGGGAATTCAGTTTTTAGCTTGGCTGTTGGTGAAAGTTATGACACGTATTGTGTGCGTTGCTAACACTAACTGGCGAATTTCAGTAGTTTTCAACATTTGAGCCAGAAACATAGCTCAGTATTTAACAGTAGTTTTTTCTGAGATTCGCTGTTTAAAAAAAACATATATATATATAACTTATTTAGATCACCCCTCACCCCCTGCACATGGCCTTTGGCCATATGCAGTGGGGGTTGGGCGCTAGGCCTGCACCCAACATTCATGGGCAATCAACCATGGGTGGCCTGCCACGTGCAGTGTGGGTTGGCTGCAGGCCATGGCCTTTGGCTATGCCCTTCAACCAACCCTCTGTGGTTGACCAACCGCCTAATGCCCATGCTGTTCGACTATGCCCAAACGGGGTCGGCCACAGCACCCAACGCTCAATGGACAACAAGCCGCCACTGTGTACAGCCTTTCACCGTGCACAACAGGGATTAGAAACATTTGTCCCTGATCAACCTACACTGCCCAACCGTGGCCAGAATCCAAGTGAAAACTTCAGTGGCAATCAAACTCTGCAGTCTATGACCTTAGTCTGTGTGCAGCTGTGGCTACTCGCAGGACCTGTGCCAGCCCACCCCTGGGTGACAAGAGAACCCCTGCTGTGCACAACCTTCAGCCCCACTGTGCTTTGTTTTAGTCATACACAGTTAAAGTGACATTTTTTGTAGCTATAACCATAAGGATATTGAATTTTTCAAAAAACGTGCAGAGTGACCCACAAATTTGCACATCCAAATTTGAATATGTGTATCCCAAGAGGAAAACTGAGGCTTTTGTTCAAGGTTAGGTTTAAGGAAGGAATCCCCGAAATGCGATAGAGCACTGTAAGATTCTCTTCAGGCAAAGAATGAATCCACAGCAGGAACGTGTTGAGAAGAAGTGACTTTATTCCAGTACCCGAAGAGGATCCAGGCCAGCTCCCAACAGCTTCTCAGGCAACTGCCCCTCTTCTCACATTAACATTCCGCCATGACCTACATATCATTCTAAAGTCTCCCTAGACATAACATCACCACCATCAAGCCAGAATCCACATGCATGCTCTGTTCTTTCCGACACTGGTATTGCCTGATCCCATAATTCATAAGAGAACATAGAAAATGACTACAATTCCCTAACTTAGATTTGTCCAGAACCATTTCACAGGGCTAAAACCATGCTGCATTTTCTTAATATCTACATAAATGCATACATTGTTTCACATGATGAGAGGATGTGGCCTAACGGCTAGAGCGGTGGACCTGGAAGCTGGGAAACCGGATTCGTCGAGTATTGGCAGGGACGCTCAACATCCTGTGATTCTGAGCAAATTACTTAATCTCCCTGTGCCTAACAAAATGAATGTATCTGTCTGTAACGCAACTGGTGCTCATGTAAAGCGCTCTGATACCCTCGGGTTGAGTTTGTGCTATAACAAAATGTACAAAGTCAGTGAATATGCTGCAAATCTGACCAGGACCACTTGGACCCAAGTTCGATTTCTTTATTCAGAAGTCAGTTATAGAACATCATTCATATATTTTACCAAGACAATGTTTCCTTGGCAATCGCCTCCAGCTCACACTGTAGCCATTTTCTGTTTCATTGTTAGTCATCTCTGCAGTCCCCTCCCACGTAGATCTATCTCTAGGATAAAGGCACACATGCGCACTTCCAGCAGTTCAGAATTACTCACTTGTGGTAAAACATGTTCACACGACAACCTGCTGTCAGTGAAATGTGAAGTGAAAATCCAAGGAAGGGGCATTTGCGGTTGGAAAGCTTGCGCACTCTATGATGGCGGTACTCGTCTGGCGGAAGGAATCACAACATGCAAAATACGTTTGACCGTTGTCTCTTACAATGATTAAACCTACAGCTGAAAACGAAGGACCTTGCACAGTTAGAGTTTTACTCATTTCTGGATTTCAGGCGTTTGCCCTGTAACAGCAGCAGGTTTCCTTCCAGACGTACTTGTGGTAAACTTTTGTGAATCCTATTTTCGCTTGAAAAATATACACAAGCTAAAATCTGCTGAACAAGTGCAAATGCATTTGTTAATTTATGTTTCTCATGTCTTGTTCTTGTCCCCAGGGATAAACCTCTTCTCCAACAGGCCCGCCATTTTGAAGGGGTTCCCTTACCCTTCTCAATCAGAGCAGGATTTACTCCTGCCCTTATAGGAGTATATTTTTGACCCTTTCCATTGCTTTCGTGGGTCATGGTAGAGGTTGTGGATAGCTGTGTATGTGTAAGCTTGTGGGTGGACACTAACTAACAGGGCACTTCAGCCATAGAACTCCCACTCCCCTACGACTCCCAGACGCTGGGTTTAGATTGACTCCCACTTAACACTCTGTGTAAATAAATCCTTTTATGCATTCCAGAGCCAATGTTGGAGAGTTTCAAAGTGGCTCTGCATTTGCTAGAAAGGCTATTTGTGCATATGAGCCCACCGTATGCACGCACATAGGTTTCTGAAGCAGGCTCAAAGGGATTTCCAGAACAAACTAGAGTAATCATATCTGGGTATCAGGACGGCCAATGCACTAACACCCTTAATGGGCAAAGACCCCATTTGTCAGAGTTCTTTACTTTAATATGCCACTATGAGCGGGTCACAAAGGGTGCCACAGTCTTTTAAGTCTACTGGAAGAAGGGGGTGTAATAAAAGCCTGCAGTATGAGTAGATACCTGGACAGAATATGACCTGCTGGCCTTCCAGGGTACCCTACAGTTCAGTACTTTCAGGGTTTGGTGGTAGATGGGATCTCTAGAAGAACAATAGAACACGACACATCTTCCATTCATTCACAATTAAACGCCGCAGCCACAACAATAGGATGCTACAGTCTTGTTCAGTAAGAAATCATATGCAGGAGAAAATGATTTAACAGGATCTGCCTGTAGTTCAAGTCCACCGCGGGTGCTTTGGTTAAATTACTTACGCCTCAAGAAATCGTAAGCAAAACTGTAACATTAGGTTCCTCAGTGCCTTTAGATGCTACCACCGACATGGCCGGTATGATCCCTGTAAGTACTCTGGGCAGACATTTTCGGTGTTTGTTCGACCACGTATTCCCTCCATGGGAATAGTCAACTCAGTTCTTCTCAGGTGAAATGTTTTTCATGTTCAGTCTTGGGAGGAGAGCCATGTGTGTTCACTATGTCAACTATTTTGCAGTTTTGTCTTTCCAGACCTCAAACTGGTAGTAGATAAATAAGCTTGCACCATAAAGACCATGTCACCATCATTTGAGTTGGTATTAACTTCTTCCAGGGTTAGCCAGCACTTGACATACAGGTTTCTGCCCCGGATGTAGAACATGAGTGTTTGAAATGCCACTCTGTGATAGAGGATAGAGGCCTTGAACTATGCTATCTTAGAGCACCCTGAAGCCTCTGCAGCACACAGAATGCGTAGAATGCACTGACTGTTTCATATGTGCTCTCAATGGCGGAACTCTAACCGTAGCTGAGGATGCAACCTTCTCCTTTCATGTAACCTCCCTGCTCAGGTTCCTGTTGCACTGATTGACTGGTTGCTGGGCTCAACCATGATTGTCTCCTACAATAGCTGTCATTAAATTATAACAGCTATCACACGAGGGACTGCCAAGGCACCATAGCCTACAAAGGTTTTGTATATTATTTGTAGCTTTGCTTTGCCCTACCCTAACTCTTGCATCCGGATGTCCCGCCCAACATTGATGGGACACGAAGCGCAGTTAGCGAGGTACCCCTCTGCTACTCAGGCCTGCTCTGGACCTCAGTGGCAGCAGGGGAACCCCACAGTTTCCACTCTTCAACATATACTCTACTTTCCCTGCTCACAGTAGTCCAACCCTGGGGCGTGCACTAGTGGGGAAAACAGAAACGTGCAGTGCCTCTCAAACAATGGGATGCAGTTGTTGACCAGCAGGCTGGTGGATTCGCACAGAAGATGGAAGGCTACCACTGCGGTGCATGGGCCCTTTCTTGAATCATTTTCAAAAAAACGTTTTTAAGCTCCACTCTTAAGGTGTGTGGTCCAGGACTTTGCCCACCCCTCGTTCTAACCAGCCAATGAAACATCAGGAGATGACTCTTCGTCAGCCACTACAGCTGCCTGTAAACACCATGTCACCCATCAGAAACAAAAGAGAGAAGCAACATTATGCATTTTGTCGCACTTACCACCCAGAAAAGGTTCTGCTAATTACCCAAAAGAGTAGCATTGGGGTATCATGCTTAAGCAGTACTTTCCAAACCTAAACAGCCATTCATTTCAGAGTGCTCTTCTGTTATGATAATATTGCATGCTTACCACGACATCGAAAGGCATATTGAACCATCGGTGTTGAGGGACCTCTGCTTTCCAAGCAGACACACACAGGTATCCGCTTCACACTTCTGTCTCAATATAGGGAATATCAGGATACAAATGAGAAGAGCAGCATGAACACATTTGCTCCAACACACTGTCACCCCCTTTCTTGACATCATGGTTTCATCCATTTTAACAATGAGAAATCACACTATGGTACAATATTCGCTAGATGTTTATTTGTAAAGCAGTGTGAATAATCCTCATGAGCCCAATTAGAAAACATCAATTTCCGTCCAACAACCTGCCTTTTCTTCTAACAATAAGGAATTTACTTTCTCATGATTCTGTATTGTGAATGTAAAGGTACCTTTGATTTGACTTACAGCATAAGTGCCACTATTATTGGGTCCCTACTGTAGAGCATTAACCTTCGTTTGCTGGATGCAAACATCTGTAGCAGTGGAGTGTGCAGTCTTGAGAGAGTATGAACTCGCTCATATCATTGTTGTGGTCTTTGTTTCTGTAATAAAAGATATTGCTGCATGCAAACTAGAGGCTTCACCTATAAAGATGCACATTTGCGAGTGATAGACGCAAGCCTACAATTTTCGAAATGTTTCTACTTTCTGAGGAGTCAGAAGTCACCCTAAGTGAAAGCATCGATAACTGTAAAAAATGTATCTTTTTTTGCATACATAACACGTTATTTTTCACCAACGTAAATCCCATGAGATTACGAGTAAAGGGGAAGACGAATATGCACCTACATTTACTTTTTCTTTTGTTCTGCATGTGGAATTAATTATTTGAAGTGCAGAAGCCCCTTAACCCGCACCTCATAAGTTGTGAGGGTGTTTGGTTACTTTTCACACATTATTTGTACATTTGTTCCAAACCTTTATTGGTATGAAGTGTAAGTGTGTAAACTGGCTGTGACTTACCATTAGGAAAGCTTGTAAATATCGAGAAAGGTATGTTGTTGTTTTTATTCACTATGGGGCTTATTTACAAGCCCCTTGCGCCACCTGTACATCACTTTTCCCATGTTAAAAATGACGCAAAAGTGGCGCAAGAGGCTTGTAAATAAGCCCCTATGTTTTCATGGTCACCCCCACACACCACACGACTGGTCTACGATAACACCCATATTACTTCTGCATACTTCAATATTTGCTTGCAGCAAACCCACCAAACGTGTATAGTTTCAACCATTTTAATACTTATCTAAGGGAATAAGTGCTGGCAGATCCTATTTCTCTTACTTAGAACCAGTCATTAGCACCAGCCAATGGCATTTTCTGGCACTGGGTTCATCTTAGTTGCACAAATTGTGAGTCTGGCAGTACATGTTCTCTATCACTCAAACAGCTTGATTTTAAGTGTATTGCAATGATGTCTGACTGATGTGGGAATACACACATTGTAGCTCTAGCATTCAACATTTACAAAGTATGCTTGAAGGCAAGGTTGAACATGCTGAGTCAGGAGTGGAGGTTTATTGCTATGGGTCTGTGCCAAGGTGCTTTTCAAAACTGACTATCTGATCGTTCAGAAATGTATGACATGATACAAAACTTTATATGATTTAAAAAGTAATCTTTTGTTAAGCAAACCAAATATATTGTCAGATATCATTGATTTTGTTTGTTTGCCATGAAAAGATGTTTGCCAAGGCTCACTGCTTCTTTATCATCAAAAGAGTTTGGCCAAAGGTCATATCAACATGTGTTTCTTGAACTATATATGTTGCTTAATCAGAGCACAAATTATTTTTCAAAGATATATCAGTCCACCAATACTAGCAATTTCTGCATGTTTACGACTTTGGCAAACTGTACACGTTACAAAGTCAAGAGGTTCAGTATGGTCGCTGATCATCCAGTAGATGTAACCCAATAAGGGTGCAATGGAGCTCCAAGATCGATAAAGCATGCTAATCAATTCTATGAGAGTGTTTTTGCCCTGATGAAGAGATATATCTCGGTCACGCAACACGTTTGCTCGAGCGCTGGCAAACATCTGTTGTCCTTAACTTAGCC
Organism: Triturus cristatus; assembly: GCF_964204655.1. Classification (NCBI taxonomy): domain Eukaryota; kingdom Metazoa; phylum Chordata; class Amphibia; order Caudata; family Salamandridae; genus Triturus; species Triturus cristatus. Next base: position 673,195,228 of record NC_140581.1, on the reverse strand, counting down.
TATCCGATTACAGCAACCTTACAAACCTGACACGAGGTCTGGATCAACACGCATTGCATTAAAGCCAATAGATTTGGAATCTCATTACATTACCCCTCCACTTTATGATCCCACCATTAAAATGCGCCTGTATAACAAACACTAGGGCCACGACTTCTAACAGCACTTGCAGTGTCCTCAGCATCGCAGAAACATGACTCAAAGATAGCTCCGCTGCTATAGTTAACAACCTATTCCTATCGGCTTTCAAAGGCATTAACAAGATTGAGAAATGCAGCCCTGATTCCTGCAACAGATACTACTGTCCTTTCTTATTTATCCTCAAGTACGCGCTCACGAGATGCGATGATGATCATTCCTCATTGAAGCCCTCTATCAAATCTCAGGATAAACCACTATATTGCTTGAGGAAATTCTACAACCTGCTTTGCACTTGCAGAACTTGGCACTGAAAAATGATCGTAACAACCTCGGATGTGGGTAGGTAAACGAGACAATAAAACATCAGAAGCCCTGATGGGAAGCATGAAGTGATAGGTCAGATTGTCTCTGGCTCATCTCATGCAGCAGACCAAACACCCAACATACGGGGCTGATTACGATGTTGGTATCGGACCATAGGTCGGTGGTTCCGACCTCGCAATTTGGATGCGGAAGCATCCATTTCATTATGGCAGCTTGTATGGCGGGCGGAAAAGGCCTGCAGCACAAGCTGCCATAGTGAAATGGATGTTTGTAAACATCCCTGCACTGTGTGGCAGGCACCTCACGGTGCCTGTCACACGGTGCAGGGATGTTTAGGGGGCACCATAGGTCTAGCCCCATAGCAAAGGGCCAGGGGGTATGGGTACCCTGCTAGGGGCACCCAAAATCATTTCCATGTCGGAAAGGCCGACATAGAAAGGCTGTCAGAAAATGACATCATAATCTCAAAGGCAGAGCCGCCTTCATTAGGGGATTGTGGTGTCTTTCCGATGTACCGACAGGATCCTTGAGCCCGTCGGAAGCGCTGCGGATGGTCCCTTCGCCCGTTGTCTCCACAAGCTGCATCGTAATGCGGCAGGTGGACCACAAGGGCAGATGTCGGTGGGTCTGACACTGACGTGACGCCGGTGCCAGACCCATCGACATCGTAATCAGTCCAATAGTGTTTATGCACAACATTGCTACATCCCAACGTGTACGTCCAAATCCTACTTGAACAAAGGGCCTAAACATCTGCAAAAACTGACCTTCCAAAGCTGTTGCACGAGCAACCCCAAAGATGACACAGCCACAATCATTGGAACGGATAAAGCAAGGTGATCAGCCCGAGTGGCAGAAAGACCCAGACTTTTGTGCTCCTAGAAAATGAGCTGAAATAAACAATCTGCATCTCAAGAACCTCCGCAAACCAACTGTTCAGAGGTGCATTCAGCTGAAACTTTTCCCATGGTAGCAACTAAAATATGGCAGCTCGGGGACTCTCGTGACACCCATCAGGACTGAAAAGAACCTTCTGCATAGTTAGATTTTTGTTTGCCTGTGTAGTTGATTGCTTAGAAGTAGCCATAAGGTAAAGTGCAGTGCTGTATAAACCCCCCAAATAAACAATAAATAATCAAATATCCCACAATGCAAGGCGAGATTTGCAGGGTGATGGAAGGTGCCATTAACACTGTTAGTCACATGGGTGCATTAATGAAAAGTTTTCATAAATTGAAAGGGGCAGGTGCACGGTACAATACAGAAAGGCCCCAAGTCACCTTTCTCAGCTACCCTGCCCAAAAATATCAACACCTGCATTTTCATATTTTACCTTCAGTGTAATTCATAAGCAAAAAAAAATAGGCCAGAAAAAGCTGTGAGCTCTGAACCCGCCCCTGAAACTGAATTCTGCATAGTAGTAGAGAGTAGGGAGAGCATGCTTAGGTCATAACGGCCATATAGTCATTACAACCCATGATAAGAAGATTAAATACTGTCGCCAGCAAGATCTATTGTTGCTGACTTGCCTCGGAAGTGGGACAGGAGATGGGCACGCACAAGGCTTTTGGCGGATTTGAGCCTGTGAACGCGCACATGAACACGCACGTCCACACACGCGATGTGCACATCTCCTGTCCCCCTTCCGACCACATGCCAGCCCCGTTGGAGCGGTCCGCTGCAAGACGGGGCCGCTCAGAATGCCAAAAGGACACTTTGCCAAAAGGACACTGTGCCTCGATCAGGCACCAACAATGGCCCACACGGAGCCCCCAGCCCTTCTTCACTCACCGGGCTGCTCTTCTGGGGGGGCTCCTCCTCGCGGCTGCAGCACTTCTCTTGCGGGGCTTCCCTGCACTCCAGGGATCCCCGCGCTGCCGTGGGCAGCCTCGGCCACCGCAGTCTTCAACCGGGCCCCCTCCTAGGACTCTGGGCTTCTCTCCACTCCGGCCGCCACCGCGGGGCTCTCCCTTCAGCATGGGAGCCCCGCGTTAGCATGGCACGCCGGTTTCTCTTTTTGCCGGAGCAGGCCCCGCCCATGACCCCAGGCAAGGGCGCCTGACTTCCGGTTTATTAGCGTCCGGGACTGAAGACTAAAAGTTAACAAGCATTTGCAATGCCATAGGTCTCGCATTGACGCGAGTTTGAACTATTGACATTTGCAAATAATAATGCCTTTTATTTTTGTTTTCTTTTTAAAAACATAAATAAAAGGCATTGTTATTTACAATGTCAATAGCTCAAACTCGCGTCAATGCGAGACCTATTGCATTGCAAATGCTTTTTCTTTTAGCTAGCGTCCTCTGCAGTTATGTGAGGGGCACCTTGGAGATCACAAAGCTAGATTTCCATCGTCGTAATGACTACAGCAAGCAGCGCCAACATACATTTTGATACGCATACATTGTGTGCATTTCTGACAGACATTTTAAGTCGAGCTGGCGAATGAGTTTGGCTCTAACGAGAGCCACATTCACTCTCAGGAAGTTCAGTGAAAGAGCGCTCATTCGTCTACCACCTGCTGAGAATTGGACTAGTTTCGCTCAGTAAATGACTGGCAGGGATTCTGGGGCACCTTGCCTTGCTTCCGACCCAGATTCCTGGAATGCATAAGGATCTTACAAGGGCTTTTCAATGTTTCACATTACCTTTTCTAGCAAGTTTGAAAGCTGTCCTTCGTTTCGGATTAAAGCAGAATACGCTCCGTTTACTTGGACACGAAGGACCCTACGGACAGCAATCTACACAATTTCCAGCTGCATTTCGGAAAACCTGTTTAAGGTGAAAGCATATAAAACAAAAGGTAGAAGGGTGCAGTAGAGGAATGAACACGCGCCATATTTAAAGGCCCTCTGTCGCGCGCAAGTGCAGCAGTGCACATGCATGCCAGTGTGTTTATTTTCATGTCTTTGATCCTGTACGGCGCAACACTGCCTTTCAGCTAGGTTCGCGCTCATACTACATACAAAGGAACATACATGTAATACTGTATAGGATGCCTGAGACAGACTGAGGTTACCGTTTTATATGCAATCTACGCGCTTGGTTAAAGTTCTCCAATATGACAAAGTAGTTCCCAACCTAACAACCAGTAGCGGCTCACCCAGGTACGAGCGGTTGGCGGTGGGGTGGGGGCAAATGGAAGGTGGCGGAAGTCGACAGACGACGGGATAAGTAATATTAAATAAATAAACAAATAAAACCACTTACTTTGCGGCGGGCGTAAAGTAAGGGGTTTTATTAATTTATTAATTTATTTAATATTAAAGTATCCCCTCATCTGTTGACTTCCAGCACCTCCGCCCTGCCCTACCGCTCTTACCTGTGCGAGCCGCTACTGCTAACAACCAAAATAGAGCCAACATAGTATCAGAAGAGCAGACTTGTCAAACTTAAATCCACTTCTGTAGCAAACAATGACACTGCCACCAGCTCTGACAGCGCAAGTATGCAGATCCCTTAGAGGCGCTCCCTAACAAGGGCTTTGCTGTTGCTCTCCTATAACAATGTGTGTAAACGCTTTCTTTTTGTTATTTGCTTTTGTTATCATCACATGCACAGTGATTTGGTACCCAGTTTCGTTGCAAGGTCGGACTGGGACAGAAAATAGGCCCAGGCACCCAAACAAGTGGCCCCCATTAGTGAATCAGATAGCTAAAAAAGTGACTCACTTTCTGCAAATCGGGCAGTTTTGAACTTGTAAAGACATGCTGTGTAGGTGTTTTGCAAAGTATCGGAGACTGCATGCATTTGTGCTTGCTGCAGGTAATGTTTATGGTAATATCAGGGAAATCAACCGTAAAAAACCGGATCAACAGACCCATAAAATAAACCCACAATCAGCCTAAATAAGGCCCACATACTCCCTCATTAGATCAGGCCTTGTATCACTGCCAGATGGCCCTATAGGGCGGTCCGATCCTGTCTCATTGTGCTTTTTTTCAATGAAAAACATGTACAAAAGTACAGATGGTGTATTTTTGATTGCAGAGCATCGCTCTGCACGGTATGCATACCTCCTGATTATTATATAACATGTAGACCCTAACACTGCTCTCATGCTCCACCCCCAGAGCAGCCCCGGCTTATAGCCTATGTACCGTTCAGCATCAACACCTGAGCACTCAGTGGGGAGCACTGACTGTGCATCCAGTTGTCCAGGGCAAGCCAGACATAAAGATGCACCTATGCAGAGCTCACGCCACAGCGCTCCTTTTGGGAGCTTATTGATATCCTTTCAGGATGGACCAAGGGTGGAAGCAATTGCCAATAATGTCAGCTCGTTTTATGTGGTACTTGAAACCGCACTTCTGCCGTTTCTAAGTGCCGCATAATACAAGTGTCGCTATATTCAGTTTTACTCAATTAATCTGCCATAGAAGGATGGAAGGCTGATACAGCCTTTCCAGAATTGTATATTGTAACCCGCACATTGCTACAGATATCAGTGGCGAACAGTTAAATCCCTCAGCAATAATGCCTCAGTCACTTGTGATACTAGAACACCTTTGAACAAACTGCACCACATTTCTCATAAACCTAACTGGTCCCTTTTCTCTCACTTACCTCTCTAGCACTCACAGCTGTTGGGAAGAGATTGGCAAGCAGAGTAAACCCTGGCAGCTGGAAGAGGCATGAGCTTCAAGCAGGCATGTTACAAAGGAGACCTCTGCAGAACTCTGCATCAAGCACAAGGGGGACATTCAAGGTCTCACACTCACAGTAGTCGTGAGAATTTACCTCCGTGACGTTGTAGCTGATCTCCCCAAATGAAAAGTCTTTCGGGGCAGCCTCACCAACTGGACTTGTTGTGCTACATCAACCATAACTACTTTGCGTAATACTTCTTGAAGTTAATGACATTGAGACAAGCAGGATGCTGTCCAATGAGGAATGACTCCTGCCTACAGGAGCCATTTCAGCACCTCTAAGAGGTAATAAAAACCAGGCGGACTCATTTGTCTCTCGACACATTGTTTCCCCTGGCGAGATGAATGGGAATAGATTTCCATAGACAGTATGTACAGGAGGAGCGCGGGGAGTCTTGCTCCTTGCGGCTTTTCATAGGCACCCCTAGCACCAACTAATTCACCGGTTATCAAATTAGTACACTAAGTAATACTTTTCTACAGTTTACAATCGGTGATCACAGAATAATAAAATACAGATATGTGCCTCTCTGGAAGCTGGTAATATTTCAGTGCACAACAGGAAAGGACAGAACTACAACAAAGAGTGCACAAAACAGCTCCCTGTGCCTGTCTGAAATTGCTCTACAAATTCCTGCCACGGGTTTGAGTCCTCATTTAACTAACCTGGCCAAAAGGTATTTAAATTTAGGGACCCCCTAAAACCTCTGACTCCCTCAATCAGTCTCCATAAAACATTCCAAGGTCAGCCTTGATTACATATATACATTTTTGGGGAAAATTTGACAGAAATTTGTCAAATCCCGCCAAAATTATTAACAATCAAAAAAGGGCTTTTCTAGGAATACTGATCTAATTTTTAACTAAAGCGTCACTATTGCTAATTCTGTAGCATGCTTGCATGATGCTTTCAAACCATGTGTTTCTGCATTAAGGTTTGACCATGACAACAGACAACAGACCTACAGAACATTTTCTCTTTATTGCATAATGCCCCTCTACAGCTGTGCTGATGAACCCCAACTAGACTTAAAACATTGCAGCAGGATTAGAGGGGAGCACAGCCGTATAACAATCCTTTTTTACTTTGATCAGTGATTCTGTATGTTTCGGAATGATTGGTTGTAGCTTAATGGACACTCAATCAGGAATTATCTATGTATTGAGAAAGAGCTACTCCACAGTATAACAATATTATTGTTCATCTTCCAAATGTTATTCTGATATAAAATTAATAATTATAGTTCCCATACCCTATTTATAATATATATATATATATATATATATATATATATATATATATATATATATATATATATATATATATATATATATATATATATATATATGTGTGTGTGTGCTTCCAAAAAGTTCCATTTTGCTGGGGGCCCTGACCCTGCAGGGCGGGCTCTTGAAACAGGAATGGAAATCCTGTCAAAGTGAAACCTCACAGCCGAACAACATCAGAGCCCAACTCCGGTTAATGGCAAAAGCTGACATTTATTAAACGTCTGCGCTGCAGCATACATCATACTCATAGTCCTTACGCGTTTCAGCATGTCTCTGCCTTGATCACAGGTGAGTGTATTTATTAGCTCCAAGTGGTCATGTGCCCTTAGCCTGTACTGATGACTGCAGGCCCCAGAATGCACCTGGTGGGTATCCTTTTGTGTGCACTGGTCTTAATTTCTTAAAACTAAAATAGCGTAAATTATCCCCAATGTCACAATGTTCTATGGTTCCCAAACGGTGCAGTCCTACAATTCTTATTGCAAAGTGCCTCCAAATGCTGCAACGCTTCTTATCTTGTGCTGATGCCACGAAGTTGTAAGAGGAAAACATTCCTCCTCTCCCTTTCTCCCACAGATTCCAAATGGCAACGAAAATCATGTACTTGCTGGAATTGCGGAAAGCGGGTCATCCCCCTCAATTAGATGCTTCCAAAAAGTTCCATTTTGCTGGGGGCCCCGACCCTGCAGGGCGGGCTCTTGAAACAGGAGTGGAAATCCTGTCAAAGTGAAACCTCACAGCTGAACAACATCAGAGCCCAACTCCGGTTTATGGCAAAAGCTGACTTTTAATAAACGTCTGCGCTGCAGCATACATCACACTCATAGTCCTAACGTGTTTCAGCATGTCTCTGCCTTGATCACAGGTGAGTGTATTTATTAGCTCCAAGTGGTCATGTGCCCTTAGCCCGTACTGATGACTGCAGGCCCCAGAATGCACATATATATATATATATATATAGAGAGAGAGAGAGAGACAGTGTGTTATTATCTTGTTCTTAACTACTGTGGATAATAATATGATTAGTAATTTTTAGGGAAACTACTTGATGGAAAGTTCACCAATGATGTTGTAAATTCAGTTTATTTTTGTGAATGCTGTTTCAATCTATCGGTTTTATCAATTTAAAATAACTTTAAGGCAGCTAGTTTTGCTATTCTTGGAAATCTCGGGTCGGAATTGTTATTAGAATCTTCCCTAATTGAACTAAAAGCTGAGCACCCAACATCAAAAGAAATGGTAATATCCAAAGTCAATAAAGAGATTATTACTCTCGACCACTAATCTATATCTTCATCATGTTCTAATCCGCCCATCATATTACATGGTAAGACGATGTGCATGCTCAATGCAAAATAAGAAAATGATTGTTGGCTCAGACTTTAATCTTACAGTTATTTGCTAGACCTCTGTATTCTGACATGCTCAAAATGACAGAAAAGTACTGCAAAATGTTGTAATGTTTAAGATTAACTAATGTGTAGCAATTAGGTAATACAATGGAATTTATTATTACTTTTGCCCCCACTGTGTAAATCTTCTTTCGGGATTGATCTGATGTTGACAGATAAAAATTTGAGAAATCTCAGCAATCATCTAAAATACACAATAACATTATTCCAGACCATGAACATGTCGCATGTTCTAGGAATAATACAGACGACTACTAAACATATACTTATTTGGGCGATAAACCATTATATCCTATATAATAAAAACTTTGGAATCAAAGTAATGGTGAAGTTGCTAAATTTCTTTTAATAAAATATAGGAAGCATTCTTTCAGACCTTTCATAGTTTGAGGAAGTAGGAAAGTCTTTAAGGAATTTGTTTGCACCAGAGTTGGTAAAAAAGAGGAGAAAAACAGAGTGGATTTAGAAATTCTTGCGATGACGTGAAAACTAAAGCACAGAAAGGGCGCCCGAAAATGTTGGCAACAAATTGAAGCATGTAAATACAAGATGAATAATCACTTTTAAAAAGTGGGTTCACATTATCAAAATCCAAATAAATACCGAGCATGTGAAGAGAAGAGAAGAACAGCACAATATTGGCCAACAAATTGAAAAAACTTAAAAGAAGCACGCTAATTAATACCACAAAAGGCAATGTACATAAAGATAATTTAAATATTTACAAGTTCTTTCAGGATTTTCATGGTTCATTATGTCACAAGAAGGTAGCAGAGGTGGAAAAAATGAGTGAATAAAATGAATCCGTTTGTAGATATTTATCCATTCCATGACTCTCAGAAGTTATGAGGGAACTGCTTGGAAATAGAAATTCGAAAGTAGAATTAAAAAAATGCAGTATCAAAAATGCAATTGTTATTTCGCTGTCCTCAAGGACGTGTTTAAAAGCTTTTTAGAAGTGAAAAGTCTGAGGGGAATGTTCACAAGGATCTATCGCCGGTACTTTATCGCAGCCAATGTTGTGCTAAATTTATCGCCCCATTCACAAGCTGGTGTTAAAAGCCCACAGCACCAGTTTACCCGTGATAGCAGCCACAAAAAACTTCGCCACAAAAGACCCCCGTAACCATCGCTAATGAGATGCAGAGTAGGCGTTCCCGTGCCCAAAGCCGTGACAACACCACTCCACAACATTCAAAACGACCAGCCAGAACTGCGATAAGAACACAAAACAGGCGATAAGGCGTGTTAACAGCAGGAAATTAACACCTGCTCTGACCTGGTGCAAAGTCGGACCACAGCCTGCACCACAAAATGGAGCATAGCCCACAGCCAGATCGGAAGGGCAACAGATGCCATGGAGCCACTGGTCATGCAGCATGGACCCCTAAGAGGGCCACAACACCCACCGCCACCACCCCAGGACCCCAACCCCCACCCGGAACACCCCCCCGGACCACCACAGAAGCAGCATAGACAAAGACAGCGGACCCCCCCAGGAAACGCACCAGCCACACAGACCCAACATCTGACAATGTCATTGCCCACTACAGGCTCAAAAGGACAACCATCGTACGCATCCTGACCAACAACGCCCAACAGGCTGACGGCACTAACACAGCGGACAACCAACATCCCACCCCACACAAAGCTGCAGGCTGTGCTGCACCTGTTGGCCCCTGGTACCCCCCAACCAACACCTGCCACAATCGGAGGAGTCACACAGCCAGCCACATCCAAGTCCTTCACACCTGACCTGGACATCACCATCAGCCTGATACCCCAGCCCCTATACGTCCAACACAATGCGCAGGATCCTCTGGACACCAAGCAAGGACCATACACCATAGCTGGATGCACGCATGTGTTGGGGGCAATCCACAGCACACATGTCATACCTGTGCCCCCTGCTGACACAGCACACAATCGACGCAACAGAATGCACACGTCTCACATCAATGTGCAAGCAACAACCGAACACCGTGGAACCTCCACCAATCTCGCCTCCAAATACCCAGCCAGTGTGCACGATTCCTCCATCCTCCGACAGTCCATCAGCAACCAGCGTCCCCAGGATGGTACCAAGGGAAATGCACAGTCCCTTGGCAAGTTCTAAATGAATACCCCACTCACCTCAACTCCACAACCATACAACCACAACTCAGGCAATGCACACGTCACAAAATCAAAACAAACATGCTAAACACCATGCCCACCCACCAGACACGACAGAACAACTCACAATGGTAACCTGGGCAAGCCGTGAACATGAGCCATCAATGGCATGGCACCTCAGTCACACACTAGCCCAATGTGGGGAGAGGTGGCAACCAGGCATGTGTGAAGGAGGCGGGAAAACCATGACTGGGAAAGCACACAATGCCAAGAGTGGCAGAGATGTGCTGTACAGACCGCAGCATGCAGAACACACCCATATCCATGGCGACATACACCGCTGGTGTATGGAGTGTAGTGGACAGTGGACGCAACCATGTCACCCCAGCCAGCTGGGGAGTTTGTGGAAACGTTGCCTGTTACGCCCCAACCGGAAACGTGAGCGGAGTGGGATGGTCTGGCGTACACCAGGCCAGCATAGGGGTGTGAATAAAAAGCACGTAGCCCTGGGCGTGGTCCTCTTCCGGAAAGCCCAACGTCTCTGCCAGGCCGGCACCTCTCACCATGCCACGAGGCCGACGCCGTCCTCCTGAGTTGCCTGCGATCCTGTGCGCCTGCCGTTCCCCAGTCCGCTGGACCCCGAACCCATCAGGCCCGCCCCTGCGCAGCCAGGCCACACTGATCACCTTCCGACACCGGCGTGTGTCAAGGAGGGCCCACCACGTGCCTGCGCAAGCTGCACGCACGAGGCCCGCGACCTTGGCAGCCTCTCAGACCATCAGGGCCTCCACGACACAGGCCCGCTTTAGACTTTTCTCGTTGATGTACTCTACTGCCGCCTCCGGCCTACACTACGGTCAAGTAGGTCACACATTTGGAACTGAGTCTTGATTATACCATGGCAGTGAACATTATTTAAGGCAGATTTTATGTCACTATACTCCCTTCGATGTGGTGCCACCAAATCTGTGCATAGCATTACAACCACACATGTCTGTGGGCCTACGCGGACTACTGCCTCAGCCAACGCTGCGCAAGAGTAGGCCATAGAATTGGAACTGAACATCGATTATTCAAAGGCAGAAAACATATCATTGGACGCAAGGCGAGGCGTAAGTGGACGACGCATTGCAGTCCAGAGGGAATAGGATCATCGTCACGGAGGTGATCGAACACTACCGACAACTGCCCTGGTGTCATTAACTCTGTGCATCGCGAGCCAACAACAGGTGGGTGTGGGCCACTGCTCCGGCCTACACTGCTGTCCAGTAGGTCACAGAGTCTAGATTTAGCGATGGCGGAGTTCATATCAGTGTACCGGCATCATCGCAGACTGCATCCCCTCTCAGCACCGGTGCCACTAAGCCTGTTCCCCGACATTCAAGGACACTCTGGTTATACATTTGTGGCGTCTGAGTCTATGGACTAGGGGCTAGTTTTCATCCTCATGTAGCTGATACCGAATTTGTGGTGAAAACAAGGCTGGCGCTTTCCACTCCACCATTTGCTGCTTCCAGATAACATCAGACCTTCCGCATCACGCCCTGGAGGACACCTTTCTCTGTCCCCCGCAAGCCTCCGCCACATTCACCTTCAACATTGATGAGGACCCTCTCACTGCGCGTGGACCTACCTCAGTGCACCGGAAGTCACCGTCCCATGGCAGGTTGCCTGTGCCGGCCGCTGTGCATCCGGGGTCACTAAAACTGTGCTGGTCAGGTCCGGGACCCCTCCTTCTGAGATATTGGATGGCCTCTGAGGCGATGGCCTTAGGGTCATTGATGCCATGTGTCTGTGGCCCTGCGCTGTCCGCTGCCTCTGGCCTCATATGCGGTCCACCAGGGCTCACACACCAAATTGAATCCTGACTGGCCCGGACGTCGCATCACCGCAGGAGGCACACGCCACCACCGCCAGGACCAACTCCAACCGCCACCTGCCAGAGTCGAAACGATGGTCCTGACAGACTTACAGAGGGGCTCACAGCTGTCGTGGATGTCATCATCAGACTGATACCCTGCTAGGCACTCCAGGTGCCACTGACTCAGTGCACCGCAAGCCATCGTCAATTACTGATTGAGTTTTGTGCTGTGGAGAGGTTGTGCAGCGATGTCATCACAAGCAGTGTGAAGAACGGGGACGTTGATGAGGAAGATGATACAGGTGTAACACACCCCACTGCATCTGCATCAGGAATATCTCGAAGGGACACAATCCGAGACTTTTTTCTTCACATGGGCACGCTCAGCTGTAGTGCCCAGACCACAGTGCATTGCAACTCACAGACACTTCTGTTTGCTCATTGGGTGCCCTTTGGACTTGCTCAGGCTACCTCCATGATGCTCCGCAGTTGTCCCTGTGATGCTGGTGTTGTCTGTTTACGTATTCATTGTGTTAACTGTTCTATTTGTTGCCAGCACCAACAACTCCCTGAGGGCTGGCTTGCACCCACTCAGACACATCCAGCACAGGCGTCACTGTACATGTGGTCCTGCCAATAAAGGGGCCAGGCGCACGTGCCCGTAGCCAGTTCAACATCATGTCTGCGTGTGTCCCTGTGGTCTTGTTGTATGCATGGTGGCCCAGGGCCCCGCGACATTACCTCGTGCTGTGTACAGCGGATGCAGGCATGTCACCACAGGCATCGGGTTTGAGCTTAGACATGTAGCTTTGCCGTCACCCACCAAATTCGTAAGAGAAGTGGGCCGGCCGTCGTACGCAGGGCCAACGTGGGTGTGTGACTGATATGTGCGTGCCCCTAGGCGTGGTTGTGTACTGTGAATGTGCATCAGCATGTGTCCCTATGGCAGTGTGGGTCTCCTTTGTGGGGTGTAGGTGGTCCCTGAAGGGTAATAGACACCAACGTATGTGATCTAGTTCACCTTCCATGGGTTGGGACCCCACCCACACCTGTTGGGCCACCTCCTTTTGGCGTGCTGACACATGGCATTGGGGTGCCATGTGTGGGTGGGTGAAGTGTTGTGAGCCAGCTGTGCTTGCGGGTGCTTCCTGCTGCGTGGTCTGTTGCAGGCTCTGTGTTCTCCTCCAAGTAGCTTGGCTGCCCGGGTCCTGGTGGTGGGTTGCGTGGGATATCCATGGGCAGTTGTAGGCTGTCAGTGTCGAAGGTGTGGTGGTCCTCTCCGGCATCACAGATGTGTTGTCTTCTGTGCTCTGCTGGAGGTGTTCTGTGCCCCTCTGCAATGTGAAGGGGAGATGCATGTTGACATTGTGTTGACATGTATGTTGGCGCATTGTTCTGAGTTACATGTGGACTGTATGACAATGTACATTGTGACTGTTTGGGTGGTGCCGACTACTGCTGTGGGACAGTGTACATTTGGACTACATGACGGATGTGAGGTCGTACGAGTACATTTCCATTTTCGGGTTTCCTGCTCTGTCAGATGTAGTAGGCATGTTTCTGTACATGTGCAGAGCCAGTTGTGTCCTCTGTTCTGCAGTGTCGGCTTTGCGCATTGTACCAAGTTGTTGTCAATGTGGGTGTGCGGTTCTTGCTATGTGTGTGTGCTGCAGTGTGCCAAGGGGATGAGGGACATGATCCTGGGTGGTTGTGGGTGTGCAGTGTGCTCACCTCATTGTGCATGTGTGCCATTGTGCCCATCTCCCCCTTACCCCCAGTCCCTGGTCGTTACTCGCCCTGTTGATGTTGTGTCAGGTCCTCTCAAGCTGTGTCCGTACCCCCTACTCCTTGCACCGTCTCCACACTGATGACTGTGGCCTCGGTTTCCTCCAGGTCCTCTTGTGGTGCAGGACTGCCACCTCCTGTCGCCGTTGCAGCCTTCCTATTGGCAGCGGGTTTATGCCTGGTTTAGGTTGTCACATCATGCCAGCGCCTCTTGGCCTCATCGATTGGCCTCCTCGGCACTCCGACTGCATTCCAGGTGGTCTACTTGTGGGTCAGTAGCTGGTAGTGTTCTGTCACCTCCGTGACGCTGATCTGGTTTTGCTGCGAACTTAACCCCGTCTTCCTCTACCTCTTCTCCTCAGCCATCCCCGTCCCTGTTGTTCCTTGCTGGTGGTCTGTGGGAGTTGTGGGGTTCGCGTTGGCCTCTGCGCTGGGTCAGGGTGCATCCATGTTGATACGTGCTTTGGCTTGTTTCTGGTGTGTTGTTTCTGTTGTTTATATGGTGCATTTTCTCTCCAGACGCGTGGGATTTGCAAGCCTGTTGCTGTTTTTCGCTACTTTTTGTACCGTGATTGGCCTCATCGCATGATTTTTTGTGTTTCGCATTTTTGCTGTGTGGCGTTGATTTTTGGACGGCCATTTGACACGTTACCTGGTGACTATCGCATGCTACCGCGGCGTTGTGAATACTTGGTTGGGACGGTGTAATTTTCCGCCGATAGGCTGCGATTTTGAGAGCTGCGTTAAGCTACTCTTGCGGTAGTTGTCACACGTTCTTGTGAATATACCCCTAAATATTTAGCAGAAGTTTTTAATAAAACACATTTCTCAAAGCAAATGCAATTGTTTCACCTATTTCTATTTCTCCCTGAATTGGGAACACCATCCCTGACTTGCACCTGACCAGATCCAACTTGATGGTAAAAAAAGTTACAGCCTCGCTTGTTCTGTCATCTCTCAGCATCAGACACACAGGCACCTGAAAATAGACCACTTCTGAGATCACACTCCTGCAGGTGCATAGTTTCCACTGGTGAAGAGGTGCAGTAGCACTAGGGCCAAGAGGCCTAAGGGGCCAAGTGAACCTAGATTATTGCTGTATTTCACACTTCGAATAGTAGCCACGGGGGTCAATTTCCTTCCTTGCACTAGAGCCCATGACACACTGGCTACGCCACTGCACTCATGAATTTTATAAACCCTCTTTCGAAGGACCCCAATGGAAGACCTAATGTGACATACAAAACTCCTTTCTTATCCATTGTTATATCTTATGTTTTAAACTAAAGCCTACATTGCCCTTTAATAACCAATCACTCGCTCTAAAGGTATAATATCTAGCACACACTCACTCTGTGAATGCTGAGTATGAGTTTCTCATATAATTGCATTGCATGGCAGCATTTCTATGGCTCTCGTTGGGTGTGGAATGTCCTCTGTGGGAGATGATGTTGAGGTGCCTGAAGTTCAGGGAGACGGCCCATGGTGGTGCAGTGTCTTTTACTGTGCTTCAGCGTAAAGTGTTGCAGAAAGTGTGGACATAGACACAGTCGTGCTAGTAGGTATTGCTATAATTTGCTGAGTGTCTATATTATTGTCTACAATATATTTGCCAACCACTCACTTCCGTCTCTCATAGGGGCATATCAACAAGGCGAGGCGATAGAATTATCGCCGCTTTTGCGGCCGTTTTTGGCCGAAAAGCGGCGATAATTTTATCGCCTAATTAGCAAGCTCACGCAAACGCGTGAAAACTTGCGTTAGCGCAGGAATTCCTAACACCCAGCTTTGCATCTCCAAGGAGATACAAAGTGGGCGTTCCTGACCTGACATGACAGGAGAAATGTCGCTAAGCGACATTTCTCCTATCATCAAGCCCCACGCTATGAAGCATAGCGGCAAGAAAAGTAGTGATAACCCCTGTTATCGCTACTTTCCTTACGCCTGCTTCAGGACTGACTTAGCCATGATATCCTATGGAAGGTGGATATCATGGTTAAGTTTGTGTGGCCCTAGCAACAAGCTAACACCACATTACGTGAGATTATCGCTGGGTTTCCAGCGATAATCTCACGTTAGGCAGTTAGCGCTAGGATTTTTATCGCTTTTGAGATAAGTGTTGCTAATAGCACGCTATCTCAGCGATAAAAATCCACGCTAGCCGGTGATAATTATCCTAGCGCTAAGTTCGCTTAGCGATAATTATCGCCGGTTGTTGCTGATATGCCCCATAGTTCTTATTGCATTGTATCTATGCAGCGCCCCAAGCTCTTTGGGCCTGGTCTGTGTTAAACACAATTCTAAATAAATAAAAAAGCAACGGAGATCATTCACCAGCAGCAGTCTAGGTTAATAGCAGGCTGAATGGCTTCAGTAGTACCAGGCAGATCACTTAGATTCTTCATTATGTAAATACCGAGGGAGAACTACACTTGTGATCAGCACTAGGTTTGAAGCTTTTGATAATGGCAATTGTGTTTGCTTAGTGGAAGGCATAGTGAGACACATTTTCGTCAAAGCTTTTGTAAGAGAATCAAAGCTTTGTACACAGGGTCTTCAGGTGAGATGACCATAAATGGGTCGTTATCAGGAGAACTATGGTCAGTGAGTGGTACTAAGCATGGGTGCACATGGTCCCCTCCTTAATTATTTTTGGTGCTAGTACCACTAGCTGTATATATATACTTTAATAATGGTACATGTGATATTAAGAACGGAGTAGGTGTCTAATAGTGTCTTTGAGTTGTAGATTAAATATTGTTCATGTTATCATCCTCAGGTAATTCCACTACAGTTCTTTTAAGATTTTGAGATTTCAGGGTACAAAGTTAAGTGGACCATGTCTCTATTTAGGACAATTTCAAGGTGTGAAAATAAATTATGACATAAGGAACTCCAAACAGTTTACCTATCTGGGAATGCTAATAGTTTGTGATCGCTATAATATTCTGGGGCATATTAGCAAGACCGGCGATACAATTATCGCCGTTTTAGCGGCAGGAAACTGCCGCTAAAACGGCGATAAGGGGCTTGCTAATATGCCCTTGAGAATTCCAATAGAAGCCCAGGTAAGATGTCCTGCACATCTAATCTGGGCTTCTGATGGAATTCTATAACGCATATTATCAAGCCCATTATCGCCGTTTTAGCGGCAGTTTCCTGCCGCTAAAACGGCGATAATTGTATCGCCGGCCTTGCTAATATGCCCCTCTGTCTTTTATGCTTGTATAAAGTCTATTTTCGATTACGTTTTAACTTGGCAAGAATTTAACTTGGGTATTTAAGATAGGCATTACACAGTAAAAATATTTGCACTGCCTAGGAATTGTATACCTTTCAGAAGGAATGTATGTTGTTTCCTAACTGAACCCCTATTAAAAGCCTAGACAAAATTAATATCCTTTTCAAGTAAGGATGGTTAGTATTTTCAGGCCTGAAAAAGTATTCTATCATGTAATGTGTTCTTTGTGTAGCGCACATTCACCAATTGTTTGATCTGTTGGTGCTAAGGTGCAGAGCCACTCTGCGGTTGCAGGTTTGCCCGTGAGATGGGGACTCTATATATGGATGCTTGCTCAAAGAGCAGAAGTGGTGCGGAAGGAGTGTAAGGTTTTGCCTACAGATAGGTCCATCCGAGAGGTGAGTGCTGCGGCTTGCAATAAACAACCTGTGTGTACATGATATATGTTGAGTGTGGGAGGTAACACCGAAGTGGTGCAGGTACGCTGACCCTCTGATTAACCTATGATTAACTCGAGGCAGCTGTGGAAGCATCATCTGTCAATATCAGGCATTTAATTTGCTGCAGGAAATATTTCAGATGCATTCATCACCAACGTGAAAGAACAGGTGACACTTGTTTGTCCTTCACTTTGTTGGTTGACAGACTTGGATCTAGAATGTTTTGAAGGTATTGACTGACCCATCAGTTGACAGGTCTAGGTGAGCAGAGAGGCAACGGTTTAAGTGTGTTGGTCTCACAGCTGTTGTCTAGCAACTCACACACTCCGCATGTAGGGTGCATGTTTTAATACACACCAGAGAAACTGGGCAAATGAGCTGGGTATGGTGTGGCATCACAATTTCATTGTCAGAATGTTGAATACATCAAAATTGTGTCCTAAATGTCACTTACATAAACATAGGCCCATAGGACCTACTGATTAAATATCTACACCCAATAGGATATGTTTTTGAACAATATATAGGACACAGTATTTGAGTCAGACTATATAGCTCTATGCAATATTCTGACTACCTTGGTTTGATTCACTCAAACCACTGTTAGATTAAAAAGATGTAAACCTTAGTTAAAATAAGTACTGGAAAGTATCCAACAAATATTCAGTGTTGTCACCATAAACGATGACAAACAAGCACTTATTGGTGCTGTCAGAACCCCAGACTGATGTGATCCCCATGGCTGAAGATTGCAGTAAGCTGACAAAATGAGAGGAGGAAATGATTGCAAGTTAATATCTACCGGCTTCCGCTTATATATAACTGACAATGAACATAATACTAATTCATTAGAGCTGGAACACAGTGAAACAGTGATCAAAATGATGGGTTACTGACTATAGGTACTCTGCACATAGTGAGATTACATAGCTTCCTTCAGTAACACAAAAATGAATCATATTCATTTATTAATTATATATATATATATCTATGCTCCAAGAAACGCTCCTGCTGGATTGCTCGACCCAAGGGAGGTGGCGCACACGCCGGCGGAGCACGCCGGCTCGTAAATATTTCCCCAAAAGTCCAATACTGCGCTCTCAGTCACCAGTAAAATCCAAGATCCAAAGTGATATCCAAAGAGGTGTTTATTCCTCACAACAACGCGTTTCAACTCTATGCAGAGTCTTGATCACGTAAGGACAAACAATAGGTGAGCAACAGATAAAGTCTTCCGGGAGCGGTAAACAGTGACAAAGGACAATCCTGTTGGCACAAGTCAGTACAGTGGCAGACATTTTGCAATGGGAATACAAACGTAAATCGTAACACTGTGGCAGACATATTAGCAGTGGAAATATAAACGTAATTCATAAAGAGTTGTACATGAAAATATGTAAATGATTGATAATTGCTAAAAGAGCACAAATGACTCTGCGGGATCAACATATGAAACAGGTAATCTGGATACAATCTATGAACCGCATACACCACATGGACCGCATAACTTAACTAGGAGGTGCGGCAAGTGCCGCTGGTCACTAGGCAAGACCGAGAAATGTGGTGGAGTTGCTAGTGAAGTGCATACGTGCTAGGAAATATTGAGACGCATGCCAAGGTGAAGAGCAGCTTATCGTCTATACTGCTAAACTGGTCGTGTGAGTGAAAATATCACTGTCTTATGTTGGCTAGTGCCACAAGAATCAAATAAATCAGATAAATCAGATAGATCAGATAAATCAAATCAATCAATCAAACAAATACAACAGAGCTATGCAGGGCAAGTGCCCATGTGCGGCTAGTGCAGAAAGAGTCCTGAGTGAACACGGGAGTAGGGAATAGATCGACGATCACTGTACCAGAACCCCAGAGGCTTCATCCAAATGCCGTGAGAGAGGGGGGGGGAAAGGGTAGGAAGCCCGTGAGTGTGCACGTGATTGTGATGAGCTCCTTCCTTCCCTCCTAGAATAAAACAGAGAATAAACAATGTTATCATCTAAAATACGAACACAACAAAACATAGACGATGTTGTTATTCTACCCTAGTTAATTACAGACAAGGAGGAGGGGGAATGTACACAAGATTGGCCTACAGTATGTTCTGCTGAGTAAAGAGGGCAATGAACCAACACACAGCCAAAACAAAAGCGAAAAAGAGATAAGCATAAGTATGTAAAATGTCCATTCATCTTGATTCTTATTGTGAGACAAGTTACAATGCAAGTTGTAATGCAAAGAGCTACAAATTACCACAGATTATTTAAGGTGTACTGCCATCTCCTCATCCTGGTTCAAACCCCCGGGGTGTTTTGTCTGGAAATCTACAATGTATTTTGATTCCCTTTGTCGTAGTTTGAGTACTCTATCACCCCCCCTCGGGTTATTGGAAATCTGTTCCAGGATAAAAAATCTCAGGAGGTCAGGATTGGAGAAATGTTTCTCGTTCCAGTGTCGAGCCACCGCATATTTGGCATCAGAGTGTACGATGGCCCGGTAGTGTTCTAACACCCGTTTCTTCGCCATCAATGTGGTGCTCCCAATGTACCATAATTCGCAGGGGCATACAATCGCATAAATGACAAATGTCGAGCTGCAGGTAAGGAATTGTGTTATCTCTTTATGTATGCCATTGCAACTGATCTTTTTGCAGTGAAAGCTCCTCTTACAAGCCTTGCAGTGGCCGCAGGGAAAGAATCCCTGCAACCCATGTTCCTGTCTTTGAGGGTACCTGGTGACATCATTGTGCAGTAGCATGTCCCTAAGGTTCCTCCCCTTCCTGTATGTGACACTGGGTCTCCTGGGAATGAGATCACCAATAGTGGTGTCTGATCTAGGATATCCCAGTTTTTGCTCAGGATACCTTGTATCCTGCGTGAATCTGCACTGTATGTCAAAATGATTCTGGTCTCAGTGTCGTCATCATTGGGGATGGTGTTGGAGAGGGTGGTGGCCCTGTCTACTGCGTCTGCTCTGTTTTTGGCTTTGCTCAGTACCCAATTGGGAAAGCCTCTATTCTTGAAGCGTTCCAGCATCCTGGTACTCTCTTGCTGATAGGAAACTTCAGTGTTGCAATTCCTTCTTGCTCTGAGCAGCTCCCCATAGGGGATACTCCACTTGAGAGTATCCGGGTGGCTACTCAGAGCATGCAGGATGCTGTTGCCTGCCGTCGCTTTTCTGTAGAGGGATGTGAGTATGGAGTTGCCCACGATGTCAAGCTTGACATCGAGGTACTCAGCCGAGTTCTTACTGATGTTGCCAGTGAGGACGATATTGTAGTCATTGGTGTTGAGTAGGTCAATGAATTCACGGGCTTCGTTCTCCGTGCCTTTCCAGACCAGAAAGAGATCATCAATGTATCTAAGCCACAAGATGGTATGGCCTAGATACTTGACAAGATTCGGGTTCTTGCATACCTCTTCTTCCCATTTGCCCATGAAAAGATTCGCTAGACTCGGCGCAAAGCAAGAACCCATCGCGGTACCCGTAGTTTGTCTATACAGGGTACCGTCGAAGAGAAAGATGTTATTGGACAGACAAAATCTGATCATGTTGAGAATCATCTTATTATGCTCCCTGTAGTGTACGCTTCAAGAATAGAGGCTATCCCAATTGGGTACTGAGCAAAGCCAAAAACAGAGCAGACGCAGTAGACAGGGCCACCACCCTCTCCAACACCATCCCCAATGATGACGACACTGAGACCAGAATCATTTTGACATACAGTGCAGATTCACGCAGGATACAAGGTATCCTGAGCAAAAACTGGGATATCCTTAGATCAGACACCACTATTGGTGATCTCATTCCCAGGAGACCCGGTGTCACATACAGGAAGGGGAGGAACCTTAGGGACATGCTACTGCACAATGATGTCACCAGGTACCCTCAAAGACAGGAACATGGGTTGCAGGGATTCTTTCCCTGCGGCCACTGCAAGGCTTGTAAGAGGAGCTTTCACTGCAAAAAGATCAGTTGCAATGGCATACATAAAGAGATAACACAATTCCTTACCTGCAGCTCGACATTTGTCATTTATGCGATTGTATGCCCCTGCGAATTATGGTACATTGGGAGCACCACATTGATGGCGAAGAAACGGGTGTTAGAACACTACCGGGCCATCGTACACTCTGATGCCAAATATGCGGTGGCTCGACACTGGAACGAGAAACATTTCTCCAATCCTGACCTCCTGAGATTTTTTATCCTGGAACAGATTTCCAATAACCCGAGGGGGGGTGATAGAGTACTCAAACTACGACAAAGGGAATCAAAATACATTGTAGATTTCCAGACAAAACACCCCGGGGGTTTGAACCAGGATGAGGAGATGGCAGTACACCTTAAATAATCTGTGGTAATTTGTAGCTCTTTGCATTACAACTTGCATTGTAACTTGTCTCACGATAAGAATCAAGATGAATGGACATTTTACATACTTATGCTTATCTCTTTTTCGCTTTTGTTTTGGCTGTGTGTTGGTTCATTGCCCTCTTTACTCAGCAGAACATACTGTAGGCCAATCTTGTGTAGATTCCCCCTCCTCCTTGTCTGTAATTAACTAGGGTAGAATAACAACATCGTCTATGTTTTGTTGTGTTCGTATTTTAGATGATAACATTGTTTATTCTCTGTTTTATTCTAGGAGGGAAGGAAGGAGCTCATCACAATCACGTGCACACTCACGGGCTTCCTACCCTTTCCCCCCCCCTCTCTCACGGCATTTGGATGAAGCCTCTGGGGTTCTGGTACAGTGATCGTCGATCTATTCCCTACTCCCGTGTTCACTCAGGACTCTTTCTGCACTAGCCGCACATGGGCACTTGCCCTGCATAGCTCTGTTGTATTTGTTTGATTGATTGATTTGATTTATCTGATCTATCTGATTTATCTGATTTATTTGATTCTTGTGGCACTAGCCAACATAAGACAGTGATATTTTCACTCACACGACCAGTTTAGCAGTATAGACGATAAGCTGCTCTTCACCTTGGCATGCGTCTCAATATTTCCTAGCACGTATGCACTTCACTAGCAACTCCACCACATTTCACGGTCTTGCCTAGTGACCAGCGGCACTTGCCGTACCTCCTAGTTAAGTTATGCGGTCCATGTGGTGTATGCGGTTCATAGATTGTATCCAGATTACCTGTTTCATATGTTGATCCCGCAGAGTCATTCGTGCTCTTTTAGCAATTATCAATCATTTACATATTTTCATGTACAACTCTTTATGAATTACGTTTATATTTCCACTGCTAATATGTCTGCCACAGTGTTACGATTTACGTTTGTATTCCCATTGCAAAATGTCTGCCACTGTACTGACTTGTGCCAACAGGATTGTCCTTTGTCACTGTTTACCGCTCCCGGAAGACTTTATCTGTTGCTCACCTATTGTTTGTCCTTACGTGATCAAGACTCTGCATAGAGGTGAAACGCGTTGTTGTGAGGAATAAACACCTCTTTGGATATCACTTTGGATCTTGGATTTTACTGGTGACTGAGAGCGCAGTATTGGACTTTTGGGGAAATATATATATCTATATATATATATATATATATATATGTATATATATATATATATATATATATATATATATAATCAGTAAAATAATGTGATTCATTTTTGCTTTGTGAATGTCACTAATATGAATGAATATATCTGAATGAATATATATATATATTTTTGTGCAATATTTTGAGATTATATAGCTTCCATCAGCAACGCAAAAATGAATCACATTATTTTATTGATTATTTATATATATATATATATACATATATATATATAATCAATAAAATAATGTGATTCATTTTTGCTTTGTAAATGTGACGTAATATGAATAAAGATTGCCTTCAAACCCAAAGAGTGTCTTGCACAAGTTTCAAAGAGTGTAACATCTATAAATAGAATTGAATTCAGTAATTAAATACAACTTTTAATAAATGTAGCAAAAAGTGACGTCAAAGGTTTTCTGAAAATAAGCAAGCCAGGACAGCACAAATCTTCTGCCAGTAGCATTCAACCCTCCTGGTGGATACCCGGAACCAAAAGTAAGGTCCATTATTGGAGATAAACCACCTTGCACCAAGAGCGTAATCAAGCATATTTTTTATTGGACAGCTTTAACCTTTATATACTAGGTCTATCTTACATTCAGACATTATTAAGAAAAGTATTTCTTTACTGTACAAGTTTGATAAAGCTTTCTAATTTCCCTTGCCAACTGCTAGTCTTGCACATGCGGGTACATTCTTGCAGCAATGGGCTTTGGCGATGGAACCCTTTACCTGATAAACTTCAGTATTAGTTCACTTTCCACAATTAAAACCTGGTTGAAATCCCTCTTAGATCTCAGTCTGTTAGAATCCATGCCAAGGCTTTCATCTTGTTAGTTTTTGATAGCACCTAGAAACATCTTATTTCAATAGCGTTATTATCATCATCACCATAATCAATAGTATGGGAAGATTGAAAAAGACCTTGAAACAGGAAATCACTTTATAACTTGCTTATTTATAATATACACATTTGCTAAATTATACAGTCAGAACTTAGGGTGCCAGTCGGGTTGCGTAAAAGACAGGTTAGGTAACTCTGGGTATACTTCCCTATCTGAAAGTCAAGGGCTGCTATGTCTCACAGAGCACACGTTCACACCTACAGCAACAAGGTCACTCTAACCTCAAATGTCTGCTAAACTGTCGGAACTTTAGTCTTAGCATTAGTTCAGCAGCCCATATACATGTCAAGCTAGAAAAGTGACAAGCCTTTTGCCCTTTTCCAGCAAAGTGTACAATCACAAGACTGGTTTGTGTCGCAGCCGCACTGAGCGAAAGAACGGCAGAGGTCACTTACTGATCCAGGCACATACTGTAGCTTTGCATTTGTATACATTCATTTCATTTTGATAACTTTATTTCGGTCGGAGACCATAAAAGCACAGAATAAATAACAAGAAAATTACACATTTCATTTAAAACAATAAATAGTGTCAAGTTAATACAATGGTTAAAAGGCGTATTAAACTAATGTTATCAAAAGATTCATTTGTTAAGAGACAGAAGTGTTTAAAGAAAACATTTCCTTCTGCGCCAGAACCCATATAAAAAACGAGACATAGCAAAAACAATTGGGGGGTGAGTATCATATCTTAAGACCCTGCATGCGAGCATGCAGTGTCTAAACCCTAAGTTTTTGCAAATGGGAATGAGCCACTTTTTCCTTATTAAGTGGTATGCAGGGCAGAAAAACAAAACATGACATATATCTTCACTGCTATGATTACATGCCGGGCACACTGCGTTTTCCGATCTTGTCCATTTGCAAGTAAATGCTCTGAGTGGTAAGGTGCCGTACCTCAACTGCAAATAGAGTTTCCTAGCAAGGGACGGATGAATTACATCAAGAAAGGCCTCTGCTCTTGTTTCTAGTTTTACTAGGAGAAACTCATTAGTGAGTTTCCCCAAAGAGCTTGAACCATGCAAGGTTGCTAATCTCAACTCCCTTATGTGGCCTCTTAGATCAGGTTTAGAAATCCGTGTGCAGGCTACCTCCGGTAGTTCCCAGAGATCGGTCCTGCCAATCTTTATGCTGAAAGCCTTGATATGGGATAGCCATGGAATGTTCTTGCTTTTAATTAATGGCCAGACCTCCAGGAATTCTTCTCTGAAAGGTGCCAGTTCATGCACCGTCCAGAGCCTTTTCCAATAAAGTAAGGGTCGGAGAGTTGCCAGATCTTCAATTGGTTCTAGCCCCAGGTCGAGGCGTAGGGGAATGAGCGGTGTACTTACAGGAAGGCCAATGATTCTTCTCATAAAGCCCTGCTCAGCCAGGGTTAATTTGGCAATGTTTTTATGGCCCCATAACTCCGCCCCATACAATGAAGCTGTTCTAGCTTGCAATCGGTATATTTCAGCTACTGGAGCGGCTGGTTTGTATACCGTGGTTTGCTGGACTTTGCAAAGGCCCCCTGCTATTTGAGACAGTCTCAGCCATGATTTAGCGATTTGAGGTCCCCAATCAAAGTTCTCGGTCAACGTAATTCCAAGGTAGACAAAAGTCCTGACTCTCTCAAGGGGGGAGCCATTTAGGGTAGGATTTGGTCGAGTCTGTTTGGGAGGATTAAAGATCATAAATTTAGTCTTTTCTAGATTTATCTCCAAGCCTCTGGAAGTACAGAATACCAGGAAACCATCCAAGATGCGCTGGATGCCCGATGATGTTTTAGATATCAACAAAGTATCATCGGCAAACATCAGAGCGGGCACTCTACCAGTAGCCAATCTTGGGGCATCATTATTAGGGACATCAGCCAAGTGAGTAACAAGACCATTAATGTATAGGCTGAACAATGTTGGGGCCAGAACGCATCCTTGGCGCACTCCCTTCCTTACGGGAAAACGTGAGGATAGATCGCCATGTCTCCCGCATCTAACCTGGGCATAATTACCACTGTGAAATCTAGTCAGGATATCCAACAGGTAGGGTGGGAGACCCATTTCTGCCAGGACTTCCCATAGTTTTTTCCTTGGGACTAGATCAAAGGCGGCTCGCAGGTCCACAAAGATGAGGTAGAGACTGCCACCCTCTACTCTCACACTTTTCCAATATAGAACCTGGAGCCGGAAGATCTGGTCAATGGTGGAAATCCCAGATCTGAACCCTGCCTGTAATGTAGTCAAGATGCTGTTATCGTCCACCCATTCCTGTATTCTATCTAGGATTATCCTGCCCATTAATTTCTGGGTGGTGTCAATAAGGCTAATTGGTCTATAATTAGCCGGCTTCAATGGGCAGCCTTTTTTAAATATGGGAACTATCTCCGCGCCCAACCAAGTGTCTGGTAAAACAGCCCCCGCCAAAATGGAATTGAATAGTACAACCAGATACGGGGCCCAGATTTTTGGTTGGGAGCGGAATAAGTCCGGTGGCAATTTATCCAGGCCAGGTGCTTTGTTAGGAAGGAGCTTATTTATTGCGATTTCAACTTCTTTGAGAGTGATAGCCACAGGAAGTTCTGTCACAGGAGTAGGTGCACCCAACAAAGATGGTTGAGACTGGCAACCATATGAAGGTGTTAAGATAAAAGGGCGTGGATGGATCTCAGCATTAGATATGCTAGAATCAATTCCTCTGACCGAGCTAGACTCGAGGGACATGTCTGTAGCAGAAAGGTCCTCCGAATCCCCATACAGTTCCCCAAAATGGGATTCCCAGATTTGTGGTGCTATGTTAGCAACAAGGGATGGTACTACCCCATTCCCATCAGAGCTAACAATGGCCCAAAATGCCTTAGGATCTCTACATACAAGTGCTAATCTTAGATCCTCCCATCTTTGCTCCTCCCAATCCATCTTCTCCCTGGCGATAATCTTCTTATAGCCTAGGCGAAGTTTCTTTATGTTGGTCCTGTCGTTACCTTTAATTGCCGCGAGCAAGTCCTTTTTTGCTTTTCTACAAGGTTCCTTATACCAGGGGTGTGATCTAAGCTGGTGGTGTTTGTTTCCCACTGGATTAAATAGGCCCCGCAGATTATTAACTAAGTGAGTATGAATCTTAGTTGGATCACTCATATTGTCTATGCCTACATCCCCCATTGCGGAAAGAGATGGTAGAGCTGTCTGATATACTTGCGCAAGTTTAGCAGGGGATTTCAAAAAGTAGGGCCATTTTATTCTCCTCCTGTTATTGGAAAGGAGTATCGGGAGTATAGGGCTATTTGAGTTGGGGGGAGAGTTAGTTAGACCAAAACTACCCGGTTTCAGAGTCAGAACAAGGGCGTTGTGGTCGCTATCTTGCCTGGGATGGATTTCAAACTCTAATAAATTGCCCCAATGTCTTGCTTCCATTAGTATATAATCGATATTGGATTTTTGGCCCAGTCTGTTGAACGTGGGATGGCCTGGGCAATCGGGTTCCAATCTCCCATTACAGGCCCTTAGGGATAGTGCAAGAGTTAGGGATTTGATTTGAAGGACGAGTGGAGTCCAGGCTCTGACAGGGGACATCTGTGGTTCACGTATATGCCAGAACTGATCTTCTTCGTCTAGCTCGCCCATATTAGGAGACTCAAGGGGTTCAAATTGGCAGTTAAGGTCACCTCCTATTATTAATTGTGGTGGAGGGTCTAGAGACAATATAAAATGCCCCGAGAGGGCCGGCCAAACAGCCCTGTGCACTTAGGAGTAGGCAAAACACTCCTCCCCACTCCTCTGTCGTTGGAGAAGCCCCACCCCAAATGCAAAGCTGTAGCAGAAGGAAGCATAAAATGATAATAATGCAAGTTATTATCATTTTATGTTTCCTTTACTTCACTGCTGTGAAGCAGTGGGGCGACGCTCCTACGCCTTAACGGAGAAGCCGCCACTGTGTTTGGTGTGTCCTTTGAGTTTCTACACAAAGGACTCATTCCCGTAATTAAAAAGCCAAATGCCTTGGTTTTACTTTTCACAAACACAGATGGATTTGCAGATCATGTGGGTCAATAAAGCCTGCATTACATCATAACTTATCTGGAGAATATGTCCAAGACTTTGCTAATATCAGGTTAAGCTACACTTCTTCCGTAGGAGCTTGAAGCTCCTTAGATGACTGAAATCAGAGAATCCAATAAGTTATGCTCTTGCTAGTCCCCTTGAAGTATTTTCTACATATAAAGTAATTTATTTACCTGTTTATTGTGCATGAGAGGTTTGGTAATACACCTCTCCCCATTTCCCCATAGGGGCTAAGATAAAAAGGAGGTGACCCCGCTATCCCTCCTGGACAAAGGGTAGTAAGAAAGAAGCACCTGGGCCTGATTCATGGTTGACAGCCATCTTGAGGGATACAGTCTGTAAGTTCAAAAAAATATGGGCACCGTACCTAACGTATGTCAAATGAAATAGAGACCAGACACAGCCATTTCCCTTCATTCAGCAGGCTGGAAGTGAGGCGCTGGGTGGTGGAGCCAATCAGGAAGCAGAAGACTGTATGAACTGACTGGTATTGTTATTTTAGAATCATGCTTGGTTGTATCACTCGTCCCAGTGTGTATGCTCAGGTGTATCTGGACATGCTCTTTTGATATTTTACTGTGACCAGTTCATGGTTTCAAATGTCTAAGTAAAGTTGGTAAAAAAAAAAAAAAGGGTGGGCAATAAATCAGCAGCCATAAATTATTTCTGCGCTGGTGCAGGCTAAAGATTATTCTCTATTCACAAACATGCCCTGGACAGTGTCTGGAAATCTGCACAAATCACAGCTTTCCGGGAATGCATGTGACGTTTGTAACATTTCTATTTTCCCAATTCAGAACATTTGAGTATGTTACAGTTTTGAAAAGAGTAAAGTCAGACGTTTGCGGAACCGCATATTCTTTCATCTTCTGTTTTTTTTCTCTACAGGAAAAAAAATTTCCCCATGGAGAAACCGCTTCTCCATAAACTCAGCCAAGTTTCAGGCTGTTTTCATCTAGTTCATGTCTTGAAAGTGGATTTACTCCAAGTGCTTGCAGGAGCAAATTTCCAATAATTTCAATAAAAGCTAAGAGGATTATTTGAATGGTCATAATGTTCATAAATGTACAAGACAGACCACGCCTTGATCTTCCCATTTCACACCTTTGGTGTTGGTCTTAACCCTTTGTAATAGTATACAGCCGTGGAGTACAACTACACAGGAGCAAATGGAATTGTGCCTGCTAGGTCACCTTTTGTGAATGAGTAGCAGCTGTTAATCCTGCCATTTGCACTTGTGAAAATTATTTACAGCTGCAAATGTCTTACTAGGCCCCAGAATCATCCTGGCAGAGGGCAGCAAGGGCAGCTGCCAGACAGTGGAGAGCAGGGAATCATCACCTCCAGCCCTTGTGGGCAGAGGACAGTAAATAAGAAAAACGTCCAGCTGTCCAAGATTGAGGATAATACATTCTGAGCAGAACTGGGAGCACAGACAAAGGCTCGACACAACAAAAAGCAACGAGGTGGCAACTCTGTCCATGATGTAACAGTCCAATAATCGCTGACTCACATCTGATCATTGTGTCTTACAAATAAGGAATGCTAAATCCAAGTAATAGCAAATGAACAAAAATCCGAATACACATAACATCGTGAATCTACTGATTCACAGTACAGCTGACATCAAACAAGCACTGAGTGAAACAGACGCAATCACATATGTAAAGGAATATCACTGTACTTTATGGGACCTGCTACTGCTGGTTTACATCCTCTTCAGCGTCCAATGAAACTTCGTCACAGTCTGTATCAGCAGGGGCATCAATACAGCGCAAAGGATGTGTGTACGTAACCGAAAGACCATTAACATACATTCGATCTAATAAAATACAAGGTAAACATGTTGCGTTGTCATATACAAGAAAATGTGCACACATGTATTATTGCTGGCGGCGGCGCCTCCACTAAGGCGGAGGAGCGTCGCACCACTGCTCTCTGAGTAGTGTAAAAAAGGAAAAATAAAATGACAATAACACAATGTTACTATCATTTTATTTTTAGTTCGGGCTATGGGGCAAGGTTAGAGTGGGGCGGGGCTGGGGTCACAGGGAGGAGGAGTGGTTGGTGCACCATAAGTGCGCATGACAGTTTGGCCAGCTGTATGGGGCCGGCCAAACAGACATGCGCACTTAGCATTTCTCCACCTGGCTGTGTTGTACAGCTGGGTGGAGGACTGTCCAAGGTTCCCAGGCACAGGTTGCTCAAACCAATCACAATGCTGCTGTCATGCTGGTGACAGCAGCGTTGTGATTGACTTAGGGGAATCTGGGAGCCTGTGTGCTTCTGTGCTGCCGGGAGTTACGAAGAGAAGAGGACAGAGGAGAGGCGGCTGTCGTTCACAGGTAAGTCATTTTTTTAATCTTTTCAACCCACTTGCCCCGCCCCACCTCCACGTTCCGTGGCAGCCGTCACTGATTATTGCAGTATTGCAGTACACAATGGAGTGAATCTTGTAGGAGTACAGATAACCTTGATGGTCAATAAACACATTTCTAATCATATTTATATGAATCTACAATAAAACACGCTTTTTTATAATGCTGACTTATTAGAATACATTTACAGAGCTATGTCTTTGTGGCAAAAATGTGTCTTATTACAAAAAAACTTTTACCAGTTAGACCTAGTACACAATGTCACTGAAAGAACAAACGGCAGACAAAGTCCAAGCACATCCAGTCCATATGTACTACCAATTCATGAGGTGGTGCAATCTCTTCCCACACCCGCCGTCTAGGGGTGTCAAATGAGAGCCAAGTCCAAAAAGAAAGTTGGAAGGTGCACTTGTTCCGAAGTCAATGCAGGCAACGTAAAGAATTATTCAATGATTGTTTCCCTTTATTCAATAGATTTAAAAACAGTCCTTCCTTTAGATTAAATGCACAGGATTTCTCACGGCTCCAAATTAACGGGCGTGAGAACTTCTTATATATTGAGCAGCATCGGAAAGGAATCTGTATTCGCTAGTCCGTAGTACAGTGGTGAATCGATATGTAAGCCGATGCGTGGCAGAATCTGCATAGCATGATAACCGGCAGCAAGTACATGACCAATATTTAATATTATGGGCCCTGACGAAGTTCCCTCTGGCAAATAATTGGGAACGAAATGCGTTGGCTGTGTGCCAGTTTTTAAATCTATTGAATAAAGGGAAACAATCATGGAATAATTCTTTACGTTGCCTGCATTGACTTTGGAGCGAGTGCACCTTCCAACTTTCTTTTTGAACTTAGACCTAGTACACAATTCTGCAACTAAAACACATTGTAAGAATGACAATGTTGTCTAGCAGCACATCTGCTGCTTAGCATAGCTGAAAGTCACTGAAAAAAGCGCTATCATGTGGTCAGTGCAAGCCAGGTCATACACCTTTTTAGGTCTCGCCTGACCCAGCGCATGCGCTGGTCTGGCGAGACTTATTGAGAGGGCTCTAAAAAGTGCTACCAGGCCAGCCTAGAGCTACAGTGCATGTGCGCGGGCGCGCGCGCCGCGCTTTACCGCAATTACTTTCACTTTCACGGCCGCACGGCCGCTTTGACGTTTTCGTGATCCTAGCCTGATTTAGGCGCACCTTTAGGGTGGCTTTTATACTTTGAGTGTGTAGAACCTTTAGTTTTACTGTGTAGCTCTTTATAGGTGTAACAACTTGTCCAATTATCAAGCAGCTCCACATGTGTCTACCTTGCACATATGCAAAATAAGGGCATCAAAAGAGCAGCTCATTAACTGAGATTATTCACATAGAGGAATGATTTACATCTGGACATATCTCCTGCACACTTTGATCATGAAAACAAGGGACATCACATTTCTACCTGCTTAAAGAAAACCAAGTATATTTCATCTCTGCTTGAAAGCAATTTCAGAGGCTATCTGGAGACATAACGTCCTCCAAAGTACACCAGTAAGAGGACTGCTGATAGAGGGCCTTTAATTATCATAGAACGAACGGAAAGAAAATTAGGCTCAAATAGGATAAACTGGGAATTGTTTCCAAATTGACACGTGACACGCTCTTCACTATATACCATAGAGTTTGATTTGAGATGGCTTTATCTACTTACAAAGCGGCATTCTCGTTCTTCTAAAAAGTCAATGTCTGACAGACAATGCCTTCAAACATCTTTTCCGTTTTGGAGTGCTTGACATTTCCGTATACAGAAATGAGATCGTTTTAGGTCGAATCTTCTCTTCTTACCTTCAGTTTTGCCAGCCATTCATTTCATGCACACTATATACTTTTCTCTATTTTTTTTTTCTCTTATGCGTCTTTGTTTGGCAAAAGTGGGGTGTTTCAAACGTTCTTGCTGCCTTCAATTCTGCCATAAGAGGGGGGCCGGACCCCTCAGAGCATTATTGGCAGTATTGTGATAGCAGGGCAGAGACCCATTAGTCCTCAGAAGCAGCTTTTGTAAACATTAATCCACCTGTGCCATCATCCGGGATATTGTCACCAACTGATAGAGAATTCATCCATAATGTGGAACCCTGCTGGAGGTCACATGCAACAAAAATCAAAAGTACTTAGGAAAACCGGTTTTATTTGGTATATCCCAAAGGCGATATAATATGTTCATTTTCGCACAGTTTGCCTCATCACCTCGTTCAGCCCAGGACTTCTAGCTCAGATTCTAATGCTGAAGACTACTGCACAAAAAGTCAACAGTGCTTTTACGGATGAAAGCGAGCACCGGCACGTCTTGAAACTGCTGATAGCTTTTCGCCGTTTAGTGCCAAAAAAACAAGTCAAATGCCTCCCTTGTTCTGAAAATGTCCCTCCAACAGAGTAACAGCCTGTCTGAATTAATCGAATAGACAGGACTTCCTCATTATTTCTGCTGCACTCCTAGTTTGTTTAACTTTATTTAGAAGTACATTTATTTTCTTTCTATGTGAACATGTTTTAATCTCAATACTATTAAACTTTATAGAAAAAAAGTCTTCCAGTTATTAGAGATAAATATTTTCTTTGTTGTCTTTCTTTAACATTATTTAATAGATTTAAAAACATTATTTAAACTAACTAAAAATAATTCAGAAATGGAGACCGGTCACGTGTTACATGGTACTGGTGAGGCCATTGCTGTCCTATTCTGAGTTACTGCTAGTTCTACTCCAGACATAAAGGAAGCCATGGATCAGAAGAGGTTCAAGACAGAGCTGGAGACATAGTGGAATCTGTGCTGTCGCAGCAGACAGGGAGGTCGACAAATTAGATGTGCTTAACGCCTCATATGCCTTCAATATCTTTATATACATATACAACCATATTAAACTGAACGAACGTATGTCAAAATTGCAAAACTATCTAGAAATAAATGTAAAACTAGAGCAACAGTATTAAGCTGCTGAAATATGTAAAGGGTGTTTGCAATGTTTTGCTGCACGCTGACAAAGCTATGCCTGAAAGCGCTGAAAGTAAATCTCCAAAGTACGGCGTAAGGTGACGGGGAGATGTGTAAAGACATTAGTGGCAGCGCGGCCATGGGCGCCACTTAGGGCTGGCCAAGAGGAGCAACTGCTGGCAATGACTTGCTCTTGATGACACCTGGCACAGGATCCGCCACCGCTGGCCCGGAGGGCATGGAGCGAGCGCTGCCTCAGCCACGTACACTTTAACACATTTTCACTTCTAGTCCCTCCCCGGGTCTCTGACCAGCCGAAGGGCGCAGGGTGGGTCAAGGGGTTTATAGTATAATGGCCTCTGGGATCAACGGATGTGCGAGTAGCCCCTCTCAGAAGGCACTGATGAAGTATTTCCGTCTAAAAACGGAAGAAGACTTTGTAGAGAAAATGGACAGTAAGCAAAGTATTGCTGGAGGCTTCCTAGCGAGTTCCTTCACTCTCCCAAACTTGCCGTCCTTCTGGTGCACGTGCACTGGTGTCTGACACCTTCATGTGACTCCCTATAGTCAAGGCGGCCGTGGTACCAGCGGGAAGGTCGATTTGACAATCTAATATGGATCACCACTTACATTATGCCGATCGCAGCCTTAAGTTGATGCAATGAGTCGTCTCCCAGGACACAAATCACCCTACCCCTGTAGTGCGTACTGATGGATAGCACACGGTAATCCGTGTGTCACACTGCATCTCCGAGTGCTCTACAACCAAATGGACAGTCAGTCACCTTAGCCTTTCAGCCAGGCTGGCACCACATAAATGCCACATAGATGCATACATTGAAGTTAGAGGTAGGCAGCTGTGACATCTGGCCCATCATGCTGTCATGGAAGCAGCAACAGAGCATCAGGGGCACCCCGTCGACAGTCCGCGTCACTTAGAAACAAAGCAGCGGGTCCTGAACAGTGGAAGAAGCCGAACCTATTGATGGGAATCCTCTAATGTACCACTAACCACTGACTTGCTCCAAATTGAACTGAGGAAAGCCAAGGCTTAGAGCCTTGTAATATAAAGTGCATTTGAACGAAAAGTAAAGAAGGATTGATCAGCGATGGATTTAGGCGCCAAAGTGGCCAGAAACGAAATAAGATTATAAGAAGAAATCAACAGGATGAAGAGCATGAAGGATTCTGACATCTGTTGCTTGAGCCGCTTGCATAACATCCGCCATTTTAGCATTTCACCCCTTGAACACAGAAGCATCATGGAAGCCGCCCTCAATAGAAGACGTATTCTCAGCCGAAGAATGGTAAAAACCATGAAACACATGGAGCAGGAGATTCCCAGCATGACCAAACACGTGTTTACCTATCAAATAGCTGAAATATGAGTAAACACTGTATCTACCACATCATTCTGAAGCACGTGTGCAACATGCGTCACTGGTACAACACGTCACAGTCCGAACCAAAAGCAGCCAAACCCTGTGACAACGTGTTCGAATCACTTGCTACAGCTTACAATGAGTGGGGTACACCTGTCTACAGTTCCACTCTGGTTACAAGTTGGTGTATGGGTACACACTCTCCGTACACGGTTTTACTCAACACATTATAAACATTGGTTTGACTGTGTTCCCTCTGCAGCATCAAGAAGGTGTCAAGTTATTTCTTACTGCTACACCACTTCTTTCAACCTCTAACACTGACTATTGGTACCCCCATTTCTTACAATGTCTAGCTGTGTTTCTAAACTAAAGGTCACCACGTAAGTTTTTAATGTCCTTATATCCACTTTCTTTGTATGGCTACTTCTTGTATGTGAGTTTTCTGGGTAATTGTATTTTACTTTAAAGGACCATATATCTATATTTAGTAGTACAGTAGTCATCTCATGAGCACTGCATGGTGGTAGAGTCTCCTACTCAGCACAAATCCAAATATTATTACCTGAGTAATGCCCTTTTATTGTTACATGAGTAGTGCCACACGTTTAAATCCATCCGGCCTAGCCCTCTGGCCTCTAATATATAAACTGTATTGATGCCAAAAGGAACTCAGTACTGCCAATAACCTTTGCCTGAAATACTTCCTGTAGTGTCTGCACAGTTTGCAGTTACAAAAGAGGCCATTTGACTCTTTCACCTACTGCACTAGCCATTTCTCCCCAGGAGTCTAAAGGAAGGCGGGCCATTCCCAAGGACATAGTGGAATTCCCAGATGCAGGGTTGGATTGGGATTAAAAATCGGCCTGAGCACGCTAAAAAAAAGTGGCCCACATTTGCATATTGCCTTTCTGCAAAACGCTGCTTTGGCAAAATTTTATTTAAAAAAAAGGGTGGGGGAGGTAAAAATAAAAAGTACAGATTAGTTTACACTGGTGAAACACAGCTGAAAACAAGTGAGGCCACTTTTGCTCAGGCCTCCTGCCCCGCTCAATATGCAAGTATTAATGGGCCGGCCTAGAGAGAGAAAGGGAGTGACACCTCTGCCCGTTAATAAAAGGGAGGTAACGGACACCCATCTGCCTACAGAAAGGCCACTCGGGCCCCCACTGGGCCCCTGGCGGCATCTGAACAATGCAGAAGCAGCCCTAATTGGTGCCCCAGGCTGCTCAAAAAAGCAGCCCACGGCTGGAATTCGGATACCAGCCCCTCGGGCATTGCCCGAGTGCCCGCGTTACCAATCCGACCCTGCCCAGAGGAGTCAGCTCATGTCCCATTGCAGAATATGTGCTGTAGCAATGACTCCGCCCATGGAGAGTGAAGATTATGAGGACTACTATTTGTGGCCTTACTGGGAAGCTGGTTGCCAGAGGACCAGCACGGTCTAGAGGTCCCTGTGGGTGGATGATGCTTTCCCAGGCTCCTTTCCCACCCTCAGGCTCCTGGGGTTCTGGTCCTCTGACAGATTCCTTCACTGCCCCTCTGTTGGAGTGTGGCCCGCTCTCCAGTGGTCAGCAACACTCAAAGGGGACATATGCCCAACATTGTACCGGGTATTGAGGGGTTTATGCTGCAAATCAAACAAGAAAGGTCAATGCCATTAACATAACGTGGCCCCATATTTCTTCTAATAGGTACTCTTGTTAGATAGATTGCAGCCTAGGTTATGCCTAGATTGCCATGTACAGGAATATTGATCCCCCTAAACGATCTCTTAAACCAATGAGTGTGTGCAGTTTCAAGATAATTTTGCTCACAGGGGTTCTGTTTACTGTAGTCTGGCTAAAGTCTCGTAAAGTTTACAATATAAACGCCATTTTTGCTCAATGCCACTGTATAGAAAATTGTTTAACTTCAAAGCAGCTGTATTAATATGGTGTTGCTTACACAGGGCCAGGAGTTTTTACCTGGGTATTACCCTCTTCATTCAGAATAATTGGAAATCATGCTACACAGCTTCCTCATGACCTACAATGGCCTCCTCAAGGAGTGTTGCTACTATGGGCATGGTCGTTTATTGACACCCGTCTATTCTCTCGTTTTTTTTTTCATGTGTAGTGCACTGAATTAAAATGGCCTCACCCATCAAGGACCCGCCCACCAACCTACCAGGCACCTCCGCACCTCCGCTTTGCTGGTCTCTCACTAGCAGACACCCCATGCGTACACAAAAGCAGAGCAGGAGGCCGCGTCATCTTATCCCTAACCCCTGAAGCCAGGATTGACCTCCCACAACACATCGGAACCTCCAACTCTTTTATTAACTTTCACAAAAAGCTGAAGACCTGCCTTTTCCAGTCAGCCCCAAGGGCTGGCTTCACACACCTGCTACAGAGCGCCTAGATACCCTCACCAGTGCTTACAGTGCTATAAAAACTCCAATGACATAACATAACAAGGAGTGCCATATGCGACCCCCCTCTATGGTCAATCTATAGAAACTGCTCTGTCACTTCTGTGTGTTAAAACTGGATCGAGCAAACACTGCATGAACTGTTGCAATTGATTTTTCATTTTGTGTGTGATCGAAGCTGGTATTCAGTGACTTTTCTTCCAACCTCTCTTCTAGGGCACAGTAGCAGGAAGAGATTGTTTATTCGATCTGTGCTTCACTGGGTGCCAGTGGCAGGATTCGCAACACAGCTGTATGGTTTTAAACTATTCTGCATCCAATTCCATGTGAGCCCAGAAGCACAACCGCCGTCACTGGGTAAGACTTGACATTAAAAGTCTTTTTTTCTGGGGGGTTTCCCTTCTATGATGTAACAGCCTTGTTCATTCTACATACAGGCTCTATAGGTAGGGGAGAGGTGCGGCACACAGGGGAGAGGTGTGGCGGAGCGGCCAGAGTGGCTGACTCCGGAGCACGGGGCTCACGGTTCATCCCCGGCGGCAGCTCAGCTCAGCATCATGTGACTCTGGGCAATAGGTCACTTAACCTCCCCGACGGCCCCCAGTGCCTTGAAACCTTGAGGGGTAATGCGTTTGCGCTTTTAAACTATGGATTACGTTGCAGGACTGCGTGCAATGAGGGAAATATTGATCGGATGCTCTGCAAAGCTAGAAGCCATTGCAATATTAATTAATCTGCCCGCGTTCTTTTCTGCTGCTGTCGAGGAAAAGTCAAGGCTTATAAAATATTGTATCTATCTCAGTAGCTTCCAGGAACTTAAATGCCACTTTACATGTTTGTCTTCAAGGTCTCAATATAGTTGCTAATGAGCAAGCTCTTTTTTATTAAAGAATACCTCCTGCAAAGAATCCTTGGAATTTGTTATCACCTTATGTTTTAATGGGATTTATAAAACTCTGATTTATAAATGACAACTAATTGGAGCTGGTGGAGCTGCTGTTCCTGAGTAAGATGGGGTAGACTCGTTCAAAGTTTCCCCACTCTGCCCAAAGCGCAGTTTGCTCTCACCTGATATTTAATTCCCATGAGCCAAATGTCCTGCCCAAGAAGGGCGGTGCAAGAGGCGGCCACATTTAGTACCAGCGGAAAGGGTGTACACACTATCACACAGGGCTGCTCTTAATCCTGAATGAAATTTGGCGAACACACTAACAGCAGCACACTCCCCCTCCCTGCTGAAAGTCCTGCCCCTTGGGGTGGATTTCTGGTCATGGGGAATAAATAGAGAACTCACAGTTACTACACCTCAATTTATAACCTTACACATTTAATTACCTTTATTTTATCATCAGTATCTTGAAATCATCCTTTATCCCCGACTTTAAACTTCACCATAATAATAACAACGTGCCTAATATTATTTTTCATTTAATTAAATTACATCACGGGACTTTTTATTAATACTAACCCTAAATTGAACATTACACTTTTTAGTTAATTAAAATAAGCAAATATTTAATTGTAACACTACCCAAACTCTAAGTTAAATTAAATTAATTTAACTCATTATTTTTGTTATATTATTGATTATTCTAACCCTATTTCTTTACCTAGTTATTTAAATTAAAATGTAATGCCGTTATTGTAAACCTAATGCTTTACCCAACCCTATAATGTATAAAAAAATTAAATTTTTAACATTATATTAACTTATATAGTACTAAATTAACTCTTGCAATAACCCAAAATTAAATTACATTCAATAATGAATCTCATTCTAGTCTTAATGATAAACCTGGACTCGGCTATATTAAATACATATATTTTGATTTCATTTATTTATATTTGTTTAATATTAAAATCTAACACTAAATCTAATTATTATTTATGTATTTTAATTTAGGAATAAGTAAATCAATATGTAATAGACAGGCACCCAATCCTCTCTCTTGCCACTCAAAACTTCACAGCACATTCAGACTTCTCTCTCATCTTCAAAGAAACTTGATCATATCATTCGGATCTTCATCGAGTTACATTGCCTCCCCGTTGATGTTAGAAAGAAAATTAAACTAGGACGTCTAGTCTGCAAAGCCATCCACACCAACTCCACCTTATCTGTCGAAGATTCTAAAACTATCTCTCAGCATGAGAGTTCTCAGAGGAAAAAAGAATCTCCTGAAATCGAAAGCTGCAAAACCTCTAATGCGCATCAGAAGTCCTTCTCAGGAGCTACTACTCTTCTAAGGAACTCTCTACTCACAGGCGTCAGATTTACACCGACCATGCACTCTTTCTGCCAAAACCTTGAGACACACTTCTTCAGACCTTCTGACACAAAAAAAGAAATGTATTTGACTGTATGCAATCATATGCTTCTTTAACCAATCATTGTATGTTTTTTTAACACTATAGTCCTCACTGTCTGAGCAAATGTATTCTTTTCTTCCCCTTCCACTGATTTTCCCTGTGCTTCTCTCATCTTTGTCCCCCTCCCTACCTTCCAGTCCTCTAATCTTCTTCGTTTTTCCTTGTCTTCATCTCCCCCTATAATTCATGCACTCTTAATCCCTTCACCCTCCCCATCCTCTTCATCTTCTTCTCAGTCTCTCTACTTCTTCCCACACTGCTCGAAGGACCCTGCTATGGAGGGTGCTCTGTGTCCAGGTACAATGCTGCTGTTAAGATTTTAAAAAGCAGATTAAAACCAAAAGGCACAGACAAAACTCAAGGAAGCACTCAGATACTACAAAAAACAAGACTTGACGATGAAGGCTGCTGCCTATGCTAACAAAATCCCTAGTGCACAAAATGCTTCCCAAGAAGTCTTTAGCATAGTTAAAACCTTATTGCCTCTCTCAGTCTATTGATCACTCACAAAAACTTTGAAATAGGCTATTTGAATGCTTTCAGGAAAAGTCTAAAACATTTGCGATGCCATTAGAAAATCAAATATTAGCTTGTCCACGTGGGACTAAATAAGTCCTGGTCTAAGTTCTGTGCCTGTCCAATTCTGTAATTTTGATTCCCTTACTCAAGAAGGGATGGATCAACTGCTATTATCCATCAAATTAGGTTCGCCATATGTCCCTATTCTTCAGAGAACTTGGAAGTTAGCGGGTTCCACCCTTTCTCACTTGTTATTATATATTTGTAATAAATTCATACTGACTGAAGAGGTTCCTGTGGCTTGGGAAAATGTTTAGGTTACACCCCTTTTGAACAAGCCTACAACTGATCTTAACTGTATGAGAGGTTATTGTCCAATGCTCCCTCGCTGCCCTTTCCAGTGAAAGTCTTCAAAAAATGCATCAACAGTTATCATTTACTTGGAGGAAGATACAGTTTTGGATATTTCTCAATTTAATTACAGATCATACTCAGTACAGAAAGTGTGTTGAATTCTTTCTTGGATGATTTGTGAGCTCTAGCACACCTGCCCTTGTCATCAACCCTGATGATGCTAGACTTATCAGCTAAATTCAGTTTGG
Source organism: Triturus cristatus (assembly GCF_964204655.1). NCBI lineage: Eukaryota > Metazoa > Chordata > Amphibia > Caudata > Salamandridae > Triturus > Triturus cristatus. The sequence goes on along the minus strand of NC_140581.1, from coordinate 673,154,833 downwards.
ATTCACATGAAACAATAATTCTCAGGTAATCAGAGATGGGAATTGGAGGTCCGGCTCTGGATTGGTTGCTGTCATACTTGTCATAGTGGGCACAGCCAATATATTTTGCCCCTTATGCTTTGAATTGAAACTATTGCATCAAGGTGTCCCTCAGGGTTCTTCCCTGAGTCTGATAAAATGTAATTGTTATGTTCACCCACAGGATCTGCTGATCTGTATTTTCACTGCCAGCTTTATGAGCTAAATGAACAATACACAAAATGTAATATCATTTGTGTCCGAACCCTGTTCAGAGTGCCAAGGGGCAAGCAGGAGTTACTGGCCCCAACCATGGGGATTGATGCCTTTTACTTCCGATGTCCTAGGGCCCGATATACTATCGATGCTGAACAACTTAGCCAAGTACCCCTTAAGCGCTTCAATCTCAGTGGTAGTGCGGGTTGAGCAGTCCAAGGCTTCTCGGGGGGAGGTAAACACAGGGGAATGAACAGTGTCTTCATTGTAATGGGTTCGATGATGATGCAGGATCAGACTGAGTGACTCGGAACCAACGCAGCTGCTCCTTGATGTTGACGCATCCTCTAGAAAAGTACTGTTTTCAACGGGCCTGTGTGGCTTCTATGTCTAACCCGCACTTCATCCATGTCGGCTTGAGTTTTCAGATTTCACCCGCTCCAGCAAAAATCGTTGTCCCCGGTTGACACTTTATGCTTTTAAGCACTATATTTCAATGTAATCTTTAAAAATTCATAACTCCAGTTCTACTTTTTGTTATTTTGGTCTTGTTTGTTAATTAATTAAGCTCTACTTTTCTATCCTTACATGGTTTATTTTTGTGTGGTGTTTCACTGTTTTACTTTTTTTAAGTGTTGCACAAATACTTTACACATTGCCTCACTCAAGTTAAGCTTCACTACTCTCTGCCAAGCTACCAGAGAGTGAGCTCTGGTTAATTTAGGGCGTGTATCTGACTTAACCTGACTAGAGTGATTGTACCTACTTGGACAGGGTGCATACCTCTGCCAGTCAGAGACCCAAGTCCTAACACTTTTTTATGAGATGCCTTGTGCTGCAGTAACCACAGAAAAAATGAAGGGGCATATCAGCAATGAGGCGATAGAAAATTATCGCCGCTTTTGCGGCCGTTTTCAGCCGAAAAGCAGCGATAATTTTATCGCCTGATTAGCAAGGCCACGCTAACGCGTGAAACCTTGCTTTAGCGTACAAAATCTTAACGCCCAGCTTTGCATCTCTAATGAGATGCAAAGTGGGCGTTGCTGACCCAACATGACAGGAGAAATGTCGCTAAGCGACATTTCTCCTATCATCAAGCCCCACGCTATGAAGCATAGCGGCAAGAAAAGTAGCGATAACCCCTGTTATCGCTACTTTCCTTACGCCTGCTTCAGGACTGACTTAGCCATGATATCCTATGGAGGGTGGATATCATGGCTACGTTTTTGAGGCCCTATCAACAAGCTAACGCCACATTACGTGAGATTATCGCTGGGTTTCCAGCGATAATATCACGTTAGGCAGTTAGCGCTAGGATTTGTATCGCTTTTGAGATAGGCGTTGCTAATAGCATGCTATCTCAGCGATAAAAATCCACGCTAGCCGGCGATAATTATCCTAGCGCTAAGTGCGCTTAGCGATAATTATCGCCGGTTGTTGTTGATATGCCCCCATGTCGGTAGCATTAGAATAATGTATTCTTTATTTATGTTTTCACATTCATATTGGATATTAACAGCTGTGCATCAGAGGCCAGCTAATCATTCCTTGCCATGACAAATGGTTGAGAAAAATCATAACTCTCTTCATTTTTATGTCTCTTTGAACTTCGTACTTAACTAAACCGTCTTCGGTTTGTATTGGCAGTTGGTGCCCTTTTGTCAGTGAAATAATGAAACTCCTGTCAGTTTCCTTAGCTGCTGCTCCAGTATAACGCACTACATCAGAGACACCATATCAAACGTTCATCTTAAACCCTACAAATGTGTGAAATGTATTTATTCAATGTGAATGTTATGTGTAAGGAGACTTCAAAGCACACATAACGTCTTCAAATTATTCCATAAGTCCTAGGTTAAAAATCATTCCTTTAAACCTGTTTGCTTTTCACTTATATCGATTTATGGGACTACCTCAGCATAGGAGCACAACTAAAAATGGCTTCAGGTCCCAAATGTGATTATTTTAAAAATAATTACTAAAATTCACTTTGTAGCTGTTGTTAGTTGCACAGTGCATCTCACCGAAATATACTTTTGCAATTTCTGATTTATATAGCATGGCCACGTCCTAATGTCAGTGGGGATTTAAACAAATGTATTGTAACATTTTGTCAGCTGGAAAAGTGAATTTAAAAACGCTGTAACTCATTGAGAGGTTATAACTTGTCATTAATCCTTTCGCCTTCCAACACAGGAATATGCTCCCAGTAATGCCAAAGCTGTAACTTTATTCTGTTAATATATACATTACATTTTCAGTCAGACAGCTGAGTGGGAACAAATAGCTCTAACGCTAAAGTCACTTAATAATTAAGAAGTGGTTCTTTGTTCATCGCAATGGGTAGGACAGTTGGCCAGGAAGAACTACAAGACACAAAAGTTGAAGGGAGATCAAGTGACATCCTATTGAAGCAGAGGGTGTTTCTATAATGTTGTCAAGTGATTTAGGACAATAGATGGTTCAAAGCCCTATAGCAACAGTTCAACATATTTGTGTTGCTATACAGAACAGTAATGGGTTTTTATTCTGAAGAAGCACATTGTCCAAAATAGAGACATTGTCTTAGAATCTCAGAGAACAAACATCTGTTTACATTGATGCGAATAATTCTGGATATGTACGACTTTTGAAGTCATACTCAAATTTTGGAAGGGGCAAGATTTTAACTAAAACTACCCGGCCAAGGGTTTTTTAGGTCAAGCCTAGGCAGCGCATGTGCTGTCTCTTCAAGACATGCTGCATTTACTGTACGGGCTTACAGCCTGTCCATTGCCTTTTTATCTGTCACTTCGATTGTCCAACAAAAAGCCTTGCTTGCTAGTGGCTAATCCTCCTTATTTGTCCCTCCTTATTTTCATTTGTATCTTCCCAAGGAGCAGAACCTAACTACTGTATCTTTATGCTTTAGTCTTCATGTGTTGTTTTTGTGGAACTCTTTATTTCTTTTGCTCACTCCGTTCCGAGCTCCATTGTGGTCTACAGCTGCACAGGGCTCTGGCACTGGCATGGCAGCCGAGTAGAGCAGAAGCGTTTCCCTTGATCAGGCATTAGCATGCTGGCCACTTCAAGAGGCTGGGTGCCTTTCTTTTATAAACACAGCACCCGCTTCACGGTCGCCGCGTTCTGTTTTAGCATGGCGGCGTGCACCTTTTTTTATCAGCAGTGAGGCTCCAGGCCTCATTGTCTGCTGTCATGGACTCCTACATCCCTTTGTCATAATCACCGGCCATTGGGGAGAGGAGGCCGATGGTCTGCGGACATGACTTCACATGAAGGATGGCAATTTTGGTCAATCAGATCATAGTAATATTTTTTTGCGGGTTACTGGTGCATCTCCACTTTCAAGATGGCCACCCCTTTAGCTCAGGAGAAACATCCCAAGTGATGGTGGTCAAAGAGCGCCACGTGCTCCAGCTCCTCGGAGTAAACACGTCATTGTCCTGTCACGCAGGAGTTTTCTACTCCTGAATTGAGGGTCGCTGTCACCTGTCAGTGGTGCCAGGTGGTGCCATCCATGAAGCAGAAAAAAACTGTTAAGTTCTGCCCATTTTACATTCCTCTCATGCTTGATCACGGGCACCCATCACCACCACCTGCTGCCTCTGCGATACAAGCACACACTGCACTACTTCCCATTTTTCCATGTCATGTCTGCGCTTACACATATTGATAACACCCTATCTTGCGGCCCAGGGGACCTATATCTCACAGCCAGATGGTTGCCTGGTCGGCTGCAACACATATCCTGTGTTGAGCTTTCGTGGAGTTTGCCTTACACCTAATTCCAGCTGCTGAGCTGTGTCCTGCCTCTCCAGACACAGTGATCAGGACCACCCATACTAATGCTGCAAAAACAGTATCTCACTGACACTTGAACCAGTACCTGTACTTACTTCTGGTGCATGAATGCAGTGGAACATGTACATCTACCATGGCTCTTTCCTATAAGAACTAATGCATCCTCAGAGTTGGAGTTTTAATGAATTTCCTTTAACACAGTAAAAAAACTGACATGAAAACACAGGTTTTTAAAAGGATGATCCAGGACTGGAACCACAATGCCGCTAATCGCATGGAATCATTTTATAACCTTGCATGCACTGACCACTTACTTCTTTTTGCTCGATTCCTGCAGCAAAATGGTGAGTTTATTTTGGACTCCTGTGAATCCATACCCATTCTGCAGTTGGCGTACAGTTTCCTGCTTGGCTCCTTCCTGAGAGAGTGCTCCGGAGTTCTTGCTCGGCACCAGCTACGATATTGCTTCTCCGGCTTTGTGTTTTTGCTGGTTTTTGCTAGCATTTGGTGACTTTAGAAGAGTGGTGTCATGAACTATTCTGATGCACATCATTGGTTCAGTAACTGCAAACAAAAGACCCAAGTGCAGGTCCTAGCTTGTCAAATGAAAGCACAGATGGACCAAGTCTCACAGTGAATAAGTAGGCTTGTGTAAATGGTAATGTAACCGTATTGTTTCTTTTTGCTGCAGCACTCCATAAGAGTGCATGTGTTTGCAGGCTGTTTCTCCCTCCAATTCTACTCCACTTTGTTGCCTGCAAGCTCCTGCATGTTAATCGCCCTCGAAAAGAACTTAGAGGCATATTAGCTAGGGCTGGCGATATAATTATCGGCGCTTTAGCGTCCGTTTTCGGGCGATAAGCGGTGATAATTATATCGTAATATCATCAAGGACACGCTAGGGCATGTTTCTTTGGTGTAGAGCCCGTTTCTTCAGAGCCTCGCCTCGCATCGCTAATGAGATGCAAAGAAGGCGTGGCTGTGAGAACAACACATGAAAATATCGCAAAGGCAGCTTCGCGATAGTAACAAGGAGGTGCAGCGATAAAAAAAATCGCGCTACCTCGGCCTTAACGCTGGAATTTAACGTCAGTTAAATTCCAGACTAAGGCATACTAATAATGGTAGGTGGATTATGCTGATACGACCACAGGGTCGTATCAGCAATGTTATCGCTGTTTTCCATGGAACATCGCTGGAAAACCAGCGATGTTCCATGGTAAACACCGCTATCGCTGAAATATTATCGCCATAGCGCTATGTATTGTTAATATAGCGTTATCATGGCGATAATTTTCACGATAGCCGGCGATAATATTTCTACCGCTAGGTGGGGCCAGCAATAATTATCGCTGGCCCTTGTTAATATGCCCCTTAGGTACTTTAAAACCTGCCCCCACACACACACACACTGCCCACCTCTCCCTTTACCACATCACACAGTATATTACTTCTGTTGAAGGATGTAGGGTCTCAATATTCGCGCTCAATAATATATTGTAGAGGTACAATTTTTTGTATAGCACTGTCATACGTGCATTTAGATGATTTATAAGCACAGCTGAATAAATGGAGTCTAAGGAAGATGAATTGATCTGTCCAGGGTCTCACATTGTAATCAAGCTGGACAAACTAAATTAATCATGATTCACTCCAGTGGCCCACGGTTGAAGTATGTAACCTGCCTATATTCACCTTCCCACTATGCAGCATTCAAATCAACAACTCGCAATGAGTGCTTTTCAAACTTGTCACTGATTGAACGCTGTCTAAATGTAACACAGTAGATGTTGTAGCACCCAGGATAATATGCTGCATGGCTAACTACTTATAAGGTCCCAAAGGTGAGGCCTATTGGCTATTCCAATGCTAGTTTATTTATATTTACTTTTGAATCTTGGTTCATGTATTTAATTATAGTATCCAAATTGTATTGCTTCATTGTGTTTCACTTTATAATAATATGAGATTTTAAACAAGTTAATCTCTGTTTTTTAACAAACCTAAGGTCTATCTGCGACAAATTGTTCTTTTTAGGTGAAAACTACATTATGTTTCATAAACTGTTCTAATTGTATAAGATTGTATTGTCTAAAATTTAATAAGATACATTTTTACTTTGTAGCAAAAAGAATTGTGATTATAATGGTCTGCAGAGTTTACGTAGAAACACATGAGTGGTGAGACCTAAGGCTAATGGTCTTTTCACAAATTTCAACTCTTTCTAATAGAATGGAGTGGTATATAGTGCCAAAGGCAATGGAGAGGTCGAGCACAATAGAAACAGCAGTCTCCTTGGGTTAACTAGAGGCCTTGGCTGATAAAAGAGATGAACTAACCTCAAGAGTAGAGCCCTAGCGCAAATTAAACAAGCATTGGCATAGCCAATAGGTCTCGCCTTTTGGACCTTATAAGTGTTTAGCTATGCAACAGTTGCATAACTAAATACTTATAAGGTTCCAAAAGCGAGACCTATTGGCTATGCAAAGCGGCCGTGCGGCCGCGAAAGTGATCGCGATCACGATCAAACATCAAAGCGGCTGTGCGGCCGAAAGTGAAAGTAATCACGGTAAAACGCGGCGCACGCGCCCGCGCACATGCACTGTTGCTCTAGGCTGGCCTGGTAGCACTTTTTGGAGCCCTCTCAATAAGTCTCGCCAGACCAGCGCATGCGCTGGGTCAGGCAAGACCTAAAAACAGTTTAGTTGGACAGCCTTACTTTGTAGATTGTAGAGATGGAATGGAGGTAAAAATGTCTAAAATGATGTCAGTTCGGATGTTTTAGATTTTAGTCACGAAATGAGTTGCTAACTCCTCACACATTTTGTGGGAAGGAACTTCTGAGATATTATTTTAAATGGAAGCAGATAACCTGTTGATGACACTTATATGTTCTCTTAGGAGGTTAGGGCAGTTGAAATCCTATCAGTAGAGTAACTACTTTTTTTCAGACGAATCATAGTTTTATATTCAACTAATATCGACTTATAGATCTGCTTAGCCTGTTAGATACAGGAAGATCTCTATTTTCTTTCAGCTCTTCGCTCCTTAAGTATTTGGCAAATTCTTAGATAAACCAGGGATTGCACTGGTGTTTATCGTTTAGTGCGCTTAACTGTTTTACAAAGAATATTGGAATCAAGGCAAGCAAGTTGGCTCCAATGTGGCCAAAAGAAAATCTTGATCTTGATCTAACTTATGGTCAAAGAAAGGACCTAATAAGTTATTTAGGCATATAAAGTTAAAATTAAAATGTTTCCAGCATTGGATAGTCACCTCTTGATTGGCTGTTTTGGGGCAGGGGATATTAAAAGAATGGGAACAGCATAATAGTCTGACCAAGACAACATTAAGGTCCTGATTATACTGCCGGTGCGACCACACACTGACAGGTTGTCAGTGGCGGTTCAACTACCAACAGGCCTTCGGTACGACCGCTGCATTTCAATGCAGGCGGTTGAACCCTAAGCAGTCGGAGGGAAGACCACCGCCTACGACAGGGTCACCTGATCCAGACGGGGAGGCTCTTGGAATCACAATCCCGAATGGAGGCGGTGCCGAGGCAGGCACCGCCTTCGAGTTTATGATATCCCTTTCCGACAACCATTTCATATTAGAAAGACCACCACGAAAAGGCTTTCCTAAACTGATTTTGGGGGCCCCAAACAGAGCCCCCAACCTTAGTGGGCCACTTTAAAGTGGCCCAGGGGGCACATGAAGTGCCCCCACTCACCTCCATGCACCGTGTGCCATGCACCACATAGTGCATGACACACAGTGCATGGATGTGCAGTAAGTGCACCTTTGTACGGCGGCTTTTCCTTTTCCTGGGCTGCAGCACCAGCCCCCATGTAAAGGAGCACTTTGCAACCACCAGCCCGGTGGTTGCATTATAATGCAGTGGTCGGACTGCCGCCTGCTTGTTGGGTGGTCCCCTGACCACCATGATAGCGGGTGGCGGTCCGACCGCCTGCAATCATAATCTAAGTGTTCTTGTTGGATGCATGGGAAATGAGGTGATACAAAGACTGTATCCATCTGTTGGCCTGAAGTATGAGTGGAGCCCTGATTAATAATAGAAAAATTAAAGGAGGATATGTCACCACAAAAGTCTACCCCTGTGGGTTACGATTATTCAGCCAATAACGAAAATCTCATAACACAATATTGCAATTATTACTTAACATAAAATTAGCAATTTTATTCTGCGATTGTACCTGGTGGATGGTAGATGAGGAAAGCATGTTTTAAATCTTGCTGAGTAAGTCAAACTTCACCAACACACAATCTAAATAAATTGAGTATTTATGTAAGATGGCAACTCCACCTCTGTTTTCTGTAAACTCAGTCAGTACATAAAATAGAAGTGCTTGGTGGGAGGAGCTCTTTAAGTGCCCATTTAGATGTCTCGTGTAACCATGTCTCTGGTATACAACAAACATTGATTTTAAAGACTTCGCAGAGTTCTACTATTTCAGTTCTATTTGTAACTGATGTTCTGACATTACAAAGCATGAAATGTATGCAACCTTGACCTCAAGGGCGGTGAGTATTTGAGGATGGTTTGCCTGCTTTAGTCAATGACATAAGTGGCTCAGATACAAGAATATTATCCTTCTTCAAAGAGGTACACTTATCAGGAGAGAGACATTGAGGAAGGAGGCAGTAATCTAGTGCTGGACATTTAATTCTCAATTCCAGATGAAATGCTGCAGTATAAGTCAATTTGGTGCCATAGTCCCAGTGCTGGATCAATAGGATTAAGATGAGGAAGGAATGGTGGAGCAAATGGGCAAATAGAGGGCACCTAATAAAACTTGAAGGGAATAAACAAGAAATGTTGGAGAGAGTAGAGGGTGTTAAAGCTAAATAGGGAAGATTGATTTGTTTAGAGAATGGGTAGATTGGCAATCAATTCAAAGTATTAGTTTGGAATGAGGGACATTGTTGATTTACAACGGAAGGGCCATGGGTGTAAAATGTGACCTTTTTCCTTCATCTATATTAAATTGACCTTTTATCAAAGCACAAAGCTAGCCTGCATGTTCTGTTCATCCCTATAAGGACTCCAGGCAGAAGAGATGGGACATTCCTCCACCTTTGGGGGGATTTGGAGTGGCCGGTTACGTAGCATGGTCCAGTCGCTGCATCACTGGTTAGGAAGCCCCCCCAGTATCATAGACTGAGGGAATTACATTCCTTCATGTGTTTCAGAAAGCTCACCCTGTTACATAGGTTTAGAAGAAGCTATTTGTGGAGGAAGGATTGAATAAATGAATGAATGATGTAACTGTTGAGACGTTGCTGGACCATTAAAGATAATGGGGTTACCCTGCATCCCTCAGAGTCTGGGTCCATATGATATGAACTACAATGTGTTCTGTTGGGTAATTCGATTGCTTACCTTGATCCACAGTTATCCTAACAATACAACACAACAATCTTTGAACTGAAGCGTTCAGTAACCAATACACCAACCATAGAGTATGAGTGGTCCCATATTAGACCAGTATTTAACACTCCTTTTTCAAAATGAATGTAAGACAACACACCACACAATTATGATTCAATTTGTATATCAAATTCATATTTATAAATAATGAATAGGATTTCCTTCATATATGGCTGTCATAGATACAGAAAACATAAAAGTAACTTAGTGAACAAAGTGACAAAGTGTAATAGTGTACAGCACTCTACAAACAATTTTAAAAAAATGATGTGTAAGTATAAACAAATGTCTGTCCTTTTTATCAAAAGGTTCAATAAACAAGCTCTAACTCCATTACTTTCAATTTCGGGGTGATTTGACCAAGGACATGGATTAGTCAAAATATCATCGACATTTCCACCCCTGGTGTATGTGCTAATGAGTACACATCATTTGAATTTTTGAATATACAAATTGAATCATACCTGTGTGGTGTGTTGTCTTACATTCATTGTGGGAAAGAGTGTTAAATAGTGGTCTAATACGGGACCACTCATACTCTATGGTTGGTGTATTGGTTACTGAACGCTTCAGTTCAAAGAGTGTTCTGTTGTATTGTTAGGATAATTGTGAATCATGTTAAGAAATTGCATTACCTGACAGAACATACTGCAGCTAATATCACCGAAACGTTGGTGGAGGCAGGAAAAAAAGGTCATAATAAATGTTTAGTAAGCTGGAAAAAGGGGGTAAAGAGGGGTAAAAGAAGCAAGGAAATGGGAAGAGTATGAGTCTTGGTCCAGGAGAGAGGGTACAAGGATGCAAAATGTTAGTTTTATACTTCCTAACTTACAAAGCAACGTTTTACAAAAGTCCAAAGTAAGCCTGTGTGGGCTGTCTGTCCCCAACCGCATGCGGCCTGGGCTCCACTCAGCAGTGGATACGGTTTTGCACGACAATCACCTGTAGCCTAATGTGACAAAAGGGTAGGACAGGTATTTCAGTCACTAGATTGGTTTTAAAGTGAAGGGACTTGGTTCTTAATACATTTTTTGGCTTTTTAGGGAAGCAGTTAATTATAAGATGAGCTAGATTTTGCTGTCTAAACAATTTAAATGATGACATTTGCCAACAATCCTTCTGTCTTGGGAACACATTCCTGGCTGGAAACCTTGGCGGGTTTATTTTCGAATGGATAGCAGCGACTGAAAATATATGTATTTTTTAACAACTTGTAAAACGAAGCTATGGACTTCTCGGCCGTTGATATAACTATGAACTATTGAAACATATTGGGTGTATGACATCTTCCCTATGAATTATGTGGCCTTAAACCACTCTTCTCTATACAATGAACAACACAAAAACAGTGTGTGTTTGCGCGGGAGTTGTTTTAGTTTTGTGCTGGAATATGGCGTTGTGTTTGTTTAGCTTTTGTGTTGGAGGGTTTGTGTGTTATTGTGTTGCTGTTTTATTATTGTGTTTCGGTTCTGTTGTTATGCAGTTGTGTTTGTTTGCGTGTCTTTGTGCAGTGCTTTTGAGAATGTTCTTGTTTAGTGCTGTTTTGTGCAGTTGTGTTATTTGTAGACGTGTTGATGTTGTTGTGATGTATTATTGTAATGTGCTGTATTGTGTTTTATTGATGGAGTGTTATTGTGGCGCTATACTAGTGTACTGTTGTGACATTTCTTTTGTTAGGGTGTTATTGTATCTTAACTCCATCTGTTTAAACATGCACAGACGGGGAGTGGCCAAGATGGCAGCGAGATAGGACGTGAGTCTCTATCCCTCCGGCGCCGCCGTTACTTAGCCTTGAAATATCTTCCCTTTTGGCGCCCATCCATGCTTACCGGACGATGCCTTGGTAGACTGTAGCTGTCCTGGAGCTGGTGGCGACTCCCGTCCCATTCTACAGTACCGGTGACTGCTCCCACGGTGTGAGTCCCTCCCGGCCCCGGCATCGCTGCGGCCTGGTGGGAGGTGAGCGGTTGAGTGGGCGATCTGCATTCCTGGTGTGACCGGCGTCGGAGGTGCTTGGTGGTGGGAACAAGCACCCCGCTGTCTGGACCCCCGATTGTCTGGCGGCGGACCCTGAATGAGCCTGGCGCGGCCGCGTCCGAGGGCGGTCTGCGGCTGGCGCCATCTTGAGTGCGGCTGTGGCGGCCTAGTCGGGGCCCGCGGATGATGGCAGCCAAAGTTGCGGGACTGTGACGGAGCCGGGGTGTAGCTACGGCCACGCTCCCTGCTTGGACCCCTGGCAGTGGTGTGGGGTCCGCGTGCGGGGGCGGGCGGCTGTGCTCCGATGGTGCCTGCTTCAGCGGCATTTACCCCTGAAGACCCGCAGGTGAGGAGGATCGGCCGGGGAGCGAGGGGCGCTGCCGGTACCAACGTGACACGGTCCGCTGATCGGCGGACGGAGCAGCGCCAGACGGGGAAGACCACAGGTGCGCGTGGCAGAGGTTTGGGGGAAGACACGCTGCCCTGCTGAGAGTGCTGGTGGGGCGATAACAGCAAGCAAGGACAGCGGAGTTGCCAGCCTAAGTCCTGGGCCCATTGAGGGGGAGGAGAAACTTGGAAGGCCCGTGCTGTGAGCTGGAGGAAGGGCCTATCTGGCAGTGACTGCAAGGCCTTGCCTGTTGCGGCCTGAGTGATTAGCTCATTAAGCAGTGGCTGGTGTGTCTGGGGCTGCACGCGTGACTGTTGCTGACCTGCCAGATCGCATTCTGAAGGCAGACGGGGTCTACAGGCAAAGATCCCTCCCCAAACAAGCGGATTTGGGGCAGGCCACGGGAGAGTGACCTTAAGTCTGAGGTGCCCTGATATCCTACCGGTGCTGATCTCTGCTGTGAGCTGGAAAGGGGTGGCCACGCGTGTTGACCTGGCTTTCCCTGGGCCTGCAAGTTTTATTGTGCTCTGGAGCCCGCTGCCCTGCTGGTACCCGAAGAGGTCGGAGGTGAGCCTCAGCTGATACGCAGGCGGATATAATGTTGAAAGGAAGCGGCGGGTGGAGTGGACAGTGCGGTTCTCCCTCCGTCCCGGCGGGGTGCTGGCTTGCTTGACCGGCCCTGACAGTAAGGTCCAGGCGTTGTTGGGAGGTCAGGCGCACTGCAAAGGTTTTGTGAGCAACAGCACAAAAAGAGACAGAGGAGCTCGCCCGGAGCTAAGATGTCGACGTCCAGAGGGCGGAGAGAGAAATCTCTGAAGGACCTTCTGCAGAATACGTCAGGTCACTCGGCCTCACAGCCTGCAGCCGGGGCACCGCCGGGGGACGAGGAGGACGCGCCAGCGACTAAAGCCTTCATGCTCGAACTCTTCTCTGCTATCAAGGAGGACATCCAGGACCTATGTTCGCAACTCTCTGCAGACTTGCACGAGGTGCGGCGCGATGTGGATGGCATTGGGGAAAGGGTGGCGATGCTGGAGGAACACGATCTGAGCAGGGAGGATGATTTCCATCAGCTTCAGCAGGAGATGCTACGTCTGTGAGATCAGAACGTGGACCTGCAGGCGCACGTGGAAGATTTGGAGAACCGCTCCAGACGTAATAACATTCGGATCCGTGCGGTTCCTTGGAAGGGTAAAGGTGAAGATCTCCGGGCCTACGTCAGTGCTTTATTCCTGCAGATCCTCGGGGATGAAGAGATAACGGAGATTCAGATGGACCGTGTTCATCGAGTGGGCCTGCCGCGTGGTGCCAAAGCTCCCCCCCTGATATCCTTGTCTGCGTCCATGGCTTTCAATTGAAGGAACGCATCCTGCGTAGGGTGCGAGACATGAACCCAGTGCAGTTCCGTGATCAGCAGTCCATGCTTTTCCAGGATTTGGCCGCTTCCACTCTGAGCAAGTGCAGAGACTTTAAGCCCATTACTAACCACCTCCACGACCAAAAGATCCCTTACTCCTGGGGCCACCCGTTCCATCTCATCTTCAAGCACAAAGGCATGTTGCATCAGCTCCGGTCTCTGGAGGAAGCGTATGACTTGTTGCGCATTGAGAAGCCCCTCACCCCCTTGCAGGTGCCGTCGCCCCTCAGAGTGGCGGCGAGTGGGGAAATTGCGAACGAGCCCCGCCCCTGACATGGCTGCTAGCAAGCTGGAACGGGAGGCGGCACTCTCCTCGGTAACGCAAGCAACAGAAAGCCCGGTGACACCTTGAGGTACTAACCATGGCGGCCACTTGGGTGCTTTATCTGGCGCCGGAGGGGGGGAGACGTTTCGACTGTGTGCGGTTTTCCTGTGACCTGGTCATCGAGTTGGCAGCTGTGTACATCCTGTTGCGGACTGGGCCTGTGTCACGTTCCCCCGGACGCTGACCACTGTGACAAACTTTTGTCATGTTTCCTTGCTTGCTCACTGTTTTGTTTTTTTCAGGGTTTTTTTCTGGGTTCAGTACAGGGTCTTCTTGGGTATTATTTTGGGACTCCGCATCAGTTCACGGGCTAGAGTGGCAGGTCACTGGTTTGAGTAAGTTGGTCCTCACTACCTCTGAGGCGGGCGGTCTGGAGCGGATGAATAGCCCTGCGCCTCCCCAATACTGCGATGGGTAAGGACCTGAAAATTGTTAGCTTGAATGTACGGGGGCTGAATAATCCTGTAAAGTGATCTGCAATCCTCTCCCTTTTAGAGAATGCTGGAGGTGATGTCTGTTTGCTCCAAGAAACCCACCTGCTATCTAAGGATACTAAGCGCATGAGGGATAGACGCTTTGCGCAAATTTCCCATTGTGCAAACCTGGGATGATATGCTCAGAACTCTCACAGAATCGAACGCTACACCACATGTCGCTCCAACCGCTGCTGTTGAGCTGGGCAACGCCCGAGTGCCCATCCAACGACACTGTACGGAAATAGCTCCCATTAAAAGTTCCCTCCACGATAATACAACTGCATGAGAAGGAGAAGTGGCAGCCCACACATTATACCCGCAGGCTAGTCTAGTCGCGACTGCACCCTGATGACACACCAAGCACTAGGCACATATTAACTCGGTCATTAGATGTCTCCCCTGCTTTGATTTATTATTTGCTGTTGTTAGATATGGTTGACTTGTTATAAAAGATAATATCCAGTGACCAGACTCGACATTTGCATAGGAAACGTTATGTGATACAATTCAAGAGCTGAGTCCAAGTATGAACAGCCTTGGTCTGGAAACGTTGCTGTATTTGCAAATCATTGTTCACATCCATAAGAAGTGCACTACACACTTTCACTCTGGCCTTCAATTGGAGTTGGCAGAATGTGCGGGCTGTAGGAGCCCAAGACAGCTCATAAATGTATGATGTAACCTTATACTGTAGATATGAATGGCACTGAAACTGTGGGAAGGAAATGCCCTGAATTACATGTATGGTGTCATAGCACAAGTGATGATGTCGCTAAGGTGAAATATGATTATGCTTGTAACCTACTGTATCAGGAAACAATAAAATACAATAAAGATATTTAAAAAAAAAAATGAGGGATAGACGCTTCCCGCAGCAGTTATGGTCCTCGGGAGCGTCTAAGAAAAGCAGGGTGGCGATTCTCTTTAGTGCAAAGTCGCAATGCAAATTAATTTCTACGGTGGCGGACGTAAGGAGCAGGCTGTTGGCTGTCAGGATACAATGGGGGGATGCATGTTTGACAGTGGGGTCCTTATATGCCCCGAATGAGCGTCAAGAGTCATTTCTACGCCTTGCCTTGTCCGAGGTGCTTGCTTCCCCGGATATGGCACTTTTGATCGGAGGGGATCTCAACGTGGTAATGGATCCAGTATTAGATAGGTCGGAGCAGAGGTCCAATCAGACTGGAGCACTGTCGCAGGCTGGGAAGCGGTGGTTGTCCGACTGTGGGCTATGTGATATGTGGAGAGTACAGCACCCTAATGTGCGTGATTACACTTACTTCTCGGCGGCACACAAAACATATGCACGTCTCGATCACTTTTTAGCCCCCTCGTCTCTGCGCACAGTGAATATTACCCCCTGCTCCCTGTCAGATCATGCTCTTATTTTAGTCCTACTCCCTGCCCGAGGCGCGCGTTCAACACCCCTAGGCTGGTGACTCCGCGATTCCCTTCTTCACTCTGATGATGTCACTAAGCGGGTCCGAGATACTATTGTGCATTATCTCTCTGAGAATGACCAGGAGGGTACACCCCTAGCGTCGGGTTGGGAAACTTTGAAACTAGTGGTGCGGAGGGAATTTATTGCGATTGCAGCGTCCTATACGAAGCTACGCAGAGCGAAGCACGCAGAGCTGGAGAGGGAGGTGGGAGAATTAGAAGCAGTTCATAAATGGACCGGAGCGCCAAGAGAGTGGAGGGAGTTGGAGACGCGGCGGCGCATGCTAAAACATCTGGACCTGGATAAGGCTGAGCATGCTCTTCTGCAACTACGCCACAAATTCTACCTCAGCGGGGATAAATGTGGGAGGATACTTGCACATAGGCTGTGGGCGCAAGCGCATATGTCTGCAATCCACTCCATCTGAGACCAGAATGCGGTGGAGCATATCACAGATGCCCTTATTGTTGAGACCTTTCGACAGTTTTACCAGCGCCTTTATGCGAAAAACGATGCTCCCATGCAAGACCCAAAGGAATACTTGCGTGCTTGCGATATTACTCCTTTAATTGAATCATCTGCAGCCAAGCTGGACTCCGCCATTCGTGTAGAAGAGGTTGTCTCGGCGATAACGTGACTAAAAACTGCCAAATCTCCGGGCCCGGATGGCTTCCTGGCCTTGTTTTATAAAACGTTTTGCGTGGAGCCGGCTCCCCTTTTAACAAGGCTTTTTAACTCCTTCCTAAACTCCAGGGAAGTGATGCCCTCCATGTCTGAGGCAGCGATCTCTGTAATCCTCAAACCTGGGGAAGAACCTGCAGAGTGTGGGTCGTACCGGCTAATCTCGCTCCTTAACATTGATGCGAAGCTCTTCGCTGGAGTTTTGGCCGCTCGACTTAGACCCCTTATGGATGATGTTATAGATCCGGATCAGTCCGGTTTTATTCCGACGTGGCAAGGAGGGGACAATACTAAGCACATACTGCACCACATTGATCTTGTACACCGATCGCACACGCAGGCCTTCCTGCTCTCGATTGACGCGGAGAAGGCTTTTGACCATGTTGATTGTGAGTGCCTATTTGCGTTATTGCGCACCTTCGGGTTTGGAGATAACTTTATTCGGTGGGTCTGTTGCTTATATAACATAACATAACACGTGTATTTGTAAAGCGCACGTTCACCACTACGGGTATCTTGGCGCTGAATAACAGATGTTTATTGTTACCCAACTCAATGGTACTCATTTTATCGACCTCAGATGGATGAAAGGCTGAGTGGACCCGCCGGGATTTGAACCTGTGACCATGAGGTCGAACACAGGCCCCTGCAGCAGACGCATTAGTCCACTGAGCCACCAGACCCGGCTACCCCACAGCGGCGGTGCGGGTAAATGGTTGTAAGTCGTCCCTTTTCCCGATTGCCCAGGGCACGAGGCAAGGCTGACCCCCATCCCCACTCTTATTTGCGCTCTATATGGAGCCTTTCGCCCAGCGTATTCGGTCAAACCCTGACATTGTGGGCCTTAAATTCGGTGCTGACGCACACAAAATTACCATGTATGCCGATGATGTCATCCTCTCTCTTACACAGCCTCGGTCAACTCTACGGTATCTGACCAAGGAGCTAACTGCCTTTGGGAATGTGGCGAGATTTAAAGTCAACTTTACAAAATCGCAAATCCTTAATATTTCCGTTCCGGCAACTGAGGTGCAGGATCTACAACAAGACTTTGCTTTCCAATGGATGCACACGGACATCATGTACCTGGGCATTCGTCTGACTGCGTCCATAGCTAAGACAGCCGCTCTCAATTATGCCTCGTTAATGGAGCAGACGGCCAAGGCACTGACAGTCTAGTCACGGCTCAAGCTGGCGTGGTATGGAAGAATGGCGGCGGTGAAGATGACGGGGCTTCCACGCATCTTGTACATCTTCCAAATGTTCTCCTTGAGCCCGCCGCCGGGGGTGCTTCGGAAACTGCAAGGACTTCTGAATAGGTTCTTATGGGATAATAAGAAGACACGTCTCGTATTTGCTCTTGTAACCTCCCCAAAGGCGCAGGGAGGGTTAGGCTTCCCACTGGTGGTCGCTTACTACCAAGCGGCGGGCCTCCGCTACATCATAGAATGGAACCGACCTCTATCCAGCAAACACTGGAATTTTATGGACCAAACAGTGGGCGGTCGAAATATATGGCAGGAACTGTGGCTGCCACGCAGACATAGAGTGTGGGGGGTGTACTCCTCGCCGGTCACCACCCCGACCCTCAGGGTGTGGGACCGACTGGCAGGTCCAAGAGGTTGGACCACATTTCCTTCCCCTATGTCCCCCATCATGGATAATCCCGATTTCCAGCCAGGCTGTGCGTGCCCGATTTTCCATCATTGGAGGGAGGAGGGTTGCAAACGAGTAGGTTCCCTTTTCGATCTTGAGGGGGTGGTCCCCTTTTCCCAACTGCGCGAATATTTTGACCCAACAAGCTTCGGATGCCTTCCACTACTCGCAGGTTGCACATTGGGTTACGCGTGCGGAGAATTTTGCTCTCATGTCTCGCCCCCTCACGACCTTTGAGAAGTGGCTGGTGTGTAAAAAGGGGGACTGTAAGCTCATATTTGTACTTTATTCCATGATTACCATGCACTCGAAGACACATCGCACAAAAGCGCAAATCAGATGGGAAACTGAACTGGGGAGGCCCTTAACACACAAAGAGTGGGAACACATTTTTTACCGGGCACATCACACTGCTTTCAACACGGCAGGGGCAAAATCTGCATATAAAGTGGTTACTTTTTTGGTATCATACCCCAGTACGCATTAAGAGTTGGGACAGATCCAGATCAGACCTCTGCTGGCGGGGGTGTGGTCTGCCTGGTACCCTGGTGCATTTGCTATGGCACTGCCCGAAGCTGGTGCGCTATTGGACAGCAATCATTGACGATGTTGATGCAGCATTTCAGATTACATTACCACGCGCTCCTGAATACACACTACTAGGTCTTCCCCATTCCAAGTTCTTCCCACTGAAATCATTGCAACGCAAGCAGATAGCCATGGCATTACTTGCAGCAAGACAGGTGCTCTTAGCGCAATGGGAGTCCCTGGTAACTCCGGATCCACCCAAATGGAACGTCTATCGCTTAGTGCAGATGGGAAAAGCAAGGAATTCCCTAAACTGTGAGCTCCGTTCTTGCAGATTCTTACCAAAGACATGAGGGAAGTAACATGCCCCAAATATTTGCAAATCTTGCAGCTCATACCCTAAGAACCACCTGGAGTATCCAGTGCTGGAGTGGCTAGATGATGGACCATTGCTTGGAGGCTGTGGTGTGACGGGTGGGCCGTGCTCTAACTGATGCGGAGGAAGGGAGGGTTGGGGGGGAGGTGGGGTTGTTTCTTTGTTTTCGTGTTTTATAAAAGTGGTTTCTTCGCTAGGGGCCTTCAAGCTTTACAATTGCTTGAACTTAACGCGGGGTCGTCCTCTGGGATGTAGACCTAAACGCTGTGTCATTTTCATCACTTATCGCTCTGCCGGCAACCTGATGTAGGCAGCTAAGCTGTGCACAAGTGATCTTGCAACCACGCAATAAAAAAGATTGATTCTAAACATGCACAGACACTATTGTCACACAATGCCACCTCTACAAACCCACTTTTTATGCAACTTTTAATGCAAAAAAATTAAACTTGTGTGCGGATTTCAGACTGTGTTCCGAAAATAGGATTAGAAAGTAGCAAAGGTGGATTAGCCACTGTGTCCTTGTGTATTAACGGCGATTAGAATGAACAATGAAAGACACAAGACATTTCAGAGCAGTGGAGAAAGGCAAATGCACTGAACAGCAACGAGGTAGTAAACAACCGCAGTCCAGCCAGGCTGATCTCAATGGTAAGTAATGCGTCGACCCGCTTGTACAGGAAGTGATAGTGATTTATCTAGAAGCTGGTAAATTACAAGACCATCATCAGCATTGCTACCCTTAGAGATAAGCATGCAGTGCACAGTAAATTGTGTCTTTACTTTGGTGTGCATGGAATAAGATAGGGGACAGATGAGGTATTTTTCCATTTGCACAAAGTCTTCTGATAACTGGAAAAATAATAGGCAACCTTGACATAGGGCATAGAGATGCTACTGTTGGCATAAACTGGCTGACTCTACAGCAATGGAAAAGGTAGACTTTTCTACTTATAGATCATAATGAAATCAGCCACAAGAATACTACTGCAAACTGCCTCCCAGAGTAAGGAAGCCGTTAGAAAATGTGGCCCATCGAGCTTAAAGAGGACAAATGAAAGTCGATTTAATGAAGGACATAGTTATACCTCGTGGGAAAGAAACATTGGAAGAATTACATGATAATGGATTTGATTACAGAGATTTTTAAACAGTTCTTTACTCCGGTTTTTGTCATGATAGATGAGCTCAAATGGAGATATGTGCAGCACACAGATAAGTGAATGGTATATTGTCAGTGTACACATTAACAACAGTGAGAGAGCGGATACAGCACATGACACAAAGTGAATACTCTCGACGAAGTGCTAGGAGGTTTTATTATTAACAACTCAATATTTACTTTAGCAAGCTCAGAGGAGGAAAGGGTGAGTGGATATCTGGGATTCGAACCTGCACACTTCAGAGTAAACAGGTTCAGTATAATGGTTGCATTAGTCGAGTGATAAGTCTTACCAAATCTCATATGCAGAATTATATTGAATTCTGACGGCTGTCAAAAACATGTTACCAATTTTTTGTAATGTTTGAACCATAGACTCTACGAAGAGAGACAGAAAATGTAAATATAGGTACACTGGATAAAAGAAGAAGGGTGAGGGATATGACAGTTTTTCAATTTCCTAATGATAACGAGCACATCTCCCCAGTCTTAAAATCCCTAAATTGGTTGCCCTATGAAGCAAGAATTCAGTTCCCCAGTCTTAAAATCCCTAAATTGGTTGCCCTATGAAGCATGAAATCAGCTAAAGATTGCCTGTCTGTCTTACAAAGCCCTACATTTCAAAACTCCCAGTTATCTAGCGCAAAAGCTATAATTATCCGGAGGGAGTAGACCTTCTCGGAGTGCTAACTCTCTCCTCCTGAAACCACAGATCTTTCGCAAAAAGTGAACGTGTCAACGAGCTTTCTCCGGCTCTGCGCCGAAGATCTGGAACTATATCCTACCGGAAATACACAGAATCTCCTCCAAGGTTGCCTTCAAATTGGTAGTAAATAGATTCCTCATGAACAAGTTCCTACCTTAAAAGGGTCTCGGATCGTCTGCTCTAATGCTCTGGACTTACACCCTAAATCCTGCCTTTGGTGTTATTCTACTTTACTAGTCACTTGCTCCCCTCCCAGTTCTCTATGATCCAATTATTATCTTACCTTTTGTTGTCCCTTTTGTTCGTAACCTTTTTGTTTGATATGCATATTTGATTTGTTTGGTTTGGTATTCCTTTTGATGATTGTACTGCAACTATTACCTTTATCTCCCTCAAACTGTCGAGCGCTCTGATATCCTTCGGGATCATGTTCGGGCTTTATAAAACTTTATAAATAAATAAATAACTCAGCATAAAAGGAAAGCATTCTCCAGTGCAAGAATAAATCTACAGCAGATTTCTCCAAAGTCGGTCCTGGAGGGCCAGATCCATGCCAGATTTTAAGCATACTCCCATTTAGATAAATGTAGTTATCGTAAAAATCTGGCAAGAATCCGGACCTCTGGACCTCCAGGAGAACCCTGGTCTAGAATATAGAGAAAGGTTAAGGAGTTATGCAAGGACTTGTGCCACACTAGTGCAAGGACTAATGCCACACTAGAACTGGGAAAAGAAGTCGTTAGGCTGGGAATTAAGTTTGCTTAGTTAAACAAGCATTTTCAATGCAATAGGTCTCGCATTTGTGAGAGTTAAAGCAATTGGCGTTGTAAATGTAAATGTTTTTTACTTATGTGCTTTGGAGTGGAGAGGATGTATGTGGTGTGTAGTGGAATTATGTGGTATGCTGTGCAGTGTAATTATGTGGATAGACATTATGTGGTATTTAGTGAATAGGGATTTTAAGGAGTGGAATTGTGTGTTATGGAAAGAAATTAAGTGGTATTGTATTTTGTGTTGTAGAGCGTTATGTAGTGGAGTTTAAAAATGTGTGGTATGCTGTTAAGTTTTGTAGTGTGATGTGAAATTATGTAGTGTGGATTGTATGTATGTAGCATGTTTGGATCACGGGTCACAAGTGTTCATTAGCACATTGAAAGTTTTGTGCATAAGGAAGATCTAAACAATTGGATGAACTCATGTTATTTACAACCATTGGCAATGCCAATATGTTTTAGATTTGCGAGACTTAGAGCTAGTGGTCTTGTAAATATAAATGTCTTTATCTATACAATACCATGCCTGCAACAATGCCTCACAATAACATCAATGTCTCTGGCAGAACACTAAATTTATTGATGAAAGGAAAAATACCTCACGTCAAAAGAACAATACAGTTCGAAACTGTACACAGAATGTATAAAAGGTTAAATGGCGGTCTGCTATGTGAATCGTAAAATGCCGTCCTAGCACGTACCAAACAGACAAAAAAAAAGTTAAAAGCATTCATGTCATTGAAGCACTATCCTCCTCGAAAAGCAAAGCATTATTTAAGTTCTCAAAATGCTGGGATTCGCAATAATTGTCTTATACATTGCATGAACAACTACCTCTTGCCTATACGTCTGTGTCTACATTTTATGTGAAATAACCAAAACAACACCAGAACAAAATCCATTGCAAAGTGGAAATTTTGTCAATTTGGAAATAAAGGGGTGTATGCAATTTTGTTTTAAACGCTATTACAATATGCAACCGATTTGAAATTGGCACATAGTAAACCCACACAACATTTCGCGCTATCAGATTTCATGTATGTATGTATGTATGTAGGGAATTTGTAAAGCGCAGGAATTACCCCCACAGGGGTATATCCACGCTAGCATAGAAAACAGAGCAGACTGGCATACATTTCCATAACTCAGGGCTTGAATAATTCCGTCTTCAGGAGTTTTCTGAAGCGCGAGAAACTAGAACATTTACAAAGCTCCTCTGGTAGGGAATTCCAATATTTTGGGGCCAGGAAGGCAACTGTTTTACCTCCGGTTCGGGTGATACAATTTAAGCTTGTCCGCCGTATAGCTCGGGCATTTGCCAAAAACAGCTCTATGGGCAAAGCAGCAGAGGTTAAACTTTATTCTCTGGTGAATAGGAAGCCAATGCAAAGACTTCAATAGTGGCCCGGAGGAGGTACGAGGTGGCTTATTAAGGACTAAGAGTGCAGCCACATTTTGAACAATCTGTAATCTGCTAAGAAGGGCCTCATTCGCAGAGGCCAGTAGGGCATTACAATAGTCGAGGCGACCTATAATCAGAGCCTGAACTAGGGTTCTACCTACTGCGAGGGGCAGCCAAATGAACACTCTGCACAAAAGGCTCAGGGTGCGATAGCAGGTCCCAGCGGTAGTCATTATTTGGTCTTTCATTGATAGCCGTGCATCCAGCTGGACTACAAAAAATATTGCCACCAAGGAAGGAGAGGGGGCGGGGCCTAGCACCGTCGGCCACCATGCAGGTGACCAGTAGGTAAGTGCAGGACCAAAGAGCAAGATTTCGGTTTTGGCCGCATTTAACTGCAAAAAATGATCAGTCATCCAATCAGCTATGGCAGACATGCCTTTAGCAAAACGCTGATCAACTAACTCCATATCCTTATCAAAGGATAGGAGTAACCGAGTGTCATCTGCATAAGAGAATGGCATGAAGCCATACTTTCGGATGACTTTAGCAAGGGGGGGCCACATAGATATTGAATAAGGTCCCCCCTTACTATGCTTCACAGCTCGTGAGCGGAGAGGGCCCCGATTGACAGTTTGCGTGCGCTGGTCCAGAAAACTAACAAGCCATTTAAGTGCCAGCTCCTGCAGACCGGTCTCTCTCAGTCGGAGTATCATAACTGTCCAATCCATCCCTGGCCAGTAAGATTTTCCCATCAACCACCACAAGAACTTCACTTGCCAACAGCAAATCAGGCCAACAATAAGGAGCAGAGAGGGGGCTTGCTTGCATCAACAATCACTAAACCACCAAGCTTCCCTTAAAGGACCGCCCACCCGGAGCATCCGCTGCCTGAAATCTGTGAAAACTGCACCAACAAAGCCATGGCGTCAAGTACACGGATAGATTAATTCCAAGTAGGCCACAACAGACAGGTCAGCAGCTCTAATCAACAAATGCACCCTTATAAGGAGTCTCTCTTTGTGTCTTGTGGTCTTTGAAACCCATTACACTAAATTACAGTTAATGGTTTAACACCAAACGTCTTCAAATCAAAAACAAACCGAGTGCACAAGTAACATCGAGGTGGTAATCCAAGAGGGGTGAGGGGTGAGTCTAGTACCAAAAAAGGACACAATCACTCTAAGAAGCATTTATGCAACACAAGCTAGCATAATCAAATACCACCACACAAACTATACCGGGAGAGAGCAAGTGGTAAATCTCTCATAGTTTACTCTCTTGTGGAAGACTTCAAAAGGTATATAAAATTGTGTGTGCAGGTCGCCGGTGTAAAAGAATAACCAGATATTAAGGAGTTACTACAAAAATGAGTGGAAGAACAGTTTCTATGAAATAATGTGTGAGGTTTGGGGAGCAGGGAGCAAATGCCACTAGCACCAAGATAAAAGAAAGGGTATATGTGGCGGAGATAGAAACAGAAAGGTCAACTAAAATGTAAACCATGGCACAGTAAACGTGCAAAAAACAAGCGACAGTGGATCACCAGTGGGAACAAGTGGAGTATTGCATACACATGGAAGAGGTGGATTGGTGGCATCCACTCGCGTGCACTGAGGTGGAGAATTCTACAACAGTTTAAGCAACAGCAAGTTAAAGGACATTCACAAAAGAAGGGGACTAAACCCCAGACACTGAAGGATGGGAACACCCAGAAAACCTCAGAAGACATACTCAAGTAAATGCATACAATCAAGAAAAGAGACAACCACATACACAAGTGAGATGCACAGAAGTAAAAAGGGCCAGTGAGTCACTCTTTTTTTGCAGTTTTTTTTTTTTACATAGTGCGAACTCGACCAGAAGGAATGGAGTGGTTTACATTAGCACCAGTTACATAACACAAGGACACCTTCATTTTTAGTAGCCACTGGGAGATGAAATGATTGACACCCAAGGTAAAATCCTCAAACACCCAAGAGGGAATACTAAGGGACAGCATTGACAGATAATAAACTGAGGCAAAGTCTCTTTGTGCGCCCCCCTAACACTTGGGGGGGACAGAAGTGGCCACGCACACCCGCTGTCTCACAGAGCCAGGGCCTGGAGCAAAGATTTGACTGCAGCTTCCATCTCTCGCCGTTGGAGGTGGGGGTGGGTTGCACGTGAACACAGGGACGCACAGCGATTACTGCCTTTTGTTGCTGTGGTTTGGAATCCCTAAAGAGTCCAGCTACTCCCAGGACCTCTGATGGCAGCGGCATTCCTCAGTCTGTAAGGCGAGCTCTTGGTCCATTCGTCCCCCACTTGAGATTATGGCCAGAGTGTATTGCCTTGAAAAGATTTACGGGTGGTTGGAAAGGACAGCAAACCATAACAAGCCTGCAAAAACACGAGCAGAGGCAAGCAAAGTAAAACCAGATGGGAGGAGGGGCCTTTTTGCGCTGCGCGGTGAGGAAGCGTGTGATGGTCAGCAAATCGCTGAGTTCCGGGTAGTCAAGCACACCTCTCACTGGTTACCATGCGTGACAAGAGCGTGTAGTGAACATGCTTTTTTTTTCTTGCATAATGAGCTGCGCACACTCAGAATATGAGATGCTACTGCTTACCAAAATACCAATTCGCCATCAGCAGGTCTTGACCCACTTTTTAGAACTGCAAACATCCACGCCCCACCTAGCTTTAATTGATATGATGAGGACGCTTTTTTAATGTAAAACAGCATTGTCATGTGGTAGCGCTTTGTTGTTGTCAGACCAGTGGCCTAAGTGCATTTGAACAAGCCCAGTTCGCCCTCAAAAAGAAGTCCAACCAAACATCCTACCAAAAACAAGCCCAACTGCCGGTGGACATTGAAAAGTGCAAAAAGGTCAACAAAAATACAGGCATGGCGTAGGAGGCATGAAAAGGTAGGCAGCACCGTCGAAACGGTGTCATTACGAGGGCTACAAGGCTATTAGAACATTTTGCCACTAGAGGGCAGAATGTTCTAACAAATTAAACAAAGGCCTCGCGAGAGGCCTTTGTTTAAACAACATTGGAATGTTTACCGGCCCATAGAAGCACGGAGCACTACATTGTCTTCAATGGAGTG
Source organism: Triturus cristatus (assembly GCF_964204655.1). NCBI lineage: Eukaryota > Metazoa > Chordata > Amphibia > Caudata > Salamandridae > Triturus > Triturus cristatus. Next base: position 673,128,944 of record NC_140581.1, on the reverse strand, counting down.
CTCCACATTCCAATGTTCTAATAAAGAATACAAGAGGTCATAAGCTTACACTCAACCTAAAAATGGATGGACAAAATTAACATTATAATCCTTACACAGCTTTAAATTCTATTAATTCAATCCCTTCAAACATTCCGACTCTAAAATGCCTTACCATGGTTACAACATGTAGAGATTATAAAAACTAGATATGTGGCATCCATACAAAATCATATATACTCCCAAAAGGAACTTTCATAAATCAAATTGGGAACAAAGCAGGTGGCACTTTCTATTAAACGTGCCATTGTCTGGAGTTCGGAGTAGAGGCATTGCTTTTCTTAAGACCCACTGGGTAATTTCGTATTATTTGATCAGTCACTTTTAAATTCACAGAATTTCGAAAGTGGATGCTGTTATGTGAATTATTTAATAACTATATCAAATGTTGGGTGTGACGGCATCAGGCTGTGGTGAAAATTCAGTGATGTCACTAGTTGCATTATAAGACTCATTCACCAAAAAAACTGAAGTAAAAAGTACATTTTCAGATCATATACCAATGCTTTATATGAGTGAAAATACATTTCCAGCTTGAATTTGATCCGGGAAGCAGATGGACAAGCGACTAGGCATTTATATGCTTCATCTTTGGCTAACTTAATACCCATTAGTTCCCACATTAAATTTGTAGTGATCCATCTATAAACATTTTTTGAGTAGATTGATTGCCTTTATAATACACATAATCACATTTCAGCACTGCTTTGGGATGAGTGTTGCAGTCTTAGGCTTTTGAATGAAACTGTCAAACGGGTAGGCAAATACTCTAGAAGCCTCCTTATGTTAGTACGCGTATCTGTGGAGTAGTGATCTGACTTTTCCCTAACTGAGATGGCTTGGCTAGCCAAAAGCTGAACAATAACAACTTCCGGGATCAGTTTCAAGAAGAACAAAATACAAGAACAACTGACGAGCAGCACTTGCAATGACTCACCATGACCATTGCACCCGATGGACTACTCCGACACTGCTCCTGATTTGCCCCAATAAGGTATTGATCCTGGCAACCTGCACCATGGGTTATCCATATGGGTTATGCATATGTCTCGCCAGGGTTCTACTGATAAGAGACCCAGCATCTGGAATGACTTCTATGTATCCATTAGAGCTGCCCAAACGCTGCTCAAATTTAGGAAAGAGTCGAGGCACACCTCTTTAAGGAGCACAGCATCACAATGCAATAACAGTTGACTTCCACTCTCTACACCCAGCTACCCAACCAATCACTCCCATCACTAGTTAACTGTATCTGTACAGATGATACAGCCCTTCTCTGTCATTCAGCTAGGCTCCAAACAAATACCACATACAGAAGGCATGTTCCCATCTGCCTGGAACCGGTGGTGAACAAGGGTTGCCCCTGTGTCAAATTCAGCACTTTACCCTGGCGAAATGTAACCACTACATGCCATTGCATGCCCCTAAATGTACATGTGCACTCGGTCGGCCCTATAAGGCATTACACTCGTTGCCTGAAACCAGTACATCACTCTCTATTGCCACCGAGAACAATGTTACCGAATAATGCTTAAACTCTGAAGGACGACGAGCTAATCCTCATTCCCGAATGGTCCCTCAAGATCTTTTAATATTGATGGCTCTACATAGTCCATTCCAAGGGGTCCCTCACCTGTCTCTCACAGTGTCATAAAGGTCATTTATCGTGGCTGCTATAGCTAGCATGTGCCCTAGGCTCCTCTGTGGTTGCCTGCCCTCAAGAGAAGGCTATGTAGATCTGCAGAATAATTAACAACAAGCAACTAATATAAATGACACCCACTCTATTTCTAACTACTCTTTCCACCATTACAGTGTTAAGCACTGCAGCCTAAGACAAGATAAGAGCACCACTGGGTCACACTGACAGATGACAACAACATGCTTACCACATAGTTCACTCTGACAGTCAACACCCTTCCAACCAAGCCCTCCCCCACAATGTATTCAAACAAAAAACAAGAGCACCCATATGTCCTCTCCCACAGTGTGGCATGCTGCCCATTTGCTTACCAGCTCCAGACCCTCGTCAGCCCCTCGAGTATAAAGCACTAAACAAATGCAACTACAATAAAATACAATTTCTTCCCTCTCTGATTTGTAAAAAGATAATGATATGCCTCTGGACGAGGGGCCTGCAAATTGCTTCTGTGCCGGCCAGGCCTTTATCCCTCACCCATGATTTGCTTTGATATGGCGATGCATATACATGTCCTGTAACTGTCTCATAACAATAATCCTAACATTATGTCACCCCTTGAAATTCATCATTATCTCCACATCTGTTGGAATTATATAGTGCGTGCATGATCCCAATATAGATGATGGATGCGTCTAATATAATAACAGTGGATTTCAAAGTGGTAATTTATGTTGAATGGAACAATTTACTGAAAAATGAATGCAGCAAAATCAGCTTTTTTTTAAATTCGCCTGTGGTGTGAAATTGGAAGGAAAAGCATAACACATCCCTTCCGTGACAAAACTCAAAAAAAGAAAGAATTGCTTGCATGAACATAAAAGGCATGTGTTTCGGCTGCTCGCACCTCTATGGCCTGTAAAACGGAAGTTCAGTGAATACAGGGATTCTGACTGGATGCCAGCAGCCAATCAGAATTGTCTGAACCTAAGGACCTTCTGAACAGTCTAAATTAGGTCCTTCTTATGTCATTATGTTAGGCTAGTTACAACCAATCAAAACAGCTTTCACACAACTTGCCCACGATTCGAATCACCTGGGACTGCCACAAAAAATAGCACATGCAGTTCGCTTTTTCATGGGCGTGGATAATTCAGAAAGTGTGGATTCAAATTGCACTCTGCATCTGTGTTTCACGAACATAAAAAAAAAAAAATCACTCTGCCCAACTAATAATACAACAGGCACAATCCCGCTTGCCCAAAAGGTATATGGTTTTCCAAACACAGTACACAGCTAATGAGATAAAAAATAATATTAACAGTCGTAACAGGATGGCTAACAACGACAGGATCAACCCAAAGCAGTCTTGGTAAAAAACTCTGAAGCTCCGAAAAGAAAGGTAATTCAGTATTTGGAGTATAAACCTAGGAAGGCTTCCTGAAGTCCCAACACTACTTGTGGATCTGCCACATCTAAAGGGGTATTTAATTTTAAAAAATCAGCATTTTTGAGCTGGAAATGAGTTTTTGCACCGCCTTTCATATCACACTCTCACAATTCAGGCTTGTTTTCGAAATTTCTTGAATATGGGTATGTATTAAGCTAATTGAAATATACACCTATCAAAAAATAAGAATTTCACCGTTTTATAAACAGTATAAACAAAAGCACACCAGGCACCACAATCAGAATGAATGCGGTTCTTTGCAGAGCACTTTGTTCCAGAGACAGAAAAGCAAAGTAGGTCAGGGGCACATTAGTAAGGTATCAATGTCGAGCAATCAATCAAAGTCAAAGAGACAGAAGCGGTAATGCAGTCAAACACACATAATATCATCAACAAATGCAGCAGAAGCCAGCAAAAGGCAGCTGCAGACACGTAAATGGACTTTATCAGTTTGTCAACACAATACCTTCCATGAGCGTGTGGAGGTCTTTCCTCTCTCGGGGTTGCATAAAGAACGTTCGGCTGCTGCTCTTCTGGGGCTGTAACATTACCAACAGGCTGGACCAAGCATTTCAATAGGGCGAATAAAGCAGAGCTCTGTGTACATTTGAAACTGAAAAGGAGCTCACCCAGAAACAGGGGACGTGACCTGAAGCCGGCACACGCCGACTTATATCAATCTTCCCATCTTTGAATTAAGAGGTGTGTAAATATGGGAACTGCAGCAAGTAGAGGTTTAACAGTTCGAGTGTTTACCATCCATGACTGAAATAGTGTAAACCTGTAAAACTGTGTACATATAGTATTTAGCATCCATAAAAGAGATAGTGTACACCTGTAAAAGTGTACACTGCAGTCTTAGCCATCCATGGCTGAGGTAATATAAGCTAATCACCATGTGAGTAGCAGTCTTTCTCTCCACATCTGAGGTTACAGAGGCATAATGCAGCCCCCTCCAATCCCTGACATTACTGGTTTTCCAGTCAAAACCATCTTTAAAAGAAGAAGCCAAGCACGAGGACTTCATTTCCTATCACCGATCAGCACAGGAAATGACATCACGGCACCCTGCACTCCTAACACCTCCCAGGACCTACTTAATGGCAGCTAATGTGCCCTGGTCCAATCACCATACAGCGATACTCTGCACCATTCCTTAGGTCACTAGACCCCAGGCGGCAGACGCAATTCCCCCAACTGCTGCAGTGCAGCGGCCCACACCGCGATAGGAGCTTTCACCTGCACCCACTGCCGGTCCCCCAGCAGGCACATCCCATTCAAATGCTAACAATGCCCTCAACACCCCCTCGCAACACACACATCGCACAAGCACTAACACCGCCTTCACCCCCACCCTACACCACACACCACAGCAAACCACACGTCTACACCCACTCGCATTCATGCTTCTCAACACATGATCATTCAGCAAACACACAACCGAAATATGGGACCTGTTGAGTAGCAACACACCTGAAATCCTCTTTATCACAAGAGACGTGACTCAACCCCTCATCAGCTCCTGACATCACCCCGGCAATCCCAGCGGGCTTCAAGATCGCTGTACAGGACCGGTTTTACAAGCCTGGAGGAGGACACTCTATCTTCTACAAGGACTCCATCAAATGCACAACATCCACAGAGAACGCCACCCGATTCATGGAACGTCTGCAATTCAAGCTGCAAATCTCAGAAAACCTCACCCTGATAAGGACCCTCGCCTATTGACAACCCAGACCATGAGTCGCCTTTACCTTCCTCATCACCAACTTCGTCACTCAGCACACCATCCACTCTAGAGCCTACATTCTCCTCATTGACCTCAACTTTCACCTGAAGGACCGAAAGGACCCCTGCTCTACAGCACTCCTTGAAAGCTTGAGCAACATCCCAGGACCAACACACCCTGGATCCAATCTTCATCACAAGAAACAGCATCCAAAAGAACTCCACTACACCGCTCATATGGACCAACCAGTCCATCATCCACTTCCAAATCAACACACCTCAGGTCAACACCCTTACCCGGTTGAGCATTCCAAGCCACAGCTGAGGCAAAATCGCAGAAGCAGACTGGCGCAGTTGCCTCAGCACAGATCACCTAGCCCACAGAAAGATGGGACAAAAACAAAAAAAACTTCAACAACTGGATCTAGAACTTCACTAACTACCTCGCACCCATCAAACCCAAGAAGCATAGTAGGTCATACAAGCAGGACAGCTGATAAACAGGAGACCTCCAAGACAACAAATGACAGTGGGAGAGGAGTTGGCCTAACGGCTAGGGCGCTCGACCACGGACCTGGGGAACTGGGTTCGAGTCTCGGTAATGACGCTGAACATCCTGTGATTCTGGGCAAATCACTTAATCTCCCTGTGCCTAACAAAAAAATGAATGTGTGTCCTCATGTAACGTAACTGGTGCTATGTAAAGTGTTCTGATACCTGATTGGATTCGGGTCAAGTTCACGCTATATAAAACTCTGCAAGAAAAACAGTGTAAACAGCTTGAAAGGAAATGGCAAGCCAGCCACAATACCATCAACAGACCTACCTACAAAGCTGTACTCGGATGCTATCACCAGTAAATAAGAGACACCAAGAAAAAAGCACTAGTGGACTGCATCAAAGGAAGCTCTACCAGCTGCAAGGAGATCTTCTCGATCGTTAATAATTTAATCTCACCCTTAGCAACTGTCAACAACATCGCAGCCACCCAGCAACTCTGCAACGGCTTATACAACTTCTTCCACAGCAAAATTGCAAACATCTACAGCAACTTCGCACACCAACCCAACCCCACAGAACTCATTGCTGACCTACTCACCACCAACCAAGATGACCAGCTGACCAAATGGATAATCCTCACCAGAAATGACACAGCGGCAATCATGCAGACCATTCACTCAGGGACCCCAATGAACCCATGCCTCCACCACATCTATAAACTGGGAACATCACCAATCAGTACCACCCTGATCCACATCATCAACAACTCCATCATGTCCGCCCCTTGAATGGGCATTTCCAGAAATCAAAGCCCTCCTCATAAAGCCCGCAGACAACCCAAATCAACTGAGCAACTTCTAACCCATCTCCCTGCTTCCCTATCCAGCCAATGTGATGGAGAAGGCCATTAACAGGCAGCTCACAACCCACTTCGAAGTTCACCATCTTCTAGACAACACTGGATCGAGATTCAGAAAGAGCAACAGCACCACAAAAGCACTCATCGTGGCCACCAATAATATTCTAATCACCCTGGACAAAGCAGAAACAGCGGCTCTCATCCTCCTTGACCTCTCTGCGACCTTTGACACTGTCTCACATAACACCCTCATCAGAATCACTCCACGAGATTGGCATAAAAGGATCCACTTTCAAATGGATCTGTTCCTTCCTCACAGGAAGAACCCAAAGGGTCAGGCTGTCACCCTTCACATCAGAGACATTAAAATTGATATGCAGAAATCCACAGGGATCGTCGCGCAGTCCTACCCATTTGAACATATACATGAGAACGGTCGCCAAAATCATCCAATCACAAGACATCACCATCATCTCCTATGCCGATGACACCCATCTCATCCTCCCCCTGACAGGCAAAACAACCGCCACCAGAATAAACTTCACCAACTCCATGACCACGATAGAAGTCTGTATACGAATCAACTTCCTGCAACTCAACTCCGACAAAACAGAAGTACTGGTCCTTAGCAACAAGACTTCCTCATGGGACTCCACCTGGTGGCCACCAGAGCTAGTACCAGCACCCACAGACCATATAAGAAATCTCAGGATCATCCTAGACGACAAACTAAACATGAAAGCTCAAGTCAATGCAGTGTGTGCCTGCTGATTCCACTCATATCTGCTTCCACATTCTACAAGTGCTGTGAAAAATCTTAAAATGGTTGCCTCAGAACACCAGACGAACCTTCACACAAGCAATCATCACCGGTAAGGCTCCCGGTTTTCCGTTTAAACAGATTTTTAAATATAAATACTGTTGGAAATGGCCCTTTTTGCAGGGTTATCCCCAAACTTTTTGCTTCCTCCTCCTACTTTTTCCTGACCTTTTGTTGTTGGCTATAGGACTCTGGGCACTTTACCACTGCTGATCAGTGCTAAAGTCCATATGCTCTCTGTGTAAATTGTTATTGTGATTGGTTATCCATGATTGGCATATTTGTTTTCCCAGTAGGTCCCTAGTAAAGTGCACTGAGTGTGCCAGGGCTGGTAACTCAAATGCTACTAGTGGGCTTGCAGCACTGATTGTGCCACCCACGTGAGTAGCCCTGAAAAGAGTTCTCAGGCCTGTCACCACAGTGCCTGAGCACAGTTTGTTAACTGCCATGTCGGCCTGGCAAGTGCACCCGCTTGCCAGGCCTTACTTACCCTTCCCTTTTCTTACACATAGGACACCCCTATGGTAGGCCCAAGGTACCCCCCTGGGCAGGGTGCAGTGTATCTGAAAGGTAGAACATGTACTGGTGTGTGTAACATGTCCTGATAGAGAAATAATGCCAATTTCGTTTTTCACCATTGAAAGGCAATCTTGCCCATAGGACAGAATGGGGAATGCTTTGTAACATTTTATAAGCATATCTTTCCATAGGAGTAAGATAAGAAAATGGAGTTTGGTATCCCTGAACTCAGGATTTAATAACACACCTTACAGTAAAGATGGTTTTTAAGTTGTGTGTTTGAAAATACCACTTTTAGAACCTTTCTTGTTCAACCTTCCTGTGTGCCTCTGCCTGTTTGTGGATTGACTGTCTGGCTTCGGAGTGACAGGGCCTGGGGTGGCTCCAGGAGTCTTGGCCTGATCTGCATTTGAAGTGGTGGGAGGAGTAGCACGAGTACCTGAATAGGGCTGTTCCTGCCTTCCACAATGATGGCTCCGTCCCCCTGTGGTGTATCTGGAGCCAAGGCTCACACTAACAAAGGATGCTGTTGTGCACTGGCAGAGTGCCCCCCCCCCAAAACTGGTTTGAACTGGGCTCAGAGCCCCTTGCACAAAGAGAACAAAGACATTTTGGGGTATAAGTATCAGACCTAAAACCCCTGAACTTTAGATCATTCCTGGAATTCAAGAGGAACATTTGCCAAGGAAAAGAGCTGGAGAGACTGAGGAAAAGTACTGTCCTTGCTGTGTGTCTGGGTTTGGCCTGCAGTCTGCCAAGTAAAGGAGAAGGACTTTGCTGTGTGCTGTGTCCCCTGCTTGAAGGAGATCTCCAAGGGCCTGAAGTGATCTGACCTCCTGTCCAGAAGTCTCAGGGACACAAAGACCTCACCCCCCGCTCCCCTGAACTCTGCTGTTGTTAGTTCTGACCTTGAGGTGCCTGTGCCAGTTTTGGGCCTCTGGAGGTTGTTGCTGCTGTTTGGGAGTTGGAAGAGAGAAGAAACTCCAAGAATTGCAGATATCGACGTATCGCTCTTTTTGTGGCTGTTTTTCGGATGCATCTTTATGCGAAAGCTGTCGCAGCGCCTGTCGTCGCGGCAAGAATCGAGGGATCGTGGCTAAAGAGGACCGACGCTGTGCCGCACAACGCCGCCGCATCGAACGCCGATGCATCCCCAAGATCCATGCATCGTACCTGTGCGACACACTTCCCCAACGCATCACCTGCGGACCGGAACCGGCACGAAGATTCAACGCATCACTCCCCCTACAGACCGGAATCGACGCAACTCTTCCTCTGCGTGCAGCAGCACTGTCGCATCGCCTCCCCGGGGTCTCAGGAGTGTCGCATCTTTTTGTTTGCCGATGCTGCGGCTGTTTGGCTTGGTGAACTATGACACAACTACAGGTACATTGGTGAAAAGCCAGGCATTCATAGTTTTCTATGGTATAAGTTCTTGAAACCTTTTGAAGTCATATTTTTAACTGTGTATGTTGGATTTTGGTTGTTTTGGTCTTGCTTAATTTAGATAAAGATACTTTATTTTTCTAAACTGGTGTGGTGTCCTTTTGAGGTGTTTTCACTGTGTTACTGTGAGTGTTGGTACAAATACTTTACACATTGCCTTTGGGATAAGCCTGTCTGCTCGTGCCAAGCTACGAGAGGGTGAGCAAGGGTTATCTAAAGTGTGTATCCCACTTACCATGACTAGAAACAAGGGTCCCTATTTGGACAAAGGTGCCTACCTCTGCCAACTAGGGACCCCCATTTCTAACAAATACAGAGTGAAAACCTTTTGGTTTTTGTATGTGTTTACATATAAAAACGGGAAAATACTAACAAAACAAATGCTCCATCTGCCTGTGTGCTCCTCTACAAAATCTGTGTCAGAGTCTCTTAGGGGCTGCTGAAAGAAATCAGAAACTGCTGCCCTCAAACTGCCACTATGGAGATGGGTGTACAAGTGCAGCTGGGAGCGCCATGTCTCTAGGGACCCTCCAGCGCCCCTCACAGCAATGGTCATGCAAGGTAAATTGTTGGAGCAGTGCAAGCAGCCGATGTCCATTAAGAGGTGTGAAAACATCCAGGACATTGGCTAAAGCCCCAGCAACCTTTTAGTTTTTTTTTATGTATGGGAAGGGGGAAGACATGCCTGCAACAACTATTAGCATAAAGCCCGGATGCATCTATCAGTGAGTTTGCACACTGTGGGGCAGTGAGGATGAGTGAGAGGTGTGCTAGTCAGTTAGCATGACTTAATTTTACTTAGCAATTGCAGCCAGAGTATGGAAAAATAGTAGTACTTAAATAAAAATAATAACAGAAATGACTGTTGCACCACCTGTGCTCTACATTTTCTCCATAGTTTCCATATCAGAACACTATTCTGTACAGCTTAAGATGCAGGATTCTTTAGATATTTCGGTGATTTACAATGGCTTGTGGGGTAGGTCTTTTAGTGCACACTAAGAATGACCTAATATTCTTCGAGCAGACACGCTCTGTGATGGCTGATAAAATTTGAGTAATGCATTGACATTTTGCCAGACAGCTGTGGAAACGAGACCTAATCAATACCACTAATTCACACATCTTTTCTTAGAGGACAGGAAAGACACTTGCTCCCAATATGTAAAGTGCACTTTGCATAGACTCCAATTTCATAAACACCTAAAACAACCCATAACATTGAGTGCAAGTGGTCTTGTCAATTTAAATGTGGAAAAATACTAGCTTCAACGTCTGTTGTTGCTTGCGACAAAAATAAATGTGGATATATACAGATAAAATGACCAATAAATAAATATGTATAAATATATATGGAAATGTAAAAAAAAAAAATACAATAAAACCAGGAGCCCTAATCACCAGGAAGCTGGACTACGGCAACACTCTCTACTCTGGCATTTCCAAACAACTCCTACCCAAAATCTAGACCATCTACAACACTGCTGCAAGACTCACACTAGACCTCCCACACTGAACCGACATCACACCGCACCTCAGGAAGCTTCACTGGCTCCCCACTGATAAGCACAACCAATTCTAACTTCTCACACACACGTACAAAGCCCTACACAACAGAGGAGCAGAATACCTGAACAGCTGCATACACTTTCACCAGCCCAGCAGACACATACACTCTGCCTCACTCTTACAAATTCCCTGCATCCGTAAAAGCAACACCAGAGGTTGATCATTGTACTACAATGCACCCAAGACATGGAACAACCTCTCTCAACACATCAGAGCCTCCTAATCACTTCTTGAGTTCCTCAAGAATCTGAAGATCCGGCTCTTCATATAAGCATCTTGGAGACCACACACCTACACACCTGCCCAAGCATCAGGATACCCTCTTGTGTGATTTGTGCACAATACAGTTAAATACAACATAACATAACAGAGATGGGAGTCTCAAGGGCCCCTCATCACATTTTGTACAGGGGGCATCATTTTGCATTATGCCACAGCTGAGGTAGTGGAAACCTATAATCCTGTGTGCAGCAGTCTTTGACATTCATGAATGAGGTAGTGAAACCCTGTAAACTTGTGTGCAGAGTGTTTGACATAAATGACTGAGGTAAACTGTCACCCTGTGTCCAGCAGCCATAGACATCTATGACTGAGGTTGTGTCAACCTGTTTACGGCAGTCTTTGACATCTATAGCTGAGGTAGTGTGAACATATAAACCTCTGTACAACAAACTTTGACACCCAAGTCTTGCCATAGGTAGCGTAAACTTGTAAACCTGTAAACCTTGTACCACCTATGGAACATTTTATTTTAGCTTTGTTTAATATTAGCAAACATGCACACTTTTTTAAATGTGATGTCATTTGTGTTGCAAGAGAGTTTGACCCACACGCTTGTGACATTAATTTGCCACTGTAGTGAGAGTTTGACATGTACAGATACAACTTATTTGTCAATCCGGTTGCCTTCATGTGTTTTCTTATGAGACTTTAATCTACAATATACAGCTGTATTCCTTTCAAATAAATATGACAAATCAGTGGTATTCTAGTTTCTCAGGTCCAGCATCAGTCGGACCATCTTGAGATATATGCATTTACTGCACTCTGTATGAAATTGTATGCAGCCCTGGTCTATTTGGTGAGGCTTGTTTGGATTAAATTCTGATCCAAGCTGTGGATAGTTTAATCATGGCTGCAAAGGGGTAACCTCTGACCTCTAAATCATTGGACATATCAATTTTTCTGCCAGCAATAAGATGGTCTTTGACATTCTATATACAGCAACTGAGAACTGTGCCGCAAAGTGAGATTAGATTAAGAGAATCTGGAGCACCTTTTGAGGACAGTTTCTCTGCCTATCATATTGAAACCTATTGCATGTTATGAATTGAATTTAAGTGTGCATATAACAATTTTCCAACTCCGAGCTAAACTAGCAGAAAATATCCCAGTCATTGTTATTGAAGGACCAATAACCGAACTACTACAACCCCTCAAATATGTTCCCAATTACTATCTGAGTGGCTTAAGATGGAACGTCCCCGCCTGAGTATAAGTGAGATCAGAGAAAATAGAACCTGCCTAACACAAAAAGTCACCTCTTCAACATTCTTCTTTTGATTTGATTATATGTTCTGAAGGAGAATCCGATATTATGAAAGATGTCTGAAGGATACATGCATATACGTACACTTGTATGGGTTGTTCAGTTTATTGTCATTATAAAGACACTTTTATCCAGGAGTTAAAATGTAGAATTGGTCACTCAGATATAGGGGCGGGGGTCGTCACCGAATGCTGGACAAGATGACTGCTACCTGTGATGCTCCAATTAAGCGCAGGGCTTGCAAAGAGTTTGCTCGAAGCTGAAAAGGTTTTGAGTCATCTGAATTGCATGCTTCTAAAACACGGACTCATTGCTTTATGATAACACCATTTTCACCATTACTTATAACCATTAGTATTCCCTCCATTTGTCTGAGATATTGAGCTTCAGTCTCCGATGGTCATCATTTTGAGATGATGGTAACATTTCTACTTTTCTCCTAAGAGACTCTCTTAGGGCCATATTATCAAGGAACGGCAATAACATTATCGCCGCTTTAGCGGCAGGAAACTGCCGCTAAAGCCGCGATAATGAGCTTGATAATATACCCTTGTGAATTCCCATAGAAGCCCAAGTTCACACCAGAAGCTGGGCTTCTATGGGAATTCTCAAGGGCATATTATCAAGGCCATTATCGCTGCTTTAGCGGCAATTTCCTGCCACTAAAGCGGCGATAATGTTATCGCCGTTCCTTGATGATATGGCCTTTGGAGATTTCACTTTCATTACTTCAAGAGTCTTACTCATCGCCCTTTGTAAGTATAAGATTTTCTGTATTCCCTTACTCTACTTCATATGAGGATCATGGTTTCTCACTTGATCTTTCTATGGCTGCTCTACATGAATACTGATATTGTCTCTGTTATACATGTTTTCCTTTTTTGGGTCGCTATGAGTGAAATCTTACGGGGTTGGGTTTCACTGATGTGCAAATGATATGCAACCAATAAACTATAACGAGCCTTCTGACCAAACAGAATACTGTAAAGTTTTCTATCGTTAAATGCTACCAATGCTCGGGTAAATTAATTTCTCTTCATTTAAAGACAAATGAATATTAGATTTGGTCTATCCGGCCTTGCTTTTGTAAAATAAGTCATGGTGACATCATCAGCTCCTGTTTCACTGTTTTACTTTTTCTTGTCTTGTAGTCTTTTACTTTATATGCTTCTAAGACTATTCCTTCTTATATCCTAATTATGGTCACTTCTCTTTCTATCTTTCCATCTTTATACTCTTTAACAATATTTTATCCTGTGTTTATTGCTGCTATTATATGTTTTTGTTGTTGTTTCAGATTTCCATATATGTTGCTGTTACCCACCTTTTCCACAATTTCCATGGCTATTTTTATCTCCTGGAATGTCAGAGGTCATGGAAATCCTGTAATGGGTTTGGATCATTGAAATTGAAGAGAAGCAGGGAATGTATTTTCTCCCTTGTCATTGGACATAAAGTCGAGGTGGCATTTTATGTCAAAAAGCTTTGAATAGTGAGATGCTATTGCAGGAGTGTGTTGTTGCAGGTCATTGGTACTTGATGACATTATTTTGGAAAAAACGTGCCTTTCTTTGTTCAATGTTCAATGCTAAACATGATCCTTCATTCTGGAACTTTATTAAGACTACATTTATTAATATTACTAATGTAATATTATTTTGGAGGCAACCTCAATCAGGTATTCAACTAATTTCTTAACAGGGAAAAATATATAGATTTAACGCTGATAAACCTCAAAAAGCCTTCAAGCCTGCTATTGCCACTAGATTGCTTTCTGATGTTTGAAAGACCTGCAAATTTGACTGTAGAATTCTCATTTCACATAGGAGTTTATGGTTTTCTTATAAAACTGATTTTATTTTTGTTACTGGACATTCATTGGTCTGTTTACAGACTTCTCAAATGGAGTAATTTTTTCTTTCCAATCACACTCATATTTTTAATTCATTAGACATTTGTGGGGCTTATTACAAAGACCATCAAATGGAGATTTAATAATTATTTATTCAATAACGATTTCACTAGAGATTTATTAATTATTGTTAAATTAAAAATATTGATTTCACAACAACAATAATTATCTTTCATTCAATAAAGATTTCACTAGATAATATTTTTAATTTAACAATCCTGATGACAATTTGATTGGTAACAGTTAGAATGTCTCAGTAGCCTCCTTTGGAGCATTTACTATATTCTAAAGCATATTAAATTGTGTGAGCATGCCTACTTTACTTGTAAATCTTCAGCTATGCTTACAGAACTAAAGTCAAATCAAATAAATTTGCAACTACAAATGCTTTTAATGTTCCAAATTCCTCAGAGTTCAAAATGAAGTTGAAAAAATGCTTGACTGGTTCTTAAATTTAAAAAGAGAGTGTGAGCTTATTGGTAGCATTATTAATGACGAGGATAAATCCATTTTAATATTAGATTCAGATATTTCCAAACCTTTTCAGAACTCTATGCTGGCGAGATTAACCATAACACCATTGATTTTTTTAATGTTTCTCCAGCCTTCGCAAGCTCACTTCATTAGTAAGAGAATTAGCCACTCTTAAGAAGGATATTACTGTACAGGAGATTCTAGATACCATTAATTCTCTATTAACAGCAAACACTCTTGGCACTGATACCATCTCCATTAATCTTATTTCTAATTTCTTGTCTATTTTGCCCCTAAATTATTACATTTATATAACTCATTCCTTCTCATCTCTGCAACCTGTTTGCCATTTACGTCTGAAGGCTCTAATTTCCTTTGCAGCCCCCTAAAAATTATATGTCTGGGTGTTTGGTTTTCATCAAACTTTAAACAGGTTATCAAATATAATAACACTTCCTGCAAGTCCAAATTGAATACTTTGTTGGCTACCTGGTCTCCTTTGTTTCCTTCTTTATAAGGAGATTCAAACATTTTAAAATGATCATTGTGCCTAATATTCTTGATGTTTTTATGCTCCCCCTCAAAATTCATAATTATTATTTTTTTAATATTGGACTTCGCCCTAATTGAAGGGTCATCCTTAAACTTTTTACCTTCTTCTTCTAGTCTTCTGAATCCGTTTTTGTTGACTTTTAGGACTCTGCATACTTTGCCACTGCTAACCATTGCTAATGTGCTTATGCTCTCTCTCTTAAACATGGTGAAATTGGCTTACAACCGATTGGCACATTTCATTTACTTATAAGTCCCTAGTAAAGTGTCCCCAGGGCCTGTAAATTAAATGCTACTAGTGAGCCTGGAGTACTGGTTGCGCCACCCACTTAAGTAGCCTTTTAAACTTGTCACAGGCCTGCCATTGCAAACTGTGTGTGCATTTTAAACTTTATAATTTCACACTATAGGGGTTCAATCCTTTATTGGTGTCCCCAGTGGATAGGTTTAAAACAGCTAAGTGAGAATAGGGATATGGATGTTCCCTATTGGGCACTGGTCAACATGTTTCTGCCTAGTTATACTGTACGGTTCTTGGCATTCCTCAGGACCAATTGCTTCGTCACTCTGCTAAAAAGTAAATAAATCATAAAGAAGTTACCCAGAGCCCAATAGGGAACATCCATATCCCTATTCTCACTTAGCTGTTTTTAAACCTATCCACTTGGGACACCAATAAAGGATTGACTTTGTCTATCCAGGAGATAGCTTTAACCCACTTTTTGACTTTTCTTGCACTCTGCCCCTCACTCTAACCTACAGTGCATTTTAAACTGCCATTTTGGTCTGGAAAAATAAATCTTTTGCCAAGCCTAAACCTTCCTTTTTAATACATATATGTCACCCTGAGGGTAGGCCGTAAACAGCCCGCAGGGCAGGGTGCAGTGTATTTAAAAAGTTGGACATGTAATTTTATCTTTATCAAGTCCTGGCAGTGAAAAACTCTTGAATTTGTTTTTTTTCATTACTTTGAGGCCTATCTCTCCTGTAGGATAACAATGGGTTGCCTTTTGCAATTAATAAGTGCTAAATTTTGATTAGGAACAGGTAAACATTTCATGTTTGGCGTCTGAGAAATTGTAATTAAAACTTCTCTTTAATGGTAAAGTCAGATTTTAAGTTATAATTTTGAAAATGCCACTTTTAGAAAGTTGGTATTTTTCAGCCCTATTTGATGCCTGCCTTTTTCTGGGTCACATGACTGGGAGAAGTTGGCAGTGTGTCTTTGCATATTCCTCCCAGACAGCCACACAAGAGAGGGATTTTGTGTTCCTGAATGGGCCAACAACTGACAGGTTGGGGGTGGGAGCTAGGCACAGCTCCACTTGTAACTGAATAGGCTGTGCCCACCCTTTACTCAAAGGTATTGTCATCACTGCATTGTTCATGTAGTCAGCTTGGAGCCAAGACAGGGGAGGCAGGAAACTTCAAAGACTTCAAAGCGAATTCTGTAGAAACGTCTCCTCCTTCTACACTGGTAACACGTATAAATATAGGACCTTCAGACCCACTCTTCAGTACACCTCTGGAAAACTCAGAAGGACTGCTGCACAGTCTGCAAGAAGGGCTACAACTCTGTTGCCCTGCTGCCTGAGTGAAGGATTGGACCTGCATCTTGATCAAAGGACCACTAGAGTGACTCCAAAGGCCAGTTGGTGGGTCTCCTCAAACAGCCTCAGGGACAGAACAGGCATCCACAACCTTGAACCCAGCACCTTTTCCATCTGTGAGTCCTGTCCCCCTAAGTGGCGCCATCCAGTCCTGGACCCTTGGACGTGGGCCTAAAGGTGCTCAGCCAGTCCAGCTGTGACCCTGTGGGAAGAACCAATGCAGCGCGATAGTTCACCGGAGCACCACTTCGGGACTGCAACTGCAGGATGCATCCCCGACACAAGACTTTGCATTGCAGCCTCCTTGGAATCGCCACTGCACAACGCATCCTCAATGCAGGCCTTTGCAACGCTAGCCCTTCGTCAATTGCCTCCTCGACGACGACGCAGGACTCCTCATTGATAGCCCCGCAACGTCTTCGGAACCAGCTGGTGCGCAACGCATCTTCAACACAGTACTTCACATCACAAGCCCCTCATTGTCTGCATCCTTGATGACAACGCAGGACCTAACATCGCAGCCTCGCAGCTTCTCTGAACCACTGCTGTGTGACACATCCTCAAAGTGGGATCTCGCAATGCTGCATAACCAGGATTTCAGGTACTCCAGTTCAGTGGGCATAGCTTGTTCTCTGTATCTTGCCCGCACATAATCACGGTTGGCTGAACTTGTGACTTTGTCCCGGTCTGGCGTGACCAGATAACCACAGTTGGCATTTTGTGTTTTTAGGCACTATTTTTACTTAAAACTTTAAAATTTCATATCTCCAGTTCCAAGCCAAGAAAAAGATAGTATGCTGATCCTTAGATGTGTATAGAGAGGAGTAACCGAATATGATATATGGTGTTATCACTAAAAGGGCAACCAATGATTCGTAGGAGAGGAATTGCTCCTGTCTGAACTAGGACACTCACACACCTAACCAATTAGGTGTCATGCTCCATCATATGGGTCTGCTCCTCGTCGGGTTGGCTCTGCAATACCCGACGGGCACCCATAGATGGGCTCTTTAACGGAGATCTTTTGTTCCTTGTCATTAGGTGAGGTGTGAGTAAGGGGCCTATGGAAGTGTAGATGTGATATAGTGAAACAAGTGAGTAAAAACAGGTTGCAGAGTCCAAGAAGTGACTTTATTCAAGATGGCTCTCCACCTGGATTAAAATATGAGAGTGGCGACTATCTGCAGTCATGTTACAAGATAAAAGCGTTCTACTCTGAATGGGTCAACGTGTTTCTTGCCACTTATTGTCAGGAGGATCTATGGCAATTCATCAGGACCTTGTGAAAAACTATCTACACGTCATGGAAGGTGGGGAACCTACCTACCACGATTGGCGCTGAGGGTTGACAACCCACAGCTGCTGAGGATGACCTAAAACCAAACAAAATGTTAAAAACCACCACAACATGTTGGTGGTAATCATGACAACATGGTTATCTCTATCTCCAACGTTCGTGCGTCAATCTTAATGTGTCATAAAGTGACTTCAGAAGACAAACATGATTGTGTTTAGTGATGAATTTTGATCACATTATCATCTAAGACCCGTGTAGTGAGGGGTCCTACTGTGAAACATAAATAAAAAAAAATACAAAAAAGAAGGTAAAATTGCGGCGATGCAAAAGCTAGCACAACTGTCCAAGCAGGGTAGTGGTGTAGGGACTCACCTAAATATTAATAGGGGTAATGCCTCAACAGTAGCCGGCAGGCGTTCGGGACACTCAAAGGTAATGTCCTAGGAAAAACCAAAACGTGACTCTCCAGATGAGGGTGCTCGATTCTATGGCACCATCGCCCACCCCGCACAAACCAGTAAAAACTTGGTGACACGCTGGGGGGCGTCTCAGTGGGCATGGTGTATCTCTCTCCAAGTCAAGCAGGTGTTATGATTACCGGAGGACCGGGCTGCCCAGGGAGACAGTTCCATCATTCCAGCCCAACCCAGAGCCCCGAACGGAGACCCCAGGTTTAGCGGGCGGTGGCACCGCTGTGTTTAGGCGCTCGCAACGTCCCTCCAGTCACATAAAGTATCCGAGAGCACTTCAGAAAGGGCACCTCAGTATACTGAAGCATAACCCGTCAGGTACCAGCGTCGCTGGATGTCGGGTCGGTATAGCCCGTAATTCTGTCTGCCACTCACCTCAGATCCAACGTTTGAAGGCGGAATGACCTAGGGCCCGATTCACAGAACTAACTTAAGACAAAATCCTAAACTTACTACCACGTTGGTATTCACAGAAGGCACTTACTCATTTTGGTATTCACAGAAGGCACTTACTCATTTCGGTGTTCACAGAAGTTAGGAGTCCTAACTTTAGGACTCCTAAATGCCTTCTGTGAATACCGAAAGTCTTAAAGCTAGGATTTTTCTCAGTTTAGGAGTAGTAAAGTTAGGACTTCTAACTTTAGGACTCCTAAATGCCTTCTGTGAATACAGAAAGTCTTAAAGTTAGGATTTTTCTCCCTTTAGGAGTAGTAAAGTTAGGACTCCTAACTTTAGGACTCCTAAATGCCTTCTGTGAATACCGAAAGTCTTAAAGTTAGGATTTTTCACAGTTTAGGAGTCCTAAAGTTAGGAGTCCTAACTTTACTACTCCTAAACTGAGAAAAATCCAAACTCTGAGACTTTCGGTGTATCGGTTAGGACTCCTAACTTCTGTGAATACCGAAATGAGTAAGTGCCTTCTGTGAATACCAAAATGAGTAAGTGCTTTCTGTGAATACCAAAATGGTAGTAAGTTTAGGATTTTGTCTTAAGTTAGTTCTGTAAATCGGGCCCCTACTCTCTCTGCCGGGACCGGTTGGTAATTGACTGCATTTCAAAAACACAGTTATACCATCCGGTCACTTAGTAGGGGAGTGGTCGGCGTCCAACACGCCTCTGCTGTAATGTGTAGCAGGTGCGTCAAAAAAACAGAAATGGTTGTGTTAATCTATCGGCCATCTTGGAGTGTGTTTTAGGAACTCAAACGGTATGATTGGAATACGTGAGTCTAAGGGTTGGCATGATTGAAAGCCTCCTCTAAACAC
Organism: Triturus cristatus; assembly: GCF_964204655.1. Lineage (NCBI taxonomy): Eukaryota > Metazoa > Chordata > Amphibia > Caudata > Salamandridae > Triturus > Triturus cristatus. The sequence goes on along the minus strand of NC_140581.1, from coordinate 673,109,245 downwards.
AGCATGGTTGTAATTTCATGGGATATAATGGGGGATATCAGGGAGTCGCTTGCCCGTTATGATATACAAGCCCGGGAATGGTTGTATTAATCTATCGGCCATCTTGGAGTGTGTTATAGGAACTCAAACGGTATGGGTAGAATACGTGAGTATAAGGGTTGGTACGATTAAACGCCTCCTCTAATCACAGCATGGTTGTAATGTTGTGGGATATAACGGGGGATATCAGGGAGCCACTTGCCCGTTATGATATGCAATCCTGATGTCTGTGACTGAATGGTGAAAGTTAGGGGGCATTGGATTCCAAGTCAACCAGGAATAGTTGTTAACTCAAAACTGATGGCCATTTTGTAATGTTAAAAAATTACTGTGCCGGTAGAGTAATAGTGTATTGAGAATTACAGACATGGAAAGTAGCTCATAGTGATGTCATGTCAGTAGAATACTACCAGTGGCTAGTAGGTAGGGTATATGCCTTTGGCGAGCACCCCATAGTGCCATCCTTCGTGATGGTCAATATTTTTCTCATCATCCCTCTGACACAGTGCAGATCTTTAACACCAGGGAGGAACGTGTATATGACTGATGTAAACAGTGTAATAGTACGGAACAAAGTCTGTGTGTCCAAGTTGAGAGGTATGTCTCTTGGATCACCCGTTAAGAAAGGGAACCACAGGGGATATCATCATTAAGCCCCAGCTGATCACTGTAGAGGCGATGTATCCACCTCTGTTCAAGCCTGAACAATGTTTTTTATTGATCTGGGGATGAGCCTCGAGTACCAACCAACGAAGGGTATGGGGGGGATGGTTGAATTCATTAAAATTAGTGTACAGTTTAGTTCCAGTTCCACTCATTGAAGTTTTATTGTTTTGGTCTCAAATAACTTATGGAATAATATACACAATATAACAAATACAGAGTTTGTATGTTTAAACAAGATATGGGTCTTCAACAGTCAGACTCTAATATAACTTAGGTATTGACGCCATTGCATAAGGTATCGATGACATTTTAACCCGGGGTAGCTAATGGGTCATTGTGGTCGCCTGTTAAGCCATCAATTTTGTAGGGGATATTCATTTATTCTCAGCCTCTTTTTCTTTGGGAGTATCGGTGAGGTAAAGAATTATAGGGTATTGGTAAGTATTGCTACCGTGGTGAAAGTCCCAGTCTCTTTTAAGCAACAAAAGAAGGAAAAAAACAAATGTAGAAAGCATCTTCATTCTTTGGCTCTCTCTGGGATTCCCATCATCACTGGGTTACTCCTCAAAAAAAGAATATATATATCGGTCAGGCTAGGATTCGGTTACGCAGGGCTAGTTAGTGCTTCCTGCACCACACCTGGGCCCTTCCTAAGTGAATTAAGTGTGGAGTGCTTGTGCTTAACATTGGTGCTGCCCGCATCCCCACCCACCAGCTCTTAAAAGAAAAGGTTTGCATGCTGGGCACTTGCCTCAAACCACGACCCTCCTGGGCCGTGGTGTGGGAGTCCAGCGCCCGATTCGATCCCTGGAGCACTGGACTCGTTCATGTTGCTCCTAGAGCGGTCTTTCTATGTGTCGGTGTCCTCCGACCCCATTGACCCCTTGGACGGCGCTGGGCATTTGGCTTCCTCCTGTAGTTTCTCTCTTCTCCGCAGTGCTACTTGTCTCGGTTGATGCCTCCGGTTCTTCTCTTTCCACATCTTTGTTTCCAGCTGGCGTTGAGTCGTCATCCTGGACTCCGACCCATAAATCCCAGAACTACAGCAGTGGTATTCCTGAGTCCTGGGGATCAGCTAGAATAGGATATTCATAACCTGCATTGGAAGGTGTGGTGTCATATTGGTGGTGTCAGGACCTGCGCCAAGGTCCCCGTTGGACAGATTACACTCATCATCAGGACAGGAAAGGGAATTCGTCTCCAGGAACCTTGTGCTAATTCCTGCTCTTGTCTCATCCTTTTTCTGTGTAATTTACAAGAAAAAGCTTTCAAAAGCATGGCTCATACCTTGGCTCTTATTCCCTGCCAGACCCCAAGCTTGGCTCTGTGAATTTTCTGGCTTGCCTGATGCTAGAAGACATATGCCTAGCTAGAGTGCTGCTGATTTTGGGTGGCTGGAGCACAACAGCTAACAGCCTGCTGAGACTGTGTGCTGGACACACATCAGCAGAAATCTGCCTCTATGAAATTTGCCTGACTTGTGTGCTGAATACCA